>NC_085996.1:23639521-24974521 GCF_030014385.1 Trichomycterus rosablanca
CAAGGGGGCTGAATAATATTGCACGCCCCACTTTTCAGTTTTTTATTTCTAAAAAAAGTTTAAAATATCCAATAAATTTCGTTCCACTTCACGATTGTGTCCCACTTGTTGTTGATTCTTCACAAAAAATTACAATTTCATATCGTTATGTTTGAAGCCTGAAATGTGGCAAAAGGTTGAAAAGTTCAAGGGGGCTGAATACTTTTGCAAGGCACTGTATATCGTCGTCAGCATGTGTTAACATTAGTTACGTGTGACAATTTTTTAATATATATATCGTCGATTTCTCACGGCACACTTATGTGCCGCGGCACAGTGGTTGGGAAACACACAGATGATGTGTTATTGAAACACTTGATTGGCTTTCTAGCGAAATCGTGTTTTACTTCACAACCAGGAAAAGTTTGGAGGTTTTTAATTATAAGCACATTTACAAAATAACGGATTATATTCCTAATGGGACAACACAAGGTTATAAATTGAATAGCATCTGGATGAACATAAGCTAAGGTAAGCAGTGGTTATGATTTTTTTGCTGTGTTTTGGATTTTACCTGCTGTGTCGTGATTTATTGTGCGCTTTTGTTTAGCAATGAAAACAAAACGTATCAGTTTAAGCTTTTAACTGGTACTTTTTTGTTACGGAAATTACATTCATTTGCACAATGACTAGGAAAGTAAAGGCACTAAGTAAAACGGCAAAATACAGTTGCTAATCTGTTGTTTTTTATCTGAACTTACATAGTTATTATTTCTATGCTACATTTCCAATATGTTTTGTGTATATTATATTGACTCGTGACTTGACTCGGACTCTAGCCTAAAGACTCGTGATTTGACTCGGACTCTAGCCTAAAGGCTCGTGATTTGACTCGGACTCTAGCCTAAAGACTCGTGACTTGACTCGGACTCTAGCCTAAAGACTCGTGACTTGACTCGGACTCTAGCCTAAAGACTCGTGACTTGACTCGGACTCTAGCCTAAAGACCCGTGACTTGACTCGGACTCTAGCCTAAAGACTCGTGACTTGACTCGGACTCTAGTCTAAAGACTCGTGACTTGACTAGGACTCTAGCCTAAAGACTTGTGACTTGACTCGGACTCTAGCCTAAAGACTCGTGACTTGACTCAGACTCTAGTCTAAAGACTCGTGACTTGACTCGGACTCTAGTCTAAAGACTCGTGACTTGACTCAGACTCGGTATTTTGTGACTTGTGAACATCTCTGCGTTAAGACTATTTGAACTGAAATTGTAATTGTAATTTTGTCCACTAGGTGGTGTGGCACTCCATGCAGGATGAGTTCATCCGGCAGTATAAGCACTTTGAGGGTCTGATAAACCGCTGTTATCCCGGCTCAGGCATCACCATGGACTTCACCATCCAGGACATTCTGGAGTATTTCTCCAGTATCGCCCAGTCCCACTAAAACCAGCAAACTCGAGATATAGAAAGTTGTGTGTGTGTGTGTGTGTGTGTGTGTGTGTCTGTGTGTCAATTAAAACTAAAGGGAGTGTGTTGTCATGTCTGTTTAGAATGTTAATGCAGTAAATCATATACTGTGTGTACATTTACTAAAATGCTACTTTTGCCAGATCAAACTGCATTATGTAATACTTAAACACTATTGTCAAGCATCAAAATCAATGTATAGATTTGAGACTTCTGCTGCCCTCATGCTTTTTTATGAGTTCCTAATAACTTTCCTCTGGACTGCCATGGTCGAATTCTATGATTTATTGATTTTTAATAAAATAAAAAATACAGCATGCACATAAGTTATAGCATGTAATATTTTATGTTTTATATTTGTTATATTTAGCAAGTAAAGAGAAATTATGTACTAAGATAATTCCAGGGATGTCCAAACTTTTACATAAGACTACAAGAGCTTTGAGTATGTCAGTGTGAAGGATGATTACACCAGTCAAAATTAGGTAATTATTTTCTGTTTATGTAAATTCTTATAGTATGAATCATTAATTCATGGATTCTGACCTGCACCGCTAGCAGTGCACCTACATTTTGACTTTGCAAGTAAAAATTAAAGCATTTGACAGGCATGTGAAGGCAGCATTCATAGAAGCTCTATTTAGAGGTCTTCACTACTGATACATTTCACATGACTAAACATTTGCTAAACCATTCATGCTCAAATATAATACGGATTAATGATGATCACCTTCTTTTTGCACTTGCAATGAATTGCTGATGCCAAATGTAAAATAATTTAAAAAAAAAGGTTTCATACTCGTGTCACAGTTTATTAATGCATTTTGTACATACTGGTCGGCTTTAACTTAATGCATGTGAAACGCCTAGGCTAGCGGCAGGTGTGATTTGAAAGTTTTAGAGTGCACTAGTCATATGCAACTATACACACACTACATTGGGAGGGAATTACCTAGATGACTGCTGGAATGTTTTAAAACCCTCTTAGTGAATAAAAACATGTTGACATTATTTGTATACTTTCACACATACAGCTGAGGTCAAAAAGTTTACATATACAGTACTAATAAGGGACATGTACAGTATGTCAAGGCAGTTTTAAGACTTTATGACTTCTGCAACTGTTACTTTTACTAACCAGATGATTAAAGGATGTACTCCTCTACTTACAAATCTACATACAGCACATCTGACAATTAGGCATACAATATATGGCTAAAGTATGGGGACACCTAACCATAGGCTTGTTAAACATCTCATTTCAAAACCATGGCATTAATAATTTTATACACCCTTAAGAAGTGGGTGTGGTTGCAAAGGGTGTCTACCTGCAAACCAAACCAAGGATGGTGAATTGAATCAACATAACATTTTTGTGCAAGTATGTTTATAAAATATTTTAATGACTTACTATACATGTAATTACTTGTACAAACCCAGATTCTCTGAATCAGTTCACAATATTATGTATGGTAGATGGTGAAAGTTCTGAATTATTTGCCATCTTGTGTTGAAAATTTTTCTCTTTGAACTGACTGACAATTCTCTCACAAAGTTTGGCACAGCGTGGTGAGCCATGACCCAGCTTTGCTTGCACAGGCTAAGGATTTAGTGGATTCTCTTTTTATACCCTGTCATGATTCCCCATACCTGTTACAAATATCCTAACTTTTCACGTGGGCATACATTGGAAGCATTTTAATTTATTTTAAAGAATAATTTTTTTTTACATCTTTTAGCAGTGAATGTGGCTATAACACTTGCACTTGAACTCTTAATTGGGAGAGGTGTCAATAAACATTTACATTTACATTTTCGGCATTTAGCAGACACTTTTATCCAAAAATCCTGTGACAGTATTTTTGTCTACACAACTGAGGGTAAAGGACCTTGCTCAAGGGTCCAACAGTGGCAACCTAGAAGTGGTGGGGCTTGAACCAGTGACCTTTCGATTACTAGTCCAGTACCTTAACCACTAGGCTACAACTGTTCTAAAAGAAAATAATCAGATGTCTTTTCTAATGCATTCATGACGTTCTTTAAAGAAAGTAAAATGAAATACAGACAAAGAATTCTATATCTGCTGTTAGAGTCAAAACTTATTTTAAGCACTTTAAAATAGAGTTGCCAAATTTAAGCCATGTGTTATGGATGCTTCAGTCACCGTTTAATTCTAAACCTATAACACCTGGCAACCCTATTAGTAAGTAAATAAGGTGCATTTATACAGCATATGGTAAGCAACAGAAAAACAGTATGTGCAAATTTTGCATCTGGTACATGTAATAGAAGCAGTAGTGTATCTTCTTATAAACAATATATACAGATATATAAGAATAAATATAGAAATAAGTATATTGTTATAGTTATAAATATATACAATGTAAATATATTTTATATTTATACAATGTATATACTATATATATATATATATATATATATATATATATAATAGAATATGACTATAGACTGTGTATCAGATATAGAATATATCAGACATAGGTATGGATGAGTACAGTAGTGGTAAAATACGGATGATAATAATAATAGCAATATATGTAGATAAAATGTAGACTATAACCCATATATACATACAGGTATGAATACAAGAATATTATATATTGTCATATGCCAACAATGCCAACTTGGAAATCACTTTTCCGTAGTAAGACCGCGTGACGCTACAGATGCGGTAAATAGAGATTACTCCGAAACATCTGGACCTCACCTCAGAGCTGCAAAGCTGCTAATCCATGCACCACCTTCTGGTCTGCAGAAACTTCATTTCCCATAATTCCCTTTCAGCACTCGTACTCTCTTCGGGACTCAGAAATCCGAACTCGTGTGGAAAGAACTCGGGGTAGTTGTGCCACGTTCACTGTAGTTGGGGTAACAAAACAAACTCGAGGAGTAGGTGGATTTGTTCATGATGCCGGGACGAAAAGCGCTAAACGGTGTAAATACGGGTGCTGGAGCCGGAGGGGGTAAGAGTGGTTGTACGGTGCAGCGCTACAGTATAGCCGCTGGAAGCTCCCTCTCGAGCCGCCGCCGCCGCTCCGCCCTGCTTCCCTCCGTCCTCACATTCGCCGTGATCGTAGCATCTGGAGGCCTGTTACTGCTCATAGAGAAGGGCATGTTAAACACCATGCACCCTCCTGCTCCTCTCTCTAACTCCAGAAAACCTGAGCACCGCCGGTCAGTTGTGGACGTGGAGTCACAGGTAAGCAAGTTCTCACCACACATTCCAACTCCTGCTAGTACATGAAACAAAGCTGGAGATTCTCTTCTACACAGCACCAGCTTTACAAAGTTTTACATTTACACTATATATTGGAAAAGCCCATCATTGTTTTGCTGCGTTTTACAGGGTTTTATTATAACCCCAAATCAGAAAAAGTTGGGACAGCATGGAAAATGCACAGTTTCTTACATTTACTTTGACTTTTATTTCATTGCAGACAGAATGAACCCAATATATTTCATGTTTTATCTGCTTAACTTCATTTCATTTATTAATAAACATCCATTCCTGCATTTCATGCCTGCATCACATTCCAAAAAAGTTGGGACAGTAAAGCATTTACCACTTTGTAATGTTGCCATTCCTTTTCACCACACTTAAAACACGTTTGGGCACTGAGGATACCAAGAGATTTAGTGTTTCAGCTTTTATTTTGTCCCATGTCTTAAGATGTGCAACAGTACGGGGTCGTCGTTGTCGCATTTTTCGTTTCAAAATTCTCCACACATTCTCTATTGGGGACAGGTCAGGACTGCAGGCAGGCCAGTCCAGTACCCGTACCCTCTTCTTCCGCAGCCATGCCTTTGTAATGTGTGCAGCATGTGGTTTTGCATGGATGTCCCTGGAAAAGATGACGCCTTGAAGGCAGCACATGTTGCTCTAAGATTTCAATGTACTTTTCTGCATTAATGCTGCCATCACAGAAGTGTAAATGACCTTTGCCAAGAGCACTGACACAGCCCCATACCATGACAGACCCTGGCTTTCGGACTTGTTGCTGATAACAGTCTGGATGGTCCTTTTCGTCTTTGGTCTGGAGCACATGGCGTCCATTTTTTCCAAAAAAGACCTGAAATGCTGATTCATCTGACCACAATACACGTTTCCACTGTGTGATGGTCCATCCTAGATGCCCCCGAGCCCAGAGAAGTCGACGCCGCTTCTAGACACTGTTAACATAAGGCTTCTTTTTTGCACAGTAGAGTTTTAAGTGGTATTTGTCAATGTAACTCTGTATTGTAGTGCTTGATAAAGGTTTGCCAAAGTAATCCCTCACCCATGTGGTTATATCAGCTATTGTTGAGTGGCGGTTCTTGATGCAGTGCCGTCTGAGGGAACAGCTTAAGCTTGCGCCCTTGGTCTTTACACACTGAAATTCCTCCCGATTCCTTGAACCGTTTAATGATATTATGCACTGTAGAGGGAGAAATATACAAATCCCTTCCAATCTTTCTTTGAGGTACATTGTTTTAAACATTTTGTTGGGGTGAAACCTGTTGTTCTGGTGCAGCGATGGTTTACTCGTGCTCTGGTCGTTTCGGTTGACAAATATCCACACATCCAAGAGTTTAAAGCGAAACCATACCTTTAATTTCCCTTTTTTCCACTGTTATATTCATCAAACAAACACAACTGCACGGTAAGAAAACCGTGTGCTTCTACACCTGCCGTGGCTTTCCCCCCTGGCTATTCCCCCCTCACTCCTATAGAATCGCGTGTCTCTTAAAGTGACAGTACTAGTTTACACTAAAAGAAAATTTAAAGCACATAAACACACATTTATCTAGAATTAACTTAATTGATACATAAACAGTAATATAAGCAATATTACTCCAATATGTAATGTTAAACCAATTACCAAAACCCTAAATTACTATTAATCCAACCAAAATACAAAATACATCAGTTAAAGTATTTAGCCCTTACACACCCGGCCCCTAATTGTATTCTATTAATAGAAACAATTATCTTACATAAAGGGAATAGCCTTATAGACATTAAATATATGTACATTAAAGATAGTCTCTGCAGTTAATGACTGTCTTCTGGTGTCAGAGGTTGCCAGCACTTGACACACCGTAGGAGTGCAGTCTTTACCACTGCCTCATTCAGCTTCTTGAAGAAGGCAAATTTTAGTGATAGGTCTATCAAGCTCACTAGTCTTAGTTTTGACACGAACTCTGCGCACAAGTCCATGTTCATCCTGCTGAGTATGGATGACTCTACCCATCACCCATGAATTTCTTGGCGCAGATTCATCTACAATCAGAACAATGTCTCCAGGAACATAATTCCGTGACACTCTTGTCCACTTTTGACGTTTCTGCAACTCGGGCAGATACTCTTTCACCCATCTCTTCCAAAAAATGTCAGCCAAGTATTGCACCTGCCGCCATCTTCTTCGAGCATACAGGTCATCCTTTTCAAATAGCCCTGGTGGCATAGATGACCTAATTTTTAACAACAGAAGATGGTTTGGGGTAAGTGCCTCCATGTCGTTTGGGTCATTAGAAGGCGTGGTGATAGGCCGACTGTTCAAGATGGCCTCTGCTTCACAGAGGAATGTGTGTAGGCCTTCTTCATCCAAATTCTGCATCCTTATAGTGGTGTTAAGAACTTTCCTGATGGAACGGATCATGCGTTCCCAAACTCCACCATGGTGAGAGCCAGTTGGTGGATTAAACATCCATTTAATGCCATGCTGTAGCAGAGTATTCACCAATTTAGAGGTGTTCCATTCTTGAATAGCCTTTTTTAGCTCTCGCTCAGCACCAACAAAATTAGTGCCATTGTCAGAACGCATTTCTAACACCTGGCCACGTCTTGCAATGAAGCGTCGTAAGGCATTGATAAATGAGTCCGTATCCAAAGATGCGGCCATTTCAATGTGAACAGCTCGCACCGTAAGGCATGTAAAGATAACACCATATCTCTTTATTTTACTCCTTCCTCGCTTTACATCAAACGGGCCGAAGTAATCTACACCTGTTTTGGTGAATGGCGGTTCATCTGGCAGAACTCTGTTTGTGGGTAAGTCTGCCATTTGTTGTTGACCAATACCACCTTGTAGTCTCCGGCAGGTTATGCACTTTGATAAGACCCTTCTAATCAAGGCAGTAGCATTGAGAATCCAGTACCTTTGACGTAGTTGAGAGAGAACATGATTACGTCCACCATGACCTATTTCCTTGTGGATCTCTTGCAAAATTAATCTAGATACTTTATGGTCCTTTGGTAGAATAGCAGGGTACTTGGCTTCTTCTGGTATGGCTGCTCTACTAAGCCTCCCACCAACTCTGAGAACGCCATCAATCAACACTGGATTAAGCTTGCATAGATGACTGCCTTTTCTAATATGCTTGTGCATTCTAAGAGCCAAAATTTCTTCTAGAAATTTCTTTTGCTGGCAATAACGTACGATTTCTTGCTCAGCTCTCTGTAGCTCTTCCACTGTAAGAGTTTTCTTGACAAGTTTCCTTCTGAAGCTTGACATTTCCTTCTTCAACTCAGTCTGTGAACTCAGTCTTAATTCCTTTCTCTTTCTAGATAGGTTGAGTAGTGTGTTTTTTATTCTAAGAAGCCATGCCGTAGCCTTTTTAAGACGTAGCCATGAGGAGAAGTACTCAATGAGCTGCTTCAGTATATCATTTGTTTCTTCAACTGTGACAGCATTGACTATTACATTTTTCTTTACCTCTGGGTCTGTTGTTGTTGGCTTGTCTAGGTGAATAGACATCACTGGCCATTCATTGGCTGGCCTTAAAAGAAAGTCAGGCCCTAAAATCCAGGCTTTATTCTGCATGAATGCACCTACTTCCTGTCCTCTTGATGCGTAATCTGCAGGATTCTGGTGAGAGCAGATATATTTCCATTGAAACACCGCAGATGTCTGAATAATGGCTGACACCCTGTTGGCCACAAAAGTGCGGAATCTTGTAGTTTCGTTGGCGATATACTTCAGTACAGCTGTGCTGTCTGTCCAAAATACAGAGTCCCCTAGTGGAAACTGTATCTCCCTTTTTAGCATGCAGTCCACTCGTGTTGCTAAGGTTGCTGCGGTGAGTTCCAGTCGTGGTATGGTTGTGGGTTTGAGAGGCGCTACTCTAGCCTTTCCTAGAACAAAGGCACAGTGCATCTGATTGCGACTGTTCTGTAGGACTAGATAAGTGACTGTGCCATAGCCCACTTCACTGGCATCGCTAAAATGATGCAGCTGAGCGGACACTGGCGCTCCAAAGTGTGCAGGCTTAAAACACCGATCAAGTCCAAACTCACCAAGCAGCTGTATGCCCTCTACCCACTTAAACCATTGCTGAACAAGGTTGTCTGGCACAACATCATCCCACTTAAATCTTGATCTGCTCAATTCTTGCAAGATGTTTTTTGCAGGCAAGATAACTGGTGCCAAGATCCCTAGAGGATCATATACTGAACTCACCATGGATAGGATGCCTCTTCTAGTAAGAGGTTTGTTTTGGATGACAACTCTAAACTTGAAACAGTCCGACTGGAAGCACCATTGTACTCCTAATGCTCTTTCTATGGGAAATGGATTATGATCCAGATCGAGGTCTTTGATGTCCTTTGCCTTTTCTTCATCTGGCATCTTAGCCAGAACTTCTGCGCTGTTGCTTATCCATTTTGTTAGCCTGAAGCCTCCAGCCTTGCAGATTTCCTTCAGACCCTGATACAAAGACAATGCCTGTTCGAAAGATGCAACTGATTTCAGACAATCATCAATGTAAAAGTTGTGCAAAATTGTGTCAACTACAGAAGCATCAAACATGTGCTTGTTGTCTTCAGCACATCGCCTCAAAGCGTAGCTAGCACAACTTGGAGATGAAGTGGCACCAAATAAATGCACTTCCATCCTATATTCTTCCAGGTTCTGATTAACATTACCGCCTGGCCACCACAAGAATCTGAGCAGGTCAGCATCATCAGAAGGAACCTTTACCTGGTGGAACATGGCCTCCACGTCAGCCATCATTGCCACCGGTTCTTGGCGGAACCGTGTTAAAACTCCAATCAAAGTGTTGCTGAGGTTGGGCCCTTGAAGAAGTTCCTCATTTAAAGACATCCCTTGATATGATGCTCCGCAATCAAACACCACACGGATTTTGCGTTTTTTGGGATGATACACTCCATGATGTGGAATGTACCACACCCTTCCATCTCTGCGGTTGATGTCTTCGTTAGGAACCTTTACCGCATAACCTCTTGTGATCATATCGTTCATAAATGTGATGTAGTCCTCCTGAAATTGAACATTTCTAAGAAGCTTCTTCTTCAAATTTAAGGCCCGCTGCTCAGCAATGGCACGGTTGTTAGGCATTTTAACCTCCTTGTTCTTTAAGGGCAGGGCAATACAATAGTGCCCATTCTTTAATTGGGCTGACATGGCCACTTTGTCCAAAAAAAGGAGATCATCCTTTGACATTTCCGCCTGCTCATCCTGTCTACCTTCAGGAAAGTCATACTTGAACTGTTGACTCCACAGTTCTTCTAGCCTGGCCACAGATATTCGATTTGACACTATGTGTGGTACACCAGTTTTGGTCCTTATGCAGCTGTCCTCTCTTATTGGTCCATTAACCGTCCATCCTAACATTGTTTTTACGGCATAAGGTCCATTCTTTACACTGTGGATTACCTTTTCTGGTTCCAATGCCTTTGGCACATTTGCCCCTATTAGCAGTTCTATTTCTCCATCTATGCTTGGAATATGAACATCTTTCAGATGAGGCCATCTGTCTATTTCTTCCTGACTTGGAATGTTAGCTTTACTCACTGGAATTACCTTTTGTGAAAACACTTCAGTTAACTCAATGAAGTTGTCACTAAGAAGGCCACTTACTTCCAAGTCTGCAACAGCATTACTGTGAACAATCCTTTGCTCTCCCATAGTGGTCAAGAGAATATTAACCTTTCGTCCACAAAGGTTAAGCTTATTCATAAGGCGTTCAGTGCAAAAAGAGGCATTGCTACCAGGATCCAGAAAAGCATAAGAAGTGACTATCTTGTTGCCCTTCTTTGCCTTTACTTGTACTGGGACGATGGCAAGGACACTATCTGTGCTCCCGGCCCCGTTACTGGCTTTTTTGTCTGTTATGTCCACAAAACTACTGATCACTGTGGGGTTCTCCTCATCCTTTGGCTGCTCTTCACAGCGTACAACTTTCCTTTTGTTTTTTATATGTAGAAGTGTGGGATGTGTTCTTGCACAGAGCTGGCACTGCAATTTCTCCCCACATGTCTTACTCATGTGTCCTGTTTTAAGACAACTAAAGCACAGGCCTTTGCTTCTGAGAAAGTCCAACTTTTCTTTATGCAAAGATTTCTGCAGCTTCTTACACTGGTCCAATATATGTTCACCTTGACAAAAGATGCAAGGCTTACTGAATGGTTTAGAAGGACTGTTAGGACCCTTTTTACTGGGAATTATACCAATATCTGTACTTTGTTGATAGTCCAACTTGGTCACTGTGGTAGTGAAACTCTTTTTACTACCCATTCTATCTGACTTCATGTTTGAAGGAGATCTTATCTGAGTTTTGAATCTGTCCTTTAGGTCTCCAAACACTGGGTCTAAAGCAATCTTTGCTTGTCGGGTAACAAACCTCACTATGTCTTTAAATCTAGGTTTGCGCTCCTGTTTTTCTTGTATTTCGCAGGCAACGCCTCTCCACTTTTCTCTCAACTTATATGGGAATTTGAAAATTATTGCACGCATGTTGGCAGCATTATCCATCTCATCCATATAATCTAACTCTGCCATTGCATTTTTGCAGCTAGTCAAAAAAAGGGCATAGGAGTTGAGTGCTTCACTGTCATCTGCTTTGATGTCGGGCCAGTGTAAAGCCTTATCCATGTATGCTACAGATATTTTGTATTCATTTCCAAAATGTTCCTTTAGGAGACGTTTAGCTTCACAATAACCCTTGTTTGGGTTCATGTGAAAACAACTCTGCACCACCTCTCTAGGGTGCCCACTGGTGTATTGCTCCAAAAAGTACAGTCGGTCACTGTTATTTTCTGTTTTGCTCTCTACACCATGTTCAAATGCTCTAATAAAGAGTATGTATTCCAAAGGATCTCCTTTAAATGTGGGGATGTTTTGTGGTGGTAATGAAGAGAGTCTTTGTTGCCTAACCAAGCATTCTGTAATCTCATTTTGTCGCTGCATTACAGTACACAGAGTCTCTGTATTTACTGAACTGTTAGATGGAGCAGCATCCTTAGTGTGAAAATCCGTTTCATTAATTCCAGAAGTAGGTTCCCTCTTCATTACAGTTGGCACTGCACCTCTGTCACTTTGTGTAACGCTTGGTTCCCGTGACCCCTTGTATTGTTGTAAAACTTTAAGTTGTGCGTCAGTGACAGCAAGTGCAGCCTCTATCTCCAGCTGCTCTTTCTGAGCCCTTATTTTAACCTCCAATTCCTCCTTTTCAGCTTTAACTTTCAGTTCTTGTTCCTCCAAAGCGTGTTTTTGCCTTAGTGCTGCTGCTTTAGCCAATAGTGTTGCCCTTTCCAACTCTGCCTGTAGACGTGCAGAGGACGCTACCGACGATGTTGCAGAGCTCCCAGTACTTGCTCTAGACTTCCTAGACGTTCTAGAGGATGTAACAGAAACACTATCTCCAGGGCACACGCCCTCATTAATCTGGCGTGCTTCTTCCCTACGTTGGGGAACAACTTTAATCCAAGCATTGACCTCAGTTATGAATTCACGAAACGATGTGGCTTTAGGCTCAAACCAACATTGCTGATCCTGTTTCATTTCCTCTTCAGATGAGATCTGGCATAACAGCCCCTTTACAGAAGTATTTAGGTTGTGAAAGTCTTCAAACAGCTGGTTAAACTCAACTTGCAACTTGGTTTTAACCACGTCCACATTGCTATCATCATCCATTAACTGAAGCATTTCATTTTTCTTTCCAGTTAACTGGCTTAACTTAGCCCTCCTTGCACTCGTTTGCCTTGCTAGAGCATCCTCTCTAGCCTTAACTGTTAGCTTCACTCGTCTTTTTTCCACTAAAGCTGAATCGTCAGCCATAGCTCATTAGCTTTACACCTGTTGCTTAGCTGATACAGTAAAGATGCACTTACTTGAACAGCTTTCCACTCACAGACAATGTGAAGCAGGTTTTCTTACTTTATGTTGGGGTGAAACCTGTTGTTCTGGTGCAGCGATGGTTTACTCGTGCTCTGGTCGTTTCGGTTGACAAATATCCACACATCCAAGAGTTTAAAGCGAAACCATACCTTTAATTTCCCTTTTTTCCACTGTTATATTCATCAAACAAACACAACTGCACGGTAAGAAAACCGTGTGCTTCTACACCTGCCGTGGCTTTCCCCCCTGGCTATTCCCCCCTCACTCCTATAGAATCGCGTGTCTCTTAAAGTGACAGTACTAGTTTACACTAAAAGAAAATTTAAAGCACATAAACACACATTTATCTAGAATTAACTTAATTGATACATAAACAGTAATATAAGCAATATTACTCCAATATGTAATGTTAAACCAATTACCAAAACCCTAAATTACTATTAATCCAACCAAAATACAAAATACATCAGTTAAAGTATTTAGCCCTTACACATTTTAATCATTTTCTCACGCATTTGTTGACAAACTGGAGATCCTCTGATCATCTTTGCAAAGACTTCCTGGATGCTGCTTTTGTACCAAACCATGATTACAATCACCTGTTGACATCACCTGTTTGGAATCACATCATTATTTAGTTTTTTCACCTCATTACTAGCCCTAAATTGCCCCCGTCCCAACTTTTTTTGGAATGTGTTGCAGGCCTGAAATGCAGGAATGGAGGTATATTAACAAATGAAATGAAGTTGAGCAGACAAAACATGAAATATCTTGAGTTAAAACTGTCTGCAATCAAATAAAAGTCAAAGTAAATATAAGGAACACTGAATTTTTATTTTATGTGCATTTTATATACTGTCCCAACTTTTTCCGGGGTTGTATTTAAATTTGGGGTTGTATATAAATAAACGTTACGTTTGGATTCGTCAGTGTTCCCATCAGTTGACCGGACACTTATTAATGTAACACCATACCATCTGCTTATTTATTTATTAGGATTTTAACGTCATGTTTTACACACTTTGGTTACTGAGGTTACAGAAACGGTAGATACTCGTTACACAAGATTCATCAGTTCACAAACTTAATGTTGAACACAGTCACGGACAATTTTGTATCTCCAGTTCACCTCACTTGCATGTCTTTGGACTGTAGGAGGAAACTCACGCAGAAACGGTGAGAACATGCAAACTCCACACAGAAAGAACCCGGACCGCCCCACCTGGGGATCGAACCCAGGACTTTCTTGCTGCGAGGTGACAGTATTTTTAAACTGTGCATTATATTAAGATGTGAAACAGGATGTAAAACTATTTATCACAGCAAATGCAAAAAAGAGGAAATCAGAAAGGGCGTTTATTTCTTTACTGCACTGAAAGCCTTTACTTTTCTGAAAAGGTTTTCCACAAGATCTAAACTGTTGTGAGGTCAGGCAATAGTGTTGGACAAGAAGACCCGGCTTGTTACTGTTTCACACCTAAAGGAGTGGACTCAAGGACTCGAACTTGTTTTTGTGGACCTCACCTCAGTTCAAACAAGAATAGGGTCTTCCCAAACTGTTGTCAGCTGGAAGCATAACATTAATTCTATGCAGCCCTTAGCTATGGGTGTGGCTCCAAAACCTGGATTTAGTAATTAGGAGTGGTGTCCATATACATTTTGCCATATAGTAAGTAATACTATGACTCCAGTCTATACTGTTTGGCACAAATGCTGTTGGCCAAAACCATGAGGGGAACACAAACTGCTTAGTAGTGAATCACCCCTTAGTTACAGTCTGTTCTAGTTGCAGTCAACATTTAAAGAGTTTTTCAATTTAAAGAGAACTTGAGAGAAAATGAGAGAGATCCTAGCATACATCTTTTTTATCTTGTGTCTACCAGTGACATCTTTAGTGTAAACACAGTCTGCTTGATACATATTTGTTTATCCATTTTTCCTCTGACTTAGTGCTGCTGCTAGATGGGTTTTATTTAATTAGACATTTCCTGAGGAGAAACTGTGCTGTGGCTTGGCTGTGGTACAAGAAAACTTAACAAAATGAAGTACAGTATATTAAAGGCTGTACTGAAAATAATGGCCAATGAGTCCCAGCCATACCAACTATTATTAAGTAAAAACATTATAAACACTTATATTAAGTGCATAAATCCACTTTAAATTCATACATTCAACATTTGACTTTAACTACTTACAAATATAAACAGAAAAGGATGTGTTTATAACATTAACCAACCATGGTACAGGAAAAGACATTTCACAAAGACATATTTGACAGTAACAGTAATAAATAACGTGGGTAGCACTGTAGCACTGTAGCCTCACAGCAAGAAGGTCCTGGGTTCGATCCCCAGGCGGGGCAGTCCGGGTCCTTTCTGTGCGCAGTTTGCATGTTCTCCCCTTGTCTGCGTGGGTTTCCTCCCACAGTCCAAAAACATGCAGTCGGGTTAATTGGAGACACTGAAATTGCCCTATAGGTGAATGTGTGTGTGTGTGTGTGTTTGTGTGAGTGTTTGTGTGCGTGTACCAGTTAAAAGCTTTAATACGATACGTTGATACATTTTGTTTTCATTGCAAATCACGGCACAGCGGCCAAAATCCCAAACACAGCAAAGAAATCCATAATACTGCTTACCTTAGCTTATGTTCTTTCAGATGCTATTAAATTTATAAGCGTGTGTCCCATTAGGAATATAATCTGTTATTTTGTAAATGTGCTTATAATTAAAAACCTCCAAAACACAAACTCGTTAGAAAGCCAGTCAAGCGTTTCATTGACACATCATCTGTGTGACACTGCAAACTAAATACATGCAAATAACAGCATTTCTGATTGGTTCAGAAAGTGGGGTTCTTACAATCATTAGCGCCAATTCTGTAGGAGTGTGTATATATACAGGTCCTTCTCAAAAAATTAGCATATTGTGATAAAGTTCATTATTTTCCATAATGTAATGATAAAAATTAAACTTTCATATATTTTAGATTCATTGCACACCAACTGAAATATTTCAGGTCTTTTATTGTTTTAATACTGATGATTTTGGCATACAGCTCATGAAAACCCAAAATTCCTATCTCAAAAAATTAGCATATTTCATCCGACCAATAAAAGAAAAGTGTTTTTAATACAAAAAAAGTCAACCTTCAAATAATTATGTTTAGTTATGCACTCAATACTTGGTCGGGAATCCTTTTGCAGAAATGACTGCTTCAATGCGGCGTGGCATGGAGGCAATCAGCCTGTGGCACTACTGAGGTGTTATGGAGGCCCAGGATGCTTCGATAGCGGCCTTAAGCTCATCCAGAGTGTTGGGTCTTGTGTCTCTCAACTTTCTCTTCACAATATCCCACAGATTCTCTATGGGGTTCAGGTCAGGAGAGTTGGCAGGCCAATTGAGCACAGTAATACCATGGTCAGTAAACCATTCACCAGTGGTTTTGGCACTGTGAGCAGGTGCCAGGTCGTGCTGAAAAATGAAATCTTCATCTCCATAAAGCTTTTCAGCAGATGGAAGCATGAAGTGCTCCAAAATCTCCTGATAGCTAGCTGCATTGACCCTGCCCTTGATAAAACACAGTGGACCAACACCAGCAGCTGACATGGCACCCCAGACCATCACTGACTGTGGGTACTTGACACTGGACTTCAGGCATTTTGGCATTTCCTTCTCCCCAGTCTTCCTCCAGACTCTGGCACCTTGATTTCCGAAAACAGTACTTTGGACCACTGAGCAACAGTCCAGTGCTGCTTCTCTGTAGCCCAGGTCAGGCGCTTCTGCCGCTGTTTCTGGTTCAAAAGTGGCTTGACCTGGGGAATGCGGCACCTGTAGCCCATTTCCTGCACACGCCTGTGCACGGTGGCTCTGGATGTTTCTACTCCAGACTCAGTCCACTGCTTCCGCAGGTCCCCCAAGGTCTGGAATCGGCCCTTCTCCACAATCTTCCTCAGGGTCCGGTCACCTCTTCTCGTTGTGCAGCGTTTTCTGCCACACTTTTTCCTTCCCACAGACTTCCCACTGAGGTGCCTTGATACAGCACTATTGGGAACAGCCTATTCGTTCAGAAATTTCTTTCTGTGTCTTACCCTCTTGCTTGAGGGTGTCAATGATGGCCTTCTGGACAGCAGTCAGGTCGGCAGTCTTACCCATGATTGCAGTTTTGAGTAATGAACCAGGCTGGGAGTTTTTAAAAGCCTCAGGAATCTTTTGCAGGTGTTTAGAGTTAATTCGTTGATTCAGATGATTAGGTTAATAGCTCGTTTAGAGAACCTTTTCATGATATGCTAATTTTTTGAGATAGGAATTTTGGGTTTTCATGAGCTGTATGCCAAAATCATCAGTATTAAAACAATAAAAGACCTGAAATATTTCAGTTGGTGTGCAATGAATCTAAAATATATGAAAGTTTAATTTTTATCATTACATTATGGAAAATAATAAACTTTATCACAATATGCTAATTTTTTGAGAAGGACCTGTATATATATATATATATAATTGTCACACATAACTAATGTTGCTGATTTTTGTTGTCCACAAGTCATTTTATGCGAGTCACGAGTCGAGTCCGAGTCATTTGAAACGAGTCCGAGTCGAGTCTGAAGTTGCTGTGTGTCACAGACTCGAGTCCCCATCTCTGGTACATATAAACATTTTAATTATACTGATTAAACACACTTATCAATGCCCAATAATTTAAATATAAAGATTGTTTACTTATATTCATAAGCCAAATGCAATGTTAAATTAGATGTCCAATGGGTTCAGAAAAATCCACTTGTCTTTTTGCCCTACTCTGTGTAGTGGATAAGATTTTGAATACACATACATGCCATTGCTAGACATCAGTTTACTCTTAATCACCGTTTTAGAGAAAAGTAAAGTATTAAAAACTAAATACTGAAATATTTTATTCATAAAAGTATTCAGATCCTTTGCTGTCTCACTCTAAACTGCCTCCAAATCGCAGCAATAGCATTTTACACATGTCCCAAACTTTTTAGAAATGGGGTTTGTAAATTATTTAATTCAGTATTCAGTGGTACCTTGAAACTCGACGTCAATTAGTTCTGGGAGTGGCGTTGAGTTTAAAAGACATTGAGTTTCAGGGTATTTTTTCCCATAACGATGTATGAGAAACCTGTTAATGCGTTCCGTGGTCTCGTGGTAATGCATATATTTTAGGCTTATGTAAAATAATGGGGTTTTTGACACTTATACACTGAAAATAACACAAATATAATATAAAAAACACTGAAATACAATTAAAAACACTTAAAATCAATGAAAAAAAACAATAAAACCTGCACTTCAAAAACTTCCTTATGCTTCTTGATTAAGAAGAAAATCGATTTTGCGCTGGCTCAAGCGGCTAAACAAAGCTCTAAGCACTAAACAAAGTGGCTGTTCATTGTTCATTTGAAATTATATGACTACTACTCGGATATGACTACAGTCACCTTCCTTTACGATGCATTTTTTCCCAGCGTCATACCAACTTTTTAATGTCATCAGGAAAAAACTGTATTTGGTTTAGCACGTAGCCAGTGACAAACCGCTGCTTTCACATCATCACATGAAAATCTTCTTCCCCTTAAAGCTTCGAGTGTCCGAAAAGGTGGAAATCAGATGGCGCAAAATCCGGACTTTAAGCTCTCTCTTAGACCAATTACTACTCCCGCCCTCAGTTTCCAACTAAAATATAAAAAATACATATATATCGTATTTTATCATGTAATACTATATCGAGAGGCAGTATTTAGTCATGTTACAAAGTTGTGCAATGCCAGAGCTTTCATGTTTATGATCTCCTTTACCTTAGATCATGCAGGACATCCGTAACCGGACCATCCGGGCCATGTGTGGCCAGCAGAACACAGCACAGAGTGTGTGGTCGCTCAGCCCACTACAGAGGAAGACGGTGCTCCAGCACATCCTGGTGAATGAGAAGTATCGTTTCCTGTACTGCTACGTACCCAAGGTGGCCTGCTCGAATTGGAAGCGCGTGCTGAAGGTGCTGAGCGGCGCGCTGACCGACGTCGGCGTCCACGTCCAGATGGACCACCACTCGGACCTGCTCTTTCTCTCAGATTTCTCGCCCGATGAGATCCGTTACCGTTTACGCCACTACTTTAAGTTTATGTTTGTGCGTGAACCTATGGCGCGCCTGCTCTCCGCATACCGCAACAAGTTTGGCGAGATCGAGTCCTACCAGCGCAAGTACGGTGCCGAGATCGTACGCCGGTACAGGAAAGGTTTCGCGAAGAAAACGAAGGTGGCCGGAGACGACGTGACGTTCACCGAGTTTGTGCGCTACCTGCTGGACGAGGAGCCTGAGCACATGAACGAGCACTGGATGCCCATGTATAACCTGTGCCAACCGTGTGCCATGCAGTACAACTTCATAGGCTCGTACGAGAGACTACAGAGCGACGCCGAGTACGTTTTGGAGCAGGTGGGTGCTCCGCAAAATGTGCGCTTTCCAGACCGGCAGACGTGGTATAGACCCGTTACAAAAGAAACACTGCATTATTACCTGTGCATGGTGCCACAGAAACTGCTGAGGGAACTTTTGCCAAAGTATATTCTAGACTTTTCTCTCTTTGGATATCACCTGCCAAACATCACCACCGAGTACTGTCGACACTAGCCAAAACTTGAACAAGCCATAGACTTTTGCCAATGTTTACCTTTATACACTCTGATGTTCTGTGAAGTTACAGTATTGTGTTGGGGTGTAATGATACTCATATGAACATTTAAATTTAGGTCAGATATGACACAAAGAATCAAATACAGTTACTAAGCCTGTCACAATGATGACATTTAAGCTAACAAACAAGTAATACTAGTTGACTTGTACTTGTAAGCAAGTTTAACTTTCACATACAGTGGTACCTTGAAACTTGACGTCAGTTGGTTCTGGGAGTGGTGTTGAGTTTCAAGGTATTTTTTCCCGTAAAGATGGATGGGAAACCTGTTAATGCGTTCCATGGTCCCGTTGAACTGCATATATTTTAGGCTAATGTAAAATAATGGGGTTGTTTTTAACACTTATATGCTGAAAACACAAATATAAAAGAAACGCTGAACTACAATTGAGAAACAGTTAAAAATCAATATAGAAAAACAATAAAACCTGCACTTTACACCTTTACTTCTTTATTGTTTCCTTATGCTTCTTAATCGTGGAGATGCTTGATCTTGGAATACCGTATTCCGTTCAGTAAAGGCGTATTCACATGAGAAGCTGGCTGTGCCGTTATTTCCTTTAGAGTGTGACTTATTGTACTAAAACAACAAGGGAGGAATTTCATTAGTGGAGAGAACTTATGAGCAGTAATAATTAAGAGAAGTTTAGTGTTTCTATGTCGTTCTTTTAATACATCGTCACATCAATCTGATTTTCACAATTTCTCAGCACCCCGAGCTATAACACAAGTTTAAAATTGAAACAAGAGGAAAATGCAGCTAAACACAGCATAAATACATGTGGAGCTTTCAAACTGGATTTGACGGTTATTCCACACAAATGCAGATTCGTCTCATATTCTCACTGATGTTTTGCTCAGGCCAAGCGCTGCACAAAGCGGCTGTACTTTGTTAATTTAAAATTAACAAGCTGAAGATGTTGACTTTAAGGGTACAGGATATGTTGCTGTATTGCCCCCTGTGATTTGGCCATCCCACTTTCTTCCTCAGACGGCTGTGTAGACAACCAGCCAGCCAATAGCACAGTTGAGCACGGTTGATAGCATTGCCAAGTCACCCGAGCGCCACTGCAGTTTGATAATCATGAAATGATTTTGACAGACCTGACATTAAGATTCTGTAATGCTCTGCCATCTTTTCAGTCTCAACACTCCTGGTTACTATAACTTGCACATTGTTACGTCTAGGGTAAATAAGAGCCATCGAAAACAGCACCTTTGTGTGTTCTACATCAGAG
Source organism: Trichomycterus rosablanca (assembly GCF_030014385.1). Lineage (NCBI taxonomy): Eukaryota > Metazoa > Chordata > Actinopteri > Siluriformes > Trichomycteridae > Trichomycterus > Trichomycterus rosablanca. The sequence continues at coordinate 23,660,061 of NC_085996.1, forward strand.
AAAGGTTCACTGATGGAGGTTATTTAAATTTATTCTGGTGTTCATCAAAGTACTCTTGATTAATTGTAGCTGTATGTGTGGGGGCAGCAATGCCCCGTTATATGGAAACATGTTTAACAGCCATTCAATCAATAAACTAACGTTTTTTTCCTAGATAGCTGCAAAAACTGTTAAGCTTCCCCAAACATCAGTTGACAGGAGACATTGTGGTTTGAGGAATAATTAGGCTCTTTCAAACATAAACTGACTTATCAGACAATATACACCTTTCTGCTGCTCAGGAGTCCAAGTTTCATGCTCTTTAAAATCAATGGTATTCTGACTTTGTAAACTTTATGTATCATTACACCCCTGTATTGTAGTATTAGGTTTTTAATATTTGATCAGGTATTTCTATTGTACAGAATCCAACATGTATGTGATCATGACCCGAGTGGCATGCTCAAAAGCTATTTAAATTATAACCACTATTTAGTACTGCAAGTCCAGTCCAATCAAGCAAGCTGTCTATTGTATAATGAAAGAATGAATAGTATTGCCATATAGATGGTGGCATTTCACCATGTTGTGCTGGGCACAAACCAGACTGTATACTGCATCAAGATGCACAAGATTCTGTAGCCATTACTAAGCTTTACATTTTTATGATGTCATTTATAGTAGATACAGTTGCAAACAGAAATATTCAACCCTATCACCTTAAAATATTATGGTCTTGTCTATAGAACTCAAATGGACAAATTTTGAGTTTAAATAAAAAAGTATCTGGTTCCTTTGGCAAATGCCCATGTGCACTATTATTCAACCCCCAGTCTCAGAACTTGGTGGATCATCCTTTTTCCCTTGATGATCTTTAATAAGTGAGTGTTAACAAGCTTCTGACACATCTCTTATAGAATCCTCATTGATTCTTTTAAGGGAAAAGCTTCCAGATTATTGAGGTTTGATGGATTTTGTGCTGGAACTGCTTTCTTTAAATCCCACAAATTTTCAATGGGATTTAAATCTGGAGACTGAGAAGACACTCCAGGATATTCCAGAACTTAGAAGTGTGCTTGGGATCTTTGTCTTGCTGGAAATTCTAATTATCACCAAAGTTCAGTTTCATAGAACGCATCACAGTCCTCCTCAAAAATATTTTTGTGAATAAATGATGCCATTCATACGGTCAAGATTGCCAAGATTTCCTGCAGTACAGAAACATCCCCACATCATGACAGCTCGATTATGGGGCTGGAATTTCTCTGGACATAAACTTTGTTCACTTTTTTCTTGTGTCAAACAAACCACTGTTCCATATGGCCAAATGGTTCCAGTTTTGATTTGTCACTCCATAGAACTTTGTCCCAGAACTCTGCAGGCTTATATTCCAGGTGACCTTTCCTGTGCTCCTTGGTCAAGAGTGGTGTGCGTTGGCCACATGAACAGCGATTGGCCTGTTGTTCAGATATGGGCGGGATTAAGCCGGATAGGGTCTCTCTCATAACTAATGCAGTTATGACCTCTGCTGGCTGATTGATGGTGCCTGCACAGAGATGAGAAAAGAGTGCTCTCAGGGTGTGTCTCTCCTTTCACAGTGCTGAGCTGCACTGCACTCGTCAAAGTGTAGGTAATAAGATGAATACGGCATGCTGCCCACGTGTCGGAGGGGGCGTGGGTTAGCTTCGTCCTCCTCGATCATAGCAGGGATCAGCATTGTTGGAGAGGAAGCATGATGCAATCGGGTAATTGGACACGCTAAAAGGGGAGAAAATGCATAATATATATATATAAATTTATAATATATTTATTACATATAGCTTTTTTGCTCCAGTCCCACCTAGGGGTGATAGGAGACAATAACACCCGAAGTTTGTTGGAAATGGAAGCAGTGGTTTTATTGCTTTGGTAGCGATCTCTAATTATTCTTTCTGTGCGGCCCGGTAATAAACAGCGCACTGCTCTAAGGCTCTGGGTGGTGTTTATAACACATCACAGCTGAAGCAAATTAAGGGTAGTTATTAAGTCCCTGTAGTGTAATCATATTGTAACACAACTTTAGCACAGACTACAGTACTACAGTACACTACTTGTTATATTAAAAAATATCCTGCTACTCAAAAATACTCATCATAAATATATCATTTATTTTCTTTACCTCATTTGCTGTATCATTCTACATCATTTAAAGAAAAATCAAGCTCTGCAGAAAAGTTTGCAGTGATAAATTCTTGTTTTCTTTAAGGGGTTAATTATTTCTGATTGCAACTCTAGCTGTGCTGTTTTTAAATGCATTTAAGTTTTAAAAGGGGTTACCATATTACCAAATGTTAGAGGACGTGTCAGCACCCAGCTGACCAACTGTGTCCCTCTTTCTACTAACAGTATTTGTCAGTGTAAAATGAATGATCATATGCCATTTATTATTTATGTGTTTCATTTTGTTCATGCATTTTTGTATTTTCTGTCAAGTTGTAAAACATTGTGAACTATTTGACCAAAAGTTTGTAGACATCACCTTAATATTACATGTCAAAGCGCTTGGGTAGAGCAGCGGGAAAACACGCTAGCCCACCCATAAATTTAGATTTAAAAATCTGATTGGCTGTGTCTATAGGGGAGGGACAATGGCTAGGGTTCCTTGTCACTGGGGCAATTATGATCTCTGCTGACCGTTTCAGGCACCTGCACAAAACCAGCTAATCACGGATGGCGCGTGATGCTGTGCTTTGTGAGGCCCCGTCCCTAGTAGATGAAAAGAAGCGGCACACACTGGAGGGAACACATGGCAGCCTTGGCCCTCCTCGATCAGAGGTGGGACGAGAGAGATGAGCTCCAAATTTGGAAAAAAGTACACATTTTGGTGAAGTTCTTTCTCAATGTGGAGAAAGAAAGAACTGAACTGTTGCCACAAAGTAGCATGCAGAAAATTCTTTATATAAAAAAAATCCCCTCCTTTGTTTAGACCAGGGGCAGGCAATGCAATTTTGCAAGGGGCCACATGAGGAACTGGGACTGTTGTGGAGGGCCAGATCAATATGCTAAACTTAATTCTGCACAATATTAATTGTATCTCTGTCTAAAGGCAGTAAATTGTATAGTTCTGATAAGCTGTTACTGGAGGAATAGATGTTACAATCAGGCAATGCAAATGAGAAGCAGGCAGAATAAAACCATCAACATTTAACTATTTTATTAACTTTCTTGAAAACAGTTTTGAACAAAATAAAAACCTGGATTTTAAAATGTGCACAGAGTGCTATTGCTATTTTATTTGTCTAATGACCTCATCTGCTGTTTTTCAGTTTTTTGTTATTGTTGGATATTATTTTTAGAAATCACAAAGCTGGTCTTGTCTGCTCCAGTCCTGGATGTGTAAAACTATGAAAAAAAATCTTGTTGCTTTTGCAGTCCAGATGTGAGCGCTCAAGTTCTTGTATTTCTCTGTGTGTTTAGTACCATAATGGAATCCTTAAACACAGCGATCTGGTTGCCACAAACTGAATAAACAGCTTTACATCTGACTTAAGTAAATAAATACCTAGTAGTCCATGTCTTGTTGAAACATTTTGTATCAATCGCACTCACAGTTCCATTGGCCACATTACAGTGAAGCTGAATAAACACACACGCATCGGCGGACAAATTTAAGTAAACTGGAAAAATCCCTTTAAAATAAAAACAGTGCTATTGTATTACATGTATGATGTACACTTATTTACGTCTTATTTCATATTACCACTGACCTCATGCGGGCCGGTTGTGGCCCAGGGGCTGTATAATGCCCAGGTGTGGTCTAGACCAGGGGTGTCAAACTCATTTTCACCGAGGGCCACATCAGCATTATCAAAGGGCCAATTGTAATGTATTCTGCTGTGATTGCAGTCTGTTTTTTTTCTTGGAGGCTAAATTCTGCATTTATATTGTCCTCCTTTACCACAGACACAGCCTCATAACACAAGAGACGCACCGGTTTCTCTTCCTGAAGCACAAACTTGTTTTCATTTTTATTAAATTTCCTCCTGCTTAATTTTCTTACTTATCTTCTTGTACATTTTGGGATTATGTGTAAATATTTCTTAACATCATCTACTGGCGGGCTGTGTCACTTTGCAGGTCACAAAATCAGCATGCATTTTGAGAGATGCAGTTAATGTAGGATTTTACAGTGTATTTTAAGACAATTGTTTTGCCCTCATTAATAGTTTATCCCCCTTGCTCAGCTAGACAGACAGACAGACAGACAGACAGCTCTCTTCAGAATACAGTCGGGTTTATTTGCTTCCCAGCTGTGTGATACACTGTGTGCACCAGAATGAAGTAAAAATACAAACAATAAAAACAATAAAGAACTTAATACAGTAAAAGCACACAGCTGTAGTCAAGTGTTACATCTGGTACAATATGAGATTAAACCAAACGTAAAATAGCGCTAACGAGTTAGCATTTTGTGTAAAGATACTAATTGCTATAGTAACGGTAACAACTGTATTTAATTATGGTAAATTTGTAACTAAAACGCTGTGATATACTCACTAAACATTTACTAACAACTGAGAATATAAACGCCACTACTTACAGACGATGCTTTGGTATTATACTGCAAGATAATTATTTATATTTATTACTATTGTTTACATTACTACCCGCGTTCTTTTGCCGTAAAAGTCACATGGCTTCTCAGCGAAGGTCAAAGTTAGTTGCCATGACTACGATGTCAACAGTTGCACTTAAAGGCGCAGGTGTCCCATTAAAATATAACTGCGTCTCTGTAACGACTCGAACCATCACAACAATCATTACAGTCGTTTAAGCTCTCGCGGGCCGCATAAAATGACGTGGCGGGCCGGATCTGGCCCGTGGGCCGTGAGTTTGACACCCCTGGTCTAGACCATCCCAATAAAAAGACCCAACTCATTATTCCTTTTGTTTACAGCTTGCACTATGGTACCCAACTATAGCATCCTCCCCAGCATCCACAGATCCCAGATTTGTCCAATAGACTATCAGAACGTGCAAAGTAACTTCATTCCAGAGTAGGATTTTTACAGCTCCACTGTCCAGTGACTGTGATTCAGCCCAGCCAATAATTTGCGTTTAGCATTGTGATCTCGGGCAAGTGTGCACTGCAGCAGTGAGTGATGCCATCAAGAATAAATAGTTTTACATTCTTTGACCCTTAGCTGACCAGTTTTGTTTGCTTGTGTGGCATACTGTTGAGACCAAGTGTTTGCTCTTTAAATTGTGATTAGCATAACATAAATGTACCTAACTGTACACCTTGTAGAGAAAGGTGTGGGTAAAACTTTTGGCCATGTCATAAGCCTGATAAGTCAAATTTATTAATATAGCACTTTGTACAATGAACATGGTCTCAGAGCAACTTTACAGAATCCAGGACCAACAGACAAAAACCCCTATTGAGCAAGAAGAGGGCGACTGTGGCAAGGAAAAACTCCCTTAAAAATTACAGGAACAAACCTTGAGAGGAACCAGACTCAGCAGGGACCCATCCTCTTTGGGTGGCCTAGAGGGTACAAATCATACAAACACAAAATTGAAGAGTTGAAAAGTGAAAGTTGTAACTAGCAATAAATAATTGGAGTTCTTCCTTGTTCAGTCCAGTCTGTGATAAAGTCCATTGTAAGTTCTGGACATTTTTGGTGCAAACACACCAGGTTCCCATCAAATAAGATGGTAAGTGGTTTTGTTGAGCTCAGTGCTTAATGGTTAGTGTTTGTATTTTGAAAGTTTACACTGATGGTAATATTCCTAACCTACTTTTATTCAAAGCAGTAAAATTTGCAGAGTAAATATGTTTTATTACAGTAGCACTAAATATATCCAGGCAAAAGGATCCTTCCTGTTTCTACATTCTTAGCTGAAATCCTGCTGCGGAATGCAGTCTCATCCAAAAAAGAAAGATTATCTTTACCCTAAGAAATGAGGCGAAGCTTTTAAGACTGTCCAGGTTTTCTTTTTAAACTGTGGGGAATGAGCCTCAAAATAATCCATCAGGCTAATCTAAAACAGAAGCGCTCGCCAAAGTCATGATTGGACTGACACAGGATGAGATAGATTTCAAGTTAATACGCCTCACTTCCTTCCACAAACAGCAGGCTGCACGTCTCAGCAGCCTCAAGAACTGACACTTCCATTAAAAAAAGACTGACTGATAGATAAATAAATTAAATAAATACTTAGTATAAAAGTTAGTGTAAAATGCACATTGCATCAATATGCTTTTATCAGCTCTTTCAATATTCCTAATCTTGCATTACTTAAGAAATTGAGTGCACAAAAACCAAGTGGACAAAAGTTGAGATGAATGTTAAAAGCTGCAGTGCCACAACGATGTTCTTATACAGCGGCCCCCAACCTTTTTTGCACCATGGACCTGTTTCATATAAGATATAATTTCACAGACCGGCGGGGGCAGGAGGATTTAAAATAAAATTATACGACAAGCATAATAAAAAAGAAACAGTGCATAACAATACTAGTCACCAATTATGGAAAATCAGTGGGAACCCTGAGCTTTCTTTGCTGCAATGAGACGCTCCAACCTAGGGGTGATGGGAGACAATAACTCCTGAAGTGTGTTCCTAATGTCCAGTCTACTCTGTAACTTGGTTTGGTTGCCATCACTGCAGAAAATCCCTCTTCACAAAGATAGGATGTTGGAAATGGAAGCAGTGTTTTCATCGCTTTTGTAGCGATCTCTTATTATTTATTCTGTCTGTGCGGCCCGGTAATAAATGGCCGATGGTTGGGGACCACTGTTCTTAAACTAATAGACTAAAGAGAATAATCATTGAGTCAAGTAAAAAATATCCTGGCTAGCATAAATGTTAAGTCTCATTACAAATCATCACAGGTTGTTACGACAAAAATCAACTGGCTTGAACAGTCACTAAATATTATCTGATTGGCCACTATGAGCCAGCAGAAAGATCCAAGCAGATCAGTTGGTAGCAATGCTTCAACTTGTGCTACAACTTTGAGAAAAAAATAACAAACAAGTTATGAGAAACTATATATACATTTTTATTTTAGTTTAATAAGTTATTAATTCAAATAAAGAAACAATATAAAATACACAATACAGAACACCAGTCACAGGTCTGGATTTTGACATGTAAAACATAGGCACCCTGAAGATTATGGCATATCCCATTTTACAGTACGTGTTGGTTCACATTAAAGCTGTGTACCATGTCCAAAACCACTATTTTTTATGAAAATACCGAAATGTATCAAAAGTTCACAGGATAGAAATTCATTGCAAATTCCTTGATTTTGCTAATACAAAAATGTCTTCACATTTGATAAACAACTCATTCGTCAGTCTCATAATAAGAAAATATTATTATGATAAAAGTTTGGCTTCGGTCATAAATAGTTTGGGCCTGTACATAAATATTGGCTCAAAGGCATCACACCGGATGAGACAGGTTGGATTCTTGCAAATAACCTTAAAGGTGTGCTGCTTAGAATGAAGTAGTTACAATGAGTACTGCACAACAACAAAATGTGTTTACTTCTTTACCTCACGCTGCTGGGTGTTTAGTACAAGAGTCCATCAGGTTTGCTTGCCGAGTAAAGTGTCTGTAACTGACACAGGTTGTAAACACTTTCAGCATTTTCAGGTGACGCTTTACCCACTTGTTTCCAAGATATTTTCTTTTTATTTAGTCATAATCACATATTGACCAATGCACATTTAAGGCCAAACTAAATTGATAAATATTTCAGAGAAGGGATCAAGTAATTCAATAATATAAACTTTTTATCAGTCCAAGCCGTTTTATGTCCATAAGTAATCATGATAAGAGGGATGAACCAGCACAAAGAATACCTTCAGACATCCGGAGTTCTTCAAACTTTGCTTCTCTCTAGACCTTAAAACTTACACTTCTGAAATAAAGCAGGTTTGGTACGTGTAAGCGAAAGAATCCACAAACAATATTAATACAGTGGTACCTTGAAACTCAAGGTTCTGGGACTGGAGTTGAGTTTAAAAGGCGTCAAGTTTCAAGGTATTTTTTCCCATAAGGATGGATGGGAAACCTGTTAATGCGTTCCATGGTCCCGTGAACTTGCATATAGTTTAGGCATATGTAAAATAATGGGGTTGTTTTTGACACTTATACACTGAAAATAACAAAAATATAATATAAAAACACTAAAATAAAAAGCTGATTCTTACAATTGTTACAACCCCGAGCTGTAACGAAAGTGAAACAGGAGGAAAATCCAGATAAACACAGATACATGTGGAGCTTTTAGAGTGAATCTGATGGTTATTCCACACAAATGCAGATTTGTCTCATATGCGCACTTTGATGACGTATTACCGCACCGCTCAAGCCGAGCGCTGAACAAAGCGGCTGTTCATTGTTAATTTGAAATTAAATAAAAAAAAATTTTAAACAATTTGAACACATTGAGTTTAAGGGAAACGTTGAGTTTAAAAGGTACAAATTTCTCAATGAAGGGCATTGAGTTTAGGGGACGTTGAGTTACAAGGTACCACTGTAAAATATAAATAAAAATGGACTAATTATCATTTTTCAGCATGGCAAAAGGATGCAAGGTAAATCAGGTATAATTAATGCACACCTACTAATATACGTTCTGTATTTCTAAACATACACACATTAAACAACTAATTCCCTGCATTGAATTGGTACAGGAGTCTAACAGCTCACTACTTGACCTCTTTACTGAAAAAAATACACATGGATTTGCATTTAAAAACAATGTTGAATTTATGTCAGAAGTGTATCCAATCAACTGACTAATCAACTGACAGTTTTTCCACTGTATTGCTTGCATTTTAATTGGCACTAATTCCTTTTCATATGAAACAATCTCTGCAGATTTTGTGACACTTTTTTTTTTTTTTTTAATAAAAATTTTTAACATTGTTTTACACACTTTGGTTACACTGATGACAGGACGGGTAATTACTGGTTACACAAGATTCATCAGTTCGAGTCTTTAATGTCAAACACAGTCATGGACAATTTTTTAATCTCAATTCACCTCACTTGCGTGTCTTTGGACTGTGGGAGGATAAAACTGAGCTCCCGGAGGAAATCCACGCAGACACGGGGAGAACATGCAAACTCCACACAAAAAGGACCTGAACTGCTCCACCAGTACCTTCTTGCTGTGCGGTGACAGTGCTACCCACTGAGCCACCGTGCCACCCTGCTCTTTAGTTTTCACCATGGTTGCAACACATCTTGAAAACTTGAATCTCTGGGTGATTTTTATAGAATGACCCCCCCAACTCACTATTGTCAATATGTATGTTGTCTTGTTTCTTATTTTACATTAAACAGAACTGAAAAACAATCTATTTTTGGCATATGTGACAAACAAATCATTGCTTTGCTTATGCATTTACTCGCACTAAGCAGAGTCAGCTATAAAACATGAATACTTACTTTTCTGGGGTTTTAAGAGTGTTCTGGTGGTTGTAGGACAGACCGTTCAGGGGAAGGTGGACGAGGACTGAGTGAGGTACTGAGAGGGGAAGAGCTACGCAATGAGGTAAAAGACACACCCTGTCTGCGCATCTCCTGAACTGCCCTTTCCCTGAGAACATAAAAACCCAGTTAAACATGGTTGGTAAATTTGCTTGCAGTAGCACAATATATATGACCAAAAAGATTCATTATTCCTGACTAAACTTAGACATTTATTTTTAAACAGGATAATCAACTTCACCCAGAAAATGTGCTGACCAATAATAACATTCTTCTATTTTTCCGTAGCATTATATGCACAAACAGCAGAAACATGTTTGTTCTTTTATTTTTACTAACCACGTCAAGGCGTTTGTGATTGCAGTGGGTTTGGTGCTACATGAAAACAATAGTGCCAGACAGCAATACACCCAAATAGGGCAACAATCCATCGGAGATAATCACACACACTATGTACTCTTTCGCTTACACCTAAGGACAATTTAAAGCAGCATGGTTTTAAAAAAAATGGGAGGACACTGAAGGCAACCCATGTGAACGAGGAGAACTTTCACATTGATGCCATGTAGCAGACCAAAGTGACTTTCAGTTGCAACTGAATACACTTCAAGCACCCTAGAGTTAAGAGCCTTGCTCAGGGGCAGAAACAAGAATCGAACCCAGGTCATCAGGACCCATGATGCTGTGACATAACCCACTCACCCAATACTGATTTTATTTAAAACTATCCTTTCAACTGATGGCTCTGTTGGTCCACATGCATTAGGTGGCTGTGACTCACCTCTCGAAGCGCTCGGTTGTCAGCTGTCTTTTCAGCACATCCATCTCTGTCTGGAGCTGAGAGACCTTCCCACGCAGCTGTGAAACTTCCCTAACATGACCCGCCCTGAATCAACCAAACAAACACAGACCTTCAGCAAGATCCCTTCTACTGTCAGACAAGACCTACACTTAAGCTTATGTACTGTTTGTTTGTTTAATGGAATTTTAACGTCATGTTTTACAATTTGGTTACATTCATGACAAAAACAGTAGTTACTCAGTACACAAGATTCATCAGTTCACAAGTTTAATGACAAACACAGTCATGGACAATTTTATATCTCCAATTCACCTCACTTGCATGTCTTTGGACTGTGGAAGGAAACCGGAGCTCCCGGAGGAAAACCCATGCAGCCATGGGGAGAACATGCAAACTCCACACAGAAAGGACCTGGACCGCCCCTCCTGGGGATCAAACCCAGGACTTTCTTGCTGTGAGGCAACAGTGCTAACAACTAGGACACCGTGCCACCCAAGCTTCTGTACTGCAAGTGACTTTCAAAAGAACTTTTTTATTAATGGTAATTCGTAACACACCTCTCAATTTGCATACATTAATCTGATTGTGGCAATCAACAGATAAGTAAACATACATGTTTTTGTCATCAGTTGGTGACATATGGCATAGGAGTCCAAAAAAGCTTGCAATAGTTTTAAGTTTAACACTAAAACATTACACATATGTTTTTGCATTTTCCCTGTTTCTCCCAATCTAGTCATATCCAGTTACCCAGTTGTATCATTTTGCTGCAGTCCCGGAACAAAGACACAATCCCTCCAGCCTGCCCTCCCTTAGACACTTAGTCAATGATATCTGTATAGACACCTTGACTACCGCTAGCAGAGCTGAGATTTGAACTTCAGAGCTCTAGATCTCAGCAGTGAGCTTGCCTGCTCACTAATGTAAGTTTTTAGATTCTCACAATAATGCCATTTTTATATATTAATTACTGATCAGGATTGAACATGATTTCAGTTCATTCGGTGTCCCTTACGTTTTGTTGTCAGCAAGTGCCAGGCGGTCTTTGAGCACCTTTAGCTCTGACTCCCTCTCACTAGCACTGAGGTGGTTCTGAAACTCTTTTTGGCGGTTGGTAGAGAGTAGGGTCTCGAGATTCCGTACAGCCACCTTTTCACTGGCTAGCTGCTTCTTTAGAAGCTCCATCTCTGAGCGCACGTCTTCCAGCTCGCCTGTTCCCTGAGGTCAGTAGAAATACATGCGTAAAGCTTATGCCTTGTTTCAGAGAGTTTACTAAAAAAGCAGACATAAATCATGAGAATCTACACACAGGGCTTTTCTCTCCCTCTCTCACCCTCTCTAGCTCCATGCTTTTAGTGGTTAGCTGGCGTGTGGTTAGCTCTTTGCTAGAGTCCAGTTTCACACAGAGCTCTCGAACAGAGGCAAGATCAGCTAGCACTGAGGCCTTCTCTGCCCGAACTGACTGCAGCACCTCCTCCAGGCGAGACATTGCCCTCATTAAAGAGGATACCTGAGCCTCATATACCTGCAGAGCACTCATGTGCTGCACACACAAAAAAAGAGAGAATCAAATTGCAACTGTAAGCATAACATTTTGTACCGCATCCAACATACAGAAGGGAAAAACTGACTACACTACCAACAGCTAATTTAATTTAAACAGTAAACTAGTAGTAATTAGATTTACCACTTTTTAAATTAGATTTACCAGGATTCTCCACTTTTGTGGTGGTGGTGTTTAGGTTTTATTGATGCACACAACTGTACAACAGAAAATCTTTTTTTTTTTTTAATCTTTATTAGCCTCTATGTCCTGGTTAGGGCTGCAATGAGTCCAGCTTCCCATAGTGGGCTAGCGTACTGTACCACTGCGGCAGCCAAAGGTCCCCATAAGTATTTTTCAAAATGATTCTATGAAGGCCGTGAAATAGATTTGTAAAAATCTGATCATTTGAAAATCCTTTTGATGACTGTTAATGTATTACAGCCACACCGACCAGACATAACATTATGTCCACTGACAGGTGAAGTGAATAACACTGATTATCTTTTCATCACATCACCCGTTAGTGGGTGGGATATATTAGGCAGCAGGTGAACATTTTATCCTCAAAGTTGATGTGTTAGAAGCAAGAAAAATGGGCAAGCGTAAGGATTTGAGCGAGTTTGACAAGGGCCAAATTGTGATGGCTACACGACTGGGTCAGAGCATCTCCAAAACTGCAGCTCTTGTGGGGTGTTCCCGGTCTGCAGTGGTCAGTATCTATCAAAAGTGATCCAAGGAAGGAACAGTGGTAAACCAGTGACAGGGTTATGGGCGGCCAAGGCTCACCGATTCACGTGGGGAGCGAAGGTGCGAGGTCTGATCCAACAGACGAGCTACTGTAGCTCAAATTGCTGATGAAGTTAATGCTGGTTCTGATAGAAAGGTGTCAGAATACACAGTACATTACAATTGCAGGGCTGTTTTGGCAGCAAAAGGGGGACCAACACAATATTAGGAAGGTGGTCATGATGTTATGACTGATCAGTGTGTGACAAATGGTAGGGTTTCACAAATGCTTACATACATCTTCAAAAAGAACAATGAATGAATGTTTTTTGCTCCTCTGCTTACTTACCTCCTGAATCTCTCGGTCCTGCAGAGAAAGTTTCTCTCTAAGGTGCCTGCGCTCCGTGTCAGATGAGAGCAGCTCCAGTTTGATGGAGTTGTTAAGACCTTCAGCCTGCTGCAGTTTTTGCTCTCGCTCCTCAGCGTCCAAGTGTGCAGAGCGAAAATGCTCCAGCATCTCCCTGTTCTCCTGCTCCTGTTAAATGATCAGCACATTATCTGCTCTTTGCCTTTAAAGTTATATTGTTATTAGTAATCTGTTAGAGGCATATGGCAATACAAAAACATGCTAGGTGATTCAAAATTATATAACGTTATTTATGAAAAAAGTACATAATGCGTAGTTTAGACTTTTTTTTTACTCAGAATCCATGAAAATGCACAATTACGCGAAGTATTAATTCCCCCATATTTCCCTCATATATTCTCTTGTTGCTACATTCTGCACAGGCGTCCCTTCCGCCAATCAGGGTCCTTACACAGTGTATGAAGACCCACCCACACATAGTCCGGCCACCACCCTGCAGATACGGTGGCCATTTAGTATCTGCTGCAAGCACTGCCAATTACGCCCGCCAGATGGCACCCAGCCGACTGGTGGCAACACCGAGTTTCGAACAGAGGAGTTCAGAATCTCGGTGCTGGTGTGCTAGCAAAATATCCCGCTGAGCCACCTGGGAGCCCAAATTCGTCTTTTACAGAATATCTCCAGACTGTCCAGCATTCTAGGTTCTCTCCTCTTTTACGTACATAAAAAAAAGATGTCAAACACTACACTCAATTATGAGGAATCCATTCACTATATTGAGATGTGCAGAAACGTATGAAGGTTTACCTTAGTCGCCATAATTTTCTCGATCTTGGCCACCTCAGAAATGTAGGAGTGAACTCTCATCTTCAGTTCGTCCCTCTCTCTCAAAGCTGCTTCCATTTCTCTATGCACTGCCTATACGATAGCTCAGACAAACAGAATGTATAAGTGTGTGTGTGCTGGATTCTACTGATCATTAATATGATGAGATTATCTGCACATTTGACCAATACTAATTCATTCCTTCTTTCATACCAGGTGTTCTCTGGTCATGGTGGCCAGGTCGTCCTGTAGTCGGCGGTTTTCTCTAAGTGCTACCTCTCTGTCTCGGCTTACTACCGTCAGTTCTTCCTGCGACTGGTCTAGCTGTCTGCGCAAACTAGCAATCTCCCGCTCACGACTACTCAGCACCCCCTTCAGCTGACTGCAAATACAGAATACTTTTTTAAAACCACAAAAGGATCTTCACTGAGACAAACAACCACAAATAAATGTGCAAACTTCATGCAACTAAGATTAAATATCTACAAAATTAAATTGATTAAAAAATACAAGTATATACGTGAAAACTTACTCTAAAGAGCTCTCCATTTCTGTTATTGTGAGTCGGACCTCTGTAAGGGTCTTCTCCTGAAGAAATAACAAGAGAAAGATTTAAAAACTCACTACGAGTCTAAGGCTGGTGACTCTCACTTATGCCCCTTTTACACTGTATAGTACCCTGTGGTACAAGAAGTTTTTTCTTTGTTCTATTTTAGAATTTTACCCAATTTTTCTCCCAATTTAGCCTAGTCAATCTGCTGCTGGGGACCCCTAGTGGTGCCCATGGAGGGGGTGACTTGACTGACACACGCTCCCACGCTCTATTGATCCCTTCTTATACACCCACACATTGGAGGATTTGCGCATGAGGCCGGCTTCGCGCACTGAGAGCCACGCCCCGACCTCTGTGCTCCTCCACCACTGTGCAAACACCCTGGGCAGCCAGGTTCCTTTCACAGCCCCACCCCTCTGTTAAATCCGGTAATTTCCCACCAGACTGGAGGCCAATTTGTCTGCTGTAGGCATTGGCCAATTATGCCTGCTAGAGTGCGCCCAGCCGACCGGTAGGAGAGCCAAGACTCAAACCTGGGAGTTCAGAATCTCTGCGCTGGTGTGCTAGCGGCTAATCATTGCGCAAGAAGTTTTTTAAATGTGTGATCCCTTATAAAGTGGTTGTTTTCATCGCCAAAATGACCACTGTCCTTACATTTTCAAAAATCTGCATAAAAAAAGGCAATTAACATTGTCCTGTGTCAAAATAAAAACAAAAAGATACATTATATGAACAAAAGTATTAGGACTCCCCTTCAGATTTTTAAATAAATGTGTTTACAAGGAAATGACTTTCCAGTCTACAATTGTTGTGTTTATTTAAAATTTTCATTTAACACATACTGTTTTCTTCAACACTCTTTAAATCCTTTAAATTAAATAATTGTAAAAATATGAAATTGAGTATCACAACACTGCATCTGCCCTGTCAGAGTTTGAACATAAAAATATAAACATTTAATTAATTAAGACTAGGGTACCTTCTTTTGTAATTGCTCCTGCAACAGGACCATGCCCTCAGCTTTCTGGTCCACTGCCTCCTGCAAAGCATCTTTCTCATGATCCAGAGATGCTATAGCAGCCTGCAGGACTGCAACCTCGTCTTTTTTAGATGAACCGTGCTTACTCAATTCGGCTAGACACACACACAAACCTATTTTAGTAAAAAGTGCTTTTCGAACACTAGCTACATTTACATGAAGCATAACAACTCATTAATAATCAATCTGCTGTCTCAATTAGAATAATAAGATCCCCCTGGACAGGGCATCAATCCATCACAGGTTTTTGGGCAAGCCGTCAAACCTCAAATTCAAGCATGGATCTACTACTATGCCTCTTGAGTGCCTACCTCCTAACAAACTTCTGCACCTAAATTTTCAAATTCATAAACATTTCTTTTTACCTTGAATTATCTTCAGTGTTTAAGCTTAAATTTTGATTTTATATTTAATTGTTTGTATCCAGAGAGTGTAAAACATGACATTAAAATGCTAATAAACAACATTCATGACAGGAACGGTAGTTACTCATTACACAACGTTCATCAGTTCACAAGGTTATATCAAACACAGTCTTGGACAATTTAGTATCTCCAATTCACCTCACTTGCATGTCTTTGGACTGTGGGAGGAAACCGGAGCACCCGGAGTAAACCCACGCAGACACGGGGAGAACATGCAAACTCCACACAGAAAGGACCTGGACCTCCCCATTATATTTAATTAAAAATATTAATGTATTTTTATTGCCTTTTATTTGCACCTGTTAAACAACAAATGAGTAACACTAACTTCCTTTTAAAAATCATTAGCTTTTTACTATTATTAGTAACTTGGTGATGCATTACATTGTACATCTATGCATTTAGCAGATGCCTTAAGTGGCAGGCTGGTGGTAGTAGGCTTGAAACTTCAACCTTACAATTAATAGAGCCTCAACCACTGAGCCATCATGGACAGTATTACTTTAAAACCCCTATCCCAACCTAAACCTACTGTTTATTATAATGCCCATGTTAAAGTACTGCTCAGGGAGTTAGTACTAGCAATGCTTAGTAAGTAATATAAAATAAAACACATTCATGTGTTAGTGTAAAAAGAGGAGATACATACCAACTTTCTCGTCTAATTTGTCCAGTTGCTCATGAGCTGCCTGTAATTCGCTGTTTTTGACAGACAGTCTGTGCTGAACATCAGAAAGAGATTTTTCCATCTGCTCCTGCAGCAGCCTACACACAAAAATATGTTTTACTCTCCAGGGATCATGGGGATTTTAAAAAAAGCTACTTGTAGTAATAAAATACATTCATTGCCTGAATTAGAGAAATGTCTGGAGAGCCTCTAAAATATGCACACAGTTCATCTACAGGGGTTGGACAAAATAACTGAAACACCTGGTTTTAGACCACAATAATTTATTAGTATGGGGTAGGGCCTCCTTTTGCAGCCAATACAGCGTCAATTCGTCTTGGAAATGACATATACAAGTCCTGCACAGTGGTCAGAGGGATTTTAAGCCATTCTTCTTGCAGGATAGTGGCCAGGTCACTACGTGATGCTGGTGGAGGAAAACGTTTCCTGACTCGCTTCTCCAAAACACCCCAAAGTGGCTCAATAATATTTAGATCTGGTGACTGTGCAGGCCATGGGAGATGTTCAACTTCACTTTCATGTTCATCAAACCAATCTTTCACCAGTCTTGCTGTGTGTATTGGTGCATTGCCATCCTGATACACGGCACCGCCATTGGATGCACATGGTCCTCCAGAATGGTTCGGTAGTCCTTGGCAGTGACGCGCCCATCTAGCACAAGTATTGGGCCAAGGGAATGCCATGATATGGCAGCCCAAACCATCACTGATCCACCCCCATGCTTCACTCTGGGCATGCAACAGTCTGGGTGGTACGCTTCTTTGGGGCTTCTCCACACCGTAACTCTCCCGGATGTGGGGAAAACAGTAAAGGTGGACTCATCAGAGAACAATACATGTTTCACATTGTCCACAGCCCAAGATTTGCGCTCCTTGCACCATTGAAACCGACGTTTGGCATTGGCACGAGTGACCAAAGGTTTGGCTATAGCAGCCCGGCCGTGTATATCGACCCTGTGGAGCTCCCGACGGACAGTTCTGGTGGAAACAGGAGAGTTGAGGTGCACATTTAATTCTGCCGTGATTTGGGCAGCCGTGGTTTTATGTTTTTTGGATACAATCCGGGTTAGCACCCGAACATCCCTTTCAGACAGCTTCCTCTTGCGTCCACAGTTAATCCTGTTGGTTGTGGTTTGTCCTTCTTGGTGGTATGCTGACATTACCCTGGATACCGTGGCTCTTGATACATCACAAAGACTTGCTGTCTTGGTCACAGATGCGCCAGCAAGACGTGCACCAACAATTTGTCCTCTTTTGAACTCTGGTATGTCACCCATAATGTTGTGTGCATTGCAATATTTTGAGCAAAACTGTGCTCTTACCCTGCTAATTGAACCTTCACACTCTGCTCTTACTGGTGCAATGTGCAATTAATGAAGATTGGCCACCAGACTGGTCCAATTTAGCCATGAAACCTCCCACACTAAAATGACAGGTGTTTCAGTTTCATTGTCCAACCCCTGTACATGCACAGCTTAAGCAGATCACAATATTCTAATCATCAAATTTACATGCACTAATTAATATGATATTGAAAAGCTGTGAACAGTTGAGATGCAGTAGCATGTTTACATTTTAAATGAAGTCGGTTATAAATCTGCTATTTTATTAACCAATTAACATAATTATCTTTACGTGTACTATATACACACACACACCTGCTAACTGAGGAAAAAAGTATTTAAACACTTCATACATTTATAGTGGATGCTGGTCTCTTCAGTCATCATTATTGTTTGTTTTGAAGCACACTATGTGACTTGTGTCCAGAGACAGCTACTTGTTCCACAAACTGTTATACTGAGCCTGCTGTAAGCAAGCATTAGCAAATGAAGTAATAGAAATCCAGTACAAATCAAATAATTGATGTTATATGCTCTTATTAACCGACATTATTTAGCTAATATTTGATTTCTCAAAATCAGATGCCATCTGCACTTTGTTTTCAGTTATCAGGGTATGCAGTTTACATTATCTTCGGACTGTCTTTTGACTTTGTGTTATCCCTGACTTTCTGTTTTTTCTCTAATGATAGATGCTGCATCTAAAGATGAATGAGAATGCTGGTTTTGTTTTAAATATAAAATGGTTCAATAAAATCAAATCAATCAATTAATCATGTATAACTATAGAAATTGGTTATGATAAGATTCATAATTTACAGATAAACCAACTTATGAATAACTAGTGAATGAGTGAATATTTGGTGTACCTTAGTGCGCTGCTCTCTGCCCTCTGCTGAGCCATTTCCTCTGCATTCTTAAGCAGAGCAGCTGAACGAGCTTTTAGTTCTTCATTAACAGCTTCACGGCTTTCCTTTAATACAGCCACCTGAGTGCGCAAATCTGCTCTCTCCCTTCCCAACTACCGTTCACACACAACACACCCAAGACATTATAAATTCAATCAGAACCAGATTATGTAGTATAAGCATCACAATCCTTAACCTTAAAAAATTTGTTACAGCTGTATAGTTACTATTTACTCATCCTTTATTACTAGTACTGTTATTACTAATATATACATTAACTAATCTTTATTATTATTATTATTACTGTTATTATTATAATACATATTCTTTTTTTTTTATTAATATGCTTATTGTTATTATTGCTATTATGTATATAGTACTATGTACATAGATATGATTTCATATATGTAAATAGCTATAGTATAACTTTATATTAATATTAATCATAGGTATATGTTACTAATATTCTCTGTTTTTTGCACAATGCTACTACTTGCACTTCTGGTAGATGCTAACTACATTTCGTTGCCTTGTACCTGTACTGAGCAATGACAATAAAGTTGAATCTATCTATCTATATAGCGCCTTTCACAATCCCAAGGACGCTTTACAAAAACAACAAATAAACAAACAAACAAACAAAAGAAAAAAAACTCTAAGCAGAATAATGGGAAGTGTACAGAAAAGTTTTTAGTTGGGTTTTAAAAGAAGAAAGAGGAACAGTCACGAAAAGATATTGGAAGAGAATTCCAGAGTTGAGGGGCAGCAGCACTGGATAATCTGCCACCCACAGATGACAGTTTAAATTTGAGATTAGACAGAAGTCCAGTGCCAGCTGATCTGAGGGTGCGGGAGGGAAACAAAGCAGCTCACTCAGAGAGAAAGGAGCGAGACCATGAAGAGCTTTAAATGTTAAAAGAAGGATTTCATATTTGATTCGGCAGATAACTGGTAACCAATGAAGCTGCTGAAGAACATGTGTGATGTGTGCAGTGCGCTTGGTGAATGTGAGGACTCTAGCTGCTGAGTTCTGGATGTACTGAAGACGGTTTAGCAGTGTAGCAGGGAGACCATGGAAGAGAGAGTTGCAGTAGTCAAGACGAGAGAAAATGAAAGCATTGACCAACATTTTGGCATCAGTGTCAGCAAAAACTGAGCGGAGCCGTGCAATATTACACAGATGAAAGAAAGCAGTCGTGGTGAGAAGTTTAAAGTGGGGATTAAATGTCAGGGTGGAATCAAAGAGAATGCCAAGGTTTTTAACAACTTGAGCAGACCTTAGAGGTACACCATCAACCGCAATAGTGAAGTTGGTGCATTTTGCTAGCTGAGTTTTTGAAGCTGGTGTTAGTTAGTGAAGCTGGAATACATGGGAACTGTTAGCCCTTTGATGCGCTCGGTTACAGTCAGAATAATGGACCATGCTGGGCTTAATGCAATTAATTTGAGTCGAAACACAGCAAGACGTGGTAAAATAAATAAAAGGAGTCGAAATTCTTCTGCTGCACACACCAAAGGTGACACTTAGTTCATGTGCCTAGATCTTAGATCTTGTGATGTCGTCATGTGTTTGGTTCGTTCAGATGGCTACGATTCGTATTGCGCTCACACCAAAATGTATCGCACCAGAATGCGTTTAACAACAGACCGAGACCCCCCTTTGCTGAAGCACTCTCGGTCCGCTTATTTGATGCCCACCAGAGCAATCGCACCAGGGTTCGTTTTAATCAAACCAAAGTAAAGACACAACCTAAAAGATAGCCGCATCACAAAATGTTAACAATTCGAAAGGAAGCTTTTACACTTACTGTAACAAACTGCACTAACAGAGCAATAGCACCAGGGTTTGTTTTATCAAACCAAAGCTGAGAAGTATAAACACAGCCTAGCCTTGTCAACAAATGTTACAAAGACATTTATAATTTCGAAAGAAATGCACTATGTTCTCAAGTCCTCTGTTAAGTCTATGAGATACTACGGCATTAAAATATTCTTTATATTACTTATTAAATAAATATTGATTGCTGTACCATCTGAACAGTGTTTTCCAGCTCCAGCATCCTTATCTCCTCATACTCTCTGTCTGTCAGAGCTGAGGTCTGAGCTACCTGCACAAATTACAAACACACACAAGAAATTACTGGAAATGTGACAATCTTTGAAGTTGTTTGTTAAAACTCAGTAAGTCACCATTAACACATTTACATTATCTGTATGGGCTAACCAAAAGTGCAAAGCATAAATGGTCTAAAAAAACAAAAACACAAACTTTAAGTCTCTCACGAAGAGTGTCTCTTTCTGCAGTAACTTTGAGGAGCTCCAAATCTGCCTGATCACTCTGGCCACTCTTTCTCTGCTGTTGCTCAGTAGAAAACACCAAGTCCCTACGAATAACCATCAGCTCCTCCTGGGCCTAAAAATACACACACACACCACTGAGTAAACACACCTTATACACAAACAGTAACTTCTCAGTACAGAATTGCAACTGTTTATATTAGCTTTTCAGAATTCCACTCTGGGAAAGTGTTCTGCTGAGTGATTTCTTAACCAGTTTTTCAGTTGCCTACTAATTATACTAATTCGTCTAACGTGCTCAGGTTCTCCTTTGAATGACCGCTAGACCTGGCACATGCCCAAACACTCAATTTTTCCAGTTAATCGCATTTTTTGTATGCCATTTAATCAGCAGCTAAACCTTTGAGACAAGCCTAACTATCACATGGTCTAGCCCGGGGGTGCCCAAAACGTGCACACTGGTAGATCGCGCCTCATTCATACAGGTCAAGGTCAGGTTGACATGAAATGTGGCCACGGTTTCTTTCATTTGCGGTTTGTTACCATAGGTACAGCTCAGCCCGCCTAAAGCACTGCTAATTTAGAAAGTTTTTCATTCATCAGTAGCCAGTTTGCTCCATTTTTGCATTTTTTTCCTTTTGTAACCAACACTGTGAAGATGAGTGTGCAACCAAGCACAAAGAAACCAAAAACGGTTCGATTCGGACAAGAACACTGCAAAGACAGCTGTTTCGTTCATACTCGGAAGAAGCTGAAGGAGAATATTCAGATCTCATGTTACATACGGAAATTTTAACCCTACAATCTGACGTTCATATGAAGTAAAGGACCTCTGCTGGACGATTTTGGAACTTGCTGGCTGAGGAAAAATATCCAAACATAAGATGTTTAAAGATGTGTAGAAATGTGTCAGGTTAAACTTTTACTTGTTGATATTGAGCACCGAGTTGGTCTCTCTCTGATGTGAGAAGTTTGACTTTAATCTGGATGTCTTCCATCTGTTTCTCAAAGCCCAGCAGCATTGCTTGCAGTTCATCTCGCTCCCTTACAGCACGAGACAGCTCAATATCTGCACGCTCTTCCTGCATACAGACAGCACACAGAAAAGAATTTCAGCTTATTTAGATTTTTAAGACATACACAGTGGATTCAGAATGCATTCAGACCCAATTACTTTTTGTACACTTTGTGTTGTGGAGTTGACCTTGAATGAAAAAAAAAGTATTAATTTCAGGTGGGACAGTGGCGCAGCTCATTGTGCAAGTGCTGCCAAGTACCAGGATCCTAGGGCCATGAGTTCAAATCTGTAATAGCTGGCGGTGTAGAATTTGGTGTTTGCTTTTTGTTTTGCCACACATTCTATATTTCTCACACCTCCAAAAAGCATGTTCGTTTGTTTGTTTGTTTTATTGTTTAACGCCATGTTAACACATTGGTTACTTTCATTTTATTATTTTCGTATGCGAGTCCTCAGTTTTATATTCGTGAATTTTCCATGTATGTTTTCAGATGTTTGTCCAAAAAGCATGTAGATAAAAAAAAAAAAAACTGGCTGAATTTTCCATAGGTGCAGGTGAATGGGTGAATCTGTGATGTCATGCCCTGCAAGAGTGTATTTCAGCTTTGCACTCTGATTGTTATCAGAGTAAAGCAATAATTTAATATAAATTAGTGTATTTATGTATGAATAAAAGGGTGTGTGGTATAATTTTAAATATATAGCAGGGTTTGATCTTTAAAAAACAAAAAAGATGTTTTTTTTGCTCATCACCCTAGGATCTCACCTTAGCAGGCCAGCTTCCCCGACCTCTAGGACTCCTGATTTTGGATGGACTAAGGGTAATGTCGTCAGCTCCTCCTCTTGTCCTGCGGTACCTCTCAGCCTCCTGTTTGTAGTGGTCCCGCTCTTCCTCCAAGCTCTTTACAAATGCATCCAATCGAGATGGAGAGCGATCTTTGCCACATATTCCATGTTGAGCACGCATTCGCTCCAACTCTAGAATAATTTCCTTATCTAAAACACATACAGTTACAAACTGAAAAATGAATAAGCAGCATAAATATTTTGTACATTGTCCATTATCCATTGGCTGGTGTTCTATTGTACATAAAATATTAATAAAATTCATGGTTATTTTACATCTAATGTGAATGTCTTCTCTGCACATCTACTTCACTACTAACTCACCAGCTTGTGTCATTCTCTCTACTTTGTCCTGCAGTCTTCTCTTTTCCTCCTCTAGAAAATTTATTAGTCCCTCCATCTTCTCATTCTGCTTCTGCATTTCAGACAGTTGGTCCATCATACTGTCCTTCTCATGATTCCATTCTGCTAGGTCCTGAAACAACAATCAAAAGCCTTAATCTTAATTATCAATAGAAATGCTGTCAAGTCAGGATCTAAACATAGTCGTTCAGAAGAATATGACTAACAACCTTTGCCAGGCCATAGAAAATAACTTAAGCTCAGTATTCTTACAGATGGCAGAATAACAGTTGATTCAAGGTTGATGTTTGCCCTGTAAAATATGGACCACTTTCACATGTTGAAAGCAAAGGTAGGCTAACATGAAAGCCAGCAATGACATCATATAATTTGCTAGGTTGGCCCATATTTGAGCAAAAGCTGACACATTACCAGGTAACATGACTGTGATTTAGAAATGAAGGCCGTGTATGCAGTTTGTACAGTGAACAAAATTCGTTCTTAAATTAATGCAGTTTGGTAATGCAGTAGTTTACAAGCCAATCAGGTGCAAATAACCAATACAGTGACAATAACAAAAAAAACATGCATGTTAAACTAACTTATGTACTGTAAAGGTTTTAGGTTTTTAACATATATGTATGTAGTCACACTTTTATCAGAATTGCCACAAATTAAGAATGCAGGCTGTAACAACAATCACATAAAAGTGCACTATTAGTTCCATCCATCCATCCATCCATTATCTTCCGCTTATCCGGGGTTCGGGTCGCGGGGGCAGCAACCTAAGTAGAGAAACCCAGACCTCTCTCTCCCCAGCCACCTCTTCCAGCTCAACTGGGGGGATTCCGAGGCGTTCCCAGGCCAGCTGGGAGATATAATCTTTCCAGCGTGTCCTGGGTCTTCCCCGTGGTCTCCCCCCAGCTGGACTTGCCTGAAACACCTTCCTAGGGAGGCGCTCAGGAGGCATCCTTACCAGGTGTCCGAACCACCTCAACTGGCTCCTTTCCACGCGCAGGAGTAGCGGCTCGACTCCGAGTCCCTCCCGGATGACCGAGCTTCTCACCCTATCTCTAAGGGAGAGCCCAGACACCCTGCGGAGAAAACCCATTTCGGCCGCTTGTACTCGCGATCTCGTTCTTTCGGTCATTACCCAAATCTCATGACCATAGGTGAGGGTAGGAACATAGACCGACCGGTAAATCGAGAGCTTTGCCTTATGACTCATGGTGGTGAAGAAAGAGCACTATTAGTTAGGAGTCAATATTAGATGCTTTTCACATGTGTAATCCATTTCTGTTCCTGCACTAGAAGATAATGGCAATTTAACAGACATATGTTAAGCTAGCAATGCTCTGTAAAAATCTATACAGCAAGCTGCCCACACAGCAACAGACTGCTAATTTCACAGCCTATTTCACATGACAGCGTTGTGAACTGCAGTATGGTGCACAGCATATGTACCTGTCGTGATTTAGAGGCGACCTTTTCCAGCTCCTCAATTTGTCTGTGCAGCCGCTGGATTTCTTTCTGGGGGCAGAGGTATAAGTAGGATGAACAGATCAGCGACAGTAGTACTTCATTCAATCTGTTTAAAATTCTAAAAATTCACAATGTGTCGTTTAACACATTGCTCAGGATAAATCCACCATAATTCATCTGCTGCCTCTATAAACTTTCTAGATGGCCACTACTCACAGCATTGTTAGAGTGTAGGGATTTGTTCAGTTTATAATTATTTTATTAGGCAGCTTCCATACACACAACTTAACTGTGTTTATATTTTTTCCAGCTGAATTTTTTGAATGTATCCGTTTCGATATTCTCTTCTTACCTTGGCCTCCTGCAATTCTATGTCTGCTGCCTCAAGCACCATCTCTTTGTCTTTCTCCAACTGCTGTGCAAGCTGGTCTATTTGGGTTAGTTCATTGCACAGTTCCTGGTTCCGGACGCTCAAATCAGCCACCTCATTTTTCTTTTTCTCTTGCAGACCATTCACCTTCTGCTCCAGAGTCCTGTTTGTCTCCTGCAGGTACTCAATCTGACAGAGATAAAATATGAAGACTAAAATGCCATTCTGAAACAACAGCTGTCCATTAGATGTCCAGATTTCATAAGCAGCAGTCCTGCTAAAAACTGTCGAGGGGTCTCAATAAACCTTCAGGTGCAAACATAGCTCTGCATTTTTCCTTTTACAGGCCAAACATAGTCATTTCCAATATCTGATAGCAACTCCCCCACTGCTCTAAAGACACCCCCCCCCCCCCCCATCGCCTACTATGTCTGTAATGTAGACACTCACCAGCTGATAGCACCACTGGGGGTTTGAAGTAGACCCTAGTAGTGGGTTAGTGTAATTTACCACCACATAAGCCAAACACCCTAAAATACAATAAATTAAATAAAAACATAACTAGAGAAGCGACATGTTTTTTTTTTCATAACAGCTAATTACATTTGAAATGACAAGTGGAGATTTGCTGTTCTGGAGGAGCCTTTGTACTTTATCTTTTCTGTACACACTTGGTGACATTTTTTTATATCTATTACATTGCCAGATTTACATATCAAATACAGTAAATTTAGCATGGAAGACACTACATTTCATAAGTACATTTAAAATAATTTAAAAAATTAAAGGAATTAAAATAAGTGCATGTATTAAGGCAGCTGACTTGGTGATAAGCACCTGTTTTAGATTTTAGGGTTTTTTGTGTTTTACAGTGTCCCTGGTATTAACTCTTTCCTTTAATTTCTCTGCTTTGGAACATGCTGCAGATATCAAATTAGGAACTAATATATACTGTATATACAAAGATCAGTTGATTACATAATGTATTAAATATTTTTTCATTGTGCTGTTTTCAAATTAATAGCAGTGAAGAACATATACAAAACTGCTCTAAAGTTTTATTTGCAATTTACCCTCTTTCATGAACTTTAAATCTGAAAATGTTGCTCAGTAAGTACAGTTTCTCACCTGTAGGTTCAAGTGAGCAATAAGCTTTTCATTGCTCATGTTTTGAGCCTCCAGAGAGAGAACGTCATATGGTCGCCCACCATCCAAAGCTCGATTCAGACGCTCAACCTCTTTATCTCGCTCCTCCACCTATCCAAATGACAGAGCACAAACAGCTTTTTTTTAGCTAGATGCCATTTGTGTGCAGGGGCAATAATAACTGAACTGCTGATAATATAAAAAGTGTGTTCTATGGTTAAAACGTATAAAACTCAATGTGCCCACTCTCAATGCGCATGTACAAGTGTAGTTTACAGACACACTCAGAGATTTTAAACTTAACAGGAAAACTTTACTCTGCATTTATATAATTTAAATAAAGAATGAGAATGTTTTGAGTCACAGTCTGAAGCGGATGTGTATGTACATGTTACATATTTTTGTTTGATGAAATTTGTCCCTGTTTACTTCTATTTATTTAGTATTTTATTATGATTTTAACATCATGTTTTACACTTTGGTTATATTCATGACAGGAAAAATAGTTACTCATTACACAAGATTAATCAGTTCATGTCAGACAGTCATGAACAATTTAGTATCTCCAATTCACCTCAATTGCATGTTTTTGGACTGTGGGAGGAACCGGAGCACCCAGAGGAAACCCACGCAGACACGGCGAGAACATGCAAACTCCACACAGAAAGGACCCGGAACGCTTCACCTGGGAATCAAACCCAGGACCTATCATTCTTTGATAAGCATGTTTGTTAGCCCTTGTAATGAACTGTTTGCATCAGGAAGCTGAACTATTATGTTCACTATGTTACACAGTTTATTAATAAATAAAGCATTTGTTGTTATAAAACTCTGATGTGTTTACATTTTGGGACACTATAGTAACCCTTTATTAATGATGGCTGGTTAAAAATTTTTTAAAAAATATGCATGCTTAATTTAAATAGTTCAAATAGGACTGAAAACACACCTGTGTGTTAAGGTGTTTAACTCCACCCTGGGCTCTTTCTAGATCCAACTTTAGTGCAGTCACCTCTTGCTGTAGCTCCTGGATCCTAAAACAAGTGGAAGACCTCATCCACTGAAACTATTTTACAAATTATATATATAAAAAAACTAAAAGCCAAAGAGACATTAGATTTCCTACAACAAGCAGTGGTCTAGTTGTAGACGAGACAAATGTTCCAGTACCTGTCATCAGCAACCTGGAGAAGGTCAGCAATGTACGGGTCATCCGCCTGTGCCACCACTGAAGGGCTGGGATTAGGTGAGGGAGGAAGCAGCTCATCGATCTGCATTCGTTGTCGCCTGAAAGGAATTGGCCTTTTCTTTCCTCCTAATCAAACCAACCAAATGTTACCATTGCACATGTGTTAAAATAAACTTAAAAAGCAGTACTTCAGTGCCAAATTGTTCCCGGTTAATGATCTGATCTGATCATTTACAGAAGCTGTACAACATCTAATTTTGTGGTATGACTTAAGCTTTATTGGAAAATAGGAAAAAAACATTTATTTACTATTCCTTCCTACAGATAAACAAATGATATTATGACTAGAAACAGAGTAAATAAATAAGACTGAACATAAGTAAGCATGGCTGATCACTTGAACACTAATATAAAAGACAGTAGACTAAAAAGCATAGTAGATAAGCCATCCTACCCGGCGTCTGCACAACAGCCTGCATGTTCTTTTCTTGGAGCTGCTGAATGTGTTCCGTTTTAGCTTTGCTGTCTTTCTCCAGGGCACGCACCTTATGCACATACTGGTTGTTGAGGAACTTCAGATCTGAGGTTTCATGGTCAAGTTTCCTGATGTATGCCTTTAGCTCTAAGGACATAAGAGAAACGACATCAGATGTGGTTCATTATGTTCTAGCGAAAAGTGTGAATTTGTATGGTATAGTCAAAAACAATGGTGGATAAAGTACCTGAAAGCATTACTTGAGTAAAGTACAAGTATATTACCAGAAATTTACTTTGATACAAGTTAAAGTCAAAATATTACTTCAGTGACAGTATTGAAGTATCTGATGTTTAATGTACTAACTTACTAATGCAATGTAAGTATCAAAAGCAATTTTCTGATATTAAATGTACTTAAGTACTGAAAGTAGAAGTACAAGTTGATGCTGTTAATAAAAACATGAGCGGTCAGAATTTAAAAATATGAAGATTGTTCTTTTAAGCCTGTAAACCAACTTAACAATGGAGCCGACATTACAGCTACAGAAAAACCAGGTCTTTACAACATTCACAACATAAGCATTTATAGAACAAAATACATTTCCTTTCTTCCCTCTGAACATAATCGGTGCCAAATTATGATTACAATTACCTGTTTGTCATTATTTCATTTTTACTAGCTCCAAATTGCCCTATCCCAACTTTTTGAGAATGTGTTGTAGGCCTGAAATGCATGTATATGTACAGTATATTACCAGTTGAAACAAAGTAGACAAAACATGAAATATCTTGGGTTCATATAAGATGGAAAGAGTCAATATAAATGTAAGAAACAGTGTGTCGTTTTTATTTGCATTTTCTATACTGTTTATAGAGTTTAACAAAACGTACAGCGCTTTTAGCCCTTTAACACTAAAAATAACACACATCATATAAAAACTGTAAAATGCGACAAAAACAGTTAGAAATCATAAAAAAAATACAATAAAACCTGCACTTTACCTTTACTGGAGGTGTCCATGGCCTAATGAGATGGTGGAAGAAGAGTAGTGCAGAGGAGGGGGTTACAGGTGTTGCTTGGAAGGATAATCCCCTTCCATCAACACATCAGACACTTGGACTTGGATTATTTCCCTTTTTAGTATTTTTTCTAAGTGAACTACCCCAGGTACAGGCTCTGGCTCTAACTTTGTCAACCAGTGATCAAGATTAGTTTGTTCCTGTCTTGTCCTCAGAACGCCTCTGAAGTAAGAGACCGCCTGATCATTCAGTTGGTTGCAATTTCTAGTCGTCAGAGCCTGGTCAGGATGATATTTTAACAGGAAGTTTTGAACGTCATTCCATTTCTCACAAATTTCTACGATTAGGGAAGTTGGTGCATCCTCCCTTACTACCTCCTCCTCACTTGAACACCACTCAGCCAACTTTTGTAGGTCCTGCAGCTCCGCTGTTGTCAGCTCTTGCCGATGTTCATCCACTAACTCCTCAACATCAGCTGCATCCACCTCTAACCCCATGGTCTGACCCAAGGATACGATATCCTGCACAACTTCACCCTCTCCGATGTCACTTGCAGCCTCAAACTCTTCAAAGTCTTGTAGGGTCACTGCTTCTGGCCACAGATTTCTCCAGGCTGAATTTATTGTCTTGTATGAGACCTCATCCCAGGCTTTTGTGATGAGTTGCAGGCCGCTCAGGATGTTAAAATGCTGCGTCCAGAATTCTTTGAGGGTCAACTGGCTGTCCATGGTGACTTCAAAGCACTTCTGAAAGAGCGCCCTGGTATAGAGCTTCTTAAAGTTGGAGATCACTTGTTGATCCATGGGTTGGATGAGCGGAGTAGTGTTGGGGGGCAGGAACCTAACAGTCAGGAATCTGTTCTCCTCCAGGAGGTAATCATCGGCATTTGGAGGATGGGCGGGCGCACTGTCCAAAAGCAGGAGAGCTCTTATAGGCAAATGTGTGTCCTGCAGGTATTGTTTAACAGTGGGGCAGAAAACTTCATTAAGCCACTCGCTGAAAATTTGCCTAGTGACCAAAGCTTTGGTATTGGCCCTCCACATGACTGGCAGCTTACTTTTTTGAACACTGTTTTTCTTGAAAGCGCGTGGGGTTTCACTATGGTAAACTAGCAGGGGTTTTATTTTCAAGCACCCACTAGCATTACCACACAACACCAGGGTAAGCTTGTCTTTCATGGGCTTGTGGCCGGGTAAAGCCCTCTCCTCTTTCATAATGTAGGTTCTGCTGGGCATTTTCTTCCAGAAAAGCCCAGTCTCATCGCAGTTAAACACTTGCTGGGGAACAAAACCCTCGGTCTCCACGTACTCCTGGAATTCTTTCACGAATTTCTCGGCAGCTTTTTTGTTGGCATTGGCTGCTTCGCCACGCCTATTAACAATATAAATGCCAGTCCTTTTCTTAAAATTATCAAACCAGCCGTGACTGGCTTTGAACACTTCAACACTTTCACCACTCGGGCCTGGTCTGTCTTTCAAAAGATCAGCGTGTAACAGTTTTGCTTTTTCACAAATCATGGTTTGAGAAACGCTGTCGCCGGCTAACTGCTTTTCATTAATCCACAACAAAAGCAATTTTTCTACTTCTTCGATTGCTTGAGAACGATGTTTACTTAGTGATTTCACTCCTTTCGCAACATCAGCATTCTTGATCGTTTCCTTATATTTCTTAAAGGTGGAAATAGTCGATCTTGGAATGCCGTATACCTTAGAGAGTTCAGTAACGCTAACACCGCTCTCGAATTTCGCTATGATCTCCTTCTTTACTTCTACTGTAACGCGAGATATCTTCCTCTTTTGCTCAGCACTATCGCTTTTCACCTTCTTAGGAGCCATGATGAAGATTAAGGGCACGATAAACCGCTAAAGAAGAACTTCACTGAGCGAGAGCTAATGCGTGACGAACGCTTACCCCTTTGTGTACATCGCACACCGCTTAAATGCGCAGTGCCGGGTTTAAATCGCTGACCACTTTGCTGCGCAGTGCAGCCTACGCGAGACAAACTAGTTCTCGCACGCGCGTCAAGTTTAAAGCTACAAATTCCTCGACGAAGTGTTTGTTTGTTTGTTTATTGGAATTTTAACGTCATGTTTTACACTTTGGTTACATTCATGACAGGAACGGTAGTTACACAAGATTCATCAGTTCACAAGATTATATCAAACACAGTCATGGACAATTTAGTATCTCCAATCTACCTCACTTGCATGTCTTTGGACTGTGGGAGGAAACCGGAGCACCCGGAGGAAACCCACGCGACACGGGGAGAACATGCAAACTCCACACAGAAAGGACCCGAACTGCCCCACCTGGGGATCGAACCCAGGACCTTCTTGCTGTGAGGTGAGGGGCCGCCCCCCCTCGACGAAGTGTGTCGAGTTTTAAAGATTTCGAGTTTAAGGGACACCAAGTTTCAAGGTACCACTGAAGCAAGGCCAAATAGAGTACTGTAATTGTCAACATCTTTGTAACAAGTTACGAGGGTTCTTCAAAAAGTTTCCGCACTTTTAAATTTAATTTTTTTTTAAAACATCACTAAAAATTACATCACTTTTCTACATTTCCCAGCGTCATACTAACTTTTTAATGCCATCAGCAAAAAAAATGTTTTTGGTTGAGCACATAGCCACAGATGCACCGCTGCTTTCACATCATCACATGAAAATCTTCTTCCCCTTAAAGCTTCTTTGAGCGATCCAAAAAAGTGAAAATCAGATGGCGCTAAATCTGGACTATAAGCTCTCTCAGTCTTTCAGACACAACCGATTACTTCTCCTCCCGCCCTCACAGTTTCCAACAAAAATATAAAAGTGCGGTAACTTTTTGAAGATCTTTGTAATCCTGGAATACCGTTGTTCATAATTTTGTAAAAAGAAAAACATGTTTGTTTATGCTTAAAAGCTTATGCTTTTGTTATATTGATTAGTACGTTAAAAGGCAGAACAGAAACAGCACTAGGTAGTGGTAGTGGTGGCAAGTAAAAACACTTTCTAGCATGGCCCAAAATTACCCAAAGGTGTTCAGTTATGTGCCATCCTGGAAGAACTATAAGTTCACTAAAAAAAATAATAATAAAATTTTATTTGAAAAGTGCCTTTCATGACACCCAAGGCACACTGCACTGCACAGCACAATAAAAAATAAAGAAAAATCGAAGAAAAAATACAAATAAGAATAGACATTAACAAATATGGAAACGCTAAACATGTGGCACAGTTCTGGGTCACCAAAAAGCCAGATGGAAAAGAGGGGTTTTGAGGTGAGTTTTGAACACGGCTGCAGATGAACAAGCACATAACTCTAGAGGAAGACTATTCCACAACTTGGGGCCAGCAACACTAAATGCCCTGTCCCAAATGTACACAATTTAGCTGGACTACCTGTGTACCCTGAATGGGCTGCAAGTACTGCCTCATGCTACCAATAGTGACAAAACACTCGCAAAACACAAAAATAAAAAGAAATCAGTGGCCAATCTGTGGCCACCAAACCTTTTGGGGGTTGACCTGCTGATGCATATCCAGTGCACCTGTTGTTACTTTCATTTGCACCAAAGCGAAATAAATCGATTTGCAATAGATTGATATAGATATCTACGAAATTTAACTACGTTTAATACTGTGATTATTAAGTGTTCTACTAATTTTTTAACAGTGCATTTACCTCTAGTGATTCGATCCTTCTCCTCCCTTAATTTCAGAAGACCCAAATGCAGCTCGTTATTCTCTCGAACCAGTCGAGCATTCTCCGTCTTATACGGCTCCAACAAGGCATCAAGATTTCGACTTTCTTTTTCTGTCTTTCCAGCCGAGAGTTTGGCATTTCGAAGACTTTCAGTAGTGTGGACTAAGTCACTGGACAGAAAATTCACAGAATAATACAAATTTTCATGTCACTGGGACTTCAGAAACACTAAACAATTTAATTCTCACTCAGAACAAGTAGATAATACAACAGTAATAGTCACTTTTTATTGCTTAGATTCAGTTCAGTTGAAAATATTTCTAAAACAGATCTATATGATTATTGATGCTCATTACATAGCTTACGTGCACTTAAGAAATTAAAATAACTTACCTAAAAAGCTTTTCAACCAGTGGCAGGGACTCAATGCCTAATGGCTGTCTGTAACCAAGCTGATCTAGACGTTTTCGGAGATTAATGAATTTTCGCTCAGCATTAGAACTCATCATGGCACTCTGACTAACCTGTAGATTTTAAGACAGTTAAAATAAAACTAAAACATACTACATTAAAGATGCATTATTTTAACCTTTATAAAAATAGTGTGAATTCGTGAGTATTTGCTGTTTTAATTGATTACAACTTTCGTTTTGGATATAACCAATTTCCCTATGCACACTGCTGACACAAGCCACTTGAACAACAGCCTTGCTGGCAGAGAAGGGCCGGGGGTTAATGCATTTCTTCACCAACATGCTTCCCTCACTGGCCAGCTGGGAATACTTACAGAGTGCTTTAACACTGGGAGCCTCACTGTATTTCTTTACCCCTCATGCTGGCACACTGACCAGACTGTAGGAGTCACAGCAGCAAGGAGGTAAATCCTTATCTGGCCTGTCTAGACATGGGCAGTTGTGTCTGTGCCTGGCTTTGGTTGGCAAATTGTCTAATTTTGTATTTGTATTTTACTTGTACTATCATTCAGATATGTTTAAAAAATAAAAAGGTAAAAAGTATTTAGACAGTGTATTAAAATATATAAATATGTCAATGTTACATAAATCTAGTAATTAAATATTAATTACTATAGTAAGTAAATATTAATGCAGCAAATAGAAAAATTGCAAATATTATATAAGAGCTTTGCAATTTGTTTGGAAGATTGTCCTCAACGAGTAGCAATCATGGTGAAGGTGGAGCTTCCTAAAGTTCTAAGGGACAAACTAATACTCTTTTGACTGAATGGGCACAAATTCCCACAGATATACTTCTTTTTCAGAAGACTGGCTGGTGTTATAGCTAAAAGACTATATGTTTTTGAAATGGGATATTCAACATGCTCATGTCCAAATACTCTTGGTCTTATAGCTTGGAGCCCTGATAGGGTGGCATGGTGGCTCAGTGGGTAGTACTGTCGCCTCACAGCAAGAAGGTCCTGGGTTCAGTTCCCAGGTGGAGCGGTCCAGGTCCTTTCTGTGTGGAGTTTGCATGTTCTCCCTGTGTTTGTGTGGGTTTCCTCTGGGAGCTCCGGTTTCCTCCCACAGTCCTACATGTAAGTAAGGTGAGTTGGAGATACAAAATTGTCCATGACTGTGTTTGACATTGAACTTGTGAACTGATGAATTTGTGTAACGAATAACTACTGTTCCTGTCATGAATGTAACCAAAGTGTAAAACATGACATTAAAATCCTAATAAATATAAAAAACAGAGCCCTAGTAATTGTCCACTACAGTTTTGTAACAAGTTACTTTGTGATGCTGGAATACTTTATTCATATTTTTTATTAAAACACATTTGCTTATGCTTTAAAGACATAGGTTTTTGATCAGTACGTCAAAAGGCAGAACAGAAACAGAACACTATGTAGTGGCAGTAAGAAAAAGCTCTTTCTAGCACAAAATGACCCAAAGTTGTTTAGTTAAGTTGATATTCACAGGCCAAAGCATACAATTTACATATTTTTTTTATATTTGTCAAACTTATTAGTAACTTTTCATGCTCTGTAGATAGGGGCATTCTGGAAGAGACCACTCCATTGTTGCCATTCCTTGGGATTTTTCCCAAGATCTTGGGATTTGGGGGATCGACTTGGAATTTGGGGATTTTACCGAATAATATTGGGATTTGCACTTAAGCAAATAAAATCTGCATTCAATTTTATGGTCTACAGTCACAAATAAGGAATGACAAAAAGTGCTACTACTAAATAATAACCTCTGGTTGTCGCTGGTCATTTCTACGGTTACTCTACATATACTTATTTACTTCGTACATTTTTTTGGATGCAAGAAAATGTCATGTCTGTTGTCATTCGGGCATTTTACTTCTGTTTTTTAGTAATTGTTGTTTGTTTGTTTGTTTATTAGAATTTTAACGTCATGTTTTTACACTTTGGTTACATTCATGACAGAAACGGTAATTACTCATTAGTAATCTCATTTCATCAGTTCACAAGGTTATATCAAACACAGTCATGGACAATTTAGTGTCTCCAATTCACCTCACTTGCACGTCTTTGGACTGTGGGAGGAAACCAGAGCACCCGGAGTAAACCCACGCAGACACGGGGAGAACATGCAAACTCCACACAGAAAGGACCCGGATCGCCCCACCTGGGGATCGAACCCAGGACCTTCTTGCAGGAATAAATCTGCATCAATCGTCAAAGTGTAAACAGTTTAAAATCTGATTCGATGACTGCGATCACAGTGATCATTGTGAAAATGGATCTCATATTTTTACTTCGTCAGTTAACTTGGGATTTTTTGTTTTTGTGAATATTTGTAAAAATATGTTCACAATCTTCACAATTTTGTCGTTTTCAGTTACTTGGGATTTTTGTGGCAAGATCTTGGGAATTCTTAAAATAGAGAGTGGCAACACTGGACCACTCCTATTAGGACCTTAAGGTTCCAGAATATTTATTAAATTATTAGAATATATTTGCCATGATTTTAAATAACATGTCTCTGTAAGTGGACCCCAACTTCTTTCAGTAATATGCACTCTTTATGTGTCCCCATTTAGTCACCTTTGTACAGATTACAGCATTTAAGAATACAGTTTAAAAGCTTAATACACTTGCAAAAGGCATGTAATGACCTGCAATGTATTAAGCAATTCAGACTATACATTTAGTAGTGCACTTAATTCTATCATGTATTTAAGGCCTGACCGTTTAATTCTTATTAACTTAATTATAATTAACCACCTAACACAATAATTAAAAACAATTAACTTTAGTTTATACAAATTTTAAGCACTTACCTGATAGCTATGATAATAAGCTATCTGTCAGTTAGCCACGCAAAGCAGACGCTGACTAGTTAAAGGAACAGAAAATTAACGTCAACATTAGCATCTTAGCTTAGCTTAGCTAGTTCTGTTTACAGTGAACCAGCCAGCACGAGTTAAATTGTAAAAGTGCTAATTCACCGTGTCTCTGAGGTCGTACCTCACTATCACAAACAGCGTCCTACACTAACATGAACTTATTTAGAGGTTTCTGGTGAGGTGGCTAATTATTGCAGTTTCCTCCTTCGTTACAGAGAAGCTATGTTTTCCGCTAACGCTAAAGCACTGTTTGAAAATGGCGCCCAACCGAAAACACCGTTACCATAGAAACGACAGTCACACGAACTAGCCATGGTGAAACAGCGACATCAGG
Organism: Trichomycterus rosablanca; assembly: GCF_030014385.1. Classification (NCBI taxonomy): domain Eukaryota; kingdom Metazoa; phylum Chordata; class Actinopteri; order Siluriformes; family Trichomycteridae; genus Trichomycterus; species Trichomycterus rosablanca. The sequence goes on from NC_085996.1 coordinate 23,696,300, forward strand.
CGTCTATTCTATGTAAACAAAACATTTTTGATACAGTACATCATTCCTTGTCGTTAAATCGCTTCATACCTGAGCGGTAGAGGTCGTAGTGTGTCCTGAGCTTAACTTAAAACTCTGTGCCCGTGGAGGCAACACACTCTGGATAAAAGCGCCAGCCATTGCAGTGCATTAAACACATAGCAACTCACTCTTTCCTAAGGTCTGTTATATTAGCAAAGCCACCTACAGGCATGTTTTTGGCAGGTGTGAGAAAAACCTTGCTTTACGGTGGGTAGCACTGTCTCCTTGCAGCAAGAACAGCCTGGGTTTGATTCCCCAGCCATACAGCCAGTGTCCTTTCTGTGTGGAGTTTGCATATTCTCAGTGTGTCCAGGAGGGTTCTCTTTGGGTCCTCTGTTTCCTCCACAAGTCCAAAGACATGAGGTCAGGTTAGTTGGAGTGTGTGTGTGTGTGTGTGTGTGTGTCTTCTGATGGACTGGCAACTTGTCTAGGTGTTTACAGCCTTTCCTATGTGTACCATGTTATAGTACAGTGGAGCACCTCTGGGTGTATGCTGTTATCACATACTGTGTACCATGTTATAGTACAGTGGAGCACCTCTGGGTGTATGCTGTTATCACATACTGTGTACCATGTTATAGTACAGTGGAGCACCTCTGGGTGTATGCTGTTATCACATACTGTGTACCATGTTATAGTACAGTGGAGCACCTCTGGGTGTATGCTGTTATCACATACTGTGTACCATGTTATAGTACAGTGGAGCACCTCTGGGTGTATGCTGTTATCACATACTGTGTACCATGTTATAGTACAGTGGAGCACCTCTGGGTGTATACTGTTATCACATACTGTGTAGACAGTTATAGTATAGTGGAGCACCTCTGGGTGTATACTGTTATCACATACTGTGTAGCCAGTTATAGTACAGTGGAGCACCTCTGGGTGTATGCTGTTATCACATACTGTGTACCATGTTATAGTACAGTGGAGCACCTCTGGGTGTATGCTGTTATCACATACTGTGTACCATGTTATAGTACAGTGGAGCACCTCTGGGTGTATACTGTTATCACATACTGTGTAGACAGTTATAGTATAGTGGAGCACCTCTGGGTGTATACTGTTATCACATACTGTGTAGACAGTTATAGTATAGTGGAGCACCTCTGGGTGTATGCTGTTATCACATACTGTGTACCATGTTATAGTACAGTGGAGCACCTCTGGGTGTATACTGTTATCACATACTGTGTAGACAGTTATAGTATAGTGGAGCATCTCTGGGTGTATACTGTTATCACATACTGTGTAGACAGTTATAGTATAGTGGAGAACCTCTGGGTGTATGCTGTTATCACATACTGTGTACCATGTTATAGTACAGTGGAGCACCTCTGGGTGTATGCTGTTATCACATACTGTGTACCATGTTATAGTACAGTGGAGCACCTCTGGGTGTATGCTGTTATCACATACTGTGTACCATGTTATAGTACAGTGGAGCACCTCTGGGTGTATGCTGTTATCACATACTGTGTACCATGTTATAGTACAGTGGAGCACCTCTGGGTGTATACTGTTATCACATACTGTGTAGACAGTTATAGTACAGTGGAGCATCTCTGGTTGTATACTGTTATCACATACTGTGTAGACAGTTATAGTATAGTGGAGCATCTCTGGGTGTATACTGTTATCACATACTGTGTAGACAGTTATAGTATAGTGGAGCATCTCTGGGTGTATACTGTTATCACATACTGTGTAGACAGTTATAGTATAGTGGAGCATCTCTGGGTGTATACTGTTATCACATACTGTGTAGCCAGTTATAGTATAGTGGAGCACCTCTGGGTGTATACTGTTATCACATACTGTGTAGACAGTTATAGTACAGTGGAGCATCTCTGGGTGTATACTGTTATCACATACTGTGTAGACAGTTATAGTATAGTGGAGCACCTCTGGGTGTATACTGTTATCACATACTGTGTAGACAGTTATAGTACAGTGGAGCATCTCTGGGTGTATACTGTTATCACATACTGTGTAGACAGTTATAGTATAGTGGAGCACCTCTGGGTGTATACTGTTATCACATACTGTGTAGCCAGTTATAGTATAGTGGAGCACCTCTGGGTGTATACTGTTATCACATACTGTGTAGCCAGTTATAGTATAGTGGAGCACCTCTGGGTGTATACTGTTATCACATACTGTGTAGACAGTTATAGTATAGTGGAGCATCTCTGGGTGTATACTGTTATCACATACTGTGTAGCCAGTTATAGTATAGTGGAGCACCTCTGGGTGTATACTGTTATCACATACTGTGTAGACAGTTATAGTATAGTGGAGCACCTCTGGGTGTATACTGTTATCACATACTGTGTAGACAGTTATAGTATAGTGGAGCACCTCTGGGTGTATACTGTTATCACATACTGTGTAGCCAGTTATACTGTAGTATAGTGGAGCATCTCTGGGTGTATACTGTTATCACATACTGTGTAGCCAGTTATAGTACAGTGGAGCATCTCTGGGTGTATACTGTTATCACATACTGTGTAGACAGTTATAGTATAGTGGAGCACCTCTGGGTGTATACTGTTATCACATACTGTGTAGCCAGTTATAGTACAGTGGAGCATCTCTGGGTGTATACTGTTATCACATACTGTGTAGACAGTTATAGTATAGTGGAGCATCTCTGGGTGTATACTGTTATCACATACTGTGTAGCCAGTTATAGTACAGTGGAGCATCTCTGGGTGTATACTGTTATCACATACTGTGTAGACAGTTATAGTATAGTGGAGCACCTCTGGGTGTATACTGTTATCACATACTGTGTAGCCAGTTATAGTACAGTGGAGCATCTCTGGGTGTATACTGTTATCACATACTGTGTAGCCAGTTATAGTATAGTGGAGCATCTCTGGGTGTATACTGTTATCACATACTGTGTACCATGTTATAGTACAATGGAGCACCTCTGGGTGTATACTGTTATCACATACTGTGTAGACAGTTATAGTATAGTGGAGCATCTCTGGGTGTATACTGTTATCACATACTGTGTAGACAGTTATAGTATAGTGGAGCATCTCTGGGTGTATACTGTTATCACATACTGTGTAGACAGTTATAGTATAGTGGAGCATCTCTGGGTGTATACTGTTATCACATACTGTGTAGACAGTTATAGTATAGTGGAGCATCTCTGGGTGTATACTGTTATCACATACTGTGTAGCCAGTTATAGTATAGTGGAGCACCTCTGGGTGTATACTGTTATCACATACTGTGTAGACAGTTATAGTATAGTGGAGCACCTCTGGGTGTATACTGTTATCACATACTGTGTAGACAGTTATAGTACAATGGAGCACCTCTGGGTGTATACTGTTATCACATACTGTGTAGCCAGTTATAGTATAGTGGAGCATCTCTGGGTGTATACTGTTATCACATACTGTGTACCATGTTATAGTACAATGGAGCACCTCTGGGTGTATACTGTTATCACATACTGTGTAGACAGTTATAGTATAGTGGAGCACCTCTGGGTGTATGCTGTTATCACATACTGTGTAGCCAGTTATAGTATAGTGGAGCATCTCTGGGTGTATACTGTTATCACATACTGTGTAGACAGTTATAGTATAGTGGAGCACCTCTGGGTGTATGCTGTTATCACATACTGTGTAGCCAGTTATAGTATAGTGGAGCATCTCTGGGTGTATACTGTTATCACATACTGTGTAGCCAGTTATAGTACAGTGGAGCATCTCTGGGTGTATACTGTTATCACATACTGTGTACCATGTTATAGTACAATGGAGCACCTCTGGGTGTATACTGTTATCACATACTGTGTAGACAGTTATAGTATAGTGGAGCATCTCTGGGTGTATACTGTTATCACATACTGTGTAGCCAGTTATAGTATAGTGGAGCATCTCTGGGTGTATACTGTTATCACATACTGTGTAGCCAGTTATAGTATAGTGGAGCATCTCTGGGTGTATACTGTTATCACATACTGTGTAGCCAGTTATAGTACAGTGGAGCATCTCTGGGTGTATACTGTTATCACATACTGTGTACCATGTTATAGTACAATGGAGCACCTCTGGGTGTATACTGTTATCACATACTGTGTAGACAGTTATAGTATAGTGGAGCATCTCTGGGTGTATACTGTTATCACATACTGTGTAGCCAGTTATAGTATAGTGGAGCATCTCTGGGTGTATACTGTTATCACATACTGTGTAGACAGTTATAGTATAGTGGAGCATCTCTGGGTGTATACTGTTATCACATACTGTGTAGCCAGTTATAGTATAGTGGAGCACCTCTGGGTGTATACTGTTATCACATACTGTGTAGACAGTTATAGTATAGTGGAGCACCTCTGGGTGTATACTGTTATCACATACTATGTAGCCAGTTATAGTATAGTGGAGCACCTCTGGGTGTATACTGTTATCACATACTGTGTAGCCAGTTATACTGTAGTATAGTGGAGCATCTCTGGGTGTATACTGTTATCACATACTATGTAGCCAGTTATAGTATAGTGGAGCACCTCTGGGTGTATACTGTTATCACATACTATGTAGCCAGTTATAGTATAGTGGAGCACCTCTGGGTGTATACTGTTATCACATACTGTGTAGCCAGTTATACTGTAGTATAGTGGAGCATCTCTGGGTGTATACTGTTATCACATACTGTGTAGCCAGTTATAGTACAGTGGAGCATCTCTGGGTGTATACTGTTATCACATACTGTGTAGACAGTTATAGTATAGTGGAGCACCTCTGGGTGTATACTGTTATCACATACTGTGTAGCCAGTTATAGTACAGTGGAGCATCTCTGGGTATATACTGTTATCACATACTGTGTAGCCAGTTATAGTACAGTGGAGCATCTCTGGGTGTATACTGTTATCACATACTGTGTAGCCAGTTATAGTACAGTGGAGCATCTCTGGGTGTATACTGTTATCACATACTGTGTAGCCAGTTATAGTATAGTGGAGCATCTCTGGGTGTATACTGTTATCACATACTGTGTAGACAGTTATAGTATAGTGGAGCATCTCTGGGTGTATACTGTTATCACATACTGTGTAGACAGTTATAGTATAGTGGAGCATCTCTGGGTGTATACTGTTATCACATACTGTGTAGACAGTTATAGTATAGTGGAGCATCTCTGGGTGTATACTGTTATCACATACTGTGTAGCCAGTTATAGTATAGTGGAGCATCTCTGGGTGTATACTGTTATCACATACTGTGTAGCCAGTTATAGTACAGTGGAGCATCTCTGGGTGTATACTGTTATCACGTACTGTGTAGACAGTTATAGTATAGTGGAGCATCTCTGGGTGTATACTGTTATCACATACTGTGTAGCCAGTTATAGTATAGTGGAGCATCTCTGGGTGTATACTGTTATCACATACTGTGTAGCCAGTTATAGTATAGTGGAGCATCTCTGGGTGTATACTGTTATCACGTACTGTGTAGACAGTTATAGTATAGTGGAGCATCTCTGGGTGTATACTGTTATCACATACTGTGTAGCCAGTTATAGTATAGTGGAGCACCTCTGGGTGTATACTGTTATCACATACTGTGTAGCCAGTTATAGTATAGTGGAGCACCTCTGGGTGTATACTGTTATCACATACTGTGTAGACAGTTATAGTATAGTGGAGCATCTCTGGGTGTATACTGTTATCACATACTGTGTAGACAGTTATAATATAGTGGAGCATCTCTGGGTGTATACTGTTATCACATACTATGTAGCCAGTTATAGTATAGTGGAGCTCCTCTGGGTGTATACTGTTATCACATACTGTGTAGACAGTTATAGTATAGTGGAGCATCTCTGGGTGTATACTGTTATCACATACTGTGTAGCCAGTTATAGTATAGTGGAGCACCTCTGGGTGTATACTGTTATCACATACTGTGTAGACAGTTATAGTATAGTGGAGCACCTCTGGATGTATACTGTTATCACATACTGTGTAGACAGTTATAGTATAGTGGAGCATCTCTGGGTGTATACTGTTATCACATACTGTGTAGACAGTTATAGTATAGTGGAGCACCTCTGGGTGTATACTGTTATCACATACTGTGTAGCCAGTTATAGTACAGTGGAGCATCTCTGGTTGTATACTGTTATCACATACTGTGTAGACAGTTATAGTATAGTGGAGCATTCCTGGGTGTATACTGTTATCACATACTATGTAGACAGTTATAGTATAGTGGAGCATTCCTGGGTGTATACTGTTATCACATACTGTGTACCATGTTATAGTACAGTGGAGCATCTCTGGGTGTATACTGTTATCACATACTGTGTAGACAGTTATAGTATAGTGGAGCACCTCTGGGTGTATACTGTTATCACATACTGTGTAGCCAGTTATAGTACAGTGGAGCATCTCTGGGTATATACTGTTATCACATACTGTGTAGCCAGTTATAGTACAGTGGAGCATCTCTGGGTGTATACTGTTATCACATACTGTGTAGCCAGTTATAGTACAGTGGAGCATCTCTGGGTGTATACTGTTATCACATACTGTGTAGCCAGTTATAGTATAGTGGAGCATCTCTGGGTGTATACTGTTATCACATACTGTGTAGACAGTTATAGTATAGTGGAGCATCTCTGGGTGTATACTGTTATCACATACTGTGTAGACAGTTATAGTATAGTGGAGCATCTCTGGGTGTATACTGTTATCACATACTGTGTAGACAGTTATAGTATAGTGGAGCATCTCTGGGTGTATACTGTTATCACATACTGTGTAGCCAGTTATAGTATAGTGGAGCATCTCTGGGTGTATACTGTTATCACATACTGTGTAGCCAGTTATAGTACAGTGGAGCATCTCTGGGTGTATACTGTTATCACGTACTGTGTAGACAGTTATAGTATAGTGGAGCATCTCTGGGTGTATACTGTTATCACATACTGTGTAGCCAGTTATAGTATAGTGGAGCATCTCTGGGTGTATACTGTTATCACATACTGTGTAGCCAGTTATAGTATAGTGGAGCATCTCTGGGTGTATACTGTTATCACGTACTGTGTAGACAGTTATAGTATAGTGGAGCATCTCTGGGTGTATACTGTTATCACATACTGTGTAGCCAGTTATAGTATAGTGGAGCACCTCTGGGTGTATACTGTTATCACATACTGTGTAGCCAGTTATAGTATAGTGGAGCACCTCTGGGTGTATACTGTTATCACATACTGTGTAGACAGTTATAGTATAGTGGAGCATCTCTGGGTGTATACTGTTATCACATACTGTGTAGACAGTTATAATATAGTGGAGCATCTCTGGGTGTATACTGTTATCACATACTATGTAGCCAGTTATAGTATAGTGGAGCTCCTCTGGGTGTATACTGTTATCACATACTGTGTAGACAGTTATAGTATAGTGGAGCATCTCTGGGTGTATACTGTTATCACATACTGTGTAGCCAGTTATAGTATAGTGGAGCACCTCTGGGTGTATACTGTTATCACATACTGTGTAGACAGTTATAGTATAGTGGAGCACCTCTGGATGTATACTGTTATCACATACTGTGTAGACAGTTATAGTATAGTGGAGCATCTCTGGGTGTATACTGTTATCACATACTGTGTAGACAGTTATAGTATAGTGGAGCACCTCTGGGTGTATACTGTTATCACATACTGTGTAGCCAGTTATAGTACAGTGGAGCATCTCTGGTTGTATACTGTTATCACATACTGTGTAGACAGTTATAGTATAGTGGAGCATTCCTGGGTGTATACTGTTATCACATACTATGTAGACAGTTATAGTATAGTGGAGCATTCCTGGGTGTATACTGTTATCACATACTGTGTAGACAGTTATAGTATAGTGGAGCATTCCTGGGTGTATACTGTTATCACATACTGTGTAGACAGTTATAATATAGTGGAGCATCTCTGGGTGTATACTGTTATCACATACTATGTAGCCAGTTATAGTATAGTGGAGCATCTCTGGGTGTATACTGTTATCACATACTATGTAGACAGTTATAGTATAGTGGAGCATCTCTGGGTGTATACTGTTATCACATACTGTGTAGCCAGTTATAGTACAGTGGAGCATCTCTGGGTGTATACTGTTATCACATACTATGTAGCCAGTTATAGTATAGTGGAGCATCTCTGGGTGTATACTGTTATCACATACTGTGTAGACAGTTATAGTACAGTCGAGCATCTCTCGGACACAGCCTCAATAAAGATGGACTGACGCCCCACCCTTGCACGTGCAGTCGTGCGAGAGCACACACGCGGTGGTGGCCGCGGTGAGAAGGTAGAAGAGAAGAAGGAGGTGGTATAGGAGGAGGAGGAGGTGGGTGAGGAGCGCAGCATCAGCAGCAGCACGAACACAAAGAGGTCGCAGAGCTGGCAGCGCCGCACACGCATGAGAAATGACAGAGCGCTGCGGGACGCGACTGAGAGCACAAGGACCGCTATAAAACACAACCAGCCAGGTAAAGGATTTCATTCATATATGTAATCGCTGTAGGAAATGGGGATGTTAAAGCTTTGCATGTGATGCTGACCTTGTCGGAGCTCATTTTCATCTATAAGAGAATTGCATTACCTTATTCACAGATGTGACCAGACGGGTGGGGGGAGCGAGTGTGCAGCGTTCGTTTGCGTCTAAATTTAAATGATGCTAAATAAATAAATAAGTGGCATTGTGTAAAAATGCATCTTACTCATCTAGCTTATTACATTCTGACTATGGTGTCTGGTAAGCTTATTACTGTCTGGCTTTCGTTTTTGCTTTAGATGGACGACGTTTTATAGACACTATGCATCATTAACTAGTTAATTATTGCACTATAATATTCTGGTACTAACACATGGAATTTGAGGATTGGTAAATTCCAGACAGATCCGTGATTTCATCTGATAGCCTGCAGAAATGGGCTCCTTTAGATGTGTGCAAAATGTACACATTATGGAAATATATTCAATCAACATGACTTTTGTGTTCAATCAATATGATTTGTGTTATTTAAAGATACTCCTTGTTTGTGGAGAATATGTACACATTTGATTCAAGTACATTCTGTGTAATCTACAAATCAACCATGCCAATGTGTCTGCCATTGTGACAATAGCATGCCAGACAACATTGCTTTCTTTCTCAGCTTTTATTCCATTATCTGTAGCTACTTCATCAATGTGAAGCATTTAAACAACAATTTATTTAGCAGAAAATGACATTATTTTTGATGATGCCAGGTCTGTATAAGGCCTACTGCATTTAGTCATGCATTTAGCTTTTTGCTAAAATGTTGTAACCACATCATTCAGGTGATTAATCCCACCATCATCAGCATCATCATCATTATTCAGGTATGAGTGCAGAGAGGGAATACCCCCTGTACAGTACAGTGTGCCCAAACAATACAAACAAGACAGTTATGATATGGATCAAATGTTCACATGATTTTGAGCAGCATGATTGCACCGCAGGTAGTGTTTGTGTCTTAAGCGTATTTTTTAGTTATCATCTGCTGTGTTCTTGTGCCAGCCATCTAACCTATAAACATTTGTATTTTGATTAAAACACATAAAAAGTTGTATGTATGCAACACTGTTGTAACTAATGAATAAAACAAGACCCTTGGGCAGGGTGGTAATAAATGCGGTACTATCCAGAAACACTGGGCATAAGGCAGGAATATAGTCTTGATGCCAGTGTATCACAGGGCAACACAAATTTACACATCCACCCACACTTAGGTAGTTGGATGAAAACCAAAATACATGTATGAACATATCAGAATCCTCACAGACAGTGATGGGAGGTGAGGATCAAACCCAGGTTCCCTGGTCTACAAGTCCCATTTTGCTGTGCAACATTCATGTTATTAGCTGTTTATCAGTAGCTGTCTATGTAATATTTATTTTTCCTAGAGGCTTCATTCATCTCAAAGCAAATTTTCACCAAAATGGTACCTCTAGTACCTCTGGAACAGCAGGTGCAGCTATAAATCCAAAATACCACAGTCATAAGTTCCAGTGCCAAGTGACCATGCAATTGCTAGCACCATCAGTGCTGAATACTAAGAGCACCAAAGAGGAAAACAATGCAGATCATTGATTGGCCAAAGGAGCTGGAAAATCCCTGAGGGAAGACCCCAATTTTTGTAAATAGATTTTTCTAGTGTAATATTAAGGTCTTAATTATTACTGTTTCATGCTACAGTTTGAAATGTAGCTAGACATGCAAAATATTTTTATGTGAATCTTATGGGAAGCACATAAATCTTTAGTGTCTGATAACATTTCCTTCAAACAGAGCAGAACAAAACAAAAATGTTGTTGACGAAAGCAACGTAGAGTACAAGGTATGATGTCACAACCTTACAACCTCCAGAGAGCTATTCATACTGTACAAGGGGACACATTTGGCTGGGTTAATTAAAATAAAATCCATGGCTAGCCATATTTTTCAAATTAAAATAAATAAAATCCAGCATAGATAGATAGATGGATAGATGGATAGATGGATGGATGGATGGATGGATGGATAGAAAGTCAAGCATTACAGTAGCACAAGGTACATTAAAAATATTAAGTAGGTATGTGTTACTGTACAATACTTGTAGGTAATAAATATAATAAAGGTATGTAATACGTGAGATAACAGACAATTATAAAAGTGTCCTGTGCAGTAAATATTCACAGATGTGTAATGCAGGTTCCATAAACAGAGTGACAGATCATGCTTCTATATTTAAGGGTCACCATCACGGATCATTGTGGTCTGCATACTTGATTTGGCACAGTTTTTCTATCAGATGCTTTCCTTGTCTCCTACTGAGAACACACTGTCGAGTGCACCTCCCAATCTGTAGACTGTTCGTCCACCCCCTCAGACATAGTCGATCATGTCTGTGTAGATGCCCAACTGGCCAATAGTAGATAGTGGGCTAGAGTATTTTTCCACTGTACCACCCGGGCGCCCAATAACTGTAAGTCATATGACATTTGCAAATAATATGTGACGATAAGCCAAAATCAGTGCCCAGGACTACTTCATTGGGGACAATGCAACAGTAAGCAAACCTCGTTAAAATAAACAATGGCTAATGCTTATTAGCACCAGGCTTAACAATGCATTCATGATAGGTCAGTAAATTGTAACGAGTACTTAATCAGGGCACAGATAGGTCTGGATTTAAAATGTAGTTACTCTACCTTGTGTATCAAATTCAACAGTAGAAAAATACTACAAGGAAACCAGAATCAGATGCATTTTCCTGCTTCTTTATTCTGCCAATGGTAATCTTTATATAGGTCAATTGCGAAAATTATTATGATGATTGCACCTTATTTAATTAAGGCGCTGCTTCTAATGACCTGTAGTTAACTGTTAAGGTACAGTATAATACACTGGCAGATCTAAACCAGCTATAGAGAGCTGCTGCATGAAGGGTTTAATTTGCTGGTACTTTATTAAATTTATTAAGTCTACTATATTATTTATTACTTTCTCTGTCACTAGAAGGTAATTTCAGCCTTAGAAAAACAGATATGACATGAAATAAATGTGAGTGATGGTGTACTTGTTCTTCAGTCGTGTCTATGAAAGGCAGCCCAAAAATAGAACACATTTATTTATTGACTGATCCCAGGAGGGAAGTCTTTGGCTACACATTTCTATGCATTGGCACAGACACAATTATATATATGTACTGTAATTCTGATACCAGCAGAGACTATGGTATCACAGCCTAGAGGCTGCACTTCAAGTAGGTCAGTTAAAGCAAGACTCACTTTATATACACATAAAAATAAATAATCCTAAAAAGAAAGGACAGGAACAATAATTAGTCAAAATAGGAAAGGTTATTAATTACTAGGGCTGGCTCGATACCACTTTTTTATGTCCGATACCGATACTGCAAATTAAGTATCTGCCGATATCGATACCAATCCGATACCGTCAGTTCTCCTCTCAAACAACCAAGCAGTAATAATGCATGTCTCAGTGCACCATGGTTAAACGAGCTATCTAAATAACAATGCTCAGACTGTGAAACAAATATTCTAAAGGAATAAATACAGAACCTACAACATCACACTTATGCAAAACTGCTGTTTTTATTTTGTGTAGTTTGTTTTATTTCATAACACTAATGGATTAATCGTTGAGGGTGTGAGAGATCTCCAAGCCAGGACAAGATTTTTGGTTTTCTTTATCTCAGGTGAGCGATTTATCATTTATAAAGGGATTACCCTAGCCCACCACCTCTAAGATTTTTTGGGAGGTTGGACAAATAAGAGTACCTGGAAAACATGCAAAACGTATCAAATAGTGGCCTAACCCAAAGAATCAAACCCAGAAACCAGGAAAAATGTCAGCAGGAGAAGCCATGCAGGTTTTCAAGTCTGACCTTCAGCCAGGCATACACAGATCAGCCATAACATTAAAACCACTTCATTGTTTCTACACTCACTGTTAATTTTATCAGCTCCACTTACCATATAGAAGCACTTTGTAGTTTTACTGACTACAATTACTGACTGTAGTCTATCTGTTTCTCTGCATGCTTTGTTAGCCCCCTTTTATGCTGTTCCTCAATGGTCAGGACCCTCCCAGGACCACTACAGAGCAGGTATTATTTAGGTGGTGGATGATTCTCAGCACTGCAGTGACACTGACATAGTGGTGGTGTGTTAGTGTGTGTTGTGCTGGTATGAGTGGATAAGACACAGCAGCGCTGCTGGAGTTTTTAAATACCGTGTCCACTCACTGTCCACTCTATTAGACGTTCCCACCTAGTTGGTCCACCTTGTAGATGTAAAGTCAGAGACGATCGCTCATCTATTGCTGCTGTTTGAGTTGGTCATCTTTGAGATCTTCATCAGTGGTCACAGGACACTGCCCACGGGGCGCTGTTGGCTGGATATATTTTTGGTTGGTGGACTATTCTCAGTCCAGCAGGGACAGTGAGTTGTTTAAAAACTCCAGCAGCGCTGCTGTGTCTTATCCACTCATACCAGCACAACACACACTAACACACCACCACCAGGTCAGTGTCACTGCAGTGCTGAGAATTATCCACCACCCAAATAATACCTGCTCTGTGGTGGTCCTGTGGGGGTCCTGATAATTGAAGAACAGGGTGAAAGCAGGCTAAAAAAGTATGCAGAGAAACAGATGGACTACAGTCAGTAATTGTAGAACTACAAAATGGTTCTTTATGGTCCGTGGAGCTGATAAAAATGGACAGTGAGTGTAGAAACAAGGAGGTGGTTTTAATGTTATGGTTGATCGGTGTATAACCAATCAAACGAACAACAAACAGGACTCAGCCCCAAGCTCGAAGTCCACTTGTAGAGAGATGCCCTTAGGTGTACTGAGTAATGCTTGATTAGGTGCAGAGAATTCTTTTGACGTGCTTTTGAAGAGAACTGTAATTTACGTCACCTCCACCTCCACTGCCAGCCAGCTTGGGCATGGCAGGTGGGCATATTACAGGTGTTACAAGTACTCTTACTTTTACCCCCACCTACCAAAAACATGCAGAATGGGGCTCGAAATCTCAGCTTTGGTGGGCTTGCGTGTTTTACCGCTATGCCATTCTGAAGCATTTATGTTTAGAATTGATGTACAGCTTTCTCTTTGTGTAAAAGAGTTTCAGTTGCATTTCTAGATGCAGGGTCATGCATATTCAATGGTTAATTCAGGGCTGGAATTACATGGAATTAGATTTCTATGGATTTCCTATGGACTGTTCCACTTTTTATACCCAATTATAATTCTCTTATGTGTTACCAGTTCACCTGCTTACTGTGTTTTAAAATGGTGTAACACGAAGTCTGTATACTTTTCACTCTTTCCCCAATGTTTTTGAGTGTTTTGCAGACATTCAATTCTAAATTTACAAAAAAAAACAATCAAGTTGGTTTACATAAACATTAAAAAATGTTATTGCATGTTAAATAATATCTAAAATTTTCCAGGACAGTGGGTAGTACACTTGACAATCAGCAGATTTTCCTCAAACTCATTTATCTTTGATAAACTTAGATATGATCCATCAAATGTGGCATCACTGACTGAGTGACAAAAGATCAGACACTGTCTAGCCGAGTGCAGTCACACTAACATGCATGTTGTTATACATGGAGCAAAACCCTGTAATTACTTCTAAAGCATCATACACACAGGAACATGCATAACTGTCCACACCCTGTCTTACCTGTCTGCTGTTAGTCACATAGAGGTTTAGAAAATTATACCTATACAGCAAAGAACAATTTGTCATCAATGTTAACTCTGCATTTTTATCAATGTGCATGAAGCTTTTTAAGGAAGGGAAGGTCTTTCATTTTGTAGGTAATGCAAATAACTGTTAGACAATATTTGTCATAGGTGAGATTTTAGTTACAAAGTATATACAGTGTATCACAAAAGTGAGTACACCCCTCACATTTCTGCAAATATTACTATAGACATGAAACTTGGATATAACTTAGAGTAGTCAGTGTACAGCTTGTATAGCAGTGTAGATTTACTGTCTTCTGAAAATAACTCAACACACAGCCATTAATGTCTAAATAGCTGGCAACATAAGTGAGTACACCCCACAGTGAACATGTCCAAATTGTGCCCAAATGTGTCGTTGTCCCTCCCTGGTGTCATGTGTCAAGGTCCCAGGTGTAAATGGGGAGCAGGGCTGTTAAATTTGGTGTTTTGGGTACAATTCTCTCATACTGGCCACTGGATATTCAACATGGCACCTCATGGCAAAGAACTCTCTGAGGATGTGAGAAATAGAATTGTTGCTCTCCACAAAGATGGCCTGGGCTATAAGAAGATTGCTAACACCCTGAAACTGAGCTACAGCATGGTGGCCAAGGTCATACAGCGGTTTTCCAGGACAGGTTCCACTCGGAACAGGCTTCGCCAGGGTCGACCAAAGAAGTTGAGTCCACGTGTTCGGCGTCATATCCAGAGGTTGGCTTTAAAAAATAGACACATGAGTGCTGCCAGCATTGCTGCAGAGGTTGAAGACGTGGGAGGTCAGCCTGTCAGTGCTCAGACCATACGCCGCACACTGCATCAACTCGGTCTGCATGGTCGTCATCCCAGAAGGAAGCTGACGCACAAGAAAGCCAGCAAACAGTTTGCTGAAGACAAGCAGTCCAAGAACATGGATTACTGGAATGCCCTGTGGTCTGACGAGACCAAGATAAACTTGTTTGGCTCAGATGGTGTCCAGCATGTGTGGCGGCGCCCTGGTGAGAAGTACCAAGACAACTGTATCTTGCCTACAGTCAAGCATGGTGGTGGTAGCATCATGGTCTTGGGCTGCATGAGTGTTGCCGGCACTGGGGAGCTGCAGTTCATTGAGGGAAACATGAATTCCAACATGTACTGTGACATTCTGAAACAGAGCATGATCCCCTCCCTTCAAAAACTGGGCCTCATGGCAGTTTTCCAACAGGATAACGACCCCAAACACAACCTCCAAGATGACAACTGCCTTGCTGAGGAAGCTGAAGGTAAAGGTGATGGACTAAACCCAATTGAGCACCTGTGGCGCATCCTCAAGTGGAAGGTGGAGGAGTTCAAGGTGTCTAACATCCACCAGCTCCGTGATGTCATCATGGAGGAGTGGAAGAGGATTCCAGTAGCAACCTGTGCAGCTCTGGTGAATTCCATGCCCAGGAGGGTTAAGGCAGTGCTGGATAATAATGGTGGTCACACAAAATATTGACACTTTGGGCACAATTTGGACACAATTTGGACATGTTCACTGTGGGGTGTACTCACTTATGTTGCCAGCCATTTAGACATTAATGGCTGTGTGTTGAGTTATTTTCAGAAGACAGTAAATCTACACTGCTATACAAGCTGTACACTGACTACTCTAAGTTATATCCAAGTTTTATTTCTATAGTGTTGTCCCATTAAAAGATATAATAAAATATTTGCAGAAATGTGAGGGGTGATACACTGTATATATTTTATATATATTTTTTTTTTATATATTCTATTTTAGAGTAGAGCAGGTATTGGAGAGTAGTTAACAATTAGAGGGTTACAGTGGCAAATAATAAGCGCTCTTAATTCATATGAACTATAAGTTGATGTCAAAATTTTCCCAGGAATTTCACAACTATGATAATGGGGGCGTTCAGGTGGCGCAGTGGTAAAACATGCTAGCACACCAGAGCTAACATTTCAAACTTGTCGGTTCGAAACTCAGTTCGGCCATCTGGCTGGGCTGGGCGCCTACATAAACAACGATTGGCTGTTGTTCATACAGGGTGGTAATTACGCCTGCTGGCTGATTGATGGCCCCTACACAGAGCCAAGGGATAATGCACTAATTAGGGTGTGGCTCTCCGTACACAAAGCGGATCCGTATATGAACTTGCCTCGTGCAAGTGAAAAGATGCAGTCGGCTACTGCACACATGTCGGAGGGGGCGTGTGTCAGTCTCGCTCTCCTCAATCAGGGCGGAGATTGAAGCCTAATGCAATTGGGTAATTGGACGCGCTAAATGTTGGGAGGAAAAGGGGAGAAAATGCATAAACAAAACAAAAAAACTGATAATGAAAAATATGAGTACAATATTATGGTACAGGTTGTGATAATATTAAGTGTAACTGTAAAACTGAAGCTTTTAAGTGTGGTTATGACAAATCATGATTAGTTCAAATTGTTATTTTAGATGCTAAAATGTAGCTGAATAGAGAACAGTGGTAGCTCAACGGTTAAGGTACTGGACTAGTAATCGAAAGATTGCTGGTTCAAGCCCCACCACTGCCAGGTTGCCACTGTTGGGCCCTTGAGTAAGGCCCTTAACCCCCAATTGCTTAGACAATATATACTGTCACAGTACTGTAAGTCGCTTTGGATAAAAGCATCTGCTTAATGCCAAAAATGTAAATGTAAAAGATGTTACAGGCCTAGATATGGGCATATAGAAGGCAGACTGTTTAACCACTTATAAACAGCTTGTACTCATCACAAGTACAAACAGAAGTTAATGTAAAAGTTAATTATTTAATCATTATGTTTTTAATGCAGATGTGCTTTAAGCATAACACACACACAGACACATGCATATGCTGTGAACAGACAAGACAGCAGTTCAGACTCCTGTGTGATTCAAAATAAATTGTAATCACAGAACAGCACTGACAGCAGCATTGGCAGAGCATAGAATAAGTAGAAGGAGAGAGGATGACAAGAGAGAGAAAGAGTGGCAGTAAATGATGTGAAAGAGAATGAGACAATACATTTCAAGACCAGACAGTAACGATGCACAGGTCAAGTGAACAAATACACACTTACCAGTTTATTATGTACTTAATAAGAGTACCCACTCAGTGTAGGCACACATTTGCATTGCCCTGATCCCAATTAAAAAGCTTATTTATATAGCAGTATTAAAGATTGTACAGATCATTAGTTGGATAGTAATTGTAATAATTGTGCAGAAGTATATCATGTACAAAGATGTTCTAAATAAAAGGCTTATTACAGTCAACAAATACATGAGGTGTATTAAGTGTCTGCGCCTCATCAGCATCATTTGTTGCAGCTGTGAGATCCCTTTAAATACCGGCTTTGTTGGCCTCGTCGGCCTCTTCTAACTCTTTGTCATGTGTTGCATGTTGTAAATGCTTCTTTAAAACCTGTATGCTCTGCGAGGACATTACTTTTATTTCTTATATGCCATAATTTTTTTTATCTCTTTCCAAGGAACTCAGCTTCTTTTGAGGCACCTGTTGGCAGTCATGGTGTAACTTAACTTTGACTTTTAATGTTGTTTGTCATATGCCGGTGGATCGAGTACCTGGCTTATTTGTCAGGACTGGTTTTCAATTTGTCTTTTTTATCTCATTTCCCATTTTTCTGTCTGGTTTAGCATTTCGCTGGGGGCTTATCACTGAAGCCCATTTGGGGCAAGTACATGGCCATCTTGATTTTGTTGAAATTCAATGGGAGAAACATAGGACTGGAAGGGTGAATGCCCTATTCTTTCTGTTCTTTTGTCTTACTGCTTTGGCCTGAGGATTTTTTATTTAATTAAGCTTCTGTTATTTTAGTCACCCATATTTTATCTGTAGTTTTTAGTTTCTGGCTCCCTATGCACAGTATTGTTCAGCCTTGGTTAACAGTCTGTATATTGAATAATACTGTAGGCTCACTGTGGTTGCACTATTCATTTATTCATTTTTGCTTATCACTTCATTTTGACTAGGGTCGGGTGTACTCCACATTGGACAAAATTTCAAAATGTACATAAATGTAAATAAAAAAAAACCTGATTTATACTTTAACATGTGGATAGGATTCTACATGTATTTCCAATACTTTTGGACTTAGATCTGTTTTTAACCCCAATACCTTGATTGTTCCTCCTTTTTAAAGCTCTCGTTCTTGGCTGCAGACACTAGCCACATTTACATGCAGCCTGATAATCCATTAATATTCCGGCTAATACTACAATCGAAATAGAATATGTCCAAGAATTAGGGCTGCTGTGATTTGTCGACCTAGTCGATGATGTTAAAAATGCATCAATGTCAAAATTTTAAGTCGATGCATCATTTTAAAACTATTTATAAATGATCCTTTTTAATTTCTACAATGTTTCCATTCATGTTTTTCTCGTCCTCCTTGATCTTACTGCAGCTTTTGACACCATTAATCACTCCATTCTTCTGTCCCGCCTTGAATCCTCTGTCAACATCACTGGTACTGCCCTTTTGTGGTTAAGGTCATATCTCGTAAACAGACAACAGTTTGTTAATATCAACAATTGTAGTTCTGCCATTGCTCCACTGTCCCAAGGCGTTCCCCAAGGCTCAGTGTTAGGTCCCCTTTTGTTTATTCTTTATATGCTCCCCCTTGGTGACATCATACGTCGGCATGGTTTACATTTCCACTGCTATGCTGATGATATTCAGCTTTACATCTCCTCCAAATCCATTAATACTGAACTTCACTCCACTCTGACAAATTGCATCACTGAAATGAAATTGTGGATGAAAGCTAATTTCCTCAAATTAAACTGTGAAAAATCAGATATGATCATCGTAGGTCCTACAACCCTGGCAAAAACCACAAAAAAATTTCAAATTACCATTGATAATGACACTTTGTCTCCGTCTTCTAACATCCGAAATCTTGGTGTAATTTTTGATAGCAACCTCTCTTTTGACCGCCATGTAAATCACATCACCAAAACTGCTTTCTTTCATCTAAAAAACATAGCACGTCTACGTCCATCACTCTCCTTTTCTGCCGCCGAAACCTTGATTCATGCTTTTATTACATCCAGAATTGATTATTGCAATAGCATCCTTTATGGTACATCTAACAAAATCCTAAAAAAACTTCAGTATATCCAGAATTCAGCTGCTCGCCTCCTTACTCATACTCGCTCCCGTGATCATATTACACCTGTTCTACAAAAACTTCATTGGCTTCCCGTTGCTCAACGCATTCAATTCAAAATTCTTCTATTCACTCACAAAGCTCTCCATAATCAGGCCCCATCCTACCTCACCGACCTGCTCCATCAGCACATTCCCTCCCGTAGCCTTCGCTCTTCTGAGGCTAACCTACTGTCCATACCCTCTAGGACCAAGCACCGGACCTGGGGTGACAGGGCCTTTTCCATAGCTGCTCCATCTTTATGGAATGCTCTCCCCAAACACCTACGAGATTGTCCTGACCTGTCCAAATTCAAGTCACTTCTCAAAACTCATCTATTCAATATGGCATTTAACTTGTAACAACACGAAATAAATGCTTTTATTTTTGCTATTCTTTTTAATAGTTTTTATACTTAGATCACGACAGAAATGTGAAGTCCTAGATCCTAAAACTTGTAAAGTTTTCAGTTTCCTGATTGCATGTAAATCTGTCCTGTTTCTGTCTAATTTTAAGAAATTGTTCTATATTTGTTGTTCTCTCTCATAATTTAGCTAATTTTTAATGAACTGTCTTATGCTGCTCTCTTTGTTTTTATCTTAATTATTCTTGATGTTGATGTACTATTTTGATTTTGTACTATGATTTGATTTGTATGGTGTATGTACGTATTTGTTTTGATTATTTGTCTTATGTAAAGCGTCTTTGAGTATCTTGAAAAGCGCTATATAAATAAAATGTATTATTATTATTATTATATAACCATTCATTCATTCATGACCCATTAAGCGCAGTCTTAAAAAATGCCGAGTCAGAGGCCGATTGTAGAGAGCTTTCAAAGAAAAGCTCAAAGTTTTCCAAGACCCAAATCATCAAAAGTCTGGGAATACTTAAAACTGACACAAAACAAAAATGTGGTTTGTACACTGTGCAAAGCTTTGATGGTACCACAGCAGCACTAGCGCAATGTTGCATGTTTATATTGTTTTATTAAACTTCTTAATCGTGGAGATCCTAGAATACCATATTCCTTAGCGAGTTCAGTTAGGGCGCATTTTTACTTCTATATTGTTTCATTAAGATTCTTAATCGTGGAGATCCTAGAATACCATATTTCTTAGCGAGTTCAGTTTAGGGCGCATTCACACGCGCCGCGCACTTGCTCCATTGGGCTTGTGATTTTTGCGGTTGCTGCAGCGATCAAAGCACAAAAAGCTTCTCATATGAATGAGCCCTAACACTGACCACTTTGTTTACATCGCTTACAATTTAAAGTAAGTTTTGAGTGAATGTGTAGGTTAGAATCTGGGCTCATTCTGTCGTTACTGTATGTTGGACTTAATGAGACGTGCTTACCTCTAACTATTTTCTTTCTGCTATAAGTTTAAGCGCATTGCACTTTGTTTAATATGGAGCACTTGAGATTTTGATAATATGGACATAAACCCTGTTTACATTTAGTTTTGTGCCATATTATTATGCCATACAGTTTGTTGTTAAAATAAGAGAAGCATAAATGAGATTCTGAATAAATTTTTTTGAAGGAAAATTAATCGTTAGATTAATCGACTAATCGATAAAATAGTCTATAGATTAATCAATAGAAAAATAGTCGTTAGTGGCAGCCCTACCAAGAACACACATCTTAATAGGAACAGACTAGTCTGGTTGAGGCCATTCCAATACAATTTCTATCCGATTGAACGGGTGGGTAATTCTGGATATTTTGTGTTCAACTAATTATGTGTTAAGTACAAAAATAATAGCAATGTAGACACCTGTATCTGATTACATTCCCAATCTGAAAGTTCAAGTACGTTCTGAACATGTGCATTTGCGTCATAGCGGAAGTTTATAAAGTTCAACACAATGGGAGCAAATGTGGTCTGCAGGAGAGATGAACTTAATGCTGCAAACTGAAAACTCAGATAACACACTACTGACCCTCTTACTCTGACTGGACTCACAGGATGCTTGTTGTCATGGTAACGTGTACACTAAGTGGTACTCTACACATGTAAGCAGAGATTTTAATGAGATTGTTGAGTACAGTGTACATATAAACACATCAGTCTTAATCTAAAATTTTTTAAATTTTCTATTTTTCCCCACTTTTTCTCCCCTAATCTAGTATTGTCCTGTTACCCTGATTACGTCCTCTATACTGATTCGACCCTTCACCGCTGACTGAGGACGCCTCTCAACTGACATACGCCCCCTCCGGCACGTACAGTTAGTACAGACTGCATTTTTCACCTGCACGAGTCGAGTTCATACACTGACGAGCACTGTGTATGGAGAGCCACACCCCAATCAGCATTATTCCTCAGCCCTGTGCAGGTGCCATCAGTCAGCCAGCAGGGGCCGCAGTTGCACGAGTTATGAGGACCTATGATCTGACTTGTTTACCCTCTAACCCTGAACAACAGCCGATCCTTGTTCATGCTGCCCCCCAGCCCAGTTGGAAAGGCAGAGCTGAGATTTGATACGATGTATTCGAAACCCCAACTCTGGTGTGCTAGCGTACTTGAGCGGCCGGAATTAATTCTGATTGAGAACTTCTTTGCATTTAAACATAGCCATTGTGGAAAGTGTGCATCAGATTAGTATGTGTCTCTTCATTTAACTTGACAATTGCCTCTCTCAACATGACTTTCATGTTTGGTTTATCACTGAAACAATTAAAGCCTGTTTAAAATCTGTTTGTAATGACACCACGGTGTATTTACCCTGTTAAACACAATGTAAACCAGAATTATTACTGCATACTTTCACAGTGTGAAGGTTTTTTATTCTTTTTAAATGAAACGGTGTGTGGGAGAAATATAAGGTGTGAAACTTCTCAGATTGTAGCTATTAAGTAACAGTTAGCTTGCTAGCTTATTTCAGAGCCTAGACTGTATATTTTATGTAGGTAAACCCACACAAAGCACTGTAAAGAACAAACTCAAAACAAGGACCAACACGAACAGCATGCAGGGGTGACAGAACATGAGAAACATGAGAGAGAAACATTCAACTGTTATAGCCTGTATGCTAATGCTGACCAGAGGTAGCACATCAACAATCTGGCAAGTTCTTGTTACAGTAACGAGAATCAGCAATTTTATCTAGCATTTAATAACTATTATTTTAAACACATTTTTATTTTTGTTATAAAATACCAATAAAAACTTATGACAATGGCAGCAGCAAACTTCTTATGGCTCGGATATGTGGCTATGTCAACCACCAGTGCACCATTTGTGTCATTATTATGTAGGCATCATATTTAAGGTGTACAATACAATTTGCACGCTCAACACAAGCCTTTTGAAAACCAGAGCCTTATACCAGTTGTGTGTTAGTATATAAGATTGTAGGTGTGTTTTGTTTTTTTAGACTGTCCCCATGATTTAGAGGGCACATTCATCAAATCCAGTGGTGTTTTGTGTAATCCCCTGGCACACACATACATCATGTATTCACAACCAAGGAACTGGGAGAGGCGTGAAGAGAGAGTGGCAATGTAGTTAATGTATACTTTAATTACAACCTGAGATTCATCTTTTTTAATGTATTTTCTAATTTTAAATTCTAATCAGTTCTCCTGTGCTGTAATCAACTTACTGTTGCTTGAATACTCCCCGGGACTAGTAAGACTTATCTCTCTTTCTTAAAAAGAAATAAGAGAAGCATCTTGGATTACACTAAAACCACAAAGATATATTGCAAAAAGCTCTTAGCTAAACAAGTATGTGCTAAAATCAACCACACCCATCAATCCTGTAACAAAACAACTGCCCTCCAAAAAGGCTGGGCTGCTTTTGTTGTCTAAACATTTGTTATATTTCAGAAGTGTCGGCGGTATTTTCCGCTAGCACACCAGCACCGAGATTCTGAACTCCTCGGTTTGAACCTCGGCATTGCCACTGGTGGGCTGGGCACCATCTAGCGGGCATAATTGGCAGTGCCTGCAGCAGACACATTTCTGCTAGGGCGGGATGACTGGACTATGTTGGTGGGGTCTTCAAACGCTGTGTATGGACCTTGATTGGCAGATAGAGAGGCGCCTGTGCAGAGTGCATAGGTGAAAAAGGGTTCCGCTAAGAACTGCGCATGGGTCGGAGGAGGCGTGAGCAGAAATGCCACAGTTGGGACCCTGAGCAAGACCTTTTAACCCTCAATTGCTTGTATGTGTGTAAGATTGTTATAGCTACAGTAATTGTGCTGTATTTTACATTAACTTTACCAATGAGAAAAAAAAACCCAATGACATAGTGTTTAAATCACCCTGAAATGCTTAAAATTACATATACTTCCCTCACAACCATAAAACCGTAAGCAGTGTGTTTCATACCAACATATTTGGTAAACCTTTTCTACCTGAGGGGTCTTTAAATGCTTAATTTCTAAGTTACGGATTACACTGTTTTTAAAATTCTATCATGAATATCATGTAATGCTGTAAAATAATCCCTGTGTGTGACAGACCTGGCATCCCACATAGCCTGTGCTATTTAGAGTGCCAAACCTCACAGATTCGAAACAGATTTAGACTGTGAAATATGTTAAAACTGTAATCTGCATACCTACAGTCTGTTCTAAGTCTAAAGCGTGCAGCATTTCATCAAGTAACATTTTAAGCTAGTGCAGTAAAACAGTAAAGTATTGAGTTAATGTCACTGTAGAGCTTTAACAGAATTAGAGATGAATTCCCAGGCTTTGGGAGGTTGTATTTCTGTGTGTTTACTGCAGTAGACTGTTTTTTACTCATGTGTGTAGTGTCAAATTGCTCGGCCCCTTCTGCAACAATGTGGTGGGACAAAGCATTATTAGAAATGTCAGCATGCTGGCAGAGATGGATTCAGGACTCTCTTTGATGTGCAGCACACTAAAGGAACACACAAGCGTCTGCTACACCTTCTACTGTACATGTAACTCTAGGAAAACAGTGAGTGTGTTTACATGCATATTAATTGATCATTGTTGTACTTTTGATCTAATTATTTAAGCACCATTTAAAATCCTACTCTGAGATCCTAGCAGTCCTTTACACTTGAAATTCTAGAAATTACTGATGCAGATATGTCTGGTTTCTGCAGTTGTAGTTGTGGTCTTTGGGTTTCTCACTAAGGTTTCTCACCGGTGGACTGAGTAGCTGGCAGATTTGCACCCAAGCACTCTTTTGTTTCTGCTCTAGTCTGTCCTATCTGTCTGTTCCATCTTACCTCCTGATCACGTTGAGTGTCATGTTCCTTCTCCAGTAATGCAGTCTTTTTCATTGTTGAGTTCCGCTTCAGGCTTCAGCTTATGATTTGCTTTTGTTTGTCAAGTTTAGTTATTTTGTTCATTTAGTAATTATAGTTTACCTATTTACCCTTGTAAATATGTAAATATGGTTAAGGCTATTTACATTAACATTTATGGCATTTGGCAGGTGCTTTTATCGAAAGCTACTTAGCTATAAATCTATAAATACATATGCGTATTTGATATTATTCATATCCTATATTATATATGTACATGCATATATATATACAGTGAAGCCCGAAATTATTCATACCCCTGGCAAATTTGGACTTAAAGTTACTTTTATTCAACCAGCAATTTTTTTTTTGACCAGAAATGACACAGGTGTCTTCCAGAAGATAATAAGACGATGTACAAGAGGCATCATTATGGAAAAAAATATTTCCCAGCTTTTATTTACATTTGAACAAAAAGTGGCATGTCCAAAATTATTCATACCCTTTGCAAACTGTCACAGTCTATGGGAAAATCCAAAGTTCTATACCATTCCAAATAGTCCAAGCTGTTCTAAAGCATCCTAATTACCCTGATTCATTGGGAACAGCTGTTTTAATCAACTCAACAGGTGAAAAACAGCAACTCTCTGCAGTTGGTTTGTGGACAGTCATGGCTAAGACAAAGGAGCTCACTAAGGACCTGCGGCTGTGCATTGTGGCAGCTCACAAGTCAGGAAAGGGCTATAAGGCCATATCTAAATGTTTTCAAGTTCCAGTGGCTACAGTGCAAAGTATTATTAAAAAATACAAGACATTCCGCACTGTGGAAAATCTCAGAGGACGTGGTCGGAAGCCAAAAGTGACACCTGTGCTGGCCAGGAGGATAGTGAGAGAGGTGAAAAAGAATCCAAGGATCACCACCAAGGCCATCCTGGTGAATCTGGGCTCTGCTGGTGGCAACGTCTCAAGGCAGACAGTCCAACGGACACTGCACACTGCTGGGTTCCACGGACGCAGACCAAGGAGGACGCCACTTCTCCAGAAAAAGCACACAAAAGCTCGCTTGGCCTTTGCAAATGCTCATCTGGACAAAGAAGAAGACTTCTGGTCTTCTGTTTTATGGTCAGATGAAACAAAAATTGAATTGTTTGGCCACAATGATGTATCCTTCATTTGGCGTAAAAAAGGAGAAGCCTTCAACCCTAAGAACACCATCCCCACTGTCAAACATGGTGGTGGGAACCTAATGATTTGGGGGTGTTTTTCAGCCAATGGACCAGGGAACCTAATCACAGTAAACGGCATCATGAAAAAAGATCAATACATCAAGATTCTCAACAACAACATCAGGCAGTCTGCAGAGAAACTTGGCCTTGGGCACCAGTGGACATTTCAGCACGACAACGACCCAAAACACACAGCAAAAGTGGTGAAGAAATGGTTAGCGGACAAAAACATTAACATTTTGCAGTGGCCCAGCCAGAGTCCTGACTTGAATCCAATTGAGAATCTGTGGAGGGAGCTAAAGATCAGGGTGATGGCAAGGAGACCCTCCAACCTGAAAGAGTTGGAGCTCATCGCTAAAGATGAATGGGCAAAAATACCAGTGGAGACATGCAAAAAGCTGGTCAGCAATTATAGGAAGCGTTTGATTGCTGTAATAGCCAATAAAGGCTTTTCTATTAATTATTGAGAAGGGTATGAATAATTTTGGACATGCCACTTTTTGTTCAAATGTAAATAAAAGCTGAGAAATATTTTTTTCCATAATGATGCCTCTTGTACATCGTCTTATTATCTTCTGGGAGACGCGTGTCATTTCCGGTCCAAAAAAAAAATTGCTGGTTGAATAAAAGTAACTTTAAGTCAAAATTTGCCAGGGGTATGAATAATTTCGGGCTTCACTGTATATATATATATATATATATATATATATATATATATATATATATATATATATATACTGTATATATATATATATATATATATATATATCAGGGGCGGCTCGTTTATTAGGGCGATCGGGCGATGCACCACCAAAGGGCGAAAGGGAAGAAATTTTTCTATCACATTCAACCAGTGTTAAACTAGCTGTGACTGTTCTGGAGTCTGCCTTGCCTCTGAATATTGTAGTCCAATCAGCGTCGAGTTGTGTTCCGTACAGTTCCGCCCCTTTTGGGGCGAATTCACTCTAACTGAAAATCGCTCCGGATTGCTCTCATAGACTCTCATGTTAAAGCTCTTTTTTTCAAACTGCAGGCGCTGCAATGCATTTTGAACGACTTCCGGAGGGGCTCGCACTTACGTCCTTGCATCACACACACGTAACCTTGTGTAGCGATAATTGGAGCTAGTGATGGGAATTATGGCTCCTTGAAGGGAGTCGGATCTTATAAAGAGCCGTTCAAAAAAATGGCTCTTCGTTCTTCGGGTGGCGCTACTGGGTAAACTGTAAGGCAGCCCCAATATTAATATCAATGATGAACGATCATGCACATTTTGCTACCTTGCCTTCAATGAGAGGGTAATTGATCACTTTGCTGCTTTGAAAGAGAGACGAGCAAAACTTCAATACAAGTAATGTAATTTTTAAATAGTGAATTGTGATTGCACTTATTGTATCTCCCCAATTGTTTAATTGTACTTCTTTATTCATTGCACATCAGCCCCGATGCCAATCTTTATTCTGGATCTGCTGCAACTAAATTAAAATCTGATGAAATTGTTAGTGTGAAGGCTTTACTTTATTTTATGATTAATGGTAAAGCTGCTCTCTCTCCATGTTAAAAGTTATTTGTGAGGGCAAACTAACAGATGACTTAAGATGTTAATGATTTAAGCTTTAATTTACCCATTAAACGGCCATCATTGCAACAATTGCCCCCCCTGAGAGATTTGGCAGGAGCCGCCACTGATATATATATATACAGTATATGTGTGAGTGTGTGTGTGTGTGTATACTTTGCACTTTGTAGTTCTACAAATACTGACTGTAGTCCATCTATTTCTCTACATATCTTTTTAGCCTGCTTTCACCCTGTTCTTCAATGGTCAGGACCACCACAGCACCACTACAGAGCAGATATTATTTAGGTGGTGGATCATTCTCAGCACTGCAGTGACACTGACATGGTGGTGGTGTGTTAGTGTGTGTTGTGCTGGTATGAGTGGATCAGACACAGCAGCACTGCTGGAGTTTTTAAATACCGTGTCCACTCACTGTCCACTCTATTAGACACTCCTACCTGGTTGGTCTACCTTGTAGATGTAAAGTCAGAGACGATCGCTCATCTATTGCTGCTGTTTGAGTTGGTCATCTTCTAGACCTTCATCAATGGTCACAGGGCGCTGCCTACGGGGCGCTGTTGGCTGGATATGTTTGGTTGGTAGACTATTCTCAGTCCAGCACTGACAGTGAGGTGTTTAAAAACTCCATCAGCATTGCTGTGTCTTATCCAGTCATACCAGCACAACACACACTAACACACCACCACCATGTCAGTGTCACTGCAGTGCTGAGAATGATCCACCACCCAAATAATACCTGCTCTGTAGTGGTCCTGGGAGAGTCCTGACCATTGAAGAACAGCATGAAAGGGGGCTAACAAAGCATGCAGAGAAACAGATAGACTACAGTGAGTAATTGTAGAACTACAAAGTGCTTCTATATGGTCAGTGGAGCTGATAAAATGGACAGTGAGTGTAGAAACAAGGAGGCTTAGGCTTGTACTCTTGCCCCTTATGCACTAAAATGTCTCCAGATTGCTTTAATTGTTTCATGATGTTATGTAAATCCTTTCCAATCTTTCTTTAAGTAACATTGTTTTTAAATGCATCAATAATTTTCTTAAGTATTTGTTGACAAACTGGATCTGCCCATCTTTGCTCCTTAAAGAGCTCCTGATGAATACTTCTTTCGTTCCAAATCATGACTACAATCACCTGTTTAAAATCACCTCATTACTAGCCCTAAATTCCCCAGTCTCAACTTTTTGGGAATGTGTTGTAGGCCTGA
The DNA here is from genome assembly GCF_030014385.1 of Trichomycterus rosablanca. Lineage (NCBI taxonomy): Eukaryota > Metazoa > Chordata > Actinopteri > Siluriformes > Trichomycteridae > Trichomycterus > Trichomycterus rosablanca. The sequence continues at coordinate 23,725,064 of NC_085996.1, forward strand.
AATCAGTAATGGATGATAAGATGAGATAAGACTATTGATTCCCTTGGGGAAATTCACTTGTTACAGCAGTATGAAAGACAGGAGGTAAAAACAGAAGTAAAAACAGGCAGTAAAATGTTTTGAACAACAAACGTTAACACTTTTTTTTGCTTTTTTAATAAAGATCAGGGATTCAGTGCTGTGTTACAGAACATCTCTAAGGCATACCACAAATATTCAGACACATACAGCCTTAAACACATCCATACACCACAAGTTTATTCATCCATACACCACAAGTTTATTCATCCACACACAGGCGTAAACACACGAACATGCACACATGCACACATTTACAGTTTTTAACAATTCTGGTCTTTGTGTTAGTCAGTCAGTTTAAAATGATCAATGCCCATCTGTTTCTTTTGCTCTGCTAAACTGGTCGATGAACAGAGTGCCATTCTAATGGAATAAACAGAGATCACTGTATAAACCTCACTACTGCACCACTATCACCCACTCACTCTCCCACTCTTTCTTTCCCTTCTTTTGATTTCATGAATGTGCATGTTTTACATACTGCACATTATTTCCTCTTTCCTACTTCTCATATATAAACCACAAACAACATTTTTCCTAAACATAATATTTATACATTTATACAGAAATGACTTCATGCAAAGCACCGTACATTTTAAAGGGATATAATGTCAGAAAAGACAAATACGGTGGTGGAAGAGCTGGTAAAGTTGTTCTGCATAGTATGTACTGGGACAGCATAGAAAATGCAAATAAAAATGCAGTTTCTTACATTTACTTTGACTTTTATTTGATTGCAGACATGATGAACCTGAGATATTTCATGTTTTGTCTGCTCAACTTAATTTCATTTATTAGTAGGGATGTAACGATACACTTTGTGATGCGAACGATGCGATGCGGTTCATAATATGGGTTCACGATACGTTTTTCCCTGATTTTTTTAAGAAAATTAAATTGAAGACAAATTATTTTAGTTTCCTTTAATTATTTGTCTTTAAAAAAAAATTTAATAAAATACTGTCATTGTGCTTATCTTTTATTTATCTAAATAATGAATGCTCTTTTATTTTTGAGGTATGTACAAACTATGCAAACCAATGCTGCACATATCCCTTTTTGTGTAAAAAAAAAACTGAAATGAAATAAATCCCACATTAAATAAATAAATGAATAATACAAATAAAGAAAGTATCTTTATAAATAAATAAATTTAGCTGGAAAATTCAGAACCTGGCAACCCTGTAGTGACGTCAACCTGCCAGTGCCCTCTGCTGTTTAAAGTGAATATCGATTCATTATACATGTAAACCGATTTGAATTGTTACACATGTGAATCGATTTTTAACTATCTTGTGGTGCAACGTTACCAAGTGATTTAGTGTTTCAGTGTTATTTTGTCCCATTCTTTCTTTAAACACGTCTTAAGGTGTGCAACAGTACTGGGTTGTTGTTGTCACGTTTTTTGGTTCAAAATTCTCCACACATTCTCTATTGGGAACGGGTCAGGACTGCAGACAGGCCAGTCCAGTACCCATACCCTCTTCCTCCACAGCCATGTCTTTGTAATGTGTGCAGCATTGTCTTGTTGAAAAATGTATGGACGTCCCTGGAAAAGATGACATCTTGAAGGCAGCATATGTTGCTCTAAGATCTCATTGTACTTTTCTGCATTAATGCTGCCATCACAGAAGTGTAAATGACCTTTTCCAAGGGCACTGACACAGCCCCATACCATGAGAGACCCTGGCTTTTGGGCTTATTGCTGATAACGGTCTGGAGGGTCCTTTTTGTCTTTGGCGTGGAGCTCATGGCATTCATTTCTTCCAAAAGAGACCTGAAATACTGATTTGTCCGACCACAATATACGTTTCCACTGTGTGAGAACTCCACACCAGTTCTGGACATGGTTAAAATAAGTCTTCTTTTTTGCACAGTAAAGGTTTAAGTGAAATTTGTAAATGTAACTCTTTACTGTAGTGCCTGAGAAAGGTTTTCCAAAGTAATCCCTTGACATGTCAATCATCAGCACCTCCATGCCCCTTTTGCCTGCCATATTTGGCAAGGCAGAAAGTTATGATTCTGTAACTGAGCCCCCCAGCCAATATCCATGGCAGCCCATATCCATCACAGGGCATCACTCTCTCACACATTCCCTCACCAATGTACTAACTGTATGTATTTACAAACTTTTAGTAGGCAATACACAAATAGGGTTAATTTTGGAAGGTGGGAGAAAACCAGTGTGAACAAAGTGAGAACATTACCAAACCCAAGTTGGTTTCAATGCAAGTCTGCAGGACTATGTCTAGCATCTTCACTACCTGCTGCACCACTGTGGCCCTAATGGCTTCATATAGTATGATAACATGCTCGCGTAAAATGTTCAACATTCATGCATGTCTGGTCACGCTGCTCCTCAGCAAAGTGACACCTGACTCCAGGTAATGTGCCAGTTACACAACAGCAGGCTGGTGGAATGGACACACACACACACACACACACACACAATAACATGTCGTTTTTGAGATAAATCGCTAGCAAGGTAAGACTACATTCTTAATGACTTCATGTTGTAGATGTTTCTCTGATGATTACTGATGACACATTCATTGTGAAATGCTTGTAGGACTTCTGTTTAGAACACAATGAGCTTTTGTTTCTGAGGGGGGCATTTATCAGTCCCGCCGCACAGACGTCCTCAAACTGGTACACTCTTCTTTTTAACTGTAGTCACTATAGATGAAGATTACTATACACACCATGTTTCAGCTTGGTAATATGATCATGTCATACTGCACTGTTCTTTGAAAGTGTTATGTAGCCGGTTACTGGAAGATTGCTTTTAAATAAATAATGATGTTACTAATAAGAATGATGATAATTTATGTTATTATGTGTAACTTGCTGATGCTGATGTTTTTGTATGCGTATCCTATGCACTGTATCTTACAGGATTTAAAATGTGTGTGTATGAGTGGGTGTGACTCTATTATTGGATGACTTTCCTGCTGTTTTTTTTGCTTTTTTCTGTAACCCTTTTCCATGCTTATCTTCATTTTTATCTTCTTTCCTATGCCTTTTAAACCCCAAATCAGAAAAAGTTGGGACAGTATGGAAAATGCAAATAAAATAAAAATGCAGTGTTCCTTACATTTACTTTGACTTTTATTTGATTGCAGACAGTTTGAACCCAAGCTGTTTTGCCAGCTCAACTTTATTTCATTTATTAATAAACATCCATTCCTGCATTTCAGGCCTGCAACACATTCCAAAAAAAGTTGGGACGGGGGCAATTTAGGGCTAGTAATGAGGTGAAAAAACTAAATAATTATGTGATTCCAAACAAGTGATGTCAACAGGTGATTGTAATCATGGTTTGGTACAAAAGCAGCATCCAGGAAAGGCTGAGTCTTTGATGAGCAAAGATGGCCAGAGGATCTCCAGTTTGTCAACAGATGCATGAGAAAATTATTGAGATGTTTAAAAACAATAAACCTCAAAGAAAGATTGAAAGGGATTTGTATATTTCTCCCTCTACAGTGCATAATACCATTAAACGATTCAAGGAATCAGGAGGAATTTCAGTGCATAAAGGAAAAGGGCGCAAGCTTAAGCTGAACACCCGTGATCTTTGATCCCTCAGACGGCACTGCATCAAGAACCACCACTCAACCATAGCTGATATAATCACATGGGTGAGGGATTACTTCGGCAAGCCTTTGTCAAGCACAACAATATGGAGTTACATGTGCAAATGCCACTTAAAACTTTACTGTGCAAAAAAGAAGCCACATGGCAACATTACAACTTTTTTTGGAATGTGTTGCAGACCTGAAATGCAGGAATGTATGTTTATTAATACATGAAATTAAGTTCAGCAGACAAAACATGAAATATCTCAGGTTCATCCTGTCTGCAATCAAATAAAAGTCAAAGTAAATGTAAGAAACTCTGTGTTTTTTTTTATTGTTTGTATTTTCCATGCTGTCCCAACAAGCTGTAAATTTGACCAGTTTGTAGCTTATTTTTAATGTAGTGGCATGAATGTAATAAAAATGCAAATTATGAAAAGCAGTTGTAATATAAAATATGAAAATATATTAAAGTTCATTCGGATAGCTTTTTTTAATGTCTGTCTAATAAATTATAACTTGCTGGCTGATTTACCAGTGTGAAAATGTGCTTGAAACTTAATAACAGTCGCAAAAATGACTTAACTGAATTAACTCTACCAATGGCATGCCTTGCCAAAGTTAATAGGTTAATCTAATAAGGACTTCATTTTGTGTGGCAGCTGTAAATTACGCTAGCTTACTACCTCTAAGGGGCGGCACGGTGGCTCAGTGGGTAGCACTGTCGCCTTACAGCAAGAAGGTCCTGGGTCCGATCCCCAGGTGGGTCGGAGTTTGCATGTTGTCCGTGTGGGTTTCCTCCGGGTGCTCCAGTTTCCTCCCACAGTCCAAAGACATGCAAGTGAGGTGAATTGGAGACACTGAATTGTCCATGACTGTGTTTGATATAACCTTGTGAACTGATGAATCTTGTGTAATGTGTAACTATCGTTTCCTGTCATGAATGTGACCAAAGTGTAAAACATGACGTTAAAATCCTAATAAAAAAAACAAACTACCTCTGAGATCCAGGTTTGAATCCCCACCTGTCGTATTGGCAGGTCATGCGTCTACAGCAGCGCTCCCCAACCTTTTTTGCACCACGGGTCGGTTTCATATAAAATACAATTTTATGGACCGGTGAGGGGGGAGGGATTCAAAATAGAATAACCATACTACTCACAAATGAGCTTTTTTCACTGCAACGAGACGCTGCCTCCACCTGGGGGAGATATGGTCTCTAATTATTTATTTTTTCTGTGCGGCCTGGTAATAAATGACCCACGGACTGGTACCATTCCGCGGCCCGGTGGTTGTGGACCACTGGTCTACAGTACATATACAGGCACGATTGGCTATGTCTGAAGGAGCGATGGCCAAGGTCCCGTAATGGATGTTCGTCCTGTCATTGGTGTGTTATTGCGACCCTAACTAGGATAAAGCAGTGAAAAAGAAAACCATAAAATGTAATAAAATGAAATAATTTAGTTTGTACTCATGGGTTGTGTTGTATTTCCCCCTATTTTTCATCAAGGAGCAGCAACAGGTGATTATAAAGCCAGCTGCAGAAGACTGAGCCCATGTTCCCTAAGGTTTTCCTGCAGTGGTATGCAGCATTTTCCTCTTGTGCAGCTAAATTAGGTAAAGGTGCGCTTTCATGCACCATGAACACGGGCTTCGCTAAACACTATGCATCCTGCCTGGCTACAGCATTATAGATATGCTGTGAAGTTGCTTCATCGCATCTTAGGCTTTTGCTTACCATATAGCGGTGTGTAGAGGCAAGTCATTTGTGTATAAACAGGGCTGCATTATCACAAATGCCTTTATTAGTGCCAGACTGCTGTCTAACTGATCTAAGTTTCTGAAATGCACTCATATAAGTAAAAGGAAGTGATGCCATTATGCTTCTGCCATGGCGATCTCGGTGTGTATGGTACATATCCTGTCATGCATTGGCTTTTAAGCACATTACTACTTCTGGTGTACTTTATTAGGTAAATACCACTTGGACATCCAGGCCCTTACTAAAGATTTATATACATCGATCAGTCATTACATTAAAACCACCTCCTTGTTTCTACACTCACTGTCCATTTTATCAGGTCCACTTGCCATATAAAAGCACTTTGTAGTTCTACAATTACTGACTGTAGTCCATCTGTTTCTCTGCATGCTTTGTTAGCCCCCTTTTATGCTGTTCTTCAATGGTCAGGACTTTCCCAGGACCACCACAGAGCAGGTATTATTTGGGTGGTGGATGATTCTCAGCACTGCACTGACACTGACCTGGTGGTGGTGTGTTAGTGTGTGTTGTGCTGGTATGAGTGGATATGACACAGCAGCGCTGCTGGAGTTTTTAAACACCTCACTGTCACTGCCGAACTGAGAATAGTCCACCAACCAAAAATATCCAGCCAACAGCACCCCGTGGGCAGCGTACTGAGACCACTGATGAAGGTCTAGTAGATGACCAACTCAAACAGCAGCAATAGATGAGCGATCGTCTCTGACTTTACATCTACAAGGTGGACCAACTAGGTAGGAGTGTCTAATAGAGTGGACAGTGAGTGGACACGGTATTGAAAAACTCCAGCAGCGCTGCTGTGTCTGATCCACTCATACTAGCACAACACACACTAACACACCACCACACCAAAATACCATAATATGAAACATTATCAAACAAGAAAACCACTGCTGTTTAAAAACAAAATTTCAGCTCATGCATCTGTTAATGGATTTAATGTGTGCACTGACGTGTCTACTAACTGATTTATTGTGAATAAAAAGCAAGGATTAAACACAGGTCCCCTGTACCCATGTTGTTTTTTGGCAGCCGCTCTATTAACTGCATCTATTATCATACAGTCATTAAATGAGAATATATACCAACTAAGCATAACATTATGACCACTGACAGGTGAAGTGAATGACACTGATTATCTCTTCATCGCGGCACCTGTTAGTGGGTGGGATATATTAGGCAGCAAGTGAACATTTTATCCTCAAAGATAAACAAGAAAGATAAACGTTTAAGATAAAATCAGGATAGATCTTTATTTGCCAAAGCTGCTTAGATTAGCTTGCACTAACATGCTGCATGAATCTAAGAGCATGGGCCAAGTGTAAATCATGCTTTTGTTAGTCACAAAGCTGCAACTGTGTGTGTACAGAGCGTGTGTATGTGAGTGTGTATCTGTCTGTCTGACTAAGGAACCATTTTCTTCTTCAAAACACATGCTGTTCAGCATTATCCCATCCACAGCTTGTGCAGTACCCACACACACACACACACACACACAGATTCATAACAACATACACTCTGTGGCTGTCACCAACAGATTTTGTTCTTTGTTACATGTTAACAAGTAGGCAGCATGTTGGCACATCAGGTAGTGTGGGTGAAACACAGCAACAGAGGACCAAAGTTTAATTCTTGCCTCTGGTTAATGTCTGTAAAGTTTTATTTGAGATCTTTGTAGACCTTTGTTATATTTGGTTTTCCCAAGCGGAAACCCTGAAGTTTCAAACCAAAAAGCAGACATAATACAGAAACTATGCTCAAATAGGAGCCTTAAATAAATGTAAACAAAGAATGCTGACTTTCGGCTCTCAGATACAGGAAAACAACTTCCCTGTATTTCTTTACAGTCTATACTCTTTCTCTCCATATTTATTTTTGTCTGTCTGTTGCTCTCTCAAATAGTCTTGTCTAGACAGAATGACTGTCACCCATTGATACAGACAATATGTCTTTTTTTTTCTTTACACACTAAGGCTTTTTTCCAGAATAGTGATGTCCAGTTTGTAAATGAATGGTTCATTTCAACTGATTTTTTTTAAATCATTGAGCTGGTTCACAGTATGAACAAAAACATAATGATCTTTACTATTATTAGAACTGTTTGTACTTGCTTTGCAATGTGTCCGTACAAACCCCATTTCTGAAAAAGTTGGGGCCAAAAATTTGTGAGTTGTTAATTCTCTTAACCTTTACTGACAAACTGACTGAGTATACTAATTGTGTGCCAGTCGAGCAAGCTCTGTGTATGCAAAACCACACTTTTCTAGTGTGTACAGAATGAGGCCATGTTGCTAAAATAACCATGGACCTCAAGAACTCAATTTAACCAGGTTTCCTAAATCTTTTCACAATATCATGCATGGTAGATGGTGAAAGACCTACATTGTTTGCATTCAAGCAATGAGAAATGTTCTTTTTGTACCTGATGGACAGTTTTTTCAAAAAACATGTGGTTTGTAGCCATAAATTGAACATTGCGGAAACAAATATACATGGGGGTGGGGAAGATTAGGGACATTAACAGATCCTAACATTATGCAAATATAGTAAGTGGGATATGTTTGTTTATCATTTTACAGCAGTATATTGGGGGTGAGTTCTAGGCATAACTGAATGTTGGGGGAGACATTTTGAGTATACCTGAATGTTGGGGGAGCATCCTCTTCAATATATATATTATGTTTATGGCCTTGGCATATTGCACTGTAGCATCAGGAGAAATATCTGTATAGGACATATAACAATTCATTGAAGTTTAACAGTATGTTATTACCCATTAAAAAGATGCAGAAAAGTATAAGAGTGCATTAAAACTTAAAAAAATTACTTTAAAAACATGGATTGATTTTTTAGGTTTGAAATGTTTTGCCTATGTTGTGGATTAAACTATTTAAATAGATGTGTTTGTTTGTTAGGATTTTAACGTCATGTTTTACACTTTTGGTTACATTCATGACAGGAACGGTAGTTACTCATTACACAAAGTTTATCAGTTCACAAGGTTATATCAAACATAGTCCTGGACAATTTTTTATCTCCAATTCACCTCACTTGCATGTCTTTGGACGGTGGGAGGAAACCGGAGCACCCGGAGTAAACCCACGCAGACACAGTTAAAACATGCAAACTCCACACAGAAAGGACCCAGACTGCCCCACCTGGGGATCGAACCCAGGACCTTCTTGCAAATAGATGTGTAAAACAAGACATGGCTTAAATTCAGTGCTATTCAACGTTAACTTTAACCCAAAGTTTGTAAACAGAATATGACCCCACAGACCAAATATTATTAGGGTGGTGACCCATTCTCAGCTCTGCAATGACACTAACATGGTAGGCAATGACATTGTATAGTGTGTTGGTTTGGTATGAGTGTATCAGGTGCAGCCGATATGCCATTGTATAACCTCAGATATGCTATTGTATAACCACAAAGTGCATTCATATGGTAAGTGTAGCTCATAAAATGGCCAGTCAATGTACATATAGGTATGTCTATTTAATAAAGTGGTTGATGAGTGTAAGACAGTGGTTTTACATCCTTTGTGCTTGCTAAAGACTGCTGAAGAAAAAACTAAAACTGTAAGGGTAAAGATTATAGATAACATTGCACTCTTACCTCATACAGTTGGTCTGTTTGGATCTACTGGAGCGAATCACTGAGATTTTTCATTTGTCACTGTTTGCATAATACCCAATTGGCATCAAATTGAGAAAATCTTCAATCAAATGTTGAACATGTATCTTTTCACCCTAACTGAAGTCTTTGTGTCACAGGCTTTAAGGCTTTGTGTCACATTTCAATATTGAAAATGAACGTCCGTCTGTTGATTTGTTGCCTTTCAGATTGTAACTAGATAACTACAATACACATGAGCTATTCAGATGCCATCACTTAAATGCAAATCTCTCTTCTAACACATAAGGGTTCCTTATTGAAAATTCCATAACACAGAACCTTGCAGTAGTTTGTGTTAGGTTGATTAGGTTGATATTATTTTGATCAAATCATTTAGTCTTGTGGTGAGTGCACGTTTGTGAAGCTTTGCTTGACCATATTTTCTACCATCTGCTGATCTGTTTTGTTGTGCAACAGGTTTTATTTTACTTTTTTTATGTTAGAAGCAGTATAATAAAAAGAAAGCTTTAAAAATGTTTTATTTTATGGGTGTGGTGCTAGCCCACCACAATTGAGATGACTAGGTATCCAGACAGATATGATTGCCTATGGTTTTTTCTATTTATTCATGCATTTTTTCCCTTTTTCTCCCAATTTAACATCGCCAGTTAGTCTTCTGCTGCTGGGGATCCCGATTGCATTCGAGGAGAGTATATTTGCCTGCTCTACGTCCCCTCTGACGCCCAGTCCCTCAACCCCCTCTTTTTTGCTTGTGCCTTGGTGGATTTGCACATGAGACTGCTCTGTATCGGCAGAGACACCTTGATCTGCTAACCAGGGTCCTTTCACAGCATTTGAAGACCACGGCCACTTTGTCCAGTCTTTTCCCACCCAGCAGACTTGATGGCCGATATTGTCTGCTGCAGGCACTGCCAATTGTGCCCGCTAGATGGCGCCCAGCTGACCGGTAACAGAACTGAGATTCGAACCGATGTGTTCAGAATCTCAGTGCTGGTGTGCTATGTTTTTTTAAGTGGCTGGTGTCCTGTACAGGATATTCATGCTTTGCATTCAGTGTTTTTCAGTAGAACCGGACACATTGTGACCCTGATGAGAAAGCGGTTAACACATCAAAATAACATATACAGTATGTACTAATAACAACTTATTGGCAGGCGAATTACAGTGTTACTATGTGGCCATGTCAAGTGCGCATATAAGACAAATCTGCATTTGAGTGGAATAACCATCAAATCCACTCTGAAAGCTCCACATATCCATACATATCCATATCTGTGTTTAGCTGGATTTTCCTCCTGTTTCACTTTTAAACTTGCTCAAGGTTCTGAGAAATGGTGAGAATCAGCTTTTCTGAGAGAGTCTAAAAAGCTTATCATTAAAAAAAAGCTTAATGTGACTTAATGTATTAAAAGAACGACACAGGTACACTAAACTTCTCTTAATTATTACTGATCATAAATTCTCTCCACTAATAAAATTCCTCGCTTGTTGTTTTAGTACAGTAAGTCACGTTAAGCTTTGTGCACCGTCACACTCCATAGGAAATAATGGCACAGCCAGCACAAAAGCCGTTTTGTCACTTCTCATGTGAATGTGTCCATACTGAACTCGCTAATGAATACAGTATCCAAGATCAAGCATCTCCACAATTAAGAAGCATAAGGAAACAATAAAGAAGTTTTTAAAATGCATTTTCTCCCTTGTTCTCCCGATTTTTAGCACGTCCATTTTTTACCCAATTGCGTTAGGCTTCCTCTCTACTGGTGCTGACCATTGCCCTGAATGAGGAGAGCGAACTGACACGCCCCCTCCAACATGTGCAGTAGCCGACGTATTATTCCTCTACTCTGCAAATGGCATCAATCAGCTAGCAGAGGTTGTAATTGCATCAGTTCTGAGGTCCCTATTTGGCATTTCCCTCCCATATATGAACAACAGCCAAACGTTGTTCATATAGCCGCCCAGCCCAGACAGATGTTCCGAACTGACGAGTTTGAAATGTCAGCTCTGGTGTGCTAGTGTGTTTTACAGCTATTTTTGTGTTCATTTTTAACTGTTTTCAGTTGTATTTTAGTGTTTCTTATATTATATTTGTGTTATTTTCAGTGTATAAGAAAATAACAACCCCATTATTTTACATCAGCCTAAAATATATGCAGTTCCACGAGACCATGGAACACATTAACAGGTTTTCCCATACATCCTTATGGGAAAAAGTACCTTTAAACTCAACGCCACTCCCAGAACCAATTGACATTGAGTTTCAAGGTACCAATGTATATTATTTATTTCATACATATAATGGCTGAGCTCAATAATTAGGAAGGTTGTCCATGTACATTTAAACCATAGTGCAGACTACATTTTTGTAACACCTGACTCCTTCTCAAACAGATTCTCTCCTATTGCATTCTTCATTATACTGTATTAAATATTACAGTGTTTTAACTTCGCTGACTGAACATTTAATACACAATTTGCACATAAACACAGACCCAAAGGCATGAGTAACCAGAGCTTGTAATTTGATTCCACACATGAACAAGTACTCTCTCTGCCTTTCTCTCTCCCTGAAGCAGTTACATGTTAATTGCTCTGTGGCACTGATACATTCATTTGAGTGACTTCATTACTGATATTTAGGCAGATTCTGTTCCTGTTCAGCTTGGAGGTTGTGTTCTGTGATGATAAACATAGTAAAGAATAGAAATAGAATCACAAAGGTCCAAAACAAGAATATGAAATAGAGGCAGAATAAATGACAAGATTAAAAATAATAATAATAATAATAGTAGTAGTAAAGATCATTAGTGTGATGTGATGAATTGAAAAGTAGCTGTCGAGGGACAGTAGAGGGAGGAAAGAAAGAGCGAGAACCAAACACAGGTGAGCCCTTGGCATCTTGGTCTCCCTGAGTGATTGAGAGCTCATGTTTCTTCTAATATTCCACTCCTCCACCTTTACACTCTCCAGCACGGACTCTCCCACACATACACACACCGGCTGCAGTGGAAAACCCCGCTGTGCTTATGTATTCCCCAATCTATACGCAGGCAGCAGGGAAAAAAGGCTTGCTGTAACCATGGTGACGGATGATAAGGAGGCTAAGCGTGACGCGCATCTAGAGGTAACAGTATCTGACGGCCCAGGTAAACACAGCAGCCGAGAGAAGCTTTTTAAAGTTGCGTCTTAAAGAGACAGCAATCTGACGCAGATTACAAATGCTACAGGTGATAATTACCTGATTTAGGTGCTGTCTCTTTAAGACACCGATGGGTTGTAAGGGATCATTAAAGCTTACAAAACCCATCTATGACGCGTGTGCCGTGCTTAGACTTGCGTGTGCCGTGCTTCATATGTGTGCCAGTGTGTTACTGTGTGATCAAAAAAGCATGTGTACACCCAAACACCCCTTTCAAAACAATGGGACACTATACAGCCATGTATAGTATGTAAAGACCTATCCTGATTATTAACGTTAGATGTTTTAACCACACCCACTAAATTTTATTCTTTCAGCTTTTTGGCAACAGTTTGGGGAAGGCTTTTTCCTGATATAGTCTGACTGTGACACAGTTTGATTAGCTTAGTGTGGCGCAACTCCAGTGACCTGCGCAGAGCCCTAATCTCAATCCTTTTAAACTCTTTTGGAATGTTGAGTGTGAGCTAGGCTGTCTTGTGTAACATTAGTGCCTAACCTGACAAACCTAATGGTCACTGATTTCAACAGACAGTTCAAAATCTTGTAAGAAGCCTTTCTAGAAAAGTGAAGGCTGTTGTGGCTGCAAAGGACAGCCAACTTAGCCTTTATTTGGCATATATGCATATGCAGACGTACAGTACAACGAAATTCTTTCTTTTCATATCCCAGCTTGTTTGGAAACTGGGGTCAGAGCTCAGGGTCAGCCATCATACGGCACCCCTGGAGCAGAGAGGTTTAAGGGCCTTGCTCAAGGAAACAGTGGCTTCATGGTAGAGCTGGGATTCAAACTCTCAAGCTTTCAGTTGATAACCCAAAGCTCTACCCACTAGGCTACCACTGTAGCCTAATCTAGCCTTGGATGGAAGCTTATGGTCAGATGTCTACATACTTTTGGTCGTATATCTTTTCACTAGATATTTTAGACTATGACTATATAGACTATATTGATGACAGTTTGGAGCTAAGTTGCTGAAGTTAAGCGAAAAGAACTAGCTTGCAGTCAGCAGCCCAATCCATTGCATAGGCATTGGATGTAATTGAAATTGGGACTGTGCGACCGGGTGGAAAAGTGGGTAGTCCCGTTACCTCACATCAAGAAGGGCCTGGGTTCTCTCTGTAGGTTGGTCAGTTTTTTTAGAGTGCTCTGATTTCCTCCCACAAGCCAAAAGACATGCAGTTAGGCCAATTGAAGCTACTAAAGTTACAAAATTAAAAGTTTGTGTGTGTTTACCATGTGATTAACTGACAACCTGTCTGGGGTGTATCCTGTTTTTCATCTAATGAATCAGACACACTGCCACCTGGACCAGAATAAAGTGGTGGTAAAACAGACAATGAATGAATGAATGAATAAATGAATGGATGAAATTGGGACTTGTGCAGGGCAGGTTCTTTCACATCAAATTCTTCAAACTATTTTATCTACAAACCCCATATCCAGAAAAGTTGGAAAATTTTGTAAAATGTAATAATAATAATAAGAAGAAGAATCTGTGATTTGTTAATTCTCTTAAATCTTTATTTAACTGATAAAAGTAGAAAGAAAAGATTTCCAGTGTTTTCACTGATCATTGTACAGTATTTTGTTAATATAAACATATTTATAATGCTTGCAACACATTCAAAAAATCAGGACAGAGGCAAAATAAGAGTCAAAAGTGTTTTGAAACATTTCACCATAAGCATGTGAATTGGTTAAGGAATTATGATTATTTATAAAGCAGCAAGGCTTTGTAGGCACATAATGTTTGTGCATGGCTGACTTGCTTGCAGTCCAGATCTGTATCCTAATCAAGCAAGAGTGGAGCAATTATTGACTTCATTTTTTACAGTGAAGTGGGGACAGACAATTTCTAACACTACCCCTGCTCTAGTAGTATGATATTGTGAGCTTATGCTGCTTCCAGATGTTTTATCATAATAACAGCACTTTTTAGTCAAACAGATTAGCTCTAGCAAAGTAGAAATGTAACTTGTTGTATAAGAAGCATCCTATAACAGTCCAGCATTGAGAATCACTATGCTCATAACCCATTATATTGCTAATATTTGTCTGTGAAGGAACCAAGCTTGTACTGTGCAGTGCTTTTTTAAGTGGTAAAACTGTACTATAGGTGGGTTTGGTATAGCTATAGTAAAAAAAGTTGGCTGGAAAATAAATGTATTGTGGTATTTACAAGTGTTAAGATGTATTTGTAAACATGACACATGATGTGTTCTATTTTATTTGATTGGTTGGTCTGGGTTTAGTTCCGTAATGGTATTGTGTGGCGTGAGGTGAATAGCCGATGGCTGTACTTTCACATTGAATGAAGTGGTACAGATGCACGGGTAATGATAAATTATGTTTCCCTGGCAGTGTGCTGTCCAATTTACTTACACGCTTCAATAACTGAGCATGCCTGCAGCGGTGCATTGTGGGCCAGTTAGATAGGACAGCACTGGAAAAATAAGTACAACATGTACAGAGAGAGAAGAGTAGAGCACAATTGTAATAGCTTTATGAAACAAACAGAAAGTATTAACATGTATTAAGATAAAGTAAAATCTGAATTACCCAAAGTTACTAAAACAAAACTACATTATCAAATGTATGTGGACACTCATTAATATAAGGTTGCATCCTTTTCCTTCTCTTTTTACATTTACATTCACATTTTCGGCATTTAGCAGATGCTTTTATCCAAAGCGACTTACAGAACTGTGACAGTATATTGTCTAAGCAATTGAGGGTTAAGGGCCTTGCTTAAGGGCCCAACAGCTGCAACCTGGCAGTGGTGGGGTTTGAACCAGCAACCTTTCCATTACTAGTCCAGTACCTTAACCACTAGGCTACAACTGCCCTTTTTAATGCTATAACAGGGCTTTTACAACATTCTAGATTGCATTTAGGCTTTGGCGGGCATCCGTAAATTTGGGAAAGTAATAAATAGGGAAACTATCATGCTGAAATAGGAATGGCTCTTCCCCAGTGTTGCCACAAAATTTAAAGTACATAGAGGGTACATAGAGGGTTATATGTATGCTTACTGAGACCAAGAGTCCCAGTCCATATCATCATAAACAGTTCCAGATCATTATTACTCCCCCTTCAACTTTATATCTGGCAGTATAACTGGGCAGGTGAAAGTCTCCTGGCGTTTGGCAAACCTTGATTTGAACATCAGGGTTTTATGTAGGAAACATAACTCATCACTCCAGAAAACACATTTCCACTGTTCCAGAGTCGTTATCGGTTTATCACTTCATCTAAGAGCTTTACACTAGTTAATATTGCACTGCACATAGGTGATTGTGTGCTACTGCTATGCATGTAGCTACTAACAGCTCTTGTGCTTGACATTGCTTCAAGAAGCAGCTTGATATTTGGTGGGTGTAAATTAGTAGGTTTAGATTTCAGTAGTGCGGTATTGTTGTTGTTCCTGCTTTTGCGTAAACCTAATGTGTAATGCTACACTGTTTCCACTTTTAGCCTGTAACAGATCCTCTCTGGTCCCAAAATGCATTCATCCTGTCAGTGGTGTAGAATGGCCCTGCATGGAAGCTCCTACTACTAAAAGAGTCCACACACATAAACCCAAGTGCAGACATCTAGATTAGTTGATCTTTATCTGTTGATCATTATTGTGTTTATGATTCAGAATAACTGTCTGGCTTACAGACTCAATAAACCAGCCAACACAATCCAAAGGTCCTTTCCTTATCTTTAATTAATGTTGTACTGTACATAAAAACAGTTGCACATAATTCAGTAGTAAGGAATTTTGCAAAGACGAAACTGTTACAACTGGTAGGTTGCTTAATATTTGATTACATTCGCGTCATATATTAAATATATTTTGTGTATGAAAATTGCGACTTAACCTTATATCATTATTAAATCTATAATTATTATTACTTACAGTGAGTTTTACTTCATGCTTTGAGAAAATGTAAAATTACAAGGCATGCTCAATACTGTGTTAAACAAACTAAAACTATGTGGTATCTTAGCAAGTAAAAATAATTTTATATACAACCCCAGATCAGAAAAAGTTGGGACACCATGGAAAATGCAAATAATTAAAAAAACACAGAGTTTCTTACATTTACTTTGACTTTTATTTAATTGCAGACAGGATGAACCTGAGATTTTTCATGTTTTGTCTGCTCAACTTTATTTCATTTACTATTAAACATCCATTCCTGCATTTCAGGTCTGCAACACATTCCAAAAAGTTGGGACAGTAAAGCATTTACCACTTTGTAATGTTGTTATTCCTTTTCACCACACTTAAAACACGTTTTGGCACCGAGGATACCAAGCGATTTAGTATTTCAGCTTTTATTTTGTCCCGTTCTTCCTGCAAACACGTCTTAAGATGTGCAACAGTACGGGGTCATCGTCGTCGCATTTTTCACTTCAAAATTCTCCACACATTCTCTATTGGGGACAGGTCAGGACTGCAGGCAGGCCAGTCCATTACCTGTACCCTCTTCTTCCTCAGCCATGCCTTTGTAATGTGTGCAGCATGTGGTTTTGCATTGTCTTGATGCAGTGCCATCTGAGGAATCAGAGATAATGAGTGTTCATCTTAAGCTTGCGCCCTTGCCCTTTACACACTGAAATTCCTTCAGATTTCTTGAATCATGTAATGATACAGTATTATGCACTGTTATGTGATAAATATGCAAATCCCTTCCAATCTTTTTTTAGGGAACATTGTTTTTACTCATTCCAATACTTTTTGCACACATTTGTTGATAAACTGGAAATTGTCCAGCCATCTTTGTCTTTTGTGGATACTGCTTTTGTTCCAAATCATGATTATAATTACCTCATTACTAGCCTTAAATTGCCCTGTTCCAACTTTTTTGGAATGTGTTGCGGGCCTGAAATGCAGGAATGGATGTATGTTAACAAATTAAAAGAAGCTGACCAGTTAAAGCATGAGATATCTTGGGTTCACACTGTCTGCAATGAAATAAATGTGAAATTAAAAGAATACTATGGGTATATTAGTTTTTATTTGCATTTTCCATACTGTCTCAACCTTGGGGTTTAGTATGTGTACTTTAAGCTCCAACTCTAATTAGCATATATGTTGATTGCTGTGGCTCAATTTACATAAAACAATCATGGGAGGGGTGGAGGCCCTAGGTGACACCTGATGTGTTACTTAATAATCAGTAGTTCATTACTTGTATAGACACATTCTCTTACATGCAGACTAAGTAATATTATTTTAACTATGTATTGATATCCTTTTTCTTGTTTGTTTTTTTAAGACCGGCGACGGCTGGGCAAATTCCAGCCGTTCCGCCGTCTGTTTGGGAAGAAGAGGAGGAGGGAGACAGATCGAGGGTTTGAAGAAACCAAGCTCAAACTCAGCCACTCCACTGGTGATGTGTGCAATGGGGCGGTCTCAGGCCAGGAGTCCAATCAGCATCTAAGGTTAAAGCTCTGAGTTAACAAAAAATGATGCACGGAATTACGTTCCATTTAATATGCTGATGCACTTTTATTTAGAAACATTGACCATGTATCAAATGTGTGTTTCATTAAAGGGAGACAAATCCACTTGGGTCTCGGGCTTTTTCACATGAGAGCATCTTTATCCCTGAGGATTCTATAGAGAAGCCCTGCTCAGAACAGACAATGTCTCAAGACAACGTCTCAGACAAAGTCAAGAACCTACAAGTAAGTGCATCTATTATGTTTATATACAGTTTCATTTTAGTCATGTTATTAGTCTTACACAGGCAGACACATGCAAACATACACCGGCAGCAATACCACAAATACAAAGCAACAGTGACATAAAGTGAGCAGAGAAGTTTGAGTGGAGTTTAGGGTAACCCCACCCAGAGGAATCATCTGCCCATACAGTATAAACTCTAAAGAAATCTCTGATATAGGATTTTTATTGAGAATTTTGTCACTGGTCATCAAACATGCACTGCATTCCTAGTGGCTTTGTCAAATATCTAGGTGAGATAAATCAGTGCTTCTCTTTTACATTATCGCCAACAGAGTTGTGAATTTTGCGATTTCCCTGCCAATTGCTTAAAAATGCAGTCGCAGGTGAAAATTCAAAGGTTTTGGGGTGTGATTTTATTAAATTACTTTCAGATTTTACCTCAGAGGGCAAAAAGCTTTCATTACAGACAGTACAAATGAAAATCAATATCTACCCAGCACTAGTTCTTCATAAAAACTCAAATTAAAAGGAAGCTGCACAATAAGATAGTTTGGAAAGGAGTCATGCCAGAAACAGAAATAAAGACAGAACAAAAAATAGCAAACAGTCAAAATTGTATGTATGCTTTAGCTTAAGTCTCCAAGAGTTCAAAAAAGCTCTTCATGTAACCTGAAATTCTAATCTGAAATCATAAGACAATGGAAAGACAAGCTATTAGCAGACAAAGAGGATCTGAGGGGAGAAGAGTTTACAGAAAAGAGAAAGTACAAGTAAAATTCAGTCCTTTTAGTGATGTTACTATTAAATGTTCTTGACTGAGATCTAAAATTATTATAAAAGATAATAATATCACAATATTATTAATAATATAACGATAAAATAACAATACAGTGAAACCTCGATTTAACGGACCTCCGTTTATCGGATTTGGATTTAACTGACAAAATCTGGAAAGCCGATTGTTTAAAATTCCCAGGAGAAGCGTACCAAGACCAGTAGTTCAGTGAATGTCCACTAGCTGGCACATGTCTCTCTGTTTACATGGGCTTTATTTTGTCAGGAGGCTCGCTTTGTTCTCACCCTTTTCTCTGTGTTTTATGCATAATTTTTGCAAGTTCTAATACATAGATATGCACCAGCACTGTTCCAGTACCCACCAGCAGTGCTTCAGATTTAGAATAATAGATACTCTGAGTCCCCACTATACAGTCATAGCAAAAAACATCTTCTCCACCACACAAGGTAAATGAAATTTCTCCCCAGTAGTACAGTACATAAATTGTAATATTTATTTACAGGTTTAACATTACATATTTACATATCTATTTACATTGTTCATTTTACTGTTTATGATATGTGCATGTTTAGCACTTTTGTGGACCTTCGTGCTGTGTTTTTATATATTTTTGCACTTTGCTGTTTTGGACAATCGCATTTTACGGATCAGTACACCCCTCTTTAAGTGTGTTAAAACGAGGTTCCACTGTACTTATAATAATATCATTTTAAACAAAAGGCTTTACAAAAAGTATGAATTAGAGTACTGTGACACATTAGATTTTGTGCTAGTCTCAGTTTCTAAAGAGTGGATTTAAGCTTTGAGCTGAATGTTTCGCTGGACCTGGCAACCCTGATCATCAAACCAACTGCTTGACATATGCCGTACTGTCTTGTTTAAGTTTGTCTAGTTCCAGCTCTTTCCAGAGATATTAACCTGATAATGTCATAAATCATGCATTTTTGCTAAGTTGCATTTTAAGGTAGGGTCACGTCAAGAGCTGCAAATCTGGAACTAGCTGACAGATTTGCAAAATTGGCTGTTTTTTCATGAATGGGTCCCCACTACATATGGACAAAATCTGGGGGGCTTTGAGCTGGAATGACCCATAAGTTAACAGATTCACAGAAAGAAAAATAATAGCACCTTCCCCCTTTTTTTACAGAGGCAGATAGCTCACAATATAAAATTTGGTCAGAAACCCCCCTCAGTAAGAAAGAGTGAGGGAGATGAAGGCAGCTCTGATGAGGAAGAGGTACCAAGAAGTCCATTGCGTGTCCTGGCACAGGTGGAGCCAGAGCCACAGGACACTGAGACCCGGGAAAAAGTAAGTACATGGAGCTTTGGACACTGTATAAAATAAAATGACTATTTTAATACATTGTGTATAAAAAATGCCATTATAATCTGGTTTTGTTGCAGTTTTACATACTAACATAATTGTTCATTGAAGAAGACTACTATTGTTGGATGAGTTGTTGAATTTAGATAATATGTGTTTGTCACTATTGCTGAAGCTACTCATACCACCATAGTAAAGTAAAGGTACCAAGATTGAGAGGAATAAATGCTTACTGTATTTCTTTTTATATGAACTATGGACCTTTACCCAATTATCAACGGGCAGATTACTGGGTATGTAAAAAGGGTTATAGTGCACATTTCATTATTTTTTTTTACATTTTCTAGAAAGCTACCAGACATCATGTGGCAAAGCTGTCATTGAACACACGTCATTGGTTAGCTGTAGTGCCATATACTGTAGCCCAGGGGTGCCCACACTTTTGTGGTTTGAGATCTACTATTTCAGTCGTCAGGTCATTGCGATCTATTTTTTAACTAGGTTGGCCTCATCATTTTTCAAAAATGCTTTGTAGCTGTTTTAAACACGCTTCAGTTTCCTATATTGATAGTCAGCATTACAGGGCAAGCGACTGAAAAATCACTCTGACCTTATTCTGATGATTTGTACTGAATGGTGTCAGCCAGGTTTATGTAGTCTGGACAGTAGCTGCTGAGGCCAATTCTTAACCAGGCTTCCAAGTGTTCATCAGTAAGGGTGGACCGATATTTAGACTTAATTATTTTCATTTGGGATAAGGATAAAGAAAAATTTTTACACAAGTAGGTTGATCCAAAAATGCTGTCGAATATGAGGCACAATTTCTTATGTTTGGATATTTTTCATCCACATATGAACGAAACAGCCGTCTTTACAGTGGTCTTGCCCGAATAGAAACGTGTTTGGTTTCTTTGTGCTTGGTTGTGCACTCATCTTCACAAACAGTGTAGGTTACCAAAGGAAAAATGCAAAAATGGCTACTGATGAATGAAAACTTTCTAGATCAGCAGTGCTTTATGCGGGCTGAGGCGTAGCTATGGTAACAAACCGCAAATTAAAGAAACAGTGGCCACATTTCATGTCAATTACGTTGACCTGTTTGAATGAGGCGTGATCTATCAGTGTGCACTGTGCGATCGACTGGTAGATCACGATCGACGTATTGGGCACCCCTGCTCTAGCCAGTCAGATTATAGTTTATATTCATTATTACCACCACAACAACTTAAAATTAAAAAAAGAAAACTTCAAATCATTGTTCGGCAAAAATATTATACTGTTTTATTATTAACTTTTCTTTAGGTCTCTTTTGCAACCCATGATGTGGCTCAGCACAGGACTCCTGTGAAATCGCCTCGTACCAAACGTCCACCTCCCCCTGGCACTATTGAATCAATTAACCTGGATGCGGTTCCCCAGTCAGCTCCACGCTTGGACAACACAGCTGCCAAACATAAACTGTCTGTAAAACCCAAAAATCAGCGAATATCACGCAAGCACCGCAGGTTTACACAGGTAAGGAACAAAGAGGCTTTATCCACTTCACAGAGTACAAGAACAAAAATGTGCACAGATGTAGCATGTACAAATACAATTATTTAAACTTTCTGATTGTTTTATTTTAATGTACTCTACATAGTGTTTATTATTATTTTATTATATTATTATTGTCAAAGTTCTGTATTATTATTGTCAAATACTGGTTGAAATGAAACATCATATCTAAACCACCAGCACATCAGAAACTCATTTGGATTGCCAGTATTTGTGTTTTTTTAAAGAAAAAAAGAATAATGCTCATTTTTTGGTGATGGAGCTTAATGTTTTATGTGCATTGTAACGACTGGTTAGCATGGGTGAAGCTCCCTTGGAGAGAAAGACTAATGGCGTTAGACTTATGTCCTTTTGTGTAGCCATTTTTGGCCAGCAGAGGGGGCATGGAGGTGCAGATGTGTGATGTGTTTGTTCCTTTTTATAAAGAAGCACTTGCACCTTGTCAAGCATGATGGTTTCTCCCTCTGGCCAGCTCCTCTGTTGTCAACCTGCTTTCTTTGTGAATCTATGATGCCAGATGTGGTCTGGTCCAGTTTTCTGCTGATGTTGAAAGCCAGCACACATCTACTTTTATGAAACCCAGCTGTTTTTGCAGCAGTTTGGGGGTGTCACCTTGGAACCGCCCTGGATGAGTGAGCTGCACCAGAGGCATTGTGATAACCCTATTTCTGAAGTGGTCCCCACGAAACCACAATACTCACAAGCTGCACCAGTTGATGGTGTGGACGTACTGCTTGTGTTTTGCCATCCCCGGCTTGTGTTTAGGATTCCCTATTTTTCTTTGTTTCCAAGAACTGGGTTGTCACAGGTGACCAGAGCAGCCTTTCATAGTGTGACAACTAGTTCTGAGTTTTGCTCTATCCCTTTTCTATTCAGTTTCTCCTTTGTGGGCTGCACATGGTTTTGTGTCTTTCATTTGTTACTTTCCATCATTTTGGCCACCACATTTATTTATTTTTTAGTCACAGTATTGTTCTACCTTTATCAAGCATTCTAAAACACACATTGAAATAAGATGTTTTTATAGTTTTAAATGTCTAATTTTGTTCAAAAGTCAAGAAATGTATTCTTTTTCTTTGATATTCAAGGATTTCCATGAAGTGGATATTTCTGCAGTACTTTATGAAGAAACAGAGCCACAGACACTTGCCGAGGATTCAGGAGTGAGGAAAGAAGAGTACATAAGAAGTCACAGGACCAGTTTAGAACAAGAGCCTTCTGAAAGATCTAAGAAGCAGAAACTTCAGGAAAAAGAGCAAAAATGTCTGGAGCTTCAGAGGAAGTGGGAGCAAGACGAACAGAGAAGGAGAGAGATTGAGAAACAGAGAAGGAAGGAGGAAGAATTGCGTCTGGAAGAAGAACACAGAAAGTGCAGGGAACAGGAGGAACGCCTGCGAAGAGAGGAAGAGGACAAAAGGTGGCAGGTGGAAGAGAGAAGGAAAGAAGAAGAGGAACAGAAAAAGAGGGAGGAGGAGCAACGATTGAGAGAGGAGGAAGAGAGGAAGAGACGTGAGGAAGACAAAAAAAAGAAGATAGAAGAGGAAAGACGAAAAGCAGAGGAGGAAAGAAGAAAGCAGCAGGAACTTCTAGCAGAGCGTCTTCGCTTGGAGGAGGAAAAACGGAAGAGAGAAGCTGAAGAGGAGGAAAGAAAGAAGAAGGAAGCGGAAGAAAGACAGAGGCTTTTGTTGGAGGAGAAACGGCGCAGAGAAGAACTAGAGCTTCAAGAGGAACTAAAAAGGCAGCAAGAAGAGGAGGCCAAGAGGAAACGATTAGCAGAGGAAAGGGAAAGAAAAAGGCAGCAAGAGGAGGCAAGTGTCGTTGAGGAGCTCACCAGAACCACTGATCCAGAATGGAAGAGGAAAGCAGAAGAGTTGAGATGGAAGGAGATGGAAGAGAGACAAAGACCCTTTACCTTTAAAGTGTCCTCTGGCGAGAAGCAGATTCTTTTTCAGAAGGTCAACCTTTCCCCAGTTACCCCTGTACCTGGTCAGCAGGGGGATACAGGTGCTGAAATTAAGGAAGGCACTTCAGGAGTTGCTGATTCTCCAGTGTTATCTTCATCCCTGTATGTTCCTCACACTGCTATCTTAGTAACTGGAGCTCAGCTGTGTGGAACTGCAGTAAATCTGGATCAGATAAAGGATACAGCTTGTAAGTCTCTGCTTGGTCTCTCTGAGGACAAAAAAGCACTGGCACCACAAGTCAAGAGCAAGACGTTGCCAGATCGAAAATCAGGAAGAACCAAATCTCTAAATGAATCGTCTTTATCTGCAGATCAGTCTAATGCTGATGTTCTAGCAGAGTGGGCCAATATTCGCTCAAAGATTTTTAAAGGTGCTGAAGATGGAATGTACCAGGAATACCCAGATCAGACTCGTAAGCAGGGGGAAAGTCCAACAAGTGAAGATGTCAGCCAGCCACCATTCTCTCACACCAATGTCAGGAAGACAGTGTCAGCTAGCGCAAAGTTTTCCATCACTCCAGCCAGTAAAAAGTTTGCTGATTCAAATAGAAATTCTGAAGTATTCAGTCCAGAAGAAAGTGAATGTGGCAAGGTGGAATCACCGTCTACAGATGCTCCCAACCAGCCTGTTCTTTCACCCTCTGCTAACAAATCTCCAAATAAGGCAGGAAAGACAGTCCGTATCTCAGAAAGCAACGAAGAATGCAAGTTTGCCAAAGACCTTCCTTCATTTCTGGTTCCAAATCTGCCACATGGATCGCCCAAGTCCCCAATTTCTCCAACAGGGCTCTTTAGCCAGGTAAAATCTGAGGACTCAGAGACAAAAGATTATGAAGATCAGAAAGACCAGAGTGGTGATGAGAGGCCACCACCCTTTGGTATCAAACTGAGGAGGACCAACTACTCCCTTCGCTTTCATAGCGAGCAATCCACAGAGAAAAGAAAGAAAAGGTACAGTGCAGGTGACAGTTTTGAGGGCATCCCAGTGCCCCTGACATCTGATCACAATGCTGACACTTCTGTGTTCTCTCAGAAGACCAGCTCCACAACTTCTTCTGAAGAGATTTCTAAACCCTGTAAACTTCAAACAATCTGTATTGTAGAGTCACGGTCCAAACCTGGTAGAAATACTCTTCCATCCGTAGGTACAGAACATGATAAAGCCAAGCCACCACTTTACCAGAAACCAACCACATTTCCCAAACCTTCTGAAGTTGCCACCCCTACACCCTCTTCACGAACTAAACCAGGTAGAAAGATGTCTGGAGAGGCACTTTCCCCAAGGTCAAAAGGGCCTGAATTGAAAACTGCTGAAGAATACAGTTATCCCACAGATGACATCAAAGAGTCTGTACAGAGCCAGAGGAACAGTCAGGGTGATGAAGAGCCAAAAGAAAAGAAGTCTTTCTTTCCATCCATCAGCATCCCATGGAGGGAGAAAACAGACAGGAGGACTGAACTCATTAGGAAAGGTCAGAAAATCATCATATATTTATATAAATACATATACTTAAAGGTCTGGATATATTTTAATACATGTCACGTTACCAGATGTTAAAATTGGGTTATGTAAATAACAGCATTAAATACCAACTAAAGATGTGGACAACGATATTGGTATCCTTCTGCCTTCGTAAAAAGTCTAATGACTTCATTATACCCTGCACAGATTTAAGCATACAGTGCATGTGGCAGCAGAGCAACCCCAAAACATCATGGTGACTCCCAATGTTACAGAGTAGACATGGTGATCTTTTCTTTAAATCCTTTATATTTTTCTCATGTAAACATGTTTGTGTTTTAATACAGGACTGTGGTTTGACTACATGCATTTCCAATCTGGCCTTTTTGTGTCTTGCTTGTAGAAACGTGTTTTTCTTGGTCTTCTACCATTCTGACATCAACAAACTATATGACTTGAAACTGTTTTATCTTGAACCTGAAGGTTACTTTGATGAGCTTTTCTTGGTTCCTCATTGGTCATTTAATTGGTCTGTTTAATCTTAGACCAATTATTCTCTTGTGACCATAGCAATGCACAGAGATCCAGAGATGTTGGCCACAGTCCCATTGACCTTGAGCTTTTGGCAACCATGGTCACAGGAACATAAAGCTCTTCTTGCTTCACATTAAATCTTTACATTTTGGTTGGTTATTACCTCTTTTCTTATCTACAGTATCTCACAAAAGTGAGTACACCCCTCACATTTTTGCAAATATTTTATTATATCTTTTCATGAGACAACACTATAGAAATGAAACTTGGATATAACTTAGAGTAGTCAGTGTACAGCTTGTATAACAGTATTGATTTACTGTCTTCTGAAAATAACTCAACACACAGCCATTAATGTCTAAATAGCTGGCAACATAAGTGAGTACACCCCACAGTGAAAATGTCCAAATTGTGCCCAAATGTGTCGTTGTCCCTCCCTGGTGTCATGTGTCAAGGTCCCAGGTGTGAATGGGGAGCAGGGCTGTTAAATTTGGTGTTTTGGGTACAATTCTCTCATACTGGCCACTGGATATTCAACATGGCAACTCATGGCAAAGAACTATCTGAGGATGTGAGAAATAGAATTGTTGCTCTCCACAAAGATGGCCTAGGCTATAAGAAGATTGCCAACACCCTGAAACTGAGCTACAGCATGGTGGCCAAGGTCATACAGTGGTTTTCCAGGACAGGTTCCACTCGGAACAGGCTTCGCCAGGGTCGACCAAACAAGTTGAGTCCACGTGTTCGGCGTCATATCCAGAGGTTGGCTTTAAAAACTAGGCACACGAGTGCTGCCAGCATTGCTGCAGAGGTTAAAGAGGTGGGAGGTCAGCCTGTCAGTGCTCAGACCATACGCTGCACACTGCATCAACTCGGTCTGCATGGTCGTCATCCCAGAAGGAAGCTGACGCACAAGAAAGCCTGCAAACAGTTTGCTGAAGACACGCAGTCCAAGAACATGGATTACTGGAATGCCCTGTGGACTGACGAGACCAAGATAAACTTGTTTGGCTCAGATGGTGTCCAGCATGTGTGGCGGCGCCCTGGTGAGAAGTACCAAGACAACTGTATCTTGCCTACAGTCAAGCATGGTGGTGGTAGCATCATGGTCTGGGGCTGCATGAGTGTTGCTGGCACTGGGGAGCTGCAGTTCGTTGAGGGAAACATCAATTCCAACATGTACTGTGACATTCTGAAACAGAGCATTTACATTTACATTTTCAGCATTTAGCAGACGCTTTTATCCAAAGCGACTTACACAATGAGCAATTGAGGGTTAAGGGCCTTGCTCAGGGACCCAACAGTGGCAACTTGGTGGTGGCGGGGCTTGAACCGGCAACCTTCTGTTTACTAGTCCAGTACCTTAACCACTGAGCTATCACTGGCCCTCTCTTCAAAAAGTGGGCCGCATGGCAGTTTTCCAACAGGATAACGACCCCAAACACACTTCCAAGATGACAACTGCCTTGCTGAGGAAGCTGAAGGTAAAGGTGATGGACTAAACCCAATTGAGCACCTGTGTGGCATTCTCAAGTGGAAGGTGGAGGAGTTCAAGGTGTCTAACATCCACCAGCTTAGTGATGTCATCATGGAGGAGTGGAAGAGGATTCCAATAGCAACCTGTGCTGCTCTGGTGAATTCCATGCCGAAGAGGGTTAAGGCAGTGCTGGATAATAATGGTGGTCACACAAAATATTGACACTTTGGGCACAATTTGGACATGTTCACTGTGGGGTGTACTCACTTATGTTGCCAGCCATTTAGACATTAATGGCTGTGTGTTGAGTTATTTTCAGAAGACAGTAAATCTATACTTCTAAACAGGCTGTACAATGACTACTCCTAAGTTATATCCAAGTTCAATGTCTATAGTGTTGTCCCATGAAAAGATATAATAAAATATTTGCAGAAATGTGAGGTGTATACTCACTTTTGTGGGATACTGTATACCACTGTCTTCTTTTCATTCTGTTTGCCATATTCAATGGGATAATCGGTGACAAAACAGCAGGAGGAGTAAGTCATGAGTGATTATAAGGTTTAGAACACTCGTAAGACTAATAAAATCAGATCAGACTGCTTAAACTATCATCAAAATGCAATTATTTGGTACAACTTGCAAATGATACCAGTATTTTGTCAGTAATGGTCCAAGCTCCAATGTAAGAATGTTAAAATATGTTCATATATTTTTGGTTTTGTTCCAGTGCAAAGCAAAGACATAATATTAAAACCACCTCTTTGTTTCTACACTCACTGTCCATTTTATCAGCTCCACTTACCATATAGAAGCACTTTGTAGTTCTACAATTACTGATTGTAGTCCATCTATTTCTCTACATACGTTTTTAGCCTGCTTTTACCCTGTTCTTCAAAGCAGACATTATTTAGATGGTGCATTATTCTCAGCACTGTAGTGACAATGACATGGTGGTGGTGTGTTAGTGTGTGTTGTGCTGGTGTGAGTGGATAAGACACAGTAGCGCTGCTGGAGTTTTTAAATACCATGTCCACTCACTGTCCACTTCATTAGACACTCCTACCTAGTTGGTTCACCTTGTAGATGTAAAGTCAGAGACGATCTCTCATCTATTGCTGCTGTTTGAGTTGGTCATCTTCTAGACCTTCATCAGTGGTCACAGGACGCTGCCCACGGGGTGCTGTTGGCTGGATATATTTTTGGTTGGTGAATTATTCTCAGTCCAGCAGTGACAGTGAGGTGTTTAAAAACTCCATCAGCACTGCTGTATTTTATACACTCATACCAGCACAACACACACTAACACACCACCACTATGTCAGTGTCACTGCAGTGCTGAGAATGATCCACCACCCAAAAAATACCTGCTCTGTGGTGGTCCTGGGAGAGTCCTGACCATTGAAGAAGAGCATGAAAGGGGGCTAACAAGGCATGCAGAGAAACAGATGGTCTACATTTAGTAATTGTAGAACTATAAAGTGCTACTATATGGTAAGTGGAGCTGATAAAATGGACAATGTGTGTAGAAACAAGAAGTTGGTTTTAATTTTATGGCTGATCAGTGTATTTCTGCTCTTATTATTGCACCTTGCGTAGCTTTAACTTTCCCTTCTCACCCACAGAAAAGCCGTCCCTACAGAGTAGGCATTCCTTGGACAGCTCACGGGCACAGGAGAAGGAGGCAGGACCGTTGTGGATTACGCTGGCTTTGCAGAAACAAAAGGGCTTCAGAGAACAGCAGCAGACCAGAGAAGAAAGGAGGATTCAGAGAGAAGCCAAGCTTGCTGAGAAGCAGGCCAGGGAAAGAGAGAGTGTATGTAAAACAGTACAATGAGAGATTAATAGTCAGCTCCAAAATAATATTAAGATAGGAAAAAATATATATGGTCAATTGATCTTACACTCAAAACATAAAACAAATTTGACGTTATTGAAGTAAATTTCTTGAAAATATTATGTCACAGTTATTGGTATTGGTGTAGGGGCATTTTAAATAAAATAAAGTATTATATTATTAATAAAGTAATATTAATATTAATATTAATATTGCCCTCACAGTGGTTGCAAGCAGTTTCTGGTATGTAGCTATTAATATAAGCATTTTTTAATAAATTACAAAAAGAATGGACCTTTATTTTAATATTTTGTACATATGGCTGCTCAGGTGGCGTAGCAGCAAAATACACTAGCACACCAGAGCTGGGATTTCGTATACATTGTATCGAATCTCAGCTCTGCCATCCGGCTGGGCGGCTATATGAGCTATATTTGGCTATATTTGGCTGTTGTTCATCCAGGGAGGGAGTTGGATAGGGATGCAATTACGACTTCTGCTGGCTGGTTGATGGCTGAGTCGAGGAATAATGCGATCAGGGTGTAGCTCTCCATGCACAAGGCTGATCCACATATGATCTCGCCTCGTGCAGGTGAAAAGATGCAGTCGGCTACTGCACGTGTCGGAGGGGGCGTGTGTCAGTTCGCTTTCCTCAGTCGGGGCGTGGGTCAGCACCAGTAGAGAGGAAGCATAACGCAATTGGGTACAAATTGGACGCGCTAAAAATAAATCGGGAGAACAAGGGAGAAAATGCATAAAAAATATATATTTTGTTCATATGACTGAATGAATAAACTTTAAATATAATATCAGTTATACAATAAAACGATAAAAACGTATCTTGTATTTGATTTAGATTAAGCTAATTCACTTCAAAACATTTAATTATAAATAATTCTTACTCTTTACCAAGGGTGCCAATAATTTTGGAGCAGACTGTTAATCTATTTTACATGTAATTCACATGTGTAATCTATAGAATGAGTCTTAACAGGTACACTGTGGCACTGTAAACATCTGTGGGTTTGCCTTACAGGTTGGTGTGATCAGCCTTACGGATAGTAAGGGAAATGGGAACACCAGTCCACCTAAACCACAAACACCGGAGGAGAACAAAAGACCAGACACTTTACTTACTCGCTTTGAGAAACGGGACAACTTAAAAAAAGCCAACACACTACCCAGTTCTGTCACAGGTATGGTTATTTACTAAACTGTCTGGGATAGTGGTAGCCTAGTGGGTAGAGCTTTGGGCTATAAATGAAAGTTGAGAGTTTGAAACCTGGCTTTGCCATTCTGCAACTGTTGGGCCCTTGAGCAAGGTCCTTAACCCTCTCTGCTTCAGGGGTGCCGTACAATGACTGTCCTTGCTGGGCTATCCAAGGAAAGAATTTCGTTGTACTGTACACGCGTGTATGTATATATGACAATAAAGGCATTTTATCTATTTTATCTAAACAGTACATCAGTAAAACAATAACAAATGAGCTACATGTTTTTACTGCTTTTTGCAAACCAAACAAAAGGTTTAAGCAAATAAACCAAGTGTTTTACCAGAAGTGTTGCCACCACATGTAACTTTTACATTTTAAATGAAAATAAATGTCAGTGGCACATTAACTAACGTAGAAAGTATTACTTCCTGAAGTAAGTAGTAGATAGTACAGTAAGTAGGTACATAAATAGTTGGTGTGTAATTGGATTGTCAGTGCCACTAATATTGGTTTTCCTTGTCTTGATCTTTCTGTTCTTTTTTTAATAATGAACACAATAATAGTAATATTATATTTATTCAGTATGAACACGGTATGTACTTAAACAACATTTTGGTTGACTTTAAATGTCTTTAACAATTTATGTGAGCTTGATTTGTTAAGCTTGGTAAGCTAAATCTGGACCATTTTTGTATGATAAACCAATAATTTTATTTACAAACCTCGATTCCAGAATAGTTGGCACAGTAAAATGTTATTAATCAAAAGTGATGCCTGCAAACAAAAGTAAATATACCTCTGTGGATGATCAACTTTCTTCTTCAATTCTTAATATTCATTTGGTTACTAAAGACAACAACTGATCAAGTTGTGGAATTTGCTTTGTCATTTCTCTGATTGGTTTCGTAAGTCCACACATTTTCGTAGTGAGAGACAAGTGTGGACTGCAGACAGAACAGTCTAGTATCTGCACTCACTGTGTAAATCTTGGCTGCAAAATGTATAAACATTTTTTTGTCATAATGGTGTTATGCACGGAACTTTCCAGATTTCTGATAATACTGCATTGTAGATGCTGAAAACTTCTAAAATGCCCCTTTATTGTTTTTGTTTAATACAGGGTACAGTGTATTAAAAAATTAAAAGCTTTTATCTATCCCTTTAACTTACAATTAACATTTGTAAATTTTGTCCAATACAAGCTTCAGTATACACTGATCAGCCATAACATTAAAACCACTTTCTTGTTTTTACACTCACTGTCCATTTTATCAGCTCCACTTACCATATAGAAGCACTTTGTAGTTCTACAATTACTGCCTGTAGTCCATCTGTTTCTCTACATACTTTGTTAGCCCCCTTTCATGCTGTTCTTCAATGGTCAGGACTCTCCCAGGACCCCTACAGAGCAGGTATTATTTGGGTGGTGGATCATTCTCAGCACTGCAGTGACACTGACATGGTGGTGGTGTGTTAGTGTGTGTTGTGCTGGTATGAGTGGATAAGACACAGCAGCACTGATGGAGTTTTTAAACACCTCACTGTCACTGCTGGACTGAGAATAGTCCACCAACCAAAAATATCCAGCCAACAGCGCCCCATGGGCAGCATCCTGTGACCACCGATGAAGGTCTAGAAGATGACCAACTCAAACAGCAGCAACAGATGAGTGATCGTCTCTGACTTTACATCTACAAGGTAGACCAACTAGGTAGGAGTGTCTAATAGAGTGGACAGTGAGTGGACACGGTATTTAAAAACTCCATCAGCATTGCTGTGTCTGATCCACTCATACCAGCACAACACACAATAACACACCACCACCGTGTCACTGCAGTGCCGAGAATCATCCACCACCTAAATAATACCTGCTCTGTGGTGGTCCTGACCATTGGAGAACAGGATTAAAGCAGGCTAAAAAAGCATGCAGAGAAACAGATGGACTACAGTCGGTAATTGTAGAACTACAAAGTGCTTCTGTATGGTAAGTGGCGCTGATAAAATGGACAGTGAGTGTAGAAACAAGGAGTTGGTTTTAATGTTATGGCTGATCGGTGTATATTTTGGACAGCTGCAACTGCCCCACGTGTAAACACTGCATAGTTCCTCAAATTGCATAAATAGTTTCTTAAAATGCTTTTATGTGCTGCCTAATTAACATGAATAAAACAACAAATAATAATTTTTTTCATTTGTATATTTAAAGTTCTACTTAAATGTTTTTCAGTTGAGATATCAGACGCTACTCCATCTCCACCAGCAGCCAAGGACATAAAGCGCTTCCCGCCCACTGACACTACACAAGTTTCCACTGAACCGGCTTGGCTTGCCCTCGCCAAGCGTAAGGCCAAAGCATGGAGCGACTGCCCGCAGATCATCAAGTGACATTTCACCTTTGACTTCCATAAAAGACGAAACAGGCACCTAGTCCGTTACATCCACAGGGTATCACTTTATCCTACTGTACACTCCTAAAAACGATTGACACTGTACTTACTTGCACTGGTTGGGGAGCATGTAGGTATGTAAAGGACTGGTATGTACAAACATAAAATTCAGCTGTCATGCTTAAATCTTCTACTAACAACCCACAAACCACTCAAGAATATCTAATGCCTGCTACACACTTACACAGGTCGCATAATATATAAATGTGTAGTTCATCCATACTTTTTCCATCCACATTATATCTTACATCATTAAAAACATCATGAAAAGTTGGTAAATCTGCTTTCCAAAGTACTAAACTGACTGCAGGATTATAGTGTACAACATAACTTGTAAAGAACATTAAAACACAAGCTCTCAATTCAGTTACATGAAAGTATAATAAAAATTAGTATGCCAGCAAATACACCATATGGTCAAAAGTGTGTGGACACCCTATTAATGATTGAGTTCAGGTGTTTAGCCATACACATTGCTTACATGAATATAAAACCAATTATTTTAAATTACTTACATGCTTCCAGCATGACTGTGTCCTTGTGCACAAAGTGTGACGTGACCAGTTTGGCGTGCAGCAATTTAAGAGGCCTAAACAGAGACCTAAGCTTAACCATGTTAAAAACCATGTGACCCAGGCCTTCTTATCCACCATTACTGCCTGACCTTTTTTTTTTTTTTAAAGTTCCAAAGACTTTATTAAGATGCTGTATGTAGTAAGTAGATGTAGAGAGTAGGAATATGGCAAGCCGTTTTAACATTTGTGCGACTAGATTTACACTACAGATATCTGGAATTTATTTATGACCAGACATATTACTAAATTAAGATATCTCTAATTATATGTTGACTGGGTAAAATACCAATTTAAAATATGTCTAACGTCAACCATTGAGTTGTATGGAAGCTCCAGTTTCAGATATCTACAATTAAATTATGAGTAGTCATAAAATTAAAGATATCTTCCCTTTTGTTCTGACTAGTCACAATTTCACTTAAGATATCTTAAATTTCCTCATTATTTATTTATTTATGTTTTTGCATTTTTCCCAATTTCCTCCCAATCTAGTCGTATCCAATTACCTAATTGCATTATGCTTCCTCTTTACTGATGCTGACCCCCGCCCCTGATTGAGGAGAGCCTCCTCCGACACGTGTGCAGTAGCCGATTGCATCTTCGGATCAGCTTTGTGTTCAGAGAGCAACACACTGATCAACATGTTATTCCTCGACTCTGTGCAGGTTCCATCAATCAGCCAGCAGAGGTCATAATTGCATCAGTTATGAGGTCTGTATTCGGCTCCCCTTCCTGTATGAACAACAGCCAATCGTTTTTCATGTAGCCGCCCAGCCCGGCCGGATGGCAGAGCTGAGATTCAATATGATGTATTCGAAATCCCAGCTCTAGTGTGCTAGCGTATTTTACTGCTGCACAACCTGAGCGGCCAATTACTGACTCTAACGTAAATTTCAGACATCTACAATGAAATTGTAAATAAAGTACATTAAAGATATCTTACCTTTTAGATATTTTAAATATATTTTAGACATCTAAAACACATTAAATTGTTGATATCTTGAATGCAAGTAATGACTAGGCAAAACTAAGATAGGATTATTCAGAAATGTATTTTTGACTAATCAAAAGTCTTTTTAAGAGCCGCTCATGTCGTGCAGCGGTAAAAACACATGCTGGAACCAGAGCTGGGATCTCAAATACATCTTAGCTCTGCCTGCCGGCTAGGCTGAGCGGCCACATGAACAACAATTGGCCTGTTGCTTAGATAGGGGTGGGATTAAGCCGGATGGGGACTCTCTCTCATAACTAATGCAATTACAACCTCTGCTGGCTGATTGATGGCGCCTGCACAGAGACGGGAAAAGAGTGCCGTCAGGGTGTGTCTCTCCGTACACAGTGCTGAGCTGCACTGCACTCGTCAATGTGTAGGTTATAAGATGCATACGGCATGTTGCCTACGTGCATGGGTTAGCTTCGTTCTCCTTAGTCAGAGCGGGGATCAGCATTGGTGGAGAGGAAACATTACGCAATCGGGCAATTGGACGCGCTAAAAAGGAAGAAAAGGGGGGAGAAAATGCATGAAATTATAATAATAATTAAAAAAAGGTCCTTTTAAGAGATCTCCAAATAAATGACAGATATATTAAACATAGTTTAGCTAGACAGCTTTTGTATGTATGCCATCCTGAATGATTATTCTGACTAGTCAAAGTGTAGCAGATGTATGTAGCATAATTTACATTTACTTTTTCTGCATTTAGCAGTTTACAGAAGTGCTTCTACAGTTTGGTTGTAATTTGACCATATTATTTTCATGGCATGTTTATTAAAGTAAGCAGTCGT
Organism: Trichomycterus rosablanca; assembly: GCF_030014385.1. Classification (NCBI taxonomy): domain Eukaryota; kingdom Metazoa; phylum Chordata; class Actinopteri; order Siluriformes; family Trichomycteridae; genus Trichomycterus; species Trichomycterus rosablanca. The sequence continues at coordinate 23,759,994 of NC_085996.1, forward strand.
CTGAATGTGAAGTCAGGCCAGTCTAATTCACATTCTCATGTTTTTAACATGCCTTTTTGTGCCACAACCATTTAAGCCACCCAAGATTTTGCAGGCTACAGTTCCGGTGACTTAGTGGCATCAATGATAGCATGCAATGTCTACCTGAAAATGTCATTTTTACTAGTCATATTTCAAATAAGAAATATTTTTCAGGATGTGTAAGTCTTCGAATGACAAATCCAGTGACATCATTTGAAATTTCTTAAAATATAATTGTAGATATCTTAAACTGATGTTCTTACTAGTAATATTGTAAATGCAGATATCTTGAGGTGTCATCAACAGCTTGCCGTTATTGGAACGCATTTAGGAATTAGCTTGCTGTTCACAACTGCAGCATCATAGTAAAAGAGAGTGGTGAAAAATGATACACCAGCTCATTCTGCTGTTTTTCCTATCATTCTATCAGACTGACCATGTTAATGTTTGTCTGCGGTTTCTCCAGGCGTTAGTGTGGATCAGGCCTAAGCCCAGCAGACCTGTTCATAACAAACACAGTCGGAATAACTAAATGCATGCCTATTAGTCAAATACATGAACAGGTCGTTCATATGTTCTGTATGACACATTACTCTAAAGAAAATCTTTTGGGAACTCACACAAGGGCTAAAGGTTACATAGTAGATGGCAGATTCACAATTTTTTAATTCAAAAGCATGAACAAAAACAGTTTTGTATTTTTTTATTTTGATACTGGTCCTGATGTAAGTGAACAGACAAACAAGTGACAAATTAAAAGTAGATCTTAATAAAAGTGGAGAAATATAACTAGTGCAGTTAGTTTCCAGACAGGTGTAAAGTATTGGGTGTGGGTTCACTTGTTCTCTTAGGGAGAAAGGGTAATCAAAAAGCTCTGTCCTATCACCTGCTTATTTATATAAGGATTGTTTCTTCTAAGATGTCACTGGCTCCATTTACAGGTCAAATGGGCCATAGCAAAATTTAATGTGAATTGAAATGAAAATGAAGTGAATTATACACCGGTCAGGCATAACATTAAAACCACCTCCTTGTTTTTACACTCACCGTCTATTTTATCAGCTCCACTTACCATATAGAAGCACTTTGTAGTTCTACAATTACTGACTGTAGTCCCAACTCTTTCTCTACATACTTTTAGCCTGCTTTCACTCTGTTCTTCAATGGTCAGGACCCCCACAGGACCACTACAGAGTAGGTATTATTTAGGTGGTGGGTCATTCTCAGCACTGCAGTGATAATGACATGGTGGTGGTGTGTTAGTGTGTGTTTTTAAACACCTCACTGTCACTGCTGGACTGAGAATAGTCCACCAACCAAAAACATCCATCCAACAGCGCCCCGTGGGCAGCATCCTGTGACCACTGATGATCTAAAAGATGACCAACTCAAACAGCAGCAATAGATGAGCGGATGAGCGATCGTCTCTGATTTTACATCTACAAGGTGGACCAACTAGGTAGGAGTGTCTAATAGAGTGGACAGTGAGTGGACACGGTATTTAAAAACTCACACAAACAACACACACTAACACACCACCGCCATGTCAGTGTCACTGCTGTGCTGAGAATTATCTACCATCTAAATAATACCTGTTCTGTGGTGGTCCTGACCATTGAAGAACAGGATAAAGAAGGCTAAAAAGGTATGTAGAGAAATATATGGACTACAGTCAGTAATTGTAGAACTACAAAGTGCTTCTATATGGTAAGTGGAGCTGATAAAATGGACAGTAAGTGTGGAAACAAGGAGGTGGTTTTAATGTTATGGCTGATCGGTGTATGCTATGATCTTTGCAGTCACCAGATCTAAGATTTTGTACTCACGTGTTGGACAGCACTCTTCATCTTTTAAAAGAATGGTGCTCCTACCCTCTAGTACAGTTCCATAGACTAGGTGAATTTATTTTAAGATCTCTTCAAGCTGGTCTGGATGTTCTTTGTGGCCCAGTACCTTACTAGCATATTTTATGTTATTTTTTCGATTTGTCACATGTCAATAGTGATCTGTCGATAGATTATTTGATATCTTGACAAAAATTCTCACTGTGTCTGTACAACTGACGTCTGTCCCTAAAGATGTCATTTAAATCAGCATGACAATGACAGTCACTCTGTTTACTTATGTAAATAACTTTAATGAAGCTTTCACCACAACACCACATTTCACATTTATTTTACAGAGAACCATTAACCACAGGTTAATAAATTAATGGCTTCCTGCAGTGTTGGCCACCAGTTTACTTAAATTAGTTAACTGGAAGCCTGACTGCCTGCTTGCTGTTATAGAAACGTTATCCTGTTGTAGCTTGTAGCTGTTCTTGTATCACAAAAATGTGTAAAAAAAAAAACACAATCGCACTAGTGGGATTCAAACAATGATGATAGTAAAACTTGATCTCACAGCAAGACTCCAACCCACTCTGCTTAACACTACATTTTGTACGTATGTATGTAATGTATGTAGGTATGTATGTACAGAGGTGATATGAACTGGACTGTGTTCCCTCGGAGAACCCGAGTTTTGTCACTTTGTTTTTAATTTTGTCGTGTGCAATAGTGTAGCGTAAACAGTGTTGTATGTAACATTGAAATAAAAGCAGTTTGTTGATAGTTGTTTTTTGTTCCACATTACAGAAAATATAAATTTTAATATTTATTTATTTATTTATTAGGATTTCAATGCATTTCCTCCCCATTTTCCTCCCGATTTAGCGCAGTCAATTTGTCTTCCGCTGCTGAGGGATACCCGATTGCATCCGGGGAGAGCACGTCGCTGCTCCTGCCTCTTCCGACACGTGCACAGCCCTCCACTTTACACCCCTGCATTCTGCACAGGCGTCTCTTCCACCAGTCAGGGTCCTTACACAGTGTATGAAGATCCCACCCACACATAGTCCGGGTATCCCTCCCTAGCAGGGCAGCACGGTGGCTAAGTGGGTAGCACTGTCGCCTCACAGCAAGAAGGTCCTGGGTTAGATCCCCAGGTGGGACAGTCCGGGTCCTTTCTGTGTGGAGTTTGCATGTTCTCCCTGTGTCTGCGTGGGTTTCCTCCGGGCGCTCCGGTTTCCTCCGACAGTCCAAAGACATGCAAGTGAGGTGAATTGGAGACACTAAATTGTCCATGACTCTGTTCAATATAACCTTGTGAACTGATGAATCTTGTGTAATGAGTAACTACCGTTCCTGTCATGAATGTAACCAAAGTGTAAAACATGATGTTAAAATCCTAATAAACAAACAAACAAACCCTCCCTAGCAGATACACTGGCCAATTAGTTTCCCCTGCAGGCACTGCCAATTATGCCTGCCAGATGGTGCTACCGTGCTACCACCGTGCTAGTGGAATATCCCGCTGTGCCACCTAGGCGCCCTTTGGTTACATTCATGACTGGACAGGTAGTTACTCATTACACAAGATTCATCATTTCACAAGTTTAATGTCAAACACAGTCCTGGACAATTTAGTATCTTCAATTCACCTCACTTGCAGTCTTTGGACTGTGGGAGGAAACCGGAGCTCCTGGAGGAAACCCACACAGACATGGGGAGAACATGCAAACTCCACACAGAAGCAATGCAAATATCATGAATTATGTTAAAAGAAAAAAATTAGAGACAGATGTTTGTACTCATGCAATGAAAAGCCCAGAACAAAATGTATTACATGGCTGAAAGTATGTGGACACCCCAGTGCATACAATAGAAAACCAACATTTTTAATTACTCCAGGCTGTTTGCTTTACTTTTGTGGGCTGTGTGTAATAATTTGGTCAAAAACAGAATTTGGTCTTCTTTACTGAGAAGTTGCATATGTTCTTAATGTATATGGAAACACAAAGCTGTATCATTAAAAATAATAAGCGCCCAGGTGGTGCAGCGGGATATTCCGCTAGCACACCAGTGCTGAGATTCTGAACTCCTTGGTTCAAAACTCAGCGGTATGACCGGACTATGTGGGTGGGCTCTTCAAACGCTGTGTAAGGACCCTGGTTGGCAGATAGAGAGGTGCTGGGTCGGAGGAAACGTGGGCAGCAATATACCCACCTCGACTGCAAACAGGGATCCCCCAGCAGCGGAAGACAAATTAACTACACTAAGTTGGAAGAAAATGGGAGAAAATGCATAATATATATAAAATATACATCACACACACACCAACTAATTGCTAAAACACATAAAAAGTGCTCGGTTGCAACACTTACTCTTAAATTACAGACTAAAAACAGCACAAGAACTATTTATTGGGGCCCAGCAGCTAAACACAGGCCTACAATATCCATGCCCAGTGCAAAGTCTTGGATGAATGGTGTAAAACACTCCATTGGACTCTATTAGAAGAGTGGAAACATATTCTAGGCTTCACAATTTGGTAGTCTGCTTACCTGCCTGAATCCACTATGCTGTAACTGTGAAGTTTGATGGAGGAGGAATAATGATCTGTGTTTTTGATGGTTTCGGGCTGGGCAAATCAAAATGCTGCAACATAAAATGCCATTTTACAGAATTGTGTACCTTCAGCTGCTGTTCTGTGTGGCATCACAATTCCAGTGTACAAAAAGTAAGGTCTATCAAGAAGAAAAGGTAGAAAGAATTTAAATCGCCTGCACAGAATCCTGAATTCAACCTCATCCATCACCTTTGGTATGAACTAGAACACTGTGTATAAAATATACAGTAGCTCTACTATGCAAACAGTGCTCAACAATGTTCTTACAGTTTACAGTTCCTCCATAGTTGTTAGCTACAATGGGAAAACCAGCTCCACATTAATGTCCATAGTCTTCGATACATAAGGATGCAGAGGTGGTTACTTTTACTAACACACTGCATACTTTAAACATTATTCGGTCGTTCCTTTCTATTAGACAGTTCCAGGCAGTACACATAGTCGTTCCGACATCCCACAACTATGTTTCGTCCCCACACAATAGGAGAGGAGAAGAGCTCTCCTGAAAAGACAAAATATGCTTTCAGCGTTCCCTGCTCTCCATCTAATATCCACATTGTTCCATCAGTTGAAGCTGCAGCTACCAGGGTTCTAGTGCCCCATAGAGAACCATCAAAAACAAATGGACTGGAGTACACCTTGCCTGTGGTCTGGAAGCACCACAGTATTGATCCATCTTTGGAATTTAAGCAGTACACAGAGCCATCGTGTGATCCACATACAACTGCTTGATTTGCTGGAGACAATGATGCGGAACTGTCATACTCAGTAGATCTGATTTCGTCACTGGTCAGAGATGGCAGTGAAACAAAGCTTGGTGATGAAAAGACGGGTCCATCCGTGACAAACTCCCATAACTGAAAAAAGGGTGAATAAGAGTATAAGTTTACATTAAACACTTGTAACTTTGTGCATAAAAACTACAGTGTTTAAATGTATATTATATGTCAATATATAATGTTTGTGTCTCCTGTAGCATTTTAAGTTGACAGTGTCTGATTACAGGATGCAGGTGGCTTTATATTTATGGTTGGACTATTATCCTCCTCCCAGGATTGACTAAGAGGTGTTACAAATACACAGTATATATATACTGATCAGCCATAACATTAAAACCACCGATGAAGTTATTATTTTGGTGGTGGTTTATCATTCTCAGCACTGCAGTTACACTGACACTGGTGGTGTGTTAGTGTGTGTTGTGCTGGTATGAGTGGATCAGACACAGCAGCACTGATGGAGTTTTTACTGTCACTGCTGGACTGAGAATAGTCCACCAACCAAAAACATACAGCCAACAGCGCCCTGTGGGCAGCGTCCTGTGACCACTGATGAAGGTCTAGAAGATGACCAACTCAAACAGCAGCAATAGACGATCGATCGATCGATAGGAGTGTCTAATAGAGTGGACAGTGAGTGGACACAGTGTTTAAAAACTAAAGCAGCGCTGCTGTGTCTGATCCACTCATACCAGCACAACACACACTAACACACCACCACCATGTCATTGTCATTGCAATGCTGAGAATTATCCACCACCTAAATAATACCTGCTCTGTGGTGGTCCTGTGGGGGTCCTGACCATTGAAGAACAGGGTGAAAGCAGGCTAAAAAAAGCATGCAGAGAAACAGATGGACTACAGTCGGTAATTGTAGAACTACAAAGTGCTTCTTTATGGGAAGTGGAGCTGATTAAATGGACAGTGAGTTTAGAAACAAGGAGGTGGTTTTAATGTTATGGCTGATCAGTGTATGTTGAGGTGGGCATATTGCTGCTAACTCCTCCTCCAACCTGCGTGCAGCCCTTAACGGGACCCTTTTCCACCCATGCTCTCTGCACAGGCACCTCTATCAGCCAATCAGGGTCCTTACACAGCGTTTGAAGACCCGCCCACATATTCCGGTCACCCCTCCCTGCAGGCACTGGCAATTATGCCCGCTAAATGATGTTTATATACCTACTACTATAAAAGTTTTGTCTTTATCTGTTTGGCTCTATCTAAATAAATAAATAATTAAATATCTATTAATTATCTAAATGATCTTTATTAAATTATTATTCATTTATTTAAATTTTTATTTATTTTTAAAAATGTAATTAAATTACATTATTAATTATCTTTATTTAATCTAAATCTAAATAAAGTAATAATTAAAGTATCTGTTGTATAGTTTCTTACCAGACTTCCATCATGGTTTAATGCACTGATGTTTCCACTTACTGATCCAATGCACACACAGGTAACAGAACAGCAAGGAGAGAAGAAAAATGGAGCTTTGCTGCAGTACTTCCACAGAAGTTTACCACTATCCTGTAGAAAGAATCAAGAATTATTTAGATCATTATAAATGCTGTGTCTAGAAATAAGAAATAAGATATCTAAACTCTAGTCCGGGATGCTAGGATAAATAAAAAGGTTCATTTATTCAAGGTTTATTTTTTATTTACTTCTTTGATTTGATTCGTTTGAAATGTTACTGACCATATGCAAGATGAATGGCTTGACTATAATACTAATTTATATAACAGTGTAGTTTTTATGTATTTATTTTAGTCATCTACATTATTATATGCAGGTGTGCTAGATAGGTAGGTAAGTAGGTAACTCAATATCTCATCTGCAGATAGTCTCTTAAACAGTTAATTAAAATGAAACATAGATACTTGATACTAAGTACACACAAAATATTCATATTAATTATTCAGAAAAGTATTGGTGCTATTTATCAAGTCTTAGGTACTTCACACAAAACTGTTTAGCATGAAACAAAGCTTTATGTCTATGTGTATATTATCATCACATATAACTTATTATCATCACAATCAAGTCGGTTTTGATGTTCTCATACAGAAAGAGAATAGCCTGGACTCACTGGATTGAGACAGTGGAGCTGCCCTCTCAATGTGGCAGCATACAGCCGTCTGGGGAAGGAGTGGACACAGGGGGAGGAAAACACTGCACCACCTTCACAATAGTATTTCCACACACACTGCTTCATCTGAAACACACACAAACACACTGAACTGAATGTGTTCACATAAGACAAATGCTACATACAGATTCACATAAAATATCAAAGGTTATCAGAAATCAAATGGTTTTCAGGGTTCACCAGTTTGTCAAGCTTTAACACCAATGTTTCCCCTCCCTCACAATCCTAATTTTAACTAATTATAGAGAACGATATACAGTAAACTGCATAGTTATTAACCGTCTTAACTCTGAAATGAATCTAAATTGAACTTACCATATACAGTATGTCATGAATACACAAAAGTTAAATGTATTAAAGCTTATATACACTGCAAAATGATTTACACTAAAGCTGTGATATTTACCCCATTACTGTAACACCCCTAAATTAGATCTGGTACATCCAGTTGCTATCCGAAAGTCACATAATTAGCTTTGTTTCAAGCCTTACCAGGGCCAGGTTGCCATTTTTGGACCCTTGCTGGATCAATGCTGGACGTGTCGCTCAGTGGTAGCTCAGTGGTTAAGGTATTAGACTAGTAATCAGAAGATTGCTGGTTCAACCCCTCCGCTGCCATTGCTGGGCCCTCGAGCAAGGTCTTTAACGCTTAGATTGTTTACATTCCAGAAATGTAATTACACCTGATTCTGAAAGGTATAAATGTTTAATAGGTGACAGATCTGGACAGACACTCTGTTGTTGTGGGCAAAGAATAACCATGAATCTTACAGGAAAAGACGTAGCTTTGATGGCAGCATGTGCCTCTGTAAAACCCTAATATTCACCTCAATGTTAACGGTATCTTCACACATATGCAAGTCACTCATGCCATGGTCCCTGATGCACTTTCAAACCATGACAGATGTCTGTATAATATTCACCCTTTGCTGGTAATAGTCTAAATGGTCCATTTTGTCTTTTAAAAGTTAAAGGGGTGAATAGTTATGCTACAAAGTGTATTTACTAATATTAAATAGGTGCTAAGTAAATAATTACTTCAGCGTTTACCTGTGGTTGAAGAGCATAGACATGTCCATCATGTGAACCAACAATAACCAGTCCAGTCTGAGAATCTACAGTGGGAGAACTCTTTAATGTATCTTCTGTTTTGAACATCCAGCATGCCTCTCCTGTGTCCACATGCAGAAAATACACCTGTCCATCATAACAGCCTAAAAGAAAGGCAAAAAATTACATAGCAGCTTATTTATTAATGAAATAAGAGCTTACAATTGTCAATACACCCAACTGTAACCTGTTGTTAATGGTTGAAAGTACTGTATTAACTTTCCTGAGCAGGAGGTACATTTACATTTACATTTTCAGCATTTTCAGACACACAGAAAGGACCCGGACCTCCCCAGGTGGGAATCGAACCCAGGACCTTATTGCTGTGAGGCGACAGTGCTACCACTGAGCCACTGTATATGTGTTATGGTCATATGTTATATGGTCAAAAGTATAAACTTATGCAACAAGAGAGGCTTTGGGGTGACAGAGTGTTGAGTTTTAGTGGCTACATTGTCACTCCCAGTCTCCTTTTTAAATGGCTGCTACTCCTGAAACAAAATACTGTTGGACATGATAAACTTGCATTTCATTTGCATCTCAATGTTATGCTATTCAGATTGTGACTACTAACCTACTGCTACGAGGTTCCCACATTTTGAAACAGCCGCAGAGGATTCTAGTCTGCCTCCTAGCACCCGCTCCCAGAGCACCTCTCCAGTGCTCAGATCCAGAGCTTGCAGTCTGTGTGAGTGAGAGCCGATGAAGACGATGGCCCGATCAGAACGTACCAGCAGGACCGGTGAGGCGTCCACACATCTGCCCGTATCGGAGCTCCAGCAGACTCACAGCTCAAGAGGTAGATCCTCTGATGTGATGTCCTGACCTTTCTCCTTTCCAGATGGAATATCCTGGTCTGTGTTTATGGGTCTTACCGAGAACTCAGTCTGACTTGGTTTGCTCAGAGATGAGGTACTAATATTTCCACTTGATGAATCTTGTGACTTGTCTTCTGTAATTTTACTCTGCTTTCTACTTCGAGAGTAATTCCAGTCTATAACCTCTCCAGCTCTTCTAACGAGTACAAATCCCATACTTCCTCTCTCTGAGAAAACCACAGGTGAGATGGGCGTCTCCGGGTTTATGTTGGAGGTCACTTCTGTGTGGTATCTTTTGGCTGGTATAGCTAGTGTAGAATCTTCAAGTTGTCTCTTGGATGATGTCTGGTTAGGATTGTGCTGTGTTGGTGTGGTGATGTGTTTCAGTACATCTGAGAAAGTGCCGTCTAGAATGACCTCTAGCAGACCTGTAGAGGACGCTCTCATTGTAAGAGTGATGTGATCAAAGAGCCGCAGAGCTTGAAGGGAATCCCCACCACTTAACATGAAGTGGGCATCTTCTGTGATGACCACATCATCTGGAAGACCAAGACATTCCTATCACACACAAACAAAGTTAACAAAGTTATTATTGCTAATGTGGTTCTACGTGTTACTAAATTATAGAGTATGCTTATATTTTTAGGTATTTTTTCTTATGACCTGGTTATTTTGTTTGTGTTTAGAAGTCGATGAAGACCATACAACTGTTACTTAGGCCCAGATGACTAAAAATATAGAATTAGAAGCCATTGCATGTGTGAGAGTGTCTGCAAAGGTTCCCTCGGGGAGCTCTGGTTTCCACCCATACTCCAAGACATGGTAGTGAGTTGAATTGGAAATACAAAATTGTTCATGACTGTGTTTGACACTTAACGACTTGAACTAATGAATCTTGTGTAACGATTAAATACTTGTCCTGTCATGAATGTAAGCAAAGTGTGTAAAACATGACATTAAAACCCTAATAAATAAATAAATGTATTTGTGAGTAGCCATAACCTCCTTAATTTATGGATTTCTGATTTAATATTACAAAATATCTCTTTACTTCTTCTTTTCCTCGGCCTTTGTCTCGTTCGTTTTGAGGGGTCAGCTTGGCACAATTTTTACGCCGGATGCCCTTCCTGACACAACCCTCCCTATTTTATCCGGGCTTGGGACCGGCACTACAATGCACTGGTTTGTGCATCTAGCGGCTAGGTATCTATAGGACAATTCAGTGTTTCCAATTAGCCTGGTAGCATGTTTTTGGACTGTGGGAGGAAACCGAAGGACCCGGAGGAAACCCACGTGAACACGGGGAGAACATGCAAACTCTGCAAAGAAAGGACCCGGACCGCCCCACCCGGGGATCAAACCCAGGACCTTCTTGCTGTGAGGCGACAGTGCTACCCACTAAGCCACCGTGCCGCCCTACAAAATATCTCTTTTCTAAAATGCCTAAATCTATACCTTAGCTAGGATGACTTAAACAGTGACCCAAAGCTAGTTTAATATACAGAAGTAGTATGTTGTAAGCATATAGGGGCTGGCCTTAACTTTTGGTGTCACAGGTCTCAAATGGCCCATAAACTTAACTGCTGCCTTAACTTTTACTATATTAAGGGTGACAGCTAAAACACTAAAATATTTCAACATGCAGTCATTTACCCACCATGTTATGCCTTATCATGGAAGTGTTCATTGTTAAGGCTTGTTTTGCAGCCATAAGACCTGTGAAACTTGCAGTCACTGAGAGAACAATGAACTTTAGACGAAAACTAAACTGAGGCAAAATTGGATCATGTAATAGGACAACAATCCCAAGCACACCAAATCGACATTTAAAAGGGCTAAAAAACAAAAAATATTCAAAGTCTAGACCTCAACACCAGAGATGCAGTAGTGGGGGGGGCATAAACATACGCCCTCAAACAACAGTGAACTGAAGCAATGTTGTTGAAGAAGGGTGAGCCAAAAATCTTCCAAAATGATAAGACTGGTGCTCAGGTGGCACAGCAGTAAAATATGATAACACACCAGTGCTGAGATCTTGAGGTCGAATGTCAGCTATGCTATCAGCCATCCAGACGCTTACACAGACACACAACTGGCTGTGTCTCTAGAGGGTGGGACAAGGGTGCTCTCCATATGAACCTGCCTCATGCAGGTCAAAAGGTGTCGGTACTGTACATCTGTGATGGCTGCATGTAATACTGAAACCAGTTTTTATTGACTGTGAAATTAAAGATCCAGACTTTGAATTGTAGGATCCAAGAAATATACAAAAATCCTCGTACCTTCCATAGTGTCTGCAGTCTTTCCCTTACAGTCTCTACATCTTCCAGTGCAGTGTGTTTACCACTGATCTCTCTCTGTCTTTCATACATCCTCATTAGCTTCTCCATTGCTACTTTCCCTATTGAAACACAACCATGAGAGAAGTAAAACAAGGTTGTGTGTTACAATCAGAAACATAATATCTGTTATAAAGGCGTAGAAAATACCATGATTGGTGAGTGGCAGTTCTGGAACCAGTAACACAGTATCTGGAATGCAGTGGCTGGGCACGAGCTGAGAGAGTCCCTGAGAAACTGCCATCTCAAGAGATGTAGAGGAAAATGATGAGTCTTCTAAGACCTCAGTGTTGTTGTGGACATGACCTTCTTGGTAAACCTTATGTTCCAAGGCGATGTTTCTGTGGTTGGAGGTGGGCACTACAAAAGCTACCAATCTGCTGCTGTCATGTAGACTGACCACAGCGGTATCCACCTCAGGCAAACTTTCCAAAGCCTGGCACGGGAAGAAAAAACAGAAATACTATAAAACACTTTATTATGAAAGGTTAAACAATCCAGAAACCTGGAGAGAACCTGAAAGACTGATAAGCTTTGATATATTTTTCCATTTTTAAGTTCACCTTATCTTTGATGGTGGATTTTAGTCTTATTGTTTTATAAATAGTGCTTTTGACTGGTATTTGGAGTACTAAAGGATAATAATGTCATGGCCAAAGCTTCTCAGCTTTAAGCCTTTCACATATTCATATTATTATTATTGGATACTAGAAACCCTAGACACTTGCAGGCTAGTTTATGATAAGTATTTTGCCATGCACTACCATTGTCTATGTTAAAAACAATTATTGTTGATTTTATCATATTTGAATACTGTCAATGAAACCTTATTTAAAGATGAACAGCTGGCTTGCAGACTTAATTGTTATTAAAAAAGGCTGTATCCCAAATTACTTGAATATGAACTACATCAGAAAAGCAACAATAGCATTGGTGTTGTCCTAATCAATATTAAAACAATAATTAGTAAAGTAGGGTGATTAGAAATTCTGTTCCAGTGCATAAAACTTAATTAACCAAGAAAAACTCTTAGTTAATAATCTATTTTATATAATTATTGCTAGTATCTAGGGGGTGCAGTGGAAACATACACTAGCGCACTGGTGCTGAGATCCGGGGTTTAAATCTCAATGGCGCTATTGGCCGGTTGGTCATTTACACAGACATGATTGGCTATATCTGAGGATGGGGGGCTAAATAGCCTATCCATTGGAAGGTGCACTTGTTAGTACACTCTGTGTGGCTGTCACAAGCCTGGATACAAATAAGGAGGGTTGCTTCAGGAAGGGTGTAAAAACTGTGCCAAATCAGGTATGCGGACCAGAATGGTCAATCGTTGCAGCCCCTAAATATGGTAAACATGCCAGTATCTATGTAAAGTATTTAAAATTAAATTGACACTCTCAATGGTTTTATAAAAGACGGTGGGCTGGGGATAAGTCAGGGTAAAGGTTCTTAGGTTGGGAAATAAAACACAAATAACAATTTACATTTTTATCTTACATTTTTAAAATTACATCCACTAAAACTTTACAATCATCAATACAAGTAAGTGATTTACACTGAAAGACCTCCACCTGTTGCAGTGCATTAAGGTGTACCTGCTGGCCATGGCGTTTGACCAGCCTATCCTTCCTTCCCAGATAATATAGTTGAGAGTTCTGCACCATCGCCCAGTCCCCTGTAGCACGCATCACTCCCTTAGCAGTACATATCTCATCGTCTAGCAGACACACCCTCTCCCGGCCACCTGTAAAATATATACAGTATATACACACAGGTAAATGATACAATTGGATGCATTAGTATTTTTATTAATAGCACCAACCTTTAAGCTTTGGTATTTCTGTTATAGCTATGAGTAATAATTGTAAAATATTATATATTATTTACAATTTCTGCTTCAGATTGATAAACAATGAATTTATAAAGGCGCTTGCATGACCCAGTTGGTTAAATATCAAAAATGTTTAAATGAAATGAGAACAAATGGTTCTGTATTTTTACCTATGAAAATATGGCCTTCTCCTTCAGTCACCAAACATCCTCTCTCGTCTCTTACTTCCACAACAGTGTCCCTTAGAGGCTCCCCAAGAGGCACAGATTCAGCTGTCCTTTCAAATAAGATAAATAATAAACATGTTCTGGACCATCATTCATTTTACTTCAACATCCCACAACAAAGCATTCAAGATCTGGATAGTATTTAAATAAGTTTTAAAACATCTAGCGGCTAGGTATCTATAGGACAATTCAGTGTTTCCAATTAGCCTGGTGGCATGTTTTTGGACTGTGGGAGGAAACCGAAGCACCCGGAGGAAACCCACGCAGACACGGGGAGAACATGCAAACTCCACACAGAAAGGACACGGACCGCCCCACCTGAAGGACCTTTGAATGTTGATAGTGAGCCAGGCCTTCTGGTCACATGACAGTGCCTGACCTCAACTATGTTTTGTTAATTGAATTGGCACAAATGTTCACAGACGTGAGCCATCCAATAGAATAATCCTGTGTGTATTGTATTGTTTTGCACTCGTGTTCCGTGTTGCACCCTGGTCCTGGTCCTGGAGGAACAGTGTTTCATTTTAATATGTACTTATATATAGCTGAAATGACAATAAAGCTATATATTAATAAATAAATATATAAATATAATTAAATAATTATATATTGGTAATCTAGGGTGAGTGTACATCCAGTGTTTCACTTCCCTGTAAATCAGGGTGTATTTACATCTGTACAAAGTGCTTTTACGTATCTGTTCTGATGAATAAAGAGTGAATAATCTCTCAGTATTCAGAGCCTGGGCTCTGAACTGAGCCACTTCAGCTCAGCTGTGTGTGGCTCTGTACAGTAGATGTACAGTAGACCTGAGAGTTCCGTCTCACCACGGTAACCAGAGAGGTTCGGAACTCTGGTGAGGCTGAGACACAGCGCTTTACTGAAGGTGCTCATTTGCATTTGAGCCACAGAGCAGAGAGCAGCACGTTATCTACCTGTGAAACTACAAAAGCTAACTAAATCTTAACCGGTCCACCAACATGGATGAGGTTAGAGCCGTGAGATTAGCTTTAGATTATTTCACTTTGGTTTGTTGATCAGGTGTTTTTTTAATATAGATTTGGTGTGGAAATTAAATAGAATTTCACCTGGTTGGTGGGGGTTTTTACATTGCTGTAAGGTCTTGTAATGCTAAAAAAGAGATCCTGTGGTGCTTTTATTATCAAATAAACTCTAATAATCACTTGCAGGATCAATACAGGCTTTAGAAAACGTTGAATCGAGGTGTTGATCATTAAATTAGTTCAATTACTAAAGGTGTAAATAAAAATCTTCCTATTTTACATAATATGTCCTGTTTTTCTGTCTCTCAGTCACTGAAAGACTTTCTGTACCTCGAGATTTTGGGCGAAGCGCCCCTATACTCTCAGGAAGACCTCGCTCAGCTGGAGCAGTGGGTGGCCTGGTAAGCACACAGACGGGACACGGACTGAGCCGACCGGTGGGGTAAACCCCGGCTTCTGGTTAAATCCAACCCTTTATTTAATGTTTTGCAGTGAAGTGGAGAGTCTCGAAAATTTGTTGTCGCTCGACCTTCCATGTGCATCCGAGGGCTTCTCTACCTACGCCCTCCCCGCCTGCACCTACTCAGACCCGGTTCCCTTCGCCGACGCTCCACCGGCAGGAACCGGAAACAAGCAGAGCGAAAAAAAGCAGCTGCAGGAGCCGAACAACGAGCCTAAGGTCATTAAACCAAGAGACCAGGGGTGTAAAAGAAAAAACGAGGGCGAGAATGTGGCCAACAAACGGCATTGCCGTGCGGTCAGCTCGGCAAACCTGGCAAACCTGCCTAACATGCCAAATCTGGCAAACGTAGGTAAGGATTTAGGACAGTATCTGGTCCTGTGGTTAATTTTCTTCCTGAAATGTCAAAATTGATTGATGCTTTATTATTACAATTTGTGTCTATTTTATAATAAAATCTTCATCGTTGTGTTCTCTTACAGACACATCAAGCTTTAACCCTGTTCCACTACCTCTCCCGAAAACACCCGAATACGTCTAGTGAGTTCCTCACCCTCTGCGGTCACAATTGGTCTATATTTTTACACCAGGGTGTGTAAACTTTTGCTCTTTCTGTCCTCCACAGTCAGTACACCACAGCGGTATACTCAGACCCGGTTCCCTTCGCCGACGCTCCACCGGCAGGAACCGGAAACAAGCAGAGCGAAAAAAAGCAGCTGCAGGAGCCGAACAACGAGCCTAAGGTCATTAAACCAAGAGACCAGGGGTGTCAAAGAAAAGCCGAGGGCGAGAATGTGGCCAACAAACGGTATTGCCGTGCGGTCAGCTCGGCAAACCCGGCAAACCTGCCAAATCTGGCAAACCTGGCTTCAGGTAAGGATTTAAGACAATATCTGGTCCTGTGGTTCATTTTCTTCCTGAAATGTCAAAATGTATGCTTTATTGTTACAGTTTGTGTCTATTTTATAATAAAATCGTCATTGTTGTGTTCTCTTACAGACACATCAAGCTTAAACCCTGTTCCACTACCTCTCCCGATGATACCCGAATACATCTAGTGAGTTCCTCACCCTCTGTGGTCACAATTGGTCTATATTCCTACACCAGGGTGTGTAAACTTTTGCTCTTTCTGTCCTCCACAGTCAGTACACCACAGTGGTATCAGTGGAACAGAGGGAAAACTATGTACGCGACTTTATGGCCGCTAATGAGGAGTGCAACTTCATATATGCTCAGATAGGAACATACCTGCAGCACTTTTATTTTCGTGGAGAAAACCTGAAGTTCCTGGTTCCGGGAACCGAGCAGTATCAGGTCAGGAAAACAAAAGATCTAGTGAGAAATAAATGTGAGAAAATCTATTATTGGGGAAGGGGAGGGCGACCTCTGTTGGCTGGGCGATGACACTGCATCGAGACGGGGGATAACAGAGATCAGTGTGTGACTCTCTTACCCCTTTTCCACCGACACGGTTCCGGTTCCGTTCTGGTTCTTTATTTTGAACCGGTTCCATGTGTTTCCACCGAAAAAAAGAAGTTCCAGACAGCGAACTTGCGGTCTAATCTGGCACCACAGAATACTTGGTTTTTCAGCGCGAACCGTGACATCATCTATGGGCGTGTCACAGTGTAGAGGTTTGAGAAACTGCAAAACCGCGTTTGTGTTGCAGTTTCATATTTTAAAGTTCACCTAAGTTCATTAAATTTTGAGCCAGTTTGCCGCTGATATTCGCTGATATTTTCAAAACGATGAACTGTGTGATATAACGTGGTAAAAGTGACCTGGACAGTACGAACACTGCTTAACGTGAAAAATAAAGCGTAACGTGGTTTGTTGTACTAAAACAATGACTGATGAATTTGGGCAGCACTGAGCACTTATAGTGGATCAGTGCTATAGTGCTATAGTGGATCACACACAGTGGATTACACACTGGACTGTTGTGTTGTTATTTATCATTGCACATTTCTCATTGCACAAGTTGCACCTGCACTTTAACATCACCCCGGACTGCACGCTGGACTGTCGTAATTATTTATCATTAGCACCTGCACTTTACACAACTGTCATACATATATATGTATAGTTATAGTTATTTTTTTCACCATCCTTATATAGTTATAGTTACAGCTGTATAGTTATTATTTACACATCCTTTATCCCAGTACTGTTATTACTAATATATACCTAACTAATCTTTATTATTATTACTGTTATTATTATAATACATATTCATTTTCACTAATATGCTTATTGTTATTATTGCTATTATGTATATAGTAATATGTACATAGATATAATTTCATATATGTAACTAGCTATAGTTATAACTCTATATTCATATTAATCATAGGTATATGTTACTAATATTCTCTGTCTTTTTGCACAATGCTACTATTTGCACTTCTGGTAGATGCTAACTACATTTCGTTGCCTGTACCTGCACTAAGCAATGACAATAAAGTTGAATCTATCTATCTATCTATCTATCTTATAACCAGTACAGAGCACTTATAACCAGTAATAATGAAGAGAAATTGAGAGTGTCTGTGTCGTACTTTTAGTACATTAAGCCACGTTACGCTTTATTTAGGTGAAGCTTTTTGCGGATTCATAAACACCACACGTGAATTTAATACGGCTTAACACAGATACATGTAGAGCTTTTAGACTGGATTTAATAGTTATTTCACACAGATGTTTGTTCGTGTCGTGGAACTTTAGTGATGTTTTATCGCTCAATACACAGAGAGTCGCGGTGAAAACGAAGCGCAAAATGCTTCTCACATCAATGAACTAAAGAAAACAACAACCACGACAACTACGTCTATGTCTTCTAATCACCAATAGTTCGATCGATGCTTTTTGTATAAAATCAAACATCTGTAACAGAAGCACAAATCCCCACAGATAATCTACACACTCCGCCATCATGTTACTACTCTTTACTTTCGCTGTGTAATGCCTACCGTTGATGACGCAGGCTTGGCTCCCAAAAACTGGTGGAAACGCGGGTTGGTTCTCTACAAAACACCAAGGTTCGAAGAAACCTGAACAGAACCGGTTCAAGAACCATGGTTAAATACGCTATAAGTGCGTGATACGGATCTCCATATAAAGCATGGTCACACATATCGGGGGAGAGAGGCTCAATCAAAGCCCTCTTCACTCAGAAATGTTGAAATATGATCTGGGAACTGGACACGACTAGATTAAATAAATAAAATCTCATATGGTCATGGATTATTTTCAGCTTGTTAGTCTGAAATTTCTGCGATTTCCGTTGATAATAAACAGTTCGGATTCTCTTCCTTGTGCAGATGATGTATGATCTGGCGCGGCGGGAATACTTGGACGTGGTGCAGGTGAGTCCGAATAAAAAAAATAAACATCACGTACTGTCAAAAACGCTCCACACGTGCAGCTCAGGTTCTCTAAACGTAAATGTTCTGTGTGTCTGCAGCACCACCCAAGCTACCCTCAAGAATGCACCCGCTATTTTTACCTGCAGGGCATACAGTCACACATCACCAGGCTTGTTAGTGACTTTGACCGCTCCTATGGTCAGTTTTACACCTGATCAGAGCTTCAAAACCAGTCAGCAGGAGTCGAGGGGATCCAGCAACCCGTTTTTTTAAATTCTGTATCTTCCCCGTATCTTATTATATACACCGGTTTGAACAGGCAGCATTGCTACACACGCTGACGGGAGGCTAACAGCTAGCCCCGCGAGTCTCTCTCCGCCTCGGTTTGTTCATTTATTGCCGATCGATTCGTTCACCTCTCATCGTCTCGTTCCTCTGATCTCATTGGGGTTCGCCTCATCTTAACTCTGGAGTAGCTAGCTAGCTAGCTGGCTGCTCTGGCTTCAAACTAACTCTCTGGCTTGCAAACCGGGCCAGCTACCGTAAGCGTCCGCCCGTGTTAGCCTCTTCGAACCGATATGGTCACCGACCACTGACTATACGGTCGATTGACACTGTGGTAGACGTTTACAGCCTGGCTCGGTTTACAAGCTAGTTAGGTTAGTGTGTGTATGTGTGTGTGAGAGTGTGTGTGAGTGTGTGTGTGGAAGGGGGACAGAGGGACAAGACGATGTACGGTTCACACGATCGACAATAAATCAACACAGAACTGAAAAGTCATCGAAACAGGGCGTGTCCTGCGCTAGAGGAACGTATTAGCGTGTGTAGCAATGCTACCAGAACATCGGATTTGTAGCTCAGACAGTTTTAATCTTCCCCCGTTCATACACCTAACCCCCGTACATGCCCCCCGAGCAGAACATTGAACACTGTGAAGACCCCCTCACCTCCTGACTGCTCAGACCCTTGTTTGTTTCCTCCACCCGTCCCCGAACATTCTTCTGTATGTGAATAAAGAAAATTATTGCAAATGTTGTGTGTTTATCTTATTTATTTCACCCCCAGCAACTACATGACCAAAAGTATTCAACCCCCCACCAACTACATGACTAAAAGTATTCAACCCCCCAGCAACTACATGACCACAAGTATTCACACCCCCACCAACTACATGACCAAAAATATTCAGACGCCCCAAACTACATGACCAAAATTACTCAACCCCCCACCAACTACATGACCAAAAGTATTCAACCCCCCACCAACTACATGACTAAAAGTATTCAATCCCCCAGCAACTACATGACCACAAGTATTCACACCCCCACCAACTACATGACCAAAAATATTCAGACGCCCCAAACTACATGACCAAAATTACTCAACCCCCCCACCAACTACATGACCAAAAGTACTCAACCCCCCACCAACTACATGACCAAAAGTATTCAACCCCCCACCAACTACATGACCGAAAGTATTCACACCCCCACCAACTACATGACCAAAAATATTCAGACGCCCCAAACTACATGACCAAAATTACTCAACCCCCCCACCAACTACATGACCAAAAGTACTCAACCCCCCACCAACTACATGACCAAAAGTATTCAACCCCCCACCAACTACATGACCAAAAGTATTCACACCCCCACCAACTACATGACCAAAAATATTCACACCCCCACCAACTACATGAACAAAAATATTCAGATGCCCCAAACTACATGACCAAAAGTACTCAACCCCCCACCAACTACATGACAAAAAATATTCAACCCCCCACCAACTACATGACCAAAAGTATTTACAGCCCCACCAACTACATGACCAAAAGTATTCAACCTCCCACCATGACCAAAAGTATTCACATCCCCACCAACTACATGACCAAAAATATTCAGACGCCCCAAACTACATGACCAAAATTACTCAACCCCCCACCAACTACATGACCAAAAGTATTCACATCCCCACCAACTACATGACCAAAAATATTCAGATGCCCCAAACTACAGTACATGACCAAAAGTACTCAACCCCCCCCACCAACTACATGACCAAAAGTATTCACACCCCACCAACTACATGACCGAAAAATATTCAGACGCCCCAAACTACATGACCAAAAGTATTCACACCCCCACCAACTACATGACCAAAAGTATTAAACCCCCCACCAACTACATGACCAAAAGTATTCAACCCCCACCATGACCAAAAGTATTTACAGCCCCACCAACTACATGACCAAACGTATTCACATCCCCACCAACTACATGACCAAAAGCATTCACACCCCCACCAACTACATGACCAAAAATATTCACACCCCCACCAACTACATGAACAAAAATATTCAACACTCCACCAACATGACCAAAAGCATTCACACCTTCACCAACTACATGATCAAAAATATTCAGACGCCCCAAACTACATGACCAAAAGTATTCAACACTCCACCAACATGACCAAAAGCATTCACACCTTCACCAACTACACGACCAAAAATATTCAGATGCCCCAAACTACATGACCAAAATTACTCAACCTCCCACCAACTACATGACCAAAAGTATTTACAGCCCCACCAACTACATGACCAAAAATATTTAGACATCAACTATATGTAAATGTAAAAATGTAAAACTATATGACCAAAAGTATTCAACCCCTCACATACTTTACTACTGCTGAGCTGCAATCACAATCTCATTTTTTTTAGGAAATGCACCTCTCTAGTATTAAAATATTATTTTAAATTTTAGTTATTTTATCAATCATCTATATATCAGGGCAAAAAAAGTTACATTTTCCTACATAAAATCTAAGCAGCAGTGTCTACTCCCTATTTGCTTTGCCCTTGCAGAATGTATATGTCATGTTTAAACTTCAACTGCAATGAAGAGTGCATTAGGTGTTTGTGTTAGCCCACAACCACTAAGATCCAGGGCCGAATCTCAGCAGTGCTATCCGTGTGTCTACACAGACATGACTGGCTATGTCTAAGAGGGGAATGAATAAAGCCCTTTGATGGATTGGTGCTCTGTCCTGTGTATTCCTGTCTTGTGCTTAGTGTTAGGATAAAACAGCTCATAAAATTTTTTCCAAAATTGTTAGCTAATAATGGTAAAAATGGTTTTCAAAACTTTAGCAACTTCCAGCACTTTCAACAAATAAGAGTTTCCAGCACAAACACCTGACAATACTGCAAAAGTTTACTTACATGGGGTTTGAAAAGAAGAGGTCGTCTGGAAGTTCGTAGCAACATGCCCAGCATGAAACTTCTGTGGTGCCATAGAGATTAAAAATACAAGTCTTATTGCCCTCCTGTCTCCAGCTTTTGAGGATAGTAAGTGATGGACACGGCTCTCCACCAAGGGCCAACACTCTCAACAAGGATCTGGCACTTAGTACCTCCTCCTTTAGGAGAAGTCCCCCAAAGCGCCTCACTAATGTTGGGGTGGCCTAATAAACAAGACAAAACAGGAGAAAGCTATGTTTGTCTATTTAAAATATTAGAATTTTATGTGCAAGCTTTTTGTGTTAAAATTCAGATACATCTGGACCTGTTTGTGTTTTGTGCAGGAAGAGCACTTCAGTCCCAAGAATCAGTGTGGCATAAACTGTATGTGCGTAATTTATCAGTGAAATGGCAGTCTGGATCATGTCTATGAGTTTTGTTCTCTACTAAACTCTAATAAAAAATGTTTAAAAGTTTTTAAAGTTGTTTTGAGTGACTGTTTGCAACTCACTTGGATTTGGATCATACTTTACCATCTGTTAGGTATACAAATTCCCCATGGTGTAACTAGAGTGTGTCCAGAGTGTATTCTTGCCCTGTGTGCAGTGTTTTTCAAACCCACTGTGGCCCTGACCAGGATAAGACAGCTACCCAGGTCCAGTTCAAATTCTCCCAACTGTATTGTCAACTTTGCCTAGTTAATGGCATATATGCTGGCTAAAGAGGGCCACAGACTAGCACATGCCCATTTATACACATGAAGGCTGCTCCTTTTTACCCCCCAGTGGCGGACAGCATTATAGAGCTGTAACACATTTGAAGTGTCACTGTTGTAGCAGCCCATCAAGTTTGTGAAGCTGCCAACATGGCTCGTGCCACCGCTGAGACTTGAACCCAGGGTGACACTAGTGACACTACAAGTACTACAAGTAGTATGCTACATGTGTAATAGAACCCTTGTACAGAGAGCATATTTACCTGTAGGATGGTGGTTGTGTTTCGTTTAAATAAGACCTGGGCCAGCCTGCCCGGCATTCTCTTTACAGCTGTGGGAACCATCAGAAGACAAGCTCCAGAAGATAGAGCCAAAAACATCTCCACCACTGATGGGTCAAAGGTTAAAGGTGATGCTAGAAATACAACATCCTCTGGAGTTACCTGAAATATAGATCTGAAGAGATCATGGTTTAAGCAAATAAGTCTCTCTCATCATATCTATAAAATAATAACTCCCAAAATAAACACATGCCAGTAAATCTTTACGATAAATTAAGTAGTCTAACATAAAAATCTGAAAAAGTACTTAATGTTACATTCTGCAACCTATGAACCAATTATGGATGTATGGCTACCTGTATTTAAATATTGGATTTATTATACTTGCAGTAACAGGTAGCTACATATTACTGGGAGCCTTTGTAAAGATGAGTAAAACAATAAAAGATGTTTTGATAATTAATACACTCAGCTGTACACAAATAAAAGAGAATTTTAATCTTATGTGAGATACATTTATTGGAGACTTTACACATTATATCATAGGTTACATTTATTGCACTTAGCAGACACTTTTTGTTAATCCAAAATGACTTACAATTGTGATTGAATACAATCCAAGCATTGATGGTTAAAGCCCTTGCACAAGGGCCCAACGGTTGCAGCTTGGCTGTGGTGGGGCTTACACCAATAACTTTTTGACTACTAGTCAAATACCTTAACTTCTGAGTTACCACTGTCCTACAGTTAGTACATTTACATTTTCAGCATTTAGCAGACGCTTTCATCCAAAGTGACTTACAATTATGACTCTCTCTTGTTCCTCAGCCTTTGTCCTGTTTTTCGATTACGGGGTCGGCATTTCTGGCTTCTTCCCGTTAGGGGTCGCGGGCAGAATTTGGCACAGTTTTTACACCGGATGCCCTTCCTGAAACAACCCTCCCTATTCATCCGGGCTTGGGACCAGCACTACAATGAAACCCACACGGACACGGGGAGAACATGCAAACTCCGCACAGAAAAAACCCGGACCGCCCCACCTGGGGATCGAACACAGGACCTTCTTGCTGTGAGGCGACAGTGCTACCCACTAAGCCACCGTGCCGCCCGACTTACAATTATGACTGAATACAGTTTAAGCAATTGACGGTTAAGGACCTTGCTCAGGGGTCCAACGGTGGTGAAGGTGAGGCTTGAACTGGCAACTCTATGATTACTAGTCCAGCATCTTAACCACTGAGCTACCACTGCCCACTAGGTAGTAGCATTTCTTAATTTAGCAACAGGAATCTAAGAGCTCAAAGAATCTCTCAAGATCCTTTAGGCTCCTAGGTCCTTTGCTGTTGACTCCTCAGCTCAATCACAGGCTTTTAATAGGGATTGGGTCGAAGCTTTGTTCTGTGGTTATTTAAACATTTTGTGGACTTTCCCCCCTAAAAGTTTCCCAAGGGACATGCTGTGTTACTGCTTTAACAGTAGATGTCACCAGACCAATAGTATTACGTCAAATCTCCAAGAAAAGCATTTTGTTGTTTTCTTTATAATGCAAATCCTTGCATAGTGTTTTTCAGTCAAGAAGTTCAGCAATTGGAATATATGAAATAGAGGTTTTGCTTTTTATTTTGTCAAGTATTCTGCATGTTACTATGAAAAAGAAATGTTGTTGTGTGAATTGCATTTGACATTATCCACTGCAGTGATTGCACTTCAATTCAACTTTAATTCCTCTCCACATGATATTGCATCTAATTGTTGCAAAAATCAAACCTAGTTTAAGAGACGTGTTTATGATCATTGTAATGTGTGGAATCATTTGTAAATGCATTTAAAGTTTAACTTTCCAATCAGCAGTTAAATGTCTATTAATAATCTAAAGCAAATATCTTAATAGATGTAGTGCATGTTTTTAATATTAGTCATATGGTGTGGACATTGTGTTTGTGTAAATGGGTTCGGCCCAGCATGAACATTTACATTTCTGTGTAAAGCCAGCATGTGTGACTGACATAAAGCCATGTCATTACTACTACAAATACCTAAGTATGTACATTTTCACATTTCTAATTAATTTCACCTGCAACAGAAAGGAGTTTTCCTTACCTGAGATGGACTATATTAGGTACAATACACTTGTGTGGGACTTTTACTATTTTAGGAAGCCCTGTTGTTCCAGATGTGTGCAAAACATATGCCAGCTGTTCTGCCTGTTGTTCACTTTTAGAAACAGCTGCACTGAGTTGATTTGGTTCTTGGTTGTTCTCTGTCTGTGGATTACTGTGCATCTTGACTAAAGTAAGGTTAAGTGCTGACCATGTTGCACAGACTTCAATAGACAACAATCTGGAAAATGCATTCAGAAATTGCTGTGTGACAAAAATAGAAAAGAAAGTTATAGATGAAACATATGTTTACATTACTGCTTTCAAAGTGATTGTTATCATTATAATATGAGGGTTTTGGGCTACTTGTTTCTAACTATGGCTACCATACTCTGCTAGCTAACAGTCTGTCAGCTATGTCCTAAAGTTACTTACATAAAAATAGTTCAGTAGATGAAATAAATAATAAATAGACTTGTTTTAAAATGTGATATATAAGTACATGGATACTAAGAATTGAAAAGCTAAATCCAAAATCACATGCTGCACAGTATGTCTGAATTAATAGAACTATTGGCACATTTCCCCATAATACTAGTACAGTTGATTGTGGTCTGGAATGTGTGCCAGTTTTGTATTATTTTGAATAATTTTAATAACCTGATCAAGAATACTGAAGACATTAGAGGTTAACAGTATAACAGTATTGTTACAAGGACAAGGTTTACAGTACAAATGAGGTGGGAGTCACTAGCCTGACTTTTACTATATTAAATATTTCACTTTAAACAAACCATCAACTACAACTACTAGCATTATGATCATTAAGCATTCTCACACATCTCTATGTAGATTTATTGTAAGAAGCAGTTTTACCTGGAGCAAACTGCTCTGTATTAGGCAGAACTTCAAATGACATTTTTCCATCATTCTCATGGTAAGTAGAGGTGGTGAGGCTGGATCAAGAGGAACATAAGCAGCAGGCCACTGCAGAATTCTGTTTACATAAGATAGAAACAAGCTTGTTGGCAAATTTTATGAAACGGTTAGCGTTGTAAACTGGTATTTAAAAAATATCTTGGTAACACTGATTTGATACATTTTGTCTATGCAAGCTTAAAATGTATATTTTTATAATTACATACAATTTAGAATCAATGTTTTTGTTGCATAAACTACAGTGGGGCCAAAAAGTATTTAGTCAGCCACTGATTGTGCAAGTTCTCCTACTTAGAAAGATGAGAGAGGTCTGTAATTTTCATCATAGCTACACTTCAACTATGAGAAACATAATGAGAAAAAAAAATCCAGGAAATCACATTGTAGGATTTTTAAAGAATTTATTTGTAAATTATGGTGGAAAATAAGTATTTGGTCAATAACAAAAATAACGAGCGATGTGTTTGGGATCATTGTCATGCTGGAAGACCCAGCCACGTTCCATCTTCAATGCTCTCACTGATGGAAGTAGGTTTTGGCTTAAAATCTCACGATACATGGCCCCGTTCATTCTTCCCTTAGCACGGATCAGTCGTCCTGTCCCCTTTGCAGCAAAACAGCCCCAAAGCATGATGTTTCCACCCCCATGCTTCACAGTAGGTATGGTGTTCTTGGGTTCTTCTTTTTCCTCCAAACACGATTAGTTGAGTTTTTACCAAAAAGTTCCATTTTGGTTTCATCTGACCACATGGTATTCTCCCAATCCTCTTCTGGATCATCCATATGCTCTCTGGCAAACTTCAGACGGGCCTGGACATGTACTGGCTTAAGCAGGGGGACACGCCTGGCACTGCAGGATTTGAGTCCCTCTCGGCGTAGTGTGTTACTGATGGTAGCCTTTGTTACTTTGGTCCCAGCTCTCTGCAGGTCATTCATCAGGTCCCTCCGTGTAGTTCTGGGATTTTTGCTCACCGTTCTCATGATCATTTTGACCCCACGGGATGAGATTGTGACCCCAAGGGAGATTATCAATGGTCTTGTATGTCTTCCATTTTCTTACAATTGCTCCCACAGTTGATTTATTCACACCAACCTGCTTGCCTATTGTAGATTCACTCTTCCCAGCCTGGTGCAGGTCTACAATTTTCTTCCTGGTGTCCTTCGACAGCTCTTTGGTCTTGGCCATGGTTGAGTTTGGAGTCTGTTTGAGGCTGTGGACAGGTGTCTTTTATACAGATAACGAGGTCAAACAGGTGCCATTAATACAGGTAACGAGTGGAGGACAGAAGAGCTTCTTAAAGAAGAAGTTACAGGTCTGTGAGAGCCAGAAATCTTGCTTGTTTGTGGGTAATCAAATACTTATTTTCCACCATAATTTACAAATAAATTCTTTCAAAATCCTACAATGTGATTTCCTGGATTTTTTTTTCTCATTTTGTCTCTCATAGTTGAAGTGTACCTATGATGAAAATTACAGACCTCTCTCATCTTTCTAAGTAGGAGAACCTGCACAATCAGTGGCTGACTAAATACTTTTTGGCCCCACTGTAAATGTGCTCTAGCACATTTAGTTGGTATACTGTGCTGTTGGTATACTGTGTTTGCCTTATGCCATATGTATGGGGACTTATTTTACTTTGGATATTTTAAGCCAACATAACATTATCCCAAAATGCTTGGCGGTTATCAAGGTAGTTCTGGTCAAATTTATATATTTTAATAACTATCATTTTTATCTTTTCATTAATGTCTTTTTGATTGCAAAATATTGTACTGTTAGAACATTTGGTCTACTTTACATTGCTGGAAAGGTTTTTATTTAAGTAATGTTTAGATTCAACAGGGCTGTCAGTACTCAATCCTGAGTGTGTCTAGTCTATAACGAGGTGTTACTGTGTCTCTATAAACAGTATGGAATTTAAGTTGAGACACAATATTGAAAACATGGGGAATGCTTTACAGTGCATCTACAAGCTCTGCAAATATTTATAAAAATATTGATATACTTGTTTCTACTTATGGCTACCCTACTCTGCTAGCTAACAACCTGTCAGCTGTGTCCTACAAGTTACAAGTTACCTACATAAAAATTGTTCCATAGCCCTGCAATGGACTGGCACCCTGTCCAGGGTGTTTCTGTGTGCCTTGCACCCATTGAGAGCTGGGTTAGGCTCTCACTCTTTTAACTGTTTGTTTGTTTGTTTATTAGAATTTTAATGTCATGTTTTACACTTTTGGTTACATTCATGACAGGAGCGGTAGTTACTCATTACACAAGGTTTATCAGTTCACACAAGATTATATCAAACACAGTCGTGGACAATTTAGTATCTCCAATTTACCTCACTTGCATGTCTTTGGACTGTGGGAGGAAACCGGAGCACCCGGAGGAAACCCAAGTGGACACGGGGAGAACATGCAAACTCCACACAGAAAGGACCCGGTGATCAACCAGAATGCACTATTTCAAAAAGGTAACGACTGTTTCTCCACTTTTTTATTCAAAGGTCAACTAAGACTTTCCTGTTTAGTTAGTTTTGTTGTGTTCTGAACTTGGCATTTATTATTATTATTATTATTATTATTATTAATGTTATGTAATGTAATGTTGTTGTTATGGCATGGCAAATAAGTGGATGGTGTGTAATTTAACCACGAAATGTAAACGTATCAAAAATGTATGCATTGGTTGTCCAGATCCTAGATTTAGAAACATAGATGTACCAAGACTATTACTCACCCAAGGATCCATGCTGGGAGGAGGATGTTTAGATCACAGTACACTCCTATAACATTCTGAATCTCTCTTATAGCTCTCTGCAGTTTAGTGCACAAATCATTCCCCAGAGTGAGAAGCTGCTGATAGGTCAGATTAGTAGCAGGAGACTGAGAACTATCCCAAACAACAGCTTTTCTATCACCGTGCTCTAATGCAGCCTCACGTACCATCTCATGCAGAAGCTTTAATGCCATTATTTTAAAGTTTCATTAGTCCTGATCAAATTCCTTCTGATACAAATATTCACACAGCACAGGGATGTTATTTTTTGTACAAGGCTGCTTGGTCGCGTATCGATGACGTAATATCTGGATAGCCAATCAGCGCTCGTTTTTTCACTCGCAGGTTTAATTTGAAAATACGTTAGCGCGGTGCTGAGGGGAAGAACACAGAGAGAAACACAAACACGAAGTTGTTTCTTTACTGTTTTAAAATGGAGCTCAACTGGAGAAAACATGAAGATTATAATGATGAAAATAGGCAGTTTAAGAAAAATGACGAAGTCTTTCGGAACAAAATGGAAATGATATTTCAAAAAGTAAGTAACTAGCTATGCTAACAAACTAAAGTTATGTCACGGTATTCCGTGCAGTGCTTTATTTACCTCAGTGTTTCATACAGTCGAATTTTATCGTCGAGTTTTATTTTAATCATACTCGCGACACTAAAATAAGTGAAAGCCATGGTAATTTTAATTTATTATAAATATGGTCTCTTCTTACTCGAACTTGTGCATGTAAAGGATTCATAACGCTGAATACACATTGTGGCTTACTAATGTTCCAATGGACTGCTTGTATACAGGTTTTCGATCCGCCCGCCCGTTCGCCCGCCACGCCCGTTTTTCCGAAAAATTTTTCCCATAGACTTCCATTCGTTTTCGAAAAATTTTGAGATATTGACACCGTTCCAACTCTAAATCGTCCGGCCCGTTAGTGACGTCAATTCTTGAAAAAAGCTTTTTGATCCGCCCGCCCGTTCACCTGCCACGCCCGCTTTTGTACAGATTTTTGGTCCCATTTATAACGAGGTCTGTGGTAGCTGGTGAACGTGCCCCGGGTTCCCAGCGAAGCAGACATTACAGAGCTCAGAAAACAAAGGCCTCTTATACCAGGCCTCCTAATTAGTGCTGATCACCCGCAGCTGTGGGGCTGACTATTTAAGCCAGCTCCACACAGCAGCGGGTGTCGCACCTTCGTTTGTTTTCCGGTCCGTTGTAGCAGCTCGTCCACACGTTCGTAGTCTTAGCTGGTAGCCCTGGTGGCGTATGCCATTCGGGTATGTAAAACCGCAAGGTTTGAGGTAATCGGCATGTTCTTTTGTCTCTTAGATACAGTGTGGTGCGACGCCGCGCAGTCCTTGAACTGCAGTTCATTTTTGCGCTAGCATTTAGCGTTAGCGGTTTCACTCAGCGCTGTGTTAAAGCGCTGAAGGTATTCTGGCACCAGTGCCTTTAGTTATTCTGAACATTGGATTCTCCAACTGCTGGGTGGCGACTCCGCTGAGCAAGTGGTTGTCGTGCCAAAGACCCCGGTTCGAATCCGCAGTTTACGCCTGCCTAACTTTGTTTATTTGTTTCTTTCTTGTTTCAGATTGGTGTGTCAGCTCCGCGATCCAGAGCGCGCCGACCGGTCACTGCGATAGTTAGTCGCGGTGTTGGGTCTAGCGCTCCTCGGAGTTCCCCTCCTCTCCCCTCGCTCCTAAGCGTTTTAGGGGTTCTCGCGCTCCCGTTTTCCCAGCACCACTACAGTGCGGTGGTAACGCTCCCGGCTGCCACGCGGCTGACCGGGGTTCGCGTCCCGCTTCCTTCTGTTTTGGTTTCACTTTGTCTATTTTTCATTTAGTTGCGTCAGCAGCTCCGTCGGAGTTTCCGATCGGGTTTTTTGTGTTCTGTTTTTCGTTTGCTGTTTATCTTTCTGTTGTCCTTTATAATTAAATAAAATATTATTATTTTTATTTACTTCTGCATTTGCGTCCTTTCTTCCCACGTGACAGAAAGGTGCGACCAACCATGGACGCAGCAGAAACGCCACCCCCTATCGACGTATTACGCCACCAGGGTGTGGCGTTAGGCAGGCACGAGGTGGCCATTAGTCAATTGGCGCAGCAGGTAGCTGCGCTTAGCCAGCAGTCTCCAGCTTTAGGAGCCGGCCCACACCCCCCACCCCATTCGGGAGGATGTGGAAGCCGCGACACCCCCATTCCTCCTCCTGAAAGATATTCGGGAGAGGCCAAGAGGTGCCGTGGCTTCCTCCTCCAGTGCGCGCTAGCCTTCGAGTTGCAGCCCTCCCGCTACCCCCCTTCAGGTTTGTGTCGATTCAGGTGCGGTGGAGAATTTCATTGACAGCGATCTGGTACACAGGCTGGGGATTGAGGTCCAACCGCTAGCATCACCAGTGTCGGTCCATGCGGTGGATGGCCGACCTGTAGCGGGCAGCCCGATAACCCAACAGACAAGACCTCTCACGTTGCGT
The DNA here is from genome assembly GCF_030014385.1 of Trichomycterus rosablanca. Classification (NCBI taxonomy): domain Eukaryota; kingdom Metazoa; phylum Chordata; class Actinopteri; order Siluriformes; family Trichomycteridae; genus Trichomycterus; species Trichomycterus rosablanca. The sequence continues at coordinate 23,791,095 of NC_085996.1, forward strand.
CTGCAAAACCACGAGGAACGGATTACCTTTCTTGTAACTCACGTTCCTCACCTCCAGGTGGTTTTGGGGTATTCGTGGCTGCAAAGACACAATCCTCAGATCGACTGGGCCACCGGATCAATCTTCATCTGGGGAACGCGGTGTCGCGACTCGTGTTTGCTGCAAGGTGGCACGGGTTCTGCTCCGACGGAACCGAAGATGGAGGTGCCGGATTTGGCAGCTGTTCCCCCTGTGTACCATGACTTACGGGAGGTTTTTAGCAAGTCCCGGGCGCAGGACTTGCCCCCCCACAGACCGTTCGATTGCGCCATCAATCTTTTGTCCGGCACTACTCCTCCTAGGGGGCGCCTTTTTTCGCTCTCCGGTCCAGAGAAGGTGGCTATGGAGGAGTATGTGCGTGAGGCACTTAAACAGGGGTTCATCCGTCCTTCCTCCTCCCCAGCTGGGGCAGGGTTCTTTTTTGTGAACAAGAAGGACGGCACCCTGCGCCCCTGTATCGATTATCGCGGTCTGAACGCCGTTACGATCAAGGATCGGTACCCGCTGCCGCTGATGGCCACGGCTTTCGAAGCCCTTCAGCGAGCTTCTGTTTTTTCCAAGCTCGATCTTCGCAGCGCGTACAATTTGATCCGGATCAGGCAGGGGGATGAGTGGAAGACTGCGTTCATTACGCCCACTGGCCACTATGAATACCTGGTGATGCCATTTGGGTTAATGAATGCCCCCGCAGTCTTCCAGAGATTTATCAATGAGGTCTTGCGGGAGACTCTTGGTAAATTCGTCTATGTTTACTTAGACGATATTCTTATCTTTAGTCGGTCCATCGACGAGCATATAGGGCATGTCCGACGAGTTCTCCAGCTTTTGCTCGACAACCATTTGTTTGTCAAGCTGGAGAAGTCAGTCTTTCACTCCCCCACGGTTTCGTTCCTGGGGTTTGTAGTGGCCGAGGGCACCCTGCGCATGGACTCGGCTAAGGTATCAGCTGTGGAGAAGTGGCCAACTCCAAGTTCTTTACGCCAACTGCAAAGGTTTTTGGGCTTTGCAAACTTTTTTCGGCGTTTCATTAAGAACTTTAGCTCAGTCGCCTCTCCGTTAACGGACCTTACAGGAAAAGGTCCGTTCCGATGGACGGTGCAGGCCCAACAAGCTTTTGACGAGCTAAAAACACTCTTGACAACTGCTCCCGTTTTACAGTTGCCCGACCCAGAGGAACCCTTCGTTGTCGAAGTGGATGCCTCCGAGGTCGGAGCTGGGGCAGTTTTGTCCCAAAGAGTGGGGCCAGGGAAGAAGCTGCATCCATGTGCCTTCTTCTCGCACCGCCTGACTCCAGCCGAGCGGAACTACCCGGTTGGAGACAGGGAACTCTTGGCCATTAAGTTGGCGTTAGAGGAGTGGCGACACTGGCTCGAGGGGGCCAATCATCCTTTTCTTGTCTGGACGGATCACAAAAATCTGTCATTCATCCAGCAAGTCAAGAGGATGAACTCCCGTCAGGCCCGGTGGTCCTTATTTTTTGGAAGGTTCAATTTTACACTGTCTTATAGACCGGGGTCCAAAAACGTCAAACCGGACGCTCTGTCTAGACAGTGGGAACCGACCAGGCCGGAGACCGGACCTGATCCCGTGATCCCCTCGACCCTGATAGCGGCCCCAGTCACATGGGGCATATCGAAGGTCATTCGGGATGCCTACCGGGCTGAACCCGACCCCGGTGGGGGACCTCCTGACAGACTGTACGTACCTTCATCCGTACGGCGTCAGGTTTTTGAATGGGCCCATGCTTCCCCATTTTCGGCGCACCCAGGTGTGACTAAGTCCCTGGTCTTGCTGCGCCGAAGATTTTGGTGGCCGGGGATGGAGAACCAGGTACGTGACTTTGTCCGTGCTTGCTCTGTGTGTGCTCTGAACAAGACACCCAGAGAGCGCCCGAGGGGCCTCCTTCATCCGTTGCCAATACCTGCTAGACCGTGGTCCCACATTTCTCTGGACTTTGTGACAGGCTTGCCAAAATCCAGAGGGTTCACGGCGGTATTGGTAATTGTCGACCGGTTTACCAAATCTTGCCTTTTTATCCCACTGCCCAAGCTACCATCCGCCATGGGTACTGCGCAAATCATCCTGAATCATGTGGTGAGAGCACATGGGGTCCCATCAGACATTGTGTCTGATCGGGGTCCACAGTTTGTAAGCCAGTGCTGGCGGGCCTTTTGCCAACTTATTGGCGCCACGGCCAGCTTATCCTCCGGCTACCACCCGGAGTCGAATGGGCAGTCGGAGAGGCTGATCCAGGATCTGAGCAAGATGCTCAGGTGCCTGACGGCAGGGAATCCGACCACGTGGTCGGATAAGTTGATATGGGCAGAGTTTGCTCACAACACCCTGCATCATTCGGCGATTGGAATGTCACCGTTTGAGGCTCAGTTCGGGTACCCTCCGCCGCTCTTTCCTGAGCAGGAGCAGCAGGTAGCGGTCCCGTCTGTACAGCTTCATGTCCGCCGCTGCCGCGCCGCCTGGCGCAAAGCTAGGCAGGCACTTGTGGCCACCCAGCGCTCTGTGAAGCGCAAAGCTGACCGCAGGCGGCAGCCGGCTCTTACCTTCCGGCCAGGCCAACGAGTACTTGTGTCAACGAGGGATCTCCCCGTTCGAGGTGCCCCACATAAGTTGGCACCCAAGTACATTGGTCTGTTCAAGGTGGTAAAGCGGATTAATCCGGTGACGTATAGGTTGGAGCTTCCTCCCCGTATGAAAGTGCATCCAACCTTTCATGTCTCCCATCTCCGACCATTTATGTGCGGGGGAGTTTTACCCCCTCCCCAACCTCCCGCCCCTCGTATCATCCAGGGTGCACCTGCCTTCACCGTCCGCCGGTTGCTTGACAGCAGGAAGGTTCAGGGTAGCACCCAATACTTGGTGGATTGGGAAGGTTACGGCCCTGAGGAACGTTCATGGGTACCGGCTCGCCAGATCCTGGACCCTGAACTGATCCGCGAGTTCCGGCGCAACCGAGCTGCGGGTCTTGGGACCTCAGGAGCTGTCCCTAGAGGAGGGGGTTCTATAACGAGGTCTGTGGTAGCTGGTGAACGTGCCCCGGGTTCCCAGCGAAGCAGACATTACAGAGCTCAGAAAACAAAGGCCTCTTATACCAGGCCTCCTAATTAGTGCTGATCACCCGCAGCTGTGGGGCTGACTATTTAAGCCAGCTCCACACAGCAGCGGGTGTCGCACCTTCGTTTGTTTTCCGGTCCGTTGTAGCAGCTCGTCCACACGTTCGTAGTCTTAGCTGGTAGCCCTGGTGGCGTATGCCATTCGGGTATGTAAAACCGCAAGGTTTGAGGTAATCGGCATGTTCTTTTGTCTCTTAGATACAGTGTGGTGCGACGCCGCGCAGTCCTTGAACTGCAGTTCATTTTTGCGCTAGCATTTAGCGTTAGCGGTTTCACTCAGCGCTGTGTTAAAGCGCTGAAGGTATTCTGGCACCAGTGCCTTTAGTTATTCTGAACATTGGATTCTCCAACCGCTGGGTGGCGACTCCGCTGAGCAAGCGGTTGTCGTGCCAAAGACCCCGGTTCGAATCCGCAGTTTACGCCTGCCTAACTTTGTTTATTTGTTTCTTTCTTGTTTCAGATTGGTGTGTCAGCTCCGCGATCCAGAGCGCGCCGACCGGTCACTGCGATAGTTAGTCGCGGTGTTGGGTCTAGCGCTCCTCGGAGTTCCCCTCCTCTCCCCTCGCTCCTAAGCGTTTTAGGGGTTCTCGCGCTCGCGTTTTCCCAGCACCACTACAGTGCGGTGGTAACGCTCCCGGCTGCCACGCGGCTGACCGGGGTTCGCGTCCCGCTTCCTTCTGTTTTGGTTTCACTTTGTCTATTTTTCATTTAGTTGCGTCAGCAGCTCCGTCGGAGTTTCCGATCGGGTTTTTTGTGTTCTGTTTTTCGTTTGCTGTTTATCTTTCTGTTGTCCTTTATAATTAAATAAAATATTATTATTTTTATTTACTTCTGCATTTGCGTCCTTTCTTCCCACGTGACACCATTGACTTCCATTCATTTTTGTTTGAATGGTTGTTGAATGGTTATTTCTGTAACATTTATGTAACCTATAAGAGCCCCATTCATTTTTTGAAAGTTTGAGATATCGACGCCGTTCCAACTCTAAATCGTAAAGCCCACTGATGTAACCCCGACTCAGATACAGCATGGGGATTCGAACACACGCCCACCTGCCACGCCCGGTTTTCAGCCCCATTCACTTCCATTCATTTTTTGAAAGTTCGAGATATCAACGCTGTTCCAACTCTAAATCGTAAAGCCCACTGATGTAACCCCGACTTGGGTGCAGCATGGGGATTCGAACCCACGCCCAAATGCCACGCCCGTTTTTCAGCTCCATTCACTTCCATTCATCTTTTGAAAGTTCGAGATATTAATGCCGTTCCAACTCTAAATCGTAAAGCCCACTGATGTAACCCCGACTCACATACAGCATGGGGATTCGAACCCACGCCCACCTGCCACGCCCGTTTTTCAGCCCCATTCACTTCCATTCATTTTTTGAAAGTTTGAGATATCAACGTCGTTCCAACTCTAAATTGTAAAGCCCACTGATGTAACCCCAACTTGGGTACAGCATGGGGATTCGAACCAGCACCCACCTGCCACGCCCGTTTTTTTCTTTTATTCACTTCCATTCATTTTTTGAAAGTTTGAGATATCAACGCCGTTCCAACTCTAAATCGTAAAGCCCACTGATGGAATCCCGACTCACATACAGCATGGGGATTCGAACACACACCCACCTGCCACGCCCAGTTTTTGGTCCAATTCACTTCCATTCATTTTTTAAAAGTTCGAGATATTAACGCCGTTCCAACTCTAAATCGTAAAGCCCACTGATGTAACCCCGAATCACATACAGCATGGAGATTCGAACCCATGCCCACCTGCCACGCCTGTTTTTCAGCTCCATTTACTTCCATTCATTTTTTAAAAGTTTGAGATATCAACACCGTTCCAACTCTAAATCGTAAAGCCCACTGAATGCACTGCACCGCAATCACACTCGCATTTTCTGCAGGAAATGCACTCTCTAGTTGCATTATGCTTCCTCTTTACTGATGCTGACCCCCGCCCCTGATTGAGGAGAGCCTCCTCCGACACGTGTGTAGTAGCCGATTGCATCTTCGGATCAGCTTTGTGTTCGGAGAGCAACACACTGATCAACATGTTATTCCTCGACTCTGTGCAGGTTCCATCAATCAGCCAGCAGAGGTCATAATTGCATCAGTTATGAGGTCCGTATTCGGCTCCCCTTCCTGTATGAACAACAGCCAATCGTTTTTCATGTAGCCGCCCAGCCCGGCCGGATGGCAGAGCTGAGATTCAATATGATGTATTCGAAATCCCAGCTCTGGTGTGCTAGCGTATTTTACTGCTGCACAACCTGAGCGGCCAATTACTGACTCTAACGTAAATTTCAGACATCTACAATGAAATTGTAAATAGTCATAAAGTACATTAAAGATATCTTACCTTTTAGATATTTTAAATATATTTTAGACATCTAAAACACATTAAATTGTTGATATCTTGAATGCAAGTAATGACTAGGCAAAACTAAGATAGGATTATTCAGAAATGTATTTTTGACTAATCAAAAGTCTTTTTAAGAGCCGCTCAGGTGGTGCAGCGGTAAAAACACATGCTGGAACCAGAGCTGGGATCTCAAATACATCTTAGCTCTGCCTGCCGGCTAGGCTGAGCAGCCACATGAACAACGATTGGCCTGTTGCTTAGATAGGGGTGGGATTAAACCGGATGGGGTCTCTCTCTCATAACTAATGAAATTACGACCTCTGCTGGTTGATTAATGGCAACTGCACAGAGACGGGAAAAGAGTGTCGTCAGGGTGTGTCTCTCCGTACACAGTGCTGAGCTGCACTGCACTCGTCAAAGTGTAGGTGATAAGATGCATACGGCATGTTGCCTACGTGCCTGAGGGGGCATGGGTTAGCTTCGTTCTCCTCAGTCAGAGCGGGGATCAGCATTGGTGGAGAGGAAACATGACGCCATCGGGCAATTGGATGCGCTAAAAAGGAAGAAAAGGGGGGAGAAAATGCATGAAATAATAATAATAATGAAAAAAAAGGTCTTTTTAAGAGATCTACAAATAAATGACAGATATATTAAACATAGTTTAGCTAGACAGCTTTTGTATTTATGCCATCCTGAATGATCATTCTGACTAGTCAAAGTGTAGCAGATGTATGTAGCATAATTTACATTTACTTTTTCTGCATTTAGCAGTTTACAGAAGTGCTTCTACAGTTTGGTTGTAGTTTGACCATATTATTTTCATGGCATGTTTATTAAAGTAAGCAGTCGTCTGAATGTGAAGTCAGGCCAGTCTAATTCACATTCTCATGTTTTAACATGCCTTTTTGTGCCACAACCATTTAAGCCACCCGAGATTTTGCAGGCTACAGTTCCGGTGACTTAGTGGCATCAATGATAGCATGCAATGTCTACCTGAAAATGTCATTTTTACTAGTCATATTTCAAATAAGAAATATTTTTCAGGATGTGTAAGTCTTCGAATGAAAAATCCAGTGACCATTTGAAATGTCTTAAAATATAATTGTAGATATCTTAAACTGATGTTCTTACTAGTAATATTGTAAATGCAGATATCTTGAGGTGTCATTTTGAATAGTCAAACTGTCATAGTTACTACTCATGACTCAATGTTAAAACAGCTTGCCGTTATTGGAACGCATTTAGGAATTAGCTTGCTGTTCACAACTGCAGCATCATAGTAAAAGAGAGTGGTGAAAAATGATACACCAGCTCATTCTGCTGTTTTTCCTATCATTCTATCAGACTGACCATGTTAATGTTTGTCTGCGGTTTCTCCAGGCGTTAATGTGGATCAGGCCTAAGCCCAGCAGACCTGTTCATAACAAACACAGTCGGAATAACTAAATGCATGCCTATTAGTCAAATACATGAACAGGTGGTTCATATGTTCTGTATGACACATTACTCTAAAGGAAATCTTTTGGGAACTCACACAAGGGCTAAAGGTTACATAGTAGATGGCAGATTCACAATTTTTAATCCAGTTATTTACCACAAGCATGAACAACAAAAACAGTTTTGTATTTTTTTATTTTGATACTGGTCCTGATGTAAGTGAACAAACAAGTGACAAATTAAAAGTAGATCTTAATAAAAGTGGAGAAATATAACTAGTGCAGTTAGTTTCCAGACAGGTGTAAAGTATTGGGTGTGGGTTCACTTGTTCTCTTAGGGAGAAAGGGTAATCAAAAAGCTCTGTCCTATCACCTGCTTATTTATATAAGGATTGTTTCTTCTAAGATGTCACTGGCTCCATTTACAGGTCAAATGGGCCATAGCAAAATTTAATGTGAATTGAAATGAAAATGAAGTGAATTATACACCGGTCAGGCATAACATTAAAACCACCTCCTTGTTTTTACACTCACCGTCTATTTTCTCAGCTCCACTTACCATATAGAAGCACTTTGTAGTTCTACAATTACTGACTGTAGTCCCAACTCTTTCTCTACATACTTTTAGCCTGCTTTCACTCTGTTCTTCAATGGTCAGGACCACTACAGAGTAGGTATTATTTAGGTGGTGGATGATTCTCAGCACTGCAGTGATAATGGCATGGTGGTGGTGTGTTAGTGTGTGTTGGATCAGACACAGCGATGCTGATGGAGTTTTTAAACACCTCACTGTCACTGCTGGACTGAGAATAGTCCACCAACCAAAAACATCCAGCCAACAGCGCCCGGTGGGCAGCATCCTGTGACCACTGATGATCTAAAAGATGACCAACTCAAACAGCAGCAATAGATGAGCGATCGTCTCTGATTTTACATCTACAAGGTGGACCAACTGAGTAGGAGTGTCTAATAGAGTGGACAGTGAGTGGACACGGTATTTAAAAACTCCAGCAGCGCTGCTCATACCAGCACAACACACACTAACACACCACCACCATGTCAGTGTCACCGCTGTGCTGAGAATGATCCACCACCTAAATAATACCTGTTCTGTGGTGGTCCTGACCATTGAAGAACAGGATGAAAGCAGGCTAAAAAGGTATGTAGAGAAATATATATGGTAAGTGGAGCTTCTATATGGTAAGTGGAGCTGATAAAATGGACAGTGAGTGTGGAAACAAGGAGGTGGTTTTAATGTTATGGCTGATCGGTGTATGCTATGATCTTTGCAGTCACCAGATCTAAGATTTTGTACTCACGTGTTGGACAGCACTCTTCATCTTTTAAAAGAATGGTGCTCCTACCCTCTAGTACAGTTCCATAGACTAGGTGAATTTATTTTAAGATGTCTTCAAGCTGGTCTGGATGTTCTTTGTGGCCCAGTACCTTACTAGCATATTTTATGTTATTTTTTCGATTTGTCACATGTCAATAGTGATCTGTCGATAGATTATTTGATATCTTGACAAAAATTCTCACTGTGTCTGTACAACTGACGTCTGTCCCTAAAGATGTCATTTAAATCAGCATGACAATGACAGTCACTCTGTTTACTTATGTAAATAACTTTAATGAAGCTTTCACCGCAACACCACATTTCACATTTATTTTTACAGAGAACCATTAACCACAGGTTAATAAATTAATGGCTTCCTGCAGTGTTTATGGCCACCAGTTTACTTAAATTAGTTAACTGGAAGCCTGACTGCCTGCTTGCTGTTATGGAAACGTTATCCTGTTGTAGCTTGTCGTAGCTGTTCTTGTATCACAAAAATGTGTAAAAAAAAAAACACAATCGCACTAGTGGGATTCAAACAATGATGATAGTAAAACTTGATCTCACAGCAAGACTCCAACCCACTCTGCTTAACACTACATTTTGTACGTATGTATGTAATGTATGTAGGTATGTATGTACAGAGGTGATATGAACTGGACTGTGTTCCCTCGGAGAACCCGAGTTTTGTCACTTTGTTTTTAATTTTGTCGTGTGCAATAGTGTAGCGTAAACAGTGTTGTATGTAACATTGAAATAAAAGCAGTTTGTTGATAGTTGTTTTTTGTTCCACATTATGGAAAATATAAATTTTAATATTTATTCATTTATTTATTAGGATTTCAATGCATTTTCTCCCCATTTTCCTCCCGATTTAGCGCAGTCAATTTGTCTTCCGCTGCTGAGGGATACCCGATTGCATCCGGGGAGAGCACGTCGCTGCTCCTGCCTCTTCCGACACATGCACAGCCCTCCTCTTTTCGCCCCTGCATTCTGCACTGGCTTCTCTTCCACCAGTCAGGGTCCTTACACAGCGTATGAAGATCCCACCCACACATAGTCCGGGACCCTGGTTGGCAGATAGAGAGGTGCTGGGTCGGAGGAAACGTATACATCACACACACACCAACTAATTGCTAAAACACATAAAAAGTGCTCGGTTGCAACACTTACTCTTAAATTACAGACTAAAAACAGCACAAGAACTATTTATTGGGGCCCAGCAGCTAAACACAGGCCTACAATATCCATGCCCAGTGCAAAGTCTTGGATGAATGGTGTAAAACACTCCATTGGACTCTATTAGAAGAGTGGAAACATATTCTAGGCTTCACCATTTGGTAGTCTGCTTACCTGCCTGAATCCACTATGCTGTAACTGTGAAGTTTGGTGGAGGAGGAATAATGATCTGTGTTTTTGATGGTTTCGGGCTGGGCAAATCAAAATGCTGCAACATAAAATGCCATTTTACAGAATTGTGTACCTTCAGCTGCTGTTCTGTGTGGCATCACAATTCCAGTGTACAAAAAGTAAGGTCCATCAAGAAGAAAAGGTAGAAAGAATTTAAATCGCCTGCACAGAATCCTGAATTCAACCTCATCCATCACCTTTGGTATGAACTAGAACACTGTGTATAAAATATACAGTAGCTCTACTATGCAAACAGTGCTCAACAATGTTCTTACAGTTTACAGTTCCTCCATAGTTGTTAGCTACAATGGGAAAACCAGCTCCACATTAATGTCCATAGTCTTCGATACATAAGGATGCACAGGTGGTTACTTTTACTAACACACTGCATACTTTAAACATTATTCGGTCGTTCCTTTCTATTAGACAGTTCCAGGCAGTACACATAGTCGTTCCGACATCCCACAACTATGTTTCGTCCCCACACAATAGGAGAGGAGAAGAGCTCTCCTGAAAAGACAAAATATGCTTTCAGCGTTCCCTGCTCTCCATCTAATATCCACATTGTTCCATCAGTTGAAACTGCAGCTACCAGGGTTCTAGTGCCCCATAGAGAACCATCAAAAACAAATGGACTGGAGTACACCTTGCCTGTGGTCTGGAAGCGCCACAGTATTGATCCATCTTTGGAATTTAAGCAGTACACAGAGCCATCGTGTGATCCACATACAACTGCTTGATTTGCTGGAGACAATGATGCGGAACTGTCATACTCAGTAGATCTGGTTTCGTCACTGGTCAGAGATGGCAGTGAAACAAAGCTTGGTGATGACAAGACGGGTCCATCCGTGACAAACTCCCATAACTGAAAAAAGGGTGAATAAGAGTATAAGTTTACATTAAACACTTGTAACTTTGTGCATAAAAAACTATAGTGTTTAAATGTATATTATATGTCAATATATAATGTTTGTGTCTCCTGTAGCATTTTAAATTGACAGTGTCTGATTACAGGATGCAGGTGGCTTTATATTTATGGTTGGACTATTATCCTCCTCCCAGGATTGACTAAGAGGTGTTACAAATACACAGTATACAGTGTATCACAAAAGTGAGTACACCCCTCACATTTCTGCAAATATTTCATTATATCTTTTCATGGGACAACACTATAGACATGAAACTTGGATATAACTTAGAGTAGTCAGTGTACAGCTTGTATAACAGTATAGATTTACTGTCTTCTGAAAATAACTCAACACACAGCCATTAATGTCTAAATAGCTGGCAACATAAGTGAGTACACCCCACAGTGAACATGTCCAAATTGTGCCCAAATGTGTCGTTGTCCCTCCCTGGTGTCATGTGTCAAGGTCCCAGGTGTAAATGGGGAGCAGGGCTGTTAAATTTGGTGTTTTGGGTACAATTCTCTCATACTGGCCACTGGATATTCAACATGGCACCTCATGGCAAAGAACTCTCCGAGGATGTGAGAAATAGAATTGTTGCTCTCCACAAAGATGGCCTGGGCTATAAGAAGATTGCTAACACCCTGAAACTGAGCTACAGCATGGTGGCCAAGGTCATACAGTGGTTTTCCAGGACAGGTTCCACTCGGGACAGGCTTCGCCAGGGTCGACCAAAGAAGTTGAGTCCACGTGTTCGGCGTCATATCCAGAGGTTGGCTTTAAAAAATAGACACATGAGTGCTGCCAGCATTGCTGCAGAGGTTGAAGATGTGGGAGGTCAGCCTGTCAGTGCTCAGACCATACGCAACATACTGCATCAACTCGGTCTGCATGGTCGTCATCCCAGAAGGAAGCTGACGCACAAGAAAGCCCGCAAACAGTTTGCTGAAAACAAGCAGTCCAAGAACATGGATTACTGGAATGCCCTGTGGTCTGACGAGACCAAGATAAACTTGTTTGGCTCAGATGGTGTCCAGCATGTGTGGCGGCGCCCTGGTGAGAAGTACCAAGACAACTGTATCTTGCCTACAGTCAAGCATGGTGGTGGTAGCATCATGGTCTTGGGCTGCATGAGTGTTGCTGGCACTGGGGAGCTGCAGTTCATTGAGGGAAACATGTCCTGTGATCACTGATGAAGGTCTAGAAGATGACCAACTCAAAACAGCAGCAATAGACGATCGATCGTCTCTGACTTACATCTACAAGGTGGACCAACTAGGTAGGAGTGTCTAATAGAGTGGACAGTGAGTGGACACAGTGTTTAAAAACTAAAGCAGCGCTGCTGTGTCTGATCCACTCATACCAGCACAACACACACTAACACACCACCACCATGTCATTGTCATTGCAGTGCTGAGAATTATCCACCACCTAAATAATACCTGCTCTGTGGTGGTCCTGTGGGGGTCCTGACCATTGAAGAACAGGGTGAAAGCAGGCTAAAAAAAAGCATGCAGAGAAACAGATGGACTACAGTCGGTAATTGTAGAACTACAAAGTGCTTTTTTATGGGAAGTGGAGCTGATTAAATGGACAGTGAGTTTAGAAACAAGGAGGTGGTTTTAATGTTATGGCTGATCAGTGTATGTTGAGGTGGGCATATTGCTGCTCACTCCTCCTCCAACCTGCGTGCAGGCCTTAACGGGACCCTTTTCCACCCATGCACTCTGCACAGGCACCTCTATCAGCCAATCAGGGTCCTTACACAGCGTTTGAAGACCCGCCCACATATTCCGGTCATCCCTCCCTGCAGGCACTGGCAATTATGCCCGCTAAATGATGTTTATATACCAACTATTATAAAAGTTTTGTCTTTATCTGTTTGGCTCTATCTAAATAAATAAATAATTAAATATCTATTAATTATCTAAATGATCTTTATTAAATTATTATTAATTTATTTAAATGTTCATTTATTTTTTTAAATGTAATTAAATTACATTATTAATTATCTTTATTTAATCTAAATCTAAATAAAGTAATAATTAAAGTATCTGTTGTATAGTTTCTTACCAGACTTCCATCATGGTTTAATGCACTGATGTTTCCACTTACTGATCCAATGCACACACAGGTAACAGAACAGCAAGGAGAGGAGAAAAATGGAGCTTTGCTGCAGTACTTCCACAGAAGTTTACCACTATCCTGTAGAAAGAATCAAGAATTATTTAGATCATTATAAATGCTGTGTCTAGAAATAAGAAATAAGATATCTAAACTCTAGTCCGGGATGCTAGGATAAATAAAAAGGTTCATTTATTCAAGGTTTATTTTTTATTTACTTCTTTGATTTGATTCGTTTGAAATGTTACTGACCATATGCAAGATGAATGGCTTGACTATAATACTAATTTATATAACAATGTAGTTTTTATGTATTTATTTTAGTCATCTACATTATTATATGCAGGTGTGCTAGATAGGTAGGTAAGTAGGTAACTCAATATCTCATCTGCAGATAGTCTCTTAAACAGTTAATTAAAATGAAACATAGATACTTAAGTACACACAAAATATTCATATTAATTATTCAGAAAAGTATTGGTGCTATTTATCAAGTCTTAGGTACTTCACACAAAACTGTTTAGCATGAAACAAAGCTTTATGTCTATGTGTATATTATCATCACATATAACTTATTATCATCACAATCAAGTCGGTTTTGATGTTCTCATACAGAAAGAGAATAGCCTGGACTCACTGGATTGAGACAGTGGAGCTGCCCTCTCAATGTGGCAGCATACAGCCGTCTGGGGAAAGAGTGGACACAGGGGGAGGAAAACACTGCACCACCTTCACAATAGTATTTCCACACACACTGCTTCATCTGAAACACACACAAACACACTGAACTGAATGTGTTCACATAAGACAAATGCTACATACAGATTCACATAAAATATCAAAGGTTATCAGAAATCAAATGGTTTTCAGGGTTCACCAGTTTGTCAAGCTTTAACACCAATGTTTCCCCCTCCCCTCACAATCCTAATTTTAACTAATTATAGAGAACGATATACAGTAAACTGCATAGTTATTTACCGTCTTAACTCTGAAATGAATCTAAATTGAACTTACCGTATACAGTATGTCATGAATACACAAAAGTTAAATGTATTAAAGCTTATATACACTGCAAAATGATTTACACTAAAGCGGTGATATTTACCCCATTACTGTAACACCCCTAAATTAGATCTGGTACATCCAGTTGCTATCCGAAAGTCACATAATTAGCTTAATGGAGCCCATGTGCTCAAAATGTGATCTCAAAATAAATACATAGACAGTGGTAACTCAGTTGTGAAGCTACTAGGCTAGTAATTAGAAGCTCTTTGTTTCAAGCCTCACCAGGGCCAGGTTGCCATTTTTGGACCCTTGAGCGAGATCAATGCTGGACTTGTCGCTCAGTGGTAGCTCAGTGGTTAAGGTATTAGACGAGTAATCAGAAGATTGCTGGTTCAACCCCTCCGCTGCCATTGCTGGGCCCTCAAGCAAGGTCTTTAACGTTTAGATTGTTTACATTCCAGAAATGTAATTACACCTGATTCTGAAAGGTATAAATGTTTAATAGGTGACAGATCTGGACAGACACTCTGTTGTTGTGGGCAAAGAATAACCATGAATCTTACAGGAAAAGACGTAGCTTTGATGGCAGCATGTGCCTCTGTAAAACCCTAATATTCACCTCAATGTTAACGGTATCTTCACACATATGCAGGTCACTCATGCCATGGTCCCTGATGCACTTTCAAAGCATGACAGATGTCTGTATAATATTCACCCTTTGCTGTTAATAGTCTAAATGGTCCATTTTGTCTTTTAAATGTTAAAGGGGTGAATAGTTATGCTACAAAGTGTATTTACTAATATTAAATAGGCGCTAAGTAAATAATTACTTCAGCGTTTACCTGTGGTTGAAGAGCATAGACATGTCCATCATGTGAACCAACAATAACCAGTCCAGTCTGAGAATCTACAGTGGGAGAACTCTTTATTGTATCTTCTGTTTTGAACATCCAGCATGTCTCTCCTGTGTCCACATGCAGAAAATACACCTGTCCATCATAACAGCCTAAAAGAAAGGCAAAAAATGACATAGCAGCTTATTTATTAATGAAATAAGAGCTTACAATTGTCAATACACCCAACTGTAACCTGTTGTTAATGGTTGAAAGTACTGTATTAACTTTCCTGAGCAGGAGGTACAGTTACATTTACATTTTCAGCATTTAGCAGACGCTTGTATCCAAAGCGACTTACACAATGAGCGGAACACGATGAGCAATTTAGGGTTAAGGGCCTTGCTCAGGGACCCAACAGTGGCAACTTGGTGGTGGCGGGGCTTGAACCAGCAACCTTTTGTTTACTAGTACCTTAACCACTGAGCTATCACAGGTACATCAAATATTAATACACTCACTTATTAATCATTAATTACAATGTCATAGTATTAATTATATTATTAATTACATGAATGTGTTACAATGCTTTAAATTGTAATATAGGCTTGGTGGGGAACTGTCGCCTCACAGCACAAGGTCCTGGTGCCCAAGTTCCAGGGGTTGAAATCCCAATAAAGATGTTTCACAAATACAGAAGGCACATGACATTACATGAACCTAACCACTGGGTGAACTAATATAAGTGCACCCTTAGTGCCGGTCCCAAGCCCGAACAAATACATGGGTTGAGTCAGGAAGGGCATCCAGTGTAAAAAAAAAACTGGTTACACAAGATTCATCAGTTCACAAGTTCAATGTCAAACACAGTCATGGACAATTTTGTACCCCCAACTTACCTCACTTGCATGTCTTTGGACTGTGGGAGGAACCCGGAAACCCACGCAGACACACAGAAAGGACCCAGACCTCCCCAGCTGGGAATCGAACCCAGGACCTTATTGCTGTGAGGCGACAGTGCTACCACTGAGCCACTGTGCTACCCAAGCTTTCTTCCTTTTTCTATTATTAGGGTTATACAAGGTTATCATATTGCAAGGTAACCTTTACCTACTTTATATGGTCAAAAGTATAAACTTATGCAACAAGAGAGGCTTTGGGGTGACAGAGTGTTGAGTTTTAGTGGCTACATTGTCACTCCCAGTCTCCTTTTTAAATGGCTGCTACTCCTGAAACAAAATACTGTTGGACATGATAAACTTGCATTTCATTTGCATCTCAATGTTATGCTATCCAGATTGTGACTACTAACCTACTGCTACGAGGTTCCCACATTTTGAAACAGCCGCAGAGGATTCTAGTCTGCCTCCTAGCACCCGCTCCCAGAGCACCTCTCCAGTGCTCAGATCCAGAGCTTGCAGTCTGTGTGAGTGAGAGCCGATGAAGACGATGGCCCGATCAGAACGTACCAGCAGGACCGGTGAGGCGTCCACACATCTGCCCGTATCGGAGCTCCAGCAGACCCGCAGCTCAAGAGGTAGCTCCTCTGATGTGATGTCCTGACCTTTCTCCTTTCCAGATGGAATATCCTGGTCTGTGTTTATGGGTCTTACCGAGAACTCAGTCTGACTTGGTTTGCTCAGAGATGAGGTACTAATATTTCCACTTGATGAATCTTGTGACTTGTCTTCTGTAATTTTACTCTGCTTTCTACTTCGAGAGTAATTCCAGTCTATAACCTCTCCAGCTCTTCTAACGAGTACAAATCCCATACTTCCTCTCTCTGAGAAAACCACAGGTGAGATGGGCGTCTCCGGGTTTATGTTGGAGGTCACTTCTGTGTGGTATCTTTTGGCTGGTATAGCTAGTGTAGAATCTTCAAGTTGTCTCTTGGATGATGTCTGGTTAGGATTGTGCTGTGTTGGTGTGGTGATGTGTTTCAGTACATCTGAGAAAGTGCCGTCTAGAATGACCTCTAGCAGACCTGTAGAGGACGCTCTCATAGTAAGAGTGATGTGATCAAAGAGCCGCAGAGCTTGAAGGGAATCCCCACCACTTAACATGAAGTGGGCATCTTCTGTGATGACCACATCATCTGGAAGACCAAGACATTCCTATCACACACAAACAAAGTTAACAAAGTTATTATTGCTAATGTGGTTCTACGTGTTACTAAATTATAGAGTATGCTTATATTTTTAGGTATTTTTTCTTATGACCTGGTTATTTTGTTTGTGTTTAGAAGTCGATGAAGACCATACAACTGTTACTTAGGCCCAGATGACTAAAAATATAGAATTAGAAGCCATTGCATGTGTGAGAGTGTCTGCAAAGGTTCCCTCGGGGAGCTCTGGTTTCCACCCATACTCCAAGACATGGTAGTGAGTTGAATTGGAAATACAAAATTGTTCATGACTGTGTTTGACACTTAACGACTTGAACTAATGAATCTTGTGTAACGATTAAATACTTGTCCTGTCATGAATGTAAGCAAAGTGTGTAAAACATGACATTAAAACCCTAATAAATAAATAAATGTATTTGTGAGTAGCCATAACCTCCTTAATTTATGGATTTCTGATTTAATATTACAAAATATCTCTTTACTTCTTCTTTTCCTCGGCCTTTGTCTCGTTCGTTTTGAGGGGTCAGCTTGGCACAATTTTTACGCCGGATGCCCTTCCTGACACAACCCTCCCTATTTTATCCGGGCTTGGGACCGGCACTACAATGCACTGGTTTGTGCATCTAGCGGCTAGGTATCTATAGGACAATTCAGTGTTTCCAATTAGCCTGGTGGCATGTTTTTGGACTGTGGGAGGAAACCGAAGCACCCGGAGGAAACCCACGTGAACACGGGGAGAACATGCAAACTCTGCAAAGAAAGGACCCGGACCGCCCCACCTGGGGATCAAACCCAGGACCTTCTTGCTGTGAGGCGACAGTGCTACCCACTAAGCCACCGTGCCGCCCTACAAAATATCTCTTTTCTAAAATGCCTAAATCTATACCTTAGCTAGGATGACTTAAACAGTGATTCAAAGCTAGTTTAATATACAGAAGTAGTATGTTGTAAGCATATAGGGGCTGGCCTTAACTTTTGGTGTCACAGGTCTCAAATGGCCCATAAACTTAACTGCTGCCTTAACTTTTACTATATTAAGGGTGACAGCTAAAACACTAAAATATTTCAACATGCAGTCATTTACCCACCATGTTATGCCTTATCATGGAAGTGTTCATTGTTAAGGCTTGTTTTGCAGCCATAAGACCTGTGAAACTTGCAGTCACTGAGAGAACAATGAACTTTAGACGAAAACTAAACTGAGGCAAAATTGGATCATGTAATAGGACAACAATCCCAAGCACACCAGAAAATCGACATTTAAAAGGGCTAAAAAACAAAAAATATTCAAAGTCTAGACCTCAACACCAGAGATGCAGTAGTGGGGGGGGGGGGGCATAAACATACGCCCTCAAACAACAGTGAACTGAAGCAATGTTGTTGAAGAAGGGTGAGCCAAAAATCTTCCAAAATGATAAGACTGGTGCTCAGGTGGCACAGCAGTAAAATATGATAACACACCAGTGCTGAGATCTTGAGGTCGAATGTCAGCTATGCTATCAGCCATCCAGACGCTTACACAGACACACAACTGGCTGTGTCTCTAGAGGGCAGGACAATGGCTGAAGTGGGTTTTCTTATAACTGCTGCAATTGCAGCTTCTGCTGGCTGATCGATGGTGCCTGAACACTAAAATGGGTGAGATTAGTGCTCTCCATATGAACCTGCCTCATGCAGGTCAAAAGGTGTCGGTACTGTACATCTGTGATGGCTGCATGTAATACTGAAACCAGTTTTTATTGACTGTGAAATTAAAGATCCAGACTTTGAATTGTAGGATCCAAGAAATATACAAAAATCCTCGTACCTTCCATAGTGTCTGCAGTCTTTCCCTTACAGTCTCTACATCTTCCAGTGCAGTGTGTTTACCACTGATCTCTCTCTGTCTTTCATACATTCTCATTAGCTTCTCCATTGCTACTTTCCCTATTGAAACACAACCATGAGAGAAGTAAAACAAGGTTGTGTGTTACAATCAGAAACATAATATCTGTTATAAAGGCGTAGAAAATACCATGATTGGTGAGTGGCAGTTCTGGAACCAGTAACACAGTATCTGGAATGCAGTGGCTGGGCACGAGCTGAGAGAGTCCCTGAGAAACTGCCATCTCAAGAGATGTAGAGGAAAATGATGAGTCTTCTAAGACCTCAGTGTTGTTGTGGACATGACCTTCTTGGTAAACCTTATGTTCCAAGGCGATGTTTCTGTGGTTGGAGGTGGGCACTACAAAAGCTACCAATCTGCTGCTGTCATGTAGACTGACCACAGCGGTATCCACCTCAGGCAAACTTTCCAAAGCCTGGCACGGGAAGAAAAAACAGAAATACTATAAAACACTTTATTATGAAAGGTTAAACAATCCAGAAACCTGGAGAGAACCGGAAAGACTGATAAGCTTTGATATATTTTTCCATTTTTAAGTTCACCTTATCTTTGATGGTGGATTTTAGTCTTATTGTTTTATAAATAGTGCTTTTGACTGGTATTTGGAGTACTAAAGGATAATAATGTCATGGCCAAAGCTTCTCAGCTTTAAGCCTTTCACATATTCATATTATTATTGTTGGATACTATGATAAGTATTTTGCCATGCACTACCATTGTCTATGTTAAAAACAATTATTGTTGATTTGATCATATTTGAATAGTCAATGAAACCTCATTTAAAGATGAACAGCTGGCTTGCAGACTTAATTGTTATTAAAAAAGGCTGTATCCCAAATTACTGGAATATGAACTACATCAGAAAAGCAACAATAGCATTGGTGTTGTCTTAATCTGACAATAATTAGTAAAGTAGGGTGATTAGAAATTCTGTTCCAGTGCATAAAACTTAATTAACCAAGAAAAACTCTTAGTTAATAATCTATTTTATATAATTATTGCTAGTATCTAGGGGGTGCAGTGGAAACATACACTAGCGCACTGGTGCTGAGATCCGGGGTTTAAATCTCAATGGCGCTATTGGCCGGTTGGTCATTTACACAGACATGATTGGCTATATCTGAGGATGGGGGGGCTAAATAGCCTATCCATTGGAAGGTGCACTTGTTAGTACACTCTGTGTGGCTGTCACAAGCCTGGATACAAATAAGGAGGGTTGCTTCAGGAAGGGTGTAAAAACTGTGCCAAATCAGGTATGCGGACCAGAATGGTCAATCGTGGCAGCCCCTAAATATGGTAAACATGCCAGTATCTATGTAAAGTATTTAAAATTAAATTGACACTCTCAATGGTTTTATAAAAGACGGTGGGCTGGGGATAAGTCAGGGTAAAGGTTCTTAGGTTGGGAAATAAAACACATTAACAATTTACATTTTTATCTTATAAAAATTACATCCACTAAAACTTTACAATCATCAATACAAGTAAGTGATTTACACTGAAAGACCCCCACCTGTTGCAGTGCATTAAGGTGTACCTGCTGGCCATGGCGTTTGACCAGCCTATCCTTCCTTCCCAGATAATATAGTTGAGAGTTCTGCACCATCGCCCAGTCCCCTGTAGCACGCATCACTCCCTTAGCAGTACATATCTCATCGTCTAGCAGACACACCCTCTCCCGGCCACCTGTAAAATATATACAGTATATACACACAGGTAAATGATACAATTGGATGCATTAGTATTTTTATTAATAGCACCAACCTTTAAGCTTTAGTATTTCTGTTATAGCTATGAGTAATAATTGTAAAATATTATATATTATTTACAATTTCTGCTTCTTTCAGATTTATAAACAATGAATTTATAAAGGCGCTTGCATGACCCAGTTGGTTAAATATCAAAAATGTTTAAATGAAATGAGAACAAATGGTTCTATATTATTACCTATGAAAATTTGGCCTTCTCCTTCAGTCACCAAACATCCTCTCTCGTCTCTTACTTCCACAACAGTGTCCCTTAGAGGCTCCCCAAGAGGCACAGATGCAGCTGTCCTTTCAAATAAGATAAATAATAAACATGTTCTGGACCATCATTCATTTTACTTCAACATCCCACAACAAAGCATTCAAGATCTGGATAGTATTTAAATAAGTTTTAAAACTGTTCTGGAAGCAATGGGTGGCCCAACTCCATATTAGCTTCTTTATTCATGTGATTGCAGTAGGCACTGTTGTTATCCGTTAGTCTTATTCTTCTTATTATTATTCCACCCGTTTTTTGTCCAGCTTTCTTCATCCACAATTTTCGAGATATTGACGCCGTTTCAACTCTAAATTGTCCGCTGATGACACCACTGCTTGTATACAGCTTTTGGATTTGCACACCCGTTCACATGCCATATACAGTGTATCACAAAAGTGAGTACACCCCTCACATTTCTGCAGATATTTAAGTATATCTTTTCATGGGACAGCACTGACAAAATGACACTTTGACACAATGAAAAGTAGTCTGTGTGCAGCTTATATAACAGTGTAAATTTATTCATCCCTCAAAATAACTCAATATACAGCCATTAATGTCTAAACCACCGGCAACAAAAGTGAGTACACCCCTTAGTGAAAGTTCCTGAAGTGTCAATATTTTGTGTGGCCACCATTATTTCCCAGAACTGCCTTAACTCTCCTGGGCATGGAGTTTACCAGAGCTTCACAGGTTGCCACTGGAATGCTTTTCCACTCCTTCATGACGACATCACGGAGCTGGCGGATATTCGAGACTTTGCGCTCCTCCACCTTCCGCTTGAGGATGCCCCAAAGATGTTCTATTGGGTTTAGGTCTGGAGACATGCTTGGCCAGTCCATCACCTTTACCCTCAGCCTCTTCAATAAAGCAGTGGTCGTCTTAGAGGTGTGTTTGAGATCATTATCATGCTGGAACACTGCCCTGCGACCCAGTTTCCGGAGGGAGGGGATCATGCTCTGCTTCAGTATTTCACAGTACATATTGGAGTTCATGTGTCCCTCAATGAAATGTAACTCCCCAACACCTGCTGCACTCATGCAGCCCCAGACCATGGCATTCCCACCACCATGCTTGACTGTAGGCATGACACACTTATCTTTGTTCTCCTCACCTGATTGCCGCCACACATGCTTGAGACCATCTGAACCAAACAAATTAATCTTGGTCTCATCAGACCATAGAACATGGTTCCAGTAATCCATGTCCTTTGTTGACATGTCTTCAGCAAACTGTTTGCGGGCTTTCTTGTGTAGAGACTTCAGAAGAGGCTTCCTTCTGGGGTTATAGCCATGCAGACCAATTTGATGTAGTGTGCGGCGTATGGTCTGAGCACTGACAGGCTGACCCCCCACCTTTTCAATCTCTGCAGCAATGCTGACAGCACTCCTGCGCCTATCTTTCAAAGACAGCAGTTGGATGTGACGCTGAGCACATGCACTCAGCTGCTTTGGACGACCAACGCGAGGTCTGTTCTGAGTGGACCCTGCTCTTTTAAAACGCTGGATGATCTTGGCCACTGTGCTGCAGCTCAGTTTCAGGGTGTTGGCAATCTTCTTGTAGCCTTGGCCATCTTCATGTAGCGCAACAATTCGTCTTTTAAGATCCTCAGAGAGTTCTTTGCCATGAGGTGCCATGTTGGAACTTTCAGTGACCAGTATGAGAGAGTGTGAGAGCTGTACTACTAAATTAAACACACCTGCTCCCTATGCACACCTGAGACCTAGTAACACTAACAAATCACATGACATTTTGGAGGGAAAATGACAAGCAGTGCTCAATTTGGACATTTAGTGGTGTAGTCTCTTAGGGGTGTACTCACTTTTGTTGCCGGTGGTTTAGACATTAATGGCTGTATATTGAGTTATTTTGAGGGAAGAATAAATTTACACTGTTATATAAGCTGCACACAGACTACTTTTCATTGTGTCAAAGTGTCATTTTGTCAGTGTTGTCCCATGAAAAGATATACTTAAATATCTGCAGAAATGTGAGGGGTGTACTCACTTTTGTGATACACTGTATACCCATTTTTTGCCCTATTCACTTCCAATCATTTTTTGAAAGGCAGGTTGATATACCGAACATCTGCTTACACGACAGCTTGAACACAGTTACAGTCACCTGTCTGGGCAAAAGTATTCACACGCCCACAAACTGCATGTCTTGTATGCAGCTTTTGGATCAGCACACCCGTTTGCCCGCCACACCCATTTTTATACCCTTTTTTCGCCCCATTCAATTTCATTCAATTTTTTAAATTTCGAGATATCAACACCTTTCCAATCCTAAATCATCCGGCCCGTTGATGTCACTGCGACTTGTATACAATTTTTAGACACACACACCTGCTCACCCGCCACGCCCATTTTTTTTGCCCTATTCACTTTCATTCAGTTCCATTCTCTTTAATTCTCGTTTATGAAACCGCGGCTTCTATGATATTTTTGAATATGCACATACAGTCACCCGCCATTGCTGCAATCACCGGGTCCTTGTTTACAGCATTTGGATACGAGTACTAGTTTACCCGCCACGCACATTTTTATACCCATTTTTGGCCCCATTCACTTCTATTTTGAAAGGCAGTTTGATCTACTGAACTTCTGTTCAAATGACAGCTTGAACACACACAGTGACCTGTCTGAACAAAAGTATTCACACCCCCACATACTACATGACCAAAAGTATTGAATTTTGAATAAGGTAGGAGCTTAGATATGATTGATTATTATTTAATCTGGGTTTATTGACAGCAGCTGGCGTTTTAGAAGTTGGGGATTAATTACGAAATCATTTGTTCTATCTGCTACGCACAACGGTGTCGTCATCTGTCCTCCACCTGCAGTCGCTTTGGATAAAAAGTGTCTGCTAAATGCTGTAAATGTAAATTGTTTTTTTAAATTTATTTTAATTGTTTTTCAGTTGTATTTCAGTGTGTCTTTTTATATTTGTGTTATTTTCAGTGTGTAAGTGTCAAAAACAAACCTATTATTTTACATTAGCCTTAAATATATGCAGTTCCACAGGACCATGGAACACACTGACAGGTTTCCTGTACATCCTTATGGGAAAAAATACCTTGAAACTCAAAACCACTCCCAAAACCAACTGATGTCGAGTTTCAAGGTCCCACTGTACTGGACAGATTTGATCTGGAGAACGTCAGCGCCCTGAACACAACCCAATTAAAATGTTAAATAACTTTGGGATAAACTGGAATGTTCATAGTGTTTGTTTGTTTATTAGGATTTTAACGTCATGTTTTACACTTTGGTTACATTCATGACAGAAACGGTAGCTACTCATTACACAAGATTCATCAGTTCACACAAGATTATATCAAACACAGTCATGGACAATTTAGTGTCTCCAATTCACCTCACTTGAATGTCTTTGGATTGTGGGAGGAAACCGGAGCATCCGGAGTAAACCCACGCAGACACGGGGAGAACATGCAAACTCCACACAGAAAGGACACGGACCGCCCCACCTGAAGATCAAACCCAGGACCTTTGAATGTTGATAGTGAGCCAGGCCTTCTGGTCACATGACAGTGCCTGACCTCAACTATATTTTATTAATTGAATTGGCGCAAATGTTCACAGACGTGAGCCATCCAATAGAATAATCCTGTGTGTATTGTATTGTTTTGCACTCGTGTTCTGTGTTGCACCCTGGTCCTGGTCCTGGAGGAACAGTGTTTCATTTTAATATGTACAGTGTATCACAAAAGTGAGTACACCCCTCACATTTCTGCAAATATTTCATTATATCTTTTCATGGGACAACACTATAGAAATGAAACTTGGATATAACTTAGAGTAGTCAGTGTACAGCTTGTATAGCAGTGTAGATTTACTGTCTTCTGAAAATAACTCAACACACAGCCATTAATGTCTAAATAGCTGCAACATAAGTGAGTACACCCCACAGTGAACATGTCCAAATTGTGCCCAAATTTGTCGTTGTCCCTCCCTGGTGTCATGTGTCAAGGTCCCAGGTGTAAATGGGGAGCAGGGCTGTTAAATTTGGTGTTTTGGGTACAATTCTCTCATACTGGCCACTGGATATTCAACATGGCACCTCATGGCAAAGAACTCTCTGAGGATGTGAGAAATAGAATTGTTGCTCTCCACAAAGATGGCCTGGGCTATAAGAAGATTGCTAACACCCTGAAACTGAGCTACAGCATGGTGGCCAAGGTCATACAGCGGTTTTCCAGGACAGGTTCCACTCGGAACAGGCTTCGCCAGGGTCGACCAAAGAAGTCGAGTCCACGTGTTCGGCGTCATATCCAGAGGTTGGCTTTAAAAAATAGACACATGAGTGCTGCCAGCATTGCTGCAGAGGTTGAAGACGTGGGAGGTCAGCCTGTCAGTGCTCAGACCATACGCCGCACACTGCATCAACTCGGTCTGCATGGTCGTCATCCCAGAAGGAAGCTGACTCACAAGAAAGCCCGCAAACAGTTTGCTGAAGACAAGCAGTCCAAGAACATGGATTACTGGAATGCCCTGTGGTCTGACGAGACCAAGATGAACTTGTTTGGCTCAGATGGTGTCCAGCATGTGTTGCGGCGCCCTGGTGAGAAGTACCAAGACAACTGTATCTTGCCTACAGTCAAGCATGGTGGTGGTAGCATCATGGTCTTGGGCTGCATGAGTGTTGCTGGCACTGGGGAGCTGCGGTTCATTGAGGGAAACATGAATTCCAACATGTACTGTGACATTCTGAAACAGAGCATGATCCCCTCCATTCGAAAACTGGGCCTCATGGCAGTTTTCCAACAGGATAACGACCCCAAACACAACCTCCAAGATGACAACTGCCTTGCTGAGGAAGCTGAAGGTAAAGGTGATGGACTAAACCCAATTGAGCACCTGTGGCGCATCCTCAAGTGGAAGGTGGAGGAGTTCAAGGTGTCTAACATCCACCAGCTCCGTGATGTCATCATGGAGGAGTGGAAGAGGATTCCAGTAGCAACCTGTGCAGCTCTGGTGAATTCCATGCCCAGGAGGGTTAAGGCAGTGCTGGATAATAATGGTGGTCACACAAAATATTGACACTTTGGGCACAATTTGGACATGTTCACTGTGGGGTGTACTCACTTATGTTGCAGCCATTTAGACATTAATGGCTGTGTGTTGAGTTATTTTCAGAAGACAGTAAATCTGCACTGCTATACAAGTTGTACACTGACTACTCTAAGTTATATCCAAGTTTCATGTCTATAGTGTTGTCCCATGAAAAGATATAATGAAATATTTGCAGAAATGTGAGGGGTGTACTCACTTTTGTGATACACTGTACTTATATATAGCTGAAATGACAATAAAGCTATATATTAATAAATAAATATATAAATATAATTAAATTATTATATATTGGTAATCTAGGGTGAGTGTACATCCAGTGTTTCACTTCCCTGTAAATCAGGGTGTATTTACATCTGTACAAAGTGCTTTTACGTATCTGTTCTGATGAATAAAGAGTGAATAATCTCTCAGTATTCAGAGCCTGGGCTCTGAACTGAGCCACTTCAGCTCAGCTGTGTGTGGCTCTGTACAGTAGATGTACAGTAGACCTGAGAGTTCCGTCTCACCACGGTAACCAGAGAGGTTCGGAACTCTGGTGAGGCTGAGACACAGCGCTTTACTGAAGGTGCTCATTTGCATTTGAGCCACAGAGCAGAGAGCAGCACGTTATCTACCTGTGAAACTACAAAAGCTAACTAAATCTTAACCGGTCCACCAACATGGATGAGGTTAGAGCCGTGAGATTAGCTTTAGATTATTTCACTTTGGTTTGTTGATCAGGTGTTTTTTTAATATAGATTTGGTGTGGAAATTAAATAGAATTTCACCTGGTTGGTGGGGGTTTTTACATTGCTGTAAGGTCTTGTAATGCTAAAAAAGAGATCCTGTGGTGCTTTTATTATCAAATAAACTCTAATAATCACTTGCAGGATCAATACAGGCTTTAGAAAACGTTGAATCGAGGTGTTGATCATTAAATTAGTTCAATTACTAAAGGTGTAAATAAGAATCTTCCTATTTTACATAATATGTCCTGTTTTTCTGTCTCTCAGTCACTGAAAGACTTTCTGTACCTCGAGATTTTGGGCGAAGCGCCCCTATACTCTCAGGAAGACCTCGCTCAGCTGGAGCAGTGGGTGGCCTGGTAAGCACACAGACGGGACACGGACTGAGCCGACCGGTGGGGTAAACCCCGGCTTCTGGTTAAATCCAACCCTTTATTTAATGTTTTGCAGTGAAGTGGAGAGTCTCGAAAATTTGTTGTCGCTCGACCTTCCATGTGCATCCGAGGGCTTCTCTACCTACGCCCTCCCCGCCTGCACCTACTCAGACCCGGTTCCCTTCGCCGACGCTCCACCGGCAGGAACCGGAAACAAGCAGAGCGAAAAAAAGCAGCTGCAGGAGCCGAACAACGAGCCTATGGTCATTAAACCAAGAGACCAGGGGTGTAAAAGAAAAACCGAGGGCGAGAATGTGGCCAACAAACGGCATTGCCGTGCGGTCAGCTCGGCAAACCTGCCTAACATGCCAAATCTGGCAAACCTAGGTAAGGATTTAGGGCAGTATCTGGTCCTGTGGTTCATTTTCTTCCTGAAATGTCAAAATTGATGCTTTATTATTACAATTTGTGTCTATTTTATAATAAAATCTTCATCGTTGTGTTCTCTTACAGACACATCAAGCTTTAACCCTGTTCCACTACCTCTCCCGAAAACACCCGAATACGTCTAGTGAGTTCCTCACCCTCTGTGGTCACAATTGGTCTATATTTTTACACCAGGGTGTGTAAACTTTTGCTCTTTCTGTCCTCCACAGTCAATACACCACAGCGGTATACTCAGACCCGGTTCCCTTCGCCGACGCTCCACCGGCAGGAACCGGAAACAAGCAGAGCGAAAAAAAGCAGCTGCAGAAGCCGAACAACGAGCCTACGGGCATAAAACCAAGAGGCCAGGGGTGTCAAAGAAAAGCCGAGGGCGAGAATGTGTCCAACAAACGGTATTGCCGTGCGGTCAGCTCGGCAAACCCGGCAAACCTGCCAAATCTGGCAAACCTGGCTTCAGGTAAGGATTTAAGACAATATCTGGTCCTGTGGTTCATTTTCTTCCTGAAATGTCAAAATTGATGCTTTATTGTTACAGTTTGTGTCTATTTTATAATAAAATCGTCATTGTTTTGTTCTCTTACAGACACATCAAGCTTAAACCCTGTTCCACTACCTCTCCCGATGATACCCGAATACGTCTAGTGAGTTCCTCACCCTCTGTGGTCACAATTGGTCTATATTCCTACACCAGGGTGTGTAAACTTTTGCTCTTTCTGTCCTCCACAGTCAGTACACCACAGTGATATCAGTGGAACAGAGGGAAAACTATGTACGCGACTTTATGGCCGCTAATGAGGAGTGCAACTTCATATATGCTCAGATAGGAACATACCTGCAGCACTTTTATTTTCGTGGAGAAAACCTGAAGTTCCTGGTTCCGGGAACCGAGCAGTATCAGGTCAGGAAAACAAAAGATCTAGTGAGAAATAAATGTGAGAAAATCTATTATTGGGGAAGGGGAGGGCGACCTCTGTTGGCTGGGCGATGACACTGCATCGAGACGGGGGATAACAGAGATCAGTGTGTGACTCTCTTACCCCTTTTCCACCGACGCGGTTCCGGTTCCGTTCTGGTTCTTTATTTTGAACCGGTTCCATGTGTTTCCACCGAAAAAAAGAAGTTCCAGACAGCGAACTTGCGGTCTAATCTGGCACCACAGAATACTTGGTTTTTCAGCGCGAACCGTGACATCATCTATGGGCGTGTCACAGTGTAGAGGTTTGAGAAACTGCAAAACCGCGTTTGTGTTGCAGTTTCATATTTTAAAGTTCACCTAAGTTCATTAAATTTTGAGCCAGTTTGCCGCTGATATTCGCTGATATTTTCAAAACGATGAACTGTGTGATATAACGTGGTAAAAGTGACCTGGACAGTACGAACACTGCTTAACGTGAAAAATAAAGCGTAACGTGGTTTGTTGTACTAAAACAATGACTGATGAATTTGGGCAGCACTGAGCACTTATAACCAGTACAGAGCACTTATAACCAGTAATAATGAAGAGAAATTGAGAGTGTCTGTGTCGTACTTTTAGTACATTAAGCCACGTTACGCTTTATTTAGGTGAAGCTTTTTGCGGATTCATAAACACCACACGTGAATTTAATACGGCTTAACACAGATACATGTAGAGCTTTTAGACTGGATTTAATAGTTATTTCACACAGATGTTTGTTCGTGTCGTGGAACTTTAGTGATGTTTTATCGCTCAATACACAGAGAGTCGCGGTGAAAACGAAGCGCAAAATGCTTCTCACATCAATGAACTAAAGAAAACAACAACCACGACAAATACGTCTATGTCTTCTAATCACCAATAGTTCGATCGATGCTTTTTGTATAAAATCAAACATCTGTAACAGAAGCACAAATCCCCACAGATAATCTACACACTCCGCCATCATGTTACTACTCTTTACTTTCGCTGTGTAATGCCTACCGTTGATGACGCAGGCTTGGCTCCCAAAAACTGGTGGAAACGCGGGTTGGTTCTCTACAAAACACCAAGGTTCGAAGAAACCTGAACAGAACCGGTTCAAGAACCATGGTTAAATACGCTATAAGTGCGTGATACGGATCTCCATATAAAGCATGGTCACACATATCGGGGGAGAGAGGCTCAATCAAAGCCCTCTTCACTCAGAAATGTTGAAATATGATCTGGGAACTGGACACGACTAGATTAAATAAATAAAATCTCATATGGTCATGGATTATTTTCAGTTTATTAGTCTGAAATTTCTGCGATTTCCGTTGATAATAAACAGTTCGGATTCTCTTCCTTGTGCAGATGATGTATGATCTGGCGCGGCGGGAATACTTGGACGTGGTGCAGGTGAGTCCGAATAAAAAAAATAAACATCACGTACTGTCAAAAACGCTCCACACGTGCAGCTCAGGTTCTCTAAACGTAAATGTTCTGTGTGTCTGCAGCACCACCCAAGCTACCCTCAAGAATGCACCCGCTATTTTTACCTGCAGGGCATACAGTCACACATCACCAGGCTTGTTAGTGACTTTGACCGCTCCTATGGTCAGTTTTACACCTGATCAGAGCTTCAAAACCAGTCAGCAGGAGTCGAGGGGATCCAGCAACCCGTTTTTTTAAATTCTGTATCTTCCCCGTATCTTATTATATACACCGGTTTGAACAGGCAGCATTGCTACACACGCTGACGGGAGGCTAACAGCTAGCCCCGCGAGTCTCTCTCCGCCTCGGTTTGTTCATTTATTGCCGATCGATTCGTTCACCTCTCATCGTCTCGTTCCTCTGATCTCATTGGGGTTCGCCTCATCTTAACTCTGGCGTAGCTAGCTAGCTAGCTGGCTGCTCTAACTTCAAACTAACTCTCTGGCTTGCAAACCGGGCCAGCTACCGTAAGCGTCCGCCCGTGTTAGCCTCTTCGAACCGATATGGTCACCGACCACTGACTATACGGTCGATTGACACTGTGGTAGACGTTTACAGCCTGGCTCGGTTTACAAGCTAGTTAGGTTAGTGTGTGTATGTGTGTGTGAGAGTGTGTGTGAGTGTGTGTGTGGGAGGGGGACAGAGGGACAAGACGATGTACGGTTCACACGATCGACAATAAATCAACACAGAACTGAAAAGTCATCGAAACAGGGCGTGTCCTGCGCTAGAGGAACGTATTAGCGTGTGTAGCAATGCTACCAGAACATCGGATTTGTAGCTCAGACAGTTTTAATCTTCCCCCGTTCATACACCTAACCCCCGTACATGCCCCCCGAGCAGAACATTGAACACTGTGAAGACCCCCTCACCTCCTGACTGCTCAGACCCTTGTTTGTTTCCTCCACCCGTCCCCGAACATTCTTCTGTATGTGAATAAAGAAAATTATTGCAAATGTTGTGTGTTTATCTTATTTATTTCACCCCCAGCAACTACATGACCAAAAGTATTCAACCCCCCACCAACTACATGACTAAAAGTATTCAACCCCCCAGCAACTACATGACCACAAGTATTCACACCCCCACCAACTACATGACCAAAAATATTCAGACGCCCCAAACTACATGACCAAAATTACTCAACCTCCCACCAACTACATGACCAAAAGTATTCAACCCCCCACCAACTACATGACTAAAAGTATTCAATCCCCCAGCAACTACATGACCACAAGTATTCACACCCCCACCAACTACATGACCAAAAATATTCAGACGCCCCAAACTACATGACCAAAATTACTCAACCCCCCCACCAACTACATGACCAAAAGTACTCAACCCCCCACCAACTACATGACCAAAAGTATTCAACCCCCCACCAACTACATGACCGAAAGTATTCACACCCCCACCAACTACATGACCAAAAATATTCAGACGCCCCAAACTACATGACCAAAATTACTCAACCCCCCCACCAACTACATGACCAAAAGTACTCAACCCCCCACCAACTACATGACCAAAAGTATTCAACCCCCCACCAACTACATGACCAAAAGTATTCACACCCCCACCAACTACATGACCAAAAATATTCACACCCCCACCAACTACATGAACAAAAATATTCAGATGCCCCAAACTACATGACCAAAAGTACTCAACCCCCCACCAACTACATGACAAAAAATATTCAACCCCCCACCAACTACATGACCAAAAGTATTTACAGCCCCACCAACTACATGACCAAAAGTATTCAACCTCCCACCATGACCAAAAGTATTCACATCCCCACCAACTACATGACCAAAAATATTCAGACGCCCCAAACTACATGACCAAAATTACTCAACCCCCCACCAACTACATGACCAAAAGTATTCACATCCCCACCAACTACATGACCAAAAATATTCAGATGCCCCAAACTACAGTACATGACCAAAAGTACTCAACCCCCCCACCAACTACATGACCAAAAGTATTCACACCCCACCAACTACATGACCGAAAAATATTCAGACGCCCCAAACTACATGACCAAAAGTATTCACACCCCCACCAACTACATGACCAAAAGTATTAAACCCCCCACCAACTACATGACCAAAAGTATTCAACCCCCACCATGACCAAAAGTATTTACAGCCCCACCAACTACATGACCAAACGTATTCACATCCCCACCAACTACATGACCAAAAGCATTCACACCCCCACCAACTACATGACCAAAAATATTCACACCCCCACCAACTACATGAACAAAAATATTCAACACTCCACCAACATGACCAAAAGCATTCACACCTTCACCAACTACATGATCAAAAATATTCAGACGCCCCAAACTACATGACCAAAAGTATTCAACACTCCACCAACATGACCAAAAGCATTCACACCTTCACCAACTACACGACCAAAAATATTCAGATGCCCCAAACTACATGACCAAAATTACTCAACCTCCCACCAACTACATGACCAAAAGTATTTACAGCCCCACCAACTACATGACCAAAAATATTTAGACATCAACTATATGTAAATGTAAAAATGTAAAACTATATGACCAAAAGTATTCAACCCCTCACATACTTTACTACTGCTGAGCTGCAATCACAATCTCATTTTTTTTAGGAAATGCACCTCTCTAGTATTAAAATATTATTTTAAATTTTAGTTATTTTATCAATCATCTATATATCAGGGCAAAAAAAGTTACATTTTCCTACATAAAATCTAAGCAGCAGTGTCTACTCCCTATTTGCTTTGCCCTTGCAGAATGTATATGTCATGTTTAAACTTCAACTGCAATGAAGAGTGCATTAGGTGTTTGTGTTAGCCCACAACCACTAAGATCCAGGGCCGAATCTCAGCAGTGCTATCCGTGTGTCTACACAGACATGACTGGCTATGTCTAAGAGGGGAATGAATAAAGCCCTTTGATGGATTGGTGCTCTGTCCTGTGTATTCCTGTCTTGTGCTTAGTGTTAGGATAAAACAGCTCATAAAATTTTTTCCAAAATTGTTAGCTAATAATGGTAAAAATGGTTTTCAAAACTTTAGCAACTTCCAGCACTTTCAACAAATAAGAGTTTCCAGCACAAACACCTGACAATACTGCAAAAGTTTACTTACATGGGGTTTGAAAAGAAGAGGTCGTCTGGAAGTTCGTAGCAACATGCCCAGCATGAAACTTCTGTGGTGCCATAGAGATTAAAAATACAAGTCTTATTGCCCTCCTGTCTCCAGCTTTTGAGGATAGTAAGTGATGGACACGGCTCTCCACCAAGGGCCAACACTCTCAACAAGGATCTGGCACTTAGTACCTCCTCCTTTAGGAGAAGTCCCCCAAAGCGCCTCACTAATGTTGGGGTGGCCTAATAAACAAGACAAAACAGGAGAAAGCTATGTTTGTCTATTTAAAATATTAGAATTTTATGTGCAAGCTTTTTGTGTTAAAATTCAGATACATCTGGACCTGTTTGTGTTTTGTGCAGGAAGAGCACTTCAGTCCCAAGAATCAGTGTGGCATAAACTGTATGTGCGTAATTTATCAGTGAAATGGCAGTCTGGATCATGTCTATGAGTTTTGTTCTCTACTAAACTCTAATAAAAAATGTTTAAAAGTTTTTAAAGTTGTTTTGAGTGACTGTTTGCAACTCACTTGGATTTGGATCATACTTTACCATCTGTTAGGTATACAAATTCCCCATGGTGTAACTAGAGTGTGTCCAGAGTGTATTCTTGCCCTGTGTGCAGTGTTTTTCAAACCCACTGTGGCCCTGACCAGGATAAGACAGCTACCCAGGTCCAGTTCAAATTCTCCCAACTGTATTGTCAACTTTGCCTAGTTAATGGCATATATGCTGGCTAAAGAGGGCCACAGACTAGCACATGCCCATTTATACACATGAAGGCTGCTCCTTTTTACCCCCCAGTGGCGGACAGCATTATAGAGCTGTAACACATTTGAAGTGTCACTGTTGTAGCAGCCCATCAAGTTTGTGAAGCTGCCAACATGGCTCGTGCCACCGCTGAGACTTGAACCCAGGGTGACACTAGTGACACTACAAGTACTACAAGTAGTATGCTACATGTGTAATAGAACCCTTGTACAGAGAGCATATTTACCTGTAGGATGGTGGTTGTGTTTCGTTTAAATAAGACCTGGGCCAGCCTGCCCGGCATTCTCTTTACAGCTGTGGGAACCATCAGAAGACAAGCTCCAGAAGATAGAGCCAAAAACATCTCCACCACTGATGGGTCAAAGGTTAAAGGTGATGCTAGAAATACAACATCCTCTGGAGTTACCTGAAATATAGATCTGAAGAGATCATGGTTTAAGCAAATAAGTCTCTCTCATCATATCTATAAAATAATAACTCCCAAAATAAACACATGCCAGTAAATCTTTACGATAAATTAAGTAGTCTAACATAAAAATCTGAAAAAGTACTTAATGTTACATTCTGCAACCTATGAACCAATTATGGATGTATGGCTACCTGTATTTAAATATTGGATTTATTATACTTGCAGTAACAGGTAGCTACATATTACTGGGAGCCTTTGTAAAGATGAGTAAAACAATAAAAGATGTTTTGATAATTAATACACTCAGCTGTACACAAATAAAAGAGAATTTTAATCTTATGTGAGATACATTTATTGGAGACTTTACACATTATATCATAGGTTACATTTATTGCACTTAGCAGACACTTTTTGTTAATCCAAAATGACTTACAATTGTGATTGAATACAATCCAAGCATTGATGGTTAAAGCCCTTGCACAAGGGCCCAACGGTTGCAGCTTGACTGTGGTGGGGCTTATACCAACAACTTTTTGACTACTAGTCAAATACCTTAACTTCTGAGTTACCACTGTCCTACAGTCAGTACATTTACATTTTCAGCATTTAGCAGACGCTTTCATCCAAAGCGACTTACAATAATGACTCTCTTGTTCCTCAGCCTTTGTCCCGTTTTTCGATTACGGGGTCGGCATTTCCGGCTTCTTCCCGTTAGGGGTCGCGGGCAGAATTTGGCACAGTTTTTACGCCAGATGCCCTTCCTGAAACAACCCTCCCTATTCATCCGGGCTTGGGACCGGCACTACAATGAAACCCACACGGACACGGGGAGAACATGCAAACTCCGCACAGAAAGGACCCGGACCGCCCCACCTGGGGATCGAACCCAGGACCTTCTTGCTGTGAGGCGACAGTGCTACCCACTAAGCCACCGTGCCGCCCGACTTACAATTATGACTGAATACAGTTTAAGCAATTGAGGGTTAAGAACCTTGCTCAGGGGTCCAACGGTGGTGAAGGTGAGGCTTGAACTGGCAACTCTATGATTACTAGTCCAGCATCTTAACCACTGAGCTACCACTGCCCACTAGGTAGTAGCATTTCTTAATTTAGCAACAGGAATCTAAGAGCTCAAAGAATCTCTCAAGATCCTTTAGGCTCCTAGGTCCTCTGCTGTTGACTCCTCAGCTCAATCACAGGCTTTTAATAGAGATTGGGTCGAAGCTTTGTTCTGTGGTTATTTAAACATTTTGTGGACTTTCCCCCCTAAAAGTTTCCCAAGGGACATGCTGTGTTACTGCTTTAACAGTAGATGTCACCAGACCAATAGTATTACGTCAAATCTCCAAGAAAAGCATTTTGTTGTTTTCTTTATAATGCAAATCCTTGCATGGTGTTTTTCAGTCAAGAAGTTTAGCAATTGGAATATATGAAATAGAGGTTTTGCTTTTTATTTTGTCAAGTATTCTGCATGTTACTATGAAAAAGAAATGTTGTTGTGAGTATTGCATTTGACATTATCCACTGCAGTGATTGCACTTCAATTTGATTTTAATTCCTCTCCACATGATATTGCATCTAATTGTTGCAAAAATCAAACCTAGTTTAAGAGACGTGTTTATGATCACTGTAATGTGTGGAATCATTTGTAAATGCATTTAAAGTTTAACTTTCCAATCAGCAGTTAAATGTCTATTAATAATCTAAAGCATATATCTTATTAGATGTAGTGCATGTTTTTAATATTAGTCATATGGTGTGGACATTGTGTTTGTGTAAATGGGTTCGGCCCAGCATGAACATTTACATTTCTGTGTAATGCCAGCATGTGTGACTGACATAAAGCCATGTCATTACTACTACAAATACCTAAGTATGTACAGTTTCACATTTCTAATTAATTTCACCTGCAACAGAAAGGAGTTTTCCTTACCTGAGATGGACTATATTAGGTACAATACACTTGTGTGGGACTTTTACTATTTTAGGAAGCCCTGTTGTTCCAGATGTGTGCAAAACATATGCCAGCTGTTCTGCCTGTTGTTTACTTTTAGAAACAGCTGCACTGAGTTGATTTGGTTCTTGGTTGTTCTCTGTCTGTGGATTACTGTGCATCTTGACTAAAGTAAGGTTAAGTGCTGACCATGTTGCACAGACTTCAATAGACAACAATCTGGAAAATGCATTCAGAAATTGCTGTGTGACAAAAATAGAAAAGAAAGTTATAGATGAAACATATGTTTACATTACTGCTTTCAAAGTGATTGTTATCATTATAATATGAAGGTTTTGGGCTACTTGTTTCTAACTATGGCTACCATACTCTGCAAGCTAACAGTCTGTCAGCTATGTCCTAAAGTTACTTACATAAAAATAGTTCAATAGATGAAATAAATAATAATTAGACTTGTTTTAAAATGTGATATATAAGTACATGGATACTAAGAATTGAAAAGCTAAATCCAAAATCACATGCTGCACAGTATGTCTGAATTAATAGAACTATTGGCACATTTCCCCCATAATACTAGTACAGTTGATTGTGGTCTGGAATGTGTGCCAGTTTTGTATTATTTTGAATAATTTTAATAACCTGATCAAGAATACTGAAGACATTAGAGGTTAACAGTATAACAGTATTGTTACAAGGACAAGGTTTACAGTACAAATGAGGTGGGAGTCACTAGCCTGACTTTTACTATATTAAATATTTCACTTTAAACAAACCATCAACTACAACTACTAGCATTATGATCATTAAGCATTCTCACACATCTCTATGTAGATTTATTGTAAGAAGCAGTTTTACCTGGAGCAAACTGCTCTGTATTAGGCAGAACTTCAAATGACATTTTTCCATCATTCTCATGGTAAGTAGAGGTGGTGAGGCTGGATCAAGAGGAACATAAGCAGCAGGCCACTGCAGAATTCTGTTTAAATAAGATAGAAACAAGCTTGTTGGCAAATTTTATGAAACGGTTAGCGTTGTAAACTGGTATTTAAAAAATATCTTGGTAACACTGATTTGATACATTTTGTCTATGCAAGCTTAAAATTTATATTTTTATAATTACATACAATTTAGAATCAATGTTTTTGTTGCATAAACTACAGTGGGGCCAAAAAGTATTTAGTCAGCCACTGATTGTGCAAGTTCTCCTACTTAGAAAGATGAGAGAGGTCTGTAATTTTCATCATAGCTACACTTCAACTATGAGAAACATAATGAGAAAAAAAAATCCAGGAAATCACATTGTAGGATTTTTAAAGAATTTATTTGTAAATTATGGTGGAAAATAAGTATTTGGTCAATAACAAAAATTCAACTCAATACTTTGTAACATAACCTTTGTTGGCAATGACAGAGGTCAAATGTTTCCTGCAAGTCTTCACCAGGTTTGCACACTGTAGCTGGTATTTTGGCCCATTCCTCCATGCAGATCTCCTCTAGAGCAGTGATGTTTTGGGGCTGTCGCTGGGCAACACGGACTCCACAAATTTTCTATGGGGTTGATGTCTGGAGACTGGCTAGGCCACTCCAGGACCTTGAAATGCTTTTTACGGAGCCACTCCTTCGTTGCCCGAGCGATGTGTTTGGGATCATTGTCATGCTGGAAGACCCAGCCACGTTCCATCTTCAATGCTCTCACTGATGGAAGGAGGTTTTGGCTTAAAATCTCATGATACATGGCCCCGTTCATTCTTCCCTTAACATGGATCAGTCGTCCTGTCCCCTTTGCAGCAAAACAGCCCCAAAGCATGATGTTTCCACCCCCATGCTTCACAGTAGGTATGGTGTTCTTGGGTTCTTCTTCTTCCTCCAAACACGATGAGTTGAGTTTTTACCAAAAAGTTCCATTTTGGTTTCATCTGACCACATGGTATTCTCCCAATCCTCTTCTGGATCATCCATATGGTCTCTGGCAAACTTCAGACGGGCCTGGACATGTACTGGCTTAAGCAGGGGGACACGCCTGGCACTGCAGGATTTGAGTCCCTCTCGGCGTAGTGTGTATACTGATGGTAGCCTTTGTTACTTTGGTCCCAGCTCTCTGCAGGTCATTCATCAGGTCCCTCCGTGTAGTTCTGGGATTTTTGCTCACCGTTCTCATGATCATTTTGACCCCACGGGATGAGATCGTGACCCCAAGGGAGATTATCAATGGTCTTGTATGTCTTCCATTTTCTTACAATTGCTCCCACAGTTGATTTATTCACACCAACCTGCTTGCCTATTGTAGATTCACTCTTCCCAGCCTGGTGCAGGTCTACAATTTTCTTCCTGGTGTCCTTCGACAGCTCTTTGGTCTTGGCCATGGTTGAGTTTGGAGTCTGTTTGAGGCTGTGGACAGGTGTCTTTTATACAGATAACGAGGTCAAACAGGTGCCATTAATACAGGTAACGAGTGGAGGACAGAAGAGCTTCTTAAAGAAGAAGTTACAGGTCTGTGAGAGCCAGAAATCTTGCTTGTTTGTGGGTGATCAAATACTTATTTTCCACCATAATTTACAAATAAATTCTTTAAAAATCCTACAATGTGATTTCCTGGATTTTTTTCTTCTCATTTTGTCTCTCATAGTTGAAGTGTACCTATGATGAAAATTACAGACCTCTCTCATCTTTCTAAGTAGGAGAACCTGCACAATCAGTGGCTGACTAAATACTTTTTGGCCCCACTGTAAATGTGCTCTAGCACATTTAGTTGGTATACTGTGCTGTTGGTATACTGTGTTTGCTTTATGCCATATGTATGGGGACTTATTTTACTTTGGATATTTTAAGCCAACATAACATTATCCCAAAATGCTTGGCGGTTATCAAGGTAGTTCTGGTCAAATTTATATATTTTAATAATTATCATTTTTATCTTTTCATTAATGTCTTTTTGATTGCAAAATATTGTACTGTTAGAACATTTGGTCTACTTTACATTGCTGGAAAGGTTTTTATTTAAGTAATGTTTAGATTCAACAGGGCTGTCAGTACTCAATCCTGAGTGTGTCTAGTCTATAACGAGGTGTTACTGTGTCTCTATAAACAGTCTGGAATTTAAGTTGAGACACAATATTGAAAACATGGGGAATGCTTTACAGTGCATCTACAAGCTCTGCAAATATTTATAAAAATATTGATATACTTGTTTCTACTTATGGCTACCCTACTCTGCTAGCTAACAACCTGTCAGCTGTGTCCTACAAGTTACAAGTTACCTACATAAAAATTGTTCCATAGCCCTGCAA
Source organism: Trichomycterus rosablanca (assembly GCF_030014385.1). Lineage (NCBI taxonomy): Eukaryota > Metazoa > Chordata > Actinopteri > Siluriformes > Trichomycteridae > Trichomycterus > Trichomycterus rosablanca. The sequence goes on from NC_085996.1 coordinate 23,830,344, forward strand.
TGGACTGGCACCCTGTCCAGGGTGTTTCTGTGTGCCTTGCACCCATTGAGAGCTGGGTTAGGCTCTCACTCTTTTAACTGTTTGTTTGTTTGTTTATTAGAATTTTAATGTCATGTTTTACACTTTTGGTTACATTCATGACAGGAGCGGTAGTTACTCATTACACAAGGTTCATCAGTTCACACAAGATTATATCAAACACAGTCGTGGACAATTTAGTATCTCCAATTTACCTCACTTGCATGTCTTTGGACTGTGGGAGGAAACCGGAGCACCCGGAGGAAACCCAAGTGGACACGGGGAGAACATGCAAACTCCACACAGAAAGGACCCGGTGATCAACCAGAATGCACTATTTCAAAAAGGTAACGACTGTTTCTCCACTTTTTTATTCAAAGGTCAACTAAGACTTTCCTGTTTAGTTAGTTTTGTTGTGTTCTGAACTTGGCATTTATTATTATTATTATTATTAATGTTGTTGTTGTTATGGCATGGCAAATAAGTGGATGGTGTGTAATTTTACCACGAAATGTAAACGTATCAAAAATGTATGCATTGGTTGTCCAGATCCTAGATTTAGAAACATAGATGTACCAAGACTATTACTCACCCAAGGATCCATGCTGGGAGGAGGATGTTTAGATCACAGTACACTCCTATAACATTCTGAATCTCTCTTATAGCTCTCTGCAGTTTAGTGCACAAATCATTCCCCAGAGTGAGAAGCTGCTGATAGGTCAGATTAGTAGCAGGAGACTGAGAACTATCCCAAACAACAGCTTTTCTATCACCGTGCTCTAATGCAGCCTCACGTACCATCTCATGCAGAAGCTTTAATGCCATTATTTTAAAGTTTCATTAGTCCTGATCAAATTCCTTCTGATACAAATATTCACACAGCACAGGGATGTTATTTTTTGTACAAGGCTGCTTGGTCGCGTATCGATGACGTAATATCTGGATAGCCAATCAGCGCTCGTTTTTTCACGCGCAGGTTTAATTTGAAAATACGTTAGCGCGGTGCTGAGGGGAAGAACACAGAGAGAAACACAAACACGAAGTTGTTTCTTTACTGTTTTAAAATGGAGCTCAACTGGAGAAAACATGAAGATTATAATGATGAAAATAGGCAGTTTAAGAAAAATGACGAAGTCTTTCGGAACAAAATGGAAATGATATTTCAAAAAGTAAGTAACTAGCTATGCTAACAAACTAAAGTTATGTCACGGTATTCCGTGCAGTGCTTTATTTACCTCAGTGTTTCATACAGTCGAATTTTATCGTCGAGTTTTATTTTAATCATACTCGCGACACTAAAATAAGTGAAAGCCATGGTAATTTTTCTTCTTACTCGAACTTGTGCATGTAAAGGATTCATAACGCTGAATACACATTGTGGCTTACTAATGTTCCAATGGACTGCTTGTATACAGGTTTTCGATCCGCCCGCCCGTTCGCCCGCCACGCCCGTTTTTCCGAAAAAATTTTCCCATAGACTTCCATTCGTTTTCGAAAAATTTTGAGATATTGACACCGTTCCAACTCTAAATCGTCCGGCCCGTTAGTGACGTCAATTCTTGAAAAAAGCTTTTTGATCCGCCCGCCCGTTCACCTGCCACGCCCGCTTTTGTACAGATTTTTGGTCCCATTGACTTCCATTCATTTTTGTTTGAATGGTTGTTGAATGGTTATTTCTGTAACATTTATGTAACCTATAAGAGCCCCATTCACTTCCATTCATTTTTTGAAAGTTTGAGATATCGACGCCGTTCCAACTCTAAATCGTAAAGCCCACTGATGTAACCCCGACTCAGATACAGCATGGGGATTCGAACACACGCCCACCTGCCACGCCCGGTTTTCAGCCCCATTCACTTCCATTCATTTTTTGAAAGTTCGAGATATCAACGCTGTTCCAACTCTAAATCGTAAAGCCCACTGATGTAACCCCGACTCACATACAGCATGGGGATTCGAACCCACGCCCACCTGCCACGCCCGTTTTTCAGCCCCATTCACTTCCATTCATTTTTTGAAAGTTTGAGATATCAACGTCGTTCCAACTCTAAATTGTAAAGCCCACTGATGTAACCCCGACTTGGGTGCAGCATGGGGATTCGAACCCACGCCCAAATGCCACGCCCGTTTTTCAGCTCCATTCACTTCCATTCATCTTTTGAAAGTTCGAGATATTAATGCCGTTCCAACTCTAAATCGTAAAGCCCACTGATGTAACCCCGACTCACATACAGCATGGGGATTCGAACCCACGCCCACCTGCCACGCCCGTTTTTCAGCCCCATTCACTTCCATTCATTTTTTGAAAGTTTGAGATATCAACGTCGTTCCAACTCTAAATTGTAAAGCCCACTGATGTAACCCCAACTTGGGTACAGCATGGGGATTCGAACCAGCACCCACCTGCCACGCCCGTTTTTTTCTTTTATTCACTTCCATTCATTTTTTGAAAGTTTGAGATATCAACGCCGTTCCAACTCTAAATCGTAAAGCCCACTGATGGAATCCCGACTCACATACAGCATGGGGATTCGAACACACACCCACCTGCCACGCCCAGTTTTTGGTCCAATTCACTTCCATTCATTTTTTAAAAGTTCGAGATATTAACGCCGTTCCAACTCTAAATCGTAAAGCCCACTGATGTAACCCCGAATCACATACAGCATGGAGATTCGAACCCATGCCCACCTGCCACGCCTGTTTTTCAGCTCCATTTACTTCCATTCATTTTTTAAAAGTTTGAGATATCAACACCGTTCCAACTCTAAATCGTAAAGCCCACTGAACGCACTGCACCGCAATCACACTCGCATTTTCTGCAGGAAATGCACTCTCTAGTTGCATTATGCTTCCTCTTTACTGATGCTGACCCCCGCCCCTGATTGAGGAGAGCCTCCTCCGACACGTGTGTAGTAGCCGATTGCATCTTCGGATCAGCTTTGTGTTCGGAGAGCAACACACTGATCAACATGTTATTCCTCGACTCTGTGCAGGTTCCATCAATCAGCCAGCAGAGGTCATAATTGCATCAGTTATGAGGTCCGTATTCGGCTCCCCTTCCTGTATGAACAACAGCCAATCGTTTTTCATGTAGCCGCCCAGCCCGGCCGGATGGCAGAGCTGAGATTCAATATGATGTATTCGAAATCCCAGCTCTGGTGTGCTAGCGTATTTTACTGCTGCACAACCTGAGCGGCCAATTACTGACTCTAACGTAAATTTCAGACATCTACAATGAAATTGTAAATAGTCATAAAGTACATTAAAGATATCTTACCTTTTAGATATTTTAAATATATTTTAGACATCTAAAACACATTAAATTGTTGATATCTTGAATGCAAGTAATGACTAGGCAAAACTAAGATAGGATTATTCAGAAATGTATTTTTGACTAATCAAAAGTCTTTTTAAGAGCCGCTCAGGTGGTGCAGCGGTAAAAACACATGCTGGAACCAGAGCTGGGATCTCAAATACATCTTAGCTCTGCCTGCCGGCTAGGCTGAGCAGCCACATGAACAACGATTGGCCTGTTGCTTAGATAGGGGTGGGATTAAGCCGGATGGGGTCTCTCTCTCATAACTAATGAAATTACGACCTCTGCTGGTTGATTAATGGCGCCTGCACAGAGACGGGAAAAGAGTGCCGTCAGGGTGTGTCTCTCCGTACACAGTGCTGAGCTGCACTGCACTCGTCAAAGTGTAGGTGATAAGATGCATACGGCATGTTGCCTACGTGCCTGAGGGGGCATGGGTTAGCTTCGTTCTCCTCAGTCAGAGCGGGGATCAGCATTGGTGGAGAGGAAACATGACGCCATCGGGCAATTGGATGCGCTAAAAAGGAAGAAAAGGGGGGAGAAAATGCATGAAATAATAATAATAATGAAAAAAAGGTCTTTTTAAGAGATCTACAAATAAATGACAGATATATTAAACATAGTTTAGCTAGACAGCTTTTGTATTTATGCCATCCTGAATGATCATTCTGACTAGTCAAAGTGTAGCAGATGTATGTAGCATAATTTACATTTACTTTTTCTGCATTTAGCAGTTTACAGAAGTGCTTCTACAGTTTGGTTGTAGTTTGACCATATTATTTTCATGGCATGTTTATTAAAGTAAGCAGTCGTCTGAATGTGAAGTCAGGCCAGTCTAATTCACATTCTCATGTTTTAACATGCCTTTTTGTGCCACAACCATTTAAGCCACCCGAGATTTTGCAGGCTACAGTTCCGGTGACTTAGTGGCATCAATGATAGCATGCAATGTCTACCTGAAAATGTCATTTTTACTAGTCATATTTCAAATAAGAAATATTTTTCAGGATGTGTAAGTCTTCGAATGAAAAATCCAGTGACCATTTGAAATTTCTTAAAATATAATTGTAGATATCTTAAACTGATGTTCTTACTAGTAATATTGTAAATGCAGATATCTTGAGGTGTCATTTTGAATAGTCAAACTGTCATAGTTACTACTCATGACTCAATGTTAAAACAGCTTGCCGTTATTGGAACGCATTTAGGAATTAGCTTGCTGTTCACAACTGCAGCATCATAGTAAAAGAGAGTGGTGAAAAATGATACACCAGCTCATTCTGCTGTTTTTCCTATCATTCTATCAGACTGACCATGTTAATGTTTGTCTGCGGTTTCTCCAGGCGTTAATGTGGATCAGGCCTAAGCCCAGCAGACCTGTTCATAACAAACACAGTCGGAATAACTAAATGCATGCCTATTAGTCAAATACATGAACAGGTGGTTCATATGTTCTGTATGACACATTACTCTAAAGGAAATCTTTTGGGAACTCACACAAGGGCTAAAGGTTACATAGTAGATGGCAGATTCACAATTTTTTAATCCAGTTATTTACCACAAGCATGAACAACAAAAACAGTTTTGTATTTTTTTATTTTGATACTGGTCCTGATGTAAGTGAACAAACAAGTGACAAATTAAAAGTAGATCTTAATAAAAGTGGAGAAATATAACTAGTGCAGTTAGTTTCCAGACAGGTGTAAAGTATTGGGTGTGGGTTCACTTGTTCTCTTAGGGAGAAAGGGTAATCAAAAAGCTCTGTCCTATCACCTGCTTATTTATATAAGGATTGTTTCTTCTAAGATGTCACTGGCTCCATTTACAGGTCAAATGGGCCATAGCAAAATTTAATGTGAATTGAAATGAAAATGAAGTGAATTATACACCGGTCAGGCATAACATTAAAACCACCTCCTTGTTTTTACACTCACCGTCTATTTTCTCAGCTCCACTTACCATATAGAAGCACTTTGTAGTTCTACAATTACTGACTGTAGTCCCAACTCTTTCTCTACATACTTTTAGCCTGCTTTCACTCTGTTCTTCAATGGTCAGGACCCCCACAGGACCACTACAGAGTAGGTATTATTTAGGTGGTGGATGATTCTCAGCACTGCAGTGATAATGGCATGGTGGTGGTGTGTTAGTGTGTGTTGGATCAGACACAGCGATGCTGATGGAGTTTTTAAACACCTCACTGTCACTGCTGGACTGAGAATAGTCCACCAACCAAAAACATCCAGCCAACAGCGCCCGGTGGGCAGCATCCTGTGACCACTGATGATCTAAAAGATGACCAACTCAAACAGCAGCAATAGATGAGCGATCGTCTCTGATTTTACATCTACAAGGTGGACCAACTGAGTAGGAGTGTCTAATAGAGTGGACAGTGAGTGGACACGGTATTTAAAAACTCCAGCAGCGCTGCTCATACCAGCACAACACACACTAACACACCACCACCATGTCAGTGTCACCGCTGTGCTGAGAATGATCCACCACCTAAATAATACCTGTTCTGTGGTGGTCCTGACCATTGAAGAACAGGATGAAAGCAGGCTAAAAAGGTATGTAGAGAAATATATATGGTAAGTGGAGCTTCTATATGGTAAGTGGAGCTGATAAAATGGACAGTGAGTGTGGAAACAAGGAGGTGGATTTAATGCTATGATCTTTGCAGTCACCAGATCTAAGATTTTGTACTCACGTGTTGGACAGCACTCTTCATCTTTTAAAAGAATGGTGCTCCAATACGGTGGCCCGCTGAGTCAAAACACAACAACATTTACAAATCAAACAAAAGCTGACAACACAACCACATTAAGGTTGAACGTGAATTCAATAACCACAACACAACCACATTAAGGTTGAACGCGAATTCAATAACCACAACACAACCACATTAAGGTAGAACGCGAATTCAATAACCACAACACAACCACATTAAGGTTGAACGCGAATTCAATAACCACAACACAACCACATTAAGGTAGAACGCAAATTTAATAACCACAACACAACCACATTAAGGTAGAACGTGAATTTAATAACCACAACACAACACATTAAGGTAAAAAGCGAATTTAATAACCACAACACAACACATTAAGGTAAAAAGCGAATTTAATAACCACAACACAACACATTAAGGTAAAAAGCGAATTTAATAACCACAACACAACACATTAAGGTAAAAAGCGAATTTAATAACCACAACACAACCACATTAAGGTAGAACGCGAATTTAATAACCACAACACAACACATTAAGGTAGAACGCGAATTTAATAACCACAACACAACACATTAAGGTAAAAAGCGAATTTAATAACCACAACACAACACATTAAGGTAAAAAGCGAATTTAATAACCACAACACAACCACATTAAGGTAGAACGCGAATTTAATAACCACAACACAACACATTAAGGTAAAAAGCGAATTTAATAACCACAACACAACACATTAAGGTAAAAAGCGAATTTAATAACCACAACACAACACATTAAGGTAAAAAGCGAATTTAATAACCACAACACAACACATTAAGGTAGAACGCGAATTTAATAACCACAACACAACACATTGCCACAACGGAAATGCTCCCGGCCTTTAGGGGCGCTCTATAATTTTTTATCTTTATGACTATTGCACCAGAAGAAGCAAGAATCACACACTGAAGATGCTAAATAGGCTCTATGCACGCAAGCTCTGTGACGCGTTTCCGTTTAGCGTTAGTCGGGCAGTCTAGCTTCCGGTTTGTTATAAACACCGGCAAATTTCTAATCACAACGTGTCGTATAGCGGCGAATATACGAGTTTGAGTTCTAAAATTAGTAAGAAGGTTTTGTGTTTTCAAAAACAAGATCGGGGTGGATCGGTACATTCTCAGGGTTCATGTTGAACGCTGCATCCGACGGGTTAAAAAGAATAAGTTGTTTGACACAGTGATCGCTATCAGAGCATAAATCAGCTGTTTACTGTATCGTGAGATTGGACCACTTGTCAAGGGATGGAGCTAAACATTCGTTTTTGACTGTAATTTTTAAGAACGTGCACATTTAAATATTGTAAATATATATATTATAGTTTATACTCTGTTTTTAAACAAAAGCATAAAAAGCCAACAAAAGCCTCTTCATTATGTAAACATACCTCTTATGTCTACACTCTTTGATTATTTTATTAGTTCTACAATTACAAACTGTAGTTAATTTGTTTCTTTCTATACTGTTAGCCTCCTTTCTGTTCTTGATGACCAGGACCCCCACAGAGCAGGTATTATTTAGGTGGTGGATGATTCTCAGCACTGCAGTGACAATGACATGCTGGTGGTGTGTTAGTGTGTGTTGTGCTGGTATGAGTGGATCAGACACAGCAGTGCTGCTGGAGTTTTTAAACACCGTGTCCACTCACTGTCCACTCTATTAAACACTCCTACCTTGTTGGTCCACCTTGTAGGCATAAAGTCAGAGACGATCACTCATCTATTGCTGCTGTTTCAATTGGTCATCTTCTAGACCATCAGTGGTCACAGGACGCTGCCCATGAGGCACTGTTGGCTGGATGTTATTGGTTGGTGGACGATTCTCAGTCCAGCAGTGACAGTGAGGTGTTTAAAAACTGCAGCAGCGCTGCTGTGTCTGATCCACTCATACCAGCACAACACACACTAACACACCAGCACCATGTCCGTGTCACTGCAGTGCTGAGAATCATCCACCACCTAAATAATACCTGCTCTGTGGGGGTCCTGGGAGAGTCATTGAAGAACAGCATGAAAGGGGGCTAACAAAGCATGTAGAGAAACAGATGGACTACAGTCAGTAATTGTAGAACTACAAAGTGCTTCTATATTGAGTGTGTAAAACAGTTTTTGCTGTTTCTTACGTTTTGTGAATCTGGCAGTTGTTTAACATTCATTTCACAATGAATAGACCACTTGAATGGCGTTAAAAAGACTTGAAATAAAATCTTTTTACATTTAACTTCAAATGGACGTTTTTTTTTTTCTCTTTTGTAACATGATACAAGGTTTTGAACTGAACAGCATATACAGTGCCTTGCAAAAGTATTCAGCCCCCTTGAACTTTTCAACCTTTTGCCACATTTCAGGCTTCAAACATAACGATATGAAATTGTAATTTTTTGTGAAGAATCAACAACAAGTGGGACACAATCGTGAAGTGGAACGAAATTTATTGGATATTTTAAACTTTTTTTAGAAATAAAAAACTGAAAAGTGGGGCGTGCAATATTATTCAGCCCCCTTGCGTTAATACTTTGTAGCGCCACCTTTTGCTGCGATTACAGCTGCAAGTCGCTTGGGGTATGTCTCTATCAGTTTTGCACATCGAGAGACAGAAATTTTTGCCCATTCTTCCTTGCAAAACAGCTCGAGCTCAGTGAGGTTGGATGGAGAGCGTTTGTGAACAGCAGTTTTCAGCTCTTTCCACAGATTCTCGATGGGATTCAGGTCTGGACTTTGACTTGGCCATTCTAACACCTGGATACGTTTATTTGTGAACCATTCCATTGTAGATTTTGCTTTATGTTTTGGTTCATTGTCTTGTTGGAAGATAAATCTCCGTCCCAGTCTCAGGTCTTTTGCAGACTGCAACAGGTTTTCTTCCAGAATGGTCCTGTATTTGGCTCCATCCATCTTCCCATCAATTTTAACCATCTTCCCTGTCCCTGCTGAAGAAAAGCAGGCCCAAACCATGATGCTGCCACCACCATGTTTGACAGTGGGGATGGTGTGTTCAGGGTGATGAGCTGTGTTGCTTTTACGCCAAACATAACGTTTTGCATTGTGGCCAAAAAGTTCGATTTTGGTTTCATCTGACCAGAGCACCTTCTTCCACATGTTTGGTGTGTCTCCCAGGTGACTTTTTATAGATATCTTTGAGAAATGGCTTTCTTCTTGCCACTCTTCCATAAAGGCCAGATTTGTGCAGTGTACGACTGATTGTGTCCTATGGACAGAGTCTCCCACCTCAGCTGTAGATCTCTGCAGTTCATTCAGAGTGATCATGGGCCTCTTGGCTGCATCCCTGATCAGTCTTCTCCTTGTTTGAGCTGAAAGTTTAGGGGGACGGCCGGGTCTTGGTAGATTTGCAGTGGTCTGATACTCCTTCCATTTCAATATGATCGCTTGCACAGTGCTCCTTGAGATGTTTAAAGCTTGGGAAATCTTTTTGTATCCAAATCCGGCTTTAAACTTCTCCACAACAGTATCTCGGACCTGCCTGGTGTGTTCCTTGGTCTTCATGATGCTCTCTGCGCTTTAAACAGAACTCGGAGACTGTCACAGAGCAGGTGCATTTATACGGAGACTTGATTACACACAGGTGGATTCTATTTATCACCATCAGTCATTTAGGTCAACATTGGATCATTCAGAGATCCTCACTGAACTTCTGGAGTGAGTTTGCTGCACTGAAAGTAAAGGGGCTGAATAATATTGCACGCCCCACTTTTTAGTTTTTTATTTCTAAAAAAAGTTTAAAATATCCAATAAATTTCGTTCTACTTCACGATTGTGTCCCACTTGTTGTTGATTCTTCACAAAAAATTACAATTTCATATCGTTATGTTTGAAGCCTGAAATGTGGCAAAAGGTTGAAAAGTTCAAGGGGGCTGAATACTTTTGCAAGGCACTGTATATTTGATACCCCATTGCTGCCAGCTTGACACTGATAAATTCTGTAATGACTTTAATTCTTGATAACCTGCTGTAATAAACATAAGAATAAAAAAATCAAAGTTCCTCCTCGCATTTACAACAAATATGTTTTTGGAGAAAGACATGTTAATACTGTAACATCAAATTAATCAATTGACAGGAAATTTATTATGGTCTGACATATAACATTTGATAATGAATAAAAGATAACTCATTCATATATTGGTGAACAAAACTTTTTACACTTAATCAAAAGATTGAGGGTAAATTGCTAATATATCCAGTCAGATATGTTTAGTTTGTTTTATGTTGTATTAGGATTTTAACATCATGTTTTACACTTTGGTTACATTCATGACAGAAATGGTAGTTACTCATTACACAAAATTCATCAGTTCAAGTTTTAATATCAAACAATTTTGTATCTCCAATTCACCTCACTTGCACGTCTATGGACTGTGGGAGGAAACAGGAGCTGCCGGAGGAAACCCACGCAGATACAGGGAGAACATGCAAACCTCACACAGAAAGAACCCGGACCACTCCACCTGGGAATTGAACACACATACATATATATATTTATTGTTGTTTGAACATCATTAATACATGGGATTTGACACTATCTTAAAGCTTGCCTAACCTGGCACTGTGCAAGCAGAATATGCATAAAAATGAAATTGTAATGGTATGCTTCAAAGCTAACTAAAACATGAATCTTAATACTGGTCTGTCAAGCTAGATGTAGTGTTTGTCTAGTCTAGCAAAACAACCACTAACCAGTTTACAACTACCCTACTTGCATGGTTCTAAGGAAATGTTTGCTAACGTACTTACCTTCATATTTGTCAATGTCGCTGGAGTTGTACATTTAAAATCCTTTTTCCCGCTTGTTAGAAGAAGCAGTACAAACCATGCGTCGGTCGGTCTAAATCGTTCACTGTCAGACGAGGTTAATCTTGAAGACAACAAGTGTAAAAGAGAGCCATGCCTAACGGTATCTGCTTGTTGACGACTGGCAAATGAATACCGGAAGTTGATCTGCCAGTATACGAGAACCCGGAAGACAGTCGTGCATAGAGCCCAGAGCCGTAGATAGAGAGAGTTGCGACACTCCTTGATCTCGCCGCTACGCGGTCACGTGGTTCATGTCACCCTCCAATAGTTCCAAACAAACCCGGCGCTGTCATGTTCTCATATGGGACAGGCAGCAGTGAGTGAAATATTAAACAGTAAATAATAAACATTTGTACAATTTCTGGGTATTTTCAACTGCGTTTACATTTACTGCATCTGCTTTAATATCAATTTGGTATATGAAGTGGAAGATTGATGTTTATAATGACTTAATAGGTCGTTCTTGTTAACACACAGTACATTATATTAGCATACATTACATAATGCGATATCATTAAGTAGTAGAGACAATATACAGTACAGAGATTAGACAGTTTTTTATGTTTTGTTTTTTACATAAACTAATCTCCCTTCACTTTCCTGAGGATTCATAATAATAATCATTTTGGTTAAACACTAAGCCATGTGGCTGGATTCATAAGGTTTACCTGCACTGAATGAACAGATTCATAAACACACTACCGTACCAATACCTTTAACATTATAGTGCAGGTACATGAAATAGCATTAATTCATGTCTTATTTCATGAGTAAGTAATAATTTATTCCTACATGTAATACATGAATTAATTCATAATTAATATGCACTAGTTCATTTTGTCTAATGTAAGTGGTGGACAAGGTACACAAACCATGTAGTTGAGTTGAAGTAGAGATATCCAAGGTAACATATTACTCCAGTAAAAGTAGTAGTAAAAGTAAAAATACTCTTTACCTCCACTAAAGTACTAAACTAAATTTACCTTCAAATGTACTTAAGAATGAAAGTAAAAGTATAATGATTTATTATGGCTCTGATGTTTTATTATCATTTCTGTAACAAGACTCTTGATTAATCAACTTTTAATTAATCAATTTTAGGTGAAAAGACTCTAGTGTCAATAATTTAGCTTAGCTGACTAAGCTAAATTCAGTTATACCTATTAATTAAGATAAACATGTAACATTTAGTGCTGAGCAAATGCTAAATAATAACAGTATTACGTATATTAATGACATCAAATTCATTATTTTTTTTAAAACAAAGCAACAAACAGCTAAAAATGTTTGATAAGTAGTGGAAATGAATGGGGCTCTATGGGATGTTTGGAACTATACAGAGCTCCACAACCCGGAAGCTGCACAGAAAATATGTCCCGCCCCCTTTCCAACGGTTCCCTATGGGAGTGTCGCCACTCTGTTCTCTCTACCGCTCTGATAGAGCCTATTAAGAGGAGTGGAGATAAGTTAACGTTCAGTAAAATAATTCGAATCAAAAGTAAGTTTTTTTTTTAGTGTAGGATGTTTAACTGTGTAAATGTAACAGCATTTATTTGTATATTTTGATATTTCCCGTTATTAAAGAGTAATTAAAACATTATACAATGTTCGAAGTTCTGAAAATAATTAAATATGAAGCGATTTGTTATTAGAATTGGTTGACTGGATGTTTTAAGGCTATGTTGTGTATTTTTGTGGAATTGCTGATTGGATGTGAAAAGATTTAGCACACTTAATCTTCCTTGTGCGGTGCTAGCTAATTCACTCCTTTTCCCGTTTTTTTTTTTTTTTTTTTTTTTGTAGAAAAAGGTTAAGGTAGGTTAAGGTTAGGTCTAACTGGTTTTATTTCTTTATACATCCAGATTTACCTTCCTTAATAAATGAATATTTGTCAGTAACAGTGTTATATATTAAGCCATTTAACAGTGTATGTATAATGTATTAGCTAGTTATCATTATCCATTCTAAGTGTACATACTCATGCCTGTTTTTGATTTTAAGTGAGTTTTTATTTGACCAAAAGATTTCTTCTGGCTGAAAACAGGTGACAAAAACAGCAAAATACATTGTGCTAAAGATGTAAATGACAAGTCTGAGCAGTTTTTATGTTGTTCTTTTACAGTTTTACAAAAAAAAATGCAGAGATGTTAATGCCTTTTACCTCAAAAACAGTATAAAAAGTAATTTTTTTAAATGGTCATGGTGTTTTAAGGATAAATTAGGGTATATGAAATGCATTTATCATATATACAATTACACATGTAAAGTACAAGTACATGTTTTTGTTTCCACGTATTCCTGCTTGTATGGAAGCTGGGGTCAAAGCACAGGGAGAAAAAACAGTGCCAGAGCCGTGATTCAAACCCGCAACCTTCTAGCTGGTAACCTACAGCTCTACTCACTAGGTTACCACTGCCCCAGGTTACTCACAGTAGAGACATGCATAAAGCGATTATATGATCCCTTTGATTTCTGTGATTGCATATATCTGCTTTGCCATTGATGACTGAGAAAGGTTATAAATAAATTTATACACAGCAATTTTACAGAGATGTAAGTACATTATCTCCAGCACAATATCTTACAATTTATTTCAATTGTTACTTTCAGCCAGAAGGAACCTATTTATCAAATGAAGTTCTTAGGGAAAATACTTTTAATTCAAATTGGGCATGGGTATAATCAATTTTGGTTGTAACTATATCTGTAGTGTCAGCATAGACAGTCATGGACAGTCAGTGAAACTTGTTGTCACATATAAAGATAAATTAATGATACTTAATTCACTGTTGTTATAGATGAACATGTATTGTCCCTTTTGTGGGTACAAGATAGAGAGCCAAAGCTATACATTTTGCAGTGCATGTGGCAAAAACATCGTTTGTTTGAAAGAGGCAGCAGGAAAGATCTCTGAATGTCAGGCCAGCACCAGTGCAGGTACAAATAAAGGGAGATACTTTGTGTGTGTGTTTTTCATAATTTGTATACACTATTTACATTACATATGTTTTGTCAGGAACGTCGGGAGAAACCGCCCTTGATGCATTCCTTAAATTTAGAGATTTAAAAGAGAAGGACAGAAAAACATTCTTCAAAACAAAACGACCTAACTCAGTCACAGGAAAAAACAGTAAAGGTAGCCTTTGTTTATGTATTTTAATTATTACTAAGTTTCTTTATATTCTTTTATCATATTGCTGCTTATTGCCCTTTTATTTTAAAATTACTTATTTTACTTCAGATTAATGTTGGAGTTATGCGGAGAGCGGATGATGTTTTAAAACCTGTAAGGGAAGACCATGCCCCTTCCTGTTGAGCCAAGTTGGTCTTCAGAACAGCTTCTTGCTGCATCCGAAAAAAAGCTAAAAGATTTTAACCAGGACTTGAAACATGGCCCATTCATCATGTTATATCCTGATGGAAAAGAAATAAAAAATATTCCAGGAACAGACAGGCCTTTCACAATTGAGCGATATAAAGAGGCTTTGGGAAAAGCATATCAACGGATTACGCTGTACATCTGCAAAGTTGAAGACTTTTTAAACAGTAATATATCATCTCATTTCACAATATGACCAGCCTGTGATAAAATTAGTTTGAAACCAGTTTCTGACTATTTAAATTACATATTTAACCCTATTTATAGAACTATAATCTAAACAAATGGCACAATCAAGTCTAACCAGAAATAATCTAAAAAATGTAATAATTATTAAACTTTTTTTAAGAATACAGTGGAGCTTCTTCATGTTCAGAAGATGACTCAGAAGTCTACAGTGTATCACAAAAGTGAGTACACCCCTCACATTTCTGCAGATATTGAAGTATATCTTTTCATGGGACAACACTGACAAAATGACACTTTGACACAATGAAAAGTAGTCTGTGTGCAGCTTATATAACAGTGTACATTTATTCTTCCCTCAAAATAACTCAATATACAGCCATTAATGTCTAAACCACCGGCAACAAAAGTGAGTACACCCCTAAGTGAAAGTTCCTGAAGTGTCAATATTTTGTGTGGCCACCATTATTTCCCAGAACTGCCTTAACTCTCCTGGGCATGGAGTTTACCAGAGCTTCACAGGTTGCCACTGGAATGCTTTTCCACTCCTCCATGACGACATCACGGAGCTGGCGGATATTCGAGACTTTGCGCTCCTCCACCTTCCGCTTGAGGATGCCCCAAAGATGTTCTATTGGGTTTAGGTCTGGAGACATGCTTGGCCAGTCCATCACCTTTACCCTCAGCCTCTTCAATAAAGCAGTGGTCGTCTTAGAGGTGTGTTTGGGGTCATTATCATGCTGGAACACTGCCCTGCGACCCAGTTTCCGGAGGGAGGGGATCATGCTCTGCTTCAGTATTTCACAGTACATATTGGAGTTCATGTGTCCCTCAATGAAATGTAACTCCCCAACACCTGCTGCACTCATGCAGCCCCAGACCATGGCATTCCCACCACCATGCTTGACTGTAGGCATGACACACTTATCTTTGTACTCCTCACCTGATTGCCGCCACACATGCTTGACACCATCTGAACCAAACAAATTAATCTTGGTCTCATCAGACCATAGGACATGGTTCCAGTAATCCATGTCCTTTGTTGACATGTCTTCAGCAAACTGTTTGCGGGCTTTCTTGTGTAGAGACTTCAGAAGAGGCTTCCTTCTGGGGTGACAGCCATGCAGACCAATTTGATGTAGTGTGCGGCGTATGGTCTGAGCACTGATAGGCTGACCCCCCACCTTTTCAATCTCTGCAGCAATGCTGACAGCACTCCTGCGCCTATCTTTCAAAGACAGCAGTTGGATGTGACGCTGAGCACGTGCACTCAGCTTCTTTGGACGACCAACGCGAGGTCTGTTCTGAGTGGACCCTGCTCTTTTAAAACGCTGGATGATCTTGGCCACTGTGCTGCAGCTCAGTTTCAGGGTGTTGGCAATCTTTTTGTAGCCTTGGCCATCTTCATGTAGCGCAACAATTCGTCTTTTAAGATCCTCAGAGAGTTCTTTGCCATGAGGTGCCATGTTGGAACTTTCAGTGACCAGTATGAGAGAGTGTGAGAGCTGTACTACTAAATTAAACACACCTGCTCCCTATGCACACCTGAGACCTAGTAACACTAACAAATCACATGACATTTTGGAGGGAAAATGACAAGCAGTGCTCAATTTGGACATTTAAGGGTGTAGTCTCTTAGGGGTGTACTCACTTTTGTTGCCGGTGGTTTAGACATTAATGGCTGTATATTGAGTTATTTTGAGGGAAGAATAAATGTACACTGTTATATAAGCTGCACACAGACTACTTTTCATTGTGTCAAAGTGTCATTTTGTCAGTGTTGTCCCATGAAAAGATATACTTAAATATCTGCAGAAATGTGAGGGGTGTACTCACTTTTGTGATACACTGTATGTACGAACCATGTCCAAACCTTCTGAACATAGTTCACTTTACGACACCTTGGTATGTACTACTCTGTATCACCCCACTTAAATTGTCTGAATTCATAATAAAATAATAATAGTAAATAATTATTTATCGTTATATTTGCTTTTTCCATAGCCTTGGGAAGATCCGGATAAGTCGAGCACTCCATGCACTGAAAGTACAAAGAGGTAAAATACAACCTTGCAAAAAATGTATGTACTTGGTACAGCACACATCCTGACTTTATCAGCAAAGTTATATTATTTCACTTATTATTCTTACTGTTTCACTTTTTCCTGTAAATGTTTACTTCTTTTTACTTTTCTTCTTTAAGAATGTACTGAGAATTAATCAAGATAAAACCATGTAAAGTACCAACACCTTGCATATTTTGTTCATGAGGTGTGGTGTCTACTATCTTTCCATAGATTAACTACTATTTTCTTTGTCATGCTTTGTCATTGTATTAATTTAACTTAAAGTTTTTGTTTTGAAACATTATCAATTGAAGCATTCTAAATCTTTTGCTACAAATGTACGTCAAACTAATATTATTAGCACAAATATTTAAGGATTGTAATCTTAAATGTTTGCTTTTAATTGTTGCCGGGCAAGCATTTATAACTATGTCTCTTTTTATATTACTTGCAGACCCAACTCTTCCCAGCCTTCTGACCAGGTAAACAAATGCTTTTGAAATGTATTGTATTGAATGTGCTAACATCAAAAAATGCAAGCTTAACTGTAATATCTACTCTGAAATTAGATAAGAGAACCGGTGACAGCCCAGGGAAATGTGAATTCTGCCTCAGCCAAAGATGACTTCTATAGGTGAGCTATGAATCTAATAGAAAAAAAAAATCCAGAAACCATAAGGCCTGGTTCAAAAAATAGTTAGTGGTCAATTATTAAATTAATAATCACCAGTAGCATGACTTCCATGTGCAATTAGATTTCTCAAACACAGTGACTAACATTTCTTTTAATTATTATTGCAGCACTTACACTAATGTGTATGCACCAATATTAATTGATGATAGTGATTCAGATCTAGAGGAAGTCAAGGAACAAGCAGAAGAAGAAAGGTAAGAAAGATGATATATTGTGTTTACACAATGAACTTTAGCAGATGAACTTAATAGTTTTAGTTACAGGCTTTTTAAACACTGTGTGTAATAAATGTTATTTTTAGAAGACATTCCTGCTTTGCACATATAAAGATAGCTTATCTGCTACTGCAGAGTTTGTTGGTCATCCTCTAGTTCTTTATCAGTGGTCACAGAACAATGCCCACAGAAAGCTGTTGGCTAAATAGTTTTGGTTGGTGGACAAATCTTGGTCCAGTAGTAACACTGAGGTGTATAAAAACAGCAGCACTGCTGTGTTTGATCTATTCGTACCAACATGCAACACACAATAACATGCCACACCATGTCAGTGTCACTGCTGTGGTGAAAGAAACTCACCAGCCAAATAATACCTGCTCTGTGTTGGTCCTGGCCATTCAAGAACAGAGTAATAGGGGGCTAACAAAATAACCAAAACAACAGATGGACAAGTATTTGTTCAACGTAGATTAGATCTTAGATCTTTTAAAATATATGTTGTTTGATTCATAAATGTTGTAAATGTATTAATACCATGTATTATTTTGCCATGTATTCTGCCATATTTTACAGCACAGATGGTGTGACTGCTGAAGATGTTGTGTCAAATCTCAGCACAGATTATAAGAACTATTTGCAGCAAGTTTAACATAAATCGAGCTAATGTGTGGGATGGAGCATTACGAGGTTTTAAAAGAGCATCGTATGATCCAGTACATGACATGCTGGTGAAATTCACGGATGATGAGGGGTAGAGTGAAGATGCAGTGGACACAGGTGGCCCCAAGCGTGAATTTCTAAGCCTCCTGATGGACTGCCTAAAAACACGAAGAATCTTTGATGGCCCAGAGAATGCAAAATTTCTCACCTTTGACAGTGACGGTACTCAATTACTATAGTGGCACATTCTTAATTATTTTTCTGTGTGTATTTATGTATGTGTATGTATATGTACTGTATGTGTGTGTGTATATACACTGCTCAAAAAAATAAAGGGAACACTAAAATAACACATCCTAGATCTCAATTAATGAAATATTCCAGTTGAAAATCTTTATTTATCACATAGTGGAATGTGTTGAGAACAAAATAACATAAAATGATCAATGTAAATCAAAATTATTATCCCATGGAGGTCTGGATTTGGAATCATACTCAAAATCAAAGTGGAAAATCCAATTACAGGCTGATCCAACTTCAGTGGAAATTCCTCAAGACAAGTTAAAATGAGGCTCAGTAGTTTGTGTGGCCAACATTCAACGCATTCCACTATGTGATAAATAAAGATTTTCAACTGGAATATTTCATTAATTGAGATCTAGGATGTGTTATTTTAGTGTTCCCTTTATTTTTTTGAGCAGTGTATACAGTGTATCACAAAAGTGAGTACACCCCTCACATTTCTGCAGATATTTAAGTATATCTTTTCATGGGACAACACTGACAAAATGACACTTTGACACAATGAAAAGTAGTCTGTGTGCAGCTTATATAACAGTGTAAATTTATTCTTTCCTCAAAATAACTCAATATACAGCCATTAATGTCTAAACCACCGGCAACAAAAGTGAGTACACCCCTAAGAGACTACACCCCTAAATGTCCAAATTGAGCACTGCTTGTCATTTTCCCTCCAAAATGTCATGTGATTTGTTAGTGTTACTAGGTCTCAGGTGTGCATAGGGAGCATGTGTGTTCAATTTAGTAGTACAGCTCTCACACTCTCTCATACTGGTCACTGAAAGTTCCAACATGGCACCTCATGGCAAAGAACTCTCTGAGGATCTTAAAAGACGAATTGTTGCGCTACATGAAGATGGCCAAGGCTACGAGAAGATTGCCAACACCCTGAAACTGAGCTGCAGCACAGTGGCCAAGATCATCCAGCGTTTTAAAAGAGCAGGGTCCACTCAGAACAGACCTCGCCTTGGTCGTCCAAAGAAGCTGAGTGCACGTGCTCAGCGTCACATCCAACTGCTGTCTTTGAAAGATAGGCACAGGAGTGCTGTCAGCATTGCTGCAGAGATTGAAAAGGTGGGGGGTCAGCCTGTCAGTGCTCAGACCATACGCCGCACACTACATCAAATTGGTCTGCATGGCTGTCACCACAGAAGGAAGCCTCTTCTGAAGTCTCTACACAAGAAAGCCCGCAAACAGTTTGCTGAAGACATGTCAACAAAGGACATGGATTACTGGAACCATGTCCTATGGTCTGATGAGACCAAGATTAATTTGTTTGGTTCAGATGGTCTCAAGCATGTGTGGCGGCAATCAGGTGAGGAGTACAAAGATAAGTGTCATGCCTACAGTCAAGCATGGTGGTGGGAATGCCATGGTCTGGGGCTGCATAAGTGCAGCAGGTGTTGGGGAGTTACATTTCATTGAGGGACACATGAACTCCAATATGTACTGTGAAATACTGAAGCAGAGCATGATCCCCTCCCTCCGGAAACTGGGTCGCAGGGCAGTGTTCCAGCATGATAATGACCCCAAACACACCTCTAAGACGACCACTGCTTTATTGAAGAGGCTGAGGGTAAAGGTGATGGACTGGCTAAGCATGTCTCCAGACCTAAACCCAATAGAACATCTTTGGGGCATCCTCAAGCGGAAGGTGGAGGAGCGCAAAGTCTCGAATATCCGCCAGCTCCGTGATGTCGTCATGGAGGAGTGGAAAAGCATTCCAGTGGCAACCTGTGAAGCTCTGGTAAACTCCATGCCCAGGAGAGTTAAGGAAGTTCTGGGAAATAATGGTGGCCACACAAAATATTGACACTTCAGGAACTTTCACTAAGGGGTGTACTCACTTTTGTTGCCGGTGGTTTAGCCATTAATGGCTGTATATTAAGTTATTTTGAGGGAAGAATAAATTTACACTGTTATATAAGCTGCACACAGACTACTTTTCATTGTGTCAAAGTGTCATTTTGTCAGTGTTGTCCCATGAAAAGATATACTTAAATATCTGCAGAAATGTGAGGGATGTACTCACTTTTGTGATACACTGTATATATATATATAGTGGTGTTCAATAAAATAGCAGTAATTTAAAAAAGTGAATAAAGCACAAAATCGTTATAATAACTTTTATTCCCATAAATGCAAATGCACTGAAAATACTACATTTTCAATTCTACATCAGAACATTAACAACATTTAGCCAGTTTGTGTTAATCCTTTACAGAAAGCTGTTCAAAATAATAGTAGTGCCAGCAGTTTTCTTTAAAAACTCAAAAAATGTATGTACAGACTGAAAATGTTTGAGGTTTCACCTCACTTTAAATTACTGAACTAATTGTTTAAATTACTGAACTAATTGTTTGTTAAAAGAACGATTGTTTCCGAGATCTGTGTTGCATGGAGTCGACCAACTTCTGGCACCTCTAAACAGGTATTCCAGTCCAGGATGATTAGACTACATTCCACAGTTCTTCTGCAATTTTGGGTTTTGCCTAAAAAAATGCGTTTCAGAAGTCAGAACACCAGTTCTATATGGGATTGAAATCAAGGGATTGAGCTGGCCACTCCATTACCTCAATCTTGTTCATCTGTAACCAAAATGTTTTGGGTCATTTTCATGTTGAAATACCCGCTTTAAGGACATTTATTCTTTGACATAGGGCAACATGATGATCTTAAGTATTCTGATATATTTAAATTGATCCATGATCAATTATATCAATTATATAAATTGATCCATGATCCATTATATATATATATAAAATAAAATAAATAACTTTTCGAAATTCCATTTACAGCTGCCAGGAATGATGAATACTTTCTTGCTGGGAGGATGATCGCAGTCTCAATAGTTCATGGAGGCCCTGGCCCTCGTTTTCTTTCAGAAAACCTTTATTATTACCTTGCTGGTAAAGGAACATCCACAGATTCAGCCTCAATTAAAGACATAAATGATGACCAGATGAGGTCGTCTCTTCTAGAGATAACATTCTATACTAGCAGTCATAAAGAACTGCTCATAAGCATGTGTCAAATCTTTTTTTTTTTTTTTTTCCAAAAGACCAGGTGCCCTTAATGTAATTCAAAGTCCACTGTGTGCTTAAACATGCCCAATTTAAGTATTGTTAGATCATGAAACTGAAACCTTTCACCAAGAATCTTTCTATCATTTTGATTAAATAACTGCTGTATTTTTACTATAGATAGCAAATGCACAGACATTGGAGGAACTACAGAGCTCAGTGAATAAGCACTCCAGTTTGCTGCAGACTGCTGGGTGTTTTCAGTACCCCAGAAGTATTGAGAAAAAGGAGATAATCATCAAAGATTTTATGCAGTGGTTCATCATTTATCGGAATCATTTTTCCATTCAAAGGTAGCGTATCCCTCATGAGTTGTATATTAATTTGTATTTCCCAACTCTTAATCTGTTATTGCATCTTTTAGCATATAATTGACTGTTTTCCAGATTTAGGGAAGGACTTGCATCACTGGATGTCATTCATGCTCTGGAACAGCATACTACAACCTTTAGACAATACATGTGCTACAGCGAAAAAAGACTATCGGCATCCTCTTTAGAGGCTAGAGCTTAGTGAAGTGGGTAGCTCTAGAAGACAAGAGGAAAACATAGTTCTTGGATACTGGAGAGACTACCTGCTCGACACTGAAGGTTTTTATATTTATTTCCAAATGTGACACTAGCATTTACTTCAGATTTTAAGCTGAGTTGTCTAGAACATTGTTTGCAGTACAAATCTATCAACACTTAATTTATTGTTGTTTTTTTTTCTTCTTTTTTAGAGCAAGAAACAAAAATCTCTCTTAAGGACATATTGATGTTTGCCACAGGATTAAATGCAATCCCTCCATCTACAATCTATCCACAACCACAGCTTGTGTTCGATACAAAATCACGCTTTCCAGGTGCGAGTACTTGTTCGAATACAATTAGGTTACCATTTTGTAAGACATATGAACAGTTCAAACAAGACATGGACTTTGGAATTCAAAACTCACCAGGTTTCGGACTTATTTAATTTCTTAAATTAATGTCTTTCCCACCATGCAAAAAAAATGTTCAAGTTGCTGCATCACCCAAATTTAACAATTGTGGTAACACAATTTTAGTCTTTAATTGTCATTTTTACATTGTTTTTAAAAAAAAGGTTTGTTCATCAGCATTGAAAAGGAACAGCTGTACTACACAGGGTATTCTGATTTTTGTTGTTTGTTTATTAGAATTTAAACGTCATGTTTTACACTTTGGTTACATTAATGACAGGAACAATAGTTACTTATCACACAAGATTCCTTGGGCCGCACAGTGGCTAAGTGGGTAGCACTGTGTCGCCTTGTAGCTAAAAGGTCCTGGGTTCGATTTCCAGGTGGGGCGGTCCTGGTCCAGGACAGCCCCACCAGGGGAACGAACCCAGGACCTTCTTGCTGACAGACGACAGTGCTACCCACTTGGCCACCATGCCACCCTAGTCTGATTTTAAGTTTGTTTGGATTACAAATTGGTAAGACTCTTCAGTCTTAAATAGTTTTCCATGGCAGACGTCCAGTTGTCCGGTTCAGTCAAACCACTGCGTCTCTGCAAGTCATCAAAATGTAAGTGACCGTTCCGTCACAAAATGGCTTACTTCCTCCTGTGAGACTGGAAAACCACAATCTCTTCCACCAAACCTAAAAAGGAAATAAGAACAGAAAAAAATTATTTTTTGTTTGTTTATCAGAATTTTAACATGTTTTACACTTTGGTTACATTCATGATAAACATGGTAGTTACTCATTACACAAGATTCATCAGTTCACAAGTTTAATATCAAACACAGTCATGGACAATTTTGTGCCTCCAATTTATCTCACTTGCACGTCTTTGGACTGTGAGAGAAAACCAGAGCACCCGTAGGAAACCCACGCGGACAAGGGGAGAACATGCAAACACAGAAAGGAAAGGACCTGGACCGCCCCACCTGGGGATCGAACCCAGGACCTTCTTGCTGTGAGGCAACAGTGCTACCCACTTTTCATTTAAGTTGGTGTGCACAATGTTAGCTCAGGACACAGTAAGTCCATGTTGCAAAATACCATTGTGAATGTAAATTGTGTAATCAAGTTACAATGTCTTGCAATAATTATAATGCTGTTCTCAGGACAATAAAAATATCCAAAACACTATCATGACCACTAATGAGTTTATTAAATCACAGGTGAACTTTCATTTTTAAAGTTTTGTAACTTTTTTAATGTGAGGGCCAGTGTGGCAGCAAGTTTTTACTCCAAACAAGCTAGTACATACTCCACTTGTTTAACTGATTTGTCTCAGTCTTTAAACTGCTGATCACTGATCTGCCTTATTGGACAGCAAACCTTTTGTGGCTTAGATAGGACCCTGAGACATGAAAGTTTTAACTTATTTTTACTGTAGTGCTAGTACTTGAATCAAACAGCCATTTTAAATTACATTCATAGAAATCTAAAGTCTTGTGTTAATGAACTTGGTTACAAGGGCCTGTATTCATAATGCCTCTCAGATTAGGAGTGCTGGCCTAAAATATGTTTCAGTCAGTACAGCCAAAGTAAATAAGAAATACGGCCCTGATTTTCTGATGAATGAGGTTGGTAAACATTTCAGTAATAGAGAATACACTACTGTTTTAGCACCACATAGGGGTCCAGTTTAACTAATCAGGTGTTTAAGGACATGTAGACTACCTATACAAGTGGGATCAAACAACCTGCAGGATCACCTACATTTTATAGGATTCATGTGGAAAAAATTCCATCTATAACGATTAATAAACAGCAGTAGCAGACCTGTGAGGAAGGTAAAACATTGCATCTGGTCTACCAGAGGGGCAGCGGGACTGTAGAACTGGTCTGATAGTGTGAGTGTTCCACATCAATCGACATTCATCGAGGTCCCTCTGTAGCACACCCAAAAACACAAACCGTAATAAGCACATGTGCTCAAAGCTGCCATTAAAATGATGTGCATCCTTTAGGTCACCCAAAAGATCCATCCAAAACTGAGACCTAAACATATAATGACAAAAATTTGTGACTTTTTTTTAATTAAACAATTCAGACTAGTGGCATTTAACTAATTGCATATACAAATGCTTGTAAATTATACCTTTGTTTCCTGAAGTGTGACCACCAGCTTTCAATTCGCTGGTTTGAATGTGAAGAGCCATACATGTGACTTGTAGCTCCTGCAAAATCATCAGAATGTTCAGATCTTAAAGTGCAGTGGATTGCCACCATTGTTCCATTTTCTGTGCCACAGTCTGTGCGCAAACGCACTGGTACCACTCCAAACATTTGTACACATTGTACGTAGTTCTGTGCTATAACCCCAGGGTCATTGTTAGTTGCTCCACATACAAGCCACATAACCTTTCGGGAGTAGCCATCAATACACCCACTAATGGCTAGGCCATATGGCTTAAGTTTATCATAGCCATCCACGTGCCAGATGTGGTTTGGCCCAAGAGCGTGGTAGACTCTTCTTACTAGTCTTCTTTGCGAACGCAGCTGGACTCCTGATGGGTCAAGGCTTGATAACATGACCATAACAGCCTGTCTTCTCACTGTTAAGGCATATTTTTGCTTTAATATTTGCCACATTGAACGGTATCCATAGTGTTGACCAGGTCCTTTTAGCTCTTGTAGTATTGCAGCACGTACAGTTTGCAAAGGGGAATAATTCTTACGTCTGTACAGAGATAATGCCTTTAATTTTGTTTTTAAAGAACTAAGGCTCATGGTAATGCTGTGCCTTGTTCGAAGAAAATCCAAGATTAAATCATAGGTATGGCCCTCGTTAAAGTACCTCCGAATTAGGTCTTCCTCAGAAGCATCTTCAGATGCTGACCCTATAAGACAAAATAATTTATATTTAAAGAAAATATTTGGCCAAGATAAGCCAGCAGTTCAAAACCCGCCAACTTTATGAATGTAACCATACAGAATAAAGCCAGAGCTCTATTCTGCAAAGATTTTACATATTTAACATTTAACCTCTAACACTATCAATTAAACTGGATACAGCTTCTTGCTGACTTGAGGTAGGTAGCTATGTGGTCCAACGATAAATCTTTAAATTATGTGACCGAGCCTTACTGGAGTCCAAACATTCAAAAGATAGTAAATACATAAAACGCTATTGTCTTATTTAAAAAACATTGTTATCACTACCAAAGGCAGTGAAATTATTATTATCCTATGATGGCTGCTAAAAGTTTGCATTCAAATCTCAATACACATATATTTAATACATTAGAATAAAGAAACTTACCCAGCTAGCAAGATAGATCTGGGCCGATTCCGGCTCCGGTTCGGCAGTGTCGGCTGTCTGTCGGCTCGGCACCCCACATCTGGCCCGATAACGGCTGCATGTCGGCATAGTCGGCTGACTGATACTCGGCTACATTGCGGCACTCCGCATCTGGCCCGATAACGGCTGCATGTCGGCATAGTCGGCTGACTGAGCCTCGGCTACATTGCGGCACCGCGCAAATGGCCCGATTACGGCTGCATGTCGGCATAGTCGGCTGACTGAGCCTCGGCTACATTGCGGCACCGCGCAAATGGCCCGATTACGGCTGCATGTCGGCATAGTCGGCTGACTGAGACTCGGCTACATTGCGGCACTCCGCATCTGGCCCGATTACGGCTGCATGTCGGCATAGTCGGCTGACTGAGACTCGGCTACATTGCGGCACCCCGCATCTGGCCCGATAACGGCTGCATGTCGGCATGGTCGGCTGACTGAGCCCCGGCTACATTACGGCACCCCGCATCTGGCCCGATTACGGCTGCATGTCGGCACTGTCGGCTGACTGAGGCGATGCTATTGCCAAGTTTTAGCACCATGCACTGATCAGAGATTGTTTTTAAATTGAAGAATAAGTTATTTAGCAAGCTTGCAACTTCCCTTTAACACTGGCATAAATGTAAAAGAACCTTTTACTCGCTGTCTTTTGCAATCATCATGGCTCACACTGACAAAGTTTCTAGGTGCTTAACAAACCATATATGTTTATATAACTAAATACAATTTTAATAAATAAATGGCTTACGGGAACCTCTTGCATTGGTCTTGGCTATTCGATGCACATAGTCATTTAGGAAATGAGGTATGAAAATGGCATTGATAGCTTTTTTTTGTTTTGATAAACTAAAAAAGCTTTTACATGCACTTTATGAGTTTCAGTTTTTCCAGAACTTTTTTCATGAATTTGAAGTTTTTCCTTCAATCCATGTTCCTTTCTTATGATCCATATTAAAACCATGTAAACATAAAATGATTAAACACACAGCAGTTGTGCACATTTTGGCAAGCTGAACTATGCAAAAGACCACAAAACATTTAAGAAATATGGATAAATTATTTTATTATAGGACATGCATTATATATTTTGACACCATAAGTTTAATGTGTGCAAAAACAAAATTGTTTATGTATTATGAATAAATAAACCCAACTCAATTAAATTTAATTAACATGCTTACTTATCTTGCTTCTGAGGACGCACTGCTGGGCATTTTCACATATTTGTTGCCCCAACACACACTACATACATACACACTGTCGACATCGGAATTTACTGTTTATATACAGTTTTTGACATGGTGGAAGGAGAGAGAATATTATATAGGTATATAGGTTCAGAATACTAGTCTATCAAAAAAAAAAGGTTCAGCCAACAGTGGCTCTCTTGTTGGAAAATAATATCTGGTAATTGATAATGATGGACAGTTTAATTTGTAAGCCATAATCTTTAAAAGTGTACAGCTACAAAGTACACATATGTATTTATATATTGATATGGGCACAATATAATTGTTTGCTATAAACTCTTAGTTCAATGAACACAACTATATCATACTTAGTTTGAAACTTTAAGAGTAATCCCCATGGCAGTAGCAGGAAAGCTGATGATAATAGGATGCAGCTGATCACCATGTAAAATTCAAAATTCACTGAAAAAAAACAAAACATAAAACATTAGACAAAAAAGCAATGTTAAACAGTACCACAAATCAACTTGTCACATCTGAGGCAAAAGACACAGATCTTGAAATTACAGCAGGTTAAGAACTAAGCACACACACTACAAAAGGAACATGATCAGTACTGTTCAGAGGCCCAACAGTTCAGTTTTTGATTTTCAAACTTGAGTGTTATTTTAAATGCATCTATATGTTTGTATGTACAACTGTTCTGTTTTTTTTTTCTTTACCCCAGCCAAATCAGGTGGAATTAGCTGCCCACTGAGAGTCCTGGTTGGAGTAACTGGGGAGGCAACCATTTAAAAGCAGGAAATCAAGATGGCTGATAGATGGAGAGAGGGGGGGGGGGGGGGGGGGGATTGGTGTCAACCCATGCACTGTGTTTTTAGTTGTAGCTGTTTTAATCTCTTCTGCTAGGAAATACTTCAGTTTGGGTATTTTACCTGCATCTACAGGGAAGCTTAGGGTTTGTTTGTTTCTTTCATTTATTTTGTAGCTATCTGTCTTGTTACTCAGAGTAGAACAGTGTTATGTTCTGTTGATTTATTTGGTGCCGTCCAGTTTGGTACTAGAGAACAACAATTTTAGCATTTGTGACTGTTTTTAATGGCTCTTTTGTAAATAAAAAACTTTTATTATTTTCTCTGACTTTTGGTTTTAGCAAATTGCCACGTTATTGGTCCCACATACCCCTAGATACAAGGTGGGATCATAACAAACGTGAGTGTGAAATACAACTTATTATGTTTATTACATTTTATGAATGGCAACGAGCAACATAGTTTACAAACTGTAGCTCAGAATTGTGTGCATGTATACATGTGTCTGCCCTTTAGCATGGAGTAGGGTCAACATGCTAGGGAAAAGACCCCTTGATGTGGATATCTGCACAGACGCAGTAAAAGAACAAGCCAAAGTAACATGTTTTGAGCATTATATAAACTATCCCTGAGATTATTGTAAAATTTTATCACTGATGTTTGTGATTGAAAAATAATTGTCTGAGTTTGCTTTCTGACAGGAAGAGTTCCACCACACTGCTTTTTCCATCAAGCGCCAAGGAACAGTTTTAACCCAGCTGGGAACGGGTGATGTCCCAGAGCCTCCTTAACACTTACATAGAACTCATTCACTGCTTTTAATCTTTACTCATGGATCATCCACATACCTGACCCTTTAAGTGCATTAAAAGCCATGTCATGTACTAATCATGTCAACTCGCTGTGTGTGAATTTTTGAAGTTACTTTTCATCACTTCAAATGTTGTTTATTTCTCATGATAAGGGCCTTTCACACCTCAGAAAAAATTTACTTCAGTTAAAAGTTGGCTTTTTCTTATTTTATCGATGCTTAATTAAACTGTTCCACAAAAAAAATCACCAAAAAAGCTCTTTATAGATTACCTGGAGACGTGCGCAGCTCATCCGTAGTGAACTCATTCTTGAAAACCTGGACCATGCAACCTCAGCGCAGATGTGAACTGTAATAAATTCATATTCACTGTTACAAAATACATAAACATGTAAACTATTAGACAAACAAAAGTCAGTATTCTCAATTTTTAAATACAATTTAATAGTTGTTAATGTATGTGTAAAAGTATTTTACAGTCGATTGATAAGCTTGTTTGACTTGAACCAGGTGTACGTACTGGCAAGTGATTTTTAACTTTTTCTCTAACGTTAATACATGGTGGTGTCAGACAGAATCACTTCACTTCTTCAATATAAAAGGTACCTGAAGGCAAGTGTGAGGAGCTCCTCGTGCATGTAGTAGAGTTTAAATAAAAAACCGTTATCTTTTTCAGTTATTCACTGAAGATTTCAAGGTAACGTTAACAGCTGCTCTTTAGGACAAAAAACATACGAAAACATTATATTAATAATACTGATATATTGTAGTAACAGAACAATAGATATAATCAAATTATTTTGTGTTTTTTATCATTAACAATTTAATTATAGTTATGTTTTAACGTTAGCCAAAAAGACTAACTTGGTAGGTACGTTAAGCTAACTGTATAGCCAGCAATACTTAGCAAAAGGCTATCAGAAATAACTTAAAACATACATCTAAAGGTAACATTATTATTATTATGAATACGATATAAACCATCTAACAACATAGCTAAGTTAAATTACAAACACACGATTTCACAACGATTACATTAGTTACCTGTGCCGGCGTTAAGGGAAGACGTCACAGCTACAGCTGTATGGAGCTGGTGATCCTTCTCCTTTGAGTAAGGGGTGTGATGTATTTAAAAGGCTGGATTTAGCGCCCTCTTTTTGGCAGTAGACAATATTACAAAAACTTTTTACAGTCATTGGCTGGCATACATGAATCCAGAAAACATGTTTACAAAGACAAAGCACAGTATCATGTCTAAAGCCTATATTTACACGTCTTTATGGATTTCCTTGACTGAGTGATTGAACTAATTAAGTGTTTACATTTTTGCAGTTACTCTTTGTGCACTCCGGAGTCATTTGACCAACACTGACCTTGGTAAGATGTTTACAAAAACATACATTATTATTTCTAAAATAAGTTTTCTACTTAGAAATAACACCCATCACCATAAAAATATTGCACCCAGGAGGAAGTGTAGGATTGAATAATATTCTGAAGGAAGATAACGGTCACCAGGAACAACAAATGCTTAAATATTTAATGTCTCGGCATGGAGTTTAGAGGTTCCAAATAGTGTGCAACTCAAATATTTTCATGCAATTCCTGCAGATTATGTGGTAGGGGTGGAGTGTTCATAGCATGTCCAATAGCATTCCACACATTTTCAATTGCTTTTGAACTCTTCACCAAGACTAACTTTGCTTACAAAAGATGCAACCAACATAACAGCACGAGTCGGGAGGGAAAAATAAGCACATGCACCAAGATGACCTTGCGTAGTCAGGTACAGCGATAAGGCTCCTCCTTTTGACGTCACATGCACGGCCGAGCGTGAAACTGGAATTATTCTTATGTCCTCCTCACCATGTCAATCTTACATACCAAGTTTCATTACTGTAGGTTGATTCTTTCTTGGTGCAACTATTTTTTTAAACCATTTCATATTTTAAAACATAACAAGCACTTCAGCCCTCTCTAGATGCAGTGCCTCTTAAAAAAAACAGAAACAGTAAGGGATAACACAAAAAAGTCCAAAGACTTTTGATGAGTGTATAAAGTAGATATTTTATGATATGTAAATACATTAAATAACACATTAATAACTAATTTAATTAGTTACAAACATCATTACAATATCTTCCTCACCCCTTTCCCCGTTAGTACGTTAGAATAACAGCTTTCAGTGCAAACATGAACATTGTTGAGTAAAACATAAAATGTGAAACAAAGTGTATTGACTTTTCTCAGATCCTGGTGATGGTGTACAAATACTTCTCTATTGTCTTTGATTGCTGCAGCGAGAGACACAAACATGGAGCCTCACATGACAAATTACAATTCAGCTTCAAATATGAGACATAAATCCCGTCAACATGTAGCAAAACGTTTAAAAACATTATTTTCTCAAATGCAGGATGAGACCCTTTTTACAGCTATTGATAGAGCTAGCAATGTTGACACTGACATAAATGAAATTATGCCAGTAGACCCTGACACAAACAATGAATGTGGAAATGGCTCAGGTCGTGATGATCTAAATAATGAATTCAGTGAAGACTCAGTTAGTGAGTGTGAGGATGACTTTGATGGACAGGACCACGGGCTTGATCTAGTTGCATCCTTGGCAAAATGGGCAGTACAATTTGGTGTAACATTAGTTGCCCTTTCTGCCCTCCTGTCTATTCTTAGAATTCACCATCCTTACTTGCCAAAGGATGCTAGGACATTACTTGGGACAAAGACAAAGTATGTGATTCAAAGGAAAGCAGGAGGGGTCTATCACTACTTTGGGCTTCTGACCACCTTAATGTCATTTCTAATGCGATTTGGGACACATGTAAAGAACAACCACATTTTTAAAATGCAAATAAACATTGATGGTCTGCCACTTTTCAAAAGCTCTAAATACCAGCTTTGGCCTGTCTTAGGACTAGTGCATGAATTACATAGACAGCCTTTCCTAATAGCTCTTTATGGTGGAGTTTCGAAGCCAACATCTTTAACTGATTATTTGGGAGAGGTTGTTGCAGAGCTGAAACAGTTACAATCAGGATTTATGCATAATGGGAAACGATTGTTCCTAAAAGTGAGTGCAGTTATCTGTGATGCACCAGAAAGAGCCTTTGTCAAGGGTATTAAGTCCCACACAGGTTATTCTGGGTGTGATAAATGTATCCAGTCAGGTGTATATATTCAGCATAGAATGACTTTCCCACAAAAACATGCAGCTTTGAGAACAGATGAAAGTTTCCGGGAAATGACAGATCAAGATCATCATCTTAGCATTTCTCCTTTCCAAGAATTAGTAGGAATGGTATCTCAGTTTCCCCATGACTACATGCATTTGGTTTGCTTAGGTGTTACACGGAATTTATTAGAACAATGGACTAATGGACCACTACACTGTAGAATGTCTTCTAGGACAGTGACTGAAATTTCTAAGCATCTTGTCAGTTTTGGACCTTTCATTCCGACAGAATTTGCTAGGAAACCTAGATTACTTGAAGACAGATACAGGTGGAAGGCAACTGAGTTTCGTCAGTTCCTCTTATACACTGGGCCGGTAGTTCTCAAAGACAGTGTACACCCTCAGATGTACAATAATTTTATGTTGCTTTCTGTGGCTGTACATATTTTAGCATGTCCAACACTGAGTGTTCAAATGGTTGATTTTGCTAACAATTTATTGAATTTGTTTGTTGAACATTTCAGTGAGCTTTATGGGGCTGATAAGTTAGTATACAACGTACACAGTCTAGTTCACTTAAGCAATGATGTGAAAGTGCATGGCCATTTAGATATCTTTTCAGGATTTCCCTTAACTAAAAAGACTCATCAGAAATCCCAAAAATGCTGTATCTCAGATTGTAAGACGGGTGTCTGAAATGGACAGTAATTTGACTGAAGACACTGTTGATACTCATGTTGGAATGTGCAAAAAGAAACACCAAAATGGTCCAATTCCAACAGATCTTACATCAGTGACCGACCAGTACAAAGAAATATGTCTAAACAAGGTATACATCAGATGTGTAGCACCGGACAACTGTGTGAGAATTAATGGTGACATTTCATTAGTTTTAAATATTGTTGTCAGTGAGGGAACCACTTTTCTTGTTTATCAAAATTTCATGTGCAGAGAACCTTTTTTTCATTATCCAATGAAATCTTGTGATGTTGGAATCTATACAGTCTCTTGTTTGGTTCCTGAACTCAAATATTCCGTTGTCAGTGACAGCTTACAGAAATATGTACTTCTTCCTCTTCATCAAAAATATGTAGCAATTCCTTTGCTTGATGTTACCTAGAATGTTTGAATACAAATTGTACAGCATCAAACACCTAAACTTTTTTTTTTAAACATCCATTAAATAAATGCATACTTGAATTATACAGAATCACTTGTTAAGGTCCACAACTTAAATATTCATTACTCACTTTTCATATGCTACTTTGTGAACTAGTACAGGTAAATAATAGAATGTATAAATCTTTGTTGTAGTTCTCATAAATATGTAAATACATTTATATTGCCATTACTGCTGATTGTTTATTGTTAATGATTTTTTTTATGTTTATTGCATATGATATAAATATTTTTGTGTACATGATCAATGCTGGAATACGTATGTATGTATATCTATTGTGTAAAAATATAATAATATGTATCTAATAAATTCATATTTTATGCTGTTTTCCTGTCTGTTATACAGATATGTATCACATTGTTGAATTTAATACAACAAAGGAAGTAGAGGTTGTACCAGACAACTGGGTAAATAATGATATATGCAGATGGCCAAAATTTTAAAATAGGGGAAGAATGAGGGCTGCTGTAATTTCCAAAGAAGTACCAACTGTAGACTGGGATACATTTGCTGTCCGTGTATATACAAGTGGTAAGTGAGTGTAATAGGCCAACAAGTTAATATTTCATTTTATAAATACTTATTTAGTACCAGTTTAATTTTGGTCGGTTTCTGACCACAGAGCCTCTCTTGACTGTGTAATATTTGGGTGGTGGACCCTTCTCAGCCTGCCGCTGAAAATTTGAGTTGTGTCACAAAATGTACAGGTAAACTACGTAAACAAAAAGGAAGACAATACACCCCCAAACCCAAATAACACAGTTTTTGACCAATTTAAGCAAGATAACAACAAACAAATTACTGTCTTACTCACCATATGTTGTGTCTACTTTTGATATTTAAGTCTGTTCCTCGCTGCCTCCAAAAGTTTACTAATTGACCCAAGTAGAGGTGTATGCAGAACAGAGCGGGCGGGCGAAATTCAACCACCCAATCACAGACTAGCATTTAGAGGGCGGACCTTCTGCGATTGGCCAGTGGTGGGTGAGCCACGATAGGTAGCACCAGAGCCGTAGATAGAGAGAGTTGCGACACTCCTTGATCTCGCCGCTACGCGGTCACGTGGTTCATGTAACCCTCCAATAGTTCCAAACAAACCCGGCGCTGTCATGTTCTCCTATGGGACAGGCAGCAGTGAATTAAATATTAAACGCTAAATAATAAACATTTGTACAATTTCTGGGTATTTTCAACTGCCTTTACATTTACTGCATCTGCTTTAATGTCAATTTGGTATATAAAGTGGAAGATTGATGTTTATAATGACTTGTTAATAGGTCGTTCTTGTTAACACACAGTACATTATATTAGCATACATTACATAATGCCATAT
Organism: Trichomycterus rosablanca; assembly: GCF_030014385.1. Lineage (NCBI taxonomy): Eukaryota > Metazoa > Chordata > Actinopteri > Siluriformes > Trichomycteridae > Trichomycterus > Trichomycterus rosablanca. Next base: position 23,864,623 of record NC_085996.1, read on the forward strand.
CATTAAGTAGCAGAGACAATATACAGTATAGACATTAAAGTTTTTTTGTTTTGTTTTTTGTATAAACTAATCTCCCTTCACTTTCCTGAGGATTCATAATAATAATCATTTTGGCTAAACACTAAGTCATGTGCTGGATTCATAAGGTTTACCTGCACTGAATGATTAGATTCATAAACACACTACCGTATCAAAAACATTATAGTGCAGGTACATGAAAAAGCATTCATTCATCTCTTATTTCATGAGTGATTAATAAGGTACATGAGTGGACAAGGTACACAAACCATGTAGTTGAGTTAAAGTAGAGATATCCAAGGTAACATATTACTCCAGTAAAAGTACTAGTAAAAGTAAAAATACTCTTTACCTCCACTAAAGTACTAAACTAAATTTACCTTCAAATGTACTTAAGTATGAAAGTAAAAGTATAATGATTTATTGTGGTTCTAATGTTTTATGATCATTTCTGTAACAAGACTCTTGATTAATCAACTCATTTTAGGTGAAAAGACTCGTGTGTCATTAAGCTTAACTGACTAAGCTAAATTGGGTTATACCTATTAATTAAGATAAACATGTAACATTTAGTGCTGAGCAAATGCTAAACAATAACAGTATTAAGTATATTAATGACATCAAATTCATTATTTTTTTAAAACAAAGCAACATACAGCTAAAAATGTTTGATAAGTAGTGAAAATGAATGGGGCTCTATGGGATGTTTGGAACTATACAGAGCTCCACAACCCGGAAGCTGCACAGAAAATATGTCCCGCCCCCTTTCCAACGGTTCCCTATGGGAGTGTCGCCACTCTGTTCTCTCTACCGCTCTGGGTAGCACTATACGCAGTCAAATGAGGCTGTTAAACCAATGTAATACAAAGCATTTGTTTTGACATGTAGCCAATGACAGATAATTTTGATCAAAAATGTAACCAGTTCACTCCAAAAGGAGGATTAATAAGTGTCCGTCCTAGCGTTGCGTGGGCGGAAGACTGGTAGCTGAAAAACCGGACTGTCCGACCTAAAGCCCTAGTCATGACCAGTAATGGCAGCTTGACATTGTTATATTAACCCATAATTCCCTGTGCTACCGTATGTGTCACAGAGGCTTTAAAAGATATATAAAATTCTTTACAGCACTTTGTCCTTTACTTTAACTCAAGTCCCTAAATGGATTCTCTGTTCTTTAGACAAAACCTGCTTGGTTTAAAAGTTAATTTTTTTTTGTTTCTAAAGGTCTGTTCCAACACATTTAATAATTTGCTACTGTATACATTATACATAATATATTACATATAACCAGTTCTGACCCCATTTCTACAACTAAATAATCACTAGTTATGAAATCATTGTTGTGACATATATGCTATATATCTGGATTTAAAAATATTTACAAAAAAAAAGTATATATACAGTGTATCACAAAAGTGAGTACACCCCTCACATTTCTGCAAATATTTTATTATATCTTTTCATGGGACAACACTATAGACATGAAACTTGGATATAACTTAGAGTAGTCAGTGTACAGCTTGTATAGCAGTGTAGATTTACTGTCTTCTGAAAATAACTCAACACACAGCCATTAATGTCTAAATGGCTGGCAACATAAGTGAGTACACCCCACAGTGAACATGTCCAAATTGTGCCCAAAGTGTCAATATTTTGTGTGACCACCATTATTATCCAGCACTGCCTTAACCCTCCTGGGCATGGAATTCACCAGAGCTGCACAGGTTGCTACTGGAATCCTCTTCCACTCCTCCATGATGACATCACGGAGCTGGTGGATGTTAGACACCTTGAACTCCTCCACCTTCCACTTGAGGATGCGCCACAGGTGCTCAATTGGGTTTAGTCCATCACCTTTACCTTCAGCTTCCTCAGCAAGGCAGTTGTCATCTTGGAGGTTGTGTTTGGAGTCGTTATCCTGTTGGAAAACTGCCATGAGGCCCAGTTTTCGAAGGGAGGGGATCATGCTCTGTTTCAGAATGTCACAGTACATGTTGGAATTCATGTTTCCCTCAATGAACTGCAGCTCCCCAGTGCCAGCAACACTCATGCAGCCCAAGACCATGATGCTACCACCATCATGCTTGACTGTAGGCAAGATACAGTTGTCTTGGTACTTCTCACCAGGGCGCCGCCACACATGCTGGACACCATCTGAGCCAAACAAGTTTATCTTGGTCTCGTCAGACCACAGGGCATTCCAGTAATCCATGTTCTTGGACTGCTTGTTTTCAGCAAACTGTTTGCTGGCTTTCTTGTGCGTCAGCTTCCTTCTGGGATGACGACCATGCAGACCGAGTTGATGCAGTGTGCGGTGTATGGTCTGAGCACTGACAGGCTGACCTCCCACGTCTTCAACCTCTGCAGCAATGCTGGCAGCACTCATGTGTCTATTTTTTAAAGCCAACCACTGGATATGACGCCGAACACGTGGACTCAACTTCTTTGGTCGACCCTGGCGAAGCCTGTTCCGAGTGGAACCTGTCCTGGAAAACCGCTGTATGACCTTGGCCACCATGCTGTAGCTCAGTTTCAGGGTGTTAGCAATCTTCTTATAGCCCAGGCCATCTTTGTGGAGAGCAACAATTCTATTTCTCACATCCTCATAGAGTTCTTTGCCATGAGGTGCCATGTTGAATATCCAATGGCCAGTATGAGAGAATTGTACCCAAAACACCAAATTTAACAGCCCTGCTCCCCATTTACACCTGGGACCTTGACACATGACACCAGGGAGGGACAACGACACATTTAGGCACAATTTGGACATGTTCACTGTGGGGTGTACTCACTTATGTTGCCAGCTATTTAGACATTAATGGCTGTGTGTTGAGTTATTTTCAGAAGACAGTAAATCTACACTGCTATACAAGCTGTACACTGACTACTCTAAGTTATATCCAAGTTTCATGTCTATAGTGTTGTCCCATGAAAAGATATAATAAAATATTTGCAGAAATGTGAGGGGTGTACTCACTTTTGTGATACACTGTATATAGTGAATCTTTGTCCACATAATTTACATATATTTTTCTATTTTATTAGAGTCTTTCCAAGCTGCTAGAAGCAAGCTGCCAAGAGCAGAAATTGTGTCAGATCTACAGACAGCAGAAGAAGATAATGTACCTGCTGTAAAAAAAAGAATCAGAAGGTACTCTTATAATGATTAATGTTTCAGGGGCACATATAAAAATGCATTACAAGATATATGGTTCAATGGCCACACTGTAATTGCTGTAGTGTACAGGTTGTATTTGGAGTTACTGTATAACATTTTGTTTTTGCAAGCAATGTGTATGTAGTAGTATGTCTACTATGTAAGTTCAATTATACGTGAATACTGAAAATATGTACTTGTAGGATTTGTAGGATAAATAGAAGATTTCTCGAATCTGACAGTGAAAGTGAAGGTGAAAAGAAAGCTTATAAACCTCCTGCCAAAAGAGCCAGGCCTCACTTTGCAGAGGCACCACAGGTGACTCCACCAGACATGAATAGGCCTGTCACTTCAGTTTTAATACCTTCAGTCATTCACCAGCAAACCGTTCAGGAACAACCAAGCCCAGTATGTGCAGGTAAGTGTCACATACTCACAATATCCAATAAATTATATATATATATATATATATATATATATAGAGAGAGAGAGAGAGAGAGAGAGAGAGAGAGAGAGAGAGAGAGAGAGAGAGAGAGAGAGAGAGAGAGAGAGAGAGAGAGAGAGAGAGAGAGAGAGAGAGAGAGAGAGAGCAGTGGTAGCCTAGTGGTTAAGGTACTGGATTAGTAATCTGAAGGTTGCCGGGGAGTCTGCTAAGTGCTGAAAATGTAATGTAAATGTGTGTGTGTGTATATATATATATATATATACAGTGTATCACAAAAGTGAGTACACCCCTCACATTTCTGCAGATAATTAAGTATATCTTTTCATGGGACAACACTGACAGAATGACACTTTGACACAATGAAAAGTAGTCTGTGTGCAGCTTATATAACAGTGTACATTTATTCTTCCCTCAAAATAACTCAATATACAGCCATTAATGTCTAAACCACCGGCAACAAAAGTGAGTACACCCCTAAGAGACTACAACCCTAAATGTCCAAATTGAGCACTGCTTGTCATTTTCCCTCCAAAATGTCATGTGACTCGTTAGTGTTACTAGGTCTCAGGTGTGCATAGGGAGCAGGTGTGTTCAATTTAGTAGTACAGCTCTCACACTGGTCACTGAAAGTTCCAACATGGCACCTCATGGCAAAGAACTCTCTGAGGATCTTAAAAGACGAATTGTTGCGCTACATGAAGATGGCCAAGGCTACAAGAAGATTGCCAACACCCTGAAACTGAGCTGCAGCACAGTGGCCAAGATCATCCAGCGTTTTAAAAGAGCAGGGTCCACTCAGAACAGACCTCGCGTTGGTCGTCCAAAGAAGCTGAATGCACGTGCTCGGCGTCACATCCAACTGCTGTCTTTGAAAGATAGGCGCAGGAGTGCTGTCAGCATTGCTGCAGAGATTGAAAAGGTGGGGGGTCAGCCTGTCAGTGCTCAGACCATACGCCGCACACTACATCAAATTGGTCTGCATGGCTGTCACCCCAGAAGGAAGCCTCTTCTGAAGTCTCTACACAAGAAAGCCCACAAACAGTTTGCTGAAGACATGTCAACAAAGAACATGGATTACTGGAACCATGTCCTATGGTCTGATGAGACCAAGATTAATTTGTTTGGTTCAGACGGTCTCAAGCATGTGTGGCGGCAATCAGGTGAGGAGTACAAAGATAAGTGTGTCATACCTACAGTCAAGCATGGTGGTGGGAATGCCATGGTCTGGGGCTGCATGGGTGCAGCAGGTGTTGGGGAGTTACATTTCATTGAGGGACACATGAACTCCAATATGTACTGTGAAATACTGAAGCAGAGCATGATCCCCTCCCTCCGGAAACTGGGTCGCAGGGCAGTGTTCCAGCATGATAATGACCCCAAACACACCTCTAAGACGACCACTGCTTTATTGAAGAGGCTGAGGGTAAAGGTGATGGACTGGCCAAGCATGTCTCCAGACCTAAACCCAATAGAACATATTGGGGCATCCTCAAGCGGAATGTGGAGGAGCGCAAAGTCTCGAATATCCGCCAGCTCCGTGATGTCGTCATGGAGGAGTAGAAAAGCATTCCAGTGGCAACCTGTGAAGCTCTGGTAAACTCCATGCCCAGGAGAGTTAAGGCAGTTCTGGGAAATAATGGTGGCCACACAAAATATTGACACTTCAGGAACTTTCACTAAGGGGTGTACTCACTTTTGTTGCCGGTGGTTTAGACATTAATGGCTGTATATTGAGTTATTTTGATGGAAGAATAAATTTACACTGTTATATAAGCTGCACACAGACTACTTTTCATTGTGTCAAAGTGTCATTTTGTCAGTGTTGTCCCATGAAAAGATATACTTAAATATCTGCAGAAATGTGAGGGGTGTACTCACTTTTGTGATACACTGTATATATATATATATATATATATATATATATAATATATATACTGTGTATATACAGTAGATATACACTGATCGGCCATGACATTAAAACCACCTCCTTGTTTCTACACTCACTGTCCATTTTATCAGCTCCACTTACCATATAGAAGCACTTTGTAGTTTTACAATTTGTGTGTGTGTGTGTGTGTATTTAGAAATTGAAATTATTAACTGTAAGTTATTTTTTACTAACAGTAATCGGGAGGGAAATTTTAACTGTATTAGAGATTCTGCGACAACAACAAAATGAAATGCTAGGCCTACTTAGGTCCATCACAATTGCATTAGGAAAAAATCATCCAAAACAAATTGAGGAATTTACTGCTCCACTTGCAAACGAATCCCAGTTCAGACAATTTGACATTAACCTCAAGGCAGACTCTGATCTTCAGAAGAGACTAGTAAGTGCTTTCTATGTTAAATTTTACGTGTTATGTATGTACTTTGTTATAGTACCTTTAAAAGATACAATTTGACAATTTACTTAACCATGGTGTGTTCTTAAGTGACCCTCTACTATGTTTAAGAGCAGATAACTTTGTTTTTACTTAAAACTTCTTGACTTTTATTAGTGAGCACAACATTAGAAAATGTAAAACATTGCATTTGTTTATATTTCTATAAAAGCTGTAAAATGTTTTGCATTATAAGAAATAATTATAATATGCAGCTAATAATGTTAAAATGGTTGCTAAAGTGCCATTAGACTGTTGCTTTTGTGTCCTGGGTGTTTGTCAAAGTGTGTGTGTGTGTGTGTGTGTGTGTGTGTAGTGTGTGGTGTAAAGTGTCCAAATACGTTTGGTTACAGTATGTATACTGACTGTGGTGCAGTAACAGACAATCACCCATTTCTGTGTGCAGTTTAGCTCAGTGAATGTGCAGTATGGATTACATTTGGGTTAATTAGGGATAATTTGGATTATATTTGGCGATCTTAGAAACTTGTCAAATTTACGCATTCTTAATTTCAGTTTATTGAAATAAAAAAATAATGTTTTTTTTTCTTTTACAGATTGAGTGTTTTGGTTTTTCTGGAGGTATGACTGTGAAGGAAACTGTTTGGAGAATTATGCAAAAACAAATGACCTGGCAAAAAAAATAAACTGGACAGGAGCAAATGAAAAAAATCCATTTAAATCGACCAAACTGAAAGATATAATCTTGGGTAGGTTTTTTTTTTTATTAATATTCATAATTTAAAAGTTTTAAAAGACTTTGTTTTGGCAGGGTAAAAGACAGAATATTTTACATATTTATACATACTGGAACATATACAGTACAAAATGAGCACTAAAAGAATATTTATATACACTGAGGTGTCATTTTATCATATACCCCTACCATAGATGTTATAAACGTTACAGCAGAATGTGAGGGGCTGATAAATTGTGCAGGAACAAATGAGCTTTAGACTATAATTGTTTATCACTCCTGAGTCTAGTTCACTCATCCACCTTCTGTGTACCTGACAAAATGGTCAATGATGGTGTTCTTTTAATACAATGTAGCCACAGTGTAGATATACCTGATACACTGTGTTCTTTTTGTATACTATGTATGTTTTCCAATATGTTTTAGCTGCTGTCAGGAGAAACAGTTTCACTGCAAACGCAACGGATGGGGAAATAGAAAAACACATAAAAAGGTGGCTTCAGCTTTCTGGGGACAGGGAAGGAGGAAGAAAGGACAGAGAAAAGAGACATGAAAGGAATAGTCAAGTTACTGAATGAAGTTTCACTACAAAAAGACAAGGGTTTAACAAGAAATTAATTGGGTTTATCTAGCTTAAATAAAAAAATGTCAATGAAAAAATATGAAAACTATTTAAATTGCATTAACTCATTAAGTATCCATATATTATTTTTTAAAATTGTATTATATATTTTTTTGTTTCAAGTGAAAGGTTTTAATTAATTTAACGTGTAATTTATGGAATACAATTATATGACAGTGTGTTTTTTTAATACAATGATATATAATAGTGATTACTTTCAATGTGTTAGATTAGTAAATACAATATTACAGTAATATCAGTACAGTGTATCTTTTGCTCTTATTTATTTGGTTCAGAATATTTTACACATTTACTTTAAAGGCCTTAGTTGACTATAATAAATTTTAACTGTTTATTGCTTAGTAATTGTTCATTTACTGCTGAGAATTGTTTTTAATTAAATGCATTCAATGTATTAAATATCTGTTTTTTTCTACAGTAAACATAAATAATTATGACTCATATACAATTACAACTGCAATATCCTATCTATTATCTTTTTTGCCTGTCATCAAAATTTTCACTTTCCTGAAGTAAGTGACTTCATTATCAATTAAATGATCAAATATAGTACAGATGTCAAACATGAGGTAGATTGCCTGATACCACTGTGTATCTTTTTAAACAGTAATTTGCAATTATATCATTTGATAATACACCTATTTTACCTTCTGTACTTATACCTGTCCTTCTTTCATCAGCAGCTTCAACTTCCTGTTTAATCATCTGAACTGATCTTCTCAAACCAATGTAAGTAAATGAAATATCTTAAACACTGCATGTCAAGGGACTGAAAAATAGGGGTGCATGATATGGACATAAAATACAATAGGGCCACTTTAAAGAAAATTTTCCATTTTGAGAATAAAGTTGATATTATTTCAAGAATAAAGTTGATATTATTTTGAGATTAAAGTCAAAATATTATGGCCATAGCAACTTTCTTGTGTTAAAATGAGAGATGTTCATGATCTCCTGGCACATCAGCACCAATTTGTTTGAATAAAAGTAAGGGGCGTAGCACCAAATTCTGGGCCCTATGCACAAGCAGTGCCCATGGGCCCCCTCCACCTCAGTCCAGACTCTTTCTAGACTCCTCAAGGGCCCTCCCCCGACTTGGAACCCTGGTAACTCAGTCCCACTTTTCACCCCACTACGACGCCCCTGGTAAAAGGACAATGAAACAGCTTTGCAATAAACTGTATTTATTTAGAAGAACGTGCGCCACCGGTGTGCTTGGTGTCTGCGTCATCACCAGTATTTTAATTCGAGCCTTATGGACTTGTACGATAAACTAAAGCCGATCAGCATCGCTATAAATGGTTGCATTGACGGGTTTAGTCATAATGTCATGTGGGTGGAAGTGTACAATACAAACAACCACTCTTTGGCCATAATATTTCAACTTCATTCTCATAATAATTTCACCTTTATTCTCGAAATATTTTAGACTTTATTCTTATAATCATTTCAACTTTATTCTCAAAACTGAAACTTACATACTATATATATACGTATATATATATTTATTTATTTATTTTTTTTTTTTTTTTTTACAGTGGCCCTAGTTTGTAGGCAAACTTAAGTTTGTGTTTATGTTATTCAACCTACTGAAGACACTGTTTTGCTAAAGTACTGTTCTGGATAATGCTTGTGGCATTATTTTCTTCAACATTCAACGTTTTTCATTTCTGTTTTTGGTTTCATTTCAGAATTGAAGACCATGTGAGGCAGGAAATTATGGCTATTATATAATTATTTTTTATTATTAACTTATAATAAATAAAAATACTTGATAAAAATGTTGGTGTACATTAGTTTTTTTTCTGTTACTGGTTTAACTGTACTATATAGTACTATTTAAGACATTTTTTTAAGACATACATACATATATGTTAAACATGTGTAAATTTTTGTTACTATTATTCTTATTCTTCACCTTTGTCTTCTTATTAATACATTATTTGCAATAGTTGTACTTATTAATAAAGAGCAAGAACATTTGAAGTAGTCCCAGTGACCATTAAAGGTTACATATGGCTGGGGAAAGCCTTTTTAAAAATCTACTGCAGGCCAGAACTGGGCCATTATTGGCCCGATAATGGTTGTTCTGGCTAGCAGGTGGTTAAGTGCTGGCATATTGCTGGCAGTCATGGCTGGGATCCGGGCAGCCGTATACGGGCCACGGTCTAACCGTCATTCATTTTGACACTGGGCCAGATCTGGCTGCCGGATGTGGGCCGACACAAAAAGTTCCGGCATGCCGAATATGGCCCAGAACTGGGCCATACATTTTTTGCTAGCTGGGTACCGTTTTCTTCAACTTCTGCCAGAAACTCTAAATTCCTCCCACAAGAACTGCAGTATGCAATAACGGTTCCAATGTTGTAACCACAAAAGGGGCAAAACATGTTAAACTGTTTAATGATGTTTAAAACCAAAAACTTACTTTTGATTCGAATTATTTTACAGAACGTTAACTTATCTCCACTCCTCTTAATTTAGCATCTTCAGTGTGTGATTCTTGCTTCTTCTGGTGCAATAGTCATAAAGATAAAAAATTATAGAGCGCCCCTAAAAGCCGGGAGCATTTCCGTTGTGGCAATGTGTTCCCAGCTAGCAAAAAATGTATGGCCCAGTTCTGGGCCATATCCGGCATGCCGGAACTTTTTGTGTCGGCCCACATCCGGCAGCCGGATCTGGCCCGGTGTCAAAATGAATGACGGTTAGATTGTGGCCCGTATACGGCTGCCCGGATCCCAGCCATGACTGCCAGCAATATGCCAGCACTTAACCACCTGCTAGCCAGAACAATCATTATCGGGCCAATAATGGCCCAGTTCTGGCCTGCAGTAGATTTTTAATAGGCTTTCCCCAGCCATATGTAACCTTTAATGGTCACTGGGACTACTACAACTGTTCTTGCTTCTTATTGCTATGAAAATACTCTGTAATATATATATACTTTATTATAATTATATGTAATAATAATAATAGAGTACAATTAAAACAGTAACAGAAAAAAACAAATGTACACCAAAACACATTTTTCAATATTTTATTCAAGTATTTTTATTTATTATAAAAATGTTTTGTCCTGCCATAATTGACTGCTGATCTCCTGCCTCCTGACACTGGTCTGTAATTCTGGAATGAAAACAAAAACTATTTTTCACAGATCAATGTGGATCTTATTCAACATTTCTTTTCCATCATTAAGTGGAACTGCAAAATTTGAATAAGAAAAAAAGTAACTGTAGTTTAAATATGTTTACCTGGTTAGAAATGGTTTATTGATTCACTCAGGCAGCAGGAGTGGCATCACGAAAAGCATACAGCTGTAGGTATAGGTAACTAATGTAATCGTTTTAAAATATTATGTGTGTAATATAACTTGGCTATATTGTTAGATGGTTTATATCGTATTTATAATATCAGTGTAAGTTTCCTTTAGGTGTATGTTTTAAATTAATATTGATAGCCTTTGCTGCCATATTTATGTATAGCTGGCTAGATAGTTAGTTTACCGTACCTGCCAAGCTAGCATTTTTGGCTAATGTTAAAACATAGCTATAATAAATTAATTATCAAAAATAAGAAATTATTTGATTATATATATTGTTCTGTTACTACAATATATCAGTATTTTTAATATAATGTTTTAGTAAGTTTTTAGTCCTAAAGAGCAGCAGTTAACGTTACCTTGAAATCCTCAGTGTCAGTGTAAAAAATAACGGTTTTCCTATTTAAACTGAACTAAGTGCGCGAGGCTCCTCACGCATGCGTACAGGGAACCTTTCATGTTGAAGTAGTGAACTGATCTCTCACCACCATGTACGTATTAACATTAAGGTAATAGTTAAAAATCACTTGTCAGTTATCATTGCTTACGGACATCTGGTTCAAGTCAAACAAGCTTATCAAGCGACTGTAAAATAATGGTATACATACATATACAACTATTATATTGGTTTAAAAAAAAGTTGCTTTGAGTCTCAGTCAGCCGATAGTGCCGACATGCAGCCATAATCGGGCCAGATGCGGGGTGCCGCAATTCCGCCGAGTCTCAGTCAGCCGATAGTGCCGACATGCAGCCATAATCGGGCCAGATGCGGGGTGCCGCAATTCCGCCGAGTCTCAGTCAGCCGATAGTGCCGACATGCAGCCATAATCGGGCCAGATGCGGGGTGCCGCAATTCCGCCGAGTCTCAGTCAGCCGATAGTGCCGACATGCAGCCATAATCGGGCCAGATGCGGGGTGCCGAGCCGACAGACAGCCGACACTGCCGAACCTGAGCCGGAATCGGCCCAGATCTATCTTGCTAGCTGGGTTGTGTTGTGGTTATTAAATTCGCGTTCTACCTTAATGTGTTGTGTTGTGGTTATTAAATTCGCGTTCTACCTTAATGTGTTGTGGTTATTAAATTCGCTTTTTACCTTAATGTGTTGTGTTGTGGTTATTAAATTCGCTTTTTACCTTAATGTGTTGTGTTGTGGTTATTAAATTCGCTTTTTACCTTAATGTGTTGTGTTGTGGTTATTAAATTCGCTTTTTACCTTAATGTGTTGTGTTGTGGTTATTAAATTCGCTTTTTACCTTAATGTGTTGTGTTGTGGTTATTAAATTCACGTTCTACCTTAATGTGTTGTGTTGTGGTTATTAAATTCGCGTTCTACCTTAATGTGTTGTGTTGTGGTTATTAAATTCGCGTTCTACCTTAATGTGTTGTGGTTATTAAATTCGCGTTCTACCTTAATGTGTTGTGTTGTGGTTATTAAATTCGCTTTTTACCTTAATGTGTTGTGTTGTGGTTATTAAATTCGCGTTCTACCTTAATGTGGTTGTGTTGTGGTTATTAAATTCGCGTTCTACCTTAATGTGTTGTGGTTATTAAATTCGCTTTTTACCTTAATGTGTTGTGTTGTGGTTATTAAATTCGCTTTTTACCTTAATGTGGTTGTGTTGTGGTTATTGAATTCGCGTTCTACCTTAATGTGGTTGTGTTGTGGTTATTAAATTCGCGTTCTACCTTAATGTGGTTGTGTTGTGGTTATTGAATTCGTGTTCTACCTTAATGTGGTTGTGTTGTGGTTATTGAATTCGTGTTCTACCTTAATGTGGTTGTGTTGTCAGCTTTTGTTTGATTTGTAAATGTTGTTGTGTTTTGACTCAGCGGGCCACCGTACTCCTACCCTCTAGTACAGTTCCATAGACTAGGTGAATTTATTTTAAGATCTCTTCAAGCTGGTCTGGATGTTCTTTGTGGCCCAGTACCTTACTAGCATATTTTATGTTATTTTTTCGATTTGTCACATGTCAATAGTGATCTGTCGATAGATTATTTGATATCTTGACAAAAATTCTCACTGTGTCTGTACAACTGACGTCTGTCCCTAAAGATGTCATTTAAATCAGCATGACAATGACAGTCACTCTGTTTACTTATGTAAATAACTTTAATGAAGCTTTCACCGCAACACCACATTTCACATTTATTTTACAGAGAACCATTAACCACAGGTTAATAAATTAATGGCTTCCTGCAGTGTTTATGGCCACCAGTTTACTTAAATTAGTTAACTGGAAGCCTGACTGCCTGCTTGCTGTTATGGAAACGTTATCCTGTTGTAGCTTGTCGTAGCTGTTCTTGTATCACAAAAATGTGTAAAAAAAAAAACACAATCGCACTAGTGGGATTCAAACAACGATGATAGTAAAACTTGATCTCACAGCAAGACTCCAACCCACTCTGCTTAACACTACATTTTGTACGTATGTATGTAATGTATGTAGGTATGTATGTACAAAGGTGATATGAACTGGACTGTGTTCCCTCGGAGAACCCGAGTTTTGTCACTTTGTTTTTAATTTTGTCGTGTGCAATAGTGTAGCGTAAACAGTGTTGTATGTAACATTGAAATAAAAGCAGTTTGTTGATAGTTGTTTTTTGTTCCACATTATGGAAAATATAAATTTTAATATTTATTCATTTATTTATTAGGATTTCAATGCATTTTCTCCCCATTTTCCTCCCGATTTAGCGCAGTCAATTTGTCTTCCGCTGCTGAGGGATACCCGATTGCATCCGGGGAGAGCACGTCGCTGCTCCTGCCTCTTCCGACACATGCACAGCCCTCCTCTTTTCGCCCCTGCATTCTGCACTGGCTTCTCTTCCACCAGTCAGGGTCCTTACACGGCGTATGAAGATCCCACCCACACATAGTCCGGGACCCTGGTTGGCAGATAGAGAGGTGCTGGGTCGGAGGAAACGTATACATCACACACACACCAACTAATTGCTAAAACACATAAAAAGTGCTCGGTTGCAACACTTACTCTTAAATTACAGACTAAAAACAGCACAAGAACTATTTATTGGGGCCCAGCAGCTAAACACAGGCCTACAATATCCATGCCCAGTGCAAAGTCTTGGATGAATGGTGTAAAACACTCCATTGGACTCTATTAGAAGAGTGGAAACATATTCTAGGCTTCACCATTTGGTAGTCTGCTTACCTGCCTGAATCCACTATGCTGTAACTGTGAAGTTTGGTGGAGGAGGAATAATGATCTGTGTTTTTGATGGTTTTGGGCTGGGCAAATCAAAATGCTGCAACATAAAATGCCATTTTACAGAATTGTGTACCTTCAGCTGCTGTTCTGTGTGGCATCACAATTCCAGTGTACAAAAAGTAAGGTCCATCAAGAAGAAAAGGTAGAAAGAATTTAAATCGCCTGCACAGAATCCTGAATTCAACCTCATCCATCACCTTTGGTATGAACTAGAACACTGTGTATAAAATATACAGTAGCTCTACTATGCAAACAGTGCTCAACAATGTTCTTACAGTTTACAGTTCCTCCATAGTTGTTAGCTACAATGGGAAAACCAGCTCCACATTAATGTCCATAGTCTTCGATACATAAGGATGCAGAGGTGGTTACTTTTACTAACACACTGCATACTTTAAACATTATTCGGTCGTTCCTTTCTATTAGACAGTTCCAGGCAGTACACATAGTCGTTCCGACATCCCACAACTATGTTTCGTCCCCACACAATAGGAGAGGAGAAGAGCTCTCCTGAAAAGACAAAATATGCTTTCAGCGTTCCCTGCTCTCCATCTAATATCCACATTGTTCCATCAGTTGAAGCTGCAGCTACCAGGGTTCTAGTGCCCCATAGAGAACCATCAAAAACAAATGGACTGGAGTACACCTTGCCTGTGGTCTGGAAGCGCCACAGTATTGATCCATCTTTGGAATTTAAGCAGTACACAGAGCCATCGTGTGATCCACATACAACTGCTTGATTTGCTGGAGACAATGATGCGGAACTGTCATACTCAGTAGATCTGGTTTCGTCACTGGTCAGAGATGGCAGTGAAACAAAGCTTGGTGATGAAAAGACGGGTCCATCCGTGACAAACTCCCATAACTGAAAAAAGGGTGAATAAGAGTATAAGTTTACATTAAACACTTGTAACTTTGTGCATAAAAAAACTATAGTGTTTAAATGTATATTATATGTCAATATATAATGTTTGTGTCTCCTGTAGCATTTTAAATTGACAGTGTCTGATTACAGGATGCAGGTGGCTTTATATTTATGGTTGGACTATTATCCTCCTCCCAGGATTGACTAAGAGGTGTTACAAATACACAGTATACAGTGTATCACAAAAGTGAGTACACCCCTCACATTTCTGCAAATATTTCATTATATCTTTTCATGGGACAACACTATACACATGAAACTTGGATATAACTTAGAGTAGTCAGTGTACAGCTTGTATAACAGTATAGATTTACTGTCTTCTGAAAATAACTCAACACACAGCCATTAATGTCTAAATAGCTGGCAACATAAGTGAGTACACCCCACAGTGAACAAGTCCAAATTGTGCCCAAAAGTGTCGTTGTCCCTCCCTGGTGTCATGTGTCAAGGTCCCAGGTGTAAATGGGGAGCAGGGCTGTTAAATTTGGTGTTTTGGGTACAATTCTCTCATACTGGCCACTGGATATTCAACATGGCACCTCATGGCAAAGAACTCTCCGAGGATGTGAGAAATAGAATTGTTGCTCTCCACAAAGATGGCCTGGGCTATAAGAAGATTGCTAACACCCTGAAACTGAGCTACAGCATGGTGGCCAAGGTCATACAGCGGTTTTCCAGGACAGGTTCCACTCGGGACAGGCTTCGCCAGGGTCGACCAAAGAAGTTGAGTCCACGTGTTCGGCGTCATATCCAGAGGTTGGCTTTAAAAAATAGACACATGAGTGCTGCCAGCATTGCTGCAGAGGTTGAAGATGTGGGAGGTCAGCCTGTCAGTGCTCAGACCATACGCAACATACTGCATCAACTCGGTCTGCATGGTCGTCATCCCAGAAGGAAGCTGACGCACAAGAAAGCCCGCAAACAGTTTGCTGAAAACAAGCAGTCCAAGAACATGGATTACTGGAATGCCCTGTGGTCTGACGAGACCAAGATAAACTTGTTTGGCTCAGATGGTGTCCAGCATGTGTGGCGGCGCCCTGGTGAGAAGTACCAAGACAACTGTATCTTGCCTACAGTCAAGCATGGTGGTGGTAGCATCATGGTCTTGGGCTGCATGAGTGTTGCTGGCACTGGGGAGCTGCAGTTCATTGAGGGAAACATGTCCTGTGATCACTGATGAAGGTCTAGAAGATGACCAACTCAAAACAGCAGCAATAGACAATCGATCGTCTCTGACTTACATCTACAAGGTGGACCAACTAGGTAGGAGTGTCTAATAGAGTGGACAGTGAGTGGACACAGTGTTTAAAAACTAAAGCAGCGCTGCTGTGTCTGATCCACTCATACCAGCACAACACACACTAACACACCACCACTATGTCATTGTCATTGCAGTGCTGAGAATTATCCACCACCTAAATATTACCTGCTCTGTGGTGGTCCTGTGGGGGTCCTGACCATTGAAGAACAGGGTGAAAGCAGGCTAAAAAAAGCATGCAGAGAAACAGATGGACTACAGTCGGTAATTGTAGAACTACAAAGTGCTTCTTTATGGGAAGTGGAGCTGATTAAATGGACAGTGAGTTTAGAAACAAGGAGGTGGTTTTAATGTTATGGCTGATCAGTGTATGTTGAGGTGGGCATATTGCTGCTCACTCCTCCTCCAACCTGCGTGCAGCCCTTAACGGGACCCTTTTCCACCCATGCTCTCTGCACAGGCACCTCTATCAGCCAATCAGGGTCCTTACACAGCGTTTGAAGACCCGCCCACATATTCCGGTCACTCCTCCCTGCAGGCACTGGCAATTATGCCCGCTAAATGATGTTTATATACCTACTACTATAAAAGTTTTGTCTTTATCTGTTTGGCTCTATCTAAATAAATAAATAATTAAATATCTATTAATTATCTAAATGATCTTTATTAAATTATTATTCATTTATTTAAATTTTTATTTATTTTTTAAAAATGTAATTAAATTACATTATTAATTATCTTTATTTAATCTAAATCTAAATAAAGTAATAATTAAAGTATCTGTTGTATATTTTCTTACCAGACTTCCATCATGGTTTAATGCACTGATGTTTCCACTTACTGATCCAATGCACACACAGGTAACAGAACAGCAAGGAGAGGAGAAAAATGGAGCTTTGCTGCAGTACTTCCACAGAAGTTTACCACTATCCTGTAGAAAGAATCAAGAATTATTTAGATCATTATAAATGCTGTGTCTAGAAATAAGAAATAAGATATCTAAACTCTAGTCCGGGATGCTAGGATAAATAAAAGGGTTCATTTATTCAAGGTTTATTTTTTATTTAATTCTTTTATTTGATTCGTTTGAAATGTTACTGACCATATGCAAGATGAATGGCTTGACTATAATACTAATTTATATAACAGTGTAGTTTTTATGTATTTATTTTAGTCATCTACATTATTATATGCAGGTGTGCTAGATAGGTAGGTAAGTAGGTAACTCAATATCTCATCTGCAGATAGTCTCTTAAACAGTTAATTAAAATGAAACATAGATACTTGATACTAAGTACACACAAAATATTCATATTAATTATTCAGAAAAGTATTGGTGCTATTTATCAAGTCTTAGGTACTTCACACAAAACTGTTTAGCATGAAACAAAGCTTTATGTCTATGTGTATATTATCATCACATATAACTTATTATCATCACAATCAAGTCGGTTTTGATGTTCTCATACAGAAAGAGAATAGCCTGGACTCACTGGATTGAGACAGTGGAGCTGCCCTCTCAATGTGGCAGCATACAGCCGTCTGGGGAAAGAGTGGACACAGGGGGAGGAAAACACTGCACCACCTTCACAATAGTATTTCCACACACACTGCTTCATCTGAAACACACACAAACACACTGAACTGAATGTGTTCACATAAGACAAATGCTACATACAGATTCACATAAAATATCAAAGGTTATCAGAAATCAAATGGTTTTCAGGGTTCACCAGTTTGTCAAGCTTTAACACCAATGTTTCCCCTCCCTCACAATCCTAATTTTAACTAATTATAGAGAACGATATACAGTAAACTGCATAGTTATTTAACTCTGAAATGAATCTAAATTGAACTTACTGTATACAGTATGTCATGAATACACAAAAGTTAAATGTATTAAAGCTTATATACACTGCAAAATGATTTACACTAAAGCTGTGATATTTACCCCATTACTGTAACACCCCTAAATTAGATCTGGTACATCCAGTTGCTATCCGAAAGTCACATAATTAGCTTAATGGAGCCCATGTGCTCAAAATGTGATCTCAAAATAAATACGTAGACAGTGGTAACTCAGTTGTGAAGCTACTAGGCTAGTAATTAGAAGCTCTTTGTTTCAAGCCTCACCAGGGCCAGGTTGCCATTTTTGGACCCTTGAGTGAGATCAATGCTGGATGTGTCGATGCATGAGGGTAGTGGTAGCTCAGTGGTTAAGGTATTAGACTAGTAATCAGAAGATTGCTGGTTCAACCCCTCCGATGCCATTACTGGGCCCTTGAGCAAGGTCTTTAACGCTTAGATTGTTTACATTCCAGAAATGTAATTACACCTGATTCTGAAAGGTATAAATGTTTAATAGGTGACAGATCTGGACAGACACTCTGTTGTTGTGGGCAAAGAATAACCATGAATCTTACAGGAAAAGACGTAGCTTTGATGGCAGCATGTGCCTCTGTAAAACCCTAATATTCACCTCAATGTTAACGGTATCTTCACACATATGCAAGTCACTCATGCCATGGTCCCTGATGCACTTTCAAACCATGACAGATGTCTGTATAATATTCACCCTTTGCTGTTAATAGTCTAAATGGTCCATTTTGTCTTTTAAAAGTTAAAGGGGTGAATAGTTATGCTACAAAGTGTATTTACTAATATTAAATAGGCGCTAAGTAAATAATTACTTCAGCGTTTACCTGTGGTTGAAGAGCATAGACATGTCCATCATGTGAACCAACAATAACCAGTCCAGTCTGAGAATCTACAGTGGGAGAACTCTTTATTGTATCTTCTGTTTTGAACATCCAGCATGTCTCTCCTGTGTCCGCATGCAGAAAATACACCTGTCCATCATAACAGCCTAAAAGAAAGGCAAAAAATTACATAGCAGCTTATTTATTAATGAAATAAGAGCTTACAATTGTCAATACACCCAACTGTAACCTGTTGTTAATGGTTGAAAGTACTGTATTAACTTTCCTGAGCAGGAGGTACATTTACATTTTCAGCATTTAGCAGACGCTTGTATCCAAAGCGACTTACACAATGAGCGGAACACGATGAGCAATTTAGGGTTAAAGGCCTTGCTCAGGGACCCAACAGTGGCAACTTGGTGGTGGCGGGGCTTGAACCAGCAACCTTTTGTTTACTAGTCCAGTACCTTAACCACTGAGCTATCACAGGTACATCAAATATTAATACAATTACTTATTAATCATTAATTACAATGTCATAGTATTAATTATATTATTAATTACATGAATGTGTTACAATGCTTTAAATTGTAATATAGGCTTGGTGGGGAACTGTCGCCTCACAGCACAAGGTCCTGGTGCCCAAGTTCCAGGGGTTGAAATCCCAATAAAGATGTTTCACAAATACAGAAGGCACATGACATTACATGAACCTAACCACTGGGTGAACTAATATAAGTGCACCCTTAGTGCCGGTCCCAAGCCCGAACAAATACATGGGTTGAGTCAGGAAGGGCATCCAGTGTAAAAAAAAAACTGGTTACACAAGATTCATCAGTTCAGAAGTTCAATGTCAAACACAGTCATGGACAATTTTGTACCCCCAACTTACCTCACTTGCATGTCTTTGGACTGTGGGAGGAACCCGGAAACCCACGCAGACACACAGAAAGGACCCGGACCTCCCCAGCTGGGAATCGAACCCAGGACCTTATTGCTGTGAGGCGACAGTGCTACCACTGAGCTACTGTGCTACCCAAGCTTTCTTCCTTTTTCTATTATTAGGGTTATACAAGGTTATCATATTGCAAGGTAACCTTTACCTACTTTATATGGTCAAAAGTATAAACTTATGCAACAAGAGAGGCTTTGGGGTGACAGAGTGTTGAGTTTTAGTGGCTACATTGTCACTCCCAGTCTCCTTTTTAAATGGCTGCTACTCCTGAAACAAAATACTGTTGGACATGATAAACTTGCATTTCATTTGCATCTCAATGTTATGCTATCCAGATTGTGACTACTAACCTACTGCTACGAGGTTCCCACATTTTGAAACAGCCGCAGAGGATTCTAGTCTGCCTCCTAGCACCCGCTCCCAGAGCACCTCTCCAGTGCTCAGATCCAGAGCTTGCAGTCTGTGTGAGTGAGAGCCGATGAAGACGATGGCCCGATCAGAACGTACCAGCAGGACCGGTGAGGCGTCCACACATCTGCCCGTATCGGAGCTCCAGCAGACCCACATCTCAAGAGGTAGATCCACTGATGTGATGTCCTGACCTTTCTCCTTTCCAGATGGAATATCCTGGTCTGTGTTTATGGGTCTTACCGAGAACTCAGTCTGACTTGGTTTGCTCAGAGATGAGGTACTAATATTTCCACTTGATGAATCTTGTGACTTGTCTTCTGTAATTTTACTCTGCTTTCTACTTCGAGAGTAATTCCAGTCTATAACCTCTCCAGCTCTTCTAACGAGTACAAATCCCATACTTCCTCTCTCTGAGAAAACTACAGGTGAGATGGGCGTCTCCGGGTTTATGTTGGAGGTCACTTCTGTGTGGTATCTTTTGGCTGGTATAGCTAGTGTAGAATCTTCAAGTTGTCTCTTGGATGATGTCTGGTTAGGATTGTGCTGTGTTGGTGTGGTGATGTGTTTCAGTACATCTGAGAAAGTGCCGTCTAGAATGACCTCTAGCAGACCTGTAGAGGACGCTCTCATAGTAAGAGTGATGTGATCAAAGAGCCGCAGAGCTTGAAGGGAATCCCCACCACTTAACATGAAGTGGGCATCTTCTGTGATGACCACATCATCTGGAAGACCAAGACATTCCTATCACACACAAACAAAGTTAACAAAGTTATTATTGCTAATGTGGTTCTACGTGTTACTAAATTATAGAGTATGCTTATATTTTTAGGTATTTTTTCTTATGACCTGGTTATTTTGTTTGTGTTTAGAAGTCGATGAAGACCATACAACTGTTACTTAGGCCCAGATGACTAAAAATATAGAATTAGAAGCCATTGCATGTGTGAGAGTGTCTGCAAAGGTTCCCTCGGGGAGCTCTGGTTTCCACCCATACTCCAAGACATGGTAGTGAGTTGAATTGGAAATACAAAATTGTCCATGACTGTGTTTGACACTTAACGACTTGAACTAATGAATCTTGTGTAACGATTAAATACTTGTCCTGTCATGAATGTAAGCAAAGTGTGTAAAACATGACATTAAAACCCTAATAAATAAATAAATGTATTTGTGAGTAGCCATAACCTCCTTAATTTATGGATTTCTGATTTAATATTACAAAATATCTCTTTACTTCTTCTTTTCCTCGGCCTTTGTCTCGTTCGTTTTGAGGGGTCAGCTTGGCACAATTTTTACGCCGGATGCCCTTCCTGACACAACCCTCCCTATTTTATCCGGGCTTGGGACCGGCACTACAATGCACTGGTTTGTGCATCTAGCGGCTAGGTATCTATAGGACAATTCAGTGTTTCCAATTAGCCTGGTGGCATGTTTTTGGACTGTGGGAGGAAACCGGAGCACCCGGAGGAAACCCACGTGAACACGGGGAGAACATGCAAACTCCGCACAGAAAGGACCCGGACCGCCCCACCCGGGGATCGAACCCAGGACCTTCTTGCTGTGAGGCGACAGTGATACCCACTAAGCCACCGTGCCGCCCTACAAAATATCTCTTTTCTAAAATGCATAAATCTATACCTTAGCTAGGATGACTTAAACAGTGACCCAAAGCTAGTTTAATATACAGAAGTAGTATGTTGTAAGCATATAGGGGCTGGCCTTAAATTTTGGTGTCACAGGTCTCAAATGGCCCATAAAAAACTGCTGCCTTAACTTTTACTATATTAAGGGTGACAGCTAAAACACTAAAATATTTCAACATGCAGTCATTTACCCACCATGTTATGCCTTATCATGGAAGTGTTCATTGTTAAGGCTTG
This sequence comes from Trichomycterus rosablanca, assembly GCF_030014385.1. NCBI lineage: Eukaryota > Metazoa > Chordata > Actinopteri > Siluriformes > Trichomycteridae > Trichomycterus > Trichomycterus rosablanca. The sequence continues at coordinate 23,886,648 of NC_085996.1, forward strand.
TTTTGCAGCCATAAGACCTGTGAAACTTGCAGTCACTGAGAGAACAATGAACTTTAGACGAAAACTAAACTGAGGCAAAATTGGATCATGTAATAGGACAACAATCCCAAGCACACCAGAAAATCGTGGGGACTTGTGCATAAACATACGCCCTCAAACAACAGTGAACTGAAGCAATGTTGTTGAAGAAGGGTGAGCCAAAAATCTTCCAAAATGATAAGACTGGTGCTCAGGTGGCACAGCAGTAAAATATACTAACACACAGTGCTGAGATCTTGAGGTCGAATGTCAGCTTTGCTATCAGCCATCCAGACGCTTACACAGACACACAACTGGCTGTGTCTCTAGAGGGCGGGACAATGGCTGAATTGGGTTTTCTTATAACTGCTGCAATTGCAGCTTCTGCTGGCTGATCGATGGTGCCTGAACACTAAAATGGGTGAGATTAGTGCTCTCCATATGAACCTGCCTCATGCAGGTCAAAAGGTGTCGGTACTGTACATCTGTGATGGCTGCATGTAATACTGAAACCAGTTTTTATTGACTGTGAAATTAAAGATCCAGACTTTGAATTGTAGGATCCAAGAAATATACAAAAATCCTCGTACCTTCCATAGTGTCTGCAGTCTTTCCCTTACAGTCTCTACATCTTCCAGTGCAGTGTGTTTACCACTGATCTCTCTCTGTCTTTCATACATTCTCATTAGCTTCTCCATTGCTACTTTCCCTATTGAAACACAACCATGAGAGAAGTAAAACAAGGTTGTGTGTTACAATCAGAAACATAATATCTGTTATAAAGGCGTAGAAAATACCATGATTGGTGAGTGGCAGTTCTGGAACCAGTAACACAGTATCTGGAATGCAGTGGCTGGGCACGAGCTGAGAGAGTCCCTGAGAAACTGCCATCTCAAGAGATGTAGAGGAAAATGATGAGTCTTCTAAGACCTCAGTGTTGTTGTGGACATGACCTTCTTGGTAAACCTTATGTTCCAAGGCGATGTTTCTGTGGTTGGAGGTGGGCACTACAAAAGCTACCAATCTGCTGCTGTCATGTAGACTGACCACAGCGGTATCCACCTCAGGCAAACTTTCCAAAGCCTGGCACGGAAAGAAAAAACAGAAATACTATAAAACACTTTATTATGAAAGGTTAAACAATCCAGAAACCTGGAGAGAACCGGAAAGACTGATAAGCTTTGATATATTTTTCCATTTTTAAGTTCACCTTATCTTTGATGGTGGATTTTAGTCTTATTGTTTTATAAATAGTGCTTTTGACTGGTATTTGGAGTACTAAAGGATAATAATGTCATGGCCAAAGCTTCTCAGCTTTAAGCCTTTCACATATTCATATTATTATTGTTGGATACTATGATAAGTATTTTGCCATGCACTACCATTGTCTATGTTAAAAACAATTATTGTTGATTTGATCATATTTGAATAGTCAATGAAACCTCATTTAAAGATGAACAGCTGGCTTGCAGACTTAATTGTTATTAAAAAAGGCTGTATCCCAAATTACTTGAATATGAACTACATCAGAAAAGCAACAATAGCATTGGTGTTGTCTTAATCTGACAATAATTAGTAAAGTAGGGTGATTAGAAATTCTGTTCCAGTGCATAAAACTTAATTAACCAAGAAAAACTCTTAGTTAATAATCTATTTTATATAATTATTGCTAGTATCTAGGGGGTGCAGTGGAAACATACACTAGCGCACTGGTGCTGAGATCCGGGGTTTAAATCTCAATGGCGCTATTGGCCGGTTGGTCATTTACACAGACATGATTGGCTATATCTGAGGATGGGGGGGCTAAATAGCCTATCCATTGGAAGGTGCACTTGTTAGTACACTCTGTGTGGCTGTCACAAGCCTGGATACAAATAGGGAGGGTTGCTTCAGGAAGGGTGTAAAAACTGTGCCAAATCAGGTATGCGGACCAGAATGGTCAATCGTTGCAGCCCCTAAATATGGTAAACATGCCAGTATCTATGTAAAGTATTTAAAATTAAATTGACACTCTCAATGGTTTTATAAAAGACGGTGGGCTGGGGATAAGTCAGGGTAAAGGTTCTTAGGTTGGGAAATAAAACACATTAACAATTTACATTTTTATTTTATAAAAATTACATCCACTAAAACTTTACAATCATCAATACAAGTAAGTGATTTACACTGAAAGACCCCCACCTGTTGCAGTGCATTAAGGTGTACCTGCTGGCCATGGCGTTTGACCAGCCTATCCTTCCTTCCCAGATAATATAGTTGAGAGTTCTGCACCATCGCCCAGTCCCCTGTAGCACGCATCACTCCCTTAGCAGTACATATCTCATCGTCTAGCAGACACACCCTCTCCCGGCCACCTGTAAAATATATACAGTATATACACACAGGTAAATGATACCTTGGATGCATTGGATGCATTAGTATTTTTATTAATAGCACCAACCTTTAAGCTTTGGTATTTCTGTTATAGCTATGAGTAATAATTGTAAAATATTATATATTATTTACAATTTCTGCTTCTTTCAGATTGATAAACAATGAATTTATAAAGGTGCTTGCATGACCCAGTTGGTTAAATATCAAAAATGTTTAAATGAAATGAGAACAAATGGTTCTGTATTATTACCTATGAAAATTTGGCCTTCTCCTTCAGTCACCAAACATCCTCTCTCGTCTCTTACTTCCACAACAGTGTCCCTTAGAGGCTCCCCAAGAGGCACAGATGCAGCTGTCCTTTCAAATAAGATAAATAATAAACATGTTCTGGACCATCATTCATTTTACTTCAACATCCCACAACAAACCATTCAAGATCTGGATAGTATTTAAATAAGTTTTAAAACTGTTCTGGAAGCAATGGGTGGCCCAACTCCATATTAGCTTCTTTATTCATGTGATTGCAGTAGGCACTGTTGTTATCCGTTAGTCTTATTCTTCTTATTATTATTCCACCCATTTTTTGTCCAGCTTTCTTCATCCACAATTTTCGAGATATTGACGCCGTTTCAACTCTAAATTGTCCGCTGATGACACCACTGCTTGTATACAGCTTTTGGATTTGCACACCCGTTCACATGCCATATATACCCATTTTTTGCCCTATTCACTTCCAATAATTTTTTGAAAGGCAGGTTGATATACCGAACATCTGCTTACACGACAGCTTGAACACAGATACAGTCACCTGTCTGGGCAAAAGTATTCACACGCCCACAAACTGCATGTCTTGTATGCAGCTTTTGGATCAGCACACCCGTTTGCCCGCCACACCCATTTTTATACCCTTTTTTCGCCCCATTCAATTTCATTCAATTTTTTAAATTTCGAGATATCAACACCTTTCCAATCCTAAATCATCCGGCCCGTTGATGTCACTGCGACTTGTATACAATTTTTAGACACACACACCTGCTCACCTGCCACGCCCATTTTTTTTTCCCTATTCACTTTCATTCAGTTCCATTCTCTTTAATTCTCGTTTATGAAACCGCGGCTTCTATGATATTTTTGAATATGCACATACAGTCACCCGCCATTGCTGCAATCACCGGGTCCTTGTTTACAGCATTTGGATACGAGTACTAGTTTACCCGCCACGCCCATTTTTATACCCATTTTTATACCCATTTTTGGCCCCATTCACTTCTATTTTGAAAGGCAGTTTGATCTACTGAACTTCTGCTCAAATGACAGCTTGAACACACACAGTGACCTGTCTGAACAAAAGTATTCACACCCCCACATACTACATGACCAAAAGTATTGAATTTTGAATAAGGTAGGAGCTTAGATATGATTGATTATTATTTAATCTGGGTTTATTGACAGCAGCTGGCATTTTAGAAGTTGGGGATTAATTACGAAATCATTTGTTCTATCTGCTACGCACAACGGTGTCGTCATCTGTCCTCCACCTGCAGTCGCTTTGGATAAAAAGTGTCTGCTAAATGCTGTAAATGTAAATTGGTTTTTAAAATTTATTTTAATTGTTTTTCAGTTGTATTTCAGTGTGTCTTTTTATATTTGTGTTATTTTCAGTGTGTAAGTGTCAAAAACAAACCTATTATTTTACATTAGCCTTAAATATATGCAGTTCCACAGGACCATGGAACACACTGACAGGTTTCCTGTACATCCTTATGGGAAAAAATACCTTGAAACTCAAAACCACTCCCAAAACCAACTGATGTCGAGTTTCAAGATCCCACTGTACTGGACAGATTTGATCTGGAGAACGTCAGCGCCCTGAACACAACCCAATTAAAATGTTAAATAACTTTGGGATAAACTGGAATGTTCATAGTGTTTGTTTGTTTGTTTATTAGGATTTTAACGTCATGTTTTACACTTTGGTTACATTCATGACAGAAACGGTAGCTACTCATTACACAAGATTCATCAGTTCACACAAGATTATATCAAACACAGTCATGGACAATTTAGTGTCTCCAATTCACCTCACTTGAATGTCTTTGGATTGTGGGAGGAAACCGGAGCACCCGAAGTAAACCCACGCAGACAGGGGGAGAACATGCAAACTCCACACAGAAAGGACACGGACCGCCCCACCTGAAGATCAAACCCAGGACCTTTGAATGTTGATAGTGAGCCAGGCCTTCTGGTCACATGACAGTGCCTGACCTCAACTATGTTTTATTAATTGAATTGGCACAAATGTTCACAGACGTGAGCCATCCAATAGAATAATCCTGTGTGTATTGTATTGTTTTGCACTCGTGTTCTGTGTTGCACCCTGGTCCTGGTCCTGGAGGAACAGTGTTTCATTTTAATATGTACTTATATATAGCTGAAATGACAATAAAGCTATATATTAATAAATAAATATATAAATATAATTAAATAATTATATATTGATAATCTAGGGTGAGTGTACATCCAGTGTTTCACTTCCCTGTAAATCAGGGTGTATTTACATCTGTACAAAGTGCTTTTACGTATCTGTTCTGATGAATAAAGAGTGAATAATCTCTCAGTATTCAGAGCCTGGGCTCTGAACTGAGCCACTTCAGCTCAGCTGTGTGTGGCTCTGTACAGTAGATGTACAGTAGACCTGAGAGTTCCGTCTCACCACGGTAACCAGAGAGGTTCGGAACTCTGGTGAGGCTGAGACACAGCGCTTTACTGAAGGTGCTCATTTGCATTTGAGCCACAGAGCAGAGAGCAGCACGTTATCTACCTGTGAAACTACAAAAGCTAACTAAATCTTAACCGGTCCACCAACATGGATGAGGTTAGAGCCGTGAGATTAGCTTTAGATTATTTCAGTTTGGTTTGTTGATCTGGTGTTTTTTTAATATAGATTTGGTGTGGAAATTAAATAGAATTTCACCTGGTTGGTGGGGGTTTTTACATTGCTGTAAGGTCTTGTAATGCTAAAAAAGAGATCCTGTGGTGCTTTTATTATCAAATAAACTCTAATAATCACTTGCAGGATCAATACAGGCTTTAGAAGACATTGAATCGAGGTGTTTATCATTAAATTAGTTCAATTACTAAAGGTGTAAATAAGAATCTTCCTATTTTACATAATATGTCCTGTTTTTCTGTCTCTCAGTCACTGAAAGACTTTCTGTACCTCGAGATTTTGGGCGAAGCGCCCCTATACTCTCAGGAAGACCTCGCTCAGCTGGAGCAGTGGGTGGCCTGGTAAGCACACAGACGGGACACGGACTGAGCCGACCGGTGGGGTAAACCCCGGCTTCTGGTTAAATCCAACCCTTTATTTAATGTTTTGCAGTGAAGTGGAGAGTCTCGAAAAATTTTTGTCGATCGACCTTCCATGTGCATCCGAGGGCTTCTCTACCTACGCCCTCCCCGCCTGCACCTACTCAGACCCGGTTCCCTTCGCCGACGCTCCACCGGCAGGAACCGGAAACAAGCAGAGCGAAAAAAAGCAGCTGCAGGAGCCGAACAACGAGCCTAAGGTCATTAAACCAAGAGACCAGGGGTGTAAAAGAAAAGCCGAGGGCGAGAATGTGGCCAACAAACGGCATTGCCATGCGGTCAGCTCGGCAAACCTGGCAAACCTGCCTAACATGCCAAATCTGGCAAACCTAGGTAAGGATTTAGGACAGTATCTGGTCCTGTGGTTCATTTTCTTCCTGAAATGTCAAAATTGATGCTTTATTATTACAATTTGTGTCTATTTTATAATAAAATCTTCATCGTTGTGTTCTCTTACAGACACATCAAGCTTTAACCCTGTTCCACTACCTCTCCCGAAAACACCCGAATACGTCTAGTGAGTTCCTCACCCTCTGTGGTCACAATTGGTCTATATTTTTACACCAGGGTGTGTAAACCTTTGCTCTTTCTGTCCTCCACAGTCAGTACACCACAGCGGTATACTCAGACCCGGTTCCCTTCGCCGACGCTCCACCGGCAGGAACCGGAAACAAACAGAGCGAAAAAAAGCAGCTGCAGAAGCCGAACAACGAGCCTACGGGCATAAAACCAAGAGGCCAGGGGTGTCAAAGAAAAGCCGAGGGCGAGAATGTGGCCAACAAACGGTATTGCCGTGCGGTCAGCTCGGCAAACCTGGCAAACCTGCCAAATCTGGCAAACCTGGCTTCAGGTAAGGATTTAAGACAATATCTGGTCCTGTGGTTCATTTTCTTCCTGAAATGTCAAAATTGATGCTTTGTTGTTACAGTTTGTGTCTATTTTATAATAAAATCGTCATTGTTGTGTTTTCTTACAGACACATCAAGCTTTAACCCTGTTCCACTACCTCTCCCGATGATACCCGAATACGTCTAGTGAGTTCCTCACCCTCTGTGGTCACAATTGGTGTATATTCCTACACCAGGGTGTGTAAACTTTTGCTCTTTCTGTCCTCCACAGTCAGTACACCACAGTGGTATCAGTGGAACAGAGGGAAAACTATGTACGCGACTTCATGGCCGCTAATGAGGAGTGCAACTTCATATATGCTCAGATAGGAACATACCTGCAGCACTTTTATTTCCGTGGAGAAAAGCTGAAGTTCCTGGTTCCGGGAACCGAGCAGTATCAGGTCAGGAAAACAAAAGATCTAGTGAGAAATAAATGTGAGAAAATCTATTATTGGGGAAGGGGAGGGAGACCTCTGTTGGCTGGGCGATGATGCTGCATCGAGACGGGGGATAACAGAGATCAGTGTGTGACTCTCTTACCCCTTTTCCACCGACGTGGTTCCGGTTCCGTTCCGGTTCTTTATTTTGAACCGGTTCCACGTGTTTCCACCGAAAAAAAGAAGTTCCAGACAGCGAACTTGCGGTCTAATCTGGCACCACAGAATACTTGGTTTTTCAGCGCGAACCGTGACATCATCTATGGGCGTGTCACAGTGTAGAGGTTTGAGAAACTGCAAAACCGCGTTTGTGTTGCAGTTTCATATTTTAAAGTTCACCTAAGTTCATTAAATTTTGAGCCGTTTGCCGCTGATATTCGCTGATATTTTCAAAACGATGAACTGTGTGATATAACGTGGTAAAAGTGACCTAGACAGTACGAACACTGCTTAACGTGAAAAATAAAGCGTAACGTGGTTTGTTGTACTAAAACAATGACTGATGAATTTGGGCAGCACTGAGCACTTATAACCAGTACAGAGCACTTATAACCAGTAATAATGAAGAGAAATTGAGAGTGTCTGTGTCGTACTTTTAGTACATTAAGCCACGTTACGCTTTATTTAGGTGAAGCTTTTGCGGATTCAGAACCCCGAGCTGCATAAACACCACACGTGAATTTAATACGGCTTAACACAGATACATGTAGAGCTTTTAGACTGGATTTAATAGTTATTTCACACAGATGTTTATTCGTGTCGTGGAACTTTAGTGATGTTTTATCGCTCAATACACAGAGAGTCACGGTGAAAACGAAGCGCAAAATGCTTCTCACATCAATGAACTAAAGAAAACAACAACCACGACAAATACGTCTATGTCTTCTAATCACCAATAGTTCGATCGATGCTTTTTGTATAAAAACAAACATCTGTAACAGAAGCACAAATCCCCACAGATAATCTACACACTCCACCATCATGTTACTACTCTTTACTTTCGCTGTGTAATGCCTACCGTTGATGACGCAGGCTTGGCTCCCAAAAACTGGTGGAAACGCGGGTTGGTTCTCTACAAAACACCAAGGTTCGAAGAAACCTGAACAGAACCGGTTCAAGAACCATGGTTAAATACGCTATAAGTGCGTGATACGGATCTCCATATAAAGCATGGTCACACATATCCGGGGAGAGAGGCTCAATCAAAGCCCTCTTCACTCAGAAATGTTGAAATATGATCTGGGAACTGGACACGACTAGATTAAATAAATAAAATCTCATATGGTCATGGATTATTTTCAGTTTGTTAGTCTGAAATTACTGCGATTTCCGTTGATAATAAACAGTTCGGATTCTCTTCCTTGTGCAGATGATGTATGATCTGGCGCGGCGGGAATACTTGGACGTGGTGCAGGTGAGTCCGAATAAAAAAAATAAAAATCACGTACTGTCAAAAACGCTCCACACGTGCAGCTCAGGTTCTCTAAACGTAAATGTTCTGTGTGTCTGCAGCACCACCCAAGCTACCCTCAAGAATGCACCCGCTATTTTTACCTGCAGGGCATACAGTCACACATCACCAGGCTTGTTAGTGACTTTGACCGCTCCTATGGTCAGTTTTACACCTGATCAGAGCTTCAAAACCAGTCAGCAGGAGTCGAGGGGATCTTATTATATACACCGGTTTGAACAGGCAGCATTGCTACACACGCTGACGGGAGGCTAACAGCTAGCCCCGCGAGTCTCTCTCCGCCTCGGTTTGTTCATTTATTGCCGATCGATTCGTTCACCTCTCATCGTCTTGTTCCTCTGATCTCATTGGGGTTCGCCTCATCTTAACTCTGGCGTAGCTAGCTAGCTAGCTGGCTGCTCTGGCTTCAAACTAACTCTCTGGCTTGCAAACCGGGCCAGCTACCGTAAGCGTCCGCCCGTGTTAGCCTCTTCGAACCGATATGGTCACCGACCACTGACTATACGGTCGATTAACACTGTGGTAGACGTTTACAGCCTGGCTCGGTTTACAAGCTAGTTAGGTTAGTGTGTGTATGTGTGTGTGAGAGTGTGTGTGAGTGTGTGTGTGGGAGGGGGACAGAGGGACAAGACGATGTACGGTTCACACGATCGACAATAAATCAACACAGAACTGAAAAGTCATCGAAACAGGGCGTGTCCTGCGCTAGAGGAACGTATTAGCGTGTGTAGCAATGCTACCAGAACATCGGATTTGTAGCTCAGACAGTTTTAATCTTCCCCCGTTCATACACCTAACCCCCGTACATGCCCCCCGAGCAGAACATTGAACACTGTGAAGACCCCCTCACCTCCTGACTGCTCAGACCCTTGTTTGATTCCTCCACCCGTCCCCGAACATTCTTCTGTATGTGAATAAAGAAAATTATTGCAAATGTTGTGTGTTTATCTTATTTATTTCACCCCAGCAACTACATGACCAAAAGTACTCAACCCCCCACCAACTACATGACTAAAAGTATTCAACCCCCCAGCAACTACATGACCACAAGTATTCACACCCCCACCAACTACATGACCAAAAATATTCAGACGCCCCAAACTACATGACCAAAATTACTCAACCCCCCCACCAACTACATGACCAAAAGTACTCAACCCCCCACCAATTACATGACCAAAAGTATTCAACCCCCACCAACTACATGACCGAAAGTATTCACACCCCCACCAACTACATGACCAAAAATATTCAGACGCCCCAAACTACATGACCAAAAGTACTCAACCCCCCACCAACTACATGACCAAAAGTATTCACACCCCCACCAACTACATGAACAAAAATATTCAGATGCCCCAAACTACATGACCAAAAGTACTCAACCCCCCACCAACTACATGACAAAAAATATTCAACCCCACACCAACTACATGACCAAAAGTATTCAGATGCCCCAAACTACATGACCAAAAGTACTCAACCCCCCACCAACTACATGACAAAAAATATTCAACCCCACACCAACTACATGACCAAAAATATTCAGACGCCCCAAACTACATGACCAAAATTACTCAACCCCCCACCAACTACATGACCAAAAGTATTCACATCCCCACCAACTACATGACCAAAAATATTCAGATGCCCCAAACTACAGTACATGACCAAAAGTACTCAACCCCCCCACCAACTACATGACCGAAAAATATTCAGACGCCCCAAACTACATGACCAAAAGTATTCACACCCCCACCAACTACATGACCAAAAGTATTCAACCCCCCACCAACTACATGACCAAAAGTATTCAACCCCCACCATGACCAAAAGTATTTACAGCCCCACCAACTACATGACCAAAAGTATTCAACCCTCCACCAACTACATGACCAAAAGCATTCCCATCCCCACCCCCACACCACATGACCAAAAATATTCAGACGCCCCAAACTACATGACCAAAAGTATTCAACGCTCCACCAACATGACCAAAAGCATTCACACCTTCACCAACTACATGACCAAAAATATTCAGATGCCCCAAACTACATGACCAAAATTACTCAACCTCCCACCAACTACATGACCAAAAGTATTTACAGCCCCACCAACTACATGACCAAAAATATTTAGACATCAACTATATGTAAATGTAAAAATGTAAAACTATATGACCAAAAGTATTCAACCCCTCACATACTTTACTACTGCTGAGCTGCAATCACACTCTCATTTTCTTCAGGAAATGCACCTCTCTAGTATTAAAATATTATTTTAAATTTTAGTTATTTTATCAATCATCTATATATCAGGGCAAAAAAAGTTACATTTTCCTACATAAAATCTAAGCAGCAGTGTCTACTCCCTATTTGCTTTGCCCTTGCAGAATGTATATGTCATGTTTAAACTTCAACTGCAATGAAGAGTGCATTAGGTGTTTGTGTTAGCCCACAACCACTAAGATCCAGGGCCGAATTTCAGCAGTGCTATCCGTGTGTCTACACAGACATGACTGGCTATGTCTAAGAGGGGAATGAATAAAGCCCTTTGATGGATTGGTGCTCTGTCCTGTGTATTCCTGTCTTGTGCTTAGTGTTAGGATAAAACAGCTCATAAAAATTGTTCCAAAATTGTTAGCTAATAATGGTAAAAATGGTTTTCAAAACTTTAGCAACTTCCAGCACTTTCAACAAATAAGAGTTTCCAGCACAAACACCTGACAATACTGCAAAAGTTTACTTACATGGGGTTTGAAAAGAAGAGGTCGTCTGGAAGTTCGTAGCAACATGCCCAGCATGAAACTTCTGTGGTGCCATAGAGATTAAAAATACAAGTCTTATTGCCCTCCTGTCTCCAGCTTTTGAGGATAGTAAGTGATGGACACGGCTCTCCACCAAGGGCCAACACTCTCAACAAGGATCTGGCACTTAGTACCTCCTCCTTTAGGAGAAGTCCCCCAAAGCGCCTCACTAATGTTGGGGTGGCCTAATAAACAAGACAAAACAGGAGAAAGCTATGTTTGTCTATTTAAAATATTAGAATTTTATGTGCAAGCTTTTTGTGTTAAAATTCAGATACATCTGGACCTGTTTGTGTTTTGTGCAGGAAGAGCACTTCAGTCCCAAGAATCAGTGTGGCATAAACTGTATGTGCGTAATTTATCAGTGAAATGGCAGTCTGGATCATGTCTATGAGTTTTGTTCTCTACTAAACTCTAATAAAAAATGTTTAAAAGTTTTTAAAGTTGTTTTGAGTGACTGTTTGCAACTCACTTGGATTTGGATCATACTTTACCATCTGTTAGGTATACAAATTCCCCATGGTGTAACTAGAGTGTGTCCAGAGTGTATTCTTGCCCTGTGTGCAGTGTTTTTCAAACCCACTGTGGCCCTGACCAGGATAAGACAGCTACCCAGGTCCAGTTCAAATTCTCCCAACTGTATTGTCAACTTTGCCTAGTTAATGGCATATATGCTGGCTAAAGAGGGCCACAGACTAGCACATGCCCATTTATACACATGAAGGCTGCTCCTTTTTACCCCCCAGTGGCGGACAGCATTATAGAGCTGTAACACATTTGAAGTGTCACTGTTGTAGCAGCCGCTGAGACTTGAACCCAGGGTGACACTAGTGACACTACAAGTACTACAAGTAGTATGCTACATGTGTAATAGAACCCTTGTACAGAGAGCATATTTACCTGTAGGATGGTGGTTGTGTTTCGTTTAAATAAGACCTGGGCCAGCCTGCCCGGCATTCTCTTTACAGCTGTGGGAACCATCAGAAGACAAGCTCCAGAAGATAGAGCCAAAAACATCTCCACCACTGATGGGTCAAAGGTTAAAGGTGATGCTAGAAATACAACATCCTCTGGAGTTACCTGAAATATAGATCTGAAGAGATCATGGTTTAAGCAAATAAGTCTCTCTCATCATATCTATAAAATAATAACTCCCAAAATAAAAAGACTAAAGGGATACTGATAAACACATGCCAGTAAATCTTTACGATAAATTCAGTAGTCTAACATAAAAATCTGAAAAAGTACTTAATGTTACATTCTGCAACCTATGAACCAATTATGGATGTATGGCTACCTGTATTTAAATATTGGATTTATTATACTTGCAGTAACAGGTAGCTACATATTACTGGGAGCCTTTGTAAAGATGAGTAAAACAATAAAAGATGTTTTGATAATTAATACGCTCAGCTGTACACAAATAAAAGAGAATTTTAATCTTATGTGAGATACATTTATTGGAGACTTTACACATTATATCATAGGTTACATTTATTGCACTTAGCAGACACTTTTTGTTCATCCAAAATGACTTGTGATTGTGATTGTGATTGAATACAATCCAAGCATTGATGGTTAAAGCCCTTGCACAAGGGCCCAACGGTTGCAGCTTGACTGTGGTGGGGCTTATACCAACAACTTTTTGACTACTAGTCAAATACCTTAACTTCTGAGTTACCACTGTCCTACAGTCAGTACATTTACATTTTCAGCATTTAGCAGACGCTTTCATCCAAAGCGACTTACAATAATGACTCTCTTGTTCCTCAGCCTTTGTCCCGTTTTTCGATTACGGGGTCGGCATTTCCGGCGTCTTCCCGTTAGGGGTCGCGGGCAGAATTTGGCACAGTTTTTACGCCAGATGCCCTTCCTGAAACAACCCTCCCTATTCATCCGGGCTTGGGACCGGCACTACAATGAAACCCACACGGACACGGGGAGAACATGCAAACTCCGCACAGAAAGGACCCGGACCGCCCCACCTGGGGATCGAACCCAGGACCTTCTTGCTGTGAGGCGACAGTGCTACCCACTAAGCCACCGTGCCGCCCGACTTACAATTATGACTGAATACAGTTTAAGCAATTGACGGTTAAGGACCTTGCTCAGGGGTCCAACGGTGGTGAAGGTGAGGCTTGAACTAGCAACTCTATGATTACTAGTCCAGCATCTTAACCACTGAGCTACCACTGCCCACTAGGTAGTAGCATTTTTAGCAACAGGAATCTAAGAGCTCAAAGAATCTCTCTAAGTCCTTTAGGCTCCTAGGTCCTCTGCTGTTGACTCCTCAGCTCAATCACAGGCTTTTAATAGGGATTGGGTCGAAGATTTGTTCTGTGGTTATTTAAACATTTTGTGGACTTTCCCCCCTAAAAGTTTCCCAAGGGACATGATGTGTTACTGCTTTAACAGTAGATGTCACCAGACCAATAGTATTACGTCAAATCTCCAAGAAAAGCATTTTGTTGTTTTCTTTATAATGCAAATCCTTGCATGGTGTTTTTCAGTCAAGAAGTTCAGCAATTGGAATATATGAAATAGAGGTTTTGCTTTTTATTTTGTCAAGTATTCTGCATGTTACTATGAAAAAGAAATGTTGTTGTGTGTATTGCATTTGACATTATCCACTGCAGTGATTGCACTTCAATTCAACTTTAATTCCTCTCCACATGATATTGCATCTAATTGTTGCAAAAATCAAACCTAGTTTAAGAGACGTGTTTATGATCACTGTAATGTGTGGAATCATTTGTAAATGCTTTTAAAGTTTAACTTTCCAATCAGCAGTTAAATGTCTATTAATAATCTAAAGCATATATCTTATTAGATGTAGTGCATGTTTTTAATATTAGTCATATGGTGTGGGCATTGTGTTTGTGTAAATGGGTTCGGCCCAGCATGAACATTTACATTTCTGTGTAAAGCCAGCATGTGTGACTGACATAAAGCCATGTCATTACTACTACAAATACCTCAGTATGTACATTTTCACATTTCTAATTAATTTCACCTGCAACAGAAAGGAGTTTTCCTTACCTGAGATGGACTATATTAGGTACAATACACTTGTGTGGGACTTTTACTATTTTAGGAAGCCCTGTTGTTCCAGATGTGTGCAAAACATATGCCAGCTGTTCTGCCTGTTGTTCACTTTTAGAAACAGCTGCACTGAGTTGATTTGGTTCTTGGTTGTTCTCTGTCTGTGGATCACTGTGCATCTTGACTAAAGTAAGGTTAAGTGCTGACCATGTTGCACAGACTTCAATAGACAACAATCTGGAAAATGCATTCAGAAATTGCTGTGTGACAAAAATAGAAAAGAAAGTTATAGATGAAACATATGTTTACATTACTGCTTTCAAAGTGATTGTTATCATTATAATATGAGGGTTTTGGGCTACTTGTTTCTAACTATGGCTACAATACTCTGCAAGCTAACAGTCTGTCAGCTATGTCCTAAAGTTACTTACATAAAAATAGTTCAATAGATGAAATAAATAATAATTAGACTTGTTTTAAAATGTGATATATAAGTACATGGATACTAAGAATTGAAAAGCTAAATCCAAAATCACATGCTGCACAGTATGTCTGAATTAATAGAACTATTGGCACATTTCCCCCATAATACTAGTACAGTTGATTGTGGTCTGGAATGTGTGCCAGTTTTGTATTATTTTGAATAATTTTAATAACCTGATCAAGAATACTGAAGACATTAGAGGTTAACAGTATAACAGTATTGTTACAAGGACTGTTTACAGTACAAATGAGGTGGGAGTCACTAGCCTGACTTTTACTATATTAAATATTTCACTTTAAACAAACCATCAACTACAACTACTAGCATTATGATCATTAAGCATTCTCACACATCTCTATGTAGATTTATTGTAAGAAGCAGTTTTACCTGGAGCAAACTGCTCTGTATTAGGCAGAACTTCAAATGACATTTTTCCATCATTCTCATGGTAAGTAGAGGTGGTGAGGCTGGATCAAGAGGAACATAAGCAGCAGGCCACTGCAGAATTCTGTTTAAATAAGATAGAAACAAGCTTGTTGGCAAATTTTATGAAACAGTTAGCGTTGTAAACTGGTATTTAAAAAATATCTTGGTAACACTGATTTGATACATTTTGTCTATGCAAGCTTAAAATGTATATTTTTATAATTACATACAATTTAGAATCAATGTTTTTGTTGCATAAACTACAGTGGGGCCAAAAAGTATTTAGTCAGCCACTGATTGTGCAAGTTCTCCTACTTAGAAAGATGAGAGAGGTCTGTAATTTTCATCATAGGTACACTTCAACTATGAGAGACAAAATGAGAAAAGAAAATCCAGGAAATCACATTGTAGGATTTTTAAAGAATTTATTTGTAAATTATGGTGGAAAATAAGTATTTGGTCAATAACAAAAATTCAACTCAATACTTTGTAACATAACCTTTGTTGGCAATGACAGAGGTCAAACGTTTCCTGCAAGTCTTCACCAGGTTTGCACACACTGTAGCTGGTATTTTGGCCCATTCCTCCATGCAGATCTCCTCTAGAGCAGTAATGTTTTGGGGCTGTCGCTGGGCAACACGGACTCCACAAATTTTCTATGGGGTTGAGGTCTGAAGACTAGGCCACTCCAGGACCTTGAAATGCTTTTTACGGAGCCACTCCTTCATTGCCCGAGCGGTGTGTTTGGGATCATTGTCATGCTGGAAGACCCAGCCACGTTCCATCTTCAATGCTCTCACTGATGGAAGGAGGTTTTGGCTTAAAATCTCATGATACATGGCCCCGTTCATTCTTCCCTTAACACGGATCAGTCGTCCTGTCCCCTTTGCAGCAAAACAGCCCCAAAGCATGATGTTTCCACCCCCATGCTTCACAGTAGGTATGGTGTTCTTGGGTTCTTCTTCTTCCTCCAAACACGATGAGTTGAGTTTTTACCAAAAAGTTCCATTTTGGTTTCATCTGACCACATGGTATTCTCCCAATTCTGTTCTGGATCATCCATATGGTCTCTGGCAAACTTCAGACGGGCCTGGACATGTACTGGCTTAAGCAGGGGGACACGCCTGGCACTGCAGGATTTGAGTCCCTCTCGGCGTAGTGTGTTACTGATAATAGCCTTTGTTACTTTGGTCCCAGCTCTCTGCAGGTCATTCATCAGGTCCCTCCATGTAGTTCTGGGATTTTTGCTCACCGTTCTCATGATCATTTTGACCCCACGGGATGAGATCGTGACCCCAAAGGAGATTATCAATGGTCTTGTATGTCTTCCATTTTCTTACAATTGCTCCCACAGTTGATTTATTCACACCAACCTGCTTGCCTATTGTAGATTCACTCTTCCCAGCCTGGTGCAGGTCTACAATTTTCTTCCTGGTGTCCTTCGACAGCTCTTTGGTCTTGGCCATGGTTGAGTTTGGAGTCTGTTTGAGGCTGTGGACAGGTGTCTTTTATACAGATAACGAGGTCAAACAGGTGCCATTAATACAGGTAACGAGTGGAGGACAGAAGAGCTTCTTAAAGAAGAAGTTACAGGTCTGTGAGAGCCAGAAATCTTGCTTGTTTGTGGGTGATCAAATACTTATTTTCCACCATAATTTACAAATAAATTCTTTTAAAATACTACAATGTGATTTCCTGGATTTTTTTTTTCTCATTTTGTCTCTCATAGTTGAAGTGCACCTATGATGAAAATTACACACCTCTCTCATCTTTCTAAGTAGGAGAACCTGCACAATCAGTGGCTGACTAAATACTTTTTGGCCCCACTGTAAATGTGCTCTAGCACATTTAGTTGGTATACTGTGCTGTTGGTATACTGTGTTTGCTTTATGCCATATGTATGGGGACTTATTTTACTTTGGATATTTTAAGCCAACATAACATTATCCCAAAATGCTTGGCGGTTATCAAGGTAGTTCTGGTCAAATTTATATATTTTAATAACTATCATTTTTATCTTTTCATTAATGTCTTTTTGATTGCAAAATATTGTACTGTTAGAACATTTGGTCTACTTTACATTGCTGGAAAGGTTTTTATTTAAGTAATGTTTAGATTCAACAGGGCTGTCAGTACTCAATCCTGAGTGTGTCTAGTCTATAACGAGGTGTTACTGTGTCTCTATAAACAGTCTGGAATTTAAGTTGAGACACAATATTGAAAACATGGGGAATGCTTTACAGTGCATCTACAAGCTCTGCAAATATTTATAAAAATATTGATATACTTGTTTTTACTTATGGCTACCCTACTCTGCTAGCTAACAACCTGTCAGCTGTGTCCTACAAGTTACAAGTTACCTACATAAAAATTGTTCCATAGCCCTGCAATGGACTGGCACCCTGTCCAGGGTGTTTCTGTGTGCCTTGCACCCATTGAGAGCTGGGTTAGGCTCTCACTCTTTTAACTGTTTGTTTGTTTGTTTATTAGAATTTTAATGTCATGTTTTACACTTTTGGTTACATTCATGACAGGAGCGGTAGTTACTCATTACACAAGGTTCATCAGTTCACACAAGATTATATCACACAGTCGTGGACAATTTAGTATCTCCAATTTACCTCACTTGCATGTCTTTGGACTGTGGGAGGAAACCGGAGCACCCGGAGGAAACCCAAGTGGACACGGGGAGAACATGCAAACTCCACACAGAAAGGACCCGGTGATCAACCAGAATGCACTATTTCAAAAAGGTAACGACTGTTTCTCCACTTTTTTATTCAAAGGTCAACTAAGACTTTCCTGTTTAGTTAGTTTTGTTGTGTTCTGAACTTGGCATTTATTATTATTATTATTATTATTATTAATGTTGTTGTTGTTATGGCATGGCAAATAAGTGGATGGTGTGTAATTTTACCACGAAATGTAAACGTATCAAAAATGTATGCATTGGTTGTCCAGATCCTAGATTTAGAAACATAGATGTACCAAGACTATTACTCACCCAAGGATCCATGCTGGGAGGAGGATGTTTAGATCACAGTACACTCCTATAACATTCTGAATCTCTCTTATAGCTCTCTGCAGTTTAGTGCACAAATCATTCCCCAGAGTGAGAAGCTGCTGATAGGTCAGATTAGTAGCAGGAGACTGAGAACTATCCCAAACAACAGCTTTTCTATCACCGTGCTCTAATGCAGCCTCACGTACCATCTCATGCAGAAGCTTTAATGCCATTATTTTAAAGTTTCATTAGTCCTGATCAAATTCCTTCTGATACAAATATTCACACAGCACAGGGATGTTATTTTTTGTACAAGGCTGCTTGGTCGCGTATCGATGACGTAATATCTGGATAGCCAATCAGCGCTCGTTTTTTCACGCGCAGGTTTAATTTGAAAATACGTTAGCGCGGTGCTGAGGGGAAGAACACAGAGAGAAACACAAACACGAAGTTGTTTCTTTACTGTCTTAAAATGGAGCTCAACTGGAGAAAACATGGAGATTATAATGATGAAAATAGGGTTTTACAGCAGTTTAAGAAAAATGACGAAGTCTTTCGGAACAAAATGGAAATGATATTTCAAAAAGTAAGTAACTAGCTATGCTAACAAACTAAAGTTATGTCACGGTATTCCGTGCAGTGCTTTATTTACCTCAGTGTTTCATACAGTCGAATTTTATCGTCGAGTTTTATTTTAATTATACTCGCGACACTAAAATAAGTGAAAGCCATGGCAATTTTTCTTCTTACTCGAACTTGTGCATGTAAAGGATTCATAATGCTGAATACGCATTGTGGCTTACTAATGTTCCAATGAAAGTGAAGCAGTAAATTAAAAAAAAAATTGTATGCCTCATTTTTGTAGCATTTATAAACGGTGTTTCAGCACATTGATTTGTACTCGTAAAATAAATATGCGAAATCTGCTAAAATAAAAGTAGCTGTGCGAGCTGTTTACTGTGAGTTCACGTTTTGTATTATTTCCAAACAAATGAACAATAAATCGTTACTATAAAAGACATTTCTTAATGTTTTCCGAATAAAACACATACGAGTTAATTAATATTATTTATTAAACTTAATGGTAAGTTATAAAATAGAATATCAACTAATAAAAAAATCTAAGATTAAAAGTGATGCACGGAATACTGTTACTTACACACTTATATTTTATTTCATGCATATTCAAACTTATACCAAAAATAGTGTAAGGTCACAATGTTCTGTACATCACCTAGGGTGTACTGGTTTTTAAACAAATGATCTTTGGTAGATAATAAATCTTAACCTGTTCCTATTTTAGGGGATGCACAGATCTTGTCTTTGTTACACAGTTGTTAGAATTTAGCTTTTTAAAGTGTTTTACTTCTAAAATTACTTAATACACATGTGAGAAATTAAACACCGATTATCAATTCAATATGAATTTCTTACTGTTGGAATGTTCCTACTGCAGGCATTTAAATAAAATTAAGAAGAAAAAAAAATGAGGTCAGGGAAAGTTGATTAAAACACATCATTAATCAATAAATCTGAATAAGCTTTACGCTTCAGCTGTATAGCCTCTGTTAAATGTAACTCATGTATTTCCACTGTTATTTTCTTCTGGTAGTTTGAACAGTTTTGAATGAAATCATAACCAATAACAATGACCTCTTTATTATAAGTACTCAAATTTAGATGATGCAGAAAGTGATGTCTGTTTGAAAACAATGACCCTCAGAACTGGAAAAGGTAAACTTATGTTTTTATGTGCTTTCACACATATGCACCCATCCTTACACTGTTAATTTGTTGTGTACACTTGGTCAGTTTATTATGTACCCATTATATAATTGCAATTTTTAAGAAAACATTTCTCACAGTTTTTAACTGTGTTTATCATCTTAATAAATTTAGTTTCTGCACACTGTAGAATGATGGCATGCACAACAACATACTCCAATTACTGCAAGAAATCAGATTATTGACCAGCACTAGTAATCTTATTATGGGAGGCTGAGAACCTGTATACATGACTTGAATTAACATATTACTGGTGCCAGAAAACCAGGTAGTTTTATTGGATTATTTACATTCAGAATAAGGTGTTTGTAGTTGAATTCTGATGTGAGTTTATATAGCCGGAATTTGATATTACTGATAATCTTAGATTATTAGTAAATATTGTCTGTAGGAGAAACTGTGTGTGTATTGTTGTAAGAAAACAACCAAAAATATTGGATAAAAGTTTATTTTTCCTGTTGCAGGCATCATGTCAATCAACAGTACAGAAGCAGAACACGAGTTGAGGAACCTAAGGGTAAGACTTAAACACTGACACATTTTTGCCACTCCAATTTTTTTTATATATTATGTTTTGTAAAGTACAGTAGTACTGTATATTGCTAGTTTAATGGTTTTATCTAGCCCATAACAATGTACAAATATACCTACAGATATTGGAACAGACAAAAATTCACTGCACTATTAGTTATGGCTATTTCATGGTACACAACATGCACAAGATTTACCAGTACAGTTTCCTGTTCTAATGAAGGTCATATTGTCTTTCACAAGGATCCAAGAAAGCCTTTAAACATACAGGAACACAAAATACTGATTAGAACTTCCTGACTTTGCACAGTTGTCCTGATCATTGCTGCTGTTTGTTTCCCTCTTGCAGAATCATGTTGAACATGAGCAGTCGCTGCGGGGTAAGAAAGCAACTTTTTGCCCTGTCTACCTAGTTTTATTTAATTCTGTTCCTACATTCATTCTTTTGCTTTCTTTTTTTCCTCTAGTGGTGGACACTTCTAGAGATGAACACAGTAATAGTGAACATGACATGAGTTTATGTCCCTCTGCAAACCAGGTTACTTCCACTTTTCTAATACAGTACAGATATAGCACAATATTAAGTTGTTTAATATAACAAGTAACATAGTTTTAATACAGTCTACAACAAGCAGGTAAATTGATAACAGGTAACAGGGTATTATGATTGGGGTATAAAAGAAGGTTCCACCAAAAGCTCAGTTAATGCAAGCAAAGATTGGTCGCGGTTTACCACTTTGTGCCAAACTTGATGAGAACAAATGTTTTCATTGTATTTTCAGCTAGATAAACATTTAAAATAATGTATCAGTCTAGTTTTAATGCATTTTAAAAAGTGTCCCAAATGTCTGTAAATTGGCTCTGTATATTCATTACTTTTTGTAATTGAATTAATTCTTTAATAGTGCTTGTTATAAACGTGTTTTTTTACATACTCTAAGTCTTTTAATTAGAATATGAGACTAAATTTTAAGTTATCACCCATATCAAAATACAATCAATTGTATAGCTCTTGGTTATTCTGAGACTTTTGTTTATGATTGTTTAAAAATTTATGTTTTTGTTCTGAAGTTAAGACCTGTAACTCACCAACTTAAAAAAAAAAAAAAAAGCTGGGGCAGGTCATTTTAAGAGTAGGATCATCATAAATTGTATATTAGACAAAAAACACACCATACTTGGTAAAAAAAACAAAGTATTCCTAGAAAGCCATGGATGACCAAGGCTAGCAGAAAGGTTTTAGGTTTACCCTATGTAGTGCAAAATGTCATCAAAACATTCAGAAAATCTTACCAAACCCAGGCTAAAACAAATACATGTTCATGTATTTTAATACTTTTACAGCACAATCTGTTGCTGTATCCACAAAGTTTTAATTTACTATGCACAGTGGAAGTGTTACAATTACAAGTATTACTTTTTGCGTAAATGTACCTGAAATAGACTGATGCACTATTGTGGTCCATTTAGTCGATCTTTTAAATTTTATAGAACTGATGGACGTGTCTTTTTGTTTTTAAACCAAAAGAAAGACATAATTACATGACAATGTTTACCATTAATAACACATTGTTTTTAATTGTTTCTTTTTTTCAGACGGATATAACATACAGAAGTGAGAGTGAAGATTCAAGACGAGTGGAAAAAGATGACATCCTGTGTAAGAAGTTGACATTTAAACTTATACACACTTTTTTAATTTTGTCTTTATACAATTTACACTACAAATGCTTCCAATTTTTTTGTGGTTTTTTGGTGGGTCAATAAATAATGTTACCATAGTAGTGTCATTGCAGTGCTGAGAAAGGTCCACCACCCAAATAACATTTGGTCAGTTGGGGTCCCTTTCAATTGCTAAACAGGGCACAGGGGGATGTAAAGTGTACAAAGCAGCAGACAGACCACAGACAGTAATTGTACACCCACAACATTCATCTGTATGGTGGGTGTAACTTGGAAAATAATTAATGAATAGACATGGTACATAGATGTGTGTATTCTAGTGATTGCTGAGTTTATATAATCTGTATTGTTTTTATTCATTTGTTTTATATTTTAAGTCAGATGAAGCATTCTGCCTCTGAAATTTATTATCAGAGAATTAATAGTGAATTCAGTTGATAAAGACAACAATGAATGTAGGGAAAATAAATTATAGGTTTTTGCCATATACCCTGGCCCAGTGGTTTCCAAAAAATATTCTGCTGTGCCGGCCTAGCCCATACCATGTAAGAAAGAAGCCTCCTGTTCAAAAATGAACAGCCACATTGCACAGCTAATATTTGGTGATATTTTTTAATTAGATGTATAATTTTATAAATAAGACTATAAAAGAATATAATGCTTGGATCACAGATAATTATAGTTTCAGACACTTAGGACTGCTATGACATGTTCCCTACAAGTGTAAAAGTTTGACCAGTATAAACCAATGATTTATTACAGGTTAAGTACATGGCGTTAAAACTTAAATAAATAAATAAATATTACAGGTTAAGTTTGTCATCTTTACAATTTTTCATTTTGTAGCATCACTTCATGTATAAAATGTCATTTTTGGGTACACCTTGTAAATGTTGAATACTATTTTAAAATAAGTTAAAAAAAACCTATTACTGTATTGTTAACATTTTAAATCAATCACAGGGCAAGGGGCTGAGACTTCCCAGCTCTCTATGCATTCAGTGAATTCCTCACGAGGCTACTTTTTCGACAATCCATCCCAGGAAGAGGACGAAGATCTGGAAAGAACTCTAAGCAGCCATGGCAGCACCCTCTTGGATGTCTATCCCAGCATGCTTAACCAGATCAGAGAATCATACAGACGACAACATGTGACTAAAGCAGCTACTGCTGTGCTGCGCAGGTACCGCCACCATCGCTGGCAATCTAGCAAAGGAAAGCATCGCAACTCTAACCTCAGCAACAGCCCTGATCACAGCTTCAACAAAAGCAGGGACAGTGCCCCGAAACGTTTTCATACTAACCAAACTGTCTCTCAGGGAAGTCCGCTACACAAAGGCAGGCATCAAAATGATACAAAAAGCATTCGAAATGCATCCCCTGTATCCAGTGGCTGTTTTTACTCTCCCAGGAGGGATGATGCAGAGAAACATACAGATGCAGAAAGCAGGTCACACTGGACAGGTCTGCATTCACACAGCAAGACCAAGCATCAGCCTGTTAGTGTATTGGACCTTTCAAGCTTGCCATCTTCCGACAGTAGCTCCTCTCATTTCCCATCACCTGATCTAAATCAGACCTACACTGTAGGCCCTGATGTTATGCCAGGATCTCAGAGTGTTCTTTCTTCTGATGCTTGTATGTCAACATGGTCAGGGTGTAAACCAGGGACCAAAGGCTTACCTCATTATGGTCAAGAAGCTGAAAAACCAATTCTTGCTTACCAAAACCCCAAAATCTCAAGCCCTGGTTGCCAAGGTGCTAAAGGTTTGTTACTTGCTTGCCAAAGAGCCAAAAGTTCACCGCTGGCTTACAGAGGAGTCAAAATTGTTTCTCACCAAGGAGACAGACTGGTTATGCCATTGGCATCTTATAAACAATCAAGCTCGGAAAGGGAAGGTTTGAGAGAGCACATCTACTCTCCTGCATCTTCCTCAAGGGAAACCTTTACTGGCAGTCCTTCTAGTCTGAGAAGTCCCCTAAAACCCAAAGTTTTAAGTCCATACCCGGAATATCAGAGGTCTTCACCCAACTATCCTAAGCAGATCTCACTTACTAATCCTAGAAGTTCCTCTGTGGTGAACAGGTCTCCTTTCCACAATCTACCAACATCTCCCAGCTATTCTCGCCATCCATTTTCTCCCCATCAGGAGAATCTCCCCATGAGTCTAGCACAAAAGCGTCAACGATCTCTCTCTAGCCAACAGGCCAGATTCTTTGATGTTTCCAAGATGTCAAGCTCACAGATTGACGCTGAGTTCACAAAGCTTTATCACCATTTTGTCTGTCGAGGCTCTTCCTCTTCAGGCCCCAAATCCTCCTGTCACATTTGTCGAGTAGAAAGGGCAGCTCAAAATCCAGGCATGTCTTCATCTAGCATGTCTGCACTCGCCCTGACACCTGTACGGACGAAACTGATGAAACGCCGCCGCCAGCCTGAGGTAGAGGAGTCACTGCGAAGCAAGCGTTTCCGAGAGAGTTGTTCACCTCACAGGCCAAAGCAACAGGCAAACACAAATATGAATCGTGCTATGGCAGAGCCCAGTGAGGACCAGCGCACCTGGAACAGGGCTTTGCTTTTGCAGTGTCCCAGTCCTAGATTTCTCAGAGCCAGTGGAGGCATCAGGAAAGCACCGGGCCCCAAACTGGATCAACAGACACAGCAAACCTCCCCTTTTTGGGTAAGACCTTGTGCAATAACACTTGTGTAAATTATTTGCTTATTTAGACCTTTTCTGTAGTGACAGTTTTATGTCCCTTGTGCTTTCAGAGAGCTCCATGGGGTTGTGCTGATACCAGTGCAGGTAAAGGTGAGATTTCTAAAGTCCGTGAAGCATATATGCATTGCAGGCTGCAAGTAAATGCACAGTAACATTGCTTGTTTGGCAATACATTTACACATTGATTTTAAAATGAGAGGCCCTACAAGGATACAGTCTATGCTGGGGGAACTATATTAATCACTGTCTATAATGTATAGTAACTCTTTTTTTTGGGGTAAATGGTACCAATGAAATAAATATAATTTTTAATGAAGTGTCAGGTTTAATAATTGGTTCCCAGCGTTTCTCAAACTTCTTTGGTCAAAGACCCTTTGACTTTCCCACCCAAGTACTTTTTTATTCTTGTGCATTGTTAGAAGTGCTGTTCAACAAATGCAATACGGTTCATTGTAATATTTATAGATTAATAGTAATGATTTAACAATAATAATAACCTTAACTAATAATTTCCATTAATTTTCTATTTACATAACTGGTATTGTCATAGGCATGACAGGAGCTCACAAGTAAATACATTATATTGTTATTTGTTAATTAATTAATTTATTTCTAAAAGAATATGCGTAGAACCAACATTTAGGCTAAATCCATACTATATATACCCCCCAATCTAGTCATGTCCAATTACCCTGAATGCGTCCTCTACACTGATTTGACCCTTAACCGCTGACTGAGGACGCCTCTCAACTGACATACGCCCCCTCCGGCACGTACAGTCAGTACAGACTGCATTTTTCACCTGCACGAGTCGAGTTCA
The DNA here is from genome assembly GCF_030014385.1 of Trichomycterus rosablanca. NCBI lineage: Eukaryota > Metazoa > Chordata > Actinopteri > Siluriformes > Trichomycteridae > Trichomycterus > Trichomycterus rosablanca. The sequence continues at coordinate 23,912,507 of NC_085996.1, forward strand.
TACACTTGACAGGCACTGTGTATGGAGGGCCACACCCCCATCAGCATTATTCCTCAGCCCTGTGCAGGTGCCATCAGTCAGCCAGCAGGGGCCGCAGTTGCACCAGTTATAAGGACCTATGATCCGACTTTCTTACCCTCTAACCCTGAACAACAGCCAATCGTTGTTCATGCTGCCGTCCAGCCCAGTCGGAAAGGCAGAGCTAAGATGCGATACGATGTATCCGAAACCCCAACTCTGGTGCGCTAGCGTACTTTACCGCTGCACCACCTGAGCGGCTCCATACTATATTGTTAAAAATGGCTAGTTAGCAGGTAGGCTACCTTAAGAATACATCTGGCCTGCCATGCTGCAAACAGTTATATAAAATAACAGGTAGCTCTGACAGTCTCCTTCTGGTTGTGCTGTGATGTTTAAAACAGCATGGTAATTTTACCATACTTGTATTATTCTGTCTTGGTTGCTAAGTTACATTACTGGTCCTTTAATATTTTAGTCGTAAATGGTTTAGTTTGTACATAACATTTACTAATGTCATTTACTAACTCAGGACCCTTTATTTCTCTTTGTCCAAAATGTAGGCAAACTGACATGCTGTCAATAAAGCTTTCATCCCTAGTCCAGGGCAGGGGGGGTGATTACATGGAGCTTAGTGTGGCTCTCTGTATACATGATATGATTCTTGATATGGCTGAAAACTGTTACCCTCAGCTATCTATGTAAATAAAGTTTCAGCTCCTGGTTATAGTCCAGTGCCTATGAAAAAAAAAACTGGGCTCCATTTCACAATAACACCAAACCACACACTAACTTACTAACACTTATTGGTAAGTAAGCCTGTGTACCTTCTGCATGTTTTTTGGTCATTAGGGAAAAAACTTGAGGAAAGTCATCTAGACAGAACTGTCCTGCCCGTACATTGCAATATTTTACATACAGCCATTTATGTAAAGTACAAGTCTGTGTTTTATTTAGCTATCTGATGTTAGCTAGTGTACTAAGATGTAGGTAAAATACAAGCATGAACATTTGCTCATTTTAAATGATAAATGATTTGCTAGTTTTAAGTGTTGAATCAGAAATAAAAAGCTTGGCATTTTTTTAGGTGTTCTGATGTTCCAGCATTATTAATTATACGAGTGTTTTTCAGAAGTTTACACTGTATTTTAGAATTTCAAAAACAAATTACATCACTTTTCTACATTTTTCCCAGTGTCATACCAACCTTTTAATGCCATCAGCAAAAATGTTCTTGGTTGAGCTCGTAGCCACTGATGCACCGCTGCTTTCACATCACCACCAGTGAAAATCTTCTTCCCCTTAAAGCTTCTTTGAGCCGTCCAAAAAGGTGGAAATCAGATCAGAACTATAAGCTCTCTCCTAGTCTTTCAGACATGACCAATTACTACTCCTCCCACCCTCACTGATACCAACCAAAATATAAAAGTGTGGAAACTGTTTGAAGAATTGTTTCAAGTGCATATTTTTTCAGCCAGCTAGAAATGAGCTTGTCTGTCTTTTGATTTGGTCCAGCAAGACGACCTTAACACATACCTACAGACCTGTTATTAGAAACAGCAGGATTTTCTGACTTTTTAACCCAAAACGACATTTCACTTTCTGTATTTAATTAAAATTATTTTTTTGTGGTAATTTGTTCGGGGTTGCAGAAGCCAGCCGTTTTATTTTTAGCATCACATAATGCTGTCAGTCAATGTTTTATCATTTCATGTTGTCATTGCATGTGTCCAGTAAGTGATTGTACTGTATACCTCTCAAACTCAGGCCATGCATTACAAACACTAGTTAAAAAAATAACAGTGGATTCAAAAAGTATTGAGGATTCTTATAGGTTTGAAACCTGGGTGGCAACCTGGCAGTGGTGGGGCTTGAACCAGCGACCTTTGGATTACTAGTCCAGTACCTTAACCACTAGGCTACAACTGCCCTACATTCTTAATGTGTTGTTGTTTCTAAAACAGTTTTCGGTAAAATGAGTATAACCTGACTTAGTGATGACAGTCTTCCTTTGTTCCTCATGCTGACAGCACTGACATTAAAATAAAATGAACAATATGGTTTTAAATTTAAAATCTCCTTGTGCGATTTAAAAACGTGTATTATTTCCTGTAGTAAACAAATTTCCTGTAGTAATTTAAGGAAATACACATGCACTTTTAACTTTCCCTGAAGGGTTGTTCTAATTCTACATAGTGCAATTTGACTTTATATAATATAGTTGTGTGCTGTTTGAGACAGCCAAAACTGGTGAGCACTGGATGCTGTGTATCTGGGAATAATATTACTATGTTTTGACAAATTAGCTTAGTATTAATCAAACTGTTGACAAAATGATCAATTCAGTGGCAGCTTCTATCAACTAAGCTGCTGCATCATTAATTTATGCCAAACAGATGAACATTTTTATCAGCCTGCACTGCATCTATACATAATCACAGTTTTATTAGATTATTAACTATGATCACAAATTTACTCATTTAATGACTATTTACAGCCAGGTCAACTATGAGAACCTCAAATCACAGTGATGCCTTACTCAGCCCAAGGTAAAGTAAAAAAAAAAAACACTAAATTAAAAAACAGCATAAATATGTTTTGGAGGGATTGACGTGGAAGCTAATGGTTGTAATGGATTCTGCTTGCAGTTTGTCAAGGAGACGACTTCAGTACGGGCCTCCTCAGTGATGAACTTCCCAGTTTCCTTTCGATGGGGCATTGAAGAGGAGTAACTGCTGTCTACTACAAGATAGGGTTTTAAAAATGAAAAATCTAATCCCCCTGGGCCCTGTTTATAGATTTGTATTTAGTTTAACTGTTTTAATATGAAATATAAATGTTATTCACACGCAATCCTTGATGAAAAAAGTAGACAGTGTGACTCAGTAACATAATTGTAAATATTTGATGGGTTTATTCAAGTGTAAGCTGTTATGAATAAAAATGTCATCTTGTTATTTTTTATTGTTATAAAGGTAAATATGTTTATTAAACAATGTAACATGTTAAAAAGGGGGTAAGTGGTTTCAGTTTTTATTTACTTTTCAAGTATTTCGATAAATAATACAAAGTACACCGGCTAGGCATAACATTATGACCACTGACAGGTGAAGTGAATAACACTGATTATTTCATCATCACGGCACCTGTTAGTGGGTGGGATATATTAGGCAGCAAGTGAACATTTTATCCTCAAAGTTGATGTGTTAGAAGCAGGAAAAATGGACAAGCGTAAGGATTTGAGCGAGTTTGACAAGGACTAAATTGTGATGGCTAGACGACTGGGTCAGAGCATCTCCAAAACTGCAGCTCTTGTGGGGTGTTCCGCACAACCTGATATTGCAGAGTGAGATGTGGCCTTGGGTCAACAGGGGAGGTGCTTCTATCGAAATCGTTCGACCAATCACAAACTAGCTGCTGCTATGACATCACCACATTTGCCTGGGATAGCTAATCCTAGCTAGGTAATGAGTATGCAAGCTAAAAGATCCGGCAACTGTGTTACTTTCAGTATTTAAAAGAATGTTGCAAATCATTGTTCCAAGCAAAATATTAACAGTGCAAAGCATGAAATAAATTTCTCAGATTTACCATTAGGTTAGCCAGCTAGCTTAACTACTAGCTAGCATAGCAAAAAGCTTTGAGAGATTAGCCAAGCCAAGGCTAGCTACAATATGTAAAAGACAGTACTACTACTACATGTTAAGCATGTATTATAACAAGGGGATTCAGTGCGTGCGTGGCACGGAGCTTTTTCTCCGGTTTAGGTTAAAAAATGACAAAAAATAGAAAATGGCAAATGTCATGTCATAACGGCGGCTAGTTTGTGATTGGTTGAACGATTGAAGCACTTCCCCTGTTGACCCAGGGCCACATCTCACTCTGCAATATCAGGACGTGCGGGGTGTTCCCAGTCTGCAGTGGTCAGTATCTATCAAAAGTGGTCCAAGGAAAGAACAGTGGTAAACCGACGACAGAGTCATGGCCAGCCAAGGCTCTTTGATGTACGTGGGAAGCAAATATAGCGAAGGCTGGCCCGTGTGGTCCGATCCAACAGACGAGCTACTGTAACTCCAACTGCTGAAGAAGTTAATGCTGGTTCTGATAGAAAGGTGTCAGAATACGAAGGGGGACTAACACAATATTAGGAAGGTGGTCACAATGTTATGTCTGATCAGTGTATATTCAATATTTTGTTATCAAGCCATAAGTCAATATGGCTATTCAAATTAAACTCGAATTAAATCTTTACACTGCTGCATAAAGTCCATAAAAATACAATTAGCTTTACTAATGATTTCACAGTAGAACCAAAATAACAGTCTTCACTAAGGAGTCTCTGAATGTATCGAATTGTGATTTTGTTTGTTTTTTTACTTTCAGTAAATGTGGTTTGCCACCTAACAGTATGTGAAGCCAGTATGTGCTGTCTCTTAACAAAAAGAAAGTTATGTTTATTAACAAATCTTCTGAAATTGTTAATTGTACCAGGTTTTATCAGTTTTGGCTGCAACAGTTCTATAATAATTATAAAAAACAACCACTATTTATTTAGAGTTTCATTTTAGAACACAAGGAATAAAATAAAATATACCTTCTAAACCAGCGCTCCCCAACCTTTTTTGCACCACGGACCGGTTTCATGGGGGTGATATGAGATGATAAACACCCATGTGTTGGAAATGGAGGCAGTATTTTCATTGCTGATGTAGCGATCTCTAATTATTAATTCTTTCTGTGCGGCCCAGTAATAAATGACCCACAGACCGGTACCAGTCCGACTGTTCTAAACCACTTGCATAAAGGTATTACAGAGTGAGGAATGTCCACGTGAATTTGACAATATTAGTGTTCACCTCTAATTTATTGGTGTCACAAACAGCAAATAAGTGTTCCACTTGGTTCTACATATGATAATTTACAATTATTTACATTCTTAACAAATGAAGTACTGAACAATCATAATGTTCAAATAGAGCTGAACCAAACGAGATATGCATTAACAGAAAAACCTTGCAGCAAAACAAAGTGAACCAAAGCTGTTCAATAGGAAAACACTGGAATTTATGAAAGTGCTTTAATATGCATACAAAATACATGTATAAATGATTTATTTAAGCATGAGGTGTTTAAGCAATACTGTTTTTAAACTATTTGAAGTAAACCTTGGTAAATGAAAAGCTGTGTTTAAGTCATGTTTGGCTATGCTATACACAATCCAGTGATGTCATTGATCCTATTTTCACTTTTCTTTTTAAATAGTCTGAGGGGCAAATGTTTTCACAGCACTTAAAGCCAATAAAACAATAGGAAAATATGACTATTCCCCTTTAATGCATGCGCTAATATGCAAAACCGTTCAGACCTCAGAGCACATTTACTCTACCCTTGTCAGACAGGCTGGATCTCAGAAGCAGGAATATTAGTCGATATGCTGCAGGTTCATCACCACTCCAGTTCGACAGGGTATTTGCCCGTCAGGCAGGCCGTACAGTGGCCCGGTTTTCTAGACTGGTTTCCAGAGCTGATCCGCTCCTTCTCAGACAATTTAAACCCACTCTGCACTGCGGTGACCAGGCCCTCGACAGACAGGTAACGCACACTTGTAGCCCCTACACAATAACAAAATCCACATCATTAGGACATTATAAGGGAATCTAAATGATACTCACAAAATATACTATTTACAGGTTGTAATGCAGACAGTCTAACATTACAGTGGCTACTACACTTAAAATTAGGTTTTGGGTTTTTTAAAATTAGGGCTTACTCTACCAATTTTTTCTTTTCATTATAAAACATATCCAAAGTTTAGGATAACTCGATGCTGTTTATTTATTAGCTATGAAATGACACTTATAAAATGAAATAAGAGTTGCAACTTTGAATCCCGGCTCTGCCATGCAGCCACTGTTGGGCCCTTGATCAAGGCCCTTAACCCTCTAAACTCCAGGGGCACCATCCAATGGCTAACCTTGCACTCCAGCTTACAAACAAACTGGGATATGTGGGGGGAAAAGATTGAGACAGTGGGTAACCTAGAGGGAAGAGCTTTGGTCTTTTAATCAAAAAGCTGAGGGTTTAAATACAGGTTCTGCCATGCAGCCACTGTTGGGCCCTTGAGCAAGACCCTAACCTTTCGTGTTCCAGGGGCACCATATAGTGGATGACCCTGCGCTCTGTCCCCTCCTTCCAAACAAGCTGGGATATGCGAAAAAAGATTTTGATTGTAGTGTACATGTGTATAAATGACAAAGGCATTCTAACATTCTATTATACCTTTTCTCATTCAAAACCCACCACATAACCACTTTACAAATCATTTCATCTTTAACTTTTTTCAAAGTAAAGTAAATATTATTTATAAATAACTAATGGAAGATAAATCTACTGGAGCCAACAGTATAGTCACAATAGTAATTTGACTAACTCTGGCCCAGTAGCTGAAAAACAGTCCTAATTAGGGATGTCCCGATCATGTTTTTTTGTTCCCGATCCCGATCCGATACCGAGTCTCAAACCGATACTTGTATTTTCTAGATATTGTCTAGATAAGAACTGGATAATACTGTTCACACAGTGCACACCAAGTACATTACAGTTATTCAAATTAATCCAATGTATATGTTTAACAACTGAATAGCTCTGCAGTGCTGTAGGAAAAAAAATTCCTGCATCCAAGCTATTGCTTAATGTTCTTTTATTTTTACAAAATAAAAGTAAACAAACTTAGTGCAGCATGATGAGGAAAATCAGCATCTCTGCCGTGTTAGCGGACAGCCGGTTCCTCTTTTCATCATATAATAATAAACTCGCTGTATTCAACTGAGTGTTTATTTTTTAGGTGCCGTATCAAATTTGAAGATCGTTTGGTTAAATGATATCTGGTTTGTTTATGAGCCACCGTACTTGTAGGCATGTTGTAACTAAGCCAATCAGAGTGCTTAATACTGAGATGTCGTTCAGTCTTGTAACATGGTAACGCTGTACGTTATGGTCCCTGAAGTTTTCATACTCGGACTAAAAGTTATTGTTTTGTAAACCGGTGTGATCCTTGACTCACACACCGTATAAATAGTACAATTCTACAGTAATGAACGCAGCTCTGCTACTACCGCTTCGTGAAACGCTCACATTGCAGACATTACACTTCGCTGTTGGACTCTCCGTTTACGACACCTGCTTGACTGCTGACGTAAAACGAATGATCGGGCTTAGTAAAGCCGATACCGATCAGTTAAAAAATGCCTTGATCGGGCCCGATTCCGATCTTTGAGATCGGATCGGGACATCCCTAGTCCTAATGTATCCACCTTTTTGGAACAGTTTATGGTAGCCCCCTCTCCCACAATATCAAGATTTTCTTACATTTAGCCAGTTTATGTGGCAAGTGTACCAAATAAAATGTCCCAACAGAAGGAGTACAGAGAAGTCATACTGGGAAAAATTAGATTTATATTGTCATTTATTTGTATTAATTAATTATAATGTATTTGTCTAAACAAATCATCATAAATTTGTAAACAAAGATTGCTTATCCTCATCTTCACTTACCAATGTAGTTAGCAATGTCCTTGAACTCTGGTTTGTTAGCAATAAGCTCTTCCTTGGTTGGAATGTTGATGCCCATGTAGCAGGGGAATCGAATTGGAGGTGAAGCCACTCTAATGTGGACCTGCAAGTTAAGAATTTTATTAAATTGTTATTACATTTCTTTAAAATCAATGTTAAAACAATGAAATGGTTAACCTTTCACACACACACAGAGTTTCATTTACTTATGCATGCAGCTACAGAATTATTGGCACCCTTGAAAAAGACGGGTAAAAAGGTCATCAGTGAACTAGTCGTGGTTAATTGGCTCAAATACACTGTATGGCCTAAAGTGTAAGTGGACCATGAGACATCTAGCTGGCAGACATCTAGTTCTAAACCACGGGCATTAATATGGATTTGAGAGTAAATTTTTTTTATGCTCTATTATTGAGCATTATGAGCATTTTCAGATGTGTAGCTATTTTGTTTGAATTTTTCCCCCATTTTTTCTCCCAATCTAGTTGTATCCAATTACCTGATTGCATTGTGCTTCCTCTCTACTGATGCTGACCGACACACGCCACCTCCTACACGTGTGCGACAGCCGACTGCATCTTTTCACCTGCGCGTTGCGAGTTCATGTGTGGCTCAGACTTGCACACGTAGATTCCCACACTGATCCCATTAACTCTCGTCTTTGTGCAGGCGCCATCAATCAACCAGCAGAGGTTGTAATTGCATTAGTTATGAGGAATCCCCTCTGGCACCCTCCCTACAAACGAAGCAATCAGTGTTCGTGTAGACGCCCAACCTGCCGGCAGCAGACCTGAGATTCGAACTCACGAGTTCAAGATGTCAGCTCTGATGTGCTAGTGTGTTTTATCATTAGCTAATTTTAAACAGTTATTGCCTCATTTATAAAGATTTATGCACTTACATAGTTGTACGGTGAAAAACAAATAAGGAAATTTGGCCAGGCACCTCATATTTCTACCCCAGTCAATACAAAAACGTTCCAAACACTTGTGCATGTTCCATATACTAGTTGGTTGCTTAAAGTTGCTTAAAAAAAGGTTCCAATATTTGTGACATAGTTTTAATCAAAGATATACACTTTGTTAAGGTTTTTTTATTCACTTTGAATACATGTATTTGAATTAAAGGTTAAATTTCTCCAAATTGTAATGAACAATTGAGCTAATGATACAATAATAATTTTTTATGACTCGGCTTTACCAGTGGTGCTGTTAAATATGAAGCTGACTGTATGCAGAATCTCCTACCTCTGTTGCTCCAGCCTCTTTGAGCAGTTTAATGATGGGTGAGATGGTGTTTCCCCTTACGATAGAATCATCAATTAGCACCACTCGTTTGCCAGAAAAGTTGTCCGTCAGTGCTCCAAACTTCTTAGCCACTCCCAGCTGACGTAGACGTGTATTCGGTTGAATGAAAGTTCTGCCAACGTAGCGGTTTTTGCACAGCACTTCTATGTAAGGCAGGCCAGACTGGGAAAACAAAATAATCTAAACCAAACACCACAGTAAACAAGAAACAATAAAAACCATTAAACTAGAAACAGTTTACAGAACACAGAGAGGGTTGGAATCGGGCAAAATACCCAACACTATTTGTTAAGTGCTAAATTTAAATGCACTAGTTGTTGCAACATGATTGTTGTTCATAATTGATGCTTATTGTACATAGTTTAGGGTTTAGTTTTTAATAACATGTCTGGCCTTGGGTCATGTTCATGGCAGGAAAGGCTGTGATTTGTCATTTTTGCTGTTCTATTGTATTTAGCAATGTTACAGTGGGGCCAAAAAGTATTTAGTCAGCCACTGATTGTGCAGGTTCTCCTACTTAGAAAGATGAGAGAGGTCTGTAATTTTCATCATAGGTACACTTCAACTATGAGAGACAAAATGAGAGAAAAAAAATCCAGGAAATCACATTGTAGGATTTTTAAAGAATTTATTTGTAAATTATGGTGGAAAATAAGTATTTGGTCAATAACAAAAGTTCAACTCAATACTTTGTAACATAACCTTTGTTGGCAATGACAGAGGTGAAACGTTTCCTGTAAGTCTTCATCAGGTTTGCACACACTGTAGCTGGTATTTTGGCCCATTCCTCCATGCAGATCTCCTCTAGAGCAGTGATGTTTTGGGGCTGTCGCTGGGGTTGAGGTCTGGAGACTGGCTAGGCCACTCTAGGACCTTGAAATGCGTTTTACGGAGCCACTCCTTCGTTGCCCGAGCGGTGTGTTTGGGATCATTGTCATGCTGGAAGACCCAGCCATGTTCCATCTTCAATGCTCTTACTGATGGAAGGAGGTTTTGGCTTAAAATCTCACGATACATGGCCCCGTTCATTCTTCCCTTAACACGGATCAGTCGTCCTGTCCCCTTCGCAGAAAAACAGCTCCAAAGCATGATGTTTCCACCCCCATGCTTCACAGTAGGTATGGTAGATTCACAACTTCCCAGCCTGGTGCAGGTCTACAGTTTTCTTCCTGGTGTCGTTCGACAGCTCTTTGGTCTTGGCCATGGTTGAGTTTGGAGTCTGACTGTTTGAGGCTGTGGACAGGTGTCTTTTATACAGATAACGAGGTCAAACAGGTGCCATTAATACAGGTAACGAGTGGAGGACAGAAGAGCTTCTTAAAGAAGAAGTTACAGGTCTGTGAGGGCCAGAAATCTTGCTTGTTTGTGGGTGACCAAATACTTATTTTCCAACATAATTTACAAATAAATTCTTTAAAAATCCTGGATTTTTTTTTCTCATTTTGTCTCTCATAGTTGAAGTGTACCTATGATGAAAATTACAGACCTCTCTCATCTTTCTAAGTAGGAGAACTTGCATAATCTTCTGTCTGTGTATGTCCATTATACACCGATCAGCCATAACATTAAAACCACCTCCTTGTTTCTACACTCACTGTCCATTTTATCAGCTCCACTTACCATATAGAAGCACTTTGTAATTCTACAATTACTGACTGTAGTCCATCTGTTTCTCTGCATGCTTTGTTAGCCCCCTTTCATGCTGTTCTTCAGGACTCTCCCAGGACCACTACAGAGCAGGTATTATTTGGGTGGTGGATCATTCTCAGCACTGCAGTGACACTGACATGGTGGTGGTGTGTTAGTGTGTGCTGTGCTGGTATGAGTGGATCAGACACAGCAGCGCTGATGAAGTTTTTAAACACCTCACTGTCACTGCTGGACTGAGAGTAGTCCACCAACCAAAAATATATCCAGCCAACAGCGCCCTGTGGCAGGGTCCTGTGACCACTGATGAAGGTCTAGAAGATGACCAACTCAAACAGCAGCAATAGATGTGTGATCGTCTCTGAGTTTACATCTACAAGGTGGACCAACTAGGTAGGAGTGTCTAATGGAGTGGACGGTGAGTGGACACGGTATTTAAAAACTCCAGCAGCGCTGCTGTGTCTGATCCACTCATACCAGCACAACACACACCAACACACCACCACCATGTCATTGTCACTGCAGTGCTGAGAATCATCCACCACCTAAATAATACCTGCTTTAGGGTGGTCCTGTGGGGGTCCTGACCATTGAAGAACAGGGTGAAAGCAGGTTAAAAAAGTATGTACAGAAACAGATGGACTACAGTCAGTAATTGTAGAACTACAAAGTGCTTCTATATAGTAAGTGGAGCTGATAAAATGGACAGTCAGTGTAGAAACAAGGAGGTGGTTTTAATGTTATGGCTGATCAGTGTATGTGTAGCTTTAGTTTTGTTCTTGATAGGAATTTTAGGAATGTCTCTGCTTTTGTGTTTTTGAACAGTTTGCTCATTGTACATGCCCATTACAGCCACATGTGCTGCAGCTTATACATAACCACCATTAAGGATAAATTTAAGTGTAAAGTTCATCATTCCCCAGTCTCTTACCTCTTGGGCATATCCTAAAGCAGCTGGAGTGGCGGACTCGGGCACCGTGCTAACTACATCAGCATCACTGGGGGACTCAATGGCCAACTGGCGTCCACAGCGCTGCCTGACCGTGTATACCATTTGACCTGCATCATACAAACACAATATTTTACAACTGATTTGTTGTAATATGCCACATTATAAACTAACAACTGTATTTTTGCTTTATCCAAAACACATTATGCCACATTAGTGCTTTGTACTTTGTACTTGCCTTCAAATATGGAGTCTGGCCTGGCAAAGTAAACATATTCAAATATACAAAAAGCAGGAGGATCCCCCTCAGGACGTGGAATTATGCTCAGGCTTTTGATTCCATGTCTGGAGAGCTGCACTATTTCACCAGGCTGGACTTCACGGTAATACCTGTGAACACAGACACAAGTGTTCACCTGCTGTTCCAAGTGTTAGCAGTTTTGTTTTGACACATTAAAGTCTCACTTGGCACCAATGGACTGGAAGCTGCAGGACTCGGAGGAGACGACCCAGCCTTCTGTGTCTCCTTCTCCCTCTCCGCTACCTAAAGACCAAAAAAGTTATTAATCTTGTAATGTCAGGCAGCTCCAGGTATTTGGAAGTACAGTGGTACCTTAAAACTCAACGTCAATTGGTTCTGGGAGTAGCGTTGAGTTTCAAGGTATTTTTTTTCATAAGGATGTATAGGAAACCTGTTAATGTGTTCCATTGTCCTGTGGACTTGCATATATTTTAGGCTAATGTAAAATAATGGGGTTGTTTTTGACACTTATTCACTGAAAATAACACACATATAATAAAAAAATATAAAAAGCTCATCCTTACAATTTCTCAGAACCCCAAACTATAACACAAGTTCAAAAGTGAAACAGGAGGAAGTGAAAATCCAGCTAAACACAGATACTTGTGGAGCTTTCAGAGTGAATATGATGCTTATTCCAAACAATTTCTTGACGAAGGGTGTTGAGTTTCAAAGATTTTGAGTTTAGGGGACGTTGAGTTACAAGGTACCACTGTATAATAATGTGAATATCAAATGCTTTCAAACATAGCTCATTTTAACCACTCTATTCTCTGACTTTTCCAGTACCTGAGCTGTGTAGTTTGGAGATGGGAACCAGCCGTCCGATGCAGAGAGGTCTGTTGCCGTACGGATCTCGCACAGCGTAGATCACATCTTTGTGCATTATGAGCAGTGAATAAGACGTAGGTGTTTTTGTCATCAGGTTTCTAATGCTGAAAGCAACCAGAAATTACATTATAGGTGAATACACTAAAACGTCATGCAGTTAAATTTTGCTTATGGTCTGGAACATGTTACTGACCGTGCTACCCAATCTGGAGAATCGACCTCTTCCATTGGTGGAGTCAGACAAAGAAGCTGAGTGATGAGCTCGCTGTCTGAACTGGTGGAAAGGCCAACACCATGTCTCATCACCTACAAGAAACATTTGTGCAAACTATGCTTTAAACTTGTTTTTTAAGTGGAGTCAATCACTAAAAATGTCTAAAGTTGTATTTTTTATGAAATTTTATTTTTTTAGACCAAACAAATTTTATTAGAAAATGTTATTTATTTCATTAAAAATAGCAATAAAATATTATTTACATTTTAGAAATGTAAATAAAATAATGGGACATGTAATATAATTTAATGTAATGTATGATTCATACAACACTGACTGTGGACGTAAATAAATACCTGAAACCTCATTACAAAGAACCTTATATTTACACAAAAAATTCTTCTAAAAACATTGAGGTTTAGGCAAAAGCATTTGGAATTTGGGGAAAATCTCGGTTGTTTATAAAATAATACAAAAACATTTATTTTACTTAGACACAACAAAAAAAAAAAAATAGTAAACCAGAACAAAACTGATAATTTTGTAACAAATCCACGATTGTTTCACATAAGTTATGATTTTTATGAATTACTTGGAACTTATATACAGTGGACCCTTGACTTATGAATTTAATTGGTTCCGAAAGGCTGTTCTTAAGTCAAAATGTTCGTTAGTTAAACCTATTTTTCCCATAATGTAAATAGAATTAATCCGTGCCAGACCTCCCAAACCACCCCCTTACCTAAATTTTTTAATGACTTAAATAGTCTTTTTTGTTATAAATACAAGTATATTTTCCCTTAAATCTTAAATAATAAAATAGACAAGTGGATTTTGAAGTGGAGACTTTTACATTTTTGGCATTTAGCAGATGCTTTTTATCCAAAGCGACTTACAGTACTGTGACTGTATACTGTCTAAGCAAATGAGTTTATTTTATTAGGATTTTAACATCATGTTTTACACTTTGGTTACATTCACGACAGAACAGATCATTTCTAATTACACAAGATTCATCAGTTCAAGTTCAATATTAATCACAGTCATGGACAATTTTGTATCTCCAATTCATTGCATGTGTTTGGACTGTGGGAGGAAACTGGAGCTCCCAGAGGAAACCCATGCGGACATGGGGAGAACATGCAAACTCCACACAGAAAGGACCAGAACCACTCCATCTGGGAATCAAACCCAGGACCTTCTCGTTGTGAGGCGACGATGCTACCCACTGAGCCACCGTGCCACCCCATTATCTTTATGTATTAAATTACCCCAGAGTTCCTTAAACCTAGCTCACCTTTTTGCGCAGTGCAGCAGCATTGACCAGTTCTCCATTGTGTGCCACAGCAATCTTGCCATGCAGGTTGTCCACCACGAATGGCTGGCAGTTCTGCAGCTCTGACATTCCTGTTGTGGAATAGCGTGTGTGCCCGATCCCCAGGTTTCCATGTCGTAGCTTCAGTAAATCCTCAGATGTAAAAGCTGTGCTCACTAATCCCATACCCTGATGACAGAAAAAAATGAGGAACACTTTTTAATCGCCAATAGCACTGCTGGGATTCAAACCTGGTGGTGGCCTTTTCTTCCAAGTGACCCACATTTTGCCCATGATTTCTTAAGCCACCCAGGCAACACAATGCAACTTACTCTCTCTATACAAGATGCAACATAAAGCCTCCACAAGGGGGCGTTTGCATACAAGTTTATTTAATTATTATTATTATTATTTTACTCTGCGACTTTGTGCCACCCGAGAGCATAGTAAAAACATTAGCATACCCTAAACTTAAAAAAAATGCATAGTACATTATTGTTTCTTTACTTATGTGTACTTGTTTCTGACAAAAACACATATTACAGTTAACTTTATTAGACAGACAGACAGACAGACAGATAGACTATATTGCCAAAAGTATTCGTTCGTCTGCCTTTACATGCATGTGAACTTGAGTGACGTCCCATTCTTAATCCATAGGGTTTAATATGATTTCGGCCCACCCTTTGCAGCTATAACAGCTTCAGCTCTTCTGGGAAGGCTTTCCACAAGATTTAGGAGTGTGTTTATGGGAATTTTTGAACATTCTTCTAGAAGCGCATTTGTGAGGTCAGACACTGATGTTGGACGAGAAGGCCTGGCTCACAGTCTCCGCTCTAATTCATCCCAAAGGTGTTCTATCGGGTTGAGGCCAGTCAAGTTCTTCCACACCAAACTCGCTCATCCATGTCTTTGTGAACCTTGCTTTGTGCACTGGTGCACAGTCATGTTGGAACAGGAAGGGGCCATCCCCAAACTGTTCCCACAAAGTTGGGAGCATGAAATTGTCCAAAATCTCTTGGTTTGCTGAATCATTAAGAGTTCCTTTCACTGGAACTAAAGGGGCCGAGCCCAACGCCTGAAAAACAACCCCACACCATAATCCCCCCTCCACCAAACTTTACACTTGGCACAATGCAGTCAGACAAGTACCGTTCTCCTGGAAACCGCCAAACCCAGACTCGTCCATCGGATTGCCAGACAGAGAAGCGTGATTCGTCACTCCAGAGAACATGTTTCCACTACTCTAGAGTCCAGTGGCGGCATGCTTTACACCACTGCATCTGACACTTTGCATTGCACTTGGTGATGTAAAGCTTGGAAGCAGCTGCTCGCCCATGGAAACCCATTCCATGAAGCTCTCTACACATTGTTCTTGAGCTGATCTGAAGGCCACATGAAGTTTGGAGGTCTGTAGCAATCGACTCTGCAGAAAGTTGGCGACCTCTGCGCACTATGTGCCTCAGCATCCGCTGAACCCGCTCTGTCATTTTATGTGGCCTACCACTTCGTAGCTGAGTTGCTGTCATTCCCAATCAATTCCACTTTGTTATAATACCACTGACAGTTGACTGTGGAATATTTAGTAGCGTGGAAATTTCACGACTGGATTTGTTGCACAGGTGGCATCCTATCACGATACCACACTGGAATTCACTGAGCTCCTGAGAGCGACCCATACTTTCACAAATGTTTGTAGAAGCAGGTGCTTGGTTTTATACACCTGTGGTCATGAAAGTGATTGAAACTTCATTTATTCAATTCAATTATTTGGATGGGTGAATACTTTTGGCAATATAGTGTAGATAGATACTTTATTGATACCAAAAGAAAATTAATGGAAATTATACATACAATTTATGGTACCACTCAGGCAACACAAAAAATAACAACAGTCTAAAAATGTATTATATTATTTAGGGCTGTCGCGCTAACCGCAATTTTGAAATATCGCGGTATAGACCAGCCAACTGCAGGGCATGCCAAGCAACCGCAACACCGCGATATTCACGTTTTTTCTTTTTTTCTTCTTTTTTTTTTTATTGTTGCAGGGTCCATCTTGTTTTATACGCTTACATTCGTGCGTAATAAATGTTAAATAAATTCATAATGAAAATTAGCTAAGAGCGACATTTTCCCGCAACCTGTTCTCATGCGTTGCTGCTGAGTGTCAGGCTTTGTGTTTTAAAATGTAAACAATCGCAACAGGAATTATAGGCAAGTTTATTAACGATTAAATTGAGTTCACACTCAATAAATACTTGTAATTTAGACGACATTTAAACAGCCTTGGCGAACTAAAACACTTAATGACGGTTAATATGGCATTGCAGCCTGCAGATTCTCTCTTGCTGGCTTGCTGGAATGATTTAAATGCATTTTTTCGTTGAATAAAAATGTATTGAAACGAATAATAACTTGAAATGTAGTATATATTGTTACATTAATTATACCTACTAAATAGATGG
The DNA here is from genome assembly GCF_030014385.1 of Trichomycterus rosablanca. Classification (NCBI taxonomy): domain Eukaryota; kingdom Metazoa; phylum Chordata; class Actinopteri; order Siluriformes; family Trichomycteridae; genus Trichomycterus; species Trichomycterus rosablanca. The sequence continues at coordinate 23,929,129 of NC_085996.1, forward strand.
TTAATAGTGGCGCGATAACCAGGCTAGACTTTCTCTGATCTCTAAAGTCGCATGCAGGTTCAGTACATCTACAGTGTATTAATGCAACGAGCACCATCAGAGAGGGTTTTAGTGCCGAGGGGAACATCACTACCCCACTCAGATCCTCTCTAAAACACATCAGGTGAACATGTTGGTTCGTCTAGTGCGCATGATAACGCAGGTTTAAACTCTTACAGACTTTATTCTTTATTCTATTTTTTTACCATATTTTGATAAGATGTGCATTTAAAATATTTAGCCTAAACACTTTTTTTTTGTTTCACAGTGTATATCTAGCCTAGGCTAGAAGCTTATTTAAACCTTTTTTTAATAGAGAACAGACGCGCATCCCTGCTCTGTTCTGTATTTAACAATAAACACGCATTTCATTGGTCTTAAAGCTGTCTCATCTTTGTCATTATAAAGCAATAATATAACGAATTATAGCCTAACAATAAAGCTTGTTTATATAGCTCTAAAATCCAGATAAATAAAGTAATTTTCAAAAACAAAACAAAAAATGGCGATATAACCGCATACCGCGATATTGAGACAGGCTGAACACCGCAAGGGGAAATTCTGTCACCGCGACAGCCCTAATATTATTTAAGGTGTGAGTTAATCAGAACTTCAAGTATTCAAGTAAAAGTATAAACTTTTACTGTTACCTTAAGTGTAGTGTATGTGGGGGGACTGGATCCATTGCTTGTAACAATTCCTGCACTTTCTTGACCCCTGTTTAACATATCAAAAGCACAATGTTAAAATGTAATTTGAAGCTAATTGCTTTAAAACAATGATGGGTTATTCATATGATTAATATATCCTTGGACCTAAAGATAGATGTCTTTAGGTCCAAGAAACCTTTTCTTTTTAAAAAACAAAAAAAAACAGTCTTTTGTGTGTGACATTTTTGCTGGCAGAAATGCCTTGTTGACAATAAATTAGTTAAGTCATCAAACCTTTCAATCAAATACTTCTTAGAATGTTTTTTCAATAAAACAGCACTGCTAAAATCCAAGCTGCATTTATCAAACTGCGTTTTCAGTTTAATGACAGAACAGGCTTTTCCTGGCAGGCTTTACAAATTATCTCTTGGCATGGGTGTGGCATCTGATGATAGGTTAAGAGACTTGGTGACTTAAAGATTTTCTGTTACTTGGGGATCTTTTTGTCTCTTCTACAATCCTCATTCAAAGATATAAGAAATTCACCTTTTGGTGAAATTATTACACTTAATATTTATCTTTACCAGGGGTGCCAGGAGGGATGTGCACCACAAGACACATTCAAATCGGTTATTCATTTAGGATAAATAGATATTCACTTTAAACTGCAGAGGGCACTGGCACTATTCACTTCGCCTGGTTGACGGCACTTCACAAACCTGCCAGGTAGGGGATTTTCCAGCCAGTTTTATTTATGTGAGGATACTTTCTTTATTTGTATTATTCATTTATTTATATATATTTGAATTTGTTTTAAAATTTAATTTCAGTTTTTGTACACAATAAGTATTATTTGGCATAGTTTGTACCTACTTCAGAAATAAAAGGTCATTCATTATTTAGATAATTGAAAGATAAGCACACAGGCGGTTAGGGTTGCACCTATAAAAAATATAACGTGTCTCACACTGTCATAGGAACATTGATTCAGCTGTTTTTTTTATTATTTTTATTCTTTATAATAATAAACCAGAACCATGTTTTAGGCAAAACAACATCCATAAAGAACATCATGTAATCATGTAACAACAGTGCAACAACATTTTTACCTTATCCATATAGCGCCGGCCCTGCCTACGTTACTTTAGTTTGGTCCTAAGCCGGATTCGAACCTAGGGCGGAAAAACATGAGCGATGCGCTCTGCCCACTGCGCTACTCAAACAGCAGTTTAATAAACAGGTTGTTATGCTGATTTAACCTGCGCACACACGGCGTTACTAAGACTAAAAGTGATCACTACTTATAATAATAACCAATCGCTTTCTAAATCCCACAACAGCAGCCAATGATAAAAATACGGAACAAAGCGCGTCCAGTATCAGTTCAATACGGAACGCAGCGTTTAGTTTCCAAATAAGGAACGATTCCGTATTTTACGGGACAGTTGGCAACCCTACTATCACCCCAGCATGATCAAACCACTTGACTGGTTTAAAACATTACACATAAACCATTAACTTATGTTGAAAGTGCTGCTTTAAAGGCTGAATTGGTTTTGTTTAGACGGCGATACACCAAGTAGAAACAAAGATAAAAATAATAAAAAATGCATTAAAAAAATTACATTCACGCATGTGTAAATGTGCACATAATAGGATGAGTCTGGCGTTTCATTTATATTCAAAAATTCATCCTTTAATCACGATAAATGTGAATTTATATTAGTTACAAACCCCCACCCCCGCACCCACCCGGGGCCCGTCTGTCAATTTTTAAAACCCAGTGTGGCCCTTGAGCCGAAAAGTTTGCCCACCCCTGTATTACTGTATGTAAAAGGCTCTCTCTCCTTATTCTTTGAGACAGGGTCCATTAATAAACACACTGATTAAAATATTGTTTCATACATACTACACTGGATGTACAACTCTGTGTTTGCTCTGCGATCGAAACTCGGCTCTCAATCGCTGTGTGAACTGTTCAACAACTCAATCCGAGTGGCTCGGTCCAACCAAAGAGAAATATCTAGCTTGTCAAATATCTGGATCTAAGTCGCACAACTGGCAATGAGTGCTATGTCAAACAGCCAATGAGAACGCAAGATACGGTGTGAGGGGAAACGCAGGGGAGGAGTTGTAAAAAGGTGGGACAGGGGCATAATATAATTACGGTAATATCAGAAAACATCGGCACACACACAAGTTTTACAGTATTACTGACCTTATCGTTCTCTATAAAACATAACACCAATGTTGCATTGCAAAAAATATTTATTAACCTCCAACTCACAATAGAACAATTCATGCTGTTCAGGTAGCCAAATCCACTCAGATTCATTTATTTATTTATTTATTTATTTTTTACGCTGCACATCAGCACACAAACTTTGATTGCTTGCTACTTGTTGATGTGCATTTTTGGACGTGGTATCATTAAACCTTTCGTCACTTCTTGTGTTTGTTTTCATGACAAAACATAGTTTGGGAGACCAGAGAAGCTCGCCTGCGATTCCAGTTGGTGATAGATGGTGTAGTGTGAAACCCGCTATCGCCGATCAGTCGTGTAGTGTGAAAAACACACCGACTTGAAAGACTCCCGATTACAAGAGATCCAGTTGTGTAGTGTGAACTGTACAGCAACCTGACGAATTGGAAAGTCGTGTAGTGTGAACTCGCCATAAGGTGCTGGACTAGTAATCGAGAAGTCACTGGTTCAAGCCCCACCACTGCACGGTTGTCACTGTTGGGCCCTTGAACAAGGCCCTTAACCCGCAATTGCTTAGACAGTATACTGTCACAGTACAGTAAGTCGCTTTGGATAAAAGTGTCTGCTAAATGGCAAAAATGTATATGTGTCCCATATCAGGCGCCCAGGTGGCGCAGTGGATATTCCGCTGACGCACCAGCACCGGGTTTCTGAACTCCCGGGTTCGAGGCCTGTTGTTGCCACCGGTCGACTGGGCGCCATCTGGAGGGCATAATGGGCAGTGCCTGCAGCAGAAACTAATTGGCCACCGTATCTACAAGGTGGGGACCGGACTATATGTGGGTGGGTGGGTCTTCATACGCTGTGTAAGGACCCTGATTGGCAGAAGAGACGCCCGTGCAGGAAGCACGAATGAGGCGTGGGCAGTGGCGTGCTCTCCTTGGATGCAAAATCCGGTGTCTGTCAGCAGCGGAAGACAAATTGGATGCGCTAAAAAAAAAAATGTATCAAACAGTATTTTACTAAAAAAAAAATACAAAGTAGTACACTACCTGTACGCTTTAAAAAGTAGCTGCATTTGGGACACAGTTTTTGTTAGAGTTTTTTTTTTTTAATGAAATGGAATGATATAGTCTAGCTAATTCAAAACGTATCTGTTGCTGTACGGCCAAAAGAGAGTGGACCATGACCATGAGCTCGCTAAACACCTATATTGATTTTATCCACAGACTGGTTTATATTTTACTAATTTTAAAATAGCTGCAAACATATGGAATTTGTTCAGACTGCATAACAATAGCAGAGTACACAGGCTGTCCTCACACTGATGAGCCAGCTCCCCCCCTACAATAACTCAAGATCTCCCCCTACCCTGGACTCTATGTTTCATTATTCACACATATGTATATATCTACATATAGTATATATAGTGTTTTTATTATATTGTTGTAATTACCATACTGTTGTATAATAGTAATTTTTTTTTATCATTTCCTTATTTTTTATTTTATTCTACTCTATTCTTATTTACTGTGTTTACTGTACTTACACTGTACTGGAGCTGCTGTAACACTCGAATTTCCCCCATGGGGATCAATAAAGGAATCTTAATCTTAATCTTGACTAGTGTAACTGCACAGCAGAGGGAACGTGCCCACACACGGTGGGGAAGCAAAAATGCAGCTTTTAATGTTTCCCTCCCCTCCACCGCTGGTTCTTTTGCTTTCTCTAACTGCCTTGCTTGAAGTCTTGAGGCGGATTAAACTGGTTGTTTGTGGAGTGGGTTTGAAGGGGAGGAGAAAAGGAGCAAAGGGGAGAAAGATCGAGAAGGAAAGTTGCTTGGCATGCTGGCATGTTGAGAAAGAAGATGCAGGAGTAAATATGAAAGAATGTTAGAGTTACAGCAGCTACTGCATAAAAACAGGAGACAAAGCAAGAAAACCCAACACACACACTCACACACACACACACACACACACACACACACACACACACACACACACACACAAACACAAACACACACACACAAACACACACACACTCTTGAGCCTTTGTCAGTGGCCTTATTTGGAGAGCTTCTTGCTGCATTGCAGTTTCATTTGCCAAGCCACTTCTCACATTTCCGCACCCCCTCCCCCCTTCAGCTTAAGCCAGTCACAAAGCTGCTCTCGATCACGTGGCCGTTCCTAACTGGCTCAACTGTCTGGTTGCCTAGGACACTGAGCTTAAGGCAAAGGGGGAGGGAAGGAAAAGAGGAGGCAGAAATTCAACAGCGGCCATTTCTAAGCTTCTAGCTCAGGAACATGGAGCCTGTAACAGTGAGGAAGGCCAGTAGAGAGCAGGAAGAAAGGCACAGAGAAGCAAATGACCATTGGAGTGTGGAGGAAGTGAGGGCCCTGTTAGTGGTGTGGAGGGAAAAGGAGGCCTGGGAAGAGGCCGAAGGCAGGGCAAAGTACGAAGCCCTCTCAAACCGCCTGAGCGAGCTGGGCGTGAGTAAAGACTGGCTAAGCTGCCAAAAACAGAGCAGAGCAATGGCACTGCCCGACTGGAGACCTCCAGCCTCCCAAACACAGATGGATGGCATCTTAACCAAAAGGCTTTATGAGATGGAGGAAGGACAGAGCAGTCCTGCCAACAGGAGAGAGGGCACCAGTAGCCTGAGCAACTTTCAAGACGGTAAATATCTGATAGCTAAATCAGCATAAAGTTGACAGAACAGCTGTTTAAGTGTTCATACTAAAACTTTTTAAAAGTACTTTTAATACATATTAAGGGGTCAAAGTAGCCTTACTGTATCTGTTCTTAGAACATAATGGACTAAAACCATTAGGTGTAAAAAAAAAAAAAAAAAACCCCAAATCTCAACCTCTTCACAGCTAAGTGAGACCACAGACTGATGGTGGCGCTATAATGCACCATTTGGCATTTTGTAAATTCTTTTCTAATTGGTCCCATTTCTTGGTGCATTAGTTAATAATAATATATAACAGAAGTCTGGTATGCAATAGTTGAGCATTATTTTAGCCAATTACAACACAATTGTCCAGGGCGGCACGGTGGCTAAGTGGGTAGCGCTGTTGCTTCACAGCAAGAAGGTCCTGGGTTCGATCCCCAGGTGGGTGGCCCATGTCCTTTCTGTGTGGAGTTTGCATGTTCTCCCTGTGTCCGCGCAGGTTTCCTTCGGCTGCTCCGGTTTCCTCCCACAGTCCAGCGACATGCAAGTGAGGTGAATTGGAGACACTAAACTGTCCATGACTGTGTTTGATATAACCTTGTGAATTGAAGAATCTTGTGTAATGAGTAACTACCGTTCCTGTCATGAATGTAACCAAAGTGTAAAACATGACGTTAAAATCCTAATAAACAAACAAACAACACAATTGTCCACAGAGAATAATGCTAAAACATCTGGGAATCATCCCCAATGTTTGTCTTTTTTTGCAAATGCCATGAAGTGATGTTTCTCTTGCTTAACAATATGATTTAATTTAAACAGGGCAGCAACGACCCTTGCTCCAAATTTCTTTTATTTGGAGATACTGGCTGTCACTGTGGTTCAGTAAAGTGCTATTGTCTTAGAAATTAATGTCTAATCCTTTTCAGACTGAATGTTCATAATGTTATTATCTCTTTTATAACGGTTTTAAGATTCTGGCACAGTTCAGGTAAAATTGCTTAAATTACTTAATTTTACACCAACTAGGCATAACATTATGACCACTGACAGGTGAAGTGAATAACACTGATTATCTCTTCATCACGGCACCTCTTAGTGGGTGGGATATATTACGCAGAAAGTGAACATTTTACCCTCAAAGTTGATGTGTTAGAAGCAGGAAAAATGAACAAGCGTAAGGATTTAAGTGAGTTTGATAAGGGCCAAATGTGATGGCTAGATGACTGGGTCAGAGCATTTCCAAAACTGCAGCTCTTGTGCGGTGTTCCTGGTCTGCAGTGGTCAGTATCTATCAAAAGTGTTCCAAGGAAGGAATAGTGGTAAACCGGCGACAGGGTCATGGCTAGCCAAGGCTCATTGATGCATGTGGGGAGCGAAGGCTGGCCCGTGTGGTACTGTAGATTAAATTACTGAAGAAATGAATGCTGATTCTGATAGAAAGGTGTCAGAATACACAGGGCATCGCATTTTGTTGAGTATGGGGCAGCGAAAGGGGGACCAACAATATTAGGAAGGTGGTCATAATGTTATGTTTGATCAGTGCATATACTTTATAGGGCTGATTAAATTAAACTAGCTTAGCAATGAATATGTATGCACCTGTTTTGATTGTTCTAGACATTAACCTGTTATCCTAATCAGACAGTAAAAGTCACCTTTTTATTCCTATCTCAGGCATGGAAGGAGGGAGACACTGGTCTGATAAGGAGGTTCGAGCTCTCCTTAACATCTGGGCTGAACGTGAGATGCAAGTGCGGTTGCAGAGCACCCATCGAAACAAAGCAATCTTTCAGGAGATGGCCCGCCGCCTGGAGATTCAGCACGGTGTGGTGCGAGACTGGAGACAATGCCGTACCAAATACAAGAACCTTAAATATGACTACAAGGTCAGCAAGAGTCAAGGCCGACCGATGCGCTTCTTTACAGAGGTGGATACAATTCTGCAGGGCAAGGAACTTGAGGACCTCATAGATGAGGAGGAAGATTTTACTAGGCAGGAACCAGAAAGAGACCAATCAGCTGGCAGGAAAGAACCTGGAGAAGACTACATTAAGATTGATGATGGTAAGAGATCTTATTGTAATCAGAGTAAGGTGGGGTTTTAGCAAAGCACAAACTGCAGGACAGGAATGCACCATAGACAGAGTGACAATGATTGGCAAGACATTACTCAATTTATGTAATACCATTTATGGAAAAAAAGAACAAACAAAAAAAACAAAGCCAGAAATACTCGAACAAACCAAACTCCAGACATACACTAACTGGAGGCAACACACACACACACACGGCGATTTCTCTAAGACTGCAAGGGAAGCTCAGCTTCCCCTAAAATGTCCAAAATTAAATGGTCAAATATGTACAGTTGTGTTAACATTTCATTGACTACAAATGCGTTAGAACACGTATATCGACGAGTTCGTTCAGAATCAGCTAAACACAAATCGACTCGATTTTCTTAACTTAACTCATACATTCCCGTAGCGTCAATGCATTTGCCCGCAGACACTGAGCGTCTCTTCATTTCTATGGGACTGCGTTGAGTTTTTTTTTTTAATGCTCTGAAACTCGCCGGTCATTGGATAAATGCCTCGATTTTGTCCCGCCCCCGGACGCTGAGCGTCTCTGGGGGTGAATGGGGCTGTGGGCGGGTCTGGACGCTGAGCTTCTGCAAGATGATTGGAGGATCAGTGGAAAGGCTGAATCCCGTTTTGATTGACAGCTCCTTTGAGCGCTACACCGTCACTTCTCAAACTCAAAAGAAGCTTTATTGGCATGACAAATAGAGACATTCGTATTGCCAAAGCAATACACTTCATTAGTCACTTAATCACTAGGAGCTTCAGTCCCATCGCGGATTTTCGAAAGACAAACTGCAACCCATTTCAGGCCATTTTCTTGTAAAAGGAACAGAGGGCAGAATTTATGTGTAAATAAATTGACAAATTTTATGATGTAAGCCGACAATGAGCTTCCCCTCTTTGAAAGACCAGCAGCCGCCACTGATATATATACACAGTGTGTATATAGATATATATATACAGTCCTGCTCACCATTATTGGCACCCATGAAGTTTAAGTACATAATGTGGAATATCTCCTGGAAAAAAATGAATCAAGTGTAACAGCTTTTTTCTATAGGGAACTTGTGTTTGATACAAAAGAGCAAATGATAAACAACATTTAAAACTAAAAACAATGGGAGAGAAAAAATTGAAAAACCTAAAGCTTGCTGTGGCACTGGTATTGGCACCCTTTACAGTAAATCAGTATGGAAACACATTTTGACTCACCTGTGCTAAATCACAAATGAGAATCACCTGTGATAAGTTGTCAGTGCCCATGTGACATTAATTACCCAATGAATGATGACTTCAGTGTTTTAAAAAGCCACATGTTATTCCCTGTTCCTTTGTCACAATGGTGAAGACTAAGGAGCTGTCTGAGGACATCAGAAGTGCTATTATTAGCAAACACAAGACCTCCAAAGGGTATAAGTCCATCTCCAAAGACCTTGGTATCTCTGTTTCAACAGTGCGCAATGTTATTAAGAAGTTTGCCAAGCATGGAACAGTCAAGAACCTCCCTGGATGTGGAGGGAAGAGGAAAATTGATGAGAGATGTCTTCGAAGTTTGGTGCGAATGGTGGAAAAAACACCATGTCAAACATCCAAAGACCTGAAGGCCAACCTGGAACAGTCTGGGGTCATGGTTTCAATAAGTACCATACGGCGCACACTAAACCAAGCAGAGCTTTATCGGCGAAGGCCAAGAAAGAAACCATTGCTAAAGAAAAGACATAAAAAGGAATGACTCAACTTTGCCAAAGAGTACCTGGACAAACCACAATCCTTCTGGGAAAATGTTCTGTGGACCGATGAAACAAAAATAGAGCTTTTTGGCAATGCACACCAACAGTTTGTTTACAGAAGGCGCAATGAAGCGTATAAGGAAAATAACACCCTACCTACAGTTAAGCATGGTGGATGATCCATAATGCTGTGGGGCTGTTTTGCTGCGTCTGGTACTGGGGGCCTCGACCGTATCACAGGAATCATGAAATTGGAGAATTACCAAGAGATTTTGGATCGAAATGTCCTACCCAGTGTAAGAAAACTTGGTTTGAGTCGAAGATCATGGGTCCTCCAGCAAGACAAAGACCCAAAGCACACATCCAAAAGCACGCAGGAATGGTTGAAAAGGAAGAAATGGACTGTTTTAAAATGGCCAGCAATGAGTCCTGATCTCAATCCCATTGAAAATCTGTGGGGTGAGCTGAAATCTGTCATTGGGGAAAAAGAACCCTGGAAACATTTAAGAGCTCGAACAAACTGCAAAGGAAGAGTGGGAGAAAATACCAGCTGAGAAGTGCAAGAAGCTTATAGATGGCTACAAGAAACGTTTGGAGGCTGTCATCACTGCCAAAGGGTGTGCAACCAAATATTAAGGAGGGGTGCCTTTATTACTGCACATGCTGTTTATTTCTGTTTCTTCTTTAAAATGACAACATGTAAGCTGAAAAACAATGTTCTTCATTATATTACTTTGGACCTCCAATTAAAAAATCCTGATAATATAAAATTGGTACATTTCCATTTATTTCTGAAGATATTGTACAGGTTATGCAAAAAATGAAGGGGTGCCAATAATGGTGAGCAGGACTGTATATACCCGTCTCCCTCTCCCTGCCACTTAAAAGCACCCGAGTACCACTAATATGTTACTGTAGTATGGTATTAGCCAATATTGTGCAGTGCCCGTCTTTTACCAGACATAGTGCTTGCTGTTCTCAAGGAGGTGGTTTTAATGTTATGGCTGATAGATGTTTATATAAATATAAATATAAACAATATTGGCTAATACCATACTACAGTAACATATTAGTGGTACTCGGGTGCTTTTCAGTGGCAGGGAGAGGGAGACGGGTTAAAAGTGAGGCGTGCACGCAAACTCAGACTAGGGAAAATGGTTCATTTTATAACATGTGAGAGAAAATATGTTAATTCATACATAACAAGAGGTACACTGCTTGCAATTATATGACTTCCAGATCCTGTTTTAACTGTCTTCAAACAGTTCTTGTTTCCTTCTTAAGAAACATTTGTTACCTGTGAAATTTCCCACCGTCCCACAAAGACATTTGTCACCATGCATATAAGAGTGCTTCTTTTTCTTGGATCGTGCTGTCTGAGCTTCCACATGAGGCTTTGTCTGGGCGATCCTTACAAGAATAAACCTCTTTTCTACTTACAATTTACTCTTCGAGGTAATAATTTAAGGGTTTTTCCACCACAATGAGCAAAGGACAAGTTTCTGAATGTCCTTGAATGGCCCAAAGCCCAGACTTGCATGGTTGATATTTACATTTACATTTACATTTTCAGCATTTAGCAGAGGCTTTTATCCAAAGCGACTTACACAATGAGCGGAACACGATGAGCAATTGAGGGTTAAGGGCCTTGCTCAGGGACCCAACAGTGGCAACTTGGTGGTGGCGGGGCTTGAACCGGCAACCTTCTGTTTACTAGTCCAGGACCTTAACCACTGAGCTATCACTGGCCACAGTTTACTGGTTGATAAACAGTACATTTTTGTTTTGTTTTATTGGGATTTTAATGTCATGTTTTACACTCTTTGGTTACGTTCATGACAGAAATGGTAGTTACTCGTTACACAAGATTCATAATTTCACAAGGTTATATCAAACACAGTCATGGACAATTGTGTATCTTCAATTCACCTCACATGCATACACTAATCACCCATAACATTAAAACCACCTCCTTGTTTCTACACTCACTGTCCATTTTATCAGCTCCACTTACCATATAGAAGCACTTTGTAATTCTACAATTACTGACTGTAGTCCATCTGTTTCTCTACATAACATTTTAGCCTGCTTTCACCCTGTTCTTCAATGATCAGGTCCACTACAGAGCAGGTATTATTTAGGTGGTGGATCATTCTCAGCACAGCAGTGACACTGACATGGTGGTAGTGTGTTAGTGTGTGTTGTGCTGGTATGAGTGGATAAGAAACAGCACACTGCTGGAGTTTTTTAATACCGTGTCTACTCACTATCCACTCTATTAGACACTCCTACCTAGTTGGTCCACCTTGTAGATGTAAAGTCAGAGACGATCGCTCATCTATTGCTGCTGTCTAAGTTGGTCATATTTTAGACCTTCATCAGTGGTTACAGGACGCTGCCCACGGGGCGCTGTTGGCTGGATATTTTTGGTTGGTGGACTATTCTCAGTCCAGCAGTGACAGTGAGGTGTTTAAAAACTCCATCAGCACTGCTGTGTCTTATCCACTCATACCAGCACAACACACACTAACACACCACCACCACACGTCAGTGTCACTGGGGGGTCCTGACCATTAAAGAACAGCATGAGAGGGGACTAACAAAGCATGCAGAGAAACAGATGGACTACAGTCAGTAATTGTAGAAATACAAAGTGCTCCTATATGGTAAGTGGAGCTGATAAAATAGACAGTGTGTGTAGGAACAAGGAGGTGGTTTTAATGTTATGGCTGATCGGTGTATCTTTGGACTGTGGGAGGAAACCGGAGCACCCGGAGGAAAGCCACATAGACACTGGGAGAACATGCAAACTCCACACAGAAAGGACCCAGAACGCCCCACCTTGGGATCGAACCCAGGACGATAAACAGTACCAAGATATTAGGGTGAAATGTTTGGGCATAGCAAAACTTGTAGTGCTTATTGAGAGGATTACTGGTAACAGAAACTAGCCATGCCATGTAATAACTGCACCCGAAATAGTGCAAAACAATCTACAAATGTTCACTGCAGCAGCAACCTCCACCAAATCAGCAAATTTTGCATTTATATTTAATATAATAGGAAAATGCACATTGTTTTGCTTTTCAATGCTTTAATTTTAAATAAGAATCATTTCCAGTTATTTTTCATTAAAGCTTTGTTTACTCTAACCAGTAAAATATCAAATCATGAACTCAGTATTGAGTAGTAATTATTTGTAAGGTAATTCTTCTTTGTTTCTCGTTTGTCTTTCCTCAGATGAAAGTCTGGCAGATCTCCAAACAATAATTAACACAGGTTCTCATCATTTTATTACAAACGACATGGGACCAACTGTATCACCGCTGTCTAGAAGGCAATCAGAGGAAGAGAACATAATCACTCTACACGACTCGGGACGTAACTGGTCCGAAGAGGAGGTGGCGGCATTGCTCAATATCTGGTCTGAGGAGGGGATCCAAGACCAACTGCAGGGCTCAACACGAAACAAGGATGTATTCGTGCAGATATCACGCAGGCTTCTTCAGCAGGGCGTAGAGAGGGACTGGAAGCAGTGTCGTACCAAATACAAGAACCTGAAATATCTTTATCGCTCCCTGCAGAGGGGCAAGGCTGACGTTGGAGACACTCGTCGCATCATGAAGTTTTACGAACAGCTGGACAACATTTTGTCCCGGCCCACCCGGGGCATGTACAGGAACTCAGTGATGTTTAGCTCTCCCACATTTGAGGAGCATTCCATGTGCGAAATGTCTGCACACGAAGACGGCGACATTATTGCTTTCGAAAGTGATCAAGTTATAGATAATACCATTTTGACCACGTCCTCTGGGGTTGCCACCAGAGCTGCACAAAGTGAGGCTAGAACAGATGCCACTTCAAGAAGGATGGATAATGTCACTGAGGTAGACTATGAAAAAGAGGCCCAAGTAAACAGCATGTTGGTGACGTCAAAAGACAGCGCTCAGGCAAGACATGAGGAACAGCCTTTGCCCAGTCGGGTGGTCTTGCGTAGTTCAAATGGAGATCAGGAATACAAAGCAAACAGAGGTAATAGACAAAACTGGCTGCTTATGTGGTATCTATTAAATCTGCTTATGTGTCCAGTAACATTGTGTGTGTGTGTGTGTGTGTGTGTGTAGATGACACTGAGACATTTGTGGAGATGAGAGCTGGAGTGTCTGCAAGAGGAAGAAAGCGCAAAGGGACAGATGAAGGTCCTTGTTTTAAATTTAAAATCATGACCTGTATAAAAAAAGACTTGCGTAATGAGACAGTAGTCCAACAATTAACATGAATGAAGTGGAAGTGTTTAACTGATACGCGTTACAGGCAAAATGAGCTCACTTTATATCAGATGAATTTGGATGGAAAGCCCATGAACCGTACATGTCGTGGGACACTACAAACACTGGTGTTAAATGGATCGCAATGGACAGTAGACACTTTAACATAGTTAACGATGTGGGTCTACATGACGGTATACGTGTGGCATCTAGAAATGGTTCATTGTAGTACCCTGAGCGCCTGTTTTCAGTGGCAGGGTTACGAACAGGAAAAGATCCTCACGTTTGACAGATAATGTAAACAGACTTGTCATTTTAGTTTACTGGCTAAAAGATGGGCAGCTGTTAACAACTCTATACAGGCATTGGCTGGCTTTCTAAAGATAATTTAGATTTAATAATTTTATCATAATTTTATACATTTTTTTTTTATTGGTAAACATGTTCTTGCAATAAAAATGTGCATAACTGCAAAACAAAATTTTGCTTTTATTTTTGCAGTCGATTAATCACGATTTTTAATCATGTTTAATCTAGTACATATATTTTAAAACACGCATTTATATGTATGCTGATGTGGCTTTAATCTTGTCTTATCTTTATAGATTACAGTCAGACCAGCAAAAGGTTTCAACAAAGCACAGATGACGGAGACAGCAGCACAGATTGGTCTGAGCATATTGACTACCAGTTCAAAGAAGAGCAGGATCAATACATTCCGATCATGGAGATCAGTTCTGTGTGCTCCATGGCCTCCAGTCCTACCATTACTGAAAACCTGGTGAGTTTACAACTTGTCTATACACTAGTCAGTAAAGAATAAATATTGCAACAGCTGAAACTTGATAACTACAACTACTTACAAAATGATGTGCTGGTCCCCCCAGTCCCTGCTTATGCATTTAAATGTTTTTCAAATAAGTTTTGGAAAACATTATGCATACCTCTGTACTTTTTTTTGCATTTCGCCCCCTTTTCTTTCAATTTAATAATTTACAAATCCCTATCTCAATTCCTTTGCCGTATGCGCTACACCCACATTGGCCAAGCAGGCCTACTGGCAAGCCTACAGTCCCCTCCGACATGTGTAAAGCCAGCAACCACTTCTTTACATTATCTGTACATATTAAGCATAAATACGCAGTACTATGAATAAGCCATTACATATATTTGCTTATGTACCAATCTATGTGTTGGTAACAGAGCTAATAGTAATAGGGTTGGAGTTTGCCATCCATAACACATGGTGTCCATATAATCACTTAGGATGTTTTAATTATTCCTATTCAATAATTAGGAAATACACAATAAAGTGGTGAGCATCTAATGCAATTCTCTTTTAAGACATTCTAATTTTATTAGTGTGTGGATCAGGGGTTCTTAACCAGTTGGTCTCAATGCACTTTTACATTACAAGTCTATTAATTTCTATACATTAATGAATATGTGGGGCTTGCAAGTATGGCTTTTGTCCACTGATGCAACCCCTTGTGTACCAGCGAATAAAAAGTATCTAATAGGGATGTAACCATGCACCACAATACAGTTAATAACCGATTAAAAAATTCCACGATTCAAATCAATTTGACATGTAAAATGAATTGATATTCACTTTAAACAGCAGAGGGCACTGGCACTATACACCTCGCCTGGTTGAAGTCACTGGCGCTATACACCTGGTTGCCATATTAAGGTTTTTTAGCCAAATTGGGCTTAATTCAAAATTATTTTGCACAGTTTGTACCTACCTCAGAAATAAAAGGGCATTCATTATTTAGATAAATAAAAAATAAAGTATAATCACAAATGCAGTATTTTATTTTATTTTTTTAACAGAAATAATAAAAGGAAACTTTGTCTCCAATTTCAGTTTTTAAAAAAATCGGGGAAAAATCATACTGTGAACCCAGTATCATGAATCGCATTGCATCGTGGGTAGAGTGCATCGTTACATCCTTAGTATGTAATGTTGTATTACAGATAAGTTTTTATAAGTCATAGAGTAATTATAAGATGGTTTCATAAGAGTTTAAAATGGTATCAGATAAACAATAAGCCTGTCACAATCACACATTAGTCAAAATTTGTTTACCACTAAGTGCACGTTTAAAGAAATCAAATAATTATACTTGTGTTACTAATACTAATGACAGTGTCTACATTGGTAAAGAAACTGTTATGATAATTTTGTAAAAGTTCCTACGCTGCCAAGATTTCAATGATTTCAACATTTTAAAACACTACTTTTTAAATGCCTTGGGATACCCATCAAACCACCAAATGTGTTTATGCATTTTTCCTTAAAAACATCACAATATGTCTTCTAATTTTGTAACAAATTAAAAAAATAGACAACTTATTCCTTTATAAGCAAAAAACTACTTGACTTTTTTAAACATGGATGTTGTATTCTGCATTTTCAACAGACAAACAGGTTTGATTCTAAAAGCTTTATTGTAATACTAATGAAGTGTACTTAATAATAATGCAATAATGCAATAGCACCTTCTACATTTACATTTTCGGCATTTAGCAGACACTTTCATCCAAAGCGACTTACAGTTGTGACAGTATACAATCTAAGCAATTAAGGGTTAAGGGCCTTGCTCAAGGGCCCAACAGCTGCAAACTGGCAGAGGTGAGGCTTGAACCGGTAACCTTCTGATTACTAGTCTAGTACCTTAACCACTAGGCTACAACCTAATGTCAGTGTGAAGCTTGGTCAAGCTTTAAAGTGATTTTTGGGCAGAGGCTTCCTTCTTTCATTGCAGCCTCCAAGCCCATAGCAATGTCAAGCTTGCTTGACTGTTGACAGTGCCCCATTCCTGTAGCTTATGCATGGCAGACCTGTTTTTGTAGTTATCTTGTCAAAAAAGGACCACTGTTAGATACTTTGTCATTGGGTGCAGTCAAACTAGCCCTAACAGTCTTAAAAAGTTCTACACCATCAAATCATTCAGTTAAGTTGCAGCCAGTACATTTTCAGCATACCCACAAACATGATGCACAGAGAAGTGTGTCCAGTTATTAGAAATTCCAAGCATGTCATGGCATACCTGTCCTCCACAAGTTGTTGCTTTTTGTGTAAGAGAAACAAATTATTTACACCAGTATATTTGCTATATTATACCACTTAAAGAGTAAAAAGTCTAGTTAATGTCAGGTGTATTGTCAATTTCAAGTTGTAATGTTAAGTACAATGAAGAGTTGTATAAGCAATCATTATTCATTACTTCAAATAAGTGAAATAAATTACACTGCCAAGATTTCACATGATAAAACAAGGGGGTGGACTATGTGTTGTTTGCACAAAGTTTGATATCATTTAACCAATATAAAAATAGATCCCTATCATACACTTTAAATCCAATCAGATCTCTTCTGTTTGTTTAAACTGCATGTTATCAGAATCCAGCACTTTAACAACACAGACCAGGTGCGCACATTTATCTTACCTGTGCTGTAGCGCTACAAGCCCCAGTGTTAAAATCTGCGCTACCTCCAGATGTGTTGGCCACTCGCCTGCTGCAACACAACCAAAAACTCCACATTCCTCCCCGATACCAGATTCTTCAAACTCCATTATTTACAGCACTCCAAGTTCACCACGCTCTTCACGTTATGCTGTAAAACTACTAAATTCATAAAGCTGCTCTCCCCAGGAGGAGTGAAAATCACTCGGTCCAAACACGTGCTGCCTCACGCCGCCGTTTGAGTCGGACTGAACCAACTCTTGAAATAGGTGTGTTCTCATGTACTAAAGAAAAAGTAACACGCTATTAAGAAGTAACTATAATATTTTAACTGTTTTAAGTGAGGGAAGTGGTTGAAATATCCTTTCTGTAAACAAAGTACGTTCGTTTTAAAGTAAATTCGCAAATAGATCTAGAAAATAAACCGGATAAAGTTGCGGGTTCAAAGAGTAAGACAGCAGAGCTTTGCACGTGGTGAAGATGGCGTCACTGATTTTTTTTTATAAATAAACTGAGTTTCCTGACGCTCTCACTCTGTTGTGGTGCCTGCTGTTCTCTCATCCCTCCAAGTTCAGTCCGCTTTCCACACACAGCTTTATCCACACCTACAGGTATTTTACGGTACATATGTGTATGTATATTTCAGTGTATTATTTGTTTGTAATTCTTATATTCTTGTTTTTTATGTTTTTGCAGGATAAACCACATTCTACTGAAATGGCGTCAACCACAGGTGGGTAATTAAATACCTTACGTTTGTAGTGTTAAGTATTTTAACATGTCTGTAACTCTGATTTATTTACTTGTACTGCTTATTTCAGTGTATTGGGTAATTTGTAATGCGTGTTAGTTAAAGTATACAGTCGTTAGTTATATATACACAAAGTAACAAAACATGCATCGATCTACCGTTGCACATTCAATAGCACTATAATTCACCGTGATTTTGGGTTCGGCTCGATCTCCCGCCACGAGCTGTTGTATGATGCAACACATGCACCGTCTTCTACAAAATCACGTGTATTTAACCCCAGATCTGGTGGCTCGGTGGGTGGCATTGTCGCCTCACAGCACGAAGGTCCAGGGTTCGATCTAGGTGGGGCGGTCTGGGTCCTTTCTGCGTAGAGTTTGCATGTTCTCCCCCTGTCTGCATGGTTTTTTTTCAGGCGCTCCGGTTTCCTCCCACAGTCCAAAGATATGCAAGTAAGCTGAATTGGAAATACAAAATTGTCAGTGACTGTGTTTGACATTAAACCAGGGGCGGCTCGTTCCTTAGGGCGATCGGGCGACGCACCACCAAAGGGCGAAAGGGAAGACATTTTTCTATTGCAGCTGTGACTGTTCTGGACAGTCTGTCTTGCCTCTGAATATCGTAGTCCAATCAGCGTCGAGTTGTGTTCCGTACAGTACCGCCCCTTTTGGGGCGATTTTGCTCTCATAGACTCATGTTAAGGCACTTTTTTTCGAACTGCAGGCGCTGCAATACATTCTGAATGAGTTCCGGGAGGGCTCGCACTTACGTGCTTGCGTCACACGTAACCTGGTGTAGCGATCTCGTCACCATGGCATTCACACCATGGCATTCACACCTTGGCGCTGAAGGGATCAGCAGCCTGGTGCAGCAGCTCCTACATACTTTGCTTTTTTGTGCTTTTTTACTTACACTGTACTGGAGGTGCTGTATCACTCGAATTTCCCCCATGGGGCTCGATCAATAAAGGTATCTTATCTTATCTTACCATGACTACCATTACCTCAGTTCGGGGCAACTCCATCGTGTAATCAGGATAAATTAGCAACTTAAGAATTAGGGCCACCCAGACCAAATTTAAACATCAAGCAAGTATCTACAAATGGGGGGGAAATCATATAAGTTACAAGTAAGTAATATAATTTTTAAATTGTGAATTGTGATTGCACTTATTGTATCTCCCCATTTGTTTAATTGTACTTCTTTATTCATTGCACATCAGCCCCGTTGCCAATCTTTATTCTGGATCTTCTGCACCTAAAATAAAAATTGACGTCATGGACGTAGCCAAAGTGTGTAAAACATGACGTTTAAAATCCTAGTAAATAAATAATTATAACACCAGATTATGTAATTAACACCCAAATTTAACATAGACAAGGTCTCGCAGCTGCTGTCTTAGTTTTATTTTATTAGGTTGACAGTTTCAGCCCCAAAGGGACTAGTATGAGTGAGGTTGTGTCCACTGGAGACCTGATAAAGGTGCGTTCAGTGGTGACTGGTCACCCAACTTGACTTGTGATCAACTGTTTACTTGACAATAATAGGGATTTGTTTTAAAAAGCCTTTTAATTACAGATGCTATGCAGTATTAAGGGTTTAGGATTAGGCTATGACTTATGGAATGATTGAAGAGTTTAGTGGGACTTCATGCAAAAACAGTCTGAACCAATAAACTAGGTCACATTTGATATGGGTTGAACACCAGTGACTTTTTTTTTTTTTTTTTTTTTTTGTGTGGTAACACCTGGATGTTCAATGTTCAAATCCACGCCCCTCCCTTCCCCAGTTAGTTTTGGGTTCAATATTGTAACTCCTGCACTATTATTTAACCTAAAAATCATAATGCATGCTAGGAATCTTAAAATGTATGAATGTAGTAAAAGCTTTTATTTAAAATGCTCTCCGCTACTAACCTATTCATTTATGCACATGTTCACACTTGCAATTTGTAAGTTTAGACTGGGAGAATCCAGTATATGAACTGTAGTAACTGTTTTTGCAAGGCTAAACATAGGGTGCAACTGGGATTATTCTTATTCTTATTATTAATGTACTGTACTATAATGTGTTAACAGTTTGCAATTAATGCATAAGACAGAGCTTTTCTGAAAATAAATGAATGAATGAATTTGCTTTGCTCTATATGTTTACCATATGCAGATCTGAAGCTTGGTAAAAAGCTCAATGAGGGCAAGACAAAGCAGATCTTTGAGCTACTGGACATGCCAGGACATGTGCTGGTCCAGTCCAAGGATCAGATCACAGCAGGCAATGCGGTTCGGAAGGATCAGATGGAAGGCAAGGCAGCAATCTCCAATAAGACCACCAGCTGTGTATTCAAGCTCCTGCAGGATTCTGGTGAGCTCTGTCGTAAAGTGTACAAGTGCTTTAGTATCACCATGCATTTTATGATGCGTCTAACATATTGTAACATTAAATTTAGTGAACCGGAGCAACTAGCAATTGATGTAGCTATGGGAATCACTTTATGACTCATACTTTCCTTGAATTACACCTAATGTAATGCACATGCCTGCATGTTTGCTCATGTTCTGTTCTTTGTCTAATATTAACGTTGCCCCACTTTCAGATTCAAATTTGGCCTAGTTTGTCACTTCTACCCCATCATAAACTTTCTTCTTTTCTTCTAAGCACTTCATGACAAAAGGCTTTTTACCATTTGCAACGTGTTTACATTGCCACAACTCTTGACACCAGTGATGTGTGGTTGCACTTTGTTTCTGAGGTTTTTTTTTTAATTGTTGACTTTCTTCCTGACCATTTTACTTTTTTCTATCAGGCATTAAGACTGCATTTGTGAAGCAACATTCTGAGTCGGCATTCATAGCTACTCACTGTGAGATGATTCCCATTGAGTGGGTGTGCAGACGTATCGCCACAGGCTCCTTCCTCAAAAGAAACCCAGGGGTCAAAGAAGGCTACCGCTTCTCACCACTGAAAATGGAGATGTTCTTCAAGGTGGGAATTGGTTGTATCAAATAATGGCTACCGTAGATCTGATCATTTTGGGAACCTGAATATATTACCTGGTCAATATGTTGACCCTTCAAAGAATGTTTTGTGTGTTTAGTCTCATCAAAGTAAATGATAACACTGTGACCAAGTCCTTATCACTTGAGGCTTAGGTCAGTGAGCTGATGAAATATCTGAAGGGCAGGTTGGATCCTAGATAAGGTAAAAGAATATTAGCATGATTGATACAGACACATTAATCTATACCTGGCTCTTTGTTCAAGATTACACCATGTCTAAAGACTGGTTTATGCCTCAGCAAAGTTTGCTCAAGTCTCCCAAAATTGACTTTAAAAGCCATGATCATTTTTTTCTCTTTAGTCAACACAGGGTTGGTTAGTACACAAAAGGTTGTAAAGGTAAAAAGGCACAGTGTGGTTTAGTTTGAGATTTAATTGGTTTCTTTTTGTCAGATAAAGGCATTGTATGCTCCAGGCAGGGGCTATATTCGTTTATTTGGCTGTCCTCTACCTGTTCTAGTTTATGTAGCTTTACTGTTATGTTTGTAAACAGCTTAGAAGAGATGTAAATTATCCATTAGCCCTCAAAAATGTCATGCTCATGTTAAAAAAAAAAAAAAAAAAGAAGTAAAATTGATTAAGAATGTAGAGTTGGTAATGTGACTCTTAATAACTGCAATCAAATAACTCTTGATCCAGCTCATGATTTGACTGGCACCACCTGGAAACATTGTGTTTATTTATAATTTTTCAATTTCACTTTCTGTTTCCTCACAGGACGATGCCAATAATGACCCACAGTGGTCTGAGGAGCAGCTGCTGGCAGCAGTCTTTGATCTAGCAGGGTTGACTATTGGCCGCTGTGAGGTGGACATTATGAGTAAGAGCACAGTGGCCATCTTTGAGATCTTGGAGAAGGCATGGGCCACCCAGAACTGCACTCTGGTGGACATGAAGGTACTTAAAAGCCCTAGTCATGGATGTTTTTTAAAGCAAGTCTAAGTTAAACTAATTGTTACCTAAGGGAAAATAAATTTTGGAATACAGCTTTGTCTAGCAAGAAGGTCCTGGGTTCGATCCCCAGGTGGGTCGGTCCAGGTCCTTTCTGTGTGGAGTTTGCATGTTCTCCCCGAGTCTGTGTGGGTTTCCTCTGGGAGCTCCGGTTTCCTACCACAGTCCAAAAACATGCAGTCAAGGTTAATTTGAGTGAGTGAGTGAGTGAGTGAGTGAGTGAGTGAGTGAGTGAGTGAGTGAGTGAGTGAGTGAGTGTCTTGCAATGGACTGGCCCCATGTCCAGGGTGTTATTGTGTGCCTCGCGCCCTCCTCCCGCGACACTAATTGGATAAGCGGTTGAGAAAAAGTGAGTGAGAGAGTGAATGCTTTGTCTAGCTCTAAACTTCCAGTAGTGGTATTTTTTGAGGGTTTCCCCATTCTCCCACTGGTACTGCAATGTCACCACTTTTATTTTTCAGATCGAGTTTGGTGTGAATGTGAATACCAAGGAGATTGTGCTGGCTGACGTCATCGACAACGACTCATGGAGGCTTTGGCCAGCTGGAGATCGCAGTCAACAGAAAGACAAACAGGCAAGCTTTTTAACTTATGCTAAACAGATGAGATCAAAATGATTAACCCCCACTGCAAATTAGGTTTATTAGCAAAATTTAGAAAAGCTGTTTGCAATAAACCATTCAAGCAAGAATAATTTAAATGCTTTTACACAACAAACATGAGGTTTCTCCAAATATAACATAAACTGACACTTAATGACCGGCAGTCTTAGAATTATTTAACTCCTGTATGGCAAGCATCTTTAGTACTTGGTAGTATTTTTGCTGTCATGACCTGCTACAAATGTGATGCATAGCCAGACACCAGCGTTTCTGAGAAATCTTAGTGCAGAGTTTTTCAAACTTTTTCTCATGTGATCCACATTTTGTCCATGTTTTTTTTTACTCAACCCTGGCAACACAAGCAAAGCATCTTATTCTCTCTACTCTGCATAATCTGGTCCCACTGTGGTTTACAAGATGTAACAAAGCCTCCACTAGAGGGTGTTTGCATACAAGTTTATTTAATTATTATTTTTCTCTGCAATTTATTTTTTTAGTTTGCAGGGTTTAAAAAAAAAACCCTGTCTTAGTGAACTGGAGGCCATTACCCATGAAGCATGGACTAAGGTTCCTCAGGAAGGAATGCTGGTATTTTGGCTGTGCATCATATTTGCAGCAGGTCATGATGGCAGAAGGGTGCTGTACTAAGTACTTAAGATGCTTGTCATAAAATAGTTTTGGTTTATTGCAACATATTGTAATCATTTTTATTGCAACTGTATATACATTTAAACATTTCTAAGCATCTTCCTGATCAATATTGAATTACAGTAAGGGTCATGCCCATAAAATGCTATTTTACTAATGCTATTTAATGCACCATTCTGATTCCAAATGTATTTAAGCCATATTCTAGAATGGCATGAACAGAAAGTTTGTCATTTTAAAAATGCAAATGCATCCCTTTATGGTGCTCCTAACTTTGCACCGATTGAAATTGGATACATAAAGGTGTCTGACCTTATGACCTGTACTTGTTGGCTACATTTATGTTTATACAGTGTATTATTTTTAATTATATTGTACAGGTTTACCGGGACCTAAAAGAAATCACACCAGAGGCTATGCAAATGGTCAAGAGGAACTTTGAGTGGGTGGCAGAGCGAGTGCAGGTATGTATACACACATGCCAAAAAGGATTGGGTGTGCTTATAATTAGTGTAGTATAATGATTTTGTGAAGTCAGGGCTGTAATTTTTGAAAATTTTAATACATTTTGTACAGGGGTGCAGCGAGGCTATTTTTTATATAGTTGCCATAGTTCTTTTTCTGTTGAATGAACTGGCAATCTTGACTGTGTGCCTGGTATCATGGATTCACATTAATCCTAAGGCATTTGGAGGAGGAATGTGATGCCTCCTCTGGTAAAATTGAACTTTAAGGAATAATTAAAAGTGCCAGTAAGACCACAGGCACACTTGATCACTGGCACACTTTCAAGTCAACCAAAGCTTGGTTAAGGAATCAGTAGACACATTACCGTAATACCTTTTAAGGTGTTTAAATGTTTCTAATATTTCTAAACAAATGCATGTAAATGCTTAACAGCTTAACCTATCCAAAATTGCATAATGGACCCATTAGCTCCAGTTAACTGTTTATACTGTCTTCGTGTTTCTGCCCTTCTGAACTGCAAATAAAGTGAATAGCTTTTACAAGAAATGTCTGAACCTTGATACTAATGCTTGCTTCAAGGGGAACACATTTGCCTATTTCTGATGTCTAATTGGCCTTGAATTTGCAGCGTTAGTATGTTTAACTTGTGCAATACTGTGGCGCCACCTTGTGGCTAAACGAAGTTTACTTTCTGACATGGGGCATTTGTAGTGCATACAGGATTGAGTGCTGGTTTTTGGAGTAATTCTGTAGGGGTGTATGTGTTTTTAGCTTGTGCTTGAACCCCAGACGAGTGGAAGAGTGGTAGTACTGATGGGCTCTACCTCTGACATGGCACACTGTGAAAAGATCCGTAAAGCTTGCAGCACATACGGTGTCTCTTGTGACCTCAGAGTCACTTCTGCTCACAAAGGTCCTGATGAGACACTTCGCATCAAAGCTGAATATGAGGGTAAGACGGCCTTCTGCAACACATGCAAAGTCAGTTCTGTTTAGTGATTTAACCATGTTGGAGCTCAATATACCACATCTTGCTTTTGCAGGTGATGGGGTCTCAACCATTTTTGTAGCGGTGGCTGGAAGAAGCAACGGTTTGGGGCCAGTGATGTCTGGAAACACAGCTTTTCCTGTCATCAACTGTCCTCCTGTTACACCTGACTGGGGTGCCCAGGATATCTGGTCATCTTTACGCATGCCCAGCGGTAAGGCTTTATCTCTTATGTGAGGCTGTTCAGTCAGTGTCTTGTTGAGTTGTGAATTGCTTATTTATTTTAATGTCTATGTACTTCACTAATTGATGGTCAGGGTAAGGGTTGAGGTGATTCTGGTTTCAACAGATTCACTGTGTACATTGCAATAACAACCTAGGACAGGATGCCAATCCATTGTTGGTCCTCAGCTGCCCTGGCAAATGATTTAATGATACAAGTTTTGGGACAGCCTGATGGCATTAGAGAAGAAACTGGGGAAATAAGTAGCTAAATTGGACAAATAGAGCCACACGTGTTAATTGCTTTGTCTTTTTTTTAGTTATTTTCTTAGCATGCATAGGTGCATGTTGTAAATTAATGAAGGTTCTACAAATGTGCCCCCTCTTTGTGCATTGTGTGATTTTATAATGCTGCTTTTAATGGCTTAATTTGTATTGCACAAACTAATGTAACGTTCCCAGTCTGTCTCTAGCATAGTGTCCCTCCCTGTTGCAAAATCAGTCCTATACCTCATGTTTTTCTATTGTTGTTCATCTATCTCTCCTCTCTCGTTTTCTTCAGGTCTGGGGTGTTCAACAGTTCTGTCTCCGGACTCGGCTGCTCAGCACGCCGCTCAGATCCTGGGTCTGACCAATCACCTGGTCTGGTCTAAACTCCGGGCTTCCATGCTCAACACCTGGATATCGCTGAAGCAGGCTGACAAGAAGCTCCAGCAGTGCAGCATCTAAACACAAAGCAATTGTTTTCCCATGAGCTATTCCATATGTCGAACCATTCCATTACACACTACTTTATTAAATGAGCTTTTTCCAATAATGCAAGCTAAAGAATTAACTAATACCTAAAATCATTTTAGGTAGTAATAAACAGATCAAAAAGTAGTAATCCTTAATATTTGTCTCGTCACTGTCTGTAGAATTTGGCCTGTGTTTCCATGATTGCATGGTTTTTAGGGAAGGCTTTTTATTCAAGCTCCCAGATTAGTGTAATCGGTTGCTTAGTTATGGTAAGTTGCTCCTTAGTTTGGTGTAAATTACCATGTCCTTCATGTATTCTTAACTTGTTTTTGGGTAGAAAATGTTCTCCCTGCAATCCTGAATCCAGAATTAAGCATATTTATATCATAAAGAATAATTAACACTAGTAATTCTGCAATAGGGAAGAAGAAATTAGGATTTTGGGTGTTTTTGTGGGGTTTTCCCCTCTTTCATCAAGCACAATAGCAATACTTGGGTGTTTAACATGCACTATATGGCCACAAATATTTGGACACCTGAACAAGAACTTATTGGACCTCCCATTTTGAAAGGATTAAAATAGTGACCTCTTTGTGGTCTTTTTGGCTGTAACAGCCACTCTTCGGAGAATGCTTCACAGTGCTTGTATGGCTGGGCAATAATGGTCAAGAAAGCCTAATTGTTCTAGTTCATTTCAAAGCTGTTGAGGCTGAGGTCAATGTTCTGTGCAGGCCACTGAAGTTTCTTTAAACCAAGCATTTCTTCATGTCTTTATAGATCTTGCTTTTTGCACAGGAGTACAGTCATGCTAGAACAGGTAGGGAGGGTTGCAAAGGTGGGAGCATGTCATTCATAGGATTGGTTATACCTGTTAGCAGTTGTTGAGGATAAAACAAGTGTCTCAGTACTTTTGTCCATATAGCGTATGTCACTGTCCTAACAAACTTATCAACAAACTCTCTCGTTACCGTTTGTGTACTTTGGTTAAAAACTAACTTGGGTAGGGGCCTCTGCAGCAGTTCAATTAACTACACTAGTCGAGCTTTTTACAATTTAGTGTACAGATACTGAAGGCAACTGTGATAACTAAGCAAGTTTTAAAAGTTAAAGTAAGAACAATGTGGACTCGTACTTTCAAAGGAAATCTTAATGTTGAGTTTTGAAAAAAGCCTAGTGCTTTATGAGCTGGGATGAGCCAATGTTTGCCAAATAGCTTGATGAGTAATCCAACAGCTTAAGACTGTGTTTCTCAATAAGCAATTGCAAGGATCATCTTCTTAAAGGATTAATTACTAAATGCCTCCGACCACTGACATTCCTCTGAGATAACACATGCAGCCAGAAATAACAAACCATTGTTAATAAACATTTTTGTTCTACATCCAAAAATCCAAGTTAAGATTTCATGCACAGTGGAAGCAATGTGTCAACAACATTCAGAAAGGCTACACAACATCTCTGGGCTTGGGTTCACTTGAAATGTACAGAGTAAATGTACCTTGTAAAATGATGGTTTGACCTTAACCAGAGTGTTTGGAGTAACAATGAATGTCAATATTTGAGAGTGAACATATTCAAAGCCATGATCTGTTATGGTATGGAAACATATTAGTACCAAAGACAGGATACCTGTAGGGGCACCATTCAAGCTGAAAGAGATACATACTCATTTTGGATTGAATTTCAACATGACACCAAGCCCCGTTTTACAACCGCATCCATCTGCGTCATGTGTTTATTTGCAATTAACATTTGCCATATATTATCTAGGGCCCCTTTGTGCCACCATGGTCTCCACAAGATCTCTGGAGATTTTCTGTGGTAACGTGCCAAAATGTTTGTTGCAGCTCTTTCAATTCCTGTACGTTGCAAGTTGGTGTCTCCATGGATTGGACTTGTCTAGCAAATCCCACAGTTGCTCGGTCAGATTGTGATCTGGGAATTTTGAGGCAAAGTCAACATCTTAAAATCATTGTCATGTTCCTCAAATCGTCCCTAAACAAATGTGGTGCTTGCAGTGTGGTAGGGCAAATGGGTCAGTGCAATTGATTATTGGTCTGCAACAATATTTATGTAGGTGATTTAAGTAGTTTTATAGTACCATCTATATGAATGAGTGCATTGCCAGCATTATCACACTACCTCTGCAGGTTTGCCCTTTTCCCCATTGTGCATCCTGTTGCCATCTTCTCCCCAGGTAAGTGATGTACAGGTTTATGTTATGAACATTGGTTTTTGGCAGTATGCACAACTTCTGAGTTCTGCCAAGTTCATATGAGGATCAGCTTTTGTGTACGAGGAGCCACACCCTGATCCTCATTATTCCTCGACTCTGTGCAGGTGCCATCAATCAGCCAGCAGAGGTCATAATTGCATCAGTTATGAGGTCCCTATCCAGCTTCCCACCATGTATGAACAACAGGCCAATCATTGTTCATGTAGTCGCCCAGCCGGATGGCAGAGCTGAGTTTCAAACCGACGAGTTTGAAATATCATCTCTGGTGTGCTAGCATGTTTTTACCGCTGCGCCACCTGAGCGGCTCAAATATTTTTTTTACGTTTTTTTTTTAATGATGGTCTGAATTGGGCACTGAGGTATGATCTGTCCAAAAAAAGCACATATCTATCAAAAGGTTGCTAGCAATCAAAAAGTCGCTGGTTTAAGCCTCACCACTGCCAGGTTGCCATTGTTTGGCCCTTGAGCAAGGCCCTTAACCCTCAACTGCTCAGACATTATACTGTCATTACACTGTAAGTCGCTTTGGATGAAAGTCTGACCAGCTAAATGCCAAAAATTTAAATGTAGATCCATGACTTCTTTTTGTTACACAGATGTTTAGTATTAAAAAAGTGATTTGGGGATGTAATGGGTTGCATAAGATTTAAGGTAGTTTTACACTGATGGGGTATGAATACATCTGTTTTTACTCATACACATTATTTTAGATCAACTTAGAAAAAAATAAAATAAAAACTTTTAGCACTGTAGGATTTTTGTCACTTAAATTTAACCCGTGTTACATAAATGACATCCAACAATGTGTGAAACCTTGAGTAAGAGTAAATATAATTATAGTGTGTTAAAATAGCAGCCATTTGAAGTTAACACAAACTTCATCCCCATGGATTTAGTTTAAGCAGACAGCATGTTTTGCTGTTCAGGCACACCCATCAAATTACTAAAGGTATGCCTACTATGCTCCACCCAGCTACACTCAGAATCAGGAAATCAGCTGAAGAGGAGAACACCAGCTTGCTGTGTGCGTCTCTGAAATCCGGACAATGGCAGAGGACAGTAGTATTTTAGTGGACCATCTTCAGTTCAGTTGTTCAATCTGTTTGGAGTTATTGAGGGATCCAGTGACTAGCCCGTGTGGACACAGTTTCTGTATGGTGTGTCTTAATGATTTTTGGAATCAGCCTTCGCAGAAAGTTTACAGCTGTCCTCAGTGTCGAGAGACCTTCATGCCCAGACCCGTTCTGCGCAGGAATAATGTCATGGCTGAAGTGGTGGAGAAGCTTAAACTGAAGGATTTAAAAGTTGCCTCACCTACATACTATAACTTAGGATCTGTGGATGTGGAGTGTGACATCTGCTCCGAGAACAAAGACAAAGCCATCATATCATGCCTTGTGTGTCTGGCTTCTTTTTGTGAGACTCATGTGAAACCTCACTATGAGTCACCTGCTTTTAGAAGGCATAAGCTAGTACCGGCCTGCCAGCAACTACAAGATAAGATCTGTTCTCGACATAACAAACTGATTGATATCTACTGCAGAACAGATGAAGAAATAATTTGTACTCTGTGTATGTTAGACTCACATAAAGGTCACAAAACGGCATCAGTTGATGTGGAAAGATCCGAAAAACAGGTAAGAGGTTTAGCACATTGTTCTGCTTCTTCAGTAATAATTGTAATCCAGTAATTGATTTAATGTAGATCTGTTAAAAAGGTTCATTAGCTCAAGGCCCATAATCTTGGCTTTTTTATCAGAGTCTTCTTGTTTTGTAAATCTTTTAGTATGTTCTTATTTTGGTCACAGAACCAGATCAGAGACATGCAAAGAAAATCTCAGCAGAAAATCCTGGAGAAGGAAAAGAAGCTACAGGATCTTAAGCAAGCTATAACAACCCTTAAGGTAAGGACTGATCAAAGAAAATGCTGGAGTAATAACTTTAGTCGTTTCCATTTTTGCGTATCCAGAGATGTGCCAACAAGTACTGCACCCTAGCTGCTCTTTGTGTACTTCAAACAGATCTCCGCACAGGCAGCAGTGGATGAAAATGAGTGGATATTTAATGAGATCCTGGTCTCCATTGAAGAAAAATGTTGTAAGGTGACAGCGTTGATTAGAGCTCAGGAGAAATCTGAACTGAATCAAGCTGAAGAACTGATTGAACAGCTGGAGCTGGAGATCGCGGACCTTAAGAAGAGAGACACTGAGCTGGAGCTGTTGTCTCAGACAGACGATCACGTCCATTTCCTCCAGGTATGACTGATTTTTGTTAACGTGATTTTGGTAATCACCAATAATAACAAAGTTATTGGGTTTTTGAGGATTGTCAAGAATGAATGAAAAAAATCTAAAATTAAAATCCCTTAATCACAAAATTCAAACCATTTTGTTGTGGCACTTCAAACTGTGGTGAGATCATCTTATTTGCTTGAATTAAATGTAACTCAATTAGAGTCTACCTGT
Organism: Trichomycterus rosablanca; assembly: GCF_030014385.1. NCBI lineage: Eukaryota > Metazoa > Chordata > Actinopteri > Siluriformes > Trichomycteridae > Trichomycterus > Trichomycterus rosablanca. The sequence goes on from NC_085996.1 coordinate 23,959,375, forward strand.
TGCGCTTTGATTGGACATAATGTGGAAAGGCACAAACCTGCATCTATACAATTCTCACTGCATTGTCAGGACCAAAACCAAGGACCCAAAGCATACTGTCAAAACAACACCAGGGAGGATTTGGGGCAAGTCTCTGAATGTTATTAAGTTGGCCCAAGCAAATCCCAGACATAAAACCCATTGAACATCTGTTGAGAGACGTGAGGATGGCAGTTCACAGACCCTCATCATTCTATTTGATAAAGATTGAGATTCTGCCTTAAAGGATAAACTGCCCAAATCCAGGTCTGCAAAATGTGGAAATGCAGTCAAGAAGACTTGCAGCTGTAATTGTTGCCATAGGGGCTCCTACAAAGTATTGAATAAATGGTGCTAATACTTTTGTAAATCAGATTTAGTGTTTGATTTTTATTAAAATAAAAAAGGGGTCTGAATACTAAATAACTAGGTCGTTATTTAACTGGTTTCTTAGAAAAACAGCAACAAAACAGAAACATTTTACACAGTTTATTGTATGTATAGCTTCTGTTTTAATCTAACACACCTCCCTCTCTAATTAGGTGCTTTCCACAGCAGTTAAAGAGAAACTATTTTGTGGCTTCACTGTTTGTCCTTATAGAGGTTCCAGGCTGTCTGCTTTCCTGCTAAATCTAAGAAGTCTTGCAAGATGACTTTAAATCTTGATGTTTCGTTTGATAGAGTGACAGAATGTCTCTCAAGCCTTAAAGAGCAGCTGAATGAATTCTGCAAGGAGGAATTTAATAAAATCCACCCAGACGGTAAGAGAAAAGGACCAGTCTTTTAAAAGAAATAACTGTAAACAATCTACACTGATAAGGTTATAACAATACTATTGAAGTAATTAATTAGTCCCACCAGGACTTTTTCGCTTTTATGTTTTTCTTATGTTTGCAATGATAGTCAAAATGTTTTTATGATTATTATTGTTTATCTGATTATTATTATTATTATGTTTTGTGTCTGTTTCTCATTAGTTGTCAAAGTCCAGATGGTTTTACCCCGGGAACCAAAGACCAGAGAGGAATTTCTGCAATGTAAGTGTGAAAATAACTGACCAGTGAAAAATTGGGAAAATTAGTCAAAAAATTAATCACTCTAAGATATTTTTATATTTTATCAACTAATATCGCACATTTAAAGTATTAGAATATGTTTAAAGTATAGTTTTAGTGTTGTCATCTAAAAAGAAAACAGCCGAAGCCAACAATTTGCTTATGCAGTGCCAATTACATTTCCCCCCAATCTAGTCTTATCCAATTACCCTGGTTGTGTTACGCTTCATCTCTACCCATACAACCCTCCACTGCTGACTGAGGAGCTTTGCATCTGACATACACCCCCTCCAACATGTGTGCATCTTTTCACCGGCACAAGTCAAGTTCATATGCGGATCAACTCTGTGCACGGAGAGCCACACTTTGATCAGCATTTTTCCTCGACTCTGTGCAGGCACCATCAGTCAGCCAGCAGAGGTTGTAATTGCACCAGTTATGAGGAACCCTTGTCCGGCTTTTCCATCCCTGAACAACAGCCAACCGTTGTTCATGTGGCTGCACAGCCCAGCTGGATGGCAGAGCTGAGATTCGATGTATTTGAAACCCCAGCTCTGGTGTGCTAGCATGTTTTTTGCCACCTGAGCAGCTGCCAATTACTTTTTAGGGTCAACATCTTATCAGGAATGTGTAGATTAGCTGCTTTTAATAAATTCATAAATAGAATAAATAACTCTGCTCATTGTGAAGTATTTGCATGTTGTGAAAAATGTCCACAGAACAAATGAAGTCAGGGATCTAATAATAAAAAACAGATATTAAGAAGGATACAAGACCATCCTAAACTCAGTTCAGTTCATTAGGACAAGGTAGAGAAACACTGTCACAGTTGACCAACCTCTATTCTTAGTCAACCAACTGAAAGGCCTGTTTTTAGAACGCCCTGTTTTGCAACATCACTTGAAGTTGCAATAAGTCAATAATTGTGATTGAAGGTGGTTTTAAAAAGTTTGCAACTGTTTTAAGAAAAATGCTCCAACAAAAAATTATGTTTTTATTTAATAATCTTTTAACAAGATAATTAAAACTTCCCAAACCAGAATTTCAGACTGCATTCTAAGTGTATGGTATAAATATGCAACATCAACCTGCTAACACCAGCCCTAATGTAAAATGTGGTGTTGGCATCAGGGCATGGACTGTCAGAATGGTCAGGATTCATAGGGAAGTTATGGTTTCTGTACAGATAAACAGATATACATTTTCTGTACAACAAATGAATGTACAAACAAAACATGTGGACCTAAAAAAGTGGCAATTTATTTAAATACATAAAATGAGTGCATTTAATCATCCTTGCTCTTTTCTTTAGATTTTTGTCATCTGACTCTGGACCCAAACACTGCAAATGATACTTTGTGTCTTTCTGAGAACAACAGAAAAGTAACCCGCAATGGGCACCTAAAAGTGTACCCCAGCCACCCAGAGCGGTTTGATGCTTATGGCCAAGTGCTGTGTAAAGAGAGTGTGTGTGGACGTTGTTACTGGGAGGTTGAATGGAGCAGAGGTGGATGGGTGTACATCTCGGTGTCGTATAAAAGGATAAGCAGAAAAGGACGAGGTAAAGAATGCTGGTTTGGACACAACAATCAGTCCTGGAGTTTGGAGTGCAGTTCCACCCTGTCTTTCTGGCACAACGATATTCAGACAAAGATCTCTGGTCCACCATCCTCCAGGATCGGGGTGTATGTAGATCACATTGCAGGAACTCTGTCCTTCTACAGCGTCTCTGACACAATGACTCTCTTGCACAGAGTTCAGGCCACATTTACTCAACCCCTTTACCTTGGCTTTTGGGTAAATGTACTTGCATCTGCAAAGCTATGTTACGTAAAAGAATGAACCACAGGACATTACATTTTGTTATTCTGAATAGCTACCCCTGCACAAAATTACCACCTTTTTACTCAATCAACCAGTCACAAACTTTTACTTGGTAAGCCACTTTAGCACATCTTGGCTAAGCTTTTAGCAAGACCTATTTATTTAAACCTTACCTAATCTTGAACCTTGCAAGCAGAACATCCAAAAATATCTATTAAATACACAGATCAGCCATAACATTAAAACCACCTCCTTGTTTCTTTACTCACTGTCCATTTTACCATATAGAAGCACTTTGTAGTTCTACAATTACTGACTGTAGTCCATCTATTTCTCTACATACTTTGTTAGCCCCCTTTCATGCTGTTCTTCAATGGTCAGGACCCTCCCAGGACCCCCACAGAGTAGGTATTATTTGGGTGGTGGATCATTCTCAGCACTGCAGTCACACTGACATGGTGGTGGTGTGTTAGTGTGTGTTGTGCTGGTATGAGTGGATCAGACACAGCAGCACTGATGGAGTTTTTAAACAACTTACTGTCACTGGTGGACTGAGATTAGTCCACCAACCAAAAATATCCAGCCAACAGCGCCCCGTGGGCAGTGTCCTGTGACCACTGATGAAGATCTAGACGATGACCAACTCAAACAGCAACAATAGATGAGCAATTATCTCTGACTTTACATCTACAAGGTGGACCAACTAGATAGGAGTGTCTAATAAAGTAGACAGTGAATGGACATGACATTAAAAAAAATCCAGCAGCGCTGCTGTGTCTGCAGGGCTGAGAGGGCTGAGAATGATCCACCACCCAAATAAAACCTGCTCTGTAGTGGTCCTGTAAGGGTCCTGACCTTTGAAGAACAGCATGAAAGGGGGCTAACAAAGTATGGTAAGTGGAGCTGATAAAATCAACAGTGAGTGTAGAAACAAGGTGGTTTTAATGTTATGGCTAATCAGTGTATATCAGTCTGCAAGAGTAACAAAGCCATGTGACCAAGAATGTCCAGTCTGCTGAAATGTGTCTAAAAGCTTAATGACAACTCATCCAGGAAGCCAAGAGTTTTCTGAAAAACTTTTTTAGGCCCTAGTAAGGTTAACATGTATGGCTTCACATTACAAGTAAACTATGTGAAAATGAGATTCATATCAGGGTAGCAAAGATATAACCACAGCCAAACAAGAAAACATTAGTGCTCACACCTGGATAATCCTCAAACATTTAGGGATAAGATTCTTTCCTTTTTTTTAGTTGATTACTGGGATACTGACTTTAAATGATACATTAATTTATTAAGCACCTACAATTAACATGCACAAAAATACAAATACTAATTAGTACATGTATTGATAAAAAAAATTAATTATAGTAATATTTACATTACATTTTTGGCATTTAGCTGGCATAATTGACAGTGCCTGCAGCAGATACAAATTGGCCTATCTGAAGAGTGGGGGCCAGACTATGTGTGGGTGGGATCTTCATACGCTGTGTAAGGACCCTGATTGGCAGAAGAGATGCCTGTACAGAATGCAGGGGCAAGAAGAGGAGGGCTGTGCATGTGTCGGAAGAGGCGTGTACAGCAACGTGCTCTCCTCGGATTCAATCAGGTATCCCTCAACAGCGGAAGACAAATTGACTGTGCTAAATCGGGAGGAAAATTGGGAGAAAATGCATAAAAAAAGAAAAATACCTTTATATGTAGAAAATGTGTATTAATACAGTATTTATACAGTACAGTATACTTAAAGTAAAATCAACCAAACTGAACAAACCATAGGCTTGTAAGAAACTTGTCATGTCATGGCAGTCTTGGACTATTGTTTTCTGCAACAGTATTTTTTTTTTGACTGAATAATTAAATTTTCTTTGATAAAATGATCCAGTTAAGCTGCCTTATTATTGTCATGGTCTTACAGGCTGCAATAAAGAGGCTCTTACATCTGCTTTTTTGTCATGATCAGAAACAAACTTCAGTCAAGCTTATGGTTCTTATTATATGGAGCAGGGCTTCTTTCTTTTACAGTAGACTATAAGCCACTGGAGAAGTGAAGCTTGTTCGACTGTAGACACTGTGATTTTGAATGGGCTGGGTTAACTAGTTCTAGACAGGGCAGTTGTAGCCTAGCGGTTAAGGTACTGGACTAGAAAGCTGAAGGTTGCTGGTTTAAACCCCACCACTTGCCACTGTTGGGCCCTTGAGCAAGGCCCTTAACCCTCAATTGCTTTGACTGTAAGTCGCTTTGGATAAAAGCGTCTGCTAAATGCCAAAAATGTAAATGTAAATGTAAATGTCAACACATACAACTCTCCAGCTATACTTAAGCACAAACAAGGAATTAGACAGAAAGTAAAATTTCTAAAAATAGCACTTTCAACACCACCAAATTTGATCTTTACAAGGATGTATGTTTTAATTATTCATTTTGAGAAATATGTATTTATATACATAAAAATATGCACCTGGTTTGATTATGGATTTGTTAGGAAGATTTCACATAATGAGTAGCGGTCATACTAATGGTGAATTAGCTTTTTATGTTATTGGGAACATTAATAATAAACATATGTTCACAAAAAGCAACATAGGCAAAGCTATGTTTATGTAGGTAAAATTAGCAGGACAATCCCAACTGCATAGTTCATGGAACTACAAATTGTCCCTGGACAGGTGTTTAACCGAAAATGTTACATAAGATTCTCTTTTAATGACACAATGACAGGTAAAAGAGAAGCCAGCAGTTACTGACAAAGAGTTGCAGGGCAACAAAGAAGAAGCAATGAACTGCAGCTAAATTGTCTCCATTCTTACCCCCCACACAATATTCAGCTTTATTAAGAATTAAATAAAAATAGAAATCTTGGAAATTTTGTTCATATGAAGTAGGGTCGGGCATAAAATCCCAAAAACATTATTTTTACAGCAAAGTGTAGAGTGGACAGCGATTGGACATGGTATTTAAAAACTCTGGTGTATATCAAACCACTTGAATCATTTTAGCAGCATGTATATGGGGATTATGTAAATGCAATAAGAGAACATAACTGGTAAAGGATGTGTGGGTATGGTGCACCTGATCCTGATCTGCTGTCCATACTATAATGGATCCCCCACTGTACTGAACATTTGAAGCATTCTTTGCCTTCCTTAAAAAGAAATCAGTTTATATGTAAAATAAATCCGATCATATTAATTTGTCCTATTGTCTAGGGGTTTATATTGTGCACTTCTTACTTCAAAGTATGCATCTTTGTGGATTGGTCTTTGATACAAAAGGTGTCTGGCAGCCTGCCATTAAATCCAGGTCTGTTAAGCTCATAATTTACAGTTTTAGTTTAAAATTATAGCGGTACTTATCAAATTCTGTGGGTTTTTATGGTTGTACTTTGGGGTATTTAACATCAAACCTGTGAAATGACCTTTACTCCTGTCAGTGAGTTTCCAACACTGTTCTCTTTGAAACATAGGGCGGCACGGTGGCTAAGTGGGTAGCACTGTTGCCTCACAGAAAGAAGGTCCTGGGTTCGATCCCCAGGTGGGGCGATCTGGGTTCTTTCTGTGTGGAGTTTACTCCGGGTGCTCCGGTTTCCTCCCACAGTCCAAAAACGTGCAAGTGAGGTGAATTGGAGATACAAAATTGTCCATGACTGTGTTCAGTATAACCTTGTGAACTGATGAACCTTGTGAACTGATGAACCTTGTGTAATGAGTAACTACTGTTCCTGTCAGGAATGTAACCAAAGTGTAAATCATGAATCCTAAGAAAGAAACATTATATATATATATAAATCTGCAATTATAACTGACTTGTTTTGCTTTAAAATCTCACATATTAATGTAATTATATAGAAGCTCTTTTATAGATCATTCTGACCACTGAACTTAATCTACATATTACCCCACACTGCAGCTGTGATTGAAATTGTTGGATTGAAATGTATTCTCTCTAGAATTAGGCTTCTTTTTAAATAAATGTTACCATTGTATTGTCCATATTCTGTAGTTTACAATGCTTTGTGGAATCAACCCCTTTACTTACAGAAAGCAGCAGTCTCCTCCTACTCATTTATAAGAAAACGAAACTGATAGCGCCATTATTCACTTTCACTATTAAAGCGAGAGCAGCAGAATGGCAGAAGCCAGTATTTCCATAGATCATGAACATTTGAATTGTCCGATTTGTCTGTTTCTGCTGAAGGATCCAGTGACGACTCCATGTGGACACAGCTTCTGTATGGTGTGTATCAATGGTTTTTGGGATGACGAACAGAAGAGAACCTACAGCTGCCCTCAGTGTCGGGAGACTTTCACTCCGAGACCCGTCCTGCGTAAAAGCAACGTGCTGGCGGGGGTTATCGAATCAGTGCAGAAGACTGAACTCCAAGCTTCTTTTGATAAAGTTCTGCCCCTCGAAGTCCAAGATGTGGAGTGTGATTTCTGCATTGATGAGAAGAAGAAAGCTGTGAAGTCCTGTCTGACGTGCATGGCTTCCTATTGTGATACTCATGTTCAGCCTCACCATGAAGTTCCTGCTTTCAAGAAGCACCAGCTGGTCTCAGCTATCGGAAATCTGGAGGAAAAAACCTGCACCCAACATAACAAGCTTCTTGAAGTTTTCTGCCGCACTGATCGGAGAGCAGTTTGTTATCAGTGTTTGATAGACAATCACAAGGGGCACAACATAGTCACAGTTCAAGAAGAGTGGATGGAAAAAAAAGTAGGTGATAAAAATGTTTAAATACTTAAATATCTGCAGAAATGTGAGTATAATGTATATATATAATGTATATATATTATAATGTATATAAATGTATATATATAATAATTAGGGATGTCCCTACATCAGCATGTCCGCTGTGTGGTAATACTTTAAATTGGAAAGTGAAACAAGTCCAACAGCGGTGTAATGTCTGCAATGCGAGCATTTCTTCATTACTGTACAATTTTACTGTTTATAGAATGTGTGAGTCAAGGATCACACCGGTTTACAAAACAACATAGTGATGCACTCGTTTAATAAAGAAATAAATACACAGTATATTCACATATTGTCGGGAGCAGAACACTTTATTAACTTCTTCTGTTACGGTACCGAATAGCGGACAGCTAGAGTGAAGCACGCTATTTCATGCACTATGGAAGCCCCAAAGGGTCAAAACACACTCACTTCGCATAGAAACGTCCATCAAACCACTGTCACAATACAAGCACTTTAAAAACTGGCTTTCCTTCATAACAAAAGAGCCTTTCCATTTTATTTTGGTATTCAGGTTTTACTGTAATGCTTTTAAGTAACTTTTTTCCTTATATTCAAGTTAAGCTGCTACACAGATTTCCGTTCATTTTTAGTGTATCACTGCATTAAACAGATTTTTTTCTTCAAATGTAAAGTTTAAAGTAAAACTGTAATTATCTGAATCATTTTGATTGATTTTGTAAGAATACAAAACATTAAGCCAATAGCTTGGATGCAGCATTTTTCCCTACAGCACTGCAGAGCTATTTAGTTGTTAAACATATACTTTGGATTAATTTGAATAACTGTAATGTACTTGAAGTGTGCACTGTGTGAACAGTATTATCCAGTTCTTATCTAGACAATATCTAGAAAATACAAGTATCGGTTTAAGAATCGGTATCGGATCGGGATCAAAATTAAAGATCGGGATCGGTATCGGGAACAAAAAAACGTGATCGGGACATCCCTAATAATATACAGGGTGGGCCATTTATATGGATACACCTAAATAAAATGGGAATGGTTGGTGATATTAACTTCCTGTTTGTGGCACATTAGTATATGGGAGGGGGAAAACTTTTCAAGATGGGTGGTGACCATGGCGGCCATTTTGAAGTCGGCCATTTTGGATGCAACTTTAGTTTTTTCAATGGGAAGAGGGTCATGTGACACATCAAACTTATTGAGAATTTCACAAGAAAAACAATGGTGTCCTTGGTTTTAACGTAACTTTATTCTTTCATGAGTTATTTACAAGCATCTCTTTGTTTACAGCCATTGACATGTCGCAGAGGTTAACACGTGAGGAGCGGATAGAAATTGTGTTGATGTCTGGTGAACGCAGTACCCGGGTCATTGCAGCAGATTTCAATGCAAGACACCCTACGAGACCACCCATCTCCCATGCTACAGTTAGCAAACTGCTTGCCAAGGTTCGTGAAACTGGTTCGGTGTTGGATTTGCCAAAATGTGGACGCATGAAAACTGTCACTAATGAAGAAACATCAGTGGCTGTCCTAGCTTCATTCAGCAAGAGCCCACAGCGTAGCACTCGCCGCATGTCACTGGAGAGTGGCATCAGTCGAACATCCCTTCGGCGGATATTAGCTACTCACAAATGGCACCCTTACAAACTCCAGCTGCTGCAGCATCTCAACGAGGATGACCCAGATCGGCGCACTGAATTTGCAGAATGGGCAAAACAAAAATTGGAACAGGACCCTCAGTTTACACAGAACATTTTGTTCAGTGATGAGGCAAACTTTTATGTGAATGGTGAAGTTAACAAACAAAACCACCGCTATTGGTCTGACACTAACCCACATTGGATAGATCCCTCCAAGACTGTTGGAACACAAAAATGTATGGTATAGTGTGGTATATGGGGTACAAAGATAGTGGGGCCATTCTTCATCAATGGAAACCTCAAGGCCACTGGATATTTGAAATTGCTACATGATGATGTGTTTCCCTCTTTATGCACTGAAGCTGGCACGTTCCCTGAGTTTTTCCAGCAAGATGGTGCACCACCACATTATGGGTGTCAGGTCCGAGCATTCCTAGATGAACAGTTTCCTGGAAAGTGGATTGGTCGTCGTGGGCCAGTTGAATGGCCCCCAAGGTCTCCCGATCTGACCCCCTTAGACTTTTATCTTTGGGGTCATCTGAAGGCAATTGTCTATGCTGTGAAGATACGAGATGTGCAGCACCTGAAACTACGGATACGGGAAGCCTGTGCTAGCATTTCTTCTGCGGTGTTGCTATCAGTGTGTGAAGAGTGGGAGAAGAGGGTTGCATTGACAATCCAACACAATGGGCAGCACTTTGAACACATTTTATAAGTGGTCAGAAACTTGTGAATAACTCATGAAAGAATAAAGTTACATTAAAACCAAGCACACCATTGTTTTTCTTGTGAAATTCTCAATAAGTTTGATGTGTCACATGATCCTCTTCCCATTGAAAAAACTAAAGTTGGATCCAAAATGGCCGACTTCAAAATGGCCGCCATGGTCAACACCCATCTTGAAAAGTTTCCCCCCTCCCATATACTAATGTGCCACAAACAGGAAGTTAATATCACCAACCATTCCCATTTTATTTAGGTGTATCCATATAAATGGCCCACCCGGCCATTTTGGATCCAACTTTAGTTTTTTCAATGGGAAGAGGGTCATGTGACACATCAAACTTATTGAGAATTTCACAAGAAAAACAATGGTGTGCTTGGTTTTAACGTAACTTTATTCTTTCATGAGTTATTTACAAGTTTCTGACCACTTATAAAATGTGTTCAAAGTGCTGCCCATTGTGTTGGATTGTCAATGCAACCCTCTTCTCCCACTCTTCACACACTGATAGCAACACCGCAGAAGAAATGCTAGCACAGGCTTCCAGTATCCGTAGTTTCAGGTGCTGCACATCTCGTATCTTCACAGTATCTTAGACAATTGCCTTCAGATGACCCCAAAGATAAAAGTCTAAGGGGGTCAGATCGGGAGATCGTGTCACATGACCCTCTTCCCATTGAAAAAACTAAAGTTGGATCCAAAATGGCCGGGTGGGCCATTTATATGGATACACCTAAATAAAATGGGAATGGTTGGTGATATTAACTTCCTGTTTGTGGCACATTAGTATATGGGAGGGGGGAAACTTTTCAAGATGGGTGTTGACCATGGCGGCCATTTTGAAGTCGGCCATTTTGGATCCAACTTTAGTTTTTTCAATGGGAAGAGGATCATGTGACACATCAAACTTATTGAGAATTTCACAAGAAAAACAATGGTGTGCTTGGTTTTAATGTAACTTTATTCTTTCATGAGTTATTCACAAGTTTCTGACCACTTATAAAATGTGTTCAAAGTGCTGCCCATTGTGTTGGATTGTCAATGCAACCCTCTTCTCCCACTCTTCACACACTGATAGCAACACCGCAGAAGAAATGCTAGCACAGGCTTCCCGTATCCGTAGTTTCAGGTGCTGCACATCTCGTATCTTCACAGCATAGACAATTGCCTTCAGATGACCCCAAAGATAAAAGTCTAAGGGGGTCAGATCGGGAGATCGTGTCACATGACCCTCTTCCCATTGAAAAAACTAAAGTTGGATCCAAAATGGCCGGGTGGGCCATTTATATGGATACACCTAAATAAAATGGGAATGGTTGGTGATATTAACTTCCTGTTTGTGGCACATTAGTATATGGGAGGGGGGAAACTTTTCAAGATGGGTGTTGACCATGGCGGCCATTTTGAAGTCGGCCATTTTGGATCCAACTTTAGTTTTTTCAATGGGAAGAGGATCATGTGACACATCAAACTTATTGAGAATTTCACAAGAAAAACAATGGTGTGCTTGGTTTTAATGTAACTTTATTCTTTCATGAGTTATTCACAAGTTTCTGACCACTTATAAAATGTGTTCAAAGTGCTGCCCATTGTGTTGGATTGTCAATGCAACCCTCTTCTCCCACTCTTCACACACTGATAGCAACACCGCAGAAGAAATGCTAGCACAGGCTTCCCGTATCCGTAGTTTCAGGTGCTGCACATCTCGTATCTTCACAGCATAGACAATTGCCTTCAGATGACCCCAAAGATAAAAGTCTAAGGGGGTCAGATCGGGAGACCTTGGGGGCCATTCAACTGGCCCACGACGACCAATCCACTTTCCAGGAAACTGTTCATCTAGGAATGCTCGGACCTGACACCCATAATGTGGTGGTGCACCATCTTGCTGGAAAAACTCAGGGAACGTGCCAGCTTTAGTGCATAAAGAGGGAAACACATCATCATGTAGCAATTTCAAATATCCAGTGGCCTTGAGGTTTCCATTGATGAAGAATGGCCCCACTATCTTTGTACCCCATATACCACACTATACCATACATTTTTGTGTTCCAACAGTCTTGGAGGGATCTATCCAATGTGGGTTAGTGTCAGACCAATAGCGGTGGTTTTGTTTGTTAACTTCACCATTCACATAAAAGTTTGCCTCATCACTGAACAAAATGTTCTGTGTAAACTGAGGGTCCTGTTCCAATTTTTGTTTTGCCCATTCTGCAAATTCAGTGCGCCGATCTGGGTCATCCTCGTTGAGATGCTGCAGCAGCTGGAGTTTGTAAAGGTGCCATTTGTGAGTAGCTAATATCCGCCGAAGGGATGTTCGACTGATGCCACTCTCCAGTGACATGCGGCGAGTGCTACGCTGTGGGCTCTTGCTGAATGAAGCTAGGACAGCCACTGATGTTTCTTCATTAGTGACAGTTTTCATGCGTCCACATTTTGGCAAATCCAACACCGAACCAGTTTCACGAAACTTGGCAAGCAGTTTGCTAACTGTAGCATGGGAGATGGGTGGTCTCGTAGTGTGTCTTGCATTGAAATCTGCTGCAATGACCCGGGTACTGCGTTCACCAGACATCAACACAATTTCTATCCGCTCCTCACGTGTTAACCTCTGCGACATGTCAATGGCTGTAAACAAAGAGAAGCTTGTAAATAACTCATGAAAGAATAACGTTACGTTAAAACCAAGCACACCTGTGAAATTCTCAATAAGTTTGATGTGTCACATGACCCTCTTCCCATTGAAAAAACTAAAGTTGGATCCAAAATGGCCGACTTCAAAATGGCCGCCATGGTCACCACCCATCTTGAAAAGTTTTCCCCCTCCCATATACTAATGTGCCACAAACAGGAAGTTAATATCACCAACCATTCCCATTTTATTTAGGTGTATCCATATAAATGGCCCACCCGGCCATTTTGGATCCAACTTTAGTTTTTTCAATGGGAAGAGGGTCATGTGACACATCAAACTTATTGAGAATTTCACAAGAAAAACAATGGTGTGCTTGGTTTTAACGTAACTTTATTCTTTCATGAGTTATTTACAAGTTTCTGACCACTTATAAAATGTGTTCAAAGTGCTGCCCATTGTGTTGGATTGTCAATGCAACCCTCTTCTCCCACTCTTCACACACTGATAGCAACACCGCAGAAGAAATGCTAGCACAGGCTTCCAGTATCCGTAGTTTCAGGTGCTGCACATCTCGTATCTTCACAGTATCTTAGACAATTGCCTTCAGATGACCCCAAAGATAAAAGTCTAAGGGGGTCAGATCGGGAGATCGTGTCACATGACCCTCTTCCCATTGAAAAAACTAAAGTTGGATCCAAAATGGCCGGGTGGGCCATTTATATGGATACACCTAAATAAAATGGGAATGGTTGGTGATATTAACTTCCTGTTTGTGGCACATTAGTATATGGGAGGGGGGAAACTTTTCAAGATGGGTGTTGACCATGGCGGCCATTTTGAAGTCGGCCATTTTGGATCCAACTTTAGTTTTTTCAATGGGAAGAGGATCATGTGACACATCAAACTTATTGAGAATTTCACAAGAAAAACAATGGTGTGCTTGGTTTTAATGTAACTTTATTCTTTCATGAGTTATTCACAAGTTTCTGACCACTTATAAAATGTGTTCAAAGTGCTGCCCATTGTGTTGGATTGTCAATGCAACCCTCTTCTCCCACTCTTCACACACTGATAGCAACACCGCAGAAGAAATGCTAGCACAGGCTTCCCGTATCCGTAGTTTCAGGTGCTGCACATCTCGTATCTTCACAGCATAGACAATTGCCTTCAGATGACCCCAAAGATAAAAGTCTAAGGGGGTCAGATCGGGAGACCTTGGGGGCCATTCAACTGGCCCACGACGACCAATCCACTTTCCAGGAAACTGTTCATCTAGGAATGCTCGGACCTGACACCCATAATGTGGTGGTGCACCATCTTGCTGGAAAAACTCAGGGAACGTGCCAGCTTTAGTGCATAAAGAGGGAAACACATCATCATGTAGCAATTTCAAATATCCAGTGGCCTTGAGGTTTCCATTGATGAAGAATGGCCCCACTATCTTTGTACCCCATATACCACACTATACCATACATTTTTGTGTTCCAACAGTCTTGGAGGGATCTATCCAATGTGGGTTAGTGTCAGACCAATAGCGGTGGTTTTGTTTGTTAACTTCACCATTCACATAAAAGTTTGCCTCATCACTGAACAAAATGTTCTGTGTAAACTGAGGGTCCTGTTCCAATTTTTGTTTTGCCCATTCTGCAAATTCAGTGCGCCGATCTGGGTCATCCTCGTTGAGATGCTGCAGCAGCTGGAGTTTGTAAAGGTGCCATTTGTGAGTAGCTAATATCCGCCGAAGGGATGTTCGACTGATGCCACTCTCCAGTGACATGCGGCGAGTGCTACGCTGTGGGCTCTTGCTGAATGAAGCTAGGACAGCCACTGATGTTTCTTCATTAGTGACAGTTTTCATGCGTCCACATTTTGGCAAATCCAACACCGAACCAGTTTCACGAAACTTGGCAAGCAGTTTGCTAACTGTAGCATGGGAGATGGGTGGTCTCGTAGTGTGTCTTGCATTGAAATCTGCTGCAATGACCCGGGTACTGCGTTCACCAGACATCAACACAATTTCTATCCGCTCCTCACGTGTTAACCTCTGCGACATGTCAATGGCTGTAAACAAAGAGAAGCTTGTAAATAACTCATGAAAGAATAACGTTACGTTAAAACCAAGCACACCTGTGAAATTCTCAATAAGTTTGATGTGTCACATGACCCTCTTCCCATTGAAAAAACTAAAGTTGGATCCAAAATGGCCGACTTCAAAATGGCCGCCATGGTCACCACCCATCTTGAAAAGTTTTCCCCCTCCCATATACTAATGTGCCACAAACAGGAAGTTAATATCACCAACCATTCCCATTTTATTTAGGTGTATCCATATAAATGGCCCACCCTGTATATATATATATATATATATAATATATGTATAGGTATGTATGTGTATATATATATATATATATACAGTGTATCACAAAAGTGAGTACACCCCTCACATTTCTGCAGATATTTAAGTATATCTTTTCATGGGACAACACTGACAAAATGACACTTTGACACAATGAAAAGTAGTCTGTGTGCAGCTTATATAACAGTGTAAATTTATTCTTCCCTCAAAATAACTCAATATACAGCCATTAATGTCTAAACCACCGGCAACAAAAGTGAGTACACCCCTAAGAGACTACACCCCTAAATGTCCAAATTGAGCACTGCTTGTCATTTTCCCTCCAAAATGTCATGTGATTTGTTAGTGTTACTAGGTCTCAGGTGTGCATAGGGAGCAGGTGTGTTCAATTTAGTAGTACAGCTCTCACACTCTCTCATACTGGTCACTGAAAGTTCCAACATGGCACCTCATGGCAAAGAACTCTCTGAGGATCTTAAAAGACGAATTGTTGCGCTACATGAAGATGGCCAAGGCTACAAGAAGATGGCCAACACCCTGAAACTGAGCTGCAGCACAGTGGCCAAGATCATCCAGCGTTTTAAAAGAGCAGGGTCCACTCAGAACAGACCTCGCGTTGGTCGTCCAAAGAAGCTGAGTGCACGTGCTCAGCGTCACATCCAACTGCTGTCTTTGAAAGATAGGCGCAGGAGTGCTGTCAGCATTGCTGCAGAGATTGAAAAGGTGGGGGGTCAGCCTGTCAGTGCTCAGACCATACGCCGCACACTACATCAAATTGGTCTGCATGGCTGTCACCCCAGAAGGAAGCCTCTTCTGAAGTTTCTACACAAGAAAGCCCGCAAACAGTTTGCTGAAGACATGTCAACAAAGGACATGGATTACTGGAACCATGTCCTATGGTCTGATGAGACCAAGATTAATTTGTTTGGTTCAGATGGTCTCAAGCATGTGTGGCGGCAATCAGGTGAGGAGTACAAAGATAAGTGTGTCATGCCTACAGTCAAGCATGGTGGTGGGAATGCCATGGTCTGGGGCTGCATGAGTGCAGCAGGTGTTGGGGAGTTACATTTCATTGAGGGACACATGAACTCCAATATGTACTGTGAAATACTGAAGCAGAGCATGATCCCCTCCCTCCGGAAACTGGGTCGCAGGGCAGTGTTCCAGCATGATAATGACCCCAAACACACCTCTAAGACGACCACTGCTTTATTGAAGAGGCTGAGGGTAAAGGTGATGGACTGGCCAAGCATGTCTCCAGACCTAAACCCAATAGAACATCTTTGGGGCATCCTCAAGCGGAAGGTGGAGGAGCGCAAAGTCTCGAATATCCGCCAGCTCCGTGATGTCGTCATGGAGGAGTGGAAAAGCATTCCAGTGGCAACCTGTGAAGCTCTGGTAAACTCCATGCCCAGGAGAGTTAAGGCAGTTCTGGGAAATAATGGTGGCCACACAAAATATTGACACTTCAGGAACTTTCACTAAGGGGTGTACTCACTTTTGTTGCCGGTGGTTTAGACATTAATGGCTGTATATTGAGTTATTTTGAGGGAAGAATAAATTTACACTGTTATATAAGCTGCACACAGACTACTTTTCATTGTGTCAAAGTGTCATTTTGTCAGTGTTGTCCCATGAAAAGATATACTTAAATATCTGCAGAAATGTGAGGGGTGTACTCACTTTTGTGATACACTGTATATATATATATATATAAATATATATATATATATACTGTATATATATATATATATATATATTTACACACACACACACACTGCATGCTTTGTTAGCCCCCTTACATGTTCTTCAATGGTCAGGACTCTCCAAGGACCACCACAGAGCAGGTATTATTTGGGTGGTGGATCATTCTCAGCACTGCAGTTACAATGACATGGTGGTGGTGTGTCAGTGTGTGTTGTGCTGGTATGAGTGGTTCAGACAAAGCAGTGCATCTGGAGTTTTTAAATACTGTGTCCACTCACTGTCCACTCTTTTAGACACTCCTACCTAGTTGATTCACCTTGTAGATGTAAAGTCAGAGACGATCACTTATCTATTGCTGCTGTTTGAGTTGGTCATCGTCTAGATCTTCATCAGTGGTCACAGGATGCTGATATATTTTTGGTTGGTGGACTATTCTCAGTCCAGCAGTGACAGTGAGGTGTTTAAACTCCAGCAGCATTGCTGTGTCTTATCCAGTCATACCAGCACAACACACACTAACACACCACCACCATGTCAGTGTCACTGCAGTGCTAAGAATGACCCACCACCTAAATAACACCTGCTCTGTAGTGGTCATGGAAGAGTTCTGACTATTGAAGAACAGCATGAAAGGGGGCTAACAAATCATGCAGAGAAACAGATGGACTACAGTCAGTAATTGTAGAACTACAAAGTGCTGCTATATGGTAAGTGAAGCTGATAAAATGGACAGTGAGTGTAGAAACAAGGAGGTGGTTTTAATGTTATGGTTGATAGCATAGCATAAATAGACATTTTATTGTTGAAAATATAATTGTGAAAATGATAATCTCACAGGTTATTATAGCTACATGCTTAAGGTGTGGTAGGTAATATAATAATTACTTTGTTGCAAATGTAATTCTGAATGCAACAGTGGATTTTGAAAATTGATCAACATTTGCCAACTTTATAGGCTCCTATTGACTCACATTGTATACCAGATTTTCATTGCTTAGGAGTTGCAAAAATGAGACAAAGTGGCCCTCCAGTGGAGAAAATGTGATGTGGTGCCCTCAAAATAGGATAAACTTGACGTTTCCTACAACAAAATTCCTACAGCATTTTTTTGCAAAAATATGATGTGCTATCTAGAGCAGGAATATTAAGTAATGTGTAAACTGCCCTGCCTTTAATGTTCATGAAGAATGAAGACCAAATCATACATGGTGCATTACAACTTTGTGCCCTGTTGGGGCACCATGTCATGCAGTAGGTTCCCTTTTTATTTTTTCGCCCCTGCCCCTCAAACAGCCACTGTGGTTTTATATGGGTACTGGGTGACTGTAGATCTTTTTACATTAACAAGGACTGACAGAAGCTCAGATACCTCCACTAAAGATGATTTATTATACCAACAGAAGCAATTTGGAGAGCTGCAAATGAAATATCAAAATAGACTCGAGAAGAGAGAGAAGATCCTGCTAGAGCTGAAGGAGTTAATAGAATCATTTAAGGTGAGTATTACAAAATCCTTATTAATGATGAATTAATGTTGAACCCAATTTTAGGTGTTAAGAAACACCTCCAGGTCCCTACTGTAATCTTCTTAATAACAGGATAGCTAACTACTAATAATATTATAATAATCTATGTTAACTTACATTTGTCACCAGTAGAAATGTGTGGGATTTTAGTAACTAAGTGCTACAACACCCATAATGTCCTAAAAGGTTAAACGTAAAGCCACCTTAGTTACTCAATCAACCAGTTAACTACATTTAAGTAGTAAGCCAATTTATCTAATTAAACCTGACCATGCTTTTTGTAGCTGAATATCTTTTGAATATCTCACTTATCTTGAACCTAGTTTGAATGACATTACCCCCATCTTAAAGTTAAGCATGGCTTATGTATTTATAAAATATATACATATATTAGTCTGAAATGGGTTATAAAGACATTTTAATACTACATCAGTACTTTTGGATCTGTAACTATAAGCTATAAAGCTGTTAATATAGTTGCAACTCATTGCTGCCTAAGGTGGTGCTTTTAGTTAAGGAGGCAATCTCTTGTATTTTAAATTTGATATTGCATACATTTGCTCAACTGACACCATAAAATGTAGTATGAATCCATAACCCCATACAAATGTATGTCTAAGAACAAAAATGAAAGTCTATTTCTTCTCCAAATGCCTGAACATTGTGAGAACACACATTTCCAGACTGCCAAAATGATGGTAATTGTGGTTTATACTTAAGTAAAACCCATCAACCCTCAACTTAAAGCTCACTTTCTCCCACCTGCTTTCTCACTACACTACCAGCGCTCTGCACAGGCTGCAGTTGAGGACAGTGAGAAGATTTTCTCTGAGCTACATCTCTCTATTGAGAAAAGAAGGTATAAGGTGACAGAGTTGATTCGTGCTCAGGAGAAAGCTGAACTGGATCAAATGACTGGACTCCTGGAGCAGCTCGAGCATGAGATTGCTGATCTTAAGACAAGAGAAGCTAAACTAGAAAAGCTGTCTCACACAGATGATTATATCCAGTTTGTTCAGGTAATACATATGGAAACACAGTTAGCCCAAAACTTGAATTATGTATGAACTAGTAATGTTTTAATCATTGCTGTTGGTTAAAAGGCTAATTTTATTGCATTTACAATGGCTTAGAAATATAATTTTACAATTTTTACTATTTTAACATTGTTGCAGGATATTCGATTAGGTAGCATTTAACTACAACCCCAAATCAGAAAAAGTTGGGACAGCATGGAAAATGCTAATAGTTTCTTACATTTACTTTGACTTTTATTTGATTGCAGACAGGATGAATTTGAGATATTTCATGTTTTATCTGCTTAACTTCATTTCATTTATTAATAAACATCCATTCCTGCATTTCAGACCTGCAACACATTCCAAAAAAAGTTGGGACAGTAATGCATTTACCACTTTGTAATGTTGTCATTCCTTTTCACCACACTCAAAAGATGTTTTGGCACCGAGGATACCAAACGATTTAGTGTTTCAGCTTTTATTTTGTCCCATTCTTCCTGCAAACACGTCTTAAGATGTGCAACAGTACGGGGTCGTCGTTGTCACATTTTTCATTTCAAAATTCTTCACACATTCTCTATTGGGGACAGGTCAGGACTGCAAGCAGGCCAGTGCAATACCCGTAACCTGTTCTTCCACAGCCATGCTTTTGTAATGTGTGCAGCATGTGGTTTTGTATTGTCTTGTTGAAAAATGCATGGACGTCCCTGGAAAAGATGACGTCTTAAAGGTAGCATATGTTGCTCTAAGATCTCAGTGTACTTTTCTGCATTAATGCTGCCATCACAGAAGTGTAAATCACCTTTGTCAAGAGCACTGACACAGCCCCATGCCATTACAGACCCTGGCTTTTGAACTTGTTGCTCATAACAGTCTGGATGTTCCTTTTCCATTTTTTCCAAAAAAGACCTGGAATGCTGATTCATCTGACCATAATACGCTTCCACTGTGTGATGGTCCATCCTAGATGCCTCAGAGCCCAGAAAAGTCAACACCACTTTTGAACATGGTTAACATAAGACATATAACATAAGATGCAGTGCCGTCTGAGTAATCGAAGATCACTGGCGTTTAGCTTAAGCTTGCGCCCTTGGCCTTTACGCACTGAAATTCCTCCCGATTCCTTTCATTTCGGATATTATGCACTGTAGAGGGAGAAATATGCAAATCCCTTCCAATCTTTCTTTGAGGTACATTGTTTTTAAACATTTCAATAATTTTCTCACACATTTGTTGACGAACTGGAGATCCTCTGTCCATCTTTGCTCATCAAAGACTCGGCCTTTCCTGAATGCTGCTTTTGTACCAAACCATGATTACAATCACCTGTTGACATCACCTGTTTGGAATCACATAATTATTTACTTTTTTCGCCTCATTACTAGCCCTAAATTGCCCCTGTCCCAACTTTTTTTTTGGAATGTGTTGCAGGCCTGAAATGCAGGGATGGAGGTATATTAACAAATGAGATTAAGTTGAGCAGACAAAACATGAAATATCTTGGGTTCAAATAAATATATCTTGCAATCAATTAAAAGTCAGAATAAATGTAAGGAACACTGCATTTTTATTTTATTTGCATTTTCCAAACTGTCCCAACTTTTTCTGATTTGGGGTTGTACTCTGTTTAGTCTTATGGAAAAAAAACTTAAAGGCATGGCTAACTGCAAATTTCATTAGTAGTTTTTGAATTCCAAATTAGCTCTGGGATGGCATTTATAGAGTTTTTTTTTTATGAAAATGCTAATATTTGAAAGAGTAACTGTGGTACATTACTGGCTTTATTTCATAAATTAAGATCTAAAGCCTTGTTGACATAGTGATTTGTTTATGGGTTACTAACAAAATTTTTTTTTAATTTTCATAAATGAAAAGTTACATTTAAAATCTAAAATAATTAAAAGGAGAGTTGACTGTGGTCAAATACCTTAAACTTAATCTTTGCATTCAGATTATTTGCATTCAGTATATCTGAATAATGTTTACTAAAATGCTGATCTCTGTTTTTCATTTTATTAAGAGTTTTTTGAGTTCTGAGCTGGAATCAGATAATTCATGTAAAGTTGCTTTCAATCCACAATGGTCATTTGAGAATTTCAAGACTTCATTGTTCCAGCTGAAAGAGGAACTGGAGGATTTTTGCAAAGAAAGGATTGAGAAGATTACTGAAAATGGTGAGTACACTTACATGCATTTAATACTTTAAGTAAGAAAGTAAAAAAAATGTAAATACACCAGTTATTGATTTTTGCAGTTGTTCTTTTTCCTGTAATGGAATAATTAAAACAAATCCTTAACTTGAATGATTTACTTTGTGGCTAAATAGGTACTTACTGTAGCTCATCTATTGCTCTGTACTCTGTTACTCTCCTGTACCCTGTTTATCAATTAATAAAGAACACCTATAGGCCCATTTCTGACCAGATGGTGGACCATTTTCTTCAATGTCATGATTGTTTTGTTGTTCTGTATGAGTGTATCTGATGTAGCAGTGTTGTTGGGATTTTGTTGAGAATGGTCTACCGCTTATATTGCTGCACGCATTCAGTTTAAAACAATGATGCTGACCTACAAAGCCAAAAATGGACCAGCCCCAAGCTACCTTTGTGGTCTAATCAAACCCCGCTCTGTAACACGCAACCTCCGAACCACTAGTCTTGCTCTACTTCTTCGCTCCTCCACCCAGAACTCAGGGAAGACAAGCATCAAGGGTCTTTTCTGTACTGGCACCCAAGTGGTGGAATGAGCTTCCCCTCTCTGTCCAAACATCTGAGTCTCTTGCTATCTTAAAAAAATCTATTAAAAACCCACCTCTTTACTAAGTACTTAGCTGACTTTTACTTACTTACTAACACAGATTTGTGTTCTTGGACTGTTGTCTTATTAAACTAGAGTATGGTATTGTTCACTATGGAAGCACTGCTGTAAGTCGCTCTGGATAAGAGTGTCTACTTAATGCCGAAAATGTAAATGTAAATATTATCTGGTCAGAGTAGGTTCTATGGGGGTTCTCTTTCAGTTGATAAATAGGGTACAAAGGATACAATCAGTAATTTTAAAAACAATATTTTCTGTAATATAAGTCCTCAGTCTGATATTATCTAATATCTTTATCATCTGTATATGTATATATATATATATATATATATATGTGTGTGTGTGTGTGTGTGTATATATATAATATATATGATGCAATTTGACTACAACAGTGAACTTCGGCCACATCATAAAAACACCTGAGCCAGAGACCAGAGAGGAATTCCTGAAATGTGAGTACCATTTGTTTAAATCCATCCTGGGACTGGTCAGATACACCAACCAGGCATGGCATTATGATACATTATTAGGTGAAGTGAATAACACTGATTATATGTTCATCATGGCACCTTTTAGTGGGTGGGATATATTAGGCAGCAAGTGAACATTTTATCATCAAAGTTTATATGTTAGAAGCAAGAAAAAAAGGACAAGCGTGAGGATTTAAGCGAGTTTGACATGGTGGCTGGATGACTGGGTCAGAGAATCTCTAAAACTGCAGCTCTTGTGGGGTGTTCCCGGTCTGCAGTGGTCAGTATTTATCAAAAGTGGTCCAAGGAAGAAACAGTTGTAAACCAGTGACAGGGTTATGGACGGCCAAGGCTCATTGATGCACGTGGGAAACGAAGGCTGGCCCATGTGGTCCGCTCCAACAGACGAGCTACTGTAGCTCAAATTGCTGAAGAAGTTAATGCTGGTTCTAATAGAAAGGTGTCGGAAAATACACAGTGCATCACAGTTGCAGGGCTGTTTTTGGCAGCAAAAGGGGGACCAACATTATATTAGGAAGGTGAAATGAAGTTTTCTATTGAAACAAAAGGGTTACATTTGAGTTTCAAAACTTTTGTTTTAAACCCTTTGGCTTCAGCTAAAATATCCTTGGCTAAAACCTCCAGCAAGTCTTCCTCAAAAAGTACAAATGTTCCACTTATTGTGCTTCATGTTCATTTCTGTTTTTGTACTTCTTTTAGATTCTTGTGAGCTGTCACTGGATCCCAACACTGTGAATTTTGATCTTGTGCTGTTAGATGATAACACCAAGGTGAAATGTGATGGTAAAGTACATTCGTACATCAGTCATCCTGAGCGATTTACCTCCTGGCACCAAGTGCTTTGTAAGCAAAGTGTGTCTCAGCGCAGTTACTGGGAGGCTGAAGTGGATAGTGAAAATGGAGTTTCTGTTGCCATGTCTTATAAAGGAATCAGCAGAAATGGCTCAGACATTGAGTGTAGGTTTGGACATAATACGAAGTCCTGGCGATTAGTTTGCTACCCTACAAAATACTATTTCTGGCATAACAATGTTAAGATTGATTTAACTGGTCCAAAACCCAAAAGAATTGGAGTCTATCTGAATCAAAATGCAGGAACTCTTTCTTTTTACAGTGTTTCTGACAGAATGACCCTCATACATAAAGTCACGAGTAGATTTACAGAGCCCCTGTATCCTGGCTTTGGAATAGGTTTTGGATCTTGTGCAAAGATTTGCCTTCAAGTTTCAGATGATATTACAGCTGGGTCTGCCTGTGGGAATTAAGAGGAGGGGTTTTATTCAGAGATGCATATGGATGATTATTGTTTTTTTTTTAAAGTAATTTGTTTCATTGAAATAATCAGTATTGGTTTCTACGAGAGTGAACTGCTTTGTGGTAGCTTTATTTTCGCTTACCTTAAGTTCCTTTATCTTGAAAAATGCATTGATAAAAATAAGCTCAATTTTGAGAAGTTGAAATTATTTGAAGCATAAAGTCAAAATATTATGGCCAAAGGGTGTGCAGTAATGCCAGACGAAAGTTTAGAGAAGCACAGACGAAGAGGAGCATCTACCTCCAAGTTCTGCTTTAACAAGAAAGACAGTTTCCTCAAAGTATGTTAGGTTCTATCTTTTAAATAAACACAGTTTCTTGCAAAGTAATTTCAGTGTTCTTATACTAATAACAAACTGGTGATGATGTGCCAGGAGATTGAATATTTCTTTATTTGTGAAATCGATATTAAAAGTATAACTTTATCAAAACCTCAATGTCTCTCATTTTAGCATGAGGGGGGTCGCTGTGGCCATAATATTTCAACTTAAAATCATTTCAACTTTATTCTCAAAATCGAAACTTATGAGACTTTATTCTCAAAATCATTTTAACTTTGTTCTTGAAATCATTTCAACTTTATTCTTGAAATCAAAACGTATACAAACTTATTATTGAAATGAACGTTTTTTTGTTTTTTGTTTGTTTTGTTTTACAGTTCTTTTTACAGTGGCCCTAAAATGCTGTCATAGTTAAGCCACTGCATCAATTGCAAAAAAGACTTTTAATTATCTACAGCCAAGTTTAAACCAACCAACCTAATAAAAAATCCCACAAACAGTAAGCAGGGAGCAAAACAGTAAAAACGTCATGTAAAAACATTTACATTTTCGGCATTTAGCAGACACTTTTATCCAAAGCGACTTACAGTCTAAGCAATTGAGGGTTAAGGCCTTGCTCAAGGGCCCAACAGTTGCAACCTGACAGTGGTGGGGTTTGAACCAGCAATCTTCTGCTTACTAGTCCAGTACCTTAACCGCTAGGCTTCAACTGCCCTGTGCAAGAAAAACATGCATGAAAAATATGTAAACACGCTAAGTTGTGTGCATTTTTTAGTTGATATTGTCATCAGTGTTATATAACTCAAACATAAATAAATAGGCTTATAATGTTTTTTTTTTTTTTACTTACTGTGACTTATCTTTTTCTTATCTTGATAGTTTGTTTTAAAAAGTTCACAGTAACTTTCATAACATCTTGTCCTGCGTTTCCCTCTTCATTCGCTAGAGGGAGCGCTGGCCAGGACTTGTAGTGGAACTGACAGAACTGTAATGTTATACCAAGTAGTTTCTCTGCTTTGCTTTTTTTTAAGCATTTCTCCTTGCTTTATAATGGTGATATCTTGATATGTCTTGTGTTGTTCGGCTCCTAAACAAATGTTATACATCTGGTACCTTAATGTTTCAGAGGTGACCATATTGTTACTTGTAATTGCTTTTTTTTTTTGTAATATTAGTATTAATGTAGTAGTATTATTAATAGCACCATTTATTATCATTGTTGTAATTATTGATTTGAACAAAAAAGGTAATAAAACTTGATTGAGACACCACTGAGTCTTCATTAATAGTTAAGTTGTGCTTTATAAACAATGGCTTGTACTGTGTGATGGCACGGTGTAATTAAACGATCAGACTGTGTACCACCAGATGGCATCATCAGATCAAAAATGTACACAAAAATTGCTTTAAAGCCAAGTTCATTGGTTTGTAATAGTTTTTTTCTGTTTATTTATTTGCCTATTTATTTATTTTAACAAAAAGCTACTTTCTTTTTTTTATTATTTTTAAATATTTTCCCGATTTAAATATTGCCCAATTGCGTCATGCTTTCTCTCCACCAATGCCAATCCCTGCTCTGATTGAGGAGAATGAAGCTTAACCACGCCTACACTTTCACGAGTGCAATGCGGATTAGCACCGTGTACGGAGAGGACACACCCCGAGAGCACTCTTTTCTCATCTCTGTGCAGGCGCCATCAATTAGCCAGCAGAGGTCGTAATTGCACCAGTCATGGGAGAGAGACCCCATCCTGCTTAGTCCCGCCTAAATCTGAACAGCAGGCCATTTGTTGTTTATGTGGCTGCTCAGCCTTAGCCGGTAGACAGAGCTGAGATTCGATACGATGTATTCGAGATCCCAGCTCTGGTTCCAGTGTGTGTTTTTACCGCTGCGCCACCTGAGCAGCCCCCCACAAAAAGCAATGAAAAACAAGTATGTGTTCCCATTGTTTAGTCACTGACAGAAAATCATTAAAATTTTGCTGTTTCATAGAAGTGTATGTTAATCCCTCAGACATATCCAATCATGTCTGCATGTACCTGTTCCACTGGCCGTTGCACTCCTGGAAATTTGAACTCCCACTCGTTAGCGCAATTTGTGCTGTGCCACCCACAGGGAAAAGTCTGTTACAAAGGTATTTAACAAGGATTTAAGGAAAATACCAATTCACACATAACCAAACCACAATTTTAGATCGACTGGTTAATTTATTCTTCGCCACTTAACTTTGATGCGGGTAATAAAGCGGGTTGGTCCTACTTTGACAGGACTATTTTATTGGGGCAGAGGCTGGATCAAGCATTGTATTAATCTTACTGGCATCTTACCACTTCATTACAATTTGTTGGCAGCGGCATGTAATTTAGTCCTAATGGGTTTGTGGTCATAAAAGTTTTTTGTCAAATGTAAGACTGTCGTCATTTGCATTGTTTTTGCCTTGCAACTATAATGTTGTTTTTATTTTACTTAGTATGTTTGTAATAAGAAAGTGAGGCTTGCAGTTTCTTAAAGTGTTTTTTTTTTTAGAAATTAGTCTGTCTCTGCCTGTTTCTCTCTCTGCCTGTCTCTCTGTCTGTCTCTCTCTGTCTGTCTTTCTCGCTCTGTGTCTCTGTTTCTGTCTTTCTGTCTGTCTGTTTCTCTCTGTCTTTCTCTCTCTCTGTGTCTCTGTTTCTCTCTGTCTTTCTTTCTGTCTGTCTGCCTCTTTTTCTGTCTGGACTTCTCTCTCACACACAGAGACACACACAGTAGCACATGTTGTAGTAGAACAGAGTAAAGGGACACACTTTTATACCTGCAGGTCCAGTGGACCCGAACACCACATGTGTAATATAAATGTGTAGGGGGGTGTACAGTGTGAACTTATTAAAAATGTGTTATTTCACACAAAATGAGCCAAAGGCAAGGGGTCTGAGGTTAAAATAATGATAAATAGCATCAATTTTTTATTTGGTAATTATTGAAAACGGGTCCCACAGACGCAAACACCACACAAGGGTTAAATATACCCATTAACACAGGGCAAAACTGGAAAAAACAATGAGCCACTCCCACTCCACCACAGTCCTTTCTGTAGAAACGAAACTTACCATTTAGTTCCACTCCCTCTGTCTGAGAGTGCAGCAAAATGGCAGAAGCCAGTATTTCAATAGATCAGGAACATTTCAACTGCTGTATCTGTTTAGACCTTCTGAAGGATCCAGTGACTATCCCATGTGGACACAGCTTCTGTATGGTGTGTATTAATGGGTTCTGGAATGAAGAAAATCAGAAGAGAACCTATAGCTGCCCACAGTGCCGGGAGACTTTCACTCCGAGACCTGTCCTGCGCAGGAATAATGTCATAAGTGAAGTAGTGAACAAACTAAAAAAAACTGAAGTCAATACTTTGTTACCAGCAACTTTAGACTTCTTTTGTCCTCCGTCTGAAGTTCAGGATGTGGAGTGTGATTCTTGTACTGGTGAGAAAAAGAAAGCTGTTAAATCCTGTTTGACTTGCTTGGCCTCATATTGTGATACTCACGTTCAGCCTCACCATGAGTCTACAGCCTTCAGAAGACACAAACTTGTTATGGCCTTGAGTAACTTACAGGAGAAAATCTGCACACGGCATGATAAGCTTATTGAGGTTTTCTGTCGCACTGATCAGAGAGGTATTTGCTACCAGTGTTTGCTGACTGAACACAAAGACCACAATACTGTGTCAGTTGAAGATATATGGAGGGAGAAAAAGGTATTGTTGTTATTGAAAGAACTTATATAATATGTTGCCTGATTTCTAACATAATAAAGTTCTGAAGTTATATTGTTTTAGCCAGTGGTGTAGCTCTGTCCTAAGTAGTAGATAAATAGATTTATTTATTTAAAAAAATTCTGAAACTGCTTTAATATTCCTCTAGTTTCAAACAGACTTGTGAACGTTGCATACTGTCAGTACTGACCACTTCTTTTCACCTGCACTAGGCAGGTTTATGTAAGTATTCGTATTGCATACATAGACACAGTCAGCAATCTCTATTATCCCATCTCATTGTGCATGCGCCAGTGATCAGCCAGCAGGTGCCATGATTGCAGCAGTAATGAGGAATCCCTACGGCCAATCATTGTCCATGTAGGCATCTTGTTGGCTGCGAGCAGACCTGAGATTCAAACTCACAAACTTGAGATTTTAGCACTGGTGTGCTAGCAGGCACAAAACAGTTGAATTCATTGAATTATTCACTTTTTAAAACTTTCCAAGAATTTTTATATGTGATGTTTCTGTAAATAGTTATATATGCCACATGTATTAAATTATTATCAATATCTGAAAGTCTTTTCCTTTCCAATAGAAGCTCCTAACAGAAGTGCAGATGAATTCCAAGAAAAAACTTCAGAATACTGAAGAAAGGCTTACGATGTTGGTGCAGGGAATGGAGTCTTTTAAGGTAAAGACTGTCTTTAATCATTTAAAAAAAACAATGAATCACTTTAACCAAAGTCCTCCCTAAAATTTGCCCAATTCCAAAACTTTTAATAATCTATAATGGGGACCAAAGGGGGTACTGTAGCTCTCCTTTAAAAAATGTTCTATATTCTGCTGTGTGCTCCCTGCTTTGTCCCTTTTGTGTCTGGGTGGATAAAGTGGTTATAACACATTTATGAACTATTAAAACTATACCAAGATATTTTTTCACCAACTGCTATTTATTATTGTGACCTTGCAAATAACTTTAGCCACATGTGAACATCTTATGTCTGTATCGACTACAGAACTATTCAAGAAAGAACAAAGTGACACTTGAAAGAGCTACCATTTGACTGTTAAACAGCTCCCTGATTGCTTTTAAATAAACAACATGTTGTAAGCAGATAAGAAACAACAGTTAGGACAGAATGGAGGTTAGAATCGTAATCTACAAACCACATTTTGTCATGAAAACACACACGAGAAGTGACAAGGTGTATAGTGATACCACGTTTTTTTCTTTATTACAGCATTAAAATGTATCTCCTACTCAATCTATTTGGCTCACCTGGTTGTTGAAGAGAATCTGTAATTTCTCTCCACCTGTTCTCTTTCTCAACTCGGTTGTGTACTGGTTATTAGATACAACTCCTCCCCCGGATTTCTCATCACTCCATATCTTGTGTTCTCTTTGGCTGTAGTTCGACACTCACTGCCAATCACAACCTGATCGCAACACTTTTTACACTACAGGATTTTGAGTCGCCAGATAATTGGTATGCTAGATATTTTTCTTGAGTCGGCCGAGCGATTGGCAAGCCTCTCAGATTGAGTCGTTAAACAGTTCACACATAGCGATTGAGAGCCGATTTTCGAGCCCCAAGTGAACGACCTGGTGCATCTGTCGGTGACCTGTCGACCCGCAAAAAACGTGTAGTGTGAACTAGGCATAAAAGGACAATTACTTTTTCATATAGGGCCAGTTCATGTTGGACTTTTTTAATAAAACAATAATTTAAATAGGGCTGCCACTAATGAAAAAATAATTCAGAATCTCATTTAAGCTTTATTTATTTTAACAACAAACCTTATGGTATAACAATATGGCACAAAACTAAATGTAAACAGAGTTTATGTCCATATTATCAAATTCTCACGTGCTTCATATTAAACAAAGTGCAACGTGTTTATGGCATTCCGTACACGAAGCAATGTGCTTAAACTTATAGCAGAAATAAAATAGTTGGAGGTAGGCACGTCTCATTAAGCCCAACGTACAGAATGAGCCCAGATTCTAACCTACACATTCACTCAAGAATTACTTTACATTCTAAGCGATGTAAATAAAGTGGTGTTTTACATGAGAAGCTTTCTGTGCTTTGCGCTGCGGCAACCACAAAAAAACGCAAGCCCAACGCAGCAAAGTGCGCAGCGGTCTAACTGAACTAGCTAAGAAATACGGTATTTCAAGATCTCCACGATTAAGAAGCTTAATGAAACAATATAGCAGTAAAAGTTTTGCCGCGTCTCATGCGCCCTAACGGAACTCACTTAGCGTAATGAAACAATACAGACGTGCAACATTGTGCTAGTGCTGCTGTGGTACCATCAAAGCTTTGCACAGTGTACAAACCACTTTTTTGTTTTGTGCCAGTTTTAAGTATTCCCAAACTTTTAATGATTTGGGTCTGGACCAAATACGACTTAAGTCATGCACGCAGCAAGTAGTACTGAGGGAAATTATATAAATGGTTATATGAATGGAAACATTGTAGAAATTAAAAAGGATCATTTATAAACACAGTTTTAAAAACGATGCACCGACTTAAAATATCGACTAGGTCAACCAATCGCAGCAGTCCTAAATTTAAATCTTTTAAATAATTATTTTTTATCTTGGATTTAAAGATCTAAAACAATTAAGTGGGATGCATACAAAAATAAAAAAATGTAGAATGCATAAATCCCATTTTTACCCTAAAACTGGTATCTAGTCTGTACTCAAAACCTTGCTCCAGATAGTTCAGCTACTTTAAATAACCCTGTATAAAATATTCCTAGTGGCATCGCTATTCTTCATTAAACAAAACATTCAATATTATGTGACATTTATTAACCACCCATAATACACTCTCAAATACCTTCCCAGCGATCCGCACAGACAGCAGTGGAGGCCAATGAAAGAATCTGTAATGAAATGATCCAGTTCATTGAGAAAAGGCGTCTTCAAGTGACAGAGCTAATCCGAGCTCAGGAAAAGGCTGAACTTGATCAAGCAGCAGGACTGCAGGAGCAGCTGGAGCAGAAAATTGAATCGATTAAACGAAGATCGGCTGAACTGAAGCTGCTTTCCAGTCAAAATGATCACATTAATTTTCTCCAGGTAGTCTATTTGCACTTGTACGAAGGTGTTTATGTTCATGTTAAATGTTTTTTTACTCACACTTTAATTTTTTTTCCAGGCTTTCCAGTCTCTTTGTGCAGCTATTGAATCTGACAGTAATCTGAGCAGTAGCATAAATACACAGTTTACTTTTGATGAAATTGCAAGTACTCTGTCTGGGGTGAAACAGTCACTGGAGGAAAACTTCAACATCAGAAAAGTATCTGACAAACGTGAGTGAAATTAGTTGCTTAAACTTAATGGATTATATGTTTACCATATAAACTGAACAAAAATAGGAATTCATATCAGTTTTGTACATTTATATTAGTCACACTGTTTGCTACGGCTTTTGAAATGCTTTCAGTGCGAACATGCAAACTCCACACAGAAAGGTCCCGGATTAAAGACCAGGACCTTCTTGCTGTGAGGCGACAGCGCTACCCTCCGAGCCACTGTGCCACCCTGTGGTAAAACAGACAATGAATAAATGAATATGTTTGTGTCCACAGTTTCTTACAGTGAGGTCATTTCTAGTCCAGAACCCACAAGTAGAAGTGACTTCTTAAAATGTAAGTAACTTTTTCTTCCTGGCAATATTAATGAAACAATATTTTACACAACCCTTTGTGTGTTGAAATAAATAGCTTCAATATGCACAAGCTGTACAATATTAACTTTGTTTTAACCATTAGATTCCTGCAAACTTTTGTTGGATCCTAACACGGCAAATCCATCTCTTTACATTGCTGAGGAAAACAGTGCAGCAGAAAGACGTGATCAAGAGCAATCACTTCCTGATCTTTCAGAGAGATTTAGTTACTTTGTGCAAGTGCTTTGTAAAGAAAGTGTATCAAGAAGATGTTACTTTGAGATCGAATGGATGGGACAAAAAGGTGGCACTATTGCAGTCTCATATAAAGGAATAGTAAGGAAAGGGAATTCTTTACATTGCAAAGTAGGACATAACAATCAATCTTGGGGTTTGTTCTGTTCTCCTGCTGGTTCTTATTACATTCATGATAGTAAGAGTGTAGTCTGTTGTTGTAAGTCAAATAAGATCGGAGTGTATCTGGACCACAGGGCAGGAACTCTGTCCTTCTATAGCATCTCTGACAAAATGACTCTCATACACAGAGTCCAGACCACATTCACTCAGCCACTCTACCCTGGATTTTGGGTCAGTCCAAATTCTACAGTTAAACTGTGTAACCAAAAATAATACAATAATAATATAATTTTGTAATAATACAAAATGATACTTTTTAGGCCTAAATATATTGGATTATAATATAATTAGTCCAATGAATTCTTTGTATATGGTATTTTGTACAATTTGTTTCCTAATTTAATATGCAAGCATGGGGCATGGTAATGCATATTATTTATCTCCTTGTAATAACTGCTCATAATAATTGCTGTTTAATATGGGCAGTAGCAGCGTAGCACTTAGTAATCAGAAGGGTATTTTACTGCGGCGCCACCTGAGTGGCCTAAGAACAGCATTTTTATTCAATGTTTTCATCTGTTCTCCATGTTCCCTTTAATTAGTATTTAAACCCTTAGTGTGTCTATGTTTTTGCATAGTATTGTCATTTTTGTTAGCACTGCACCGGGACTTGTTTCTGTTGAGTCTTGTTTTTTCTTAGTTCTTTGCTTCATGATATTGCTGTGCATGACCCAAGCCTGTTATCTCTAGTTATGATTATGGACTGTCCTGTTATTTCTGTGTTTGCATGTGGATTTTGATCTTGATTATTTGACCATTGACCATAAAAAAAAATACGCGCTGAGCATTCACACTAGTCTTGCCTCAAATCATCTAATGTTAAAACTAAAGCAAGAAGATTTAACAAAGAGTATTAAAAATGTATATAACTTAACAAAGCATTATGAACTAAAATTAATTTGATTTAAAAAGTATTAAACTGTATATAAAATGCCCACTTTACTTAATGCTACAGCATTTCTGTTTGCATCTGTTAAAGCAAAGTTCAGTAAATTCAAAAAATTTTTTTACTATATCACCCTTGTAAAATGATATTGTCCCTTAATTTGATAACTGGTTACACAACCTGTAGTAGCAATAACTAAAGCTAAATGTGTTTTACAATTGTATCTTATTCGTTTACACTGTTGTGAAATAGTTTTATCCCACTTTTCTTTTTGCACAACTGCTTTTATTTACACACACAGCTGGGATTTCGGACATAAACAGCTTTTTTTCAGGTTTTGCCTAGAAATGGTTTTAAATAGGTCATTTAAAAAATTTATTTTAAAACTTTATTTACAGCACCTATAGCTGATTATGATATAGCACGGGGCCAGTGATAGCTCAGTGGTTAAGGTACTGGACTAGTAAACAGAAGGTTGCTGGTTCAAGCCCCGCCACCACCAAGTTGCCACTGTTGGGTCCCTGAGCAAGGCCCTTAACCCTCAATTGCTCATTGTGTTCCACTCACTGTGTAAGTCGCTTTGGATAAAAGCCTCTGCTAAATGCTAAAAATGTAAATGTAAATTATGAGGACAAAAAAAATCACAAAAATGTTTTCTGCTTTGGAATGAGTGAACACACCATTAAGCATTGTCTGGACAGATCTATCATATTGGATTTTACACAAACTTTATGTTACAATGTATTATACTGCATTATAATTTGCAGTACAGATACATTTATGATTAAAATTCCCTGACAAAAGTGTTAGCAGAAAAAATTGAAGCTTATACTGATTTATTTGCTGGTCAAGACACACCCTAACACACACTCCCTCATTCATCTGGATTGCATCTCAGAAAATCTCACATTTATCTGTTCCTCTAGCCCAGGGGTGCCCATACTTTAGTGGCTTGAGATCTACTATTTTAGTCAACAGATCATCACGATCTACTTTTTAACTAGGTTGGTCTCATCATCTTTCAAAAAAGCTTTATAGCTTTTTTAAATGCAATTCAGTTTTCTTATATTGATATTCAGCATTACAGGGCAAGTGATTAAAAAATCACACTAACCTTATTCTGATGATTTGCTCTGAATGGTGTCAGCCAGGTTTATGTAGTCTGGACAGTAGGTGCTGATGCATTCATATGAATGTCAGGTTGTAGGTTTAAAATTTCTGTATGTAACATTATTCGTCAGCTTCTTCCAAGTATGAATGAAACAGTCGTCTTTGCAGTGGTCTTGCCCAAATTGAACTGTTTTTTTGTTTGTGTCTGGTTGCACACTCATCTTCACAAACAGTGCAGGTTACAAAAGGAAAAATGTAAAAAATGATACAAACTGGCTACTGATGAATGAAAACTTTTTAGATTTGCAGTGCTGTAGGCGGGCTGAGGTGTAGCTATGGTAACAAACCGCAAATTAAAGAAACAGTGGCCACATTTCATGTCAATCACGTTGACCTGTTTGAATGAGGCGCAATCTACCAGCGTGCACTGGGCACCCCTGCTCTAGCATTTTTATGTCATTGACAGGCTGTGAACATTCAAAACCAAGTGACACACATATAATTCTGCATTATTCCTCATTTATTTGTATTGGACTATTTTCTTCTGTTTTGTATTCACGGTGAATGAATTCTGCTCAAATTATGTTTGTGATGCACCAAATACTCATTGTTATAAATAAAGAGAAAGAATTGCATTTACAGATCAAGCATTTAGAGACATAGGCTACATGGACAAAAGTATGTATACACCCCTTCTGACTGGTTGATTTGACTAGTTATTTAATCTTTTGCCTACATTGCAAACAGGTGGAAAAAATCATGGTTTCAGCCATGCAATCTCCAGAGA
The DNA here is from genome assembly GCF_030014385.1 of Trichomycterus rosablanca. Classification (NCBI taxonomy): domain Eukaryota; kingdom Metazoa; phylum Chordata; class Actinopteri; order Siluriformes; family Trichomycteridae; genus Trichomycterus; species Trichomycterus rosablanca. The sequence goes on from NC_085996.1 coordinate 23,994,130, forward strand.
TAAGCTGTGGCAGCAATTTGTAACTATAAGTGCTTTTACTGTCAAGTAAGAATGTCTAGTAGTTATTCAGCCTAAAGCTTAAAGCATTTAATAAATGCTACCTTTAAAATATCAACACAACAAAAGTCAGGGTCATTTTTGGGTGGACAATGACACTTTACCATTCAGGCTACTATTGATGGCATTTTGATAAAGTAGGAATAATGTTCTGGGGCTGTTTAATAGTTTGGGCTGGATTAGTTCTACTGAAGGAAAATCGTATGCTACAAAGCTTAGGTTGTCCTGAAAAAAGGTAGAAGCATTGTTAATACTATAGTAATAAAAGTGTTAAGCACCTAGTCTGTTTCCAGGAACTTGTCATGATTTACATAATCCCTCCCCTCTATCCCAGTGCAGCTACAGACAGAGATGTCTAGCATTGCACTTACAGACAAGTGTATGACACAGAATATAGCCATGATCCTTCACTACACATTGCAGTTTCTTGATTTAAAAAGCTGCCTGGTTGGCATTGTTGTTTTCTTATTACTTCTTGATATAATAAGAAATAAAAATCCACCAAAATTTCCACCAGGACCCATGCCATTACCTTTTGTGGGGAATATCATTACTGCACTTGACTTCAAAACCATAGATAAGGTAGGGTTAAAATCTTTTTGTGTTTTCATGTACTTTCCTCTTAGGAATTACCTGGTACTGGGTTCTTTATATCAATCCTGCAAAATAAAATAAAAAAATTCTACATTTATTATTTTGTTTTGTTTATTATTTTTTAAGTTTTTAATGGCTAGAGTTACTCACTACCAGGATCACTTTGAAAATTCTTCATGCAGATGTCTAAACAAACATGCTGCTTGATCCTATAAACTGTTTAGTGTATGTTTAACTGCAGTGCAACCACCAGAACATATTTATCATTTTCCAAAAACCTGCATCAAAGTACTAGTTTTCCTTTTAAAAGGAACAGTTATGGATATGATAATGAAGATACTAATTAAACACTATTGTATGTAAACCATTTATAAAGTAAATGCTGTGCCCTCTTTGCTTTTCCTTGACATTGCATAAAATGAGTCAGAAGGAATGATTTTAGATTATAAAAACAAATCTTGATACTATATAATTGTAATATGAAAAATTTTAAAAAACTTACCACATTTTAAAGTTATTCATTCATTTATTCATTTATTGTCTTTTATACCACTGCTTATCCTGGTCAGGGTCGTAGTGGGTCTGATTTATTGGGCTAAAGGCAGGAAACACATCGGAAAGGTTGTCAAGTTATGCCAGACTTATATTTGTTATATTATATAAAACAGTTTGAATTAGTATTTGCTACTGAATAACTTGTGGTTGCTCCAGCAGTGACTGCAAGTAAACACTTTCTGGGCTTTGATATTAGTCTTTCATGTTACTTTGAAGGACTTTTAGCCAACATTTCTCTTTAGAACTGCTGTGAATCACTGCAAATTATCCAGGCATAAAATGTTTATATAAGGTTTCACCACATCTCTATTCTGTTCAAGTTAGGACTTTGACTGGACCATTAGTGTTGTGGAATCATGACCACTAAGCACAGCTGAGTCTAGAGACATTTGCAGGTCTTTAAATGTTTTTTTTCTGGAATTGTTTTGTGACTTTCTAAATAATGTTTTACCAAAATATAAAAAAAAAAATGTTCAGGCCAGCTGCTCCTAGTCTCTCTCACTGTTGTTTGTTGGAGTCCTAAAGCAAAAACAAGGCTTTAGTATAAAAATTGTTCTTAGTTCCTATACAATATCCTTAGATCTTGAACTTTAAGTGCTTGACTTTGATGGTAAGGTTAAAGTTACTTAAGACGTGTATTATACAAGGCTATCTGAAATCAAGCCTAAAGTTCAGTTAGCTAATGTGGTTTACAGTGATTAACTGTTCACAAGGGTACGATTTTACAAGAGTGATATGAGCATTGGCATTTTTTCACTTGAGTTTCCGTGTAGAAAATCATATGTTGTATAATCTAAAATCAGTTATTGTATCAAATATGCAACATAAAGGGGGCAGTTACTTTTTCTCACTACACTACTTATTATCACAGATGGTTGCAATTAAAACTATTGCAATTTTTTAATAATGTAGTTTTTTAGAATCTTTTTTTAGAAGTACCATGGCATATGGTGTATTTTTAAGAAAGGGAATTATGGAATAAACAACAAAAAACAAGTAATTGATAAAAAAAATATGATGATTTAATGATGATGATAATAAGTACTGTAACTCTTACTGTAAATCTTTCTGGCTCACTGTATTTCCTTGTCCACGTGTTTTCAGTTCAGTCCACAAGGGGTGCTGTTGTGATATCTGTGTAAAGTGTTTTGTAAAAGTTATGTTAGTGCTGGAAAACAACTGCTAGTAAAGATAAAGCAACAGTAAATCATAATTTTGTCTTATCTGAACAGCTAACTAAGGAGTATGGAGATGTTTTCAGCCTACGACTGGGAAGTGAGAAAACAGTGTTTATCTCTGGTTACAAAATGGTGAAGGAGGCCCTCGTTACTCAGCTCGACAGCTTCGCTGACCGTCCTGTTATCCCCCTTTTTCAAAAACTCTTTAAAGGACTTGGTGAGTATAACAATTGGTATACTGACTGAAGCACATACAATCAATTCCTGAATGATAGGTTAAAAAAGTAAAGAATAAATGACGTTATTCAGAATCATGCCTTTGATCTTATTATCAAGCTATGGGCCCTTTACAACCCAAAAGCACTTTCTGTTTTACACCACTGTATGTATTTACTATTTATCATTTTGATTCTTTTGGTGATGGGTGGCACAGTGTCTGCACTGTTGTCTCACAGCAAAAAGGTCCTGGGTTAGATTCCCAGATGGAGCAGTCTGGGTCTTTTCTGTGTGGATTTTGCATGTTCTCCCTGTGTGGGTTTCCTCCGGGAGCTCTGGTTTCCTCCCACAGTCCAAAACATGCAGTCAGTGTAAGGTGTGCGACTTTGGTTACCCCTGGCGCTGTTAGAGCATTAGGGTGTGTAGGTCGCAAGGCCGAGGTAAGCTAGGGTTTTGGTTCTCTTCGTTAGGGACAGCCGGTGCGATTTTGTGCAGCCCTCGAGCTGCTGTTTATTTTGGCGTTCCAAGCCAGCCATAGCTAGCAATGCTAGCATTAGGCTAAAGCTAAGCTAATCGCCATTCCACAGCAGCTCTTTAGCCAGAAGGCCAGTGGGTTTGTGTCAGCCGGATTGGCTGAGCGGGTTAAGGCACTGTTTTTCCATTCGCCTCGGTTCGAATCCGCCCTTTTTGGCTTCCACGGCAACCATTTTACTCCGGCTCCTTCCCAGCCAGATCGTGCTGGTGACACGGCTGGAGTGGCTTTATCATAAGCCAATTTTGCTCTGGCTCCTTTCCAGCCAGATCGTACTGGTGACACGGCCGGAGTGGCTTTGTCATAAGCCGATTTTGCTCTGGCTCCTTCCCAGCCAGATCGTGCTGGTGACACGGCCGGAGTGGCTTTATCATAAGCCGATTTTGCTCTGGCTCCTTCCCAGCTTGATCGTGCTGGTGACATGGCCGGAGTGGCTTTATCATAAGCCGATTTTGCTCTGGCTCCTTCCCAGCTTGATCGTGCTGGTGACATGGCCAGAGTGGGCTTTTACAAGCCGTTTTGTTTTTCGTTCATTTTCGTTACCCGGGTTTTAATTTCGAGGTGTTTCTCCCACTGCGCCATTTACAAGCGCATCGGCTTCATTCTACTCTGGCCCTGCTACGGCGCAACAAGGCTAGCGACCACCTCGCCCCTGAGCGATCCGGGTTCGCGCCCCGTGCTTCCCCTTTTCCCTTGTGTGTTTTTTCTCTTTCAGTTATCTTCGGCGCCAGCAGCTTCGTTCGGGGTTCCCCACCCCGTTCCCGTTATTTTCTCCCTTTTGTGTTGTCTTTTGTTTACTATTATTTATTGTTAAATAAAAATTATCATTTGAATTATAATTTGTTCTCTGCATCTTTGGGTCCTACCTCTCCCCTCATAAGTCAGGTTAATTGGAGACACTAAATTGCCCTATAGGTGAATGGGTGAGTGATTTGCGTGTATGTGTGTCTGCCCTGCGAAGGACTGGCGCCCTGTCCAGGGTGTTACCTTGCACCCATTGAAAAGCTGGGATAAGCTTCAGCAAACTCGCAATTAAGAAAGTGAGTGAGTGAGTGGTTATGGGCGGCACAGTGGCTCGGTGCGTAGCACTGTTGTCTCACAGCAAGAAGGTCCTAGGTTTGATTCCCAGGTGGAGCAGTCTGGGTTCTTTCTGTGTGGAGTTTGCATGTTCTTCCTGTGCCTGTGTGGGTTTCCTCAGACAGTCCAAAAACATAGTCAGGTTAACTGCAGCTACTTAAATTGCCTAAAGTGTGTGTGTGTGTTTGTATTTGAATGTGCAAGTTTGTTTGCCCTGTAATGGACTGGCGACCTGTCCAGGGTGTTTCAACCTTTCGCCCAGTGAATTATACCCACCACGACTCTGAAAGGATAACAAAACAAACAAAAACAAAAAACAGTGGTAAAACAGACAATTGGTTATATAGTTTCTGCAATTCATATATATATATATATATATATATATATATATACAGTGTATCACAAAAGTGAGTACACCCCTCACATTTCTGCAGATATTTAAGTATATTTTTTCATGAGACAACACTGACAAAATGACACTTTGACACAATGAAAAGTAGTCTGTGTGCAGCTTATATAACAGTGTAAATTTATTCTTCCCTCAAAATAACTCAATATACAGCCATTAATGTCTAAACCACCAGCAACAAAAGTGAGTACACCCCTAAGTGAAAGTTCCTGAAGTGTCAATATTTTGTGTGGCCACCATTATTTCCCAGAACTGCCTTAACTCTCCTGGGCATGGAGTTTACCAGAGCTTCACAGGTTGCCACTGGAATGCTTTTCCACTCCTCCATGACGACATCACGGAGCTGGCGGATATTCGAGACTTTGCGCTCCTCCACCTTCCGCTTGAGGATGCCCCAAAGATGTTCTATTGGGTTTAGGTCTGGAGACATGCTTGGCCAGTCCATCACCTTTACCCTCAGCCTCTTCAATAAAGCAGTGGTCGTCTTAGAGGTGTGTTTGGGGTCATTATCATGCTGGAACACTGCCCTGCGACCCAGTTTCCGGAGGGAGGGGATCATGCTCTGCTTAGTATTTCACAGTACATATTGGAGTTCATGTGTCCCTCAATGAAATGTAACTCCCCAACACCTGCCGCACTCATGCAGCCCCAGACCATGGCATTCCCACCACCATGCTTGACTGTAGGCATGACACACTTATCTTTGTACTCCTCACCTGATTGCCGTCACACATGCTTGAGACCATCTGAACCAAACAAATTAATCTTGGTCTCATCAGACCATAGGACATGGTTCCAGTAATCCATGTCCTTTGTTGACATGTCTTCAGCAAACTGTTTGCGGGCTTTCTTGTGTAGAGACTTCAGAAGAGGCTTCCTTCTGGGGTGACAGCCATGCAGACCAATTTGATGTAGTGTGCAGCGTATGGTCTGAGCACTGACAGGCTGACCCCCCACCTTTTCAATCTCTGCAGCAATGCTGACAGCACTCCTGCGCCTATCTTTCAAAGACAGCAGTTGGATGTGACGCTGAGCACGTGCACTCAGCTTCTTTGGACGACCAACGCGAGGTCTGTTCTGAGTGGACCCTGCTCTTTTAAAACGCTGGATGATCTTGGCCACTGTGCTGCAGCTCAGTTTCAGGGTGTTGGCAATCTTCTTGTAGCCTTGGCCATCTTCATGTAGCGCAACAATTCGTCTTTTAAGATCCTCAGAGAGTTCTTTGCCATGAGGTGCCATGTTGGAACTTTCAGTGACCAGTATGAGAGAATGTGAGAGCTGTACTACTAAATTGAACACACCTGCTCCCTATGCACACCTGAGACCTAGTAACACTAACAAATCACATGACATTTTGGAGGGAAAATGACAAGCAGTGCTCAATTTGGACATTTAGGGGTGTAGTCTCTTAGGGGTGTACTCACTTTTGTTGCCGGTGGTTTAGACATTAATGGCTGTATATTGAGTTATTTTGAGGGAAGAATAAATTTACACTGTTATATAAGCTGCACACAGACTACTTTTCATTGTGTCAAAGTGTCATTTTGTCAGTGTTGTCCCATGAAAAGATATACTTAAATATCTGCAGAAATGTGAGGGGTGTACTCACTTTTGTGATACACTGTATATATATATATATATATATATATATATTCAATATGGTTATCGATAGCCATATAATTTTAATTTTTTACTTATATTTAATTTTTTCATACATACACTTTATCTGTAACTTTATTCCAGTGAGATACATCAGTATGTTCTTTTGTATGTTGTGAAGGTGTTGGCCTGAGTAATGGGTACCTGTGGAAGAATCAGAGGAAGTTTGTCATCACACATCTGCGCTCTTTTGGTGAAGGAAAAAAGGGAATCGAGCTGAGCATCCAGCAAGAGAGCAACTTCCTATGTGATGCCTTCAAAGCAGAACAGGGTGACTAGCCACTTCAAGACTTATAATTATAAAGCCCACCTGCAGTGGAGCTTGGTTACAGATAAATGTCCTTGTGCTTTGCAAAATATGGCCAGCAGATGGTGCATGGAGGCGCATAGGAATAACAAGTCAGTTCAACTGCATCTTTTCATCTGCACGAGACGAGTTTATAGGTGGATCAGCTTTGTGTACAGAGAGACACAACCTGGTCCTCATTATCCTTCATCTCTGTGCAGGTGCCATCAATCAGCTAGCAGAGGTCATAATTGCATCAGTTATTATTAGGAATCCCCCCCAGGCACCCCCATTAAACAACAGCCAATTGTTGTTTGTGTAGGTGCCCAGTTTTTCAACCGATGAGATATGTCAGCTCTGGTGTGCTAGCGTGTTTTTACTGCTGTGCCACATGAGTATTGTTTTACCTTGATTAAGCATTCTGCATTTTAACATTTTAAAATTTTTTAATTTTCAATTCTTGCCGGTCGGGGCTACACCTGGCGCCTCAGCGGTGAGGTGCGAGTCACCTCATTATGTAGCGGTAAAAAAATGAGATTGAATCTTATTTAAGCACTTTGCTATATTCATTTCACATCATATATGTCATACATCATTTATACTTTAAACAAAGACATACATTGTATGACCAATGAGCTTGTTGGACATCTTATTTAAAAAAAACAAATGGTATTAAAAGTGACCACTATGTGGTGTTTTTATCTGTACAACAGTCACATTTCTGAGAAGTCTTCTCACAACAATTTGAATTGTGTCTGTGGGAATTTGTGCCTATTCACTCAAAAGAGCAATTGTATGACTGGACACTGATGTTGGTCAAGAAAGCCTTAATTGATGTTCCAGTTCATTCTAAAGCTGTTCAGTAGGGTTGAGGTCAGCACTCTGTACAGGTCACTGGAGTCTGAAACCAAGCTTTTTTATGTCTTTATAGACTTTGTGCACAGGAGCACAGTCATGCTAAACTGTTGCTGCAAAGTTGGAAGCATGTAAAGTATAATTAATCTTTTTTGTTCTACAGGTCCTTTTAATCCTCAGTTCTACCTGTACAATGCAATCTCAAACATCATCTGTGCTTTAGTTTTTGGCCATCGCTTCGAATACCATGATGAGAAGTTTCAGAATATCTTGAATTTGGACTCTGAAGCCATCATGTTGGCAGGTTCTGTCCATGCTCAAGTAAGTAGAGAGAAATTAGATATTAATAATATACTGTAGAACCAATGTCACTATTTTAATTTACCACTTTATAGAACAGAAATATGTTTTCAATAATAATTATAAAATAATTCTGGAATATAGGCTGTATGAAGAGAACTGTTCTTTCCAGTGTGAATGATATATATATATATATAAGTATTTTTGTATAAAATAAGTATTTGGTCAATAACAAAAGTTCAACTCAATACTTTGTAACATAACCTTTGTTGGCAATGACAGAGGTCAAATGTTTTCTGTAAGTCTTCACCAGGTTTGCACACACTGTAGCTGGTATTTTGGCCCATTCCTCCATGCAGATCTCCTCTAGAGCAGTGATGTTTTGGGGCTGTCGCTGGGCAACACGGACTCCACAAGTTTTCTATGGGGTTGAGGTCTGGAGACTGGCTAGGCCACTCCAGGACCTTGAAATGCTTTTTACGGAGCCACTCCTTCATTGCCCGAGCGGTGAGTTTGGGATCATTGTCATGCTGGAAGACCCAGCCACGTTCCATCTTCAATGCTCTCACTGATGGAAGGAGGTTTTGGCTTAAAATCTCATGATACATGGCCCCGTTCATTCTTCCCTTAACACGGATCAGTCGCCCTGTCCCCTTTGCAGAAAAACAGCCCCAAAGCATGATGTTTCCACCCCCATGCTTCACAGTAGGTATGGTGTTCTTGGTTTTTTCTTCTTCCTCCAAACACGACGAGTTGAGTTTTTACCAAAAAGTTCCATTTTGGTTTCATCTGACCACATGATATTCTCCCAATCCTCTTCTGGATCATCCATATGCTCTCTGGCAAACTTCAGACGGGCCTGGACATGTACTGGCTTAAGCAGGGGGACACGCCTGGCACTGCAGGATTTGAGTCCCTCTCGGCGTAGTGTGTTACTGATGGTAGCCTTTGTTACTTTGGTCCCAGCTCTCTGCAGGTCATTCATCAGGTCCCTCCGTGTAGTTCTGGGATTTTTGCTCACCGTTCTCATGATCATTTTGACCCCACGGGATGAGATCTTGACCCCAAGGGAGATTATCAATGGTCTTGTATGTCTTCCATTTTCTTACAATTGCTCCCACAGTTGATTTATTCACACCAACCTGCTTGCCTATTGTAGATTCACTCTTCCCAGCCTGGTGCAGGTCTACAATTTTCTTCCTGGTGTCCTTCGACAGCTCTTTGGTCTTGGCCATGGTTGAGTTTGGAGTCTGACTGTTTGAGGCTGTGGACAGGTGTCTTTTATACAGATAACGAGGTCAAACAGGTGCCATTAATACAGGTAACGAGTGGAGGACAGAAGAGCTTCTTAAAGAATAAGTTACAGGTCTGTGAGAGCCAGAAATCTTGCTTGTTTATTATTGACCAAATACTTATTTTCCACCATAATTTAAGAATAAATTCTTTAAAAATCCTACAATGTGATTTCCTGGATTTTTTTTCCCTCATTTTGTCTCTCATAGTTAAAGTGTACCTATGATGAAAATTACAGACCTCTCTCATCTTTCTAAGTAGGAGAACCTGCACAATCAGTGGCTGGCTAAATACTTTTTGACCCCACTGTATATATATATATATATCCTAATTTTGCTTCTTTGTGGACTCTGGTAGTTGTATAATATCTTCCCTCGCCTCTTTGAGTACCTTCCTGGCCCACATCAGAAGATGTTTTCTAACTATGAAAAGATTAAGGACTTTCTAAAAGATGAAATAAGAAAACACAAAGAGGACTTGGATCCCTCAGATCCACGAGACTACATAGACAACTACCTTTTAGAAATAGAGAAGGTTTGTTTAATATTAACATTATTCACATTTTTTAAAATGCTTGTCATGTACCTATATATCTTTAGTTTTGTAAAAACCTGATAATAATCCTAATAACACTAACACAAGATGTACAACTTCTTTTTAATTTTTTTAGAAAGACAGTGACCCTGAGGCTGGTTTTAACATTGAGACATTATTGGTTGCCATGTTGGACCTGTTTGAAGCAGGGACAGAAACCACAGCTACTACACTACGCTGGGGTCTACTCTATATGATAAAGTACCCTGACATTCAGAGTAAGTGCACAAAGAATGAACTAAAGGAATGTCATATTTCAAACATCATACACTATTACTTTGACAATACAAACACAAGTAGAATGCAGCTAAATATTCTGGCTGAAGTCTGATTTCATAATTAGGTTAATATGAAACAATATACTTTGATGTTTGATGTTAAATGTACATACCCTAAATAGATGATCTTAAATCATTTTTATATGCATTCATTTACATATTTTTAAATTGCAGTAACAACAGGAAGCTATTTGTTCATTCTCTTGAACATTTATTTCACTGACAAAAGTACAATGAAAACGTTATTGTTTTCACTGACCAACTTGACTGTACTTAACTGCAACTCACTTTTCCTATTAATTAGACTTTTTAATCATTTAGGAACTAAGGATACTAATTGTTGCAGTTTTGCAAGTGGAATTTTACCAGATTCAGGCTTTATATAAGACTTCAACTACTTAACAATCCGTGATCACCTTTGTCTGGTTCTCTTTTTCATGATTTCCTGTACCTTTTCAATAGGAAACTGATCTGGACTGCCGGCAGGCACATGCACTTATAAAGATAACAATCTGAATGGTCCTGATTTAATTTCCATTAAGATGCTGTGGCAAGACCTTAAACAGGCAGTTCATGCCTGAAAACCTTCAATGTAGCTGAAGTTAAACAATTCTGCAAATAGATAATTGCTCCATAGCGATGTAAAAGATTCTGCAAGTATCACAAATATCACAATATCACAAATATTTAATTGCAGATGTTACTGCCAAGGCTGGCACAAGCGGTTATTAGGTTTATGGGGGCAATAACTTTTTCACACTGGTGATATAGGTTTGGAATGAAACTTTAGATTAATGAAATTGAATGATCTCTGTGTTGAATCGTGTTGTCTGTATCTTATATTAAAATTAGTTGAAAGATCGGGTGAGGGGCAAATGCTTTTCCAAACAACTGCATCCCCAAGCCCAAATGACAGTACATATCACAGTAGCATGATGGTTTCTAATGCAATCAAAGGTCAAAGGTCATGCATATTTACCAGTCGTTTTCAGATCTGTTCTAGATAGAAAAAAACTGAGATTTCTCCATATTGATGTGACAGTATATGATAAAAGACCTGCATTAATTGATTGATTTTGAACTGATTGATAATCGTCCTGTGACAAATACAATTAAATTGGTCAGCCAAAACATTCAAAGTCATTTCATTGTACTTTTGTCAATTAAATAAAGATTCAAGTGAATTACAAAACCACAGATCAAAGAAAAACTTGCAGTAAACACTTACACCTTAGGGAGTAGTATAATTTTATTATTTATTCATAATGTTACTATTCTCTTCAGAAAAGGTACAGGAAGAGATTGATAGAGTGATCGGACAGTCACGTCAGCCCAGCATGGCTGACAAGCCCAACATGCCCTACACCGAAGCAGTCGTCCATGAGATTCAACGGTTCGGCAACATTGTTCCTTTGGGTTTAACAAAAATGGCCTGTAAAGATACCACCCTGGGTGGATACTTCATACCTAAGGTTCAACTTTTTAAATAAAAAACAAATGACAAACAAATGAATAACAAATCATTAAATCAGAAATTTTACAAATTCAACATAACTGATACAACTATTCTTTTTATCATAAGGGCACATCTGTGAATACAAACCTGTCATCTGTGCTTAATGACAAGACCATGTGGGAAACACCAGAAAAATTCAATCCAGGACACTTTTTGAATGATAAAGGCCAGTTCGTAAAGAAGGATGCCTTTCTGCCTTTTTCAGCAGGTAAACTGAATATGAAGTAATGTGCAGCTATTTCATTGATAAATAAAAAATAGTTGAACTAAGATCAAATTAAAAACAATTAAAAGTGGTAAAATCAAAAGTTTAAATTATTACACTGTGTAATTAATCGTTATTAGTAAAATAATCAGTAATTATTTTATGGGTCCTGATGAAAAGTGAGTGAGCATGTGCATGAATGTCCTACAAGGCAGGTCTAAAAGTGCTTTATCTTCAGTTATTCATCTTGGAATGTTTGACAATTATAGATGTCAAAAAAGATTAACAAATTTTGGCTTAACACATTAAGGAACCATGTAAAGTATACAAAAATCAGAGCTGGGCGGTATGACGGTACAATCGGTATAGCGGTTTTGATTCCTCGTACAGTATGGATTTTTCATATACTGCCATTCCATAGCACAGTTCATTTTAACAGCTGTAGGCTTCAATAGGCAGCAAATCATATAATGAAATCAAATAATGTTCGCCGCTAACAGTGCTATGGAGCGCTGTGCAGATTAGATACAGCTCACTTGTTAACCAGGTAGTGTTAGCATGACAGTGTTAACAGATAATAGAGAGTTTTTTAATATGGTAAATATGAGGTTTTCTCAATATAAACAAAAACAACAAAGAAATGAGCTGTGTCGGCAGCTTAGAAGTTTTTTTTTATTTTCTGACAGATTAAAACACTATATACTGTAATTTTGTCAGGGCACGGTTGCAATGTTACTACCGGGCAAAAATACTTCTGTTTAAATGCTATACCAACATTATACCAACAAAACACATATGAAACAAAACACAAAATAATATAAAAAAATAAGCTGAAAATTTTTAGAACTAGCTTATCCTTATATTAGTGTTTCTATTGCACACAAAATAAAGGACATCACTGCTTTCTTAAAAAAATAATATACATTGCAAATAATTGATTTTTACATGTTATTTGTTTGGATTAAATAAATTTGTCTAGTTTAGGACTTGGATTAGAATTGAAAGTCACTTTATGAGTAATGGATTTTACAAAATGTCTTGTAATTGTATGTCACATTTAAATGGGTTTCTTATTGTACTTATTTGTTGTTGGACAGGAAGGAGAGCATGCCTGGGAGAACAGCTGGCTCGTATGGAACTCTTCTTGTTCTTTACATTTCTTCTACAGCGCTTTACATTTTCCCCTGGTCCTGAAGAGAAATTAAGTCTGGAGGGACAGTTGGGCTTTACTTATGCACCTCAACCCTTTCGCATGGTTGCAGTCTTAAGATGAGACCTCACAGACCGGAGGAAGTTGTAGTTTTTGTGAGAAACAATCCACACAGATTTCAGATGGTGACTATTTAGAAAAGTGATGTAATTTTTTTTTATCCAGTCTAAATATTTACAATAAAATGTATGGTCATTGGCAGACACTCTTATTCAGGTGCTTAAAATATACTTTAGCATCCATGACTGGTTGCTTCCTAAAACCATGTACCCCTACTCTTAATAGCCTGCACACTACCATGCAGATTACAAAGATGTTTACGTGACATTCACATGGATTGCCCAAAGTGCAGATGTATACTGTTACACAAGAAGGAAAGAATGTCAGGGGGAACAGCTGACTCGTATGTAGTTCTTCATGTTTTTGACAGTTCCTCTGCAGTGCTTTACATAATAAACAAGCATGGGGGCCCAACTGTGCTTAACTTTGGTTGTGTCCTAAACCAGAGTTCCTTTAGCCCACCAGCCTGCAGATTGTAAAGACTTTATTGTTTTGAAACACACATTTTACATGGAGAGCTTGATAATTATGCAAAGTACATTGCATTATAAATAAATTGTAATTAAGCTTGTGGGGGGTCTGGAGCCTATTCCAGCTTTTCAATGGGTGCAAGGCACACAGTAACACCCTGGACAAGGCACCAGTCCATCGCGGGGCAGACACACACACACACACACACACACACACACACACACACACACACACACACATACACACACCCATTTACCTATAGGGCAATTCAGTGTCACCAATTAACTTGACTGCATGTTTTTGGACTGTGGGAGGAAACCGGAGCTCCCAGAGGAAACTCACGCAGACACTGGGAGAACATGCAAACTCCGCACAAAAAGGACCCGGACCACCCCACCTAAGGATCAAACCCATGTGTTATATTTGTTGGTTCAGGTACTTATGTGAATTAATACAGGCTAATCCAGACACCATGGATTACATATGCTTTATAACTCACATTTTAGTTGAATAAGGATACACTTGGTGTTATAGATAGATAGATAGATAGATAGATAGATAGATAGATAGATAGATAGATAGATAGATAGATAGATAGATAGATAGATAGATAGATAGATAGATAGATAGATAGATAGATAGATAGACTTTTTTGAACCAGGGAAATTATTGAACCTTTGGGAATTATTATTGTTAATGTTGTTATGGTTATCAGTGGTAAAATACAGTGAATTCCTGTGGATAAGACACACCCCAGGAGCCATATCATACCATCATTCATATCTTGACTGCATATTCCATATATGCATGTCGGTTTATAAATAAATCATTCCATTGGCTAATAATTATGAACTCTTCTGACCGGTTGAGGCACCTGCACGGGGGTGGCTGATTACAGATTGCAGTGCGTGGCTCTTGCTCGAAAACGATTGCTGGCTGAGTGCATGTGGGAGTCATGTGATAGGCTCTGGGGTTAGGGTGGTGGTAACAAAGATAGAGATAAGCTCTAACTTCCACAACTGGATTGGGGACATGGAGGAAAAATAATAAATAAAAGATTTTAAAAAAAGACACTGGGCAAAAATCACACCCATGGGAAAGTTGCAAGAAACAAAGCACTGCTGACCACAAAAAAACATAAAAGGGTTATCAAGCATTTGCTGAAAGGGTCTAGATGACCCTCAAGACTTTCAGATAATATTGAGTGGACTAAAGAGTCAAAGGTAAATCTTGTGTAAATCTAACACTGCATTACACCATAAAAACATCATACCAACAGTCAAACATGCTTCTGCAGGACCTGGACGACTTGTCATAATTAATGGAACCATGAACTCTGCTCTCTATCAAAACATCCTGAAGGACAACTGGACAACAAGTTGATGGGGTGGGGTGGTGACTCTGGCTTTGGGTTTCCTCTCTTTTCTCTTGTCTGAGAATTTGGTTGTTGCAGAGAGCCAGAGCAGCTTGTCATACACTGATCAGCCATAACATTAAAACCACCTCCTTGTTTCTACACTCACTGTCCATTTTATCAGCTCCACTTACCATATAGAAGCACTTTGTAGTTCTACAATTACTGACTGTAGTCCATCTATTTATATACATACTTTTTAGCCTGCTTTTACCCTGTTCTTCAATGGTCAGGACCACCACAGAGTAGGTATTATTTGGGTGGTGGATCATTCTCAGCACTGCAGTGACACTGACATGGTGGTGGTGTGTTAGTGTGTGTTGTGCTGGTATGAGTGGATCAGGCACAGCAGCACTGCTGGAGTTTTCAAATATCTTGTCCACTTACTGTCCACTCTGTTAGACACTCCTACCTAGATGTAAAGTTGGTCATCTTCTAGACCTTCATCAGTGGTCACAGGACGCTGCATTAATTAGTGTCTTCACTTCCCAAACCATTAAAAAGTCTTATTAATAGGAACAGTGAGAAAACATAGTCCTACACACGCCCTACTTTTATCAGTTAAATAAAGATTCAAGAGAATTAACAAATCACAGATTCTTCTTTTCTTTGCATTTTACAAATGTCCCAACTTTTCTTGAAATAGTGTTTGTGTATGAACTGTATGAACTGCATCATTGTCAAATAAAATGTATAAAAAACTTTATAATGCTACCGTCCCAGTTTCGCAGGGTGAAAAATACCAGTGAAAGTTCAAGTTGTAGATAAAGAAAATCTACAAAAAGACCATAATGTTCTAACAATATTGTACATTACTTTCAGGATCTTGCAATTGTTCTTTATAACATAATATTATTTAATAAAATAATTTATCTTTTTTAGTCTAATTCGAAAAAATCATGCAAATCATTTTGTGTCTGGACCTATAGTGTATCCAAAAATAAGCATATACAGTACATACAGTAATTTCCTGTTTTAATCACAGTGTTAGATGTGTAGTGGTGAAAAGGTAAACAGAAGGGTATTTTTCCCCCTCTAGGAATTTGTAGTAGCTTACACAACCCCCTCCCTCTGCTTTAGTTGAGCTACGGGCAAAGATCTCCAGCATAATAAAGCAATAAGCCACGAGAGGCCGTGCATTACTGTGATTTTAGCACGGGGATGACGTTTTTGGCACGACGCGAAGCGGAGTGCCTAAAACTTCTTTCCCCGTGCTAAAATCATAACAGTAATGCACGGTCTCGAGTGGCTTATTGCTTTTATAAAACGGCGGTCAACATAAAATATAATAAATACAACAATGTTTAATTCATAAATGTATTTATTGTGTATAAACTTACAATAAAGCATTCTTCCACGACGCAAAATAGTTCGATTAACAGTGCTGCTAGGCAACATGAGGGCGAAAATAACATTAATTTTTTCTATTCAGTGGCGTATTAATATGGAATGATGTGAGGTGGTCATAGGTGTGCGTTTATGGGGATTTTACAACGGCTTCGAACGCGGCTCAGCCAATCAGATTTTAGGACCGGAACTATCCGTTTTATAACAGCCATTTACAGACAAGTACAACACACTGTAAAACACAAAGCCAAAATCCAGCCATGATCTTTGATTACATATTGGAGTATCTTAATTTACAGAGCTGCCTGATTGGCATATTTATTTTCCTTCTGCTTATTGATATCATCAAGAATAAAAATCCATCCAACTTTCCACCAGGACCCATGCCTCTTCCCTTTGTGGGAAATGTCTTCACTGAACTTGATTTCAAGACCATAGACAAGGTGAGGTTAAAACATGTTCAGCTTTTTGTATACTTCGTGATCTAGAGCTAGATTTAAAGAAACCTTCTATGTATTTAAAATAAGCATTACAAAAAATAAATATATATCTTTCTTTGCCTAATGCTCTAGTCAACTCATTCTTTCACAAATGTTTGTAAAGACAGACTGCATGTCTAAGTGTTTCATTTTATACACCTGTGGCAGTAGAACTGAATGAAACATTTGAGTTTAATCATTAATAAGTGTGTCGCAATACTTTTGTCCATATAGTGTATGTTGTGTGTGGGTTTCAGGAATACAGATGATTGTGGTGCATTTTACTGCTAACTGTTTACTGTGTAACTGATCGTCATGTTGCTTTTAAGTCAAACTGGATTGTTTTTTTTTTTTAAATAACTGCTGCTTTTCTTTTATGCCATTATTAGTCTGTTAAAATCTTGTGTAGTGCTCATGTCTGGGGAGTATTTGTGGTTTTAATAGTTTTGTCCTTGAGAACCTCCTTTACTTTCATCATGATTGTTTGATGAAACTTGTTACACTTAATTGTTCTAATCATTGGCAAAATTTTTATAATTACATCAATACATATATTTAATTATATTCTGTCATTTTGCTGCAGCTTGCTGAAGAGTATGGAGAGGTTTTCAGTCTACGATGGGGCAGTGAAAAAGCTGTGTTTATCTCTGGGTACAAATTGGTAAAGGAGGCCCTTGTTACTCAGCTGGACAACTTTACCGAGCGTCCTGTTGTCCCCCTTTTTCACAAAGTCTTTAAGGGCCTTGGTAAGTAAAAAAATACATTTTGGCTAGCACATACAGTCAGCTCCAGAATGCTTGTCTCTCTTGTGAATAATGTATAAAAATGTATTTTTAAATGTCTTAGCAATTTATTCATTTTTAAACTAAATCCAGTATATTATTATTATTATTTTATTATTAATATTTTATTATTATGTTGGCCTCCCTGTAAAAGAATGCAAGTGTGTTTTGGCCCCTACATTGACATAATGATGCTAAGGCAAAAATTACTTCAAGGATCATGGTTGAGTATTTAAAAAAGTCAGTAGCACCAAGTCTCTAAATCTACAATTAGACACAATCTAACAAACTATTTGGAAAGCAAAGCCAGAAGTTTTTTAGGCAACAAACACAGAGGAGTATGTAAAAGAACTACACCCACTGGTGAAAATGGTAAAGCATCTGAGACTGTTAGGGTCTGTTTTTCCTTTAAAGGTCTTGGGTAAGTTTTTAAAATACATGGCTTTAAGAAAATCTAGCAGCCTTTACAACGTAGCAAAACCAAGCGGTAGTTGGATTTTCTAGCAAGATAATTACTTTTACTTTCTTCCAAATCAATTAAAAAAGGTTGCACAACATTTTTGTAAGATTAATTAACCAAAAGGACATTTTTTACCCATTTAATTGTTTACTTTAGTTCAATTGGTGTATTTTCAGTGTTTTTAAGTATTATCAATTATGCAATATCACACGAGAGGGAGTGCTCTTATACTAAATATAAGCACACTGTGATTAGGTACTGCGCACAAGGCCACAGGCCAAACATAATCAGTGTGCTAATATTTAATACAACAGCATGGTATCAAGTGTGATATTGCTTTTATACAACAGTTTTGACAAGCACCATTTATAAGTTAACAGTAATAAACGACAATGATTGAATTCTTTCTTCAACTATTTCTTTTTTTTTTTAAATGCCGGCCCCGGCCCCGGCTCTGATTAAGGAGAACGAAGTTAACCCACGCCCCCCCTTGGCAGCAGCTGTATGCATTTTGTCACCTACACTAGACGAGATCAGCTGCGAATCAGCTCTGTGTACAGAGAGACACGCCCTGATCAACGCACTCTTTCCCCGTCTCTGTGCATGTGCCATCAATCAGCCAGCAGAGGTTGTAGTTGCATCAGTTATGAGAGAGTCCCTATCTGGCTTAAAACCCCACCCATAAATCAACAACAGGCCAATCGTTGTTCATGTGGCTGCTCAGCCCAGCCGGCAGGCAGAGCTGAGACTTGATGCGATGTATTTGAGATCCCAGCTCTGGTGTGTTTTTACCGCTGTGCCACCTGAGCGGCCTTCTTTAACCATTTCTTTTACTCCATGAACACAAACAGTCCTGGATAGATACCAGGCAATACAAACATATTCCTGCACAGTAGATAGCACACCATGTATATTTATTTGAACATTTCCATTTATTGTGCAACCAGAAGAATAAGAGTCTGTTGAATTATAGGACTCATGATTTCTAGGATAGTCAGACAGTTTGTTATGTCTCTAAAAACTTTTTAGCCTTCTTTCCTCCCCTTTATCTATCCTGACGACAATTTACTAACTATTAACTAACTCAGTGGTCAGCAACCTATGGCACGCGTGCCAAAGCTGGCACGTGAAGCACGTTTGCCTGGCACACTGATTAGTAAGAGAAAAAAAAAGTTATTTCATGCTCAGGGCTGCGCCTTATTAGTTGGATCCGTCCTTACACCCTATGCCATATGCTCACTCCCGACAGCTTGATTAACCTTGACAAGCATAAATTACTCCACCTTAACCGCCTCCACCTATGGGCAGTTAAGGTAATTATGGCCTATGGCCAGTTAAGAGTAATTTATGCTAGTTAAGGTTAATCAAGAAGTCAGGAGTGAGTCAGCTTTAAATTTCATGCGAACTTAGTATAGCATGGCTGCTAAACATGCAAATGTAGATGTTCGTCCAATTCAACAAGACTGGACAGATTTGACAAAGCACCAAAGCTCATTTAGGGATGATGCTGACAAAACGGAATCAATCAAATGAGCAATTTCAAGGTACAAGAAACAGACAAGTGTTCTTCAAAATTTAAGCCATGGTAAAAGTTCACCTGATATACACCACAGATGGATCATCTTTGCAGAGAAAGTCAGGGACAGGGATCACACTGACATGTAAGTTTGATTAACTGATTAATTGGTTATGTCACATACATAGCAACAGTTTGTGCTATATGACTGTTGTATTCCATGACACACTTAGTACTTCATCTTCAAATTATTTTTTTTAATTGGCACAGAGTACGAAAAAAGTTGCCGACCCCTGAACTAACTGTTGTGTGATGCTTAATAACAATAATAATGTTACCTGCATTTTATGTAATTTTTCTTACACATTGCCTAGTTTTAGTTTAATGAAGACATTAATATTTTCTTTGTTATGTTGTGAAGGTGTTGCCCTAAGTAATGGGTACCTGTGGAAGAATCAGAGGAAGTTTGCCATAACACATCTGCGCTACATTGGTGAAGGGAAGAAGAGCCTCGAACTAAGCATCCAGCAAGAGAGCAACTTTCTGTGCGATGCCTTCAAAGCTGAACAGGGTAACTAGCCATTTAAATTCAGAAGATTAAAAAATAAGTAATCTGTTCACCAAAACGGTGTCTGGATCAATAACTATGGGAAAAATAAGAGAAAAAGAAATCACATATCAGCACTTTTTATATTTCTAATATATGTGACAGTTTAAACTAAAATATACATACAGTGTATCACAAAAGTGAGTACACCCCTCACATTTCTGCAAATATTTTATTATATCTTTTCATGGGACAACACTATAGAACTAACACTTGGATATAACTTAGAGTAGTCAGTGTACAACTTGTATAGCAGTGTAGATTTACTGTCTTCTGAAAATAACTCAACACACAGCCATTAATGTCTAAATGGCTGGCAACATAAGTGAGTACACCCCACAGTGAACATGTCCAAATTGTGCTCAAAGTGTCAATATTTTGTGTGACCACCATTATTATCCAGCACTGCCTTAACCCTCCTGGGCATGGAATTCACCAGAGCTGCACAGGTTGCTACTGGAATCCTCTTCCACTCCTCCATGATGACATCACGGAGCTGGTGGATGTTAGACACCTTGAACTCCTCCACCTTCCACTTGAGGATGCGCCACAGGTGCTCAATTGGGTTTAGTCCATCACCTTTACATTCAGTTTCCTCAGCAAGGCAGTTGTCATCTTGGAGGTTGTGTTTGGGGTCGTTATCCTGTTGGAAAACTGCCATGAGGCCCAGTTTTGGAAGGGAGGGGATCATGCTCTGTTTCAGAATGTCACAGTACATGTTGGAATTCATGTTTCCCTCAATGAACCGCAGCTCCCCAGTGCCAGCAACACTCATGCAGCCCAAGACCATGAT
Organism: Trichomycterus rosablanca; assembly: GCF_030014385.1. Taxonomy (NCBI): domain Eukaryota; kingdom Metazoa; phylum Chordata; class Actinopteri; order Siluriformes; family Trichomycteridae; genus Trichomycterus; species Trichomycterus rosablanca. Next base: position 24,014,873 of record NC_085996.1, read on the forward strand.
GCTACCACCACCATGCTTGACTGTAGGCAAGATACAGTTGTCTTGGTACTTCTCACCAGGGCGCCGCCACACATGCTGGACACCATCTGAGCCAAACAAGTTTATCTTGGTCTCGTCAGACCACAGGGCATTCCAGTAATCCATGTTCTTGGACTGCTTTTTTTTTTTTTTTTTTTTTTATTTATTTATACAGGAAAATTTTAAGTAACATCAAAATATGCCACATTTAAAACTGGCCTGACTCAGTTAAAAACTGTTTTACAGCAGGTTCCTGTTCTGCAGCACACAAAACACAAAGAAAATCACAGAAACAAACTAACACCAAAACATACAAAATGACAAAGCATACCAAACATGAAATACAACAAGTACAAACTCACAAACAGATGGGGGGGGGGGGGGGGGGGGGGAGGTATTTACATTACAAACTTAGAATCAATGATTACAAATATAACTTTCCAACAGGTATCGTTTATATCCTTGTTTAAACTGAACACTAGATGTACTCATTCTTATATTATATGGAATCTCATTCCAGATTTTGGTGTATGTATGAAGGAAAGATCTATAACCATAATTATTTTTATAAGCTGGAACGGGGATAAGTACATTTGAGACCGACCTAGTGATATGTTCTTGCCTTTGATTAGACCTTGGAAATAAATCAATCAATGATGAAGAAGAATTGGTATGTTGAATCTGAAAATAAAATCTCATCGCATGAGTGTTTACATAATTCTGAAAAGTCAATGCCTTCGAATGTGTAAGAGCAGCACAGTGATGAGTCCAAAAGGGCAGATTGGTATGAATTCTATAAGCTCTATTATAGAGTTTAACAATTGGTTCAATAATTTCCTTAGTAGTAAGGGACCAAACAGGTAAACAATACGAAATCGTTGAAAGAATCACTGCATGTAAATATATATAAGAAACATTATGTGTAAGATATGGTCTAATTTTCTTATAAACATACAATTTCTTATTGAGTTTTTTTGTTAAATTCTGAGTATGATTTAAAAATGTGAGAGATGAATCCAAATAAACTCCTAAATATTTATATAACTTTGTAATCTTTAATACCTGGTGTGCATAACAGATGGGCTCTGAAACAGTTATAGATTTCCTAGAGGAGTGAAAATACATACATTCTGTTTTTTTTACATTTATAGTTAAATGATTCAAATTCAACCATTTATGAAGAGATTGAAGGTCAATGGAAAGTTTTGAATTTATTTCATCTGCATTTGGACCAGAAAAATAAATCACTGTGTCATCAGCATACAAAAGACAATTTGAATGTCTGCAGATTTTAGGAAGATCATTTATGTATAAAAGAAAAAGTAATGGACCCAAAATGCTGCCCTGGGGAACTCCCAGACTACATGCTATGGGAGAAGATGTTACATGATCAATTTTAACTGACTGGTATCTATTTGACAAGTAAGAGGAAAGCATCAATTTCACTGCAGAAGAAAAATTTAAAGAACAAAATTTATTTAACAAAATCTGATGATTCACTGTATCAAAGGCTTTACGAAAATCTATAAAGACAGCTCCAGTAATCTGTCCTTTATTAAGAGAAATACGTATTTGTTCAGTAAAAAACAATAATGCAGACATGGTTGATCGAGTAGAACGAAATCCATACTGAAAATCACTAAGAAGATTATTATTTTCAAGATAATGGCTTAACTGATTATAAAGAATTTTTTCTAATATTTTAGACATTACTGGAAGAATGGATATAGACTGCTTGTCTTCAGCAAACTGTTTGCGGGCTTTCTTGTGCGTCAGTTTCCTTCTGGGATGACGACCATGCAGACCGAGTTGATGCAGTGTGCGGCGTATGGTCTGAGCACTGACAGGCTGACCTCCCACGTCTTCAACCTCTGCAGCAATGCTGGCAGCACTCATGTGTCTATTTTTTAAAGCCAACCTCTGGATATGACGCCGAACACGTGGACTCAACTTCTTTGGTCGACCCTGGCGAAGCCTGTTCCGAGTGGAACCTGTCCTGGAAAACCGCTGTATGACCTTGGCCACCATGCTGTAGCTCAGTTTCAGGGTGTTGGCAATCTTCTTATAGCCCAGGCCATCTTTGTGGACAGCAACAATTCTATTTCTCACATCCTCAGAGAGTTCTTTGCCATGAGGTGCCATGTTGAATATCCAGTGGCCAGTATGAGAGAATTGTACCCAAAACACCAAATTTAACAGCCCTGCTCCCCATTTACACCTGGGACCTTGACACATGACACCAGGGAGGGACAGCGACACATTTGGGCACAATTTGGACATGTTCACTGTGGGGTGTACTCACTTATGTTGCCAGCTATTTAGACATTAATGGCTGTGTGTTGAGTTATTTTCAGAAGACAGTAAATCTACACTGCTATACAAGCTGTACACTGACTACTCTAAGTTATATCCAAGTTTCATGTCTATAGTGTTGTTCCATGAAAAGATATAATGAAATATTTGCAGAAATGTGAGGGGTGTACTCACTTTTGTGATACACTGTATCTCCAGTGTGTGTGTGTGATGTAACCTTTATAATTATTTTTGGTTCCATAGGTCCTTTTGACCCCCAGTTCTACCTGTACAATGCAGTCTCAAACATCATCTCTGCTTTAGTTTTTGGCCATCGCTTCGAATACCATGATGAGAAGTTTTTAAATGTCTTGCGTTTGGAAGCTGAAACTGTCATTTTGTCAGGTTCAACCAAAGCTCAGGTAAGTAAAGAACAATTAGATATTAATGGTATGAGAGCCAATTATTTTTATTTACCATTTTATAGAGCAAAAATATTACACTTGAAAGTATTCTACACCAGTATTGCTCACCACCCAAAAATGGCTTGTGAGTTTGTACTGAGAGAGCTGCAGAGGAGCTGATAACATAGTCAAATATATTAGAGGGGTTGAAAGGTTGAACTTAATGGTTAACATGAAATGGAATTACTATACGCTACACAGACACAGGGAGAACAGGCAGTGACCAGAAGTTCAACATCAATGACATGACATAAAAGACAAAGGTTATAAGAACATTTTTAAAATAATTTGTGAATAAAATTATGCCATACATTATGCTTAAATTAATTTTTTTAATAATGAACTTGATCTGTATACAGCCCCGGTTCTGGACTGCGTTGATATAACCTGCGCACACACAGCGTTACTAAGACTAAAAGTGAACACTACTTAAAATAATAACCAAACACTTTCTAATTCCCACGGTAGCAGCAGAAGCCGCTCGCCCTGTTACAGGTTCAGAGATAATTTAAAAAAATTAGCCTTTGCTTGCATTGCACTTGGGGGGGCAGTGAGAAAATCTGGGGGGGGCAATGCCCCCCCCCCCTCCTTCCCCCAGCCCCACCCCCCTTCCCCCAGCCCCACCCTAGCGCCAGCCCTGTCTGTATATATTATATGCTCAGGGTAGTCAAACTACTTTTTTCATCAAAATTAGGAGCTAAATTCCACTTAGGTAGCGCAGCGGTAAAACACATGCTAGCACACCAGAGCTGGGATCTCGAATACATCGTATCGAGTCTCAGCTCTGCCTGCCGGCTGGGCTGAGCAGCCGCATGAACACCCATTGGCCTGTTGTAGGGCTCGGGTATTAAGCCGGATAGGGACTCTCTGATAACTGATGCAACTACGACCTCTTCTGGCTGATTGATGGTGCCTGCACAGAGACAGGAAAGGAGTGCGTTAATCAGAGTGTGTCTCTCCATACACAGAGCTGATTCGCAGCTGATCTCATCTAGTGTAGGTGACAAAATACATACGGCTGCTGCCCACGTGTCGAAGGGGGCGTGGGTTAGCTGCGTTCTCCTCAATCAGAGACAGGGCCAATTGGACGTGTTAAAAGTCAGGAGAAAAAAGGGAGAAAAGGCATCAGCAAAATATATATATAAAAAAATAAAAAAATAAAATAAAATTAGGAGCTGAATTAATAGTTTCATTAATTATGACATTATGCCTACAGAGACCACCACACTAACACCACCATGTTTGACTGTTGGTACGTTCTTATGTTGGAATGCAGTGTTAGCTTTCCGCCATATGGAATGGAACCCATCAACAATATTATCCCTTCAGTCCTGGGGGGTTATCTAGATGTTTTGGGCAAATGCGAGATAGGCCATAATGAATCTGTGTGACATGCTGGAGTCACATATTAGCAACAGTATTGTAACCCTTTCCAGAATGGTAGGTTTCAACAACTCTTTCACATCTGTATTTGAATCTTTTTAGAATTTAGCATCTTGTACTGCCTTCTGAGACCTTCTAGTCTGCTTAAAGATTCTGTTGGAGTGATGTTTAGATTGAGCAGGTCTGGCAGTAGTCATACCTGAATGTGACTAGTAATATTACACCCAGTTATCCACTGAATTTGGTGTATTTAATCTATTGTTCAGAAGCTCATTAAAGCTAGTAACATTGTTCACCCACTATACAGTACATTCATTATATTGTTCACCACATACTAAGAAATGATTGTAACATATTGTTAAACATTTACATTTTCTCTCAAAATGGTATGATAATTATATAATTTCTAATGAAAAAACATTTTCAACATTTTCCATACTGGTCTTATTTGGCTCCCACTTTTGGATCCCACTGTATACAGTGCATTTTTTCAGATTTAACACTGTATGAATTATCATTAAGTACATTATTACATTAACCAATTTTTATTTTTGCCTCTTTGTGGTCTCTGGTAGTTGTATAACGCCTTTCCTCGCCTCTTTGAGTACCTTCCTGGCCCACATCAGAAGATGTTTTCTAACTATGCAAAGATATTGGACTTTCTAAGAGATGAACTAAGAAAACACAAAGAGGACTGGGATCCCTCAGACCCACGGGACTTCATAGACAACTACCTTGTAGAAATGGAGAAGGTTTGTTTAACATCATGTAAGAATGTTTCATGCACCTACACTTCTTATACCTTGTAAAAACCTGGTAAATAAGTAAATATATGCAAACTATGCTTTTTTCTTTTATTGATTTATTAGAAAAAGAGTGACCCTGAGGCTGGTTTTAATCTTGAGACATTGTTGATTGCCATGCTGGACATGTTTGAAGCAGGGACAGAAACAGCATCCACTACAATACGTTGGGGTCTTCTCTGTATGATGAAGTACCCTGACATACAGAGTGAGTGCACGCAAACAACAAAATCAGTAAAATCTATGATGTGTTGTTCAAATTCTTAAATCGCTTATGCTAGTACATATTGAAGCATATTGGAATGCAGTTATAATATTTACTACTAAACAGTTGTCGTTTCTCTTCAGAAAAGGTACAGGATGAGATTGATAGGGTGATCGGACAGTCACGCCAACCCAGCATGGCTGACAAGCCCAACATGCCCTACACCGATGCAGTCGTCCATGAGATTCAACGGTTTGGAAATGCTGTACCTTTGGGTTTTCCAAAAATGGCATGTAAAGATACCACACTGGGTGGATACTTCATACCGAAGGTTTGATTAATTTAGTCATAAAACAAATAATCTTTAAATTAGAAATTCCAGAGGTACAACATTACTGATGCATTTTTTTTCTATCATTAGGGCACATCTGTGACTACAAATCTGTCATCTGTGCTTAAAGACAAGACCATGTGGGAAACACCAGAAAAATTCAATCCAGGACACTTTTTGGATGATCAAGGCCAGTTCATAAAGAAGGATGCCTTTCTGCCCTTTTCAGCAGGTAAACTGAATATGAAGTGATATGCAGCTATTTGATTGATAAATTAAAAAAAACCTTCATTAACTACATTTGCAAAAAAAACCTCAAAACTCAAATAATTAGTAATTGTTTTATGGGTCCTTATGAAAACTACAATAGTGCCAGTAGCTCTGCATTCTGAACTATTTATCTGTTAAATGTGAGTGAATTCATTAGTAAGTGTCAGTGAGCATGTGCACTGAGATGTGCGTGAATGTCCTACAAGGCAGGTGTACAAAGTGCTACATCTTCAGTTATTTATCTTAGAATGTCTGACCTTCATAGTTGTCAAAAAAGATTAACAAATTTTGGCTAAACCAATAACAAATAACTGTACGTTACATTTCTTAATTTAACACATTGATGAATTATTTAAAGTATACAATAAGCTGAAAACAAGTGTGTGAACTTTAGAGCTAGTAAATTCTTCAAACGTTAGGTGATCAGGTTCATGTTAACATTAAAGGTGTTAATTGTAAGCCCCTTCTGATAAAAAAGGCACACAGAAAGATTTGTTCGTGTATATGAATTCAAAACACATTTCATATACAGTGGTACCTTAAAACTCAACGTCAATTGGTTCTGGGACTGGTGATTAGTTTAAAAGGCATTGAGTTTCAAGGTATTTTTCCCATAAGGATGTATGGGAAACCTGTTAATGCATTCCATGGTTTCGTGGACTTGCATATATTTTCGGCTAATGTAAAATAATGTGGTTGTTTTTGACACTTATACACTGAAAATAACACAAATATAATATAAAAACATTGAAATAAAAAGCTGATTCTTACAATTTCTTAGAACCCCAAGCTGTAACACAAGTTGAAAGTGAACAGTGAGGAAAATCTTTCAGAGTGAATCTGGTGGTTATTCCATACAAATGCATATTCGTCTTATATGCGCACTTTGATGACGAATTACCGCACCGCTCAAGCCGAGCGCCAAACAAAGCGGCTGTTCATTGTTAATTTGAAATTAAATAAATAAATTTTTTAAAAACAAACGGAACATGTTGAGTTTAAGAGAAACGTTAAGTTTATGGGTAAAATTTTTTAGTTTAGGGGATGTTAAGTTACAAGGTACCACTGTACCTTATAATAATATTTTTTGTGAATAAAGGGGTTTATTAAAACTCTAATAAAGACAAGGTAACTGATCCCAGTAAGACATACAAATGTTACTGTTTATGGAGTAATGAAGTTACACAAAATTATATAAAAATAAGCAGAAATCTTTAGAACTAGCTTATCTTTATTTTAGTGTTTCTATTGGAAAAACACTTCGTTCTTTTAAAAAATTATATACATTACAAATGATCAAAGAAGATGTGGTAAGTGCAATTGTTTATGTGTTATTTGTTTGGATTAAACATATTTGTCTAGGATTAGAATTGAAAGTCACTTTATGAGTAATTAAGGTTTTACAAAATGGCTTGTAATTGTATGTCACATTTATATGGATTGCTTATTGTACTTATTTGTTGTTGGACAGGAAGGAGAGCATGTCTGGGAGAACAGCTGGCTCGTATGGAACTCTTCTTGTTCTTTACATTTCTTCTACAGCGCTTTACCTTCTCCCCTGGTCCTGAAGAGAAATTAAGTCTGGATGGACAGTTGGGCTTCACTTATGCACCTCAACCCTTTCGCATGGTTGCAGTCTTAAGATGAGACCTCACAGACTAGAGGAAGTTGTTTTTTGTGAGAAACAGAGATTTCTGTGTGCAAAAAATTACCACTGTAAATACTACTGTGGCAAAAATAAAGATTGTTGATTTGTAATGCATTAATCACAGTAAAAAGATGGTTTTTTTTGCATTTTTACACTTATAAAAATAAGAATAAAAGTAGAATAAAAATACTGCACCATTTGTCTACCTGTGATTTGTGAATGCAGACTGTGTAGCTAACTGACTACAAAAGCTAAGCTATACAGAAGTAAGATTTCAGTGTTTTATTTACAATTTTCATGGTTATTTTCACATATTTAATAGCAGCCATTCCAGTCTAAATATTTACATTTACATTTATGGTATGGTATGGTATGCACTCTTATTCAGGTGCTTAAAATTGGCTCAAGCCAATCGTTGTTCATGTAGCTGCCCAACCCAGCTTTAACATCCATGACTTTGGTTGTAACCTAAAACTATGTACCCCTGGTCTTAAAAGCCTGCAGACCATTGTACAGATATGTATGTACCTGACATTCACATGGATTGCCCAATGCGATGTGCAGATTTACTGTTGCACAAGAAGAAAATAATGTCTGGGGGAACAGCTGGCTCGTTTGGAGTTCTTTATGTTTTTGACAGTTCCTCTGCAGTGCTTTACAAAATAAATGAGCATGAAGGCCCAACTGTGCTTCACATTTACACCAGAACCCTTCTGCATGTTTGAAAGAAAATATAATACCTTATATACTGAAACTAATGCCTGATAGACTCATGGAAGTTGAGGTTTTTGCAGTCAAAATACAATCTGTGTACAAAAAAGTACTAAAAATACAAATTTTAACATAAAAATCTACTGAGGGTGGCAAAAATAAACACTAGCTTTGAGACAGCTTTACATTTGTACAACCTGATTTTAAAGACTTCATCGCTTTAAAACACACATTTTATAAGAACATACAGAGCTTGATAATTATGCAAAGTATATGGGAACTTACAGTGAATTTCTGTGGGTAAGACACACACCTGTTTTTATACCATCATTCATATCTGGACTGCATATTCGATGTATGCGTTTGTTTATAATGAAATGATTCCATTGGCTAATAATTACGAACTGTCCTAACTGCTTGAGGTGCCTGCACAGGGCGGCTCATTACGGATAGGTGGCAACAGTAATAGAGAGATAAGCTCCAACTGCCACAACTGAATTGGGTGAAAAAGGGGAAAACTAATAAATAGAACATTTAAAAAAAAGACACTGGACAAAAATCGTATCCATGGGAGAGTTGCAAGAAACAAACCACTGCTGACCACAAATAAACACAAAGGCTTATCAAGCATCTAGATGACTTTCGAATAATATTGAGTGGACTAAAGAGTCAAAGGTACAGTCAAGGAAGACATGAGTCCCACTACATCTGGTGTGAATTAACCCTGCATTCCACCATGAGAACCCATCAAATATGGTGGTGGCAGTGTGATGTTCTGGGGCTGCTTTGCTTCTGCAGGACCTGGACAACTTGTCATAGTTGATAGAACCATGAATTCTGCTCTCTATCAAAAAATTTTGACAAACAATGTCTGCTTGTCAGTTTGTGACCTAACACTCGGGTGCAGTTGGGTTATGCAGTATAACAATAATGCAGAGCATACAAGCAAGTCCACTTCTAAATGACTCAAGAGAAACAAACCAAAGAACCTTACCAAGGTTGCATCTCTTTCGGGTCTCTCGATAGAACCGCCCTGGTACAGCGAATCATTCGAGAGACTGCATGACGCCACTTTTTTTAAGTGCTTTTCCTAAAAATTATAATGTGCAAAGATTCAGACAATCTGCAGAGATCTCAGTCCATGTATGACAAGAACGAAAACCACTACTGAATGTGTGTGGCCATGGGTTCGGAAATACTTCAGAAAACTGTTGCCACTTAACCCAGTCCACTGCTGCATCAAGAAATGCAAAGTCTATTACACAAAGAGAAGGCTGTACATCACTTCTGTGTGAAAACACCACTGAGTTCTCTGGCCCGATCTCAGATGGACTAAAAGACAGTGGAAATGTGCATGTTTCTGTTTGTTTTCTGGTAAAAAAGACAAATGGCAACAACTGGCATGGTATGCGGGTGCATCAGTGCCTATAGCATGGGTGACTTGCATATGTGTAAAGGTACCACTGAGACATGCTATGAAGGCAATGTTGTTTCCTAAATATCTGTGGTTATTTCAAGAAGACAATGCCAGGTCTCATTCTGTATGCGCTACAACAGTGTAGCTTCATAGAAACAAAGACAGCCTGCCTGAAGTCCAGATCTCCTATTAAAATGTATGGGGCATCATGAAGTGGAGAATCAGACACGACCACAGACTGTTGAGTAGATGAAGTCTTATCAAGCAAGAATTAAAAAAAATTCCACTTGCAACAATCCAAAACTGCAACATTTATAGTCCTCACTTCCCAAACCATTAAATTATTCTCTAACCATTACCTTATTTAAATCATTTTATTACTCCTCTCACAAACTTCCACAAAAAATGTGTACAGCTGCTTACCCCTGTTTCTATTAAAATCAACTTTATCAGCTGCTCAGGTGGTGCAGCGGTAAAAACACATGCTGGAACCAGAGCTGGGATCTCGAATACATTGTATCAAATCTCAGCTCTGCTTGCCGGCTGGGCAGAGCAACCACATGAACAACGATTGGCCTGTTGTTCAGATAGGGGTGGGATATTAAAAAGCCAGATAGGGACTCTTTCGTGACTAATGCGGTTGCGACCTCTGCTGGCTGATTGATGGTGCCTGCACAAAGACGGGAAAAGAGTGCTGTCAGGGTGTGTCTCTCCATACACATAGCTGATCCGCACTGCACTCGTCAAAGTGTAGGTGACAAAATGCATACGGCTGCTGCCCACGTGTCGGAGGGTAGCTTCGTTCTCCTCAATCAGAGCGGGGATCGGCATTGGTGGAGAGGAAGCATGACACAATCGGGCAATTGGACGCGCTAAATGTGAGAAAAGAGAAAATGCATAAACAAAATATATATATTTTTTAATCTACTTTATCAATTTTTAAAACTTTATAATGCTACCGTCCCAATTTCGCAGGGTGAAAAAGACCAGAGAAAGTTCAATTTGTAGATAAAGAAAATGTACAAAAAAGACTAAAAATGCAAACGTTATCACAATATTGTACATTACTTTCAAGATTTGTAAATGAATTATCTTGCAAATGTTCTTCATAACATTTTTAGTCTGGTAAGAAAATTAATTGTCAATATATATTCAAATTGAAAATCATTAAAATTATGAAAATCATTTTGTGTCTGGGCCTATAGTGTATCCAAAAATCCAAGGTTGTCCTGAAAATAAGCATATAAACAGTTTTCCAATTTAGTTACAGTATTAAATAATTAGTGAAAAAAGTAAACAGAAGGGATTTTTCCCACTCTAGGAATTTGAAGTTGCTTACATAACCCCCTCCCTCTGCTCTAGCTGAGCTACAGGGCTACACGCAAAGATTTCCAGCATAACAGCCATTTACAGACAAGTACAGCACACTGTAACACACAAGGCCAAAATCCAGCCATGATCTTTCATTACATATTGGAGTATCTTAATTTACAGAGCTGCCTGATTGGCATTTTCATTTTCCTGCTGCTTATTGATATCATCAAGAATAAAAATCCATCCAACTTTCCACCAGGACCCATGCCTCTTCCCTTTGTGGGAAATATCTTCACCGGACTTGATTTCAAGAACATAGACAAGGTAAGGTTAAATCAAGTTCCAATACTTTTGTCCATATAGTGTATGTTGTGTGTGGGTTGTAGGAATACAGATGATTGAGGTGCATTTTATTGCTAATTGTTTACTGTGTAACTGACCTTCATGTTGCTTTTAGGTCAACCTGGATTTATTTTAATAACCGCTGCTTTCCTTTTATGTCATAATTAGTCTGTTAAAATCTTGTGTAGTGCTCATGTCTGGAGAGGATTTGTGGTTTTAATACTTTTGTTCTTGAGAACCTAGAACGCTCCTTCACTTTTATCATGATTGTTTGATGAAATTAGTTACACTTATTTGTTCTAATCACTGGCAACATACTTTATTGATACATAAATGTATAAATATAATTATATACTGTCATTTTGCTCCAGCTTGCTGAAGAGTATGGAGAGGTTTTCAGTCTACGATGGGGCAGTGAGAAAGCTGTGTTTATCTCTGGGTACAAAATGGTGAAGGAGGCCCTTGTTACTCAGCTGGACAGCTTTATCGACCGTCCTGCTGTCCCCCTTTTTCACAAAGTCTATAAGGGACTTGGTAGGTAAAAAAAAAAATATGGGCTAGAGCACATACAGTCAGCTCCAGAATGCTTGTCACACTTGAGAATATTTTGGCCTGCCTGTAAAAGAATGCAGGTGTATTTTGCCCTCCTACACAGAGGGAACGATGCTAAGGCAAAGATTACTTCAAGGATCATGGTTGAGGATTTTAAAAAGACAGTCGTACCAAGTCTCCAACTATTTGGAAAGCAAAGCCAAAAGTTTTTTGGCAACAAACACTAAAATGTATGTAAAAGAACTACACCCACCACCGGTGCATATGGTGAAGCATCTGAGATTTTCAGGGTCTATTGTCCCTTCAAAGGTCTTGGGTAAGTTTTTAAAATACATGGCTTTATTAACTTCATAAAGTAGTGAAGTATATACAGTGTATCACAAAAGTGAGTACACCCCTCACATTTCTGCAGATATTTAAGTATATCTTTTCATGGGACAACACTGACAAAATGACACTTTGACACAATGAAAAGTAGTCTGTGTGCAGCTTATATAACAGTGTACATTTATTCTTCCCTCAAAATAACTCAAAATACAGCCATTAATGTCTAAACCACCGGCAACAAAAGTGAGTACACCCCTAAGAGACTACACCCCTAAATGTCCAAATTGAGCACTGCTTGTCATTTTCCCTCCAAAATGTCATGTGATTTGTTAGTGTTACTAGGTCTCAGGTGTGCATAGGGAGCAGGTGTGTTCAATTTAGTAGTACAGCTCTCACACTCTCTCATACTGGTCACTGAAAGTTCCAACATGGCACCTCATGGCAAAGAACTCTCTGAGGATCTTAAAAGACGAATTGTTGCGCTACATGAAGATGGCCAAGGCTACAAGAAGATTGCCAACACCCTGAAACTGAGCTGCAGCACAGTGGCCAAGATCATCCAGCGTTTTAAAAGAGCAGGGTCCACTCAGAACAGACCTCGCGTTGGTCGTCCAAAGAAGCTGAGTGCACGTGCTCAGCGTCACATCCAACTGCTGTCTTTGAAAGATAGGCGCAGGAGTGCTGTCAGCATTGCTGCAGAGATTGAAAAGGTGGGGGGTCAGCCTGTCAGTGCTCAGACCATACGCCGCACACTACATCAAATTGGTCTGCATGGCTGTCACCCCAGAAGGAAGCCTCTTCTGAAGTCTCTACACAAGAAAGCCCACAAACAGTTTGCTGAAGACATGTCAACAAAGGACATGGATTACTGGAACCATGTCCTATGGTCTGATGAGACCAAGATTAATTTGTTTGGTTCAGATGGTCTCAAGCATGTGTGGCGGCAATCAGGTGAGGAGTACAAAGATAAGTGTGTCATGCCTACAGTCAAGCATGGTGGTGGGAATGCCATGGTCTGGGGCTGCATGAGTGCAGCAGGTGTTGGGGAGTTACATTTCATTGAGGGACACATGAACTCCAATATGTACTGTGAAATACTGAGCAGAGCATGATCCCCTCCCTCCGGAAACTGGGTCGCAGGGCAGTGTTCCAGCATGATAATGACCCCAAACACACCTCTAAGACGACCACTGCTTTATTGAAGAGGCTGAGGGTAAAGGTGATGGACTGGCCAAGCATGTCTCCAGACCTAAACCCAATAGAACATCTTTGGGGCATCCTCAAGCGGAAGGTGGAGGAGCGCAAAGTCTCGAATATCCGCCAGCTCCGTGATGACGTCATGGAGGAGTGGAAAAGCATTCCAGTGGCAACCTGTGAAGCTCTGGTAAACTCCATGCCCAGGAGAGTTAAGGCAGTTCTGGGAAATAATGGTGGCCACACAAAATATTGACACTTCAGGAACTTTCACTAAGGGGTGTACTCACTTTTGTTGCCGGTGGTTTCGACATTAATGGCTGTATATTGAGTTATTTTGAGGGAAGAATAAATGTACACTGTTATATAAGCTGCACACAGACTACTTTTCATTGTGTCAAAGTGTCATTTTGTCAGTGTTGTCCCATGAAAAGATATACTTAAATATCTGCAGAAATGTGAGGGGTGTACTCACTTTTGTGATACACTGTAAATGAACATCTAGCCGCCTTTACAACATAGCAAAACCAAGCAAGATAATTACAAACAACATGCTCATAAATCCCAACAAAAAGGGTTTAGTGACCTCAGAATCGAGCTTTTACCATGACCACCCCAGTTACATGACCTTACTGAAAATCTGTGAGATGAAATAAGGATGAGAGTCACATAAATGGTCCTAAGAGGTCTTAAGGAGTGCTAATACATTTTCAACTATTTGAAAAGATTTAGCACTGTTGTCTTCCAAAAGGGATGTTTTTTCTTTCTTTCAAACTCAGTTTAAAAGGGTTCATGTCACTTTTGTAATAGTTTGCAATATCACACAAGAGGGAGTGCTGTTATACATATAGGCTGTGATTAGGTACTGCGCACCAGGCCACAGGCCAAAGATACAGTTGCAACAGTATGGTATCAAGTGTGGTATTGCTATTATACAACAATTTTGACAAGCACCATTTAAAAGTTATAAACTACAAGTAATAAACAACTACTCCTACTTTGTTTGGTAGGATCTACACTTTAACACAGTCCAGCTACTTTATACCATGTACATTTATTTATACATTTCCATTTATTGTGCAACCAGACATATACGAGTCTATTGACTTGTCACTTTAGTGGCATGTGTGATTTCTAGAACTTGTGATTTCTAGTACTGTATCGTCAAAGAGTATGTTACTCCATTGTTTCCTGCTCTCCATGAATAGTCTCCAGTAACCTTTTAGACTTTTTCCCTCCCCTTCATCTATCCTGGTGACTGTTCTTAGTTTAAATGAGTTATTTGTGGAAATATACTCACCATGACAGTGCAATCTACGGTGACAAAGATCATTAATGTATGTAATTTATGGTTATTACACCTGTAAAGAAAAGTGAAAGGTGAAAAGTCCCAGTGCCATTATACTGTATATCAGAACTTCCTGGACGCCTCTTGTCCAATTAAATTACTTGATTAGACCTAACTGTTGTGTAATGCTTAATAACAATAATAATAATGTTACTTTTCACCTGCATTTTATTTAATTTTTCTTACACATCACCTCTGATTTAAGTATTATGAAGTTACATAAATACTTTCTTTGTTATGTTGTGAAGGTGTTGCCCTAAGTAATGGGTACCTGTGGAAGAATCAGAGGAAGTTTGCCGTGACATACCTGCGCTACTTTGGTGAAGGGAAGAAGGGCCTTGAACTAAGTATCCAGCAAGAGAGCAACTTTCTGTGTGATGCCTTCAAAGCAGAACAGGGTAACTAGCCACTTCAAGAATTCAGAAGACTGAAAATTAAGAAATCCTTTTACCAAAACAGGTGTCACAGGACCAGTAATAATGGAAGAAATAAGAGAAAAAGGAATTACATATCAGCACTTTTAAATATTTGTGACAGTTTAAACTAAAACATACATATCCCTAGTGTGTGTGTGATGTACCATTTATAATTCTGTTTGGTTCGACAGGTCCTTTTGACCCCCAGTTCTACCTGTACAATGCAGTCTCAAACATCATCTCTGCTTTAGTTTTTGGCCATCGCTTTGAATACCATGATGAGAAGTTTTTAAAAGTCTTGCGTTTGGATGCTGAAGCTGTCATTTTGGCAGGTCTAACCAAAGCTCAGGTAAGTAAAGATGAATTAATGGTATGAGAGCCAATTGAACTATTTTTATGTACCTTTTTATAGAGCAATGATATTACACTTTAAAGTATCCTATACCAGTATTGCTCAGCTAGTTGGTCACCACCCTAAATTGGCTTGTAAGTTTGTACTGAGGGAGCTGCAGAGGAGGTAATAACATAGTAAAGTATATCAGAAGAGTTAAGAGGTTAAACTTTGAATAGAATAGAACAGAATAGAATAGAATTACTTTGTTTGTTATTTCACATCTGAGTTTGAATCTTTGTAGAATTTACCATCTTGTGTTCTATAAGAGTTAAGTTTAGATTTAGCAGATCTGGTAGTAATCATGTCTGGATGTGACTAGTGATATTAAACCCAGTTATCAATTGAATTTGGTTAACTGGTTGATTTAGTAGCTGTAGGTGGCAATTACTTTTTCACATAGTGCCAGGTAAGGCTGATCAGCATTTTTCCTTAAATAAATAAAATCACATTTAAAGTAGTTTGCGTTTACTAAGGTTAGCTTTGTCTAATATAGTAGTAGTGGTAGAAGTTTGATTATATACTTGTGACAAATATGCAAAAATAAAGAAATTGTTGGCGGCAAATATTTATTTTATACATTTATATTAACAGTGTTGGACTAAATCTTGAGACATTTTATTAAAGTACATGACTTTAATGAGGTGAATTTGATCTACTATTTATAAGCTCATCACAGCTAGTAACTTTGCAGCAATTGTTTACCCATTTTAAATATGACCATACCACATACTAAAAAATTAATATAATATATCTTTAAACATTTAAATTTTCTTTCAAATTGGTATGTTAATTATATCATTTACAGTGGTACCTTGTAACTCCAAGTCCACCTAAACTCAAAATCTTTAAAACTCGAGAAATTTGTACCCTTAAACTCGAAGTGTGTGCAACTGTTGCTTTGCTCACATTTATGCAGTACATAAATGACCATTAAAAAAATCCCGAAAAAGTTTAATATTTGATGAAGCTTTGCTATCATTGCAAAATAAAAGTGCAGCACCGCGACCCAGATCAAACACACAGCAGCATAAAATCATAACTGCTGCTTACCTGAGCAGCTGCTTATCTCTTCTTCAAATTGAGACCAAATCTTTATCTGTGTGTTGTTCCATTAGGGATAAAATCCACCTGTTATTCTTCTTGGATGTTTCCAGTATATTTCCAGTATATATGAATCCATATCCAACTGTGTTTGTCCACTTAACTAATGAAAACCGTATTCATATAATGAAATATATGCAGTTCCACGAGAACGCATTAACAGGTTTACCATACATTCTTATTGTAAAAAATACCTTGAAACTCAACGCATTTTAAACTTAACGCCACTCCCAGAACCAATTGACGTTAAGTTTTAAGGTACCACTGTATAATGAAAAACATTTTTAACATTTTACAATTCTACAATTGAATTGTCAAAACATTATATCATTATATTAACCATTTGTTATTGTTGCCTCTTTGTGGTCTCTGGTAGTTGTATAACGCCTTTCCTCGCCTCTTTGAGTACCTTCCTGGCCCACATCAGAAGATGTTTTCTAACTATGCAAAGATATTGGACTTTCTAAGAGATGAACTAAGAAAACACAAAGAGGACTGGGATCCCTCAGACCCACGGGACTTCATAGACAACTACCTTGTAGAAATGGAGAAGGTTTGTTTAACATCATGTAAGAATGTTTCATGCACCTACACTTCTTAGGTAAACCAGGTAAAAAAGTAAACATATGCAAACTATGTACCACTATGCTTTTTTTCTTTTATTAATTAAAACATTTTTTTTATTATTATTAGAAAAAGAGTGACCCTGAGGCTGGTTTTAATCTTGAGTCATTGTTGATTGCCATGCTGGACATGTTTGAAGCAGGGACAGAAACAGCAGCCACTACAATACGCTGGGGTCTTCTCTGTATGATGAAGTACCCTGAAATACAGAGTGAGAGCACACAAACCACAAAACTAGTAAAAATATAGGATATGCTGATGATACTTAAATCGCTTATGCTAGTGAATTAAAAATGCAGTTATAATATTTACAACTTAACAGTTGTCGTTTCTCTTCAGAAAAGGTACAGGATGAGATTGATAGAGTGATCGGACAGTCACGCCAAGCCAGCATGGCTGACAAGCCCAACATGCCCTACACCGATGCAGTTGTCCATGAAATACAACGGTTTGGAAATGCTGTACCTTTGGGTTTCCCAAAAATGGCATGTAAAGATACCACACTGGGTGGATACTTTATACCAAAGGTTCAATTTATTTTTATTAAAACAAATCATCTTTAAATTAGAAATTCTAGAGGTACAACATTAGCAATGATGCAACTATTCTTTCTATCATTAGGGCACATCTGTGACTACAAACCTGTCATCTGTGCTTTATGACAAGACCATGTGGGAAACACCAGAAAGATTCAATCCAGGACACTTTTTGGATGATCAAGGCCAGTTCGTAAAGAAGGATGCATTTCTGCCATTTTCAGCAGGTAAACTGAATATATGTTATTTGATGGATGAATTAATTAAAACACTTCATTTGACAAATTCAAAAAGCGTTTTAATTAAATACAGTTGCAAAATTACGGAAGCATATTGCTGCCACACAGATGGAAAAAAAAGCAGTCAGTATGCCTTTATAACGAGATAGTATGTCATTATAATGAGAAAAGGATGTCGTTATAACAAGATAGTATGTCGTTATAATGAGAAAGTATCTCGTTCAATCGAGAAAGGGATCTCATTAAAACGAGAAAAGTTAATTTCCTTAAATGATGCATAGCTGACGGAAGCGCATCTGCTGATGGAGGTGTTCACTGGTTATTGTGTAAATATCCATATGTTTATGTAAATACTTTTGCTTCTTCTTTTTATCTTTCGGAGAGTGTCAAACTAAATTTCGTTGTACGCAAGTATAATGACAATAAAGGTTCTTCTTCACATTAGAGACTTCTACAGTTGTGCTTTGTATTAGAGTAGATTACTACAGAAGCGTATTGCTGCCACACAGATGAAAAAAAAGCTCTCAGTATGTCGTTATAATGAGAAAAGGATCTTGTTAAAACAAGAAAAGGAACTCGTTAAAACAAGAAAAGAAAAGATCTGTTAAAACAACATATGTCACAATCACGGGAAATACGTGTATGCTCTTTTGTGTATTTGATTCACCTTAAATGGTGCAGTTGACTAAATTAATCAAATTTTACTTCATGCTTGGCTTAAGCCACAGTAAAATTTTAAATTTTGAAAACATAGTTGGTATTTTTATTAGTATTCGAACACTGCGAAGGATTCTTAAATATCAGTCTTTATATAGACATAAAAACCGATCTTGGACATCACACTATTCCTAACGGAAAATATTTTTCTTGTTTTAATGACATCCTTTTTTTTGTTTCTTGACTTTCCTTTTCTCATTATAACTGATGGCTTTTTTTTCATCTGTGTGGCAGCAATACGCTTCCGTACAAAATAAAGCTTTTGGAACTACCTAAATTTCTTCATTACTTACACACAGTGCAATTAATGCATCTCACTATTGTGACTACCATATCAGAAATGTTTTGCTTGCTAAATGTGATTAAGTGAAAGTGAGTGTAAGTGTATTTCAAGCCAGCTCTATAAACTGTTTGCTTTTGAAAATGTGGTCTGATCTTTGTACATGCCATGATAACAGAAGGACACATTTTGGCTAAACTAATAAGAAACTAATTATAGTACTTCTCATGTAATTATTTAACACATAAATGTGTTTACAGTATAGTTTGCAGAACAAATTCTCCAAAAGTGAAGTTTAACTTCTCTCCAGTGAGAAAAGATTACAGGTGTAAAATGTAAAGTCACACAAAGTCTTCAGTAAGATCTGTTCATGTGAACTATTCCTCAATACTAATATTTTAGAGGACCATAAAATAAAAACTGTAGTGATAAAATGGCTAACAGTCATAAATCAAAATATGGTTTACTAGGAGTGGCAGCCTACAATATTTGCACCAACAGCACAGTATGGTGAAATATTTACCTTTCTGTTAATGTGTACATTGACAGAGGAATGCTTATCAAAATTGATATTAATGGAAAGAGGCACTGAAAAAGCTACTGAAAAAGGGACGGTATAGCCAAGTGGTCAAGGTACTGGACTAGTAACCAAAAGGTTGCTGGTTCAAGCCCCACCACTGCCAGGTTGCCACTGTTGGGCCCTTGAGCAAGGCCCTTAACCTTCAATTGCTTAGACTGTATACTGTCACAGTACTGTAAGTTGCTGTAACAAAAAGTGCAATTAGATATTATTACTTTAGATTACATAAATGTGCCTATTTCTCTAACTTAGGATCAAGATTAAAACACAGTTTATGAGTAACTGAGACAGACATTAAGATAATTTAGAAAAGGGTTAAACATTTTTTGCAAGCATATGTTACCTTTACATGGATTGCTCAATGTGCTGATTTATTGTTGCATAGGGAAAAGAGCATGCCTGGGAGAACAACTGGCTCGTATGGAGCTCTTCCTGTTTTTCACATCTATCCTTCAGCGCTTTACACTCTCCCCTGGCCCTGGAGAGACATTAAGCCTGGAGGGCCAGATGGGCTTCACCTATGGACCACAACTCTTCCGCATGTCTGTTATTCCACGCTAAGACCTTATAGAATTACCAACCTGACAGATTTCTGTGTGGAGAAAAGTACCACTGAACATGTTTATTTACATATGAAGTATTTAGGTTTAAACTGAATATTGTATAAACAAGAAAGTACCAAAATGACTATGGTTATCATCTTTATATTTAGATTACAGTTATCCATAAATAAAAATAATGTGCATGACAAAAATGCCCCTCTGACGTCCCTAAAAGCAAGCATAGTAGCTAAATGGTAAGGCCCTACCTAATTCACAGCCGTGAAAATCACGCCACGAACTGTGTAATGAGCCGTCTCCCGTGAAAAGAGCAGTTTGCCGTGTAATATGCGATTTGCTGCAAAAGTAAAAATTTGCGGTTGTGTTCAGCGATTTAACATTTTTTATTTGCGTAGCGTATAAAATATGAGGCGCAATATGAGGCGATCCTAGCAACCATACAGCGTTAGTTTTTGTTAGTGTAACAGACGTTTCGTTTCGTCTTGTAGCGTTCTGACTGAGGCTGCATCCGAAAGCAGTACGCGAGAGTGGGTAATGTATCCGAATACGTAGTACGCGAAAAGTACCTGGATTACTTACTGCGATTGTTTGTGTACAGTTTATTTTTTCTTTATAAATGCAGCAAAATCTAAAGACACTCTGTGTTAGATGTTAGTTACACTTATGTCCATATACTAATGGTATTAAGCCTAGTATTTCTGCTCTTCTCCCCACATATGGGCTGGGCATGCAGTTCTGAACATTGTTTTGGCTAGTTTTGTTTTTGTTGATCAAAACTGTCCTTCTCTCTAAAACTTTCTCATGTAGTTTAGCCATCACACACACACACACACACTTTTTTGTGTTTATAAAAACTTTTATAAATAAACTGAGGCATTCATACTTTGGTGTCTTGTCTGGGTGCTTTCCCTGTGCACGAGATTCAACGAATGTTTCTTCTCCTGGTTAAATTCTTTCTATTAGTTTAAGGGACAGGACTTTGGGTGACTTTAAGTGAAACCTAACAAATGGTGGAGAATGCGGGCACCCGATCGACATAGTCCACTGCAGTCCAGAACCCCTAAGCTCAAGCACTCCGCCAGCCTAAGCCTCCCGGTAGCTTGGATTACAGGTACGCGCCACCGCACCCAGCCTGGGCCGGTTCTTTGAATTAAACCTAACACTCGGTTACACTACAAATTGGTAAGACAAAATGTTTATGATGTCGAAGTCTAAAGCAGCTAAAAACATGACTCAGGTAACTGAGTAGAGGCAGAGAATGGTGTCATTTGTTTTTTGGAATTCTTAAATAATGTATTTGCTTGGGTGGCAAACTCTGCTACTGGCAGTCTGACCCCCTATATAAACAATGATTTAATCATCTACAAGTGGAAATGCCAGAAAGGATTGCTGGCTGATCGATGGTGCCTGTGCGGAGATGGGGGATAGTGGAGATTGGTGCTACTGCACGTGTCGAATGGGGGTGTTTGTTAGTCACAGCTCTCCTCGGTTAGGAGTGGAGGTCTACAGCAGCAGAAAATGTGAAGGAAAATTAGGGCAAACTACATTAAAAAGTGTTTGTGATCTAATTGACAATTCTCTCATAAAGTTTGGCACAAAGTAGTGAGCCACAACCCATCTTTGTTGATCCTTTAGTGGATCCTCCTTTTATACCCAATCATGATACCGTCATTTACCTATTCACCTACTTATTATGGAGTGTTTTAAAACTTGAATATTCTATAAACATTTAACTCTTATATTTACAAAAAAATACAATTAACTTGGACAGAGAAACATCTTTGAACATATTTTCTTTGTACATTTATAATTTAAATAGAATTTAAAGAGAATGAATGAATCACAGATTCTTGTTTTCATTGCAATTTACAAAATATCTCAACTTTACAAAAATGGGGTTTGTAGATGATGCAAACACATAGACCTTATCAAGCTGTAGAAATGTATACAGGTATGTTGGTGTTACACTTTTTAACGTTCCTCAAATATACACATTGTACCCATGGTGAAATATTTGAAAAACACCAATTTCTATAAAACATGTTTCAGAGCTAAAATTTCCTCCATTTGTAGGCAATTTGTGTTTTGAAATGCGTTGCTTAAGTTTTCAGGTTTAGAAATGTAGTTTTTAAAAGCAAAGTTACTTCCCAATACATTTATAATAAAAATAAATGCAGATACCAGATAATTCCAAAAGTTTTAAGCCTGCTGAAAACTATACATTAGAACAGATATTTTCATTTGCATTTAGTAGATACTAGTGTGGCTTGCAACCCCTGTGTTTGCAAAATGCCTGTGGATATTAAGAGGAGAACAGCACTGGTATTTTACCCCTCTGGAGCCCCTTTCTACCCTAGCAGAAAGGAAAAACAGAGGACCACGCAATACTGATTATGTAACACTGAACTCTGCTTCACCCGCAGAGTTTCACACGTGCTCACACATACACAAATGTACCCAAAGGCACAGATATAGATCTAAAATCCTACAATACCTATATATATATATATATATATATATATATATGCATGTCAAGTTTGCCCTCTAACTCATCTGTTTAGAATCAGAATCAACTATGATTTTTTGCTCCTTATATGAGCTGTTGGATATTAAAGGATGGCTCATTTTTATTCTAGTCCTCTTGATTTTTATCCAAATTATTTGGAAAAATCCACCCAACTTTCCACCAGGACCGCTGGCTTTGCCTTTTTTTGGGAAATGTCTTCACAGGAGTTGACTACAAAACTATGAATAAGGTAAGTTAATTTTAAGGCTAGTATTGGCTATAGAAAGTGATTGCAGTATTCAGCACATGAATTAAAATTTTTGTATGCTTATGCATTCTGCATTAATTAGGTATACCTTAAAAAGAAAATAAAAAGAAAATAGCTTTAGTCTTTAACTGTACACATACAACAAGTGCTAGCATTGTATGTAAAGCCAATTTAAACTTTTATTTAACAATCATAACAACAATCCTGCTGTACCTGATACACTTATACCAGAACAACATACATTGTCATGTTATTACAGTGTATCACAAAAGTGAGTACACCCCTCACATTTCTGCAAATATTTTATTATATCTTTTCATGGGACAACACTATAGACATGAAACTTGGATATAACTTAGAGTAGTCAGTGTACAACTTGTATAGCAGTGTAGATTTACTGTCTTCTGAAAATAACTCAACACACAGCCATTAATGTCTAAATGGCTGGCAACATAAGTGAGTACACCCCACAGTGAACATGTCCAAATTGTGCCCAAAGTGTCAATATTTTGTGTGACCACCATTATTATCCAGCACTGCCTTAACCCTCCTGGGCATGGAATTCACCAGAGCTGCACAGGTTGCTACTGGAATCCTCTTCCACTCCTTCATGATGACATCACGGAGCTGGTGGATGTTAGACACCTTGAACTCCTCCACCTTCCACTTGAGGATGCGCCACAGGTGCTCAATTGGGTTTAGTCCATCACCTTTACCTTCAGCTTCCTCAGCAAGGCAGTTGTCATCTTGGAGGTTGTGTTTGGGGTCGTTATCCTGTTGGAAAACTGCCATGAGGCCCAGTTTTCAAAGGGAGGGGATCATGCTCTGTTTCAGAATGTCACAGTACATGTTGGAATTCATGTTTCCCTCAATGAACTGCAGCTCCCCAGTGCCAGCAACACTCATGCAGCCCAAGACCATGATGCTACCACCACCATGCTTGACTGTAGGCAAGATACAGTTGTCTTGGTACTTCTTACCAGGGCGCCGCCACACATGCTGGACACCATCTGAGCCAAACAAGTATATCTTGGTCTCGTCAGACCACAGGGCATTCCAGTAATCCATGTTCTTGGACTGCTTGTCTTCAGCAAACTGTTTGCTGGCTTTCTTGTGCGTCAGCTTCCTTCTGGGATGACGACCATGCAGACCGAGTTGATGCAGTGTGCGGCGTATGGTCTGAGCACAGACAGGCTGACCTCCCACGTCTTCAACCTCTAAAGCAATGCTGGCAGCACTCATGTGTCTATTTTTTAAAGCCAACCTCTGGATATGACGCCTAACACGTGGACTCAACTTCTTTGGTCGACCCTGGCGAAGCCTGTTCCGAGTGGAACCTGTCCTGGAAAACCGCTGTATGACCTTGGCCACCATGCTGTAGCTCAGTTTCAGGGTGTTAGCAATCTTCTTATAGCCCAGGCCATCTTTGTGGAGAGCAACAATTCTATTTCTCACATCCTCAGAGAGTTCTTTGCCATGAGGTGCCATGTTGAATATCCAGTGGCCAGTATGAGAGAATTGTACCCAAAACACCAAATTTAACAGCCCTGCTCCCCATTTACACCTGGGACCTTGACACATGACACCAGGGAGGGACAACGACACATTTGGGCACAATTTGGACATGTTCACTGTGGGGTGTACTCACTTATGTTGCCAGCTATTTAGACATTAATGGCTGTGTGTTGAGTTATTTTCAGAAGACAGTAAATCTACACTGCTATACAAGCTGTACACTGACTACTCTAAGTTATATCCGAGTTTCATGTCTATAGTGTTGTCCCATGAAAAGATATAATGAAATATTTGCAGAAATGTGAGGGGTGTACTCACTTTTGTGATACACTGTATATATGTCAGTGTCATTGCAGTGCAGAGATCTGAGAATAGTCCACTACTAGTAACTTCATTCCCACAAATTACATTTGTATTGTAGCTGTAGCTAATGAATAAATGCCTTTATTTTCATTGTAAATAAAAAAAACCAAAGGTTTCTGTGCAACTCCTTGGAAACAAAACACAGTGACATAATAATACAGACTAAATGGTGAAATTGACATACAACAGTTAAGTCCTAAAAGTATATAGGTGCTACAGGTCTTTACATGACATAAAGCAGCGTTATTGCACATCAGTAAAAACTTATTGCATATGTAACAGCAATTTTACTAATTTACTAATTTAATTTACATATTAAACTAACAGAAACTATTGCACTGACACTGATGTTATATAGTGAGTGGGGTAAGAGGTCAGTGTTCATTTCAGTAATTGAATTGGGAGAAATACTGTTTTTCAGTCTG
Organism: Trichomycterus rosablanca; assembly: GCF_030014385.1. NCBI lineage: Eukaryota > Metazoa > Chordata > Actinopteri > Siluriformes > Trichomycteridae > Trichomycterus > Trichomycterus rosablanca. Next base: position 24,040,016 of record NC_085996.1, read on the forward strand.
TAGGAGCTGGTCCTTTAAACACTATAATGCATTCCAGATGGAAGCAGAAAAAATAATAAAATAATCAATAAATGTACATACCAAGTAGTTGTTTCTACTAAAGTTCTTGGTATGTGTAAGTGTATATATTTACCAGTAGTAAACCTCCTAAACCTCGACCCTCTAATCCCCCCTCCAATAAAAACTAAACGATAGTTGGCCCTAGAAATGCATTAAGAAAACAGGGCAGAGAGGGTTATCGCCTAAACAAAATAGCTCAATTTCTTAAGCTGAATGCAAATCCTCCTTACAAATAATCGCTTCATCACATGAGCTCTGTGTGCACTTACAGGACGGAATATGAGATAACAGAATATAGAGATAACGGACCAGGGTACAAAATGCATAACAGTCACACCCTCCTACCACACAAAAGCAACACAATTTCAAGATAAGCCTTCACTTCACTTCACGCACACAGAATCAGAATCAGAATCAGAATCAGGCTTTATTGGCCAAGTATGCTCACACATACAAGGAATTTGTTTTTGGTTACACAGATGCTTGCAGTGCACGAAAAATACAGTAAAGACAATCTTATTCACACAGCTCACACTCTCCTTACACACACATTCATACCCGTAAACATAGAAAACATTTGTAAACATTTAGCATGTGCAATTTACATTGTGGTTTTAAAAAAGGTGCAGTTTTGTGCAATATAAAAACTATAGAAAATAGAAAAAAATATATAAATAAAAAATGGAAGTAAAAGTGAAAATCCTGTGTATGCTATTACATAAATTAAATAGGTAGTTTTGATGTGCAAGTGTACCGGGCATTAACAGTACAGTAGTGTTCAATTTTTCATGAGCGTAATGGAGTTTGGATAAAAGCTTCTCTGTAGCCTGGTCGTTCGGGTCTTCATGTGGCTGAAGCGTCGGCCTGATGGAAGGCACCGAAACAGGTGATGGCCAGGGTGAGACGGGTCAGTGATGATTTTCTCTGCACGCTTCCTGGTTCTGGAGGCATGCAGGTCCAGCAGTGTGGGCAGCTTTACACCGATGGTCCTCTCTGCAGACTTGATGATGCGCTGCAGTCTCTTGGTGTCATGTTTTGTGACAGCGCTGCCCCACACTGTGATGGATGTGGTGACGATGGACTCTATAATGGCTGTGTAGAACTGCACCATCAGCTCTTGGGGTAGGTTGAACTTCCTCAGCTGGTACAGGAAGTACATTCTCTGTTGAGCCCTCTTGATGATGGAGTTGATGTTGCTGTCCCACTTCAGGTCCTTGGAGATCGTTGTGCCCAGGAACTTGTAGGACTCCACAGCCATCACAGTTCTGTCTAGGATGGTGAGTGCTGGCAGGGTTGGGGGGCTCCTCCTGAAGTCCACGGTCATCTCCACTGTTTTAGCTGTGTTCAGCTCCAGATTGTTCTGACTGCTCCAGAGGACAACCTGATCAACCACCCGTCTATAAGCAGACTCATCACTGTCACTGATGAAACCAATGACTGTAGTGTCATCTGCAAACTTCAGGATTTTAACAGAGGAGTCCATGGAGGTACAGTCATTTGTGTACAGCGAGAAGAGCAGTGGGGAGAGTACACAACCCTGTGGGGCACCCGTGCTGATGGTTCGGGTCCCTGAAGTACACTTTCCCAGCCTCACCTGCTGTTTTCTGCCAGTAAGAAAGTCAGTTATCCACTGGCAGGTGGAGGCTGGTACGCTGAGTTCAGTCAATTTGCTGTGTAATTGTCCTGGAATAATTGTGTTGAAGGCTGAGCTGAAGTCCAAGAACAGAATTCTTGCATAAGTTCCCGGGTGATCAAGGTGTTGAAGGATGAAGTGGAGACCCATATTCACTGCATCGTCCACCGACCGGTTGGGGTCTAGCAGGGGGTCCGTGATTTCCTTAATGTGGTTGAGAACAAGTCTTTCAAAGGACTTCATGACCACAGAGGTCAGGGCAACAGGTCTGTAGTCATTTAGTCCTGTGGTAGTTGTCTTAGTAGTAGCCAACCAGCCATTAGCGACAGACACATTCACACCAGCAAAATTATTGTAGATAGTAAACAGTAAATTGGCCAATCAGTGGTATTCACGCTTAAATAATTAAGGGGTTACCAGATTTGTGTTGTGTTGTGTTGTGGATATAATTGCCATTTTAGCCATCAACCTTTTCTTAATCATCCATAATAACCAAGTGGAAAAAATGTTTTAATTGTAAATCAAAAATTGAAAACTCCTACATAAAGGTAATAAGACCCTTTATTCAATACTTTGTAGAACCTCATTTGGCAGCTTACAGCTGCAACACCTGGTTTTTAATCAATCCAAACATTGCAGCATTACCACATTGCTGCACTCTTAGCTTCCTGTAGTTGACCGCAATTCAAATCAATTACTCCCGACTTATCTTACAGTACTGAGCCAAGAGAAATCTTACAAGGCAGCTTCTTTAGAGGACTTTAGGATAACTAACCCAGTAAAACACCATGATAGTTGTAATTCATAATAGCATTTATTATGCAATAAATGTCAATTTAAAAGTTCATTTTCTGTCTAAACATACACAACCCAAAACCATGAACTGTTTGTAGTTATTATTAATTTACATATGTTGACCTACAATGCCAAAAATTGTGTTTCATCATAAACTTTGCCTAATATCTTTGTTTTTATTTTTCTTAGTTGGCCGAGCAGTATGGGCATGTTTTCAGTTTGAGAAGAGGTAGTACAAAGTTTGTGTATGTTTCTGGATACAAGATGGTAAAGGAAGCTCTTGTCACTAAAGTGGAAAGCTTTGAACGCTGTGTTGACCCTTTATTTAATGACATTTACAAAGGCAGAGGTAAATCAAGTGTACACTACATGGTCACTCAAACATCACATTCATGTCCTTGTTAACCACTCATTTCAAAACCATGAATATTAATATATAGTCAGTCTCTCCTTATTGGTTGTGTAATACATTTAATAACAACAGCATTAATGAGTCTAAACACTTGTGTTTTTAACTGAGAGTTTTCTTAGGATATTGTATGGCTAGAACTATGTGGACACTTGCCCACTTTTTGGATATTCCATTCAAAAACCATGGGCATTAATATGGAGCTGCCTGCCACCCTTTGCAGTTACAACAGCCATTACAATTTGGAAAGGCTATCCACAAAACTTTGTGGTAATTTGTGCCTATTCAGTCAGAAGGGCATTTGTAAGGTCACATACTGATGTTGGGTAAGAAGGCCTGGCTTGCAATCCATGTTCCAATTCATCAAAAAAATTACTAATTGGGTTGAGATCACCGAAGTTTCTATGGACCTTGCTTTGTGAAGGGGTAACTTTCTTAAATGCTTTCACAAAGTCGAGAGTTGGAAGACTATACACTTGTCTATAAATGCATTTAAACAGCTGAATTTTATTGATGTGTTCACATACTTTCAGCCATATGACAGATGTTTGCTTTTATGATCCCTTAGCAATGAAGTAGGTAGAAGAAGGAAAGAACACACTGTCACACATAATAAAAGTCAAATAAGCTCTCACCAAATCCTCTTTAACTGATAATGGGACTTCATATATTCGTCTGTTTGTTTGTTTCTTTCTTTCTTTTCATTGTGTATGGGGAAAAAGGGCTGTCATTCTCTAATGGCTACTCGTGGAAAAAACAGAACCAATTTGCTGTTGGTCATCTGAAGAACTTTGGAGAAGGAAAAAAGACCCTGGAGCACCATATCCACAGAGAATGCCACTTCCTGTATGAAGCATTCAAAGAAGAACAGGGTGAGTTTACTGAATGTATTTCCATTTAAAAAAAAACAGATTTAAAGCAAAAGTGTTGCGAGGTCAATTCCAGTCAAATTTATTAGTACGTATAACACTTTTTACAACAGACATTGTCCTACAGCACCTTGTCCAGGACTTAAAAAAACCCTGCTAAGCAACCTGAGAGCAACAGTGGCAAAGAGAAACCTTGAGAGAAACCAGACTCAGCAGGAGCCAATCCTCCATGGGTGGCCTAAATTAGATTAATCATACATACATAACTAACTAATCTGTTGTAAAGTCTGATAGTGAGTTCTGAACATTGTGAGTGTAGACACCTCAGATTCCCATATCCAACAAGAGTGGTGCTGGCAGCCTTGTAAAAAGGTTCACGTCAGAACCACCTCAGGGTAAAATGTATTATGAACAAAAGCTTTAATAGTATGTCAATTGCAAAGATAATACTCCAGCACACCTAATTATTACAGCATAATTAAAAGTGATAACTAAAAGGTAACACAGCAATGACAGCTTTAACAGGACATCAGCAGCAACCTCCTAAACCTTTAACAAACCTGAGTGATCGCATAAAAGAGGCAGAACGCCAACAACCCAACATCCCTGATCACCACAACGTTTTGTAACTCGGCCAGCAACAGTGACAGAACATGAGATCACCAGACTGCCCAGTCCCCAGATCCCCAAAATCAGAGCCACACGTCCCTGGTTTGGAAAGACTCATCAAAAGCCTGAGTAAATAAGTATGTTTTCAATATGAACTTTGAAATTAAGACTGAATCACAAACAGAGGCAGGGCTAATATGATCAAACTTTTTAGTTCTTGTTAGCATTCGAGCTGCTGCAATTTGAGACACCTGAAGTGTTGATTGGGGGCCAGACCTAGTGTTGGTTTTACAGCAAATAAAACATACTAAAATTGATGTTCAAGCTGGGATCTCGAATACATCGTATCGAATATCAGCTCTGCCTGCCGGCTAAGAATGAGCGGCCACATGAACAACGATTGGCGTGTTGTTTAGATGGGCGGGACTAAGCCGGATGGGGTCTCTCTCTCATGACAATTACGCAATTACGACCTCTGCTGGCTGATTGGTGGCACCTGCACAGAGATGAGAAAAGAGTGCTCTTAGGGTGTGTCTCGCCGTAGACAACGCTAAGCTGCACTGCACTCGTCAAAGTGTAGGTGATAAGATGCATACGGCATGCTGCCCATGTGTCGGAGGGGGCATGGGTTAGCCTCGCTCTCCTCAATCAGAGCAGAGATCACCATTGGTGGAGAGGAAGCATGATGCAATCGGGCAACTGGGAGAAAATGCATAAAAATATATATTAAAAAATTTTTTTTTAAATATCAAGGGCTTATTTATCAAAACCTGAAACAAAAGCCATCAGTAGGTGTTCAAATATATGTAAATCTGCAGTATTTTAGAGGTGTTTATTAAATTGCATTTAGCAATTGTTTGAGCATAATATATGACAAATAAATACGCAGAAGGAAGAATGACCAGCTAACTGCTAATAAACGGTCACATATCATACTGTAATAATCTAAATGGTCAGTTCAAAGTTGTGGAACAATATTATTTGGGGCCAGCACCATGGTTGCTGGCCCCAAATAATATATTTAGAATTTGTTTGCTTTGGTCACTCTCTCATCCTGTATTTATGTTTCTTGACTCTTTTACAGGCTGCCCATTCGACCCTCTGATCAAAATCAATAATGCAGTAGCCAATGTGATTGGTATGCTAATATTTGGGCATCGCTATGAATATGATGACGTTCAGTTCCAGGCATTTTTACGCAGAAGTGCTGAGTCAGTGTTTCTTACTTGCTCAGTTTGGACTGAGGTATGGGATTTAACCTTACATAACACTAGCAAAATAAAAAATCATACAACATACTACAAGTCTTAAAGTAGACACCACTTATATGTATGAATACTGTTGGTTAGGATGCTATAAGCATGTATCTAAAACAGGGTTATTTTTCTGACAAAGCTACACAGCAAAAGCAGCTAAGCTGATTACATGGCACTGCATCAAGATGGCACTGAAAGAACCTTCATTCATCAATAGCTGACAAAACCACATGGGCAAACCTTTGCCAAGCACTACAATACAGAGTAACATTCATAAATGACACTTCAATTTTTACTGTGCAAAAAGGATCCTTATGTGCTGTGTGCTCTAGACCAAAGTTATCAGCATTAAGTCCAAAAGCCAGGTCTATCATGGTGTGTAGTTGTGTCAAAGTCACAACCCCATACCATAAGACGTGTTTTCAGGACGAATGGGACAAAATAACACATGAAACACTTCATTGTTTGGTATCCTCAGTTCCAAAACATCTTTTAAGTGAGAAGAAACGGCAACAATTACAAAGTGGTAAATGTTTTACCACCCTAATGTGTTGCAGACCTGAAATGCGTGGAAGGATGTATATTAACAAATGAAATGAAAATGACCAGACAAAACATAAAATGTCTTGGGTTAAAAATCAAAGTAGGAGACTGTTGGTATCTTTATTTGCATTTTCCATACCCATTTTTTTTCTGATATGACTGTATAGAGTCTTTAATAACCACTGTATTCATTATGTAATTAAAATAATAACATTACTACTGGCCATCACAACCTATACACAACCTTTCAACTGGGCTATCTTTAAAAGACATAATGTGTCATGCAGATTTTTCACTTTTTTTACTATTATTAATTATCATGTGTTATGATTAATGTTTCAGATGTATGATGCCTTCCCAAGCTTAGTGAAATTGCTACCAGGGCCTCATCATACTATAATCTCAAACTACCGGAAACTTGCTGCCTTTTTGAGAGAGAAAACAGAAAAACACAAACTGGACTGGGAGCCAAATGAGCCTCGAGATTACATTGACTCCTACCTAATGGAAATCGAAAAGGTAGTTTAGATAGTACTGTATCTATACAGTGCTATAATTCTTCATTTACTGTTTTATTTGGAAGTTATTTGTGAAGTGTGAATTTGTGTGCATGTTAAATATTTTTCTTACATTTATTTAACAAATGCATATTATTCAAAGTAATCATATTATTCTACAATGTTGCATTTAATGATAATATGAAATGATAAAATATTACATGATAATATAATACAACAATATGAATCATATGATAGTATAAAAAATATAGAAATGAAACTTGGATATAACTTAGAGTAGTCAGTGTACAGCTTGTATAGCAGTATAGATTTACTGAAAATATGAAAATAACTCAACACACAGCCATTAATGTCTAAATAGCTGGCAACACAAGTGAGTACACCTCACAGCGAACATGTCCAAATTGTGCCCTGGTGTCATGTGACTCGTTCGAGTTACAAGGTCCCAGGTGTGAATGAGGAGCAGGGCTGTTAACTATATATAAAGATAAATAAATAAATAAAGACGAATAAAGAAGAAAATGTGTCTGGACCATACATCAATTTAAAGATGCATTCTGAATACACTATTCTGTTACAACTCAACAATATGTATATACAGTATATATTTAGTTCTAAATTTAAATAATTGCAGAGGAGAAATGACAAGGAGGCCCGTTTTGACATAGACAACTTGGACTGGTGTATGGTGGACCTGTTTGAGGGAGGAACAGAGACAACAACGAACACTCTACGATGGGCTCTTCTGTACATGATTAAATATCCACTAATACAGGGTATTTTATGTTATATGATTTTAATAATTCATTGTCTAGTGGTAGATTTATTTCTACTAACCACAGACTTTTATCCATTTAGAGAAAGTCCAAGAGGAGATCGACTGTGTGATTGGATGGTCACGTTCATCTACAATGACAGACAAAGCCAACATGCCTTACACCAATGCTGTCCTTCATGAAGTACATAGGAAAAGTGATATTGTTCCACTGAATATGGCCAGGGTGGCAAAACAGGACACTACACTTGGCAAATATTTGGTCACACAGGTAAAGAAAAATTATTATATTTATTTCATGTTGATAAGTGATTTATTTAAACGAGAATATTTTTTGCTTGTGTTAAAAATAGATTAATATTCAGAAATAATGGAGACAATATTGCAAAATTGACAAAATTGACTTTCATGACCATTTCTACCAAAATGTATAAAAGCTCATTTATACAGTTTACTGATACTGATGATTTCTATAGTTAATAATTGCAGATAATTTTAGGTGTTTTTCTGTCTGTAGGGAACTGTATTGATCACCAACCTCTCCTCTGTACTGCATGATGAAAATGAGTGGGAAACACCATACACCTTTAATCCAGGACATTTTCTGGACTCTGAAGGCCGGTTTCGCAGGAGAGATGCTTTCTTTTCATTTTCAGCAGGTACAGTAAAATGAACTATTAACCCTTTTTCAAGTAAGTCAAGTAATACGTTCCAGAATTATTTGCAGCCTTGAAAAAGATGGGTAAAATGCCTGTAAAAGTAATTTAGCCATACAAATTGAGAACTATAACAAAAGTAAATTTATGACCTGGCTGTATGGCATAGAGCATTGTCCTGCTGTAAAAAAAAAAGATCTTTAAAATTAGGGAACATTGTCAGAGCAAGTTCACTTCCAGGAATAACCCTGTACATGGTTTATTAGCTGTCCTAATAACGTCCTGTCAGAGTATGAAGAGCAGCGAGTTTTCAGTTGGTGGTTTGTTTTTTTAAATTGCTTTTAAATTATAGTGATTTCAGCAAGATGTACTTCACATTTACTTCTTTCAGAAGAGTAAGATGTCCTGCAACATTCCAAGCCATATAAGCTTGCTGCATAAACTTCATATCTTCTGCTCAGTTTTTTGCTCCCCCTATGTTGAATTTTGTTTGTTTATTTATTAGGATTTTAACGTCATGTTCTTACACTTTGGTTACATTCATGACAGGAACGGTAGTTATTTATTACACAAGGTTTATCAGTTCACAAGATTATATCAAGCACAGTCTTGGACAATTTAGTATCTTCAATTCACCTCACTTGCATGTCTTTGGACTGTGGGAGGAAACCGGAGCACCCAGAGTAAACCCACGCAGACACGGGGAGAACATGCAAACTCCACACAGAAAGGACCCGGACCGCCCCACCTGGGGTTCGAACCCAGGACCTTCTTGCTGTGAGGTGACAGTGCTACCCACTAAGCCACCGTGCCGCCCTGTTGAATTTTGTACACCTCTGCTATGACATAAATGCACATGCGTAGAATGTACTTTTCTTATTGGAAATATAATTGAATACATGGCTATTAACTGATTGTTTAAAGGAATTGCTTTCATACATGTAGAGATGCCAATTCAAGACAAAGTTGTATTTCTTATAATGTTGTACTACTCTGTGAACTATGTGTGTATGTGTGTGTGTATGTGTGTGTGTGTGTTGTAGGTAAGAGGATGTGTCCTGGAGAGTACCTGGCTCGTGTGGAGCTGTTTCTTGTATTTACCACTCTTCTACAGAAATTCACTTTCAGACCTCCTCCAGGTGAAGAGCCCAGTCTGGAGAGTGAGCTCGGCTTTACCCAGGCTCCCAAGCCATTTAAGTTTTGTGCTGTCCAACGATGAAGTCATGGACAGATTTCTTAAAATAAAATATAAACAAGTATACAAGAGTAAACATAAATATATACAAGGTTGCATGGCAGCTATATAATGATAAGCTTAATGAAAAGAAATAATGTACAATTTACAAATTGAAAGAAAAGTCAAATATGAAAACCAATTTATATTATTTTCAAAGAAGACATAAGATGAACTTTGTAACTGCTATACAAAACATTAACATAAATAAAGGATAAATAAGTTACAGTGAGGAGTATAATGATGCCAACAAGTCAGTTTATCAAATTACAGTCCTCAAGAAATTTCTTGAACTGACCGACAATTCTCTCATGATTAAGGCCATGATCACGGCCATGAAAATCGAGGCACGAACCAAAAAAATTAGCCTTTTTCCATGTAACATGCAATTTGATGTGAAATTCAAAATTTAATGTTTGTGTTTAGCATTTTTTGGAGTTATTTAATTACTGCCGTGAAATGTGCCACTTTTCTTTAAAAATCCATGAAATCTGTGATTTTAAAAAAACAAGGTGAAAATTAAGCACATTTTCCCATGAATTTAAAAGGGCCCTACTCATGATGTGTTGAGCCATGATCCTTTTATACCCAATCTTGATTCCCTCACCTGTAACCAATTCACTCACTTGTTGAATGCTTCACAATGATGCAACTCAAATGTTATAAAATTTTTCACTGTTCATAACGAAATGGTTATGTTTTTTTATGTGAAAATTAACTGGCCTGTTTAAAGCCTTGACCTTAACCCCGACACCTTTGGAATTTTGCCCTTTTTCCTGATTTTTTGCATGTGTTGCAGAAATCAATATTTACAAAATACAATCAATTTGGGCAGTCAGTAAAAAATCAAAGGTTCAGAAGAATGAACAAAACACAGATCCTTGTTTTTATTGCATTTCATAAAATGTCCCAGCTTTTCTGAAAATTAGGTTTGCACATTTTACTAAATTTAGTAAAATTTGGATTTTATGGTATTTTTTAGTATTTTTTCTGGTTTAGCTTGAATACCCATGGTCATCCGAGGTTCTTGTGGAAATGGATATTTTTTCTGTGTACAAATTGACTGACCTGTTTAGAGCCCTGACCTTAACCCCATCAACCTATTATCTCCTTGGAAATAAAGCAAAAAAAGTAGATACATGTCAATGTCAGTGCTACATATTTGAATATAGAGTGTAAATGTATAGCACAGTTTCTCACCTCTGTCCTGAAGATTAATATTTATGACCAGCTCATATAGATAAGGTTAATAAGTTAAATGATCAATAAGAGCATTAATTACTGTGTGATGTGCTATTAATGTTCGTAAATGTTTAACTGTGGGTGAACAGACCATAGTTCATGTAAAGAAGTCATTGAAATATATGTTAAAGTAATACATTTTTGTTGCATTTTTTTTTTCAAATTTTTAATTTACTACATCTGTTGAATGAGTGCACATTTGATACCTAAATATCAACTTAAAACTACAACAGACATCTGTCCTGTTAACTAATCAGTAATAATGCTGAGTCATTGTTAATGTTTGTATTTGCCCAGACTGTGAGACTCTGACACACATGCAATATAACATGTGAGTACTACAAACCCAATTCCAAAAGCACTGGGACAGTAAGAATATAAATTATATAAAGAATACAAAATATTTAATGCTTCAATTATATATTTTTTGTATATATATATATATACACTGTCCCCTCCACAATTATGGGCAGCTCTGGTGAAGATGAGTAAAAAGGGAAGAAAAGGAAGAAAACTCATCAAGAAATTATTCATTTTAACAAAACTGCAAGTGCCACAATTGGCACCCCTAGACATGATTAAAAAATGTACGAGGCTTCTCTTCAAATAGAAAAATAAGTTATGTTATTCTTAAACTGTAGGATGATTTTCCTAAGCAGCATTTTACAAAGTGGCAAACTTCGACCCATTCTTGCTCATAACTAACTGAACCTTTTGTTATTGCTCCTTTCATATGAAATTATGGCATCATCTGCTTTTAAATGTTTTATTATTATTTTACTGCATTCTGTCACACCTTTTGGAATCTATTGCATGTATTAAAGATGTATTTTTGCAAAAATTAATAAAGTTGATAAGGTAAACATTATTTGTGCTTTTTTTATTATTAAATACTTGTAAAGACAGCTGCACTGATTTGGAACTGGGTTTGTAAAAAGTATTATTAATGACTATTTTAAGACTTTAAAGTCAAGCACCTTTTTAAGTAGTGTTTTCGTTTTATTACCTCTGTATATAGAACAGTTGCACTTTACTGCCACTTAGCTTCAAGACATTAGATGTGAGTATGTGTATGCTGTAGGTAAGAGGACATGTACTGGGGAGTCCTTACTAATGCTGAGCTGTACCATCTCTTTACCCGTCCAGACAGGCAACACCTGACTCCCAATTAGCACTAGTTGTGTGCCAACTAATGGTGAAAAATTAGAATTCCTCCACACAAAATTACAACATATTTTAATGGAACAGGCCTTTCTTAAACAGTTGCCACAATGTGGGAATATATATATATTTTTTTATTTTATATAATTCATGTTTTTACACCTGTTAGCAATGCGTAAGGCTGAAACACCTGGACTCAATTAAAAAGGCAGGGGAGCCAAATAATTTTGACCATATGTTGTTTGTTGCACACCGTCATGGTTAAATTGAGGGCATTAGTAAATTAATTCATTAAACAAAACCAAGAAAAAAATGTATTTAGTCTATAATTCCATAGGTTTAGAGGTAAAAGGTGACATTCTTTCACACAAGGATGGACAACTTCACAAAGAACTTTATTTCTGTTTATATTTTTTTACTAGAAAAACAGAGCATGTAATTGTCATACATAATTAAGTGTTCTTCCATAAATTATGTTTACTTTTCCATAAATATAATTATTGAAAATTCATTAAACCCATTACACTGAAGGCATAAGCATTTATATTATTAACTATTATCATTTATAGTCTGATTATCATAATCAGATTACTCGGCAAAAGCTAAAAAGCCTACATCTGAAAAAACTACCATGAAAATAAGAAATAAAACAAAGTGACAAACTCTAGTAAATAATCCTCACAATTGAGAGTTTAAAATAAGACAAATCAAGATTTCAGTGCTTGCATAGAATAAAAGTATCAACCATTTGGGTTGGAAAGCACTGGTCTACAAAAAGCCACATATATTCTAACATAAAGAAGTTATCATTTTATACCTCTACTTTAGTCCAAACCAAAGAAAAGCAGATATTTACAACAGCAGGCATCATGTGCAGCTATTGGTGGTTTAATAGTTGAAACACAAGTTGCACATAAGAAACCAAGTTGGTGAGCAAAAAATCATAGATTAGAATTTCACCCTATAAGTCAGTGGTTCTCATGTTTATATTAAAATGGTCATGACAGTGGCGTATGGGCAGCCTTTTATCAATTATAGTGGCTTTTTAAAAAAAAAAGTTTCTGGGAACTGTAGGAAAATGTAAATAGCAACTAAGCAATCATTTACTAATTCTTTTTTACATGTTTGTGACTGAAAACAGTACGAAGACATGCATATTCTCAATGAAATACCCATAAATACAACTTATGTTTCATTTACTTAAGTGGTATTTGCATTTTACCTACTGTCCTAACATTTTTGGAATGGGGTTTGTATATTAAAAATAAGTCTATAGAGGCATATTTCCAGTCCAAAAAGTCCTTTCACAGCATAGTTGTGCAATAAATTTTATTTGGTGAGCTTATATCTGGGATCTTTAAGCAGGGTCATCACCAAACTGTGCTGTACTGTGGTCTTTCAGGAGAACTGAGGAAGCCTGGTAATTATTGTACAGTAGATAGTGAAGCACTCCCATGTGTCATGGGCTTCAAACTGCCCACAGACCACGTTTGAACTCTACACAAGGTATTATACAAGGTGGCCATGATCACAAGCTGGTGGTTTAATCCTAATTTATAAATCAAAGTCAGAAAGAACAATAATAAAAAGTACCACCTGCTGTTTTTGTATTTTTGTATTCAGCTCTAAGAAAAAGTTTTAAAGTAGAAAAATGAACATCTGGCATCCAGCACCATATGATTTTGTCCAGTTCATTAAATATAGCTCATTTTGTGATAATGCATGCAGAAAATGAACTGACTGTCCATAGAACATCAATGTACAACAAGCATATAGAGCACATTTACATGTATATTCACTAAGATAGTACTGTTTTTATATAGTTCCAGTAGTACATGTCACCTGGCTGCATAGAATATCATTGGAAGTCAGTCCATTTTAGCATTTATCATGCATTATATCCTTTTCCCCACTCAATATGGCATTTAATAAACACAGTGTGTTGCATAAACCAGTGGCACAATGTGTCTTTTGCAAAAAAAAAAAGTGCTTACATGCACAAAACAGTCTGATGGCTTTGAAGTAATCAGATCACTAGGATAACATGCACATAATCTGATCTGAAAAATCTTTTGAGTCTATATAATTCAGTCATTCAGTAGCATCAAGAATACAGTAACACTGTTACTTCAGCCATGTGATATGGGGGCATCACGACTTTTAAATGAACCAGCCAGTAATTAGGAGGTACAATAGGAGTAGGAGGTACAATTATTATAAGGTTCTTAGCTTCTAACAACTCCAGTCCTAAGTCACCAAACTGGTTAATGTTTGTTTACCTTTTTTGGAAACAAAATGTGCATAATGCTAGCCTTCTTCAATGTGTCTCTTCTGATCCAAAGAAAAGCTGTGTTCCAAATAATAAATTACAGCATGTTACTTGTGTCACCATTTTGACATACTATTTAATAACCTATATGTGGTTTGGGAGGCAGCCTGACGAGCACTTCTTTCTCATTACTGTAATTCTGCACACTCACAGAGGTACAGGGTATACATGCATCGAAAAAGATTATTTTAATAAAATCTAGATGTCTCATGCATTTGCTTTTTTTCCACAAAGAAAACCTTGAGTTCGTATTTGTTTAGTTTTGACACATTCATTTGCATCATCCACCTAAATTACCCAACCTAAATATACAGAACTTCATAATGTGTGTGTGTGTGTGTGTGTGCTTCTTACTTTTAAAGGGTGTTGAGTATATACTTGCACTGGCTGTGGATATGTGAGACAGATTGTCCAAAGCATCAATTTTATAAAACCTTCTGTACAAGTAGGATTACATTACTTCCATAATTACATCTGGAGCATTAAATATACAATTCATTGACAACAATTCATTTGTAAACTGAAAGTTAGCTTTAGCGGCGGAGTGGCAGCACAGTGACTCGGTGGGTAGCACTGTCGCCTCACAGCAAGAAGGTCTTGGGTTCAATTCTCAGGTAGAGAAGTCCAGGTCCTTCCCTATGTTCTTCCCTTGTCTGCACGGGTTTCTTAGGTATGAGTTATGAGTGTGTGTGTTTGCCCTGTGATGGACTGGCAACCTGTTCAAGGTGTTTCCTGCCTTTTGGTCAGTGAATTGCGCCCACCGCAACCATGAATCAGATAAAGTGGCGGTAAACAGAGTGAATGAATGCAATTAGCCATAGCTAAAATGCTAAGTGATGTATAGCTAAATTGATTTAAAAAAGCACCACAATAACACACTATTTATACTTCCATTGTATGACCATGGTTTACTTATAGACTGGATATTAGAGTATGACGTATGTTTTACAATCTGATAAATGCTAATTACAATAAAGCTTTATTACTCATTTTTATTAGGATTATTAGTGTGCATGTAACTGCATTCGCTGGTGGCAAAGGGGAAAAACGCTGCAGGTTGTTTATTATTCATGTTTAGAGAATCAGGTCGGAGTGTATTGTTTAAGATTGTCACATATTGCACACTAAAGAGAATGTGGGTATAGTGTTTGTGCCCATGTATCTAACTCTTGTTGATCTGTAGTGCATTTATATATATTATAAATTATATATAATTTGAGACCTAAGTGTTACCAGCTCATCATGGAAATCCTGTAGGTTTGTGCTTAAGGTCACTTCAGGGTGCAGCAGAGGGAAAAGAAGGGTGGGGGAAATTAGGAAGTTGTTACTTGGAGGGCGCTGCTGGCACATTGATCAATGGGGTGCGCCGAACGTTGGTGGCCTGCCGTTGCTGGGCCAGGAATGACTGACCAGGCGGAACCAGAAAGTTTGAGCACCCAATCAGTCGAGACTCCATCGCCAGTTTCTGGCAAGTTAAGCTCTGTAATACATATAGAAATGTTATATTAAAGAAAGTATAAACCCTACTTCCAAAAAAGTTGGGTCAAATGCAGTAAAAACAAGAATTTGTAATTGTTGAACCTTTATCTATGATTCTGTTAAACCTTTATTTAACTGACAAAAGTGCAAAGAAAAGATTTCCAATGTTTTCACTGACCAACATACTTGTAAGCTTACTAAATTGTAAATGTAAACACACTTTGATGAATTTAATGCCTTCAACACACTCAAAAAAGCTGAAACAAAGGCATGACTACTACTGTGTTACATCACCCATTAATCGCTATTAATTACTCTTTTAAATCGTTTAATAGTTTGGGAACTAAGGACTAATAGTTGCACTTGTTCTTGCCCAATTCTTGCCCAATTATGCTTGATACAAGACTTAAGCTGCTCAACAATTGGACAGCAGGCAGGCTAGTCAAGCACATGCACTCTGTACCAATGAAGCCACACAGCTGTAGTGCATTCAGAATGAAGCTGGGCATTGACTTACTGTAATAACCACTGACTTAACAAGGGCAGCATATATCTCTCTAAAAATCCAAATATGCCTCTAAGTCAATAGTACATTAAAACATGCCAAGTCACTAATGCTGTGGGTACTGATGCCTCCCTCCAACATGACATACAGGGTGTGTTCGAAAAGCTAGGGAGCTGTCTACATAGACAGCATTTTATGTCATCCTGCGCACGCTCCCGAGAAGGAGGCTGTTCGAAATCCTGGATGCCTTAAAATCCTCACTTCTGAGGCATCTTAATATTTCAATGTTATTTAGGCTCAAGAACGTGTGAGCATCCGACACTGCCTTAGTGATCAAGGCAATCCCAGAATTCATTGCGGGTCGGGTGCTCTTCTCTCACAGAAAAATAAACATGGCTGACGGGGCGGAGAAACGAATGGAGTTACAGTATTTTCAAACGTAAATAAAATATTACTGATTTTTAACTTGTATAAACTTGTACCGAGTGTTTTTATTTGCAAGTTCGAGCTTGTCAGGAAATTTAACCGTTATCGGTACATGAAGGAAGATGATAGCTCAGTGGTTAAGGTACTGGACTAGTAATCAAAAGGTTGCCGGTTCGAAGCCTTACCACCACCAAGTTGCCACTGTTGGGCCCCTGAGCAAGGCCCTTAACCCTCAATTGCTCAAAATTGTGTTCAGTCATAATTGTAAGCCGCTTTGGATAAAAGCGTCTGCTAAATGCCGAAAATGTAAATGTAAATGTTATATTGACATTAGCGTGCTGTGCTTCCTCAGTTTATTGGTTTTAATGGCAAGATGCTAAATGCTAAACGCAAAATGTGAAACCCGATGGAATCGCTGTCTAAGTATTGCATTCGAATAATCTGCCTTATAAGTCATTGACTTATTAGAATCCTCTCTACTAAGGCAGCTGCCTATGTAGACAGTAAGACAGCAAGGCAGCTCCCTAGGTTTTCGAACACACCCATAGTTTTTTTGCACCTTTTGCTGTTTGGATAGTACTTTTTCAACTCTGACATCTGTTGCTCTGGACACTTTGACCTGCAAATGCCCCCACTGATCAGATGTTGGACCATTCTCAGCACTGACACTAATGGCAATTATATGGTAGTTTGTGTTGTATAAGTGTTATAGGTGGAGCAGTGTTTCATCTGTGAGGTCAGGCATGAATGCTGGACAAAAAAGGTTTGGCCCGCAATTGATGTTCTGATTTCCACCTAGGATATTCAGTAGCATTGAGGTCAGGGCTTTATGCAAGCCACCAAAGTTCCTTAACACCAAACTCATTAAACTATGTCTTAATTAACCTTGCTTTGTGCACAGGGGCACAGTCAAACTGCAGCAGGAGGGAGCCCTCCTCAAACTGTTGCCACAAAATTGAAAGAATAAATAAAATTTTCTGTCAATAATTTTAGACACCAGTAAGCAAAGGGGTGCAGCTAAAACACCTGAACTCAATAATCAGAAGGGGCGTCCACATACTTCTGGCCATATAGTGCATATCTTTACCTTGTTGTACCAGGCAGTCACAATAAGCTTCTCCTCATAATCCTTCAGCTCAGCCTGCTCACACTTTTTCTGTTACAGGCAAAGATTATCATTAAAACATACAGAGACGATCAGGAGAGAATAAATGCTGAAGTAGTCTTCATACCTCCAAATCTGTTATTCTCTTGTCCTTTTCTGCAAGCTGGTTCTTAAAAGACTGAATCTCAACTGATGCAGGGTTCAATTTTGGGTCGAGTGCTTTAATCACCTGTCAAACACACACACAAACACAGACATTCCAATTAATTTATCACCACCTTTCCCTTCTGTTAGTTGACATGTTTCTCGGAAACTATGCGGACAGTTCTTTTAGAGTATGTGGAGTACTTTAAACAGTGATTTCACTTTTATAAATATCATTCTTTAAGCTGAAAGTTGTTTAACATTATTTTTGTGCATACACTATATGGACAAAAGTAATGGGACACGCCGTACATGCTTCTGTGCAGGAACAGTTTATGAAAGACCCTTCCCTGTTTCATCATGGCTTTGCAACTCTGCACAAAGCAAGATCTATACAGACATGATGAAAATATTGGTTTAAAGAAACTCCAGTGGCCTGCACAGAGCCCTGACCTCAGCCCCACTGAACAGCTTTGGAATGAACTGGAACATCAATTTCCTGATCAACATCAGTGCCCAGCCATACAAATGCTCTTTCGCCTGAATGGGCACAAATTCCCACAGACATATTTCAAAGTCCTGTGAGAAGCCTTGTTAGAAGTGTGGCTGTTGTTATAGCTTTAAAAGATAATAAAAATAACACTCTATTTTAATACCATTTCTTTTTAAAATGGGATGTCCAACAAGCTCGTGGTCAGGTGTCCAAATACTTTTAACCATATAGAGTACCTGCAGTCCCTTTTAAAATATGGAACTAAAAACTCAATGTAAAAATCAGACAGCATTTGTATATAACTTTACTGTACTTACATTACGAGCTTTCTCCAGATACATTTTGTATCTCTCCTCCATGGCTTTCATGTCTTCATCTTTTTTCTTCAGAGCAGCCATCAGTTCATTCACCTTCAGTGCTAGAAAAGCAAATAAAGCACCAATGACATTTCTCAGACCAAATAATAACTAATATTATGATAGTTTTTAAGATTTTCTGTAACCACTTCATCCTAGTCGGGGACACTGTTGGACCATCGCAGCCTCTGCAAGGCACCAATTCATTGCAAAGCAACACCCACTCAATCACTAACCGTGGGGGATTTTTGGTGTAGCCAATCCACTGCATGTTTTGGATGGTAGAAGAAAATCAGAGAATACAGAGAAAAACAATGCAGACAAGTTTACAGTGACCAGGGGCAAGGAGTAAGGGACAGTGGTAGCCTAGTGGGTAGAGCTTTGGGCTATCAACCAGAAGATTGGCGGTTCAAATCCAGGCTCTACTATGCAGCCACTGTTGGGTCCTTGAGCAAGACCCTTAACCCTCTCTGCTCCAGGGGCGCCGTAAGATGGCTGACCCTGCGCTCTGACCCCAGCTTCCAAAAAAGCTGGGATATGTGAAGAAAGAATTTCATTGTACTGTATATGTATATATGACAAATAAAGTATATCTTCTTCTTCTTCTTTCTTCTAAATTGAGAACCCTATGGTCACAGGTTGTGTGGCTTTGTCTCAAACAAATGCACCATCATGCCGTCTCTTTAAATAACTAAATGAATGCACTTTGGTTTTGTTTGCATGTATGGTGCTACCTAGGCCATTGTTTTTTTGTTAATGCCAGTAAGGGAGGTGGCATGAATACGGATACTATTGTGTTTGTATTCAGTAGGGTAGAAAATTATGACTATTTCCCTTCAGGGAAAATTTAAAAGAACAAAAACGTCATCATACATAATTGCTGAAACAGAGACTAAGCATTTGGCTAAGAGGATGTGGTGGAAAAGGATAGTCTGAATTTTATAATTAGGTCAAACTGAACAAACAGTCCTTCATTTATTTATTCATCTTGGTCAAGGTTGTAGTAAACGGGTGCCAAGAAACAAGTGCACTTAGAACAGGGTGCAAATCCATCAAAAGGTAATATATGCTCATACATTCACTTTCTAACTTCTAGAAGTAATATACAACAATATAGAACAGTCTAATAAAACGTTTTAGCACTGACCCTATATGTTGCACTTTTATGTTTCATTTTGGGGTCCTATATACTGTACGTATAGTATAGATATATAGATGTAGTCTAGGCGCCGTCATGAGCGGCAGCCTCTCCAGTAGCTCCATCAGTGTTGTACTTCTATAGCTTTTCTATAGTGTTCTATTCTTTTATAGTGTTCTATCATTAGTATACTATTCTTTTATTCTTTATTTTGTGTTACTTTTTCTCACTTTTTCTATTTCAATCATTTCCCTTGGGATAAATAAAGTATCTATTTATCTATTAATACCACTGGATTTGGTTTTGTGCAATTTTAAAGAAAAAATTCAAAGGCTTTTCTTTGGTGAGAATCAGCTTTTCCAAGAGAGTCTAAACGCTAAAAGCTTTACGTGGTTTAATGTATTAAATGAACGACAGGAACACAAAAATCACAAGCCTAATGCAGCAAAGTGCGCGGTGCGAGCCGCTCAGGGAAACACAGCGGCAAGCTAAGCAGCACCGCCACACTCCATAGGAAACAACAGCACAGCAGCACAAAAGCGGTTTTGCCGCTTCTCATTTGAATGCGCCCTAAGAGATGAGTACGGTCAGGAATTGTACACCTAAAAGTTCATCTTTATAGTAGGTGGTACAAATGTATGTACCAAATAAAGTGTTCAGCAAGTATAGTGTGGTAGTATAAATGTAGTTTAGGTCACAACTATTTAGATTATGTTATAGTTCTATTTTTCTGCAACTGGAAGACGAGCAGTTCACACAACATGACTGATCATTTGGAGATTTTAAACACGATTTGCTATTGGCATTAGGCTGTATGCTTACAGGCTTGAGATACATCTGGCTGTAGATTGTCCAGTACTTCTTTCTTCTTCATGATTTCATCTTGGGCTTCATTCAACTGCACCCTATTGGAAAGAAAAAAACATATTACATTCAAGAGTTGTTGTTGTTGTTATTTTATTGGTATTGGAACAAAGTTTGTCTTAAAACGGTAAAAATTACATCAGTTTGAAAGACTTACAAATGAGCGTCCAGCTTCCTTTTCAGATGAGACTAGAAAGAAATAAAAGCAATCCATGAGAACAGACAAATCTGTGGTTTTGAATACTGTCTAAACCCAGGCTTGTTAGCAGTGTACAACTGACACATGAGTAAGTGTCAATGTAGGCCGTAAAATACGTCACATTAACAGGTATTTCTGTGATTGCAGTAAACTCACATCTTCAGGTTTGGCTCCCTGACTCTGAAGGGCTTTCTGTAAATCTTCAACCTGTTGCTGCAGCTCACTGACTCTCTCTCTGTTCAACCTACAAAAACATAACACAATATATACACACACATCCTAGAACAAAAATGTTTTCTAAACAATAATAATGGTCACCTAGATTAGACATAATTGTATTTTCTTTTAATACAGATTAATTCTATTTGAAATAATGCATACATGTTTGTGCAGGAAAGGAATGTACCAGGGAGCCTGAACTAATAGGGTCTGCTAAAAGAGTCTTGCAATAACACAATTAGTGGAAAACCCTAATGGACAGTGTGTTTTTCCACCACATATTAGCAATGTGTACTCTGCATTTAGTTTCTTTTAGTGTTCTATATTCCCCTTTTAGCTATTTATGTTTTCGAAATGTGACTGCTGATTTCACATTACACCCTACAGCGAATATGAATGCCTAGAGTATGCATGCCTATTACTTGCCAACACAATCATTAACTACACACATACACTTTTATTTTACTATGATCCAAAACAAACTATCCTTCTAGAACTGTGCATGTGGTTAGAAAATAAAAAGCATGGTGGCTCAGTGGGTAGCACTGTCGCCTCACAGCGAGAAGGTCTTGGGTTCGATTCCCAGGTGGAGCAGTCCGGGTCCTTTCTGTGTGGAGTTTGCATGTACTGTACTTCTTGTGTCTGTGTGGGTTTCCTCCCACAAGTCCAAACACATGCAGTCAGGTTAACTGGAGCTACTAAAACTGCCCTAGTGTGTGTGTGTATGCCCTGTGATGGACTGGCAACCTGACCAAGGTGTTTTTCTACCTTTCGCCAAGTGAATCAGACCCACCACGACCCTGAATAGGATAAATCGATGCTAAATAAAACAACAATTGAATGAATGAATAATTCGACTGGAAAGTGATCAGTTAAATACTAAAAATTAAAAAAAAAAAATACTGACATTAACTTCTACCCTCTACAAACAACAAATACATGGTTTGAGAAAACACACTATTTGAGCTAAATGTAACTATTTGCACTGCCTTGACCCTCTACTTATCAGCCTTAAAGAGAATTGCATATTCATTCCAGCAAACACACAGAATAGATAACGCACGTATTTTGGTCATGTGACACATACAATGCTCCATCTGAGCCTGTAGGTAAATCAGCTCATATTTACCTAGTGTGTTTTTGCCCTGTAAATTGGTAAATCATTGCCATCCTATTTTCTGGATTTTTTTCCCCTTTGTCTGCCAAACTATGACCCATCCAACACGTGTTGGTTTCCCACACAGAACCCCCTCACCTCCACCCCTTACCCCCACGCTCACACAGGCACCCAGACCAATCCCAGAGATTGCATATCGCACACTCACACACGGCCAAATGCATTTGTATGGAACTTGGCCAGGTCAAGGCTCTGTTAAGATTCAGTGGTGTTGATTTGCAATTACAAATAAGTTTTCTTATTGAATCAGTCATGATTTAGACATGTAGAGTCACTGTGCAACGTGCATTGTCTGCATATGGGAAAGTAAATATGAACTAAGTGGCTCTTTAAATAAAACTATGTGAATAAAATGACACATTTTTTATCTTCAATATTTATCTCAAATGTTTGGGCTGCATGGAGGCTCAGTGGGTAGCACGGTCACCTCACAGCAAGAGGGTCCTGGGTTCGATTCCCAGGTAGATCGGAAGCTCTGGTTTTCTCCCACAGTCCAAAGACATGCAAGTGAGGTGAATTGAAGACACAATATTGTCAATAACTGAATAACAGAAACTATCGGTCCTATCATGAATGTAACCAAAGTGTGTAAAACATGTAACCAAAGTGTGTAAAACTCCTAATAAAATAAATAACATCTCATATGTTTGAGCAGGACAATGTGGTACCTGTTCTCCGTGTCAAGTTTACTGCGTGAACGCCGTTCTTCCTCCAGCTGCATCTGAAGCTCGATGATGCGCTCATTCTCCGAGTCCTCCTGCTGTACGCGGAGCATTTTATTCTCATGCTGCAAACGGATGAACTTCTCCCTTTGTGTACAGATCAAACATTTTTAAACCGGAAGTAACATGCAAATTAAACCACATTATCTGTAGCACAAATACTAAAGCACAATACCTGTATTCGATGGGCAACAGCTCAGCTTCTAAGTTGTCACGATTTGGACTCCCAGTCTTATACATTTCTGCAGTTTAAAAACATACGTACAATGGTTTAACTAGTGAACCCAGAATCAAAAGGATTGTGGGAAGTTAAGACTTCCTACTATTTGTCTACTTGTTAAACTATTGACTATTTCAGCCACTCCCATAGCTAACAAATAAAAAATTAGTTTAAAATCATGCAGTCCAGACACTTCCAATCCAGAAAAATTGGAAAAAAAATTGGAAGAACCATGAAAGGACACCACCTTTCCAACAAGTCAAATTAGGGAGTAATAAAAGCTCAGCTGCAAAACAAGTTTTGTAATCAACAAATAGTTTATGTCCTTGGATGCAACACTCAGCAAAATCAACACCAAAACTGTTTGTTCAGAGCTTCATAAATTATTTTCCTGATCAGCAGTATACAAGCCTAAGATGTCGGGTGTAATGGAATGGAGAGGTATAAAGCACACAACCATTTGACTCTGAGGCAATTTACTGACATTTTGGAAGATACACTATATGGACAAAATTATTGGAACACCCCTTCTAATTATTGATCATATGTTTCAGCCACAACAATTGTGAACAGGTGCAATAATTTATTTATATAAAGGAAACTATATGCTTCCAATTTTGCAGCAGCATTTTAGGAGAGGTCCTTTCCTGCTCCAGCATCACTGTGCCCTGTGCACACGCTGACCTCAGTCCCACTGAACAGCTTTGGAATGAACTGGAACATTAAGGCTTCCTTGACCAACATCAGTACCAAGCCATACAAATGCTCTTTTGACTAAATGGGCTCAAATTCCCACATACATACTTCGAAGCCTTCTCAAAAGAGTGGCAGTTCTTATAACTGAAAAAAATCACATAGAAGTCACTATATTTAATATCATTTGTTTTTTAAATGGGACATCCAACAAGCTCATGGCCAGGTGTCCAAATACTTTTGGCCATAAAGTGTACATATAAATTGCATTCAGTTTCATACCTGCTTGGAGAAGCTGGTCTTGTTGAACTTGTGTACAGCGCAGTTCCTCATTGGTCTCTCTCAGAGAGTCTCGTTCAATGATGATTCTCTGGTGGATTTAGCATCACAGCACATAAACAGTTAAATTAAAGTAGATTGTTCAACTGAAGCATGTTCGTATAGACATAACAACGTATACATGTGTACCTCTTTCTCCTTCAGGAGTGCTTCATGTTTTTCTTCAAACTTCTTCATCTCAAAGGCTAGAATATCAGCCCTACGAGTCTCCTCAGACAACTTCATGTGCAGCTCCTGGACCTGAAAAAAATATTTCACAATTTTGTCTTTTTTCATATGATTTTGTTTGTCCAGTGGCATCTGTAACATTGGCAGCATAGTGGGAGGACAACATAGACTGGGAGCCAATCCATCGCTGGGTGACATGCATTTAAGCACCCATTTACATTTTTAATTAGGCACATTAGGCAATCCCTTTTATGTATGTTTTTGGACATTGGGAGGACTTTATTAATAATGACACATCATTAAAATTTATTTTTTTGATTGAGGTCTATAATGGTTCATTAATAAATATTACGTGTATTATTTTAAAGTTTTGCCAGCTATTATGTAAAGCCCTTTATAAAAGTATAATTTAATTATTTGTTTTTTTAATGCCACTTTATACACTTGATTGTGTTTATAAAAGTATAAAATACTATGTGTCCTTTATTCTGAAAAATAAAACTTTTATTTGTATCTCAGCGAAGCCACTGACTTGACCAAGCATCCATACACACACAATTGACTGTGTGTGAAAAAGGGAAGGCCAAATGGGACCTCATCCTGCCCTTGCTAAGATATAAGACTGGTTCGGCTGCTTTCCAAATGGAGGAAGGGGATTTTCTTATGCCAAACAACTCTGTCTGGGAAACCAACACTGGCCGGCTATAAGCAGTGACCACAGATTGGACATGTGCCAGAGAAGGAATGTGCTAGTCTGCAGCACTCTTTGACCGGTGTGAGTGTTATGCTTGAAACAAAGGTTGCAATCTGGAATTAGGCATGATTAACTGTGTAAAAAAAAAAAAAAAAAACATAATTTTTCTAAAGATTCTGTAATGCATACAGCAATTTAGTTAGCAATCAGTTCGTCAAAATGTCCAAGTCTAAAGCAGCTAAAACACTACTCAGGTAACTGAGTTTGGAAAACTTCCAACCAATTCTGTTTAAATCTGTGAATATAAATATGCACTTTTTAGATACCTGTCTTTTATAAGTCTCAAGTTGAGCACGGGCAGCATTGGCCTTGCGGAGCTCCTCCTCAAGACTGACAGTGTTTTGCATGTAAGAAATGTTTTTGTCCTCCAGAACCTTCATCTGCCGTCTTAAATCACTCAGATCGTCCAGCTTCTTTTTGTAGGTCTCCACAGAGGCCTCAAGCTTAACTGCCCGGTCAGAATAGTTCCTGCACACACACAAACACACACACTCATTAATAAAATGCATTGAGTAAACCACAAAAATAGATGCTTATTTTATCTTTCGTGAAAAGTTAACAAAACAAGTAAAGCAGGTGAACTGGTAACGGTGAGGGAATCATGATTGAGTATGAAAGGAGGATCCACCAAAAGCTCAGTCTTTAATCAGAAGTTCAAACAGAACATTTCTCAAAGCAAGATAAGATGCAAATCATTTATGATGTTCACCACCTACCATACATAATATTGTGAAAAGATTCAGGAAATCCAGCAAAATCTCAGTCTGTTTTGGGCAAGGACAGAGACTCTGTTGAATGGAATGTGTGTGACCCTTGATCCCTGAGACATTAGTAGTGAACTAGCACATTATACTGCTGTGTTACCTAAGTACCCCTAGCAACAATCTTTTAAATAAAACAACTGTAAACAAAGTTGAAAAGATGGGCGGTCTACAAAGCTGATTTGAATATTACACAATACAACGATAGTAATAAACAATCATTACAAATGCATCTGACTAAGTGTAATTGTATGTGGTTAAAATCTAGGCTGCAATCCACATTCAATATATATAGGGTGACCTGGTGGGTAGCACTGCCCCCTTACAGCAAGAAGGTCCTGGGTGGGATTCCCAGGTGGAGCTGTCCGGGTCCTCGCTGTGTGAAATTGGTATGTTCTCCCTGTGTATGCGTGGGTTTCCTCCGAGCGCTCCGGTTTCCTCCCACAGTCCAAAGACATGCAAGTGAGGTAAATTGGAGATACTAAATTGTATCATAAATGTGACCAGTAATTGCCTGTCCTGTCATAAATGTAACCAAAGTGTGTAAAACATGACATTAAAATCCTAATAAATAAATAAATATTCAGCTTTCACTACTTACAAATAACAAGCAGGTGGCAGACAGTAAAAGTAATTCTTATTTTTTCATATTGCAGCTTTTGAATAAATATTACTAGCCAGGAATTAATGTATTCCTATTTCAAGCCACATCTGGGAAAGTAATTGCTTTTAGAATAAAAAAAATACTAAAACACATATAACTCATCAAACTCAAACTCAGATATACTCTTAGCCACAATGATAAAGTTGTCAGTGATATACCTCAGAACGTCAAGCTCATCCTTCAGTGCGCGGGACTCTTCGGCCAGACTGGTAAGTTCATCATTCCGATGTTGAAGCTCCACTAGCTGCATTTCCAGCTCCTTACAGTGAATCCGGTAGTCATCTTTAGCCGCCTCAAGTCTTCAGTTCAGAAACACAAACACCAAGACACTTCAACATAATCAAGCAAATTTAATAGTTCTTTAAAAAGGCTGTATGATCTGACATTGTAATTAATTCAGTAACTGCTAAAATATAGCAGTTTGTTGACTTGCAATATTTCAGTATGGATATACAGTATCAGAGAGTGTTTTCAATTGAATTCTACAGGTTATAGGTCTTGACAAAGGGTCTTAATTTTCTTTTTCTGCCTCTTTAGCGTGTCCAATCACCCAATTTGCATCACGCATCCTCTCTGCCTCTGCCGATCCCTGCCCTGACCGAGGAGATTGAAGCTAACCCACATCCCCTCCGACACGTGAGCAGCAAGCCGTATGCATCTTGCCACCCACACATTGACGAGTGTGGCGCCACCTAGCGTTGCGTGCGGAGAGACACACCCTAAGAGCACTCCTTCCTCATCTCCGTGCAGGCGCCTCTAATCAGCCAGCAGAGGTCGTAACCGCACCATTCTGACAGAGAGAGACCCACTTCCGACCTTAGTCCCACCCATCTGAACAACAGGCCAGTTGTTGTTCATATAGCCGCTCAGCCTCGGCCGGTAAGGCAGAGCTGGATTCTATACAATGTACTCGAGATCCAGCTCCGGTTGCAGCGTGTGTTTTTACCGCTGCGCCAGGCCAAAGGGTCTTAATTTTTAACATCACCATAACCTGCTATTTTAACAGGGATGTGTAAACTTTTTAGTACAAACTATTTTAGTACAAAGTAAAAAAAAAAATAGATGTGTATTAGTAAATATGCACACTAAAAGGATAATACATAACAAAAACAAATACGCTTTTGCTGAGTATAAAAACGTGAATGCACCCTCAGACAGTAACGTGCCAATTTAGTCAGTATTTGTAAACCTGCAGTCTCTTCAATAAGACAGTTCATGTTTGCCTCTAAATAAAAGTAACTAAAATCAGTTAACAAGTTTAGATAGTTTAAATCCTTATTGTAATGACAAATGCAGAAGAGAAACTTGCACTTTACCACACCACTGCCAAAATCTTTAAATACTAACACTTAACCGGTGTGCTGCTTGTTGGCGCCATCTAGTGGTCAGTAGGCCTACACTTAGATAAAGCCAATGGGCGCTAGTGCACAAGTGACGCAGCCTATAATTTTAGTTTTTCCATTGCAGTAAACATAAGAATTAAACTAAACTTCTATCACAGACGTACATTAAAATACAGCTGCTATTTCATACAGATCATGCTCACACATGGCAGGTGATTTTTATTATTCTTGGGATGTTTCAGTATTTAGGAGGTCACCGTATGCATCCGTATGCTGCAGACTTGGCACTTGTTTTTTTTTTGTTTTTTTTTAAGCCAGATACCCTTCCTGACACAACCCTCCTCTTTTTATCCAGACCTGAGACTGAGAGCACTGTGACAAGTGCACTTGCCAATGGCTAGGCTGTTTCAGCCACCCCCGACTATTCCCCTCTATCTGCCATATGTGGTTAGGTATAGTGAAAATATGGGTTAAAATTAAGTCTTTTAGGGCATGTCTACAATTAAAATAACAAGAAAAAATATCAACAAGCTGGTACCAACCTTTGGTTTGATAAGTGCTTATGGTATGTTATGTTCTTTTGATTTTTCTATTTTGTTTGTAGTATTAAAAACAATATAATATTGATCGAAGCGGCACTGTGGTATAGCAGGTAGTGTGGGTGCTGCACAGCACCAGTCCTAGAGACCTTGGTTTAAACATTTCTTTTTCTTTAGTAAGAAGTGGATTTATTTTTGGTACTCTGGTTTCAGAAAGGTTTATTACCACTAGATGAAAATAGGTAAATGTGTGTTGCCCTGGCAACTGGCTTCCTGTCCAGGTTGAATTCCTGCCTTTCTTAATGTCCCTGTTTAGGATAAAGTGACTACAGATCAACAGTAAAGTAAAAACTGATCACTGCACATTTTATCGCCCTTTTTACCGTATGATGTCTTTCAAACAGTAGCAAAACAAGCAGAAATGAAAGTGCTGTTCATTTTTTCCCCCACATATAATCAACAATGTATGTAAAATCTTATGATTTACAGAACCACAATGTTGCTTCGCACCTAATCAAAGTGAAGGGTTGCCATGTGTTTGTTTTTCAACCAGATGATTTTCCTCCAGTTTTTACCATACTTGTGTGGGTGTGGTCTGAACACACACCTGATGTAAAAGCTAATTATTTGAAGCATTGTTTTATTTCACCACAACATGGAAATGAAACTTATCATTGCTAATATTACTGATAAAGATTTCCTTCATTAAGAAACTTTGTAATTAGTAATTTTATCGTCAAGGCCCTTAATAATTATTGGCTAATGAACAGCAGTACCTGAAGTTCTCCTCCTGGAACTGCTCAAGCTGCTGTTGGAGTTGACTGTGTTTTTTCCCTGATGGTGTTCTAGGATCATCAAACAATTCCAGCTGATTAGCTCTATCGGTTAGAACATCGTTCTCTGCTAGAAGGCTGTTCCGCTCCTCCTGCAGCAGTGCCACCTGTTCACAGGGTTTGGGGTTTAAGAAGTAGTGTTAGTTTTTTAGTAATTAGACATGGGTAGTTTGGTGTTGTTATATATATATATTTGTTTATATATTTTCATATTCCCATAGTTAAAAGTGGCTGTGACATGTCTAGTCTTGTGCAAAAGTTTGGACACCTCGTTTTCTAGGTGTACACTCACTGAGCACTAAATTAGGTTCAAGTACCTGGTACAAACATTCATTTTTAAGCTACATCTACCATACAGATTAAATGTGTGGGTTACAATCACTAACTGTAGACCATCTATTGCTCTGTATACTTTGTCACCCCCCTTCCCCAGAAAAATCCCCAGAACACTGCTGCACCTGACATACACAGAAACAGATGGGCTAGAGTCAGTAATTGTACACCAACAAACTGTATCAGTGCGGTAGGTGCAGCTCTTAAAATAATTACTTAATGTATGTACCTGATATATGTATATAATAAAGTGTTAAAGTCTGTTAAATAAAGTCTGTTAGTGCAAGTTAAAGAACAAACATTTGTACATGTTAATGCACAATTAATGGTAATCTGCTGAATTTAACATATTGAAATGAATACAAAAGATGCAGCCATTGAGATCTGGGTTCAAGGTGGACAGTCTACCAAAACAATTGGATGGGTCTGAGGGAAGAAAGACAGTAAAAGAGTAAGAATGGCATGCAACAGTTAACACCAAGTCGAGTGGCATGTGGCATGGCATTTTTAGTCACAAAATATGGAACTTGACCTGTCCAAACTTTCACATAAAACTGTATATACGCCGCTCAGGTGGCGCAGCGGTAAAAAGACACGCTGCAACCAGGGCTGGATTCTGAGTATGTAGTATCGAATCCAGCTCTGCTTCACCGGTTCAAAGCTGAGTGGCTGTATGGGCAACGATTGGCCGGTTGCTCAGTTGGGGGGTGGGACAAAGAACCGGATGTGGGTCTCTCTCTGTCAGAATGCGATTACGACCTCTGCCAGCTGATTAGAGGCGCCTGCACAAGAGATGAGGAAGAGTGCCCTGAGGGTGTGTCTCTCTGCATGCAACGCTAGGTGGCGCCAAACTCATAAAAATGTGTGGGTGGCAAAAATGCATCCGGCTGCTGCTCATGTTTCGGAGGGGATATGTGTTAGCTTTGATCTCCTCGGTCAGGAGAGAGGATGTACGATGCAAATTGAACAATTGGATGCGCTAAAGGGGGAGAAAAAGGGGAAAATTTTTTAAAAAAAATAAAAATAAAAAAAATAAAAAAAACTGTATATACAAATTAGCCAGGATAAAAGCATGCATAGTTAATAAAGAATTAACCTTTCAAATATGACCGACTAAAAATTACATATAAATTTAAGACACTAATAAGTTGTGAACTTGCTTTAACCTGAAATGTTTGAGTCAGTTTACAAAACCCTTTTCCAGAAAAAGTTGGGACATGTTAAATGCAGTAAAAACAATAATCTGTGATTTGATAATTCCCTTAAACCTATAACAGTTTGAATGACTAACTAAATAATTCATACAATAAAAACTTTATTGTGTATTGTAAACTAATTTAGAATTTAAGGCCTGCAACACACTCCAAAAATTTGGGACGAGGCAAAGTAAGAGCGAAAAATGTATAGAATATTTATGTTACACCATTTGAAACATTCCACAATAAGTAGGTAAACTGATAACAGGTAAGAGTATAATAATGGGGTAAAAAAGAATCCACTGACCAGGAGTTCTTTCCCAAAGTTTGGCACAAAGTGATGAGCCATCATTGCTTGCAAAAAGTTTAAAACAAAAATGTCCCTGGCACCCAAACATAATCAGATAGCACGCCAAAGCCAAGATTCTGAGCTCACTGGTTCGAATCTTGGCTCTGCTACTGTCAGCTGGGCACCCTCTAGCAGGCATACGTGGCAGTGTCTGCAGCAGACAAAATTGGCTTTCCGCTGCTGGGTGGGAAAGACCGGACTAATGGGGTGGGGTTATCAATGCTCTGTAAGGACCTTGGTTGCCCAGGGCACCTGTACAGAAAGTCTCTGGACACAAGCTTATCTCAGATGGACCAAAAGACAGTAAAAACATGTGTTTTGGTCAGATTTATTCATTTATTAGGATTTTAACGTCATGTTTTACACACTATGGTTACATTCATGACAGAAATGTTAGTTGCTCATGGACAATGGACAATTTTGTATCTCCAGTTCACCGCACTTGCATGTCTTTGGACTGTGGGAGGAAACCGGAGCTCCCGGAGGAAACCCATGCAGAGGAAACTCCACAAAGAAAGGACCCAGACATATTTTAGCTGGTTTTTGACTGGCCTGCCTACAGTACAGTTTTGTCTCTTTTTGAAAATGTCTGGTCCATCTTAATGACAACAACGACATGGACTGCTAAGCAGCTGAAGTCTCATATCAAGCAAAAATGGACAAACTTTCCAGGTGCAAAACTGCAACATCTAGTGTCCTCACTTCCCAAACCATTAAAGTCTTTTTAATAGGAAAAGTTATTTAACAGTGGTAAACATGCACTGTCCCAACTTTTTGAATGTGTTACAGGAATGAAATTTCCAACATGCTTCTATTTACAAATTAAAATTAAGTTAGTTATGAACTACTCTGTCAGTTAAATACATGTTATGCCATTTATTACCTGTTTTGTCAGTTTAGTAAAAGCTCAGCTAAAACAGCATATTACAACATGTCTCAACTTTACTGGAAATGAAGTTTGTAACTGCAATAAAAACACGCCCAGCTTAAGTTTTGTGAGTAATTTCCCAGTGTTCTCTCCAAAGGTGTTAGGTTGGTTAGCAGACGGCTTTTGTTAGGCTTCACAGTCAAGCAGTCATTTGGACTTACCTTTCAGTCTCCAACATGTTTATAATCAATCTGTCAAAAATCAGTATCAGCAGTGGATCCATTTACAACAAATCTGAGTACATGATTACAGTGATGATGAAGCCAGATGTAATCTTTTAAAGAGGATACATGCCTGGAGAAACATGAACGTGAACTTGACTTAATAATAATGATAATCCATTTTATTTATGGCGCCTTTCAAAACACTCAGACACCTTACAAAAGCAAGAAAGTAACATGCATTAAAAACCATTAAAATCAAATAGAAATCAATAAGATGATCACAGGAGTATGTAAAAAGATGAAAATAAAAGAAAAATACAATAAAAATACGATAAAACATGCTCATTGAAAAGTACTGCATCTCCCAGCATACACACACATACACACTACTAATCTTTTTCTTTTGTCCATTCTTCTCCACTATTCCCAAGGAAACATGGTATGAATGACTATGCCATCTACAGCTGCAATCAGAAATATTCAACCCCCCAAGATAACTCATAATTTAAAGCAAACTCTAGCTTTGCAGGAAGGTCTACAATAGCAGAAGATTTTGTATATACTGTCATGTCACAATTATTCAACCTCTATATAGTATAACTGATCTTAAAATTTACTGTTAGTCTGTATGACCTAAAGTTGGGTTATGACAAGATTAAACTAAATGACCAACCTTAATTTGTTTGGGTTGTAACTGTTATATAACCACCACCAAGAGATTCAAGTGTTCAAGATGTGTTGCAACCAGGGTGAAAACTAAGGAGCAGTCACAAAAGCTAAGAGAGTTAGTTATTTAGTTGCAATTAAAGTCAGGGGGTATAATATGATTTCCAGGACTTTAAACATGCCTATAGACATTTGAGAGTGGGAGTATTTCTGGAAAAGCCAAACTTATGGCACAGCAGCAAAGCCGCTGGGTCTGCTACCCGCCGGGAAAGTTCTTAGAAATCTCATCGGGATTTGATGAGACAGAGACTGGGACAGTTCTATGGAGTGATGAATTAAAACTGGAACTGTTTGGTCATATGGATCAGTGGTTTGTCTGATGCAAGAAAGGTGAGGCTTATGACCAGAAGAACACTATCCCCATAGTCAAGCGTGATTTGTGGAACCCAAAATAATGTCAGCTTATGTTATCCAAATAGCTTGTATGTATCAATAAATATTCTTTGTATATTTTTCTTCAGTCCTATATAACCCACCATAATATCTTTTATGGTGACGGGGTGTGAATATTTCAGATTGCCACTGTATATGTAAAACTCATATACTGTATTATAATTACCCACAGTCCTGTTAGGCAGTATGTGTACGCAGCAGAGCCTGTGCTGCAGTTTCTCACCTGGATATCCAGCTCCTGGCAGCGCTGAGTCAGCTCATTTTTCTCTGCCATCAGCTCAGTTATGTCCTCCAGAGCTTTTTTAAGCTACCACCAGACACAAACAATGGTGTAAATACACAGTGGACTACTATGAAACAGCTACATAGAATTATGATTATAAAAATAAACGTACCTGCTGTTCTACATCCCCCTGTGGCTCTGTCCCAAAATGAGCCAAGGACTCTCTGCTCATTAGCTGCAGAAAAATGCACAATTAGCCCAAATATATGACACATATTATGAATATAATATCAATATAAATTGATCAAAAATAGGTCATTCTAACCTCCTGGATGGCTGTCATCACCACATGCTGCACAGATTCCTCCAGGGTCATGATGATCTGAATATACTCTAAATAAACACCACCAGAAAACACACATGTTGGTCAGGAGTGGAGGTCAGCAGCAGTAAAAAAAAAAAAAAAAAAAAAATTAATTAGAAAGTTAAGAGAGAAGCTAGCAGTCACTTAAAAAGATGTTTTTCTTTGTAGTCTTTACTGAGCAAAAGAATATTATATTTATATTTTTTGGCATCTAGCTGACGCTTTTATCCAAAGTGCCTTACAGTGCTGTGACAGTACAAGGTCTAAGCAATTGAGGGTTAAAGACCTTGCTCAAAGACCCAACAGTGACAACCTGCCAGTGGTGGGGCTTGAACCAGCAACGTTTTGATTACTAGTCCAGTACCTTAACCACTAGGCTACAACTGTCCTCCCACAGTTGTACATGGAGGTGGGTCAGTGATAATGTAGAGATGTTTTTCTGCTGCAGGAACTGCCAATCTTGATTATGTAACTGGCATCATGGATTCACAGTAATACCAAGGCATTTTGAGGAATGTGATGCATCATGTACTTAAACTGAACCTTAGTGATAATTAGAATTTAAAAAAAAAACAATGATCCCAAGCACACTTACAAGTCAACCAAAGCTTGGTTAAGGAAACAGTCCTGAAATATCCTGGAGTGGCTTCTCAGTCTCCAGATTTAAATTCCAAAGAGAATGGTGGGATTTAAAGAAAGCAGTTGCAGCAGGAAAGCCCTAATAAGCTGGAAGCTTTTGCATGAGAAGAATGGGCGAAGAGAAGTCTAAAGCTTGTTAGCGCTTAATGAAATCACTAGATTTCAATGGAAAAGGATGTTCCACCAAGT
This sequence comes from Trichomycterus rosablanca, assembly GCF_030014385.1. Lineage (NCBI taxonomy): Eukaryota > Metazoa > Chordata > Actinopteri > Siluriformes > Trichomycteridae > Trichomycterus > Trichomycterus rosablanca. The sequence continues at coordinate 24,074,750 of NC_085996.1, forward strand.
TGTAAGGCTAGGATTTGATAATAGTGCATATGGACATTTGTCAAAAGAACTAGATGTTTATGTCAAATTATATTCTAAAAATCGATTGTATGTAATAAATATTGCAAACTGTAAATCTGTGACTTTCATCCTGATCAAGATAAATTATTGTAGTATTTTAGTCCTGGACGTGGTTAGGGTGCAGTGGGATAAATCTAAAAAAAAAAAAGAATATTGTTCAAACTAAAAGCATCTAGAATTTTTGCTGCAGTTAGCAGTACCTTGTTTCCTCTCACATTTCACTGCACAGCCCAAGATGAGTTGCAGGAGGCGCCCAAGCTCTACTGGATCAGCTTGTTCAGCCAGACTCACCAGGTCAGGCAAGGGGAAGCCTGAAATATGCTGACTCAGAATCTGCAACAGAAAGACACACACACACACACACACACACACACACACACACACACACACACACAAACACACAAACACACAAACACACAAACACACAAACACACACACACACACACACACACACACACACCATTAGAGTTTACAGAGATGGATAATTATTTGAAGAACAAAGGAACAAAGAAATTAAAAGAGGAAGCTATGCTATGATGCATCAGCAGAAATTTGACCATTCTTAATTATTGATGGCATGGGTGGTGCAGCTGGTAGAGTAGGTGCAGGATAGCAACAAGGGTTGCCAAACGCCCCAAATTTAATTTTGTTTATATTGAAGTCATTGTTCATTATTACAGCCATTAATATGTAAACATTTTTGGGGGTTTTGAAATACTGTTGGAGCATAGGCCTGCTGCATTAACTAATAACAATTCAGCTTCAGCTCTTAGACAGATGAGCCTAAGAATTGTCTTATAAAAGGTAAATTGATTCAGCCTTTTCTCTAGAAGAGCAGATTATTCACATCCTGACGAAGCACATCCCAACAAGTATCACATTACCACGGCCAAGTCTGACTGTTAATACAGTCATCTCAGCATAAAAATATTTTTTCTTTACCATTGGTTTCTGTCTATACAGAAGCTAGGCTTGTGATGCATCAGCAGAAACTTGACCATGCTTATTTATTGATGGCATGGGTGGTGCAGCTGGTGGATTAGGTGCAGGACAGCAACAAGGGTTCTAAGGACCTGGGATCACAATCACAATCTGTGAGGAGATTTGTGAGTCTCTTAAATAATGACTTTCTTCTACCTCCCAAAAATATGCAAAAGGTGGACTGGCAGTTTAAAATTGCCCCGAGTTATGAGTAAGAAAGTGAATGATTGAGTGTGAACTGGAAATGAACTGGAAACAAATAAATTGATTTAGTACATGCTTTATGTACTAAAGCCACCGTCTGGAAGGCTGGTCCGACTCCGGCCCCACCGGGAAACAATGGTTGCAAGGCAGGAATACCTTGGACAGGGTGCTAACTTAACGCAGGGCTTTGGCCAACCTCTTATCCTTTCCTTCTTCCTCAGACATATCGACCGGCTGATAGCACTACTGAAATTAGAACCCAGATCTCAGAGGGGGTAGGCTAGCGTAAAAGAAGACTGCGCCACCCTGGCGGCTCTGTTAAATACACAAGATGTTTGTATGTTTATTATTTTTTAATGCAATAAACATACCTCATTATAGTAATCCACAATCATCTGCAGAACCTTTTTGAGGTTGTTCATCTGTGCAGAAACACACCATAAAAATGAAACAGTGAAAATCATACAGGTCAAACAACAAGACAGTTCATCTCCCCAGGGTAATATCAACTTACCACTTACCATACCTTACCTTCAAAAATAAACTAAAATCATTTACTGGCCTCACTTTGTTAATAAGCTTTTTTTTTGTCTGAATTTTGCATTTAAAATGAAACGAGGAGCATTTGTACAATACAAATACAATACAAATAATATTATTTGTAGAATACAAATAATACATAAATATACATTTTCCTAAAAAAAAATCTACTGTAGATTAATATAATGGGTTTCAAACATTGCTTTTTCATTATGTACTGTCTAATCAGAAAGCCTTGTTGTTTGGAAATACAGTATCAATCGTAAAAACATGCAGAGAATGTAGAGAAGTTTACCTTAAGTCTGACATTGTCTCCAATATCTTCCTTAATACGTGCCAGCCAGGTCTCATTAAACCATGATGGATCTCTAAACAACAACACGTTATTAAGCTGTAGAACATTTTACCTAATTACCTTAACTAATACAGTATGAATAATATAAATTCTTAGAGTCCTAGCACTACTGCCACCACTGGAAGAACACTTCCAGACAAAGGTAGTTAGGGAGCAAGTTAATGAGCAGTTAAGTTATAGCATGTACTTATACCATTCCTGTCACAATGGATGACTTGCAACCATTAAATAAAATATGATATTGAGCAAAGGGAGCTTGTGTAGAAACAATGCATTTTGTGAAACATTTCTATTTATTTAAGAAACAAGGTTCAACACCCAGATCACACCTGAAATCCAGTTGCTAATTAATTAATAACTGGTTGCACCAGTAGCTTTGACTGCAGCAATGACTGCAACTATATGTTTTCTATAATTGTACATTGCATTCAACCCATTTTAATTGCAGAACTGCTTTACTCAGCACAGTTCAAACTTTAATTCTGTTTATATTGAAGCCATTGTTTATTATTACAGGCATTCATATGTAAACACTTTTGTTATTTTTGGAACACTGTTGGATCATTGAATAATTACAAGTCAGCTCCAGCCTTCAGAAAGAAGACCTTCCATTCTCCTCCAGAATCGTCTTATAGAGAATGAACTGATTCAGCCTTTTCTCTATAACAGCAGATCATTCAGGTCCTGACGCAGCATATCCAACAAGTATCACATTACCACAGCCAAGTCTAACTGTTAATACTTTTTAATACTTTTTTGCCTTGCTACCATCCAACAAAGAATTTTTTTTGCTTTTATGTTGTCTGGTAGTAACACCTGACCTTGAAACCTTCAGCTTGCAGCTTTCCTGGGTCTTTTGTGACTCCTTGCACGAGTTGTTGCTAAGCCGCTGAAAAATGTCAGCAGGCCAGCCACCGCTGGGAAACATTTTCACTTTTACTGTGGGTTTTTAGTGGCTTTGTGGTGACTGGCTGAAATCAATCCTGGCTTTGTTCAATTAGGCAAATTGACTAACCAATTTGGATTTACTGGGTGTTTGATTAACAATTAAAAGAAACTGCTTTAACAAGAAGTTGATTATAAATGTTGGTTAGATCGGTGGCTTAGTAAGTAGCACTGCTGCCTCACAGCAAAAAGGTCCTAGGTTTGATTCCCAGGTGTCAGGGTCTTGTTCTTCCCAGGTCTGTGTGAGTTTCCTCCAGAAGTGTTCGACAATGAACTTGAACTGATAAATCACAGGTAACCTGTAACTAACTGTCCTGTCATGAATGTAACCAAAGTGAAAAACATTAATGTTGGTTAGTGTTGTTTTTTGTGCGTTTTTACTTATGTACCATTTGTGTAATATCATGTTTTGTTTACCAATCTGAAATGAATTTAATGTGAACAATATGCAACAATAGATAAAATCATAAAGAGAGCAGAAACTTTTTCACAGCCTTCCTTTGCAAGATGGGATAACAGTGTAAGAAAAGATGACAGTGTGAGGTGGTAAAACAGAAAAGAATGAGAAAACAGAGAAGATAAAGAATAAATGTGTGATGCACTCACATCTGATGCAGAGCCTGAGCCATAGCTGCACCAGTAGTCAGATCCTCCACTGTCTTACATGGTGCTGCCGTTTTAAAGGTCTGCAGCTAAAATCAAACACATAAAAAAACCAAGCATGATTGCATTGTTTATTCTTCTCTGTGAAAGGAGATTTTATGATGGAAAAAAAGCTGCTACAGTGTCATATGCTAGTACTTAAGGTCTCCCAGTCTTGTGTAATTAGTACAGCTTTTCTCCAACAGTAATACCATCTGGTTTGTTTCTGATGCTAACAATGCTGTTTGCATTATAAGTCTTTTTGTATTATGCTGCACTTTTATTTTACATGAACTGTAGCTGTGGAATGAATGTAGTTGTGCAGTTGTGCATGATGATATACACCGATCAGGCATAACATTAAGACCACCTCCTTGTTTCTACACTCACTGTCCATCAGCTCCACTTACCATATAGAAGCACAATTAATTCAGTAATTACTGACTGTAGTCCATCAGTTTCTCTACATCCTTTTTTAGCCTGCTTTCACCCTGTTCTTCAATGGTCAGGACTCTCCCAGGAACAGAGCAGGTATTTTTTGGGTGGTGGATCATTCTTAGCACTGCAGTGACATGTGTGTTATTGTGTGTTGTGCAGGTATGAGTGGATAAGACACAGCAGCGCTGATGGAGTTTTTAAAAACCTCACTGTCACTGCTGGACTGAAAATAGTCCACCAACCAAAAATATCCAGCCAACAGCGCCCCGTGGGCAGCATCCTGTGACCACTGAAGAAGATTTAGAAGATGACCAACTCAAACAGCAGCAATATATGACCTATCGTCTTTGACTTTACATTTACAAGGTGAACCAACTAGGTAGGAGTGTCTAATAGAGTGGACAGTGAGTGGACACGGTATTTAAAAACTCCATCAGCGCTGCTGTGTCTGATTTACTCATACCAGCACAACACACACTAACACACCACCACCATGTCATTGTCACTGCAGTGCTGAGAATGATCCACCACCTAAATAATACCTGCTCTGTGGTGGTCCTCTGGGGGTCCTGACCATTGAAGAACAGGGTGAAAGCAGGCTAAAACAGTATGTAGAGAAACAGATGGACTACAGTCAGTAAGTGCTTCTATATGTTAAGTGGAGCTAATAAAATGGACAGTGAGTGTAGAAACCAGGAGGTGGTTTAATGTTATGGCTGATCGGTGTATAACATTATAGAAGAATGGGTGAAGATTCCACAAGAGAGGAGTCAGGCTTGTTAGCAATTATTAAAGGTTATCACGTCAAAAGGATGCCCCACCAGGTAGTGAGGCTGGGGTTGAATACTACTGCATATGGATTTATTTATTAGGATTTTAACGTCATGTGTTACACACTTTGGTTACATTCATGACAGAACAGGTAGTTACTGGTTACACAAGATTCATCAGTTCACAAGTTTAATGTCAAACACAGTCATGGACAATTTTGTATCTCCAATTCACCTCACTTGCATGTCTTTGGACTGTGGGAGGAAACCGAAGTTCCCAGAGGAAAGCCACACAGACACGGGGAGAACATACAAACTCCACACAGAAAGGACCCAGGCCGCCCCACTTGGGGATCAAACTCAGGACCTTCTTGCTGTGAGGCGAAAGTGCTAATCACTGAGCCACCTGCATATGGACTTTTGTTTAAGCATACAGTAGACCCCTGAGTTACGAACGGTTTACCATATGAACATTTTGGGTTACGAACGATCTTTTTCAATTTAACTTACAAACAAATTTTGAATTACAAACAGAAATTCGCGAAACACGTGACGTCACGAACAAGTTGACTCCAACCGTCTCTCTATATATATATATACAGTGAGCGAACATTCGGACAGCGGACGGTGTTTTTCCGGTGTTTTCTTTATATCTTGTAAAATTCAATATTAAAATGTCCCCAAAGAAGGTGCAGAGGAAGTGCAGTGGTGAGAAAATGAACAAAATCACTATTTGTTGTTGTATAATTACTCCTGCCAGTAGCTGTCACTGTGTATCAGACAGAGGGGACAGTGAGTGATAGAGAAGAAGGAATTCGGCTCAGTAAAGTATTCTTTCTTTCGTGCAATTACACCTACAAAATACAACACTACTGAAATAAAGAAGGAAATAATAGAGAAATATGAGAGTTATTGTTGTTTCTGGTATATACATTTTATAAAGAAAGAAGGAACTGTATTATGGTGTATGGTACAGCACACGTACTGTACTGAAATGTGATGTGTGTGTTTTATGTACAGTACAGTACTACTGTGTATTGTTGTTTATTATTGTTTATTACAGTAATGTCTATTCTATAATTTAAGATTAAGGGAAATATATAGTTGTATTTATAACAAAAAAGACCATTTAAGACATTAGAAAGGTTAGGTAAGGGGGTGGTTTGGGAGGTCTGGCACGGATTAATTCTGTTTACATTATTTCTTATGGGAAAAATAGGTTTAACTAACGAACATTTTGACTTTGAACCCTCCTGTTATGTTCGTTTCTCGCCAGGGCAGGTTTAATTATCCAAAAGTGTCAGAAACCAAAAAATCCCAATAATCATTGTTTATATCTCATTATTAACTCCTTCTGCTTGGCTTAATAAGTTAAATCAATGAAGTTTTATACCAAAAAATACTTTTAACTATATCTTTTTAGATTTTGGAACATTAAGACGGGTCAATTTGACCCATAAACATAACAAGAGCGTTAAGAACAGCCCTTTGGAACCAATTAAATTCGTATGTCAAGGGTCCACTGTACAAGATGTTTCTTATTAAAACGCTGCCAACTTTTGTAATGCTTGCATGTACCAATACTGATTTTCGATTTCTGGAGAATTTGTGTTGTATATTTTCATTTAACTCTATACACCACAGTATTCCTTTAAGGTGAAGACGGCTGAATATTCCAGATTCCAACTGCACAAACCTGTATTAAAAATAGACTAAAAATAGACTAAAAATAGACTAAAAATAGACTAAAAATAGACTAAAAATAGACTAAAAATAGACTAAAAATAGACTGAAAATAGACTGAAAATAGACAACCAGCCCCGTTCTCCTCTACTGTATAGTGCCTATTGAAGAACTGCAGTGCAGAAAAAGACTACACTTTTGACTAAATATTTGTTTTTGCATCCAACTGTCCTGTTGGCAACCAGGCGCAATTTAAATCGACTGACATACCGCTGCATGGACGCCTCAGTAATACTCAGTAATCGGCTAAAGTGAGGAACAGAAGCATAGTGGTAATATTTATCAACAGCTAGCTGTTTAGCTAGCTATTCATTAAACAGTGCCAACACTGGAAACTACATATGCAAACACTGGCATAATGTTGTACCAATGTTATGGGTGTAATGCCATTCTTATGCTGGTATTTCATCAGTGCTGGAAGATATTTAAAATAAAAATAAATATTATCATCAGACTGACGTGGCTACCTGCGACAGGTACTTATATCGTCACTGGTCAGAAGCCTCATAAATAACCCGATTACTTAAGAGATGCGATTAAATGGTACAGAAATGTAACTTACCCAGATGATCAGGCTCTCACATAGCACCGCTTTGTTTACATCCATAACTCCTCTAATCCAGATTAAGCATAAGATATATTCTCATCCACCTGTCACCAACACTCTTCCCTTTTCCGCTGCATTTGACCTCACCTGAAGGCGGAGTTCTGACCGTCCGCGCAATCAGCGCAACCAGCGCACCAGTGTCCGGGCGGTGCGCACTGTTACTACCGTAAACTGATGGTGAATCGCAATGTTAGAGTACCGTGCTGATGCGGATTGGAGGATTGACGGGATCAAAGCTCAGTCCTGAGGAATGAAACTGCAGTCATGTCTGATAACAGCCAATCAGAACAAAGAAAGATTTACACCATATAGTTCTGGCGCAAATAAAGTTAGTAAAGTTGATTTAGCAGAAGAGTAAAAAAGGTGAATTAAAAATACAATTTAGTAGTATTACTAAATAATTATAATAATGCTTTTAAATGGCCGCTCAGGTGGCGCAGCGGTAAAGTACGCTAGTGCACCAGAGTTGGGGTTTCGAATACATCGTATCGAATCTCAGTTCTGCCTTTCCGACTGGGCTGGGCGGCTGCATGAACAACGATTGGCTGTTGTTCAGGGTTAGAGGGTAAGAAAGTCGGATCATAGGTCCTCATAACTGGTGCAACTGCGGCCCCTGCTGGCTGACTGATGGCACCTGCACAGGGCTGAGGAATAATGCTGATGGGGGTGTGGCCCTCCGCACACAGTGCTCGTCGGTGTATGAACTCGACTCGTGCAGGTGAAAAATGCAGTCTGTACTAACTGTACGTGCCGGAGGGGGCGTATGTCAGTTGAGAGGCGTCCTCAGTCAGCGGTGAAGGGTCGAATCAGTATTGAGGACGCAATCAGGGTAATTGGACACAACTAGATTAGGGGAGAAAAATTGGGGGGAAAAGTGGGGAAAAATAGAAGAAAAAAAACGCTTTTAAATGTACGTCCATTTATCTATTTTCATTTATTCATTCATTTATTCAGTGTTTTACCACCACTTTATCCTATTCAGAGTCGCTGTTGTTCTGATTTACTAGGCGAAACGCAGGAAACACCCTGGACAGGTCACCAGTCCATCACAAGGCAAACACACACACCTAGTGCGACTTTAGTATCTTAAATTAACCTGACTGCATGTCTTTGGACTGTGGGAGGAAACCCGCACAGACACAAGGAGAACAGTTAAACTCTACACAGAAACGACCCAGACCGCACCACCTGGGACTCAAACCCAGGACCTTCTCACTGTGAGGCAACAGCGCTACCCAAAAGTCACTGTGCACGTACCTATTTTCACTATTCACTTTATTGTGATCACTGTTAGGTGGGTCAGGCATTACCCTGAAACACTAGGTGCAAGGCAGGAACATACACTCACCCTTTTGCTTAATTTAGAGTAGCCAACCCTCATATTGTATATTTTTGGAAGGTGAGATGAAACCAGAGAAACGCTGGTTACTTAAGATGATTAAATGATTGAGTTAATAAATTAAATTAGCAGCAGATGTTGGTGCCACACAGCTCCAGGACTTTGGAAATTACAGTTTGGCATGTTTTCATTGTGTCTGCATGGGTTTGCTCCTGTGGTTTTTTCTGACTACTCCCAGATTTTCCCCCATCTGCCATACACAGGGCATGGTACTTTGTATTCCTACCTTTTGTGTTCCTATCCTGTGCCCAGTTGTTCATGGGATAGGCCCTTGAATCACAGACCAGACCAGGTTAAAGCCGCTACTGAATAAGTGTAATCAAATGACTAAATAAACTAGTGAATTAAATAAGAAAGTGAATATTTTATGTTAACTTGATAATTAATTATAAGTGGAAATAAATAATACATTTAAATTAGGTTATTTATGAGTCATTTTTTCAATGTTTAAATTGGGATGAAATAATTAAACTCAAAGTGTGATATCACTGTTTTAGCAATTTACAATCAATCTTGTGTGTTTGCTTAAATGTGGCATATACTTAAAGCTCTGCTCACTAAAAACAATTAGTATGTATCTGGGGTCCACAGTAAGTGATGCAATGTGGGGCAGAACAGTGACACGCTTTCCTGAAGGACATGACTCCAGATTTTTTTGACACGTCTAGCCTGGCATATAAGAAAAGTTAGGTTATTCATTTACTTAGAAGTCGCTGACCTGCATGCTGTCAAGGTCATGGTGGATTGGTCATGGTTAATTTTAGCTCTTTTGGCTTTTGCTTTTTGCAAAATTGTGAAAGGTAAATATTAGCCCAAGAGGTTTGTTTAAATGGCCCCAGTATAGCAATCTAAATATGGGGTTACAAAAGCATTGAGACATATCCAAGTTCTTATGCTTAAAAACAATTATTAAAAATTAATAGCAAGAAAATTCAGTCATTTGACCAGTAGATGTTTCACTAATTATTATACAAAAAGTGCACATTCCACAACCATTCTGCTATTTTTGTACATAAATATACTTTAACACATTGCATCATTTACATTGCATCATTTATGGAACAGTAGTTTAACAACAGAAACATTCTTTCAAGCTTTAGGTAATGAACCGACACCCTGACATTTGTATATTTTCTTGAAATTCATAAATTCATGTGTTAAGGAAATAATAGATAAGAATCAGTCAGCACTTTTTATGAGTAATACATGGACAAATCAAGGTATTTCCAAACGGCATCACAAACCTTTAGCAGTTTACTTATCTAAATACTACACTTCATATACAGTGTATCACAAAAGTGAGTACATCCCTCACATTTCTGCAGATATTTAAGTATATCTTTTCATGGGACAACACTGACAAAATGACACTTTGACACAATGAAAAGTAGTCTATGTGCAGCTTATATAACAGTGTAAATTTATTCTTCCCTCAAAATAACTCAATATACAGCCATTAATGTCTAAACCACCGGCAACAAAAGTGAGTACACCCCTTAGTGAAAGTTCCTGAAGTGTCAATATTTTGTGTGGCCACCATTATTTCCCAGAACTGCCTTAACTCTCCTGGGCATGGAGTTTACCAGAGCTTCACAGGTTGCCACTGGAATGCTTTTCCACTCCTCCATGACGACATCACGGAGCTGGCGGATATTCGAGACTTTGCGCTCCTCCACCTTCCGCTTGAGGATGCCCCAAAGATGTTCTATTGGGTTTAGGTCTGGAGACATGCTTGGCCAGTCCATCACCTTTACCCTCAGCCTCTTCAATAAAGCAGTGGTCGTCTTAGAGGTGTGTTTGGGGTCATTATCATGCTGGAACACTGCCCTGCGACCCAGTTTCCAGAGGGAGGGGATCATGCTCTGCTTCAGTATTTCACAGTACATATTGGAGTTCATGTGTCCCTCAATGAAATGTAACTCCCCAACACCTGCTGCACTCATGCAGCCCCAGACCATGGCATTCCCACCACCATGCTTGACTGTAGGCATGACACACTTATCTTTGTACTCCTCACCTGATTGCCGCCACACATGCTTGAGACCATCTGAATTAAACAAATTAATCTTGGTCTCATCAGACCATAGGACATGGTTCCAGTAATCCATGTCCTTTGTTGACATGTCTTCAGCAAACTGTTTGCGGGCTTTCTTGTGTAGAGACTTCAGAAGAGGCTTCCTTCTGGGGTGACAGCCATGCAGACCAATTTGATGTAGTGTGCGGCGTATGGTCTGAGCACTGACAGGCTGACACCCCACCTTTTCAATCTCTGCAGCAATGCTGACAGCACTCCTGCGCCAATCTTTCAAAGACAGCAGTTGGATGTGACGCTGAGCACGTGCACTCAGCTTCTTTGGACGACCAACGCGAGGTCTGTTCTGAGTGGACCCTGCTCTTTTAAAACGCTGGATGATCTTGGCCACTGTGCTGCAGCTCAGTTTCAGGGTGTTGGCAATCTTCTTGTAGCCTTGGCCATCTTCATGTAGCGCAACAATTCGTCTTTTAAGATCCTCAGAGAGTTCTTTGCCATGAGGTGCCATGTTGGAACTTTCAGTGACCAGTATGAGAGAGTGTGAGAGCTGTACTACTAAATTGAACACACCTGCTCCCTATGCACACCTGAGACCTAGTAACACTAACAAATCACATGACATTTTGGAGGGAAAATGACAAGCAGGGCTCAATTTGGACATTTAGGGGTGTAGTCTCTTAGGGGTGTACTCACTTTTGTTGCCGGTGGTTTAGACATTAATGGCTGTATATTGAGTTATTTTGAGGGAAGAATAAATTTACACTGTTATATAAGCTGCACACAGACTACTTTTCATTGTGTCAAAGTGTCATTTTGTCAATGTTGTCCCATGAAAAGATATACTTAAATATCTGCAGAAATGTGAGGGGTGTACTCACTTTTGTGATACACTGTAGATACGACATTCCCAGCACATGTGTGGCAGACTGTGTGAACTTACAGGAAGACTGGTTAGACTGACCTTATTTGGCTTAATTCCTTGTGTGAGTAGGTGAAGGTATGATAGTCTTTGACCCTGCATCTACTCACATGATCAAAATATACAGTCTCATAGCAGAGGATGGGTGGATCATCACTTACTTCATCATTTTCTTATATGACTATAATCACATTATATATTCTTTAATTATGTTGTCTAGGCCACTTTAAAACTTTCTTTTTAGCTATTCAGATGTGAACTAACTTTCAGAATTCGCAGGAACTAGGCCACCCAAAGGGTCCATGCTGAGTCTGGTTCCTCTCAAGGTTTTGTCCTGTCATTTTAAGAAAGTTTTTCCTTGCCACTGTTGCCCTTGGCTTGCACAACAGGTGTCTTTGGTCTGTTTGTCCTGTATTCTGTAAAGTTGCTTTGAGACAAGTAAATTTGACTTGTCTTGGCATCACTAACCTGCTGCATAACCAAGTTATGCCTCAACGGCAGCGCTTAGACAGATAACCCTATGTGCTTAAGAATTTTTAAAAGTTTAATTTACCCTCCTCTCTCCCACCCTTCCCTCTCAAGTCATCTAGGTCAGCATCACTTTTTCACCAGCATGTTTGTATATTATGTCATTTATATATTATATTATTGATAGCTGTTAGCAATGGGTGTGGTAGACACAGCTGAACTCAATCAGAACTCTTTATGTAAAATAATATATTTGGGGTTTTTCAGCAAACACAATGATATTCTTGTTGACCTAAAGGTTTGTCTATCAGAAGAACGTTATCCCAGAATGTTTGTGGATCATCCAGATGTTTTAACAAGTGTCAGATGAGCACTAATAATTTGTTTTATTTGTTTATTTTTGTTATCACTGCTTTTCTCATTTCTACTCTACCATGAATCAAATTTTATCTATACTTTTTTATACTGTTGAGTCTTGAACACGTTTTTATTAGATGTATTTCCCAGGATGTTTTGTAATTTCCTGGACTTTCCTTGAAGTAATTTCAGTAGGGTCGATTTACCACTGTTCCAGGTTTCTTTTATTTTGAGGTAAGGGTTTTCATGTGGTTTTGTGGAGTTCTAGAGCTTCAGAAAAGGCTTTGTAATATTTACGAGACTGATATATATTATATGTTTTGTTTAATATTTATAATTTAGTGGGACAATTGCAAAAGGGCAAAAAAAAGGCAATCACAATGTGAGAAAATACTTTTCACACCTCTGTATGTTGTATGTTAGAGAGGCCTTGAAAGGTCTTGAGTTCTAGTTAATGACTAACCTGCCTGTCAAATTTATATTGAACACTCATGCAGTCCAACTGCATTTGCTTCTCTTCCCACACAAAGACAGACTACACATTCATTTGCACACTGTTCACCAGTCCTACAGGTAAGAAATGACAGTTTTTACTTTTATAACATGTTTTATATAATCGGAAATCAACAGTTTTAACAAGTTTAGATATTTGATTTTATGTACAGATGGTCACTGTTAATTTACAATATAAAATATAAAGTGTCAAACCTACAAAATATAACTACTATAACATCTAAAATGTATTCAAACATCAAATTATGTGTCAATAAAGCTTTAACTAAGTAGGTGGTTAAAAGGTTTGCAGTCAGTTTTTATGTTAGATTAGATCTGTTGTGTACTTGAGCGTACAGCCAGATGTTGGTGTTGACACTGGGTGCCATATACAGTACATTGTGTCATGGTTTGTTGGGGCAATAAAGAACACACCTAAATTGCTTACAGAGTGCATATAAATGTGTACACATCAAAATAAATATGTTAAACTAGGAAGTTTTTTTTTTTTTACTTGAAGCTACTTGTTGGCACATACTGTACACAGGTAAATCTGTCAATAATGTGAATGTTGTTGTTTAAAATGAGAAATAATTGTGTTTAAATTAACAAATAATTAATTAAATATGTGAAGTGTTGTAAAGTGTACGTAGTGTGTTGTGTAAAAATAAATACCCCCTTTCTGATAAATTCTATGCTAAATAGAATAATTTTAGATCAGAAGAAAACACAAATGAACTGTAATTATTTAAGGAACACAGCTACCCAACACACATGACCATAATAGTTTTGCCAGTAAAAAAAATAAAACTATGCAATAATTTGAGTAACTTTCAAAGGGTTGAGAAAAAAGTGGTTAATCAATATCAGTCAGTAAGGTGTTACAAAGCCAGTACTAAAGCTCTAGGACTGCACCAAACCCCAGTGAAAGCCATTATCACTTTTATTAGTTGGTACATCTACACAGGTGTCACTGATTATTTGTATATTTTTGGCATTTAGCAAACGCCTTTATCCAGAGCGACTTTACATTACAGTATACATTCTGAGCAACTGAGGGTTAAGGGCCCAACAGCAGCAACCAGGCAGTGGTGGGGCTTGAACCAGCGACCTTCTGATTACTAGTCCAGTACCTTAACCACTAGGCTACAGCTTGCCGTAGGTCATCTGTCAAAATCTGGGAAATCTGTCGAAAAACACTGTCTGAAAACAAAGGCTTAGATTCAGACAGTTTTAAACCTAATTGGCTGAAAAAGGTTTGGAATTGTCTAGTGAAAGTCCTGGCTTGAACCTATAGAGATACTGTGGTAAGACCTAAAACAAGTATGCTGAACACCCAGGACTATCACAATGACTGCATAGTACCAACTGTGAAACATGGGGGAAGTAGTGTGTTAATATGGGACTGTATGAGTTTAGTGGATGTATGGAAAATGACATTTATAGATGACACCATGAATGCTACTGTGTACACCAAAAAACAAATGAAAAGATGATTCTCACTCTCAAAATGCTCTGAAAGAAAGGAAGGTTCCAACATGACAATGGCCCTTAAAGCACACAAAACCCTCCAACAAAAAAGAGCTGAAAAGAATAATCTGTATATACAGTGTATCACAAAAGTGAGTACACCCCTCACATTTCTGCAGATATTTAAGTATATCTTTTCATGGGACAACACTGACAAAATGACACTTTGACACAATGAAAAGTAGTCTGTGTGCAGCTTATATAACAGTGTAAATTTATTCTTCCCTCAAAATAACTCAATATACAGCCATTAATGTCTAAACCACCGGCAACAAAAGTGAGTACACCCCTTAGTGAAAGTTCCTGAAGTGTCAATATTTTGTGTGGCCACCATTATTTCCCAGAACTGCCTTAACTCTCCTGGTCATGGAGTTTACCAGAGCTTCACAGGTTGCCACTGGAATGCTTTTCCACTCCTCCATGACGACATCACGGAGCTGGCGGATATTCGAGACTTTGCGCTCCTCCACCTTCCGCTTGAGGATGCCCCAAAGATGTTCCATTGGGTTTAGGTCTGGAGACATGCTTGGCCAGTCCATCACCTTTAACCTCAGCCTCTTCAATAAAGCAGTGGTCGTCTTAGAGGTGTGTTTGGGGTCATTATCATGCTGGAACACTGCCCTGCGACCCAGTTTCCGGAGGGAGGGGATCATGCTCTGCTTCAGTATTTCACAGTACATATTGGAGTTCATGTGTCCCTCAATGAAATGTAACTCCCCAACACCTGCTGCACTCATGCAGCCCCAGACCATGGCATTCCCACCACCATGCTTGACTGTAGGCATGACACACTTATCTTTGTACTCCTCACTTGATTGCCGCCACACATGCTTGAGACCATCTGAACCAAACAAATTAATCTTGGTCTCATCAGACCATAGGACATGGTTCCAGTAATCCATGTCCTTTGTTGACATGTCTTCAGCAAACTGTTTGCGGGCTTTCTTGTGTAGAGACTTCAGAAGAGGCTTCCTTCTGGGGTGACAGCCATGCAGACCAATTTGATGTAGTGTGCGGCGTATGGTCTGAGCACTGACAGGCTGACCCCCCACCTTTTCAATCTCTGCAGCAATGCTGACAGCACTCCTGCGCCTATCTTTCAAAGACAGCAGTTGGATGTGACGCTGAGCACGTGCACTCAGCTTCTTTGGACGACCAACGCGAGGTCTGTTCTGAGTGGACCCTGCTCTTTTAAAACGCTGGATGATCTTAGCCACTGTGCTGCAGCTCAGTTTCAGGGTGTTGGCAATCTTCTTGTAGCCTTGGCCATCTTCATGTAGCGCAAAAATTCGTCTTTTAAGATCCTCAGAGAGTTCTTTGCCATGAGGTGCCATGTTGGAACTTTCAGTGACCAGTATGAGAGAGTGTGAGAGCTGTACTACTAAATTGAACACACCTGCTCCCTATGCACACCTGAGACCTAGTAACACTAACAAATCACATGACATTTTGGAGGGAAAATGACAAGCAGTGCTCAATTTGGACATTTAGGAGTGTAGTCTCTTAGGGGTGTACTCACTTTTGTTGCCGGTGGTTTAGACATTAATGGCTGTATATTGAGTTATTTTGAGGGAAGAATAAGCTGCACACAGACTACTTTTCATTGTGTCAAAGTGTCATTTTGTCAGTGTTGTCCCATGAAAAGATATACTTAAATATCTGCAGAAATGTGAGGGGTGTACTCACTTTTGTGATACACTGTATGTGTATATACGAGGGATATTCAAAAAAAGTGTTTTCACACTTGTAAAACTGTATTTATTAAGAATTTCAAAAACAAATGACATCACTTTTCTACATAATCACCTTCCAATGCATGTTTCCCAGCGTCGTCACACGACACGACCAATTACTACTCCTCCCACCCTAAGTGCGGAAACTTTTTGAAGATCCCTCGTGTACCAAGTTCAAATTTAGTGTGACCAATAAGCAACAAAGAAGCAATCAGAAAATAAACTTTTTTAAAGCACAGTAAGTATTTACAGACTGGTGCAATTTAGGGCAGTCCAGTAACAGCCACCTCTGAGCAGTATGACACTGTACAGTGTGTCATTTTATTATTTATATCATTCATATGATTATTATTATTATTAAAATGGTATTATTATTGTTATCATCTGTGACTATTATTATTATTATTAAAATGTTATTATTATTGTTATCATCTGTGACTATTATTATTATTATTATTATTATTGACATTTTATTGACTTTTAAAATACTTTTATGTCAAGTTAGTCAACCTTAGTAATAATTAATAAAAAGGTCATAAAATGTCTGTTGTTAACTAGCTTGAGCTCTCACTACAAATGTAAGTAAATTCTAACCTTAAAGTGTATTTATCAAAGACAGTTTATAACATACTTAGTGAATTTGGCTTAGCAATAGTTATACAGAGTCTTATCTTTCAATTTTAATTTAAGCATATATGCTTAATAGTACTTCAAGCATAATAGCACAGGGCTCAGAGCTATAAGGTTGTCAAAGGCTAAGGTTAAAGTTTCAAAAGTATCAAAAGCATGGATGCCAATGATTGTAAACCTTCTGATTTTGTAAAATTTTACGTTGAATAAATGTACTGCACTTTAGTTAAAGGTTACATTTCTTCCAAATTCCTATTGTGATACTGAGCTAAATATCAAAAAAGACTTTCCATAAAAACTTTTATGCATCTTTAAACAAGAGTGCCAATAATTTTGAAGTTAACTGTAGCTACATTAATTCCACTAACAACTACTGACAGCAGGAATTGATTTTTTTTCCTCTTTGCAGGTTTTCAGAGAGCAGGGGTCAGCGTTAGCACATGGATAAGAAAGAGGTGAAAACAGAAAAACTACATGTTAACTCACATTTAACTAAATTTTCTCTCATACCTTTCTTTACATATACTTATCTAGTCCTACCTGTATACCTGATGTAACTGAATACTAACTAACTAGCTTAGTCCGAGAGATCAACAAGTGTTTAAAACATGAGATTCAGTAAAAAACTAAGTCTGCATGATGTGTGTGAGCATACTCATTGGTGTACTATCTCTACTGCCTTTGTCAAGACCCTGACTTAACAACTATAAGACTTTACTAACTTTAATTAATAAATCAATTGAATTAGTTTCCAATATAGATACATATTTTAAAATGGTTTACAATTGTTTTAGTTCAATAGTGTGTTTTTATTAATGAGCTAGAAACATTTTGCCAGACTAATATGCACTAAGCAGTCACATATTCTTATGAACAAGTGTCCAACCCTTTAACCATATATTTATTAAAACGGCAAACTTATATATATTCTATAGCAGTAATAACCTTTCATAACTTTGCTTGGCAGGATCACTCTCAACTGGGAATATCTGGCTGCAACATGGACCTTCACTGTCCTGTATGTTTACACATATCTACCTTTCCTGTGAAGACTAATTGTGGGCATCAATTCTGTGGTAAGTCACATCTCAGATAGCATATCCAACTGATTGTAAAAGATTGAAAAATTACACTTACATTTACAATATAAGTTTCAATTAATTGACCTCAAACTTCTAAACAAATGGAGGTTCCCTAGAGCATGAGACCAAATGGTCACAGAATGGTGAAAAATAGTACAGTAGCTAGCTGCCATGTCCAGGGTTAGATGAAGATTTTGGGAGCTTCATGCTAATTTAAGATTTCTGTATGGGGATAGACAAACTCTAACTCAGCAGGTCACATGACTACATGCAGACCCTTACTTAGCAGGTCACATGACTCCAGCACGTTTCACATGGTTTAATAATTGACTGTTGCCACAGCAGCAAGGATTTTTACTGCCACTTGACATCACAGATGGGAGAGCGAAAAAATTGAGCGAGACAGTGAGGTTGCTTCGATTGTCACGTATTCCACTCATAAGAGGTTTTGGAAGGTGTCAGTTTGATGTGATTAACCAAGGGTTTTTAAAGTGATTGTAGCACTAAATATTTTAATCAGTATAATAATGTTGGTCAAATGTTGCCCACAGAACCCAAGCAATTTTAATGTTGTAAAAAATGTGAAGGATTTTGTGTCATTGACAAATAAAATGTTAAATAAATTAAAACGGGACATGACAGCATAAAGACAACATGACTTGACATATTTTATAGATTTTTCAGCTGTTCTTTCACAAATGTAGGCCCTTTTATAAACATATTGTAGGTTTTCTGAAAATCTGCTAATACAAATATATCACACCTAGTATTTATATATAATACTAGGTATATATATATATAAATAATTATATATTTAATTATATAACATTAAAATCACCTCCTTGTTTCTACACTCACTACCATTACTACTCTACCATTTTATCAGCTCCACTTACCATATATGAGCACTTTGTAGTTCTATAATTACTGACTGTAGTCCATCTGTTTCTCTACATACTTTTTTTAGCCTGCTTTTACTCTGTTCTTCAATGGTCAGGACCCCCACAGGATCAGAGCAGGTATTATTTGGGTGGTGGATCATTCTCAGCACTGCAGTGACACTGACAAGGTGGTGGTGTGTTAGTGTGTGTTGTGCTGCTGTGTCTTATCCACTCATACCAGCACAACACACACTAACACACCACCACCATGTCAGTGTCACTGAAGTGCTGAGAATAATCCAACACCCAAATAATACCTACTCTGTAGTGGTCCTGGGATGTACAGTGTATCACAAAAGTGAGTACACCCCTCACATTTCTGCAAATATTTCATTATATCTTTTCATGGGACAACACTATAGACATGAAACTTGGATATAACTTAGAGTAGTCAGTGTACAGCTTGTATAGCAGTGTAGATTTACTGTCTTCTGAAAATAACTCAACACACAGCCATTAATGTCTAAATAGCTGGCAACATAAGTGAGTACACCCCACAGTGAACATGTCCAAATTGTGCCCAAATGTGTCGTTATCCCTCCCTGGTGTCATGTGTCAAGGTCCCAGGTGTGAATGGGGAGCAGGGCTGTTAAATTTTGTGTTTTGGGTACAATTCTCTCATACTGGCCACTAAATATTCCACATGGCACCTCATGGCAAAGAACCCTCTGAGGATGTGAGAAATAGAATTGTTGCTCTCCACAAAGATGGCCTGGGCTATAAGAAGATTGCTAACACCCTGAAACTGAGCTACAGCATGGTGCCCAAGGTCGTACAGCGGTTTTCCAGGACAGGTTCCACTCGGAACAGGCTTCGCCAGGGTCGACCAAAGAAGTTGAGTCCACGTGTTCGGCGTCATATCCAGAGGTTGGCTTTAAAAAATAGACACATGAGTGCTGCCAGCATTGCTGCAGAGGTTGAAGACGTGGGAGGTCAGCCTGTCAGTGCTCAGACCATACGCCGCACACTGCATCAACTCGATCTGCATGGTCGTCATCCCAGAAGGAAGCTGACTCACAAGAAAGCCCACAAACAGTTTGCTGAAGACAAGCAGTCCAAGAACATGGATTACTGGAATGCCCTGTGGTCTGACGAGACCAAGATAAACTTGTTTGGCTCAGATGGTGTCCAGCATGTGTGGCGGCACCCTGGTGAGAAGTACCAAGACAACTGTATCTTGCCTACAGTCAAGCATGGTGGTGGTAGCATCATGGTCTTGGGCTGCATGAGTGTTGCTGGCACTGGGGAGCTGCAGTTCATTGAGGGAAACATGAATTTCAACATGTACTGTGACATTCTGAAACAGAGCATGATCCCCTCCCTTCGAAAACTGGGCCTCATGGCAGTTTTCCAACAGGATAACGACCCCAAACACAACCTCCAAGATGACAACTGCCTTGCTGAGGAAGCTGAAGGTAAAGGTGATGGACTAAACCCAATTGAGCACCTGTGGCGCAGCCTCAAGTGGAAGGTGGAGGAGTTCAAGGTGTCTAACATCCACCAGCTCCGTGATGTCATCATGGAGGAGTGGAAGAGGATTCCAGTAGCAGCCTGTGCAGCTCTGGTGAACTCCATGCCCAGGAGGGTTAAGGCAGTGCTGGATAATAATGGTGGTCACACAAAATATTTACACTTTGGGCACAATTTGGACATGTTCACTGTGGGGTGTACTCACTTATGTTGCCAGCCATTTAGACATTAATGGCTGTGTGTTGAGTTATTTTCAGAAGACAGTAAATCTACACTGCTATACAAGTTGTACACTGACTACTCTAAGTTATATCCAAGTTTCATGTCTATAGTGTTGTCCCATGAAAAGATATAATGAAATATTTGCAGAAATGTGAGGGGTGTACTCACTTTTGTGATACACTGTATATATACAGGGGTTGGACAAAATAACTGAAACACCTGGTTTTAGACCACAATAATTTATTAGTATGGTGTAGGGCCTCCTTTTGCGGCCAATACAGCGTCAATTCGTCTTGGAAATGACATATACAAGTCCTGCACAGTGGTCAGAGGGATTTTAAGCCATTCTTCTTGCAGGATAGTGGCCAGGTCACTACGTGATGCTGGTGGAGGAAAACGTTTCCTGACTCGCTTCTCCAAAACACCCCAAAGTGGCTCAATAATATTTAGATCTGGTGACTGTGCAGGCCATGGGAGATGTTCAACTTCACTTTCATGTTCATCAAACCAATCTTTCACCAGTCTTGCTGTGTGTATTGGTGCATTGTCATCCTGATACACGGCACCGCCATTGGATGCACATGGTCCTCCAGAATGGTTCGGTAGTCCTTGGCAGTGACGCGCCCATCTAGCACAAGTATTGGGCCAAGGGAATGTCATGATATGGCAGCCCAAAC
Source organism: Trichomycterus rosablanca (assembly GCF_030014385.1). Taxonomy (NCBI): domain Eukaryota; kingdom Metazoa; phylum Chordata; class Actinopteri; order Siluriformes; family Trichomycteridae; genus Trichomycterus; species Trichomycterus rosablanca. The sequence goes on from NC_085996.1 coordinate 24,095,987, forward strand.
CATCACTGATCCACCCCCATGCTTCACTCTGGGCATGCAACAGTCTGGGTGGTACGCTTCTTTGGGGCTTCTCCACACCGTAACTCTCCCGGATGTGGGGAAAACAGTAAAGGTGGACTCATCAGAGAACAATACATGTTTCACATTGTCCACAGCCCAAGATTTGCCCTCCTTGCACCATTGAAACCGACGTTTGGCATCGGCACGAGTGACCAAAGGTTTGGCTATAGCAGCCCGGCCGTGTATATTGACCCTGTGGAGCTCCCGACGGACAGTTCTGGTGGAAACAGGAGAGTTGAGGTGCACATTTAATTCTGCCGTGATTTGGGCAGCCGTGGTTTTATGTTTTTTGGATACAATCCGGGTTAGCACCCGAACATCCCTTTCAGACAGCTTCCTCTTGCGTCCACAGTTAATCCGGTTGGATGTGGTTTGTCCTTCTTGGTGGTATGCTGACATTACCCTGGATACCGTGGCTCTTGATACATCACAAAGACTTGCTGTCTTGGTCACAGATGCGCCAGCAAGACGTGCACCAACAATTTGTCCTCTTTTGAACTCTGGTATGTCACCCATAATGTTGTGTGCATTGCAATATTTTGAGCAAAACTGTGCTCTTACCCTGCTAATTGAACCTTCACACTCTGCTCTTACTGGTGCAATGTGCAATTAATGAAGATTGGCCACCAGACTGGTCCAATTTAGCCATGAAACCTACCACACTAAAATGACAGGTGTTTCAGTTATTTTGTCCAACCCCTGTATATATACAGTGGTGTTCAAAAAAATAGCAGTACAGCACCATTAACCTGATAAAAAACCTGATAAAAAATTTTACTTGAAAGTGTAGTAGAGTAGTGAAAACAAAACAAACCCAACAATTAGAACATGCATGCTGCTCATTCTGAGTATATATATATATATATATACAGTGCCTTGCAAAAGTATTCAGCCCCCTTAAACTTTTCAACCTTTTGCCACATTTCAGGCTTCAAACATAACGATATGAAATTGTAATTTTTTGTGAAGAATCAACAACAAGTGGGACACAATCGTGAAGTGGAACGAAATTTATTGGATATTTTAAACTTTTTTTAGAAATAAAAAACTGAAAAGTGGGGCGTGCAATATTATTCAGCCCCCTTGCGTTAATACTTTGTAGCGCCACCTTTTGCTGCGATTACAGCTGCAAGTCGCTTGGGGTATGTCTCTATCAGTTTTGCACATCGAGAGACAGAAATTTTTGCCCATTCTTCCTTGCAAAACAGCTCGAGCTCAGTGAGGTTGGATGGAGAGCGTTTGTGAACAGCAGTTTTCAGCTCTTTCCACAGATTCTCGATGGGATTCAGGTCTGGACTTTGACTTGGCCATTCTAACACCTGGATACGTTTATTTGTGAACCATTCCATTGTAGATTTTGCTTTATGTTTTGGATCATTGTCTTGTTGGAAGATAAATCTCCGTCCCAGTCTCAGGTCTTTTGCAGACTGCAACAGGTTTTCTTCCAGAATGGTCCTGTATTTGGCTCCATCCATCTTCCCATCAATTTTAACCATCTTCCCTGTCCCTGCTGAAGAAAAGCAGGCCCAAACCATGATGCTGCCACCACCATGTTTGACAGTGGGGATGGTGTGTTCAGGGTGATGAGCTGTGTTGCTTTTACGCCAAACATAACGTTTTGCATTGTGGCCAAAAAGTTCGATTTTGGTTTCATCTGACCAGAGCACCTTCTTCCACATGTTTGGTGTGTCTCCCAGGTGACTTTTTATAGATATCTTTGAGAAATGGCTTTCTTCTTGCCACTCTTCCATAAAGGCCAGATTTGTGCAGTGTACGACTGATTGTGTCCTATGGACAGAGTCTCCCACCTCAGCTGTAGATCTCTGCAGTTCATTCAGAGTGATCATGGGCCTCTTGGCTGCATCTCTGATCAGTCTTCTCCTTGTTTGAGCTGAAAGTTTAGAGGGACGGCCGGGTCTTGGTAGATTTGCAGTGGTCTGATACTCCTTCCATTTCAATATGATCGCTTGCACAGTGCTCCTTGAGATGTTTAAAGCTTGGGAAATCTTTTTGTATCCAAATCCGGCTTTAAACTTCTCCACAACAGTATCTCGGACCTGCCTGGTGTGTTCCTTGGTCTTCATGATGCTCTCTGCGCTTTAAACAGAACTCTGAGACTGTCACAGAGCAGGTGCATTTATACGGAGACTTGATTACACACAGGTGGATTCTATTTATCACCATCAGTCATTTAGGTCAACATTGGATCATTCAGAGATCCTCACTGAACTTCTGGAGTGAGTTTGCTGCACTGAAAGTAAAGGGGCTGAATAATATTGCACGCCCCACTTTTTAGTTTTTTATTTCTAAAAAAAGTTTAAAATATCCAATAAATTTCGTTCCACTTCACGATTGTGTCCCACTTGTTGTTGATTCTTCACAAAAAATTACAATTTCATATCGTTATGTTTGAAGCCTGAAATGTGGCAAAAGGTTGAAAAGTTTAAGGGGGCTGAATACTTTTGCAAGGCACTGTATATATATATATATATATATATATATAAATATACAGTGTATCACAAAAGTGAGTACACCCCTCACATTTCTGCAAATATTTCATTATATCTTTTCATGGGACAACACTATAGACATGAAACTTGGATATAACTTAGAGTAGTCAGTGTACAGCTTGTATAGCAGTGTAGATTTACTGTCTTCTGAAAATAACTCAACACACAGCCAATAATGTCTAAATAGCTGGCAACATAAGTGAGTACACCCCACAGTGAACATGTCCAAATTGTGCCCAAATGTGTCGTTGTCCCTCCCTGGTGTCATGTGTCAAGGTCCCAGGTGTAAATGGGGAGCAGGGCTGTTAAATTTGGTGTTTTGGGTACAATTCTCTCATACTGGCCACTGGATATTCAACATGGGACCTCATGGCAAAGAACTCTCTGAGGATGTGAGAAATAGAATTGTTGCTCTCCACAAAGATGGCCTGGGCTATAAGAAGATTGCTAACACCCTGAAACTGAGCTACAGCATGGTGGCCAAGGTCATACAGCGGTTTTCCAGGACAGGTTCCACTCGGAACAGGCTTCGCCAGGGTCGACCAAAGAAGTTGAGTCCACGTGTTCGGCGTCATATCCAGAGGTTGGCTTTAAAAAATAGACACATGAGTGCTGCCAGCATTGCTGCAGAGGTTGAAGACGTGGGAGGTCAGCCTGTCAGTGCTCAGACCATACGCCGCACACTGCATCAACTCGGTCTGCATGGTCGTCATCCCAGAAGGAAGCTGACGCACAAGAAAGCCCGCAAACAGTTTGCTGAAGACAAGCAGTCCAAGAACATGGATTACTGGAATGCCTTGTGGTCTGACGAGACCAAGATAAACTTGTTTGGCTCAGATGGTGTCCAGCATGTGTGGCGGCGCCCTGGTGAGAAGTACCAAGACAACTGTATCTTGCCTACAGTCAAGCATGGTAGTGGTAGCATCATGGTCTTGGGCTGCATGAGTGTTGCTGGCACTGGGGAGCTGCAGTTCATTGAGGGAAACATGAATTCCAACATGTACTGTGACATTCTGAAACAGAGCATGATCCCCTCCCTTCGAAAACTGCAAAACTGTCAAAAGACAAACTGCAACCCATTTCTTGGTATTTGCTTGGTGAAATTACTTGACCATTTCCATTGTTCATTGTGTAAATAAAACACACTCATAGTATTTGTTTCAGGACACTGGTCAAGTCCCTGGAAAAGACGCCTACTTGGTACGATAGGATCACAGGCCATTTTCTTGAAAAGGAACGGAGGGCAGAATTTATGTATAAATAAATTGAAAAATTTTATGTTGTAAGCCGACAATGAGCTTCCCCTCTTTAAAAGACCAGCAGCCGCCACTGATATATACGTATATATATAACCAAATTTACTGACACAAACCTAGCTTCTTAGACCAATAGTCTACACATAGTTCTATGTCAGAACTTAAGAAAGGCCAATCCAAAAGCATCTTTATTATTCAACCTAATGCATCAATTCCACAGGTATCAAACAGTTCTATAATACTACCAGAGCAAAGTTAAATAGTATTTCAAGTGTTTTGGGGTCCAAATGCCTCAGTTATTTTTGTCTAAACATACTTCTAAACATTGTGGCAAAATTCATTCTTCATTCTTTCTGTCTGATAACATGAGGTTTTTGCTAAAAGATTTGTCTTCATTCAGGTAATCAGTTACCAGCTCAGTTAGTATTATGGTGCTGATACACTGCAGCCAGTTTATGGCATTTAACAGAATGTTTAATAAGCTGACAGCAGAAGATATACAAACGTAGTAAAGCAGGGGTCATTTCATTTTTCAAATCATTACCTAGGTCAACATTAACTTTTACATGCTGCCTGTCCCACTGATTGACCTGTGAGTCTAGTAATAAGATAGCTATACAAGGCATCAGCTTTCAACCTACTGACCTTTACTTTAACTCCATAATCTTTGTCAACACATACACACACATTTCCCACTTACATTTTTTCCACTGCTACTCTTAGTCTGTTGTTCCCTTGAGAGTTGAGGGCCTGCTCTGTAGGGAATGAGTGAGTGTTTTGTACTTTGTGATAGACTGGAATTCCGTGTTTCCTGCATAATCTCTGACCACACTTTCACCATGATCAAGTAAAAAGCAGTTACTAAGGAATGTAACGATGGAGGAATGATTAAAAACTATAAACAAATTATAATGCCTGTTGCTGTCACATTTTTAAGGTGCAGTCATTGTTTATTGTTATTAATATTTACAGTTATTGTGGTTATTCTGTTTGATTCAGTACAATATTTTTTTATTTTTTTCTGTAGCACCATGTCTTATATCTTACTGGAAACACAGTCGCTGGTTAGACGCCATTAGCTGTCCTTTGTGCAGACAGAAGGTACGAGGCATATACACACCCAATACACCTCTAGCAATTCTAATAAAGATTCAATATAACAAACTGTAACTACTAAACTTACTCAGTTCTAGCTGGATTTTGTTAGCCAGTTATTATGTAGAAATTTTAATCTGTACTCCTTTATGTTCTAATTTTTGTCTTTTGCTTTGTCTGTGCTAGGTGAGCATAATGTATCATCTTTTTCATGAGAACAGAACAGACAGGAAAGGGGGAGAGGTACTGAGCAACATTACAGATTATAATAGACGCTATTCTGGAGCTCCACGAAAAGTGAGTTATGCTTCTACAACCTCCTGATTTCTTTTTTTTTAACCATTATGTACTATTATTAGTATTACTAGGAATACTATTACTCTGTTAGAGCTAAAGAGCTTTTTATTACTACAGTGGTCAATGAGACTATACGTTTGAATTTGGTTATTTGTTAAGACACAGCACAGCCAAATTTATGTTGAAACTCTTTCTAAATAGTGAATTTGGTTTTATTAATATAGCTGAACAGGTTTTATCTATAGCTGAACAGATGCATGTTCCAAATTTTAGTGGAACATAAACAGTGGATGTTAAGGGTTTATTTATTATTTATTTATTAGAATTTTAACATCATGTTTTACACACTTTGGTTACATTCATGACAGGACAGGAAGTTACTCATTACACGAGATTCATCAGTTCTAGTTCAATGTCAAACACAGTTATGGACAATTTTGTATCTCCAATTCACCTCACTTGCATGTCTTTGGACTGTGGGAGGAAATCGGAGCTTCCGGAGGAAACCCACACAGACACGGGGAGAACATACAAACTCCACACAAAAAGGACCCGGACTGCCCCACCTAGAGATCAAACCCAGGACCTTCTTGCTGTGAGGCGACAGTGCTAGCCACCGAGCCAACATGCCACCCAGATGTTAAGGGTGCAACTATAAATTTAGAATGAGATGTTTGATAAGCATATATAGATCTCATATTCAGTTGTTCAAATAACTTTGGACATGTATGTCTTACTAATTGATTTAAACAGGTCTAATGTGCTGCTTTTCTCCTTTCAGGTTTGCGATTACCTGTGTGATGCTCCACTTTTCCTGCTGTTGCTGTTCCGGGCCTTGGGAAACATGGGTGGTTTAGTATGGCTCTTTCTGCTAAGAGTAGCCCTGTGTGGGTTTGGGGCAGCTGCATCCCTTGTGTCCCCGTTAGAAGCCATACCTGGACCCTTTAGTTGGGCATTGGGGCTTTTAGATGACCTAGTGGTGGTCTTTCTCCTGCTCATTTCCATCATCAACATTCAACAGCAGATGGTGCCAGAGAGGACAGCCCGAACACACACGGAAGCTCAAGGAATACTGTCTGACACGCTTTGATTTAAAATGGAGGACAAAGGACACTGTATGGCTGATAGCATTATTGTACTCTGTGAACTCCTGAAAACTGTCCTAGCTGTAAAGACAATACTGCTTGTAAAAATCAGTTCCAATGTCTACACTTAATATATATTACACTGGTCTGCATCAGACTACACGCTGAAACACTGTATTTTTTTGTATACAATTAGTCAGATTGGTTAAAATCACTAAATATCATGCTAAACATATACATGTATTTATGTCTCAATCTTGAATTAAAAGCCCCAACATTTTAAAATAGTTTAGCATTAGTTATGACCTTAACAAATATTTATAAACTGTTAAACGGTATAAATTGTTCTAAATGGAAGCCATTGGTTTGTTTTTTATGTACTGCATAAATGTGAAGAGCAGGAAGGCATTTGGTATTGGCTCTACCATGGAAGTCACCTTTATAAAAGCAGTGTAAAATTTTTAACAGATAATTTTCATCTGTTGCTTTTCTACTTGATGATCAGGTTTAGGGGTATACGGCTCCCCCCATTCAAGTAGATGGAACCCAGGTCTTGTATAATTGTAAACAAAAAATGCCAGAGCCCTGGTCAAAATATCCTATAGGATTTTCAGTTTTTCCAATACAGTCCTATAGGATTCCAAAAATCCTATAGGACTTTTTGTTTTTTCCTATAAGAATTCAATTGGATTCTACATGTTCAACTGTCTCCCTGTTGTAAATATGAAATAATTATATTTAACCTTATCATTAAAGAATGTATACACACATAGGGAAATTGACAGTAATACAATATCTTCAGAATAATTAATAAATTACTCATAATTACATGTTTATTTGCAGGTATACAACAATAATACATGGATACAAATACACACACACACACACACACACACACACACAAACACACACACACATATATATATATATATATATAGTAGGGCTGTCAAACGATTAAATTTTTTAATCGCGATTAATCTCAGAATTTCATATAGTTAATCGCGATTAATCGCATAAAAAAAATCTGTGTAAATGTTATAGAAAACAAGGATTTTTAAGTGAAATGTTACAGTTAAAATGGTGAACACATTTTATGCTAAATGTACTGATGTTAAAAACTGCTGGGACAAGAGAAAACTGTTTTATTCACTCACATACTAGGCAGTAATACTATCCAGTGGTTTAATGGACGTTTCTACACGAACTGAGTGTGTTTAGACTAGGGTGGCCAGATTCATAGTAACAAAAAGGAGGACATTACACCCCAAAAAGCCGGACATCATATTAGGAACAGGGGGACATGCTACTGCAACACACAGAATGAATCCAGAACCCATATAACAGAGTTTTTGACCAATTTAAGCAAGAATTATATAACAAATGACTGTTTTACTCACTAAATGTTGTGTCTTTTCATATTTAGGTCCGTTCATCGCTGCCTCAAAAGTTTACTTTTTGGCATTTTCACCGCGTTCCTGATCATGAGAGCTGAGTGATTGACTCAAGTAGCGGTGTTTACAAAACAGAGAGGGCGGGCGAAATTCAACCACCCAATCACAGACTAGCTTTTAGAGGGCGGACCTTCTCCGATTGGCCAGTGGTAGCTCTATATATAGTTATATATATATTAGGGCTGTCGAAGTTAACGCGATAATAACGCATTAACGCAATCTCAATTTAACGCGATTATAAAAATTAGTGCCGTTAACGCAAATTCTAGTTCATGTTGAGACTTGACTGGTAGAACAAACATTTGAATGTCGGACTTGCCACCGTTTTTCATTTGCGGTTTGTTAACATAATGTTACCGAGCGTCGTAGTGTCGTAGTAATGCACTTGCATAATAAAGAAGCTGCCAGTCCTCCATTCACGTAACGCTAGGACGGACACTTCAAAATCCTCCTTTTGGAGTGAACTGGTTTCATTTTTGATCAATATTATTTACCATTGGCTCAGGTACATGTCGAAACAAATGCTTTGTATATCATTGGTTTAACAGCCTCATTTGACTCCTTATAGAGCTACCACTGGCCAATCGGAGAAGGTCCGCCCTCTAAAAGCTAGTCTGTGATTGGGTGGTTGAATTTCGCCCGCCCTCTCTGTTTTGTAAACACCGCTACTTGAGTCAATCACTCAGCTCTCATGATCAGGAACGCGGTGAAAATGCCAAAAAGTAAACTTTTGAGGCAGCGATGAACGGACCTAAATATGAAAAGACACAACATTTAGTGAGTAAAACAGTCATTTGTTATATAATTCTTGCTTAAATTGGTCAAAAACTCTGTTATATGGGTTCTGGATTCATTCTGTGTGTTGCAGTAGCATGTCCCCCTGTTCCTAATATGATGTCCGGCTTTTTGGGGTGTAATGTCCTCCTTTTTGTTACTATGAATCTGGCCACCCTAGTCTAAACACACTCAGTTCGTGTAGAAACGTCCATTAAACCACTGGATAGTATTACTGCCTAGTATGTGAGTGAATAAAACAGTTTTCTCTTGTCCCAGCAGTTTTTAACATCAGTACATTTAGCATAAAATGTGTTCACCATTTTAACTGTAACATTTCACTTAAAAATCCTTGTTTTCTATAACATTTACACAGATTTTTTTTTTATGCGATTAATCGCGATTAACTATATGAAATTCTGAGATTAATCGCGATTAAAAATTTTAATCGTTTGACAGCCCTAATATATATATACAGTGTATCACAAAAGTGAGTACACCCCTCACATTTCTGCAAATATTTCATTATATCTTTTCATGGGACAACACTATAGAAATAAAACTTGGATATAAGTTAGAGTAGTCAGTGTACAACTTGTATAGCAATGTAGATTTACTGTCTTCTGAAAATAACTCAACACACAGCCATTAATGTCTAAATGGCTGGCAACATAAGTGAGTACACCCCACAGTGAACATGTCCAAATTGTGCCCAAAGTGTCAATATTTTGTGTGACCACCATTATTATCCAGCACTGCCTTAACCCTCCTGGGCATGGAATTCACCAGAGCTGCACAGGTTGCTACTGGAATCCTCTTCCACTCCTCCATGATGACATCACGGAGCTGGTGGATGTTAGACACCTTGAACTCCTCCACCTTCCACTTGAGGATGCGCCACAGGTGCTCAATTGGGTTTAGTCCATCACCTTTACCTTCAGCTTCCTCAGCAAGCCAGTTGTCATCTTGGAGGTTGTGTTTGGGGTCGTTATCCTGTTGGAAAACTGCCATGAGGCCCAGTTTTCGAAGGGAGGGGATCATGCTCTGTTTCAGAATGTCACAGTACATGTTGGAATTCATGTTTCCCTCAATGAACTGCAGCTCCCCAGTGCCAGCAACACTCATGCAGCCCAAGACCATGATGCTACCACCACCATGCTTGACTGTAGGCAAGATACAGTTGTCTTGGTACTTCTCACCAGGGCGCCGCCACACATGCTGGACACCATCTGAGCCAAACAAGTTTATCTTGGTCTCGTCAGACCACAGGGCATTCCAGTAATCCATGTTCTTGTGCGTCAGCTTCCTTCTGGGGTGACGACCATGCAGACCGAGTTGATGCAGTGTGCGGCGTATGGTCTGAGCACTGACAGGCTGACCTCCCACGTCTTCAACCTCTGCAGCAATGCTGGCAGCACTCATGTGTCTATTTTTTAAAGCCAACCTCTGGATATGACGCCGAACATGTGGACTCAACTTCTTTGGTCGACCCTGGCGAAGCCTGTTCCGAGTGGAACCTGTCCTGGAAAACCGCTGTATGACCTTGGCCACCATGCTGTAGCTCAGTTTCAGGGTGTTAGCAATCTTCTTATAGCCCAGGCCATCTTTGTGGAGAGCAACAATTCTATTTCTCACATCCTCAGAGAGTTCTTTGCCATGAGGTGCCATGTTGAATATCCAGTGGCCAGTATGAGAGAATTGTACCCAAAACACCAAATTTAACAGCCCTGCTCCCCATTTACACCTGGGACCTTGACACATGACACCAGGGAGGGACAACGACACATTTGGGCACAATTTGGACATGTTCACTGTGGGGTGTACTCACTTATGTTGCCAGCTATTTAGACATTAATGGCTTTGTGTTGAGTTATTTTCAGTATGAAATTTACAATGAAATATATGTAACATCCACCAGCTCCGTGATGTCATCATGGAGGAGTGGAAGAGGATTCCAGTAGCAACCTGTGCAGCTCTAGTGAATTCCATGCCCAGGAGGGTTAAGGCAGTGCTGGATAATAATGGTGGTCACACAAAATATTGACACTTTGGGCACAATTTGGACATGTTCACTGTGGGGTGTACTCACTTATGTTGCCAGCCATTTAGACATTAATGGCTGTGTGTTGAGTTATTTTCAGAAGACAGTAAATCTACACTGCTATACAAGTTGTACACTGACTACTCTAAGTTATATCCAAGTTTCATGTCTATAGTGTTGTCCCATGAAAAGATATAATGAAATATTTGCAGAAATGTGAGGGGTGTACTCACTTTTGTGATACACTGTACCATGGGCAGTCATGATATTTGCTGTTGAACCAGAGATCTAAATACTGTTTTGTCACTCCAAGCAGTACACAGTGCATATAATCTACAGGGAAACTCTTCACTATATCAAAACCAGTTGAGCTGCTCAGAAGAATCAATGGTGACAGTGACTTAACACCTAGGATATGATCAACACCCTCTTCAATGGCCTTCTGTCCACATTCCACAACATGTTCATGGCTTCTCATTTCAGCCTGTACAGCAGGATACACCCTTGTGTAGCCTCTTCCCTTTGCCACAACCATTCCTTCACTGAGACAGAAACCACAACCATATGCACCATTAAACTGGTGAACACCCTGAAGCATGCACCTGGCCACTGCATCACATGTACAAGCTACAGGGAACACTCTTGAAACTCTTGTAATGCCTGTTTTTGGATGCACCCATTTGACACCATGTGTGTTAATCTCTTTAATATCTTCTACAAACTGTTTAAAAAATGTGGACATTTCTGGCTTTCCACGTCCAAACCAGACACCTGCCAGCAGCACATTTTTATAACGCACTTCAGCTGGAAGTTCATTTATTACACAGCGAATTGGCCACAGAGAGTATGATGAAGAATTGAAAACAGAAATACCATCACAATTCCAAAGCAAGGACACATCACCACAACTAAAGTTTGTGATTCCTTTAAGCATTTCACTGTGATGTACGTCTGTATGCTCTACAATGGGGCAGTCCTCCCTTTGTAGGATGTCTCTGATCTGACTGTCAAGTGATACACTAATAAAAAAGTTACCTTCCCTAAGATTTTTATCATTGTCACTTTTATCACCACAGGCCATACAATGTGTATTTTGCTTGGGTAGACACATTCCACAGCCTTCACAAAAATAATGTATGGTAATAGAATCTGCTGGGTTTTTAAACAGTGTTTTGAATATATGGAGAGAATGTGGCAAAATGTTATTTGCTGGTAAGAGGAGGCTTAGTAGTTTTAAATTATCTTCTACAGCTCTAGCGCTTAAGTTGTGTCTAAGAGAATAAGCTAGAATGAGCACTACACATTGTGCAAGTGTTATGTCTGACCCTGGGTAAAGTGGAGCCCCCATAAACTCTGATTCAGAGTTTGGAAATTCATGAACACCTTCTGTGTTACCAGAATCTGGCAAAACTTCAGAAATTGTGTCACTACATGATACGGTGTCCTCCTCATGTTCACACTGTAGTGAACTAGAGAGGTCAATGTCCATTTCCAGAACAGAACAGGGGGATGAATCTTCAGTGATGTTTCCATTATGAGTCTGGGGAAAATCACAATGGTGGTTTCCCTTTCTCCATTTTGTGGTCTTTGGGAGTGGTTCCATCAAATCAGCATCCAAAAATCTAACAAAAGAACAACAAACTTGAAACTACAATAGGAAATGTGTAAACCTTTTCTGGTTTCGAACCAGATGCAAGGATGGAAAATAAGGTGCCATAAGGACTTTAAAAATACCTTTTCTACAGGCCTTTTCTACATGTATTCATTGTCTCTGTGTCCATTATTCCATTAATTTGTACAGATTGTATTAGTAAAATTAGGAGTCCTGGTACAGCTGACAAGGGATCTGTGGGTCAAGTATGGTATAATAAGAGAATTAAAACATACAGTATATACAGTGTGTGTGACTACATCTATATATATATATATATATATATATATATATATATATATATATATATATATATATATTATATATACAGTGTATCACAAAAGTGAGTACACCCCTCACATTTCTGCAGATATTTAAGTATATCTTTTCATGGGACAACACTGACAAAATGACACTTTGACACAATGAAAAGTAGTCTGTGTGCAGCTTATATAACAGTGTAAATTTATTCTTCCCTCAAAATAACTCAATATACAGCCATTAATGTCTAAACCACCGGCAACAAAAGTGAGTACACCCCTAAGAGACTACACCCCTAAATGTCCAAATTGAGCACTGCTTGTAATTTTCCCTCCAAAATGTCATGTGACTCGCTAGTGTTACTAGGTCTCGGGTGTGCATAGGGAGCAGGTGTGTTCAATTTAGTAGTACAGCTCTCACACTCTCTCATACTGGTCACTGAAAGTTCCAACATGGCACCTCATGGCAAAGAACTCTCTGAGGATCTTAAAAGACGAATTGTTGCGCTACATGAAGATGGCCAAGGCTACAAGAAGATTGCCAACACCCTGAAACTGAGCTGCAGCACAGTGGCCAAGATCATCCAGCGTTTTAAAAGAGCAGGGTCCACTCAGAACAGACCTCGCGTTGGTCGTCCAAAGAAGCTGAGTGCACGTGCTCAGCGTCACATCCAACTGCTGTCTTTGAAAGATAGGCGCAGGAGTGCTGTCAGCATTGCTGCAGAGATTGAAAAGGTGGGGGGTCAGCCTATCAGTGCTCAGACCATACGCCGCACACTACATCAAATTGGTCTGCATGGCTGTCACCCCAGAAGGAAGCCTCTTCTGAAGTCTCTACAAAAGAAAGCCCGCAAACAGTTTGCTGAAGACATGTCAACAAAGGACATGGATTACTGGAACCATGTCCTATGGTCTGATGAGACCAATATTAATTTGTTTGGTTCAGATGTTCTCAAGCATGTGTGGCGGCAATCAGGTGAGGAGTACAAAGATAAGTGTGTCATGCCTACAGTCAAGCATGGTGGTGGGAATGCCATGGTCTGGGGCTGCATGAGTGCAGCAGGTGTTGGGGAGCTACATTTCATTGAGGGACACATGAACTCCAATATGTACTGTGAAATACTGAAGCAGAGCATGATCCCCTCCCTCCGGAAACTGGGTCGGAGGGCAGTGTTCCAGCATGATAATGACCCCAAACACACCTCTAAGACGACCACTGCTTTATTGAAGAGGCTGAGGGTAAAGGTGATGGACTGGCCAAGCATGTCTCCAGATCTAAACCCAATAGAACATCTTTGGGGCATCCTCAAGCGGAAGGTGGAGGAGCGCAAAGTCTCGAATATCCGCCAGCTCCGTGATGTCGTCATGGAGGAGTGGAAAAGCATTCCAGTGGCAACCTGTGAAGCTCTGGTAAACTCCATGCCCAGGAGAGTTAAGGCAGTTCTGGGAAATAATGGTGGCCACACAAAATATTGACACTTCAGGAACTTTCACTAAGGGGTGTACTCACTTTTGTTGCCGGTGGTTTAGACATTAATAGCTGTATATTGAGTTATTTTGAGGGAAGAATAAATTTACACTGTTATATAAGCTGCACACAGACTACTTTTCATTGTGTCAAAGTGTCATTTTGTCAGTGTTGTCCCATGAAAAGATATACTTAAATATCTGCAGAAATGTGAGGGGTGTACTCACTTTTGTGATACACTGTATATACAGTGTATCACAAAAGTGAGTACACCTCTCACATTTCTGCAAATATTTTATTATATCTTTTCATGGGACAACACTATAGAAATAAAACTTGGATATAACTTAGAGTAGTCAGTGTACAGCTTGTATAGCAGTGTAGATTTACTGTCTTCTGAAAATAACTCAACACACAGCCATTAATGTCTAAATAGCTGCAACATAAGTGAGTACACCCCACAGTGAACATGTCCAAATTGTGCCCAAAGTGTCAATATTTTGTGTGACCACCATTATTATCCAGCACTGCCTTAACCCTCCTGGGCATGGAATTCACCAGAGCTGCACAGGTTGCTACTGGAATCCTCTTCCACTCCTCCATGATGACATCACGGAGCTGGTGGATGTTAGACACCTTGAACTCCTCCACCTTCCACTTGAGGATGCGCCACAGGTGCTCAATTGGGTTTAGTCCATCACCTTTACCTTCAGCTTCCTCAGCAAGGCAGTTGTCATCTTGGAGGTTGTGTTTGGGGTCGTTATCCTGTTGGAAAACTGCCATGAGGCCCAGTTTTCAAAGGGAGGGGATCATGCTCTGTTTCAGAATGTCACAGTACATGTTGGAATTCATGTTTCCCTCAATGAACTGCAGCTCCCCAGTGCCAGCAACACTCATGCAGCCCAAGACCATGATGCTACCACCACCATGCTTGACTGTAGGCAAGATACAGTTGTCTTGGTACTTCTCACCAGGGCGCCGCCACACATGCTGGACACCATCTGAGCCAAACAAGTTTATCTTGGTCTCGTCAGACCACAGGGCATTCCAGTAATCCATGTTCTTGGACTGCTTGACTTCAGCAAACTGTTTGCGGGCTTTCTTGTGCGTCAGCTTCCTTCTGGGATGACGACCATGCAGACGGAGTTGATGCAGTGTGCGGCGTATGGTCTGAGCACTGACAGGCTGACCTCCCACGTCTTCAACCTCTGCAGCAATGCTGGCAGCACTCATGTGTCTATTTTTTAAAGCCAACCTCTGGATATGACGCCGAACACGTGGACTCAACTTCTTTGGTCGACCCTGGCGAAGCCTGTTCCGAGTGGAACCTGTCCTGGAAAACCGCTGTATGACCTTGGCCACCATGCTGTAGCTCAGTTTCAGGGTGTTAGCAATCTTCTTATAGCCCAGGCCATCTTTGTGGAGAGCAACAATTCTATTTCTCACATCCTCAGAGAGTTCTTTGCCATGAGGTGCCATGTTGAATATCCAGTGGCCAGTATGAGAGAATTGTACCCAAAACACCAAATTTAACAGCCCTGCTCCCCATTTACACCTGGGACCTTGACACATGACACCAGGGAGGGACAACGACACATTTGGGCACAATTTGGACATGTTCACTGTGGGGTGTACTCACTTATGTTGCCAGCTATTTAGACATTAATGGCTGTGTGTTGAGTTATTTTCAGAAGACAGTAAATCTACACTGCTATACAAGCTGTACACTGACTACTCTAAGTTATATCCCAGTTTTATTTCTATAGTGTTGTCCCATGAAAAGATATAATGAAATATTTGCAGAAATGTGAGGGGTGTACTCACTTTTGTGATACACTGTATATATATACAGTGTATCACAAAAGTGAGTACACCCCTAACATTTCTGCAGATATTTAAGTATATCTTTTCATGGGACAACACTGACAAAATGACACTTTGACACAATGAAAAGTAGTCTGTGTGCAGCTTATATAACAGTGTAAATTTATTCTTCCCTCAAAATAACTCAATATACAGCCATTAATGTCTAAACCACCGGCAACAAAAGTGAGTACACCCCTTAGTGAAAGTTCCTGAAGTGTCAATATTTTGTGTGGCCACCATTATTTCCCAGAACTGCCTTAACTCTCCTGGGCATGGAGTTTACCAGAGCTTCACAGGTTGCCACTGGAATGCTTTTCCACTCCTCCATGACGACATCACGGAGCTGGCGGATATTCGAGACTTTGCGCTCCTCCACCTTCCGCTTGATGATGCCCCAAAGATGTTCTATTGGGTTTAGGTCTGGAGACATGCTTGGCCAGTCCATCACCTTTACCCTCAGCCTCTTCAATAAAGCAGTGGTCGTCTTAGAGGTGTGTTTGGGGTCATTATCATGCTGGAACACTGCCCTGCGACCCAGTTTCCGGAGGGAGGGGATCATGCTCTGCTTCAGTATTTCACAGTACATATTGGAGTTCATGTGTCCCTCAATGAAATGTAACTCCCCAACACCTGCTGCACTCATGCAGCCCCAGACCATGGCATTCCCACCACCATGCTTGACTGTAGGCATGACACACTTATCTTTGTACTCCTCACCTGATTGCCGCCACACATGCTTGAGACCATCTGAACCAAACAAATTAATCTTGGTCTCATCAGACCATAGGACATGGTTCCAGTAATCCATGTCCTTTGTTGACATGTCTTCAGCAAACTGTTTGCGGGCTTTCTTGTGTAGAGACTTCAGAAGAGGCTTCCTTCTGGGGTGACAGCCATGCAGACCAATTTGATGTAGTGTGCGGCGTATGGTCTGAGCACTGACAGGCTGACCCCCCACCTTTTCAATCTCTGCAGCAATGCTGACAGCACTCCTGCGCCTATCTTTCAAAGACAGCAGTTGGATGTGACGCTGAGCACGTGCACTCAGCTTCTTTGGACGACCAACGCGAGGTCTGTTCTGAGTGGACCCTGCTCTTTTAAAACGTTGGATGATCTTGGCCACTGTGCTGCAGCTCAGTTTCAGGGTGTTGGCAATCTTCTTGTAGCCTTGGCCATCTTCATGTAGCGCAACAATTCGTCTTTTAAGATCCTCAGAGAGTTCTTTGCCATGAGGTGCCATGTTGGAACTTTCAGTGACCAGTATGAGAGAGTGTGAGAGCTGTACTACTAAATTGAACATACCTGCTCCCTATGCACACCTGAGACCTAGTAACACTAACAAATCACATGACATTTTGGAGGGAAAATGACAAGCAGTGCTCAATTTGGACATTTAGGGGTGTAGTCTCTTAGGGGTGTACTCACTTTTGTTGCCGGTGGTTTAGACATTAATGGCTGTATATTGAGTTATTTTGAGGGAAGAATAAATTTACACTGTTATATAAGCTGCACACAGACTACTTTTCATTGTGTCAAAGTGTCATTTTGTCAGTGTTGTCCCATGAAAAGATATACTTAAATATCTGCAGAAATGTGAGGGGTGTACTCACTTTTGTGATACACTGTATATTAGAGAGAAAGAGGGAGATTCAGCTAACACAGGGAAGCTTCTACAGTGGCTTCTACTGACCTGCGCGTGCGGAATCAGAATTTGAATTACACCTGGTCCGTTAAAGACGTTGGATCCGACCAGGAGTCTACCAGCTACTGAGAAGGTACAAACATACAGTATATACACACTTTCATTTAAGCTTATTTTCTTTAGAAATGCGATTTAGAAATATTATATTTTATTAAGTACATATAAATAAATCAATTAAGTAAGTTTTTATAGTTTAAGTTCGTAGTGTTTGTTAACGGTAACTTACGTCCGCCGGCATTAGGGTTAATTGCGTTTAACATTGCATTTACATCATATATTTTGATTAAAAAATTTGTAAGACATGTCCGATAGTTTTCTTGATGTTTTTTTTTAAGTTATATTAATTGGATATTAATAACGTTATAGCCAGACAGCTAACTTGCTGTGCTGGAGTACCGTTA
This sequence comes from Trichomycterus rosablanca, assembly GCF_030014385.1. Lineage (NCBI taxonomy): Eukaryota > Metazoa > Chordata > Actinopteri > Siluriformes > Trichomycteridae > Trichomycterus > Trichomycterus rosablanca. Next base: position 24,113,904 of record NC_085996.1, read on the forward strand.
TTTAAAGTTACCATGACAACCATGACACTGTTTGCAGGAGCGAGACTCTGACGGGATTTTTTTTTATTTTGAATCTCAGGAAAACATTCTGAAAAACAAATTCTGAACTACATCTACAGTATATCTAAACACGCTGTGCATGTCGTTCATACTGTATGAGCAGTGATGGGTGAGAACTGAGGGGGGAGTGGAGCGGCGGAACGGGGTGCAGTTTATACCCCCATTTAGCACCAGAAGCGGCGTGCTGCGCGTTATACGCTCCTATAATCAACACACAGGCTGCGCGCGCAGCACCGCGGCGGTAATTTATACGCTTCGGGTCTAGAGATTGAAATTAGAGTCTACGCCTTGTCTTTTTTTTACTGCAGCATTACAATATACACACATACATACATACATACATACATACATACATACACACACACACTGACTGGCCACTTCATTAATATCAACTTATAGTTTATATAACATATAAGAAAAAGTTATTGTTAATTAGTAAACACCTGTATAAAAAATATTTTTACTATTCTACTTTTATTTGATAAGTCTCACTGAGTGTGTGTGTGTGTGTGTGTATGTGTGTGTGTGCGTGTGCATGTGTGTGTTTGTGTGTCCCTCTCTCTCATTCCAGAGTATGGCCTATATGCTAATACAGTGGATAGAAGATCCACCTACATGGGATTTTTTGCCTATAAAAAAAAATCGCAAACGAAATTTGCTCAGTGGGTTCAATGTGTGATGTATTTTATGGCGATGAAACAAGCCCAGCAAAAATTCTACAAAAAGGTTAGTGAATTTCATCAGTACATCAGTACATTCACCCAAAGTAAGAACTGAAGTAGGCACACTATACACCAAGTTCCAAATTATTATGCAATTTATATTTTTCTCTGATTTTCCTACATGATCGATGCAGATGACAGTCAGTATAATTTTCAAGTCATCAAGTTAGAGTATGAATCGAATTTCTATTGAACAAACCTCCCAATGATCACAGTATTTTTTTTTTTCAAAAATAAAAAAACTCAAAATGCACTGTTTTAAATTATTATGCACAACAGAGTTTCCATATAGGTTGTAAAGAACTGAAAATAGTCATTTGTTGAATTGGCAGCATTAAGAGGTCACATTCACTGAAATCAAAAGATATTTCAATCAAAAACATCTTAACAGGCCAAGTTACATGTTAACATAGGACCCCTTCTTTCATATCACCTTCACAATTCTTGCATCCATTGAACTTGTGAGTTTTTGGAGAGTTTCTGCTTGAATTTCTTTGCAGGATGTCAGAATAGCCTCCCAGAGCTGCTGTTTTGATGTGAACTGCCTCCCACCATAATAGATCTTTTGCTTGAGTATACTTCAACGGTTCTCAGTAGGGTTAAGGTCAGGGAGGATGGTGGCCACACCACGAGTTTCTCTCATTTTATGCCCATTGCAGCCAATGACACAGAGGTAATCTTTGCAGCACGAGATTTGTCATGCATGAAGATAATTTTGCTGCACGGCACGGTTCTTCTTTTTGTACCATGGAACAAAGTGGTCAGTCAGAAACTCTATATACTTTGCCAAGGTAATTTTCACACCTTCAGGGACCCTAAAGGCCCAAAACATGACTCCTTCACCTCCTTGCTGACATCGCAGCCTTGTTGGGACATGGTGACCATCCACTATTCCATCCATCTGGACCATCCAGGGTTGCACGGCACTTATACTGATGTTTGAAAAAACGGCACTTATACTGATGTTTTTTTTTTTTTTTTTTTTTTTTTTCTGCTTGTGAGCACTTGTTAGGGGTGGCCGAATAGTAGGTTTATGCACAACTGCAAGCCTCTGGAGGATCCTACACCTTGAGGTTTGCGGGACTCCTGATTCACCAACAGCTTTAAATACCTGTTTGCTGGTTTGTTATGGCATTTTAGCAGCTGCTCTCTTAATCTGATGAATTTGTCTGGCAGAAACCTTCCTCATTATGCCTTTATCTGCAGGAACCTGTTTATGCTCTGCATTAGCCACAAATGATGATCAGGCTTAAGTTTTCGTGAAAAATCAAATGTTTTCATACCTTGTCCAAGGCATTGCACTATTTGATGCTTTTTGGCAGCAGAGAGATCCTTTTTCTTTCCCATATTGCTTGAAACCTGAGGCCTCTTTAATAATGTGGAACATCTTTCTTAAGCAGTTTTCCTTTAATTGGGCTCACCTGGCTGAAATAGATTTTAGTGATCCAAAGAGCCCTGAGACACAATACCATCTATGAGTTTAATTGAAAAATTCAATCTTTATGACACTTAAATCCAATTTGCATAATAATTTGGAAAGCGGTGTAGAATTATATATACACAATTGCATAAGTTTGTAGACACTCCTTCTGGATTCAGCTACTTTAATTTAGACCCATTATGGACACAGATGTACAAATAAACACATACAGCTAGTCCCTGTAGAGAAGTATTATCAATAGTATAGGACTCCCTGGAACAGAGAAACCATGAACCTATTTGCACTATGCATAAAATCTGGTGTGGGGTAGAGAGGTAAAATGTCCCCTTGAAACTGTGTTCTCTGGAATGATTGAGCTCTAGCAAATACTATAGGGATGTGTTTGGGAGCTGAGGATGAGGTGTGATGGTGATCATCCAACATCCTGATCTCACAAACGCTCTTGTTGCTGAATGCAATCAAATCCTCACAGCAATGCTCAAAAATCTAGTAGAACGCCATTCCTGGACAGTAGAGACAGTTACTTAAAAAAAAGCAGGACAAACTATTTTTTAATTTCCCTAATTTCAGAAGAAACAGTGACATCAATTAAAATGGTATGTTTTGTTTCTCAAGGAAGTAGATCCACCCTACTGAAAATTTTAGAGACTCTGGAGAAGAGGGAAAATTCTGCGAAGGATACTGAAATTTGTGGCCGTGGTCAGAGGCAAAAATGGCCACCTATCCATTCCTCGCCAGCTACAACCTCTGAGGATGAGGCAAGAACTGACATGGATTACCACCTAACTCTGCTTTACAATTCACTTTCAGGATGGCAGAGAAAAAGTAATGTAGTTATCTATTTGTTGTACAGGAAGAATTCTTCCCAACAAATACAGTGAGGAAGGAAAAAAAAAAGAAATGTCCAGAACAATGTCAAAGTCCATCCTAATGGATTATAAAGTAAATCAAAAGGTAGGAAATACCTGCAACAGCAACAAACGATATATTAGTCTAATGATTTTGCCACTGCTACTGATTGCTTATTCACACACTCTTTGCTATATTTTGAGAGTTTATAATCTCTCTCACTCTAGAGTTCTTCTGGTGTATCTGATTCTGCTGGCCCTTGTTCTCCTAGTGCCTTTGATGATTCAGGATCTCAGGTTAGCTAACACACCTAACCTCATGTCAATATTAAAAAATGTTTTCCTTTGTGTTTTGCGTCATGCATATATCTTTACATTAAATAATTACAATGGTGACAGTTTATAATTGTTTTCTACTATTTTACAATTTATGATCACTAACTTTTATCAATCTGTCTTTCTGTCTGTCCCAGGCACACAATACCAAAGTAGTGATGAAACAATTCTCAGAATTAAAAGAAATACTAATGGGGATGACGGAGAAAATTGAAAATATAGAGAAAAGGATCATTAGAGTGGAAAGCAAAGGTAATATATATATATATATATACAGTGTATCACAAAAGTGAGTACACGCCTCACATTTCTGCAAATATTTTATTATATCTTTTCATGGGACAACACTATAGACATGAAACTTGGATATAACTTAGAGTAGTCAGTGTACAGCTTGTATAGCAGTGTAGATTTACTGTCTTCTGAAAATAACTCAACACACAGCCATTAATGTCTAAATAGCTGGCAACATAAGTGAGTACACCCCACAGTGAACATGTCCAAATTGTGCCCAAATGTGTCGTTGTCCCTCCCTGGTGTCATGTGTCAAGGTCCCAGGTGTGAATGGGGAGCAGGGCTGTTAAATTTGGTGTTTTGGGTACAATTCTCTCATACTGGCCACAGGATATTCAACATGGCATGGCAAAGAACTCTCTGAGGATGTGAGAAATAGAATTGTTGCTCTCCACAAAGATGGCCTGGGCTATAAGAAGATTGCTAACACCCTGAAACTGAGCTACAGCATGGTGGCCAAGGTCATACAGTGGTTTTCCAGGACAGGTTCCACTCGGAACAGGCTTCGCCAGGGTCGACCAAAGAAGTTGAGTCCACGTGTTCGGTGTCATATCCAGAGGTTGGCTTTAAAAAATAGACACATGAGTGCTGCCAGCATTGCTGCAGAGGTTGAAGACGTGGGAGGTCAGCCTGTCAGTGCTCAGACCATACGCCGCACACTGCATCAACTCCGTCTGCATGGTCGTCATCCCAGAAGGAAGCTGACGCACAAGAAAGCCCGCAAACAGTTTGCTGAAAACAAGCAGTCCAAGAACATGGATTACTGGAATGCCCTGTGGTCTGACGAGACCAAGATAAACTTGTTTGGCTCAGATGGTGTCCAGCATGTGTGGCGGCGCCCTGGTGAGAAGTACCAAGACAACTGTATCTTGCCTACAGTCAAGCATGGTGGTGGTAGCATCATGGTCTTGGGCTGCATGAGTGTTGCTGGCACTGGGGAGCTGCAGTTCATTGAGGGAAACATGAATTCCAACATGTACTGTGACACTCTGAAACAGAGCATGATCCCCTCCCTTCGAAAACTGGGCCTCATGGCAGTTTTCCAACAGGATAACGACCCCAAACACAACCTCCAAGATGACAACTGCCTTGCCGAGAAAGCTGAAGGTAAAGGTGATGGACTAAACCCAATTGAGCACCTGTGGCGCATCCTCAAGTGAAAGGTGGAGGAGTTCAAGGTGTCTAACATCCACCAGCTCCGTGATGTCATCATGGAGGAGTGGAAGAGGATTCCAGTAGCAACCTGTGCAGCTCTGGTGAATTCCATGCCCAGGAGGGTTAAGGCAGTGCTGGATAATAATGGTGGTCACACAAAATATTGACACTTTGGGCACAATTTGGACATGTTCACTGTGGGGTGTACTCACTTATGTTGCCAGCCATTTAGACATTAATGGCTGTGTGTTGAGTTATTTTCAGAAGACAGTAAATCTACACTGCTATACAAGCTGTACACTGACTACTCTAAGTTATATCCAAGTTTCATGTCTATAGTGTTGTCCCATGAAAAGATATAATAAAATATTTGCAGAAATGTGAGGGGTGTACTCACTTTTGTGATACACTGTACAGGTCCTTCTCAAAAAATTAGCATATTGTGATAAAGTTCATTATTTTCCATAATGTAATGATAAAAATTAAACTTTCATATATTTTAGATTCATTGCACACCAACTGAAATATTTCAGGTCTTTTATTGTTTTAATACTGATGATTTTGGCATACAGCTCATGAAAACCCAAAATTCCTATCTCAAAAAATTAGCATATCATGAAAAGGTTCTCTAAACGAGCTATTAACCTAATCATCTGAATCAACGAATTAACTCTAAACACCTGCAAAAGATTCCTGAGGCTTTTAAAAACTCCCAGCCTGGTTCATTACTCAAAACTGCAATCATGGGTAAGACTGCCGACCTGACTGCTGTCCAGAAGGCCATCATTGACACCCTCAAGCAAGAGGGTAAGACACAGAAAGAAATTTCTGAACGAATAGGCTGTTCCCAGAGTGCTGTATCAAGGCACCTCAGTGGGAAGTCTGTGGGAAGGAAAAAGTGTGGCAGAAAACGCTGCACAACGAGAAGAGGTGACCGGACCCTGAGGAAGATTGTGGAGAAGGGCCGATTCCAGACCTTGGGGGACCTGCGGAAGCAGTGGACTGAGTCTGGAGTAGAAACATCCAGAGCCACCGTGCACAGGCGTGTGCAGGAAATGGGCTACAGGTGCCGCATTCCCCAGGTCAAGCCACTTTTGAACCAGAAACAGCAGCACTGGACTGTTGCTCAGTGGTCCAAAGTACTGTTTTCGGATTCAAGCAAATTTTGCATGTCATTCGGAAATCAAGGTGCCAGAGTCTGGAGGAAGACTGGGGAGAAGGAAATGCCAAAATGCCTGAAGTCCAGTGTCAAGTACCCACAGTCAGTGATGGTCTGGGGTGCCATGTCAGCTGCTGGTGTTGGTCCACTGTGTTTTATCAAGGGCAGGGTCAATGCAGCTAGCTATCAGGAGATTTTGGAGCACTTCATGCTTCCATCTGCTGAAAAGCTTTGTGGAGATGAAGATTTCATTTTTCAGCACGACCTGGCACCTGCTCACAGTGCCAAAACCACTGGTGAATGGTTTACTGACCATGGTATTACTGTGCTCAATTGGCCTGCCAACTCTCCTGACCTGAACCCCATAGAGAATCTGTGGGATATTGTGAAGAGAAAGTTGAGAGACACAAGACCCAACACTCTGGATGAGCTTAAGGCCGCTATCGAAGCATCCTGGGCCTCCATAACACCTCAGCAGTGCCACAGGCTGATTGCCTCCATGCCACGCCGCATTGAAGCAGTCATTTCTGCAAAAGGATTCCCGACCAAGTATTGAGTGCATAACTGAACATAATTATTTGAAGGTTGACTTTTTTTGTATTAAAAACACTTTTCTTTTATTGGTCGGATGAAATATGCTAATTTTTTGAGATTGGGTTTTCATGAGCTGTATGCCAAAATCATCAGTATTAAAACAATAAAAGACCTGAAATATTTCAGTTGGTGTGCAATGAATCTAAAATATATGAAAGTTTAATTTTTATCATTACATTATGGAAAATAATGAACTTTATCACAATATGCTAATTTTTTGAGAAGGACCTGTATATATATATATAATTTTGAGGTCAAATGTTTTTGCTACAGTTTTTCTCAGTCAATTGGACACTTCCATCCATTTAGAAGCCATATACTCAACATTTTCATGATTATTTTCATAATTATGTAATTTTAATTATGTTTACTATTTTTAATTATACATAATATTTTGCTGCAAACATTTTCTAACAAAAGTCATAATCACTCAAAAACTGTTAATCATTAGAATTTTCCAGTCTGGTAACATTGTTTTTATCCCCTTAGTACTCCCACATGAGACAGAGCAAGTGTTGCCACCGCCAGATAATAATAAAAAAATACAAACACATGAGACTGTAACTACCTTACCCACACAGGTAAAAACTAACAAATCATTGTATGTCTGTGTTTATGCAGTAATTCTGAACATGATGAAAATTACATGCTTTACATACATTTTCTGAGAATAAAATGCATTGTTACATGACTTTAGTGGTTGATGAAAGGAAGAATATGATACCATAAATTTTACTACAACCCCAAATCAGAAAAAGTTGGGACAGTATGGAAAATGCAAATAAAATTTAAATGCAGTGTTTCTTACATTTACTTTGGTATGAACCCAAGATATTTTGTTTTATCTGCTCAACTTTATTTCATTTATTAATAAACATCAATTCCTGCATTTCAGACCTGCTACACATTCCAAAAGCAGTTGGGACGGGGCAACAAAAGACTAGTAAAGTTGTGTAATGCTACAAAAACATATTAGTTAAATTGATAAGGGGTCAGTAAGATTGGGTTTAAAAAGAGCATCCCAGAGTGACTGAGTCTTTCAGAATTAAATGGGGAGGGGTTCAGCACTCTGTGAAAGACTGTGTGGACAAAAAGTTCAACAATTCAAGAGTAACATTTCCCAACATAAAATACTTGTCTGTTTCATCATCTACAGTACATAATATCATTAAAAGATTCAGAGAATCTGGAGAAATATCTCTATGTAAGACAGAAGACTGAAAACCAGTATTGTCTGACTGTGATATTTGGGTCCTCAGGCAGCACTGCATTAAAAACAGACACGATTCTGTAGTAAAAATCACTGAATGGACTCAAGAACACTTTCCAAAACCTGTGAACCATTGTCTGTGAGCTTGTCACTGTATCCACAAAAACAAGTTAAAACTTTACCATGCAAAAGATAAAAACAGATATTAGCAAGATACAGAAACACCACCACGTTATCTGGGCTTGAGTTCATTTAAGACACTTTTCCACTTTGCCTCAGTCCATCTTAAATGATCTCAGGCCAAGAGAAGGTGGTGGTGTTTCTGGATCTTGCTAATATCTGTTTTCATCTTTTGCATGGTAAAGTTTTAACTTGCATTTGTGGATACAGTGCCAATCTTACAGATAATGATTTAGAAAAGGTTTATAAAGTTTATAAGTTTTATAAAGTGTTCTTTTTATTATGTACTGTAGGTGATGAAATACACAAGTTCTTCACTATTTTAATTGAGAAATGTTTTTCTTGAATTGTTGCACTATTTGCCTGTCCAGTCTTTTACAGAGTGGTGACCCCCTCCCCATCTTTAATTCTGAATGACTCAGTCACTCTGGGATGCTCTTTTTATACAAAATCATCTAATAAGATTTTTGTAGCATTACACAACTTTACTAGTCTTTTGTTACCCGGTTCTAACTTTTTTGAAATGTGTTGCAGGTGTGAAATGCAGGAATTACATTAGGAGGTACATTAACAAGTTGATCAGACAAAACATAAAATATATCTTGGGACTTCCGGTGGCGCTATGTAGAAGGAGGCAGCAGAAAACATAGCTCTAATAAAACCAATTAAAATTAGCACCTTTAAGCGATATAAACGGCAGAAAGAGAGATAAACTGATAAAGAAAGGACTGAGGAAGCCCAGCGAAAGAGATGGAAAGGAAAATGAGGTCTGTAAGGAAAGATAATACTACAGAAGGAGGAACCGAAGTTGAGAAAGAGATGGCGCGGGGGAAATTGCTAGCGGAAGAAGAACAAGACTCGGTAATACTGATGGAAATCCGCAAACTCAGACAAGAACACACAGATGCAGTGAATGATAGCAAAAGAACTTTGGCAAGACTACAGGGGTTGGACAAAATAACTGAAACACCTGTCATTTTAGTGTGGGAGGTTTCATGGCTAAATTGGACCAGTCTGGTGGCCAATCTTCATTAATTGCACATTGCACCAGTAAGAGCAGAGTGTGAAGGTTCAATTAGCAGGGTAAGAGCACAGTTTTGCTCAAAATATTGCAATGCACACAACATTATGGGTGACATACCAGAGTTCAAAAGAGGACAAATTGTTGGTGCACGTCTTGCTGGCGCATCTGTGACCAAGACAGCAAGTCTTTGTGATGTATCAAGAGCCACGGTATCCAGGGTAATGTCAGCATACCACCAAGAAGGACAAACCACATCCAACAGGATTAACTGTGGACGCAAGAGGAAGCTGTCTGAAAGGGATGTTCGGGTGCTAACCCGGATCGTATCCAAAAAACATAAAACCACGGCTGCCCAAATCACGGCAGAATTAAATGTGCACCTCAACTCTCCTGTTTCCACCAGAACTGTCCGTCGGGAGCTCCACAGGGTCAATATACACGGCCGGGCTGCTATAGCCAAACCTTTGGTCACTCGTGCCGATGCCAAACGTCGGTTTCAATGGTGCAAGGAGCGCAAATCTTGGGCTGTGGACAATGTGAAACATGTATTGTTCTCTGATGAGTCCACCTTTACTGTTTTCCCCACATCCGGGAGAGTTACGGTGTGGAGAAGCCCCAAAGAAGCGTACCACCCAGACTGTTGCATGCCCAGAGTGAAGCATGGGGGTGGATCAGTGATGGTTTGGGCTGCCATATCATGGCATTCCCTTGGCCCAATACTTGTGCTAGATGGGCGCGTCACTGCCAAGGACTACCGAACCATTCTGGAGGACCATGTGCATCCAATGGTTCAAACATTGTATCCTGAAGGCGGTGCCGTGTATCAGGATGACAATGCACCAATACACACAGCAAGACTGGTGAAAGATTGGTTTGATGAACATGAAAGTGAAGTTGAACATCTCCCATGGCCTGCACAGTCACCAGATCTAAATATTATTGAGCCACTTTGGGGTGTTTTGAAGAAGTGAGTCAGGAAACGTTTTCCTCCACCAGCATCACGTAGTGACCTGGCCACTATCCTGCAAGAAGAATGGCTTAAAATCCCTCTGACCACTGTGCAGGACTTGTATTTGTCATTTCCAAGACGAATTGACGCTGTATTGGCCGCAAAAGGAGGCCCTACACCATACTAATAAATTATTGTGGTCTAAAACCAGGTGTTTCAGTTATTTTGTCCAACCCCTGTAGAAACAAGTGTGAGAGAGTTAGTGGAAAGAACAACTAATCTAGAAAATCGCGCAGTAAACATGGAAGAAAGGCTGGGAAACACGGAGGACAGAACAACGCAGCTGGAGAAGTCAGTCGTTTTTCTACTGCAACAAGAGGTAAAACTAGCCGCAAAGTGTGACGATTTAGAGTCAAGGATGAGACGTAACAACATAAGGATTCATGGCATTCCGGAGGGATCTGAGAAAAATGACACTATCGGTTTTATAACGGAATTTATTCGCACGTCAGTGCAAATCGCGGATGATCTAGAAATCCGTATTGAAAGAGCACACCGTTCTCTGCTTCCTAAACCGAAAGAAAACGCCCCCCCCACGAGCAATCATTGTCCGGTTCTTAGACTGTCGGATAAAAGATCACATAATACAGCAAGCGTGGAAACAAAAGATCACGTACGAGGGGCGGATTGTCTACTTTAATCAAGACTACACAACCGAAGTACAGAAAAAGAGGAAACAGGTGAGGGACGTGATTAAAAAACTAAAGGAGAAAAACGTAAAGGCACAATCACCATACCCTGCACAGCTGAAAGTGCTATTGCAATCAGGAACTAAAACCTATGCCACACTAAGAGAAGCGGCACCGATGTTGAGGGAAATGGGGATCAGTGTGGAGGAAGATGAGACAGATAATCTACGGAGAGGGATGACACAAGAAAACTGGACCATGGCGACAAGGAGAAGGGGAAAAAGAAAACAGATGCAAAATACAGAGGCTAACTGGCAGGACCCCATAGACTGAATTCATTTATATGGGCAGTACGGTAGGGCTCAAAGAAATGATTTGAATAAACACATAAATGAATATAGTCCTTGAAATTAAAGAGACAATTAACATCAGCCTAATGTAGAATACACTTTACATAAATAAAGGAGGCTAATGAGACATTGTTTATATAAAACAACAATAATATTGGTTGGGTGGAGTTAGATAGACACTCAGTTAGAGTAAATGGCAACTTTGTGTAACAGCTGGGAAGTTGCAGATGCACATAGCATTATTCTCCCAGAGAGAACATGCCACATCTCTCTGGGCATGATACTTTTGGAAGTCACATACTGTTGTTATTGTACATTAGTTCGAAAGGAGATGCATATTGTTTATTTTTTGTACAATGTGGTTTTTTTGCTTTATTTAACTGTATTGTTTTCTAAGAGGTACAGAACCAATATGTTTCAAAAGAAAATTACATGAATAGGTTGAATCTTGTTTCGTATAATGTCCATGGACTAAACCACCCCATCAAAAGGAAGAAGATTTTGAGCCAACTGAAAAAACTAAAGTGCTCAATTGCTTTGCTGCAGGAAACACATTTAATGGAGGGTGAATGTAAAAAACTGAAAAGGGATTGGGTAAATCAAGTATTTTATGCCTCAGGTGGGAAAAAAAGGGGTGTAGCCATATTAATCAATAAGTCCGTACCATTTACTGCAGAAAATGTAATACAAGACAACATGGGAAGATATGTAATGGTAGTTGGCTCCATAGGTGATATAACTCTAACGATATTGAATGTGTATGCTCCAAATGAGGAGAAAGAAATATTTTTTTTTTAAAAACATTGCAAACGTGATTACCAGTAATGGAAGGGGGATGATAATAATGGGAGGAGACTTTAATGTGGTACAGAATGGGAAAATAGACAGACTGCCACTAGAACAGGGACCAATCACAACAAAATCTAAGGCACTAAATAATTTGATTAGAGAATTAGGTCTAGTAGATCCATGGAGAAATAATAATCCAAGAGAGAGGGATTTTACCTTCTATTCAAATCCACATGGAAGTTATTCAAGAATAGACTTTTTCTGTGTTTCCCAGCAATATACCCACAAAGTTCTGAACTGTAACATAGAAAGCATAACTATAAGTGATCATGCCCCCGTCACACTAACAATAGAGATAGATAAAGAATATTTTTATAAATACTGGAGACTTAATGTATCGATCCTGTCAGATGAGAAGGTGGTAAAAGAAATAAAACAAAGCTTACTGGAATACTTTCAATTAAATGATAACGGTGAAGTATCACCGTCAATCTTATGGGAGGGGGGTAAAGCAGTAATAAGAGGAAAAATAATAGAAATAACATCTAGACTAAAAAAAATACGGATGAAACTACAAAAAGACCTGGAGAGTAAAATTAAAGAATTGGAAATAGAACATAAAAGTAAAGGAGATAACAACACACTTCTCGAATTGAAAAACACCAGGCACAGACTAGAGGAACTTTTGACATATAGAGCCGAAGGAGCTTTACGCTTTATAAGTCAAAGATACTACGAGATGGGCAACAGAGCAAGCCGTCTACTAGCATTCCAACTTAGGAAAGCACAAACAAATAGGACAATCTCGAAAATCAAACACCCTACTTCCAAACAAATTCTGGGAAAGCCAAAAGAGATAGCAGAGACCTTTGCAGAATATTATAAAGAATTATATAATGACTCAGAATCTGACATCACAGACAAAAAAACACAAACATTTCTTGAAAAACTACAGTTACCATCATTATTAGAAGAAGAGGCAGATGAAATGATAAGACCAATTACAATACAGGAAATTTTGGATACAATAAAAACCCTTAAAAATAATAAATCCCCGGGCACCGATGGGTTCCCGGGAGAATTTTATAAAAAATTTGCAGAAGAGATTACACCAGTGTTAGCTAGCATGTTTAATTATTCTTTATCATCAGATGACCCACCAAAAACCTGGTCAGAGGCCATTATTTCAGTCATGTATAAGGAGGGCAAAGATCCAACTGCTTGTGAGGGATATAGACCTGTTAGTTTGCTCTGCATGGATATGAAAATATTAACAAGCATACTGACACAAAGAATGCAGAGATACATAACTAAATTAATTAAAACAGATCAAACAGGCTTTATTTCAGGGAGGCAGGGGGCTAATAATATTAGGAGAACGTTAAACATTGTGTCATGCACTAAAAAGAATCCCCAGCCAACCATGTTGCTCAGCCTAGACGCACAAAAGGCATTTGACCGAGTAAAATGGAATTTTCTATATCATACATTGGAAGTTTTTGGGTTTCATCCAACCTTCATAAAATGGGTAAAGGTAATATATAAAAATCCAAAATCACGGGTAAGAGTTAATGGTTACTGTTCAGAATTTTTTTATCTTAAAAGAGGAGTAAGACAAGGCGATTGTCTTAGTCCATTATTGTTCGCAGCATGTATTGAACCATTGGCCGAATCAATAAGAATAAATAACAATATAAAGGGAATAAGAGATGATGGGGGCATAGAACATAAAGTATCGTTATTTGCAGATGATATATTGATATACATTAGTGAGCCAACATCATCTATTTCAGCATTATTGATTAACTTAAAGGAGTATGGGGAACTATCAGGATACCAAACCAATGACTCTAAGTCAATTGCTATGATGCTCTCAGGAAAATGTCCAGAAGAACTAGAGGGGAAAGTTCAGTTTAAATGGACTAATAAAGGATTTAGATACCTGGGTATTATTATCACACCTGTAACATCTGGATTATATGAAGAGAACTATGGGAAATTAATAAAGGAGATAAAAAAGGATTTGATTAGATGGGAGATATTGCCTTTGACCCTGACAGGAAGAATAGAAACTATTAGAATGAATGTCCTACCAAGGTTGTTGTTTTTATTTCAATCACTGCCTATTCGGGTTCCTAGCTCTACTTTTAAAGTATTAAATAAATATATATTAAAATTTGTATGGCAAAATAAGAAAGCTAGAATTAAATATAGGACACTTCTTTGTCCAAAAGACAAAGGAGGATTAAATCTACCTAATTTAAAAAATTACTACTGGGCTGCACAATTGAGAGCGGTAATCATGTGGATAACTAAAGAGACAGATGCAATATGGGTGGGAATGGAGCAAAGGTCATGCCAAGTGGTACCATTGGAGTCACTTCCATTTTTAACTGAAAGAACACAGAGAAAATTAAAAATAGGAAATGAATGGATCAGGGGAACAATGAAAATATGGACAGTGGTGCGAAAGAAATTAAAACTATCCAATTCCATTTGTAGAGCCACTAAAATAGCAATAAACCCAGATTTTGTACCATCTACTATGGATGCAGGATACAAAATGTGGGCAAATAATGGGTTAATATACATTGCACAACTGTTCAGTGGGCAAAACATGAAGTCATATGAACAACTTAGACAAGAATTTGAACTACCAACTCACAACTTTTATAAATACCTCCAAGTAAGACATTACCTCCAGAAACATAGGGAATGGGAGAATATTTGCAGAGAATCATCAAAAATAGAGGAATTATTAATGACATATGCAGAAGAAGAGACTAAAAAAGGAATAATATCTAAACTGTATAAAGCGTTACAGGCGGACTCTGAAGATAATAATATAGAGGTTAAAGAAAAATGGGAGTTAGAGGCAAATATTATAGTAACAGATGACGAATGGGAAGAAACATTCATAGCAGGCCATAAACTAACTAATAGTCCAACATGGAGGGAATTTGACTGGAAAATAAAAATGAGATACTTCAATACACCTTCTGTTACATCAAAATATAGTAATACATCTGAGCTATGTTGGAGGAACTGTGGACAAGTGGGGGACTTGACTCATACATTTTGGGACTGCCCTAAATTATCAGAATTTTGGAAAAGAGTTCAAAAAGAGATTACTAAAATTTTAGGAATCAGATTTGCATTAGACCCTGCACTATATATACTAGGTATACCACCTGACAATGTGACTGACGGGGACATGATATATTTATTAAGAATTCTGCTTCTGGTAGCAAAGAAAGCGATTACAGTGTGTTGGTTAAAACCTCAACCACCTAACATTATACAATGGAGAGATATGGTTAAAAAGGTTTTTATTATGGAGAGAATTACAGCAAGATTACAGCTAAGATCAGATTCGTTTAACAAAAAATGGTTACCATTAATGCCTGAAATGCAAGAACTGTAACTACCTCTTCTCTTAATTATTATTATTTATTTATTTATTTAATTTATGTTTTTTACCACTTTTGTTTTTTCTTTTTTGTGATTATGAATGCATCTCATACATGTTGGAAATTTGTATGTATTGTTCTGTGTGATAAATAATAAAAAACCAGTTCAAAAAAAAAAAATATATCTTGGGTTCATACTGTCTGCAATCAAATAAAAGTCAAAGTAAATGTAAAAAACAATGCATTTTTATTTTATTTGCATTTTCCATACTGTCACAACTTTTCTTCTGATTTTGGGTTGTAAAAGTATGTTTAGGACAGAAGTGGGTACTATGGTCTTAGAGGGCAGATTATGTCAGTTTGGTGATTTTCCTGCCCAAGCACACCTGAGTCAGTTCAGCAGGTAATGAACACGCTTATTTATGGTGTCAGAGCAGAAAAATCAGCAAACTGTGCTGGACTCTGGCCCTTGTTTCCCATCCATAGGATTTGTTTCACCCAGTCCTGATAAGAATCATGTACATAAGTACTATGGTCTGTCTGTCCAATATCTAGTTCTTAGGGTAACATATTTGTACATATTTCCCATCATGCACAGAAAGTGTTTGATATTTACTTCTCGGGATTATATGGTATGCAACATTTTTGGTTTGTACTTTTTCACTGCCTTAAGATGTGTAAAGGCAACATAAAAATGGCATTTTAAATTAGTTGAATGTCTAAACATTGTAATTTTTGTTAGGTTAAAATTGAGCCCAAATAAAATTGGAGTATGCAAATGTAAAATGGACAGACCCAAAGAAATCAACAAAAGATCTATTACTGGCTGTTTTTGGGAGAAGAAAGTTGGCGACACACACCTACACAGGGAAGTGCTTAAACGCCTTTAGGGGAAGAGAGGCCAAACCTCAGCTGGATCCAGACAAAGTGTGTGACATAATAAGTGAGTAAATTATTTTCTGGAAATACTATAGTGGAAATATTTGTTTTATATAATGCTGACAGTACAGTATGTAGCTTAAACCACAGTCTTTAGAGCATCACATGCTAAATAATCTCAGATTTCAATGCATGTAAACTGATCTTTTCATGGTGTAGAAAAACTGAATTCACCACATCATGGCCCCTTAGGAGTTACAATGCTCTGTGTTTCTTTGTTAAAATGTCTTTCTGTAGACATTATGATAGCTTGAATGTACAATACTGTGGTAGAGAGTGCATTCCTGCTTTTATACAGGGTTTGTAAATTGGTCGCATCAATTTTCAAAGCTTAATTTACTTTCATTGCTACAGACCAGCTGTAAATTGTTAACCAATGACTTGTTCCCAAATGCTCTGATAAATTGGATGAGTGTATTATTGTGTGATGTTGATGAATCATCGTTCCTTCTAACATACATTAGCAATTTTAAAAATGAATATAAAAATAATTTGATGTTTCTTTGTTTTACAGACTACGTACATCAGGAAAAAATTTGGCACAGATCTTAGACTAATCAAACAAGCCATTTCCCAAAAGTGTGCATTTTGTTTTCTAGCCCTTGTTGCCTTGTTGTCTGTCAATTTATTTATTTGCTTGCATCATTGTTTGTCTGTTTGTTACTTAATTATAATAAAATTGTTTAACTTACCAATTAATAATTGTTTATTTATTTAAGCAGAGACATTTTAATGTAGAATACTCTTAAGGAAAAGGTATAATAAGACATACAGGAATTTTAATATGCATTTTTCAAATGTTTATCTGTAAATCAAATAAAATTCCTAGATAAAATCATATTAGAATATTAGGATTCCTATTTAGTGGCCAAAACATTTCTTATAGAATATCCAACAGGATATCTATAGGATGTCCAACAGGATATCTATAGGATGTCCAACAGGATATCTATAGGATGTCCAATAGGATTCCTACAAGATGTTTAATAGGATTCCTATAGGATGTTTAATAGGATTCCTATAGGATTGGTTCCAAAATATGATAGAAAACCAATAAGATTCCTATAGGATTTTTTCTATTAGAATCCTATAGGATATTTTGACTAGGGAGGATAGAGCAATGATGTCTCCCGCTTAAAAAGACTTTACTATAAGCATTATGACTAGGCAGAAACAGAATGCAAAAGATTACTTGCCAGCTCGAT
Organism: Trichomycterus rosablanca; assembly: GCF_030014385.1. NCBI lineage: Eukaryota > Metazoa > Chordata > Actinopteri > Siluriformes > Trichomycteridae > Trichomycterus > Trichomycterus rosablanca. The sequence continues at coordinate 24,131,258 of NC_085996.1, forward strand.
TAATTGACTATTGCTTAAAGTTTGATTCATGCTTAAAGAAAACAGCCTTCTGTACAGTTTCCTGGCTGGTTTTCTCAATATTTCGTTTGGTAAATATCTTCTGTATGCTATATTTGCATTTTCTAATGTTTATACATTTCTTGTGCCATACTGACAGTTTAGATGTGATAGTATAATGTTTTATTCTTCATCGATTCGTGCTCAGTCCATGCTTTTTGCATTAAAAATAAAATAAAATAAAGTTTAGTCTTGTAAAGGACATACCTGTAAGTCTTGAATGAGTTTGCAACTGTTTTTTGTACCTAAATAAAAGTAAAACATATTTCTTTTTCAAAAACAAAAATAATATATCATAATAATAATATAATGATTTATTATTAATAAAAAATAATAATTATTACTATTTTAATAATAATAATATTAAAAAAAAAAAATTTTATTTAAATGTGACAAGGGGCATAAAGACATACCAACTATTTATTTATTTAATAGGATTTTAACGTCATGTTTTACACATTTTGTTTACATTTATATCAGAAAGAGTAGCCACTCGTTACACAAGATTCATCAGTTCGCAAGTTTAATGTCAAACACAGTCTTGGACAATTTTGTATCTCCAATTCATCTCACTTGCATGTCTTTGGACTGTGGGAGGAAACCGGAGCTCCCAGAGAAAACCCACACAGACACAGGGAGAACATGCAAACTCCACACCAAAAGGACCCGGACTGCCCCACCTGGGGATCAAACCCAGGACCTTCTTTCTGAGGCGACAACTAAGACATATACAAACTAAGATAAATAATTTGATGGTGTACAATATTTTGTCTTCTAACTTCTCCTAATTTCTTAGTAATTATTATGACTGTCAAAAATTAGTCAGACAAAGTAAAGACCGAGTTATGTTCAGGAACTATGGATGCAGAATGGTGTGTATAAATGAGGCTCTACAGTAATTAAGTTTTGTAACAGCCTTTTCAAAATCCTGACCTCATCTATGGACTGTAAAAAAATCATGCCATGCCAAAAAATCTGTTGAACTCTAATTCAGAGCTGTGCAAAAAACCCACAAAAACGTAAGATTCCTACATTTTTTTTCTTGACAAGCCAGCATGTGTTTCAAATATTTACTCTCCAAAAAAAATTACTGACATCTCAAGATATGTGGACACCCTGTTTTATTGCTGAGTTCAAAGGGCCTTTTTGTGTATACAATTACATATATGAAATACAGGGGTTGGACAAAATAACTGAAACACCTGTCATTTTAGTGTGGGAGGTTTCATGGCTAAATTGGACCAGTCTGGTGGCCAATCTTCATTAATTGCACATTGCACCAGTAAGAGCAGAGTGTGAAGGTTCAATTAGCAGGGTAAGAGCACAGTTTTGCTCAAAATATTGCAATGCACACAACATTATGGGTGACATACCAGAGTTCAAAAGAGGACAAATTGTTGGTGCACGTCTTGCTGGCGCATCTGTGACCAAGACAGCAAGTCTTTGTGATGTATCAAGAGCCACGGTATCCAGGGTAATGTCAGCATACCACCAAGAAGGACAAACCACATCCAACAGGATTAACTGTGGACGCAAGAGGAAGCTGTCTGAAAGGGATGTTCGGGTACTAACTCGGATTGTATCCAAAAAACATAAAACCACGGCTGCCCAAATCACGGCAGAATTAAATGTGCACCTCAACTCTCCTGTTTCCACCAGAACTGTCCGTCGGGAGCTCCACAGGGTCAATATACACGGCCGGGCTGCTATAGCCAAACCTTTGGTCACTCGTGCCAATGCCAAACGTCGGTTTCAATGGTGCAAGGAGCGCAAATCTTGGGCTGTGGACAATGTGAAACATGTATTGTTCTCTGATGAGTCCACCTTTACTGTTTTCCCCACATCCAGGAGAGTTACGGTGTGGAGAAGCCCCAAAGAAGCGTACCACCCAGACTGTTGCATGCCCAGAGTGAAGCATGGGGGTGGATCAGTGATGGTTTGGGCTGCCATATCATGGCATTCCCTTGGCCCAATACTTGTGCTAGATGGGCGCGTCACTGCCAAGGACTACCGAACCATTCTGGAGGACCATGTGCATCCAATGGCGGTGCCGTGTATCAGGATGACAATGCACCAATACACACAGCAAGACTGGTGAAAGATTGGTTTGATGAACATGAAAGTGAAGTTGAACATCTCCCATGGCCTGCACAGTCACCAGATCTAAATATTATTGAGCCACTTTGGGGTGTTTTGGAGAAGCGAGTCAGGAAACGTTTTCCTCCACCAGCATCACGTAGTGACCTGGCCACTATCCTGCAAGAAGAATGGCTTAAAATCCCTCTGACCACTGTGCAGGACTTGTATATGTCATTTCCAAGACGAACTGACGCTGTATTGGCTGCAAAAGGAGGCCCTACACCATACTAATAAATTATTGTGGTCTAAAACCAGGTGTTTCAGTTATTTTGTCCAACCCCTGTAAGTAATAACTCTTTACTATATTAGTGTTCATGATTTTTGGATGAGATGTCTAACAAGCTCATGATCCTGTGTTCACATACTTTTGGCCAAATAGTGTGTATGCACCTCTTTACTAAGCACTTAAGCTGACATGTACAGGGTTTTAGCAGATCTGTATTCTTGGACTGTTGTCTACTTAAACTAGAGTTAAGGTAATGTTCACTATAGAAGCACTTCTGTAAGTCACTCTGGATAAGAGTGTCTGCTAAATGCCAAAAATGTAAATGTAAATTAAAAATCTAACCAGACTTGAAGCCAATTCCATAAATGTAAGATTAAGCAGTACTTAATTCTAACTGTACAAAAGTTTCATGTGCTAAGAAACAGCTTTGTACACAACTAGCTAGTACCAGGTTACTTACACAGACATAAAAGTAGAGTGGCAAAGATATATTTATTTACTCTGTAATGGTTTTACACCAGGCAGCAGCATTGTGAAACATTCTGAGCCAAGGTGAGGACTGCAGTGAGGATCTGAGATCTGCAGGTGCCCAGGCCCATTGCCAGGACAGTACTGTGCGCTCTGGATGGGGCATCATGGCCAGGTGGCGCCCATCAGGTGAGCAGATGCCTGCTATGCCCAGAGCTGAACCGTTAGGATTCATGGGGTAGGCCTCAGTGGGGGCTCCAGAGTCATCCACATAGCGCAGAGGGGCCAAAGAGGCGCTGGTGAGCCTCTGCTGGGCTTCGGGAGATCGGAACTGCATCAGACCTGTACAGGAAAACAGACTATAGTTAAGGGCAAAGGGGGGGACTTTTAATTTAGTTTTTATTAAAAAAGGCCAGTTTGATCTGGAAATTTCTTTCTAAAAGCTTACTTTACTGTAATCATGCATGATGATTCATTATACAAAATAGCCAATTTCTATTAAGAACTTAATAGAATTTCATTTCAGAATGCTAATCTGGCCCATTTCTTTTACAGCAACCCCCCAAACATGCCAGCTGCCTGGGCTCAGAAGGTTAAAGAGTATTGCAAGATGGTGCAGTTTCTAAATAAACAGGCAGCATGATGGACAGGTCAGTAGAACTCCCATGCTGTTCTAAGTGGTGGATACTAGTGATTTAAACCATTTGTTTTGTAAACTAGCTTTCAAATAGTAACAATGTCCAATACTGGACACCTTAACAAGAACAGTGAAAATTCTCACCTTCTCCATGGGCAACCCACACACCCAGAGCTGATCCCTCCATGCCTTTCAGCATAATAGCTGGAGAGGGTAAGATACCAACACTCACAAAGCGGGACTCAAAGCGCCCTGATTTATTGTGGGTCAGTGTGACCACAGACCCTATGAGAGAGACAGAGCATTTAAATAAATGATAAAGACTGTAAGGAGAGGAATTGATACTGTTAAAAATCTACAAATCTATCCATGCAAAAGCCTTTTTTGTAATCATACTGATAGCTTAAACTATATGTAGTGATGATATATATTTACTTTAATAATTTATGCCTAACAATAATGTTAAGGACAATTTAGATGTGTTCAAACTATGATTCTTTTCTTACCTTCTTCCTCGGCTCCACCAACCCAGCCCAGCAGGGCGAGGAGCTGGCAGCCATTGCACACTCCGAGACTTATGGTGTCACTCCGATGTCGAAAACGCTCAAATTCCTTACGGGCACGAGTGTTAAAGGTGACAGTGGCTGCCCAGCCTGAGGAGAAATAAGTGACAGTTTAAAATGACATGTCAGAGTGTCTTTTATAGGGAAAATAAAGCAACAAAAATGCATCTGATTGGCCTTCAATTACTTTTTTTTTTTTTTTATAAAAGGTGTCTCAAATGCGTGTTCAAAATGTAATAAGAGCAGATCCAACAGAACACTGCTTCACAATGATGCCTTCAAGTTTACAATTAAAACCTTCAACGCAGCAAATTTACATTAGCATTTTAGAATAAGGCGTTCTGAGTGTGATGTAAAGATAAATTTACCTTTGGCTGACCCCAGTACATCAGCATAACTAAAGCCACCCACAAACACCACAGCTCGGAACGGGTCAAGAGTTGTGGAGCCGGAGCACAAATCCTGCATGGTGACATCCCACACCTACAGAAAATTAAAATGTAAGTTTATTCACCTGCTGGTCTACTGGGTTGAAAGGACAAATTAACATAACATGTATACAGATGGAGTCATGTACACTATGTGGTCGAACGGCTGTGGATGTTCCTTCTAATTACTAAGTTCAAGAGTTGAAGCCTCACCCATTGCCAGCAGGTCTATAATATCAATTCTGTAAAATAAATGATTATGATGCTTCCAACTTCATGGCAAAAGCTAAAGCAAGACCTTATTCTCATTCAACACCTTTGGGATAGGCTGAGGCTGTTACATCCACAAAAGGGGTGAGGGGTTATTGATAGCCACCAGGTGTCCACATACTTTTAGCCATGGTGTACATGTCCCTTACTAGTGTATGTTAATGTTTGACCTCAACTATAAACAACTAAGGTGCAAATCCACACTGTTATATTGATACACACTGTTATATTTATGTCTTAAAATACATACTGTTTTTTCCATAATTATAATGATAACTGATTGCATAATTCTTGTTATTTTTAATACTAAACAAATTATAATCTCAATTACAATTTCAGCCATTATCGTGTTGCCCTATCTAAAATGTACTGCTTTGGTTTGTTTACCTCAAATCCAGCCATAAACAGAGAGACGGCCATCTCTCTGTCTCCATTGCTACCTTCCTCTCGGATGACTGCTACACGAGGCTTGTCCACATCTACACATTGACAAACATCACAAATAAATCAATTATAGTCAGTAAAAAAATAGACTTATTAAACTGTATTTTGCAGTTCTCTAGAACATCATCACACAATATTTCCATCCGAGTCTAACCCAGCTCTTTAACGACGGGTGTTTCAGCAGGATCGAAGGTCAGTTTGAAGTAGGGCTGTGTGCGAGTTAGTAAACCCTGCTTTTCCTGCTGTACACAGACTGGATTGGCTTGCAGATACTCCAGCTGAAAGCTTGTGTTCTCCCATAATGTCCTGAGAGTGGGTAGATGCTCATACAGCACTTCCTGTCCACAAAGACTTACTCTGACCTATAAAGTACAACAACTGGTTATTCACGATGTCTGACCTCTAAATAAGGTAATTCATTAATCAATAACACTTCTTAATCCTTCTAATTGTAATGTATTGATTAGCTGCACTCAAAACAGTGTTACTTGTACAATCTCAGGCTTATTTTGCCTCAGTCCCAACTACTGAGTGTGTTGCAGGTGTCACATTCTATTGCATTTTTATATTTACAAAATACAATTAGGTTTGTCAGTGAAAACACTAAAAATATTTTCACTGAACTGTTTAAGCAATTTAATAAATTACAATAATTTTTTAGTTTTTAATGCAACTTTTCCCAACAGAAAAGTTTCCCAACTTTGTCCCAACTTTTCTGGAAATGTGGTTTAAGAACTTAAGCTGACATGTACTTACTTAGAAACTTCCTTTTTGCAAGGAAAAAAAATGTTTTAGCAGATTTGTGTTCTTGGACTGTTGTCTACTTAAACTAGAGTAAGGTAATGTTTACTATAGAAGCACTTCTGTAAATCGCTCTGGATAAGAGCATCTGCTAAATACCAAAAATGTAAACGTAAATGTAATAGCCTTTTAATTTTACAATCTACTATACAAATCCACCATGCATACACAAATGGACTGAAGTCAAGATATTGGCTAGGCCATGCAACCGCCTTTACCTTTTTTAAGAACAGTCTGGAGTTATTTTGGGTTTATGTTGGGGGGTTTTTGTCATAAAAAATGAACAGATTAAGTTTCTCAGCCAAAGAGATTTAATCCTTCTTGCTGCATCACTCAATTTTTTTAATTGGAACCTTGACTGCCCACAGAAGCTCACCATAGCATCATGTCCAAAGCCACAGGTAGTACCAATTCTGTGGCAGAGCAGGCCAGCTTGCGTGTAACTCTGGCACACAGTTGCCACGTTTCTCTCACACACCTCCAACACCAGCCCCAACTCCTCTGAAAACAAAGCCTCCATCACTAGGAGAGACAGGGAGAGAAAAACAATGTCATGAGAGATTTCTACTAAACAGGAGTGGGATTAAAGTTTCAGTCGTTTTCTGACCTCCAACATTTTCAAATGGCAAGTCCACCTCGATTCCACGATTTCCTGCAAAGGCCATCTCAAGCAGACAAGAGATAAGTCCTCCATCACTAACATCATGTCCTGCACTCAGCAGACGGTCTGACAAAAAACATACATATGATTAGACTCTCAATATCATTACAAAAAGGGAACAAAAATTTGTATTTTGAAAATAATATTCACCCTGAATAAGTGTCTGGGTGGTGTTAAAGCAGGCTGAAAGCATGTCAGGGTTATCCAGATCTGGACTGCAGTCTCCTATCTGATTGTAACACTGAGCCAGAGCAGAGCCACCCAGCCTGTATTTACCCGCAGTAACAGGAACGTACAGCAGTACACCTGCCATCAGAAAGAAAGGGATTTAATTGTTCATTCTTGTCAATCATGAGCTTTATTTCTATAGTGTGAGAACTGAAATGTACAGACTGACCTTTACCCTCTGGGTTGTCCAGATCAGGGGTGACAGTAGCAGTGATATCAGGACACACAGCATACACAGAGATCACCAGAGCGCCTGAAAAAATCCAATAAATAGCTGGTTTAGCTGCAGTACATTACCACATACTATCACCACACTCTTGCAAATGACCAATACTGACCAGATAAGAATATAGGGTGTCAATATTGGCACGAACACAGTAGCTGGTCCTTACACCACTTGTGACCTATTTTTCTTTTATTTAATTAGAATTTTAACATCATGTTTTACACACTTTGGTTACATTCGTGACAGGACAGGTAGTTACTGGTTACACAAGATTTATCAGTTCAAGTCACAGAAAGGACCCGGACCGCTCCACCTGGGAATCGAAACCAGGACCTTCTTGCTGTGAGGCGACAGTGCTACCCACCGAGCCACTGTTGCTTTTTATTAACATAAAGTGTCTGTTTTTAGACATAGAGAAAAACTATTTGCAAAAAGTATGTGGACACCAGTACTGTTAGACATCCCATTAAAAACTATTAGCATTAATATGGAGCCGCCACCGCCTCCACACTTTTCAGAGGGCTATTCACAAGATTTATAGTGGGTAGTGGATAGTGTCTGTGATCATTTGTCACCATGCTTTCAAAAGAGCATTCATGTTAAATGAGAAGGCCTCAGCTTTTAATTAAATTGCATTTCATTGCTCGGTGTAGTCCCAATCCGGGCTAGCTTTTAACTTTCTGTAGAGTAAGTTGTATTTATGTCTCAAAAAACAATACAATTGCAATAATGTATTAAAAGGGTCTTTTCCATGTGGAAGCACAGTGTCTAGTCGTTAGATCTGATCTAATACCAAAACTTTATAAATGGATCAGTATTGCCAATCACACAGGCAAAGTAATCTACTGTATGTATTTTTACACACCTACCTGGTGCTTTGACAGTTTCATCACCCACACGAGCAGCCATGCTAAGGGAATCTTTTCCTCCATCCACAGCGATGCCCAGCTGACCCAGAACCTTGCACATGGCCTGACATGCCTCCCACAGACAAGCTCCTTCACCTGGTAACTTGGCTGCCCACATCCAGTTACCACTGCACTTTACATCCTAAAGATAACAGATGCAGAATTTAAGATTAGACTCTTTAATCAGGTTTGTCCTGTTAAATCCTTTACAGGTACAATACCAGCGGTTTCTAAAACCTTTTGTTTAAAAATATACTTCTTTTCAACATCAAAGAAATACCTTTGTAATGCTATTTCAAGAAGCAACCACAAAATGTACTATTTTTATCCTTTTACTAAGAAAAAAAAAACTTTTTTATAGTGTATCCTGCAGCTAATATACTGAATTTAGTCTGAATTTAATTTTAAATATGCAGAGCGAAATCAATAACTACATACCACATTCTTTGCCTGTGTAAAACTAATAGCAAAACACATTTAAATGTCATTGTGTTCCCCAGTGCCGCATTATGAATCACAATATTCGACAATTTAGATCCTAGACTGTCAAGCAGCTAAAATAAAAAAAAAAAGGAGAGAAAGTTTATGGAAGTTTATTTGGAAGAGAAAGTTTATGTTCCAAATAATCTTTATTCAAAAGTGCCTAAAAATGTCAAGCAACCATAATCTCCTAAAATAATTTGAATTCCTGTGTTCATCTCAAGATGGAATGTCAATCTTTAATTTAATATCACTTATTATTCTTATTCAAATAAACTTTACCTTAAGATCAGTGACTCGGGCAAACACCAGATTTGTAAGGGCCTCACCCACAGCCATTCGTGCTCCCGCTGCTGGGCAAACCAGCCCTTTGATTGGTTGCTCCCCAATAGCAGTGGCAGCACCCTGGAGGCTGAAGGGTGATAGCGCGACCACAGCTACATCAGCCAAAGGGGTATGAAGGGGCCCCACACACTGCTGCTGTGCTACCAACCCAGTTACAGAGCGATCCACCTGAAACAAGAACAATAGATAAACAACCACATAATCATTTATCCTTGGTAACAGGTTTATCTAGAGTGTAGTGAGCCTATACTAAAAACACTGGCTGCATGGCAAGAAATGTTAGAATGTTACACAGGTAAATACTTGTAGGAAACAAAATAGTGAAATCATTAAAAAGGAGCTTAAATTGGAGAACAACTCAAAGGCTTTACACATGTTGGAGGGGACATGTGCTACTCTGTGGTCGCCCTAAAACCAAAAAGGAAGTTGTGCAATGCAGTGGGGAGAAGGGAAGGGGAAATGCACATAAATGTCTAAACGTTAGCCGCTCAGGTGGTGCAGCGATAAAACATGCTAGCCACACCAGAGCTGGGATTTCGAATACATTGTATCGAATCTCAGCTCTACCATCTGGTCAGCTCCAGTGGAGGGGAAGCATAACGCAATTGGGTTTAAAAAAATACAGAAAATGTAAAGCATATAACACAGACAAAAAGCATCAGAACACAGGTGATAAATGGAAGGATATTGACAGGAATAAAAAAAAAAAAAAAAAAAAAAAAATCTCAGTCAGTGTAGGGCAAAGACGGAAACCACTATTAAATACGTGTGCTCTTGGTGGCCCAAATGGTGTTGCATAAAAAAAACAGCTGAGCAACTGTAATAAATAGAGCCATGTTGGTCTGGGAGTACTTCGGAAAAATGTTGCCACTTAACACAGTCCACCGCTGCATCAAGAAATGCAAGCTAAAACTCTATTACACAAAGAGAAAGTCTTACATCCGTTCTAGACAACAACATAGAAGAGTACTCTGGGCCCAAGCTGATCTTTAGTTGACTGAAATACAGTTGGAATGTGTGCTGTGGTCAGATAAATCCCCATTTCAACATGTTTTCTAGAAAATTGTTGTAATTCTTTGTGCCAATGACAGAACCATCCTGATAGATTTCAGTAAAAGGTGCAAAAGCCAACATCTGTAATGGTTTGGGGGTGCATCAGTGCCACAGTGACTTGCATACGTGTAAAGGTACCATTGACAAAGGAGAAATATTGAAAATGAGGTTTACATATCTGGACAAATTTCAGTTATAACAGGCAACAGCCATTAATAAATAATCCAATGGGATCCATAATGTTTTGAGAAGCAGCTGTTGAATTCTAGAGGGCAAAATATGACTGCAGCTAATTAACTGTATTCCTCAATCAACATCATCTAGAAAAGTGCTTTAACCTGGATAATACTTTTAAACATGCATTTAATGTTAAATTAAAAGAATTAAGCAAATGTGAGACCTTATTGGTAAGATAGCGTTTGCTGGCCACGGCAGGTAGTCTGAGAACACTCTCCAGAGCAGGAAAAACAGACAGGCCTGCAGGGAGAGAAAGAGGCTGCAGAGAGGAAGCCAGACGATCCAGTTTAAACTCCTACAGAGAGAGACAGATACACAGTAGAAAAAAATGGATGAGATTTTATTTCAAACTGGATTCTATTTGGTTAAAAGAATGGACATCCATGAGATGGAGGATAGAATTTCTATGTACATGATTAGATGCTAGCTTTCTAGAAAGGGAGTCAGACATGTTTACTTTGTGAGCAGTAAATATTGTGCTCAAGTGAAAGAGAAATGTAAAGGCCACCTGGCTCTGTTTTTCAAATGCTGATTTATTAGTCGTATAGATATAATGCAATATAATAGATGCCATTATATACTCCTTTATCAGTTTGTTTAAAAAAAAATTCCCCAGATATATTTAACTTACAGATATTTGAACTTATTTGCAATAATAAAAAAAATATTGACCATTCAACCTTATTGGGTGTTACTTTTATTTTTATTTATTTAATTAATTAAGATTTTAACATCATGTTTTACACACTTTGGTGGGCGGCACGGTGGCTAAGTGGGTAGCACTGTGTTTGATCCCCAGGTGGGGCGGTCCGGGTCCTTTCTGTGTGGAGTTTGCATGTTCTCCCCGTGTCTGACTGGGTTTACTCCGGGTGCTCCGGTTTCCTCCCACAGTCCAAAGACGCGCAAGTGAGGTGAATTGGAGATACAAAATTGTCCATGACTGTTCGATATAACCTTGAGAAGTGATGAATCTTGTGTAATGAGTAACTACTGTTCCTGTCATGAATGTAACCAAGTGTAAAACATGACGTTAAAATCCTAATAAACAAACAAACAGACACACTTTGGTTACATTCATGACAGGAACAGGTAGTTACAGGTTACACATGATTAATCAATTCACAAGTTTGTAATGTCAAACACAGACATGGACAATTTACTGTATCCAATTCACCTCACTTGCATGTCTTTGGACTGTGGCAGGAAACCCACAAAGACACAGGGAGAACATGCAAACTCGACACAGAAAGGACCTGGGCAGCTCCACCTGGCAATCAAACCCAGGACCTACTTGCTGTGAGGCGACCGTGCTACCCACCGAGCCACCGCCTTTCAAGACTCATTTACCAATAATGTGCAATGTAATGGGATAGCAACACCTGCCCAATCTTCAATTGAAGTTTGAGTACTTTTAGAAAAAGTAGAAGCATTTTCTGAATTTCTGAAACTCATTATGCAACTACCTTTTACATTTTTTACCACTTGAGGGAACAAAAAAACATTGTGCATGGTTATAATGACCCCTACCAGTACAGATGTCAAGGAACTAAAAATTGTGATGATCGATATATAGCTGATTGTTTTACACATATAAGCCAATACATTAACACTGCCTGCCTAATATTCTGTCAGAACATGGACTATACAAGACATCTAAAAGAGTCCTGTGGTATCTGCCCCAAACACAGAAGGGTTTGATCAGTCACTCAGGTCTTTGTACTGTCCATATATGCAGCATTCAATATGTAAACTCTGAGTAACTACCAACAGCAATGCATTTAATAGGCACACTGTTACGAAATAGAACTTAACTTGTGTACATATTTTGGGGAGGTCCTAATGTTTTGGCCCATCAACGTATAAGGGCAATCACTATAATTCCAGGTCAAGTATGATAGCAGATATTGTCTATAAATGGACCAGACAAAAGTGGACAGTGTGGCAAGCATACCAGCTTCTTCGCCTTCTTTAAAATGGTAAAACCTGGCCCTTACCTTCTGAGGCATCTTCCCCAACACCCAATCAAGTTCCAGATCCACAGGGTTCCTGCCATCGTTCATGCCACTGTCTGGGTTGGAAAGATCATCCACAAGAACTATCTACAAGTAATAAATATAGAACTGTTATACGTAACGGTACAACCCCAAATGTACTCCAGTAAATAAAATGCAAAAAGATGGCATTAAAAACTATAATGATGAAGAAGTTGCATTCACTTCAACTAGTTTGCTGTACAGGGTAAAACTAAAAGCTAAAACTAAAAACATTAAAAGTAGCATTAACAAGGCAGATCAGACATTGGTAATACATCAAATGTTTTTTCTGCAGGACTCCATGGGTAGAGAGAACTTTGGGATTGTGAATGGGATGCGGCATCAATAAAGCTGGTATTTGTGTAGGACCTTACAGAAATGGGCACATCCCACAAAGACCTCCAGATTAAACTACACGTTCAGGTCTTTCAATACATTATTTTGGTAAATAAAACAAACAGCCCGTATTTACAATTTTTATTACAAACAAAATAGAAGTAAGCAACGCTCACACTGACCTTTCCATCACCTGTAATTTTGCCTACAAAATCAACAGGGCATTTCTCCCTTTGACACACCCTCTCCAGGTAACTGCGGTCAGATGGCTGGAGCAATAAAGCATTACTTTCCTGATACTCTGCCCCCCACAGTTCCAGAACACTGAGGGTGGGGTCACCTCTCTGCAGGAAGAAGCAGTGCAGGGGTTATGAATATATTAGCTTTACCAAGAGCAGCCCAGCATGTACATTAAAGCTTAGCTAACCTTAAAAGTGCTGGTATAGATGATGGCTCCAGCAGGCTCACTCAGCTCCTTCAGCACATTTCCTACAAGAAAGGACAAATGCAGACACCAAAATCATTTTTATATCAACAGTATTTTGTTTTTTAAATTATTAACTAATGCATTATTTAAGGCAGTACATCTACAGATTGGGAGTACAAAGGAGAAAACGTCATTTTCTATATATTTGTGTACTACTATTTTTATTTTATTAGGATTGTAACGTCATGTTTTACACACTTTGGTTACATTCATGACATGACAGGTAATTACTGGTTAACTGATTCATCAAGTTTTTAATGTCTCCAGTTCACTTCACTCGCATGTCTTTGGACTGTGAGAAGAAACCAGAGCACCCGGAGGAAACCCACACAGACACGGGGAGACAATGCAAACTCCACACAAAAATGACCCGGACTGGTCCACTTGGGACTTGAACCCAGGACCTTCTTACTGTGAGGCCACAGTGCTACCCACCAAGCCACTGTGCCACTCGTACTACACAAGAAGATACAGTTGGTCTTTTTTCACTGACTGTGTGCAACAGTGAACACACATACACGTTTAAACTGCACTAATAATAATATAGCAAAATGTATTATTTACCACAGGCATATAACAATGTTATGCTGCCCATACATTCTCTCCTGCACTGAATACATCATATTCGTCTGTTTTAGTTTTTTTAATTCCAAGATAAATTAAAAGATTTCAGATGAAATTTTTTTCTAGCAGTTACAAGAAGAACTACAAACTATGAGTTTGTTTACTTTAGTACTGCAGTATCCCATTAAGATGTGACTAGCCAAGTTCTTCCATTCTGTTCATTGTGGAAGAACTTTTCAATATCTGTAATTTGCCATCCAGCTTCCACTGTAGTGGATCGTTTTGTGCCCTACATTTAATACTTTGTTTAAATTTTTGGGCTGTTTTTTATTTTTTTATTTTTGCAGGTGCAGGGCTTCACCTCACACTTCACTCGAGAGGCACGACCAACCTGTTACAATTCCCACGCAAGGTGCCATGCTAAGCTTCATGTGCCATGGCCGAGTGATTTCAGGCACTTTTTTCCCCCCCTCAGGTGTATAATAAACTTGCTTTAATTCTATAATTTCAACTGTGTTTTATTGTGTTTTCCAGACATGTCCACCTTATTTGTAAGAGAAAGAATGTACTGGACCAAAATACTGACCATTGCATTGAGGTCAGCATCATGAATATAATTTCACACAAATGTGATTTACCATTGCCTCCAGCACCCTGGTCATGGATACTGCAGATGGGGTTTCCTTCTGCTCTCTCTAAGCAGGCCCTGAGAGCCCGATTCATTTTTTGTTCCATCTCAGCGTCGCCTCTCTGAACTGCACCAAGATCACGATCACTAGAGTTATCGCCCTGCACCTACGACATACACATAAAAAACGTAAACAGACAACAACATTTCAGCTCGCAAGACTTAATTTGCAAGCCAGCCAGATGTGCCAGGTGAACACCCGGTCAGGTCCATAGCACAGCTGGATCTCTGTAGCGGTATCTTAGCACTTTTAACACTATATATTATTTAGATATGTTGTGCATGTTTGTTAGAGTCATTTACAAAAGATGTCCAACAATTTAAATTAAATCCAGATGAGATGTATGTGTTTACCTGTACAGAAGAGGCAGCTCCTCCTCCCACACCAATCCTATACACAGGTCCTCCTATTTTCACCACCTCCATACCTAGTAATTTGAAAAAAGAACATAGCACAGGACCATAGTAAGAAAAAATAGTTATTCAAGGACCTATTTCATAGTGTTCACTGTAATCACAACTATACATGATTTGCTGCTGTCCGAAAACTTTCTAGCTGCAGAGAACAACCCAGGGCATGTAAATGGATAAATGCCTGATTAATATATTTGTATAGTACACTAGGAGAACTACAAAGATACAGAGACATAAGGTATCTTTTCTACTTTCTACCAGTCACTTATTACCATTATTATTATTATTATTACTGCTGTATCAAAACTTCATGTTAGAAAAGCAGTGTTAGAAATGTGAATGTGAATCTGTGTTTCATTAAGCTCCATATACTCCATGAAAGCAACCAGAAATGAATGAACATTAAAAAAAAAATTAAAATTAAAAACTGAAGGTATCTGAACTGCACCAAAACAGAACTTGATATACTGTATGATATAGTGATATCATATCAAGTTAAGCCACATAAACACATTCATTGTATTATTTTTTTTTTTTTAAAGCAGACTTAAGTTAACCTTAAGATAACCTTAGATAATTTATTGTGACTTTTTTGGGGGGTTGTTGTTCTGTTGCAATGACCAAATTCAGTTTGCAGCTCAAGTTTGCGTTGCTGCATCTGGTCATTGGTCTGATTTGTCTAAATGTTTGTGTGTGGGTATGCAACATTTTTTATAATAATTATTAATTGCGACATTTATATATAAAGCTTGATTTATATGATTTATGAATGCAGACTTATGTGCATGTGGGCTACAGTCAGTAATTGTATACCCACATTTGTAAGTGCACAAACATTTTTAGCTGAAGCCAGTTTTAAAACTCACCCAACAGACCTAGTTCAGTCACGTTTATTTTACTGCTTTCCAAATCAAAATACACAGACATTTATACATGACTGACAGCTGGGCAGAGCATCTTTTGTGATGATTGGTTAAATGCTGCCTGGCACTTTTGTTTTAATAATCAGTAATGAGAACAAACAAAAAACGAAAAATGTATTACTTTTTCCACAAGTACAGATGCTTGTGTACTGCAGGATACAGTGGTTGCATGGTTGGTTGCATGGTTGCTTGCATGGTTTGGGTCAACAGGTCATTTTAGAGGGAAGAGTTACTGCAAATTAATACAAGGTTATTCTAATTAATCTTCTGATAATCACGGTGGAATGTTTTCCTCCTAATGGTAGTGGTCTCTTTCGGGATGACATTTCTCTCAAAAATCACTGAATAACCTGATAAGTATAAAAATGGTGTAAACGATTAGCTTTGGTCCTTACAGTAACCTGATCTTAACCAAGTTAAACCAAACTGTTGGAGAGCGCTATTTACCATTATCAAATTATAAACAGTTCCCTTCAGTAGAGGTTTAATCATTTGCAATACCATGCCACACCAAGGTGCTAAAGCTGTTCTGGGATTTTAGGTTAACTGAATTACAGTAAAAATGATTGAAATTTGTACCTGGCTCTGCCACCTCTTTCTTTACATGCTTATCTTCAATGGATCCCAGCCCACCGCTGAACATGATTGGCTTGATCCATTCCCGACGTTCCCCATTGGCCAAGCGCATTCCAAATGACCTGGCAAAACCTTACATCATAAAAAGCAGCAAGAAACAAAATGTTTAGTAAACTCCTCTTTCATTGTAGTTACTTTGGTGTGGGGAAAAATACAACACAATTCTGTGTACCTGCCAGCACTGGCTCTCCAAATTTGTTGCCGTAATCTGAAGCTCCATCACTGGCTTCAATAGCCACCTGCAGTGGAGGAGCAAAGCTAGATGGGTATTCCCAGCCCTTCTCCTCCCATGAAAGGCCAAAACCTGCAATTCAATATTACCAGAAGGGAGGTAATGACTTAAAATACATTTTAATTAGCCTTGTTAAAAGCAGTTAGCCAGCTTTATAAATGCTGGGCCCACCTGGTATGTGGAGGTTACCAAAACAGTACCCAGCAGTCCCTGCAATCACGTGACCGCCCTGTCCAGCACTCTGTACATCTCTGATTCTGCCACCAGTACCTGTGGTAGCACCGCTAAATGGGGCAACACCTAAGGGCCAGGTATAAAACAAGTACAAAGCATTAAGGTTTACAAAAGAGAGCACCCAAAAGAATATATCTGGCTTCTGTTTGTGGAGGGTAAGTATTGGATTAAGTTTCAGGCATCCTGTATGTGAACTGTTAGACATAAAGAACATCAGTTTAAAAGAAAACAGACATGTTATCATTGCATTGTTAGCTCACAATAATGTGAATGTGTGCATCTCACAAGACAATCTTATAAGAATTTACAAGTATTAAAGCATGGCTCTGCCAAATTGATCTGCTGCAAAATTAATCAGGTATTTAAAGCTGTGTGTCTTTGTGTATGAATTTAATCTGCCTATTGCAAAATGAGTTTTTTTTTCTTTTTATTTATGCAGTTTCTTCCTTTTTCTCCTAATTTAGCATAGTCAATTTGTCTTCCGCTACTGTGGATCCCTGATTGTGTTCGAGGAGAATATATTGCTGCTTACATGCCCTCCTACGTGTGCGCAGTCCTAGCGAACCCCTTCTTAGCCTCTATCCGCTAACCAGGGTCCTTGCACAGCATTTGCAGACCCCACCCACTTAGTCCGGTCATTTCCCCACCCAGCAGACACAGTGGCCAATAACTGTCTGCTGCCCACTAGATGGCACACAGCCGACAATTAGCAGAGCTTAGATTCAAACCAGGGTGTTCAGAATCTCGGCACTCTGCATTAATAACACATGTAATAAAATAATTATTGTGAATTATTTTTTTATTGCAGCAAGACTTATTCATGAATACTTTATTCGAAATATATTGCATAACCAACTATTGTCAAGAACAGGGTGACTGTGCTTAAGTTCTGACCAGTGGGGAAGTTGTGTGTTTCTGCAGTGAAGATGACATGTCTTGTAGTGTTTCTGGTCTCGTAGCAGCTGGCCTGTGCAGGGTCAGTAGGAAACATGCACTCCAGCTCCATGCCTTTAATGCCACTGCACACACACAAACAAGCTGCTGTTGCATTCTCTGGTAAGGACTTCAATGCGGAGAGTGAATCAGTGTTGCAAACCATGCATGGTGTCTTACACTCGCTCTCACCTGCTGTTATCACAGAACTTAATCACGTTGTTCTGATTGCTGTGCTGCTGTGTACCCATGATTAGGCTGAACAGAGTGTCCTTTTGTTGCTGTCCGTCAATCACCATCTTGCCCCGAAAGAACCAGTGCCGACTGTGCTCACTGGGAAAGGAATAATAGTAAGAAAACACAGAAAAAATAAACACTAATAAAACAAGCTAATAAAAGACAATAGACAATATTTTTATCACACACACACACACACACACACACACACATCACTTTATCAACAGACAGTGGAATTATAGTATGGCTATTAATAATAGTATCTTATAAGGCTTCTTAAAGATATTAAATCACAGGGTACTGACATGTTTTGAAACAATATTAACACACACCAATAGGAGCATTCAACAGTAGCCCACAACAGCCGATATTACAAGCTATCAGGTCTGAATCACAGACAAAGCTATCAACCTGGATGTGCTTCCAAACAGGCACAATTTGCTGTGCTGCCTCTGCTGTCTGGCTGTTTTTTTTATCTCTTGTTTGAATTTCATGTTCTCTTAATTGTAACTAAATGTTTGCAAGAAGTCTTTCTGAGGTTCTAGATCTCAGGAATGTTTTAATGCTTTTAATAAATTTTTTTCTTTATGTAAAGCACTTTGAATTGCCACTGTGTATGAAAGGTGCTATACAAATAAACTTGCCTTGCCTTGCCTAAGGCATCATTACTTGCATTAAATGATTTGTGGTGTACATGGTATGTCTTTTCAGATACAGTACGAGTCCTTTGTGAGACTCAAGATAAAGAAATACGTGATAACAGTACATATTTTGGAGGGGATACGTGAAGGGCTTTGTTCTACTCAGCCAGTGCATGGGGGCCACAAACAGCAAGACAATTACAATAGGGACAATGGCACTATTAGATTAAGAGATAAAACCCCCCAAAAATGTAGGTTTTACAGTGAAATGATTTTATACCCTGTGTGGTGAGAAAGTTTAATCAATGGGCATCAATTTGCGATTAAGAAATGCTAAAAACTTTTTAGGCAAGAGAAAAAAAAATTACACTGTATACAATGCCTCCTATAGGCACCAGATTGAGGTAATTTGAGACATTCCCTACACAACTGAAGACTGTTTTGCCAATTTGAAAAAAGGTTAATAACAAGTTGGTTGACCCTTGGACTCTTGGTATGCCGTACATAGGTTGGCTGTAGGTGGGTGGCACTGTGCTTTGGTACATCTCATTTCGAAATGGAAACAACACCACAATACCTTAATATTGTTACCATATAGAGCAATATAATACTGTTTACTGTTTTTAGGTAGGTGAAAGGTACATACATACCTGTTGGACTGAGCCAAGTCAAAACATTCAACACTGGTGGGGTTTCTCTTTACCCTCTGGAACAATGCAGTATAGTAGTCCAGGTCCCAGGAGTCAAAGGCCAATCCTATTTACGCACACACACACATAGACACATAGACACACAGACACACAGACACACAGACACACAGATACACAGACACACAGACACACAGACACACAGACACAACTAGTTGTTTTTCATGTATTTTGAAGGGCGTTTTACACTTATTCCAACCGATTAACCAAGTCTTTATTTTTACATAAATGCTTGGGCGCTGTAAATATTCAGATTTAAGGTCGTTGAAATATGCAAAAGCCCCTCAAGATAATCAAGACTCGTTTACAAGTTTCCAAATATTGCTCCTTCACAAACCTGACATTTAGCTTGTCACTATAGAAATCTAAATATTGTCCTCGGATGTGTTGGTAAATTGTTAGGCCCCTGATCAGGGCCTTTAACTCTTAATTGCTTGAATTGCACTCAGTCATAATTGTAAGCTGCTTTGGATTAAAGTGTCCGCTGAATGCCATACATGTAAATATTACAGAATTTTCATGACACTGTAGGAAAACCACCTTGTAAAATGGCACAAGGAAGTCTGGGAAATGTAGTCAGTAATCTTTAAAGCAACCATAATGTTATTAACATTTACTTAGTTAGTAAATAGTATATGAACCACATATTGTATTGTGTAACACATTATTAAATTCCCTTTAATTTTCAACAGTAAGACCTTTAAACAACAATTAGAGTAAAAATAAGTCAGATGTATGAAAAAGTAATAATACTTATACATTTTTGCATGTATTATTAATCACAATAACAATATTAACACTGTAATTGTTCCTTTATAATAATTTATTTAAATGTATGGCATTTAGCAGGTGCTTTTATCCAAAGTGACTTACAATTGTGACCGAATAAACATTGGCAACTTGGGGGTAGTGGAGCTTAAACCAGCAATCTTCTGATTAAAAGTCGAGTACCTTAACCACTGAGCTACTACTGCTATGATGACATCTGAATTCAACAAGACAGGACAAGAAATGCAACGGGACATGCAAACAGCTTACCAAGCTCATCATTGGCCTTCTCCAAAGCAGCACGACCTTTTCCCAGAATATCAACCTCAAACACTTCCTGAGGCTGAACATCCACACTGAAAGATGTGATAGGATTGTGGTAGACACACTCAGTCATACTGTCATACAAGAGACTGATCACCTTCTGCATCTCACCGTCCTTCTTCAGCAAACTCTGCTCATCCTGTAACAAAACAAACAAAAGATGTCTTTATTCTCATGCTATGTATGACTAAAAACAGTTCAGGCTAAGAATTAAACTCTGGATCCAAGTTCAAATCTCAGTGGTGCTATTGGCCAGCACTCAGACAGACACGATTGGCTGTCTGAGTGAGGGAATGGTCTAAAAGATTTCTGCATGACAGATGGTAGAAAAATGGAGAGTAGTGCATGATAAAAATCTTATAAATTGCATTTTTATATATAAAATAAAAAGTTCTGTAGAATGCAATTTGTGACACTGTATCTACTTTTAGCCCACTCATGAACAAAACCTCAGTGGCTGAGCATCTATTAAAGTACCACCCAAATTCTTTAGAGGCAGGTAGGAACCCCATCCCAAAAAAAAAATTTTATGCTCCAAATACATTAAATTGTTATATGCTAGCTTAGTCCTGGATGAGTAAAGCAAAGTTAGCCTCGTTTGTTAAGTTAGCTTGAATGAACTCTTAAAGGTTCTACTGACCTTAATGAGGTGCCGACGTGAAAGTTCCACCCTGGTCACTTGGCTCAGACCTGCACTCTGGCAGATGGACACAGCATTTGTAGACCATGCAGTGGAGAAGTTCAGCCTACAAAGAATTAATAACAGCAAATATATACAGTATAATGAGAATGAGTAAAAGTAATATACTGTATAGAAACACATAGTCTTTGAAGAACAAAGGTTTGTATATTTTAATGCACAGTTTGTTTATAAGCTCAATGTAACATATTGTAAAAAAAATAACACATGAAATGCAAATTAAGTGCTAAATGAAGTGCTAATCAGAAGTAAATTTTTTGTTTGCATTTTCTGCCCGATTTAGTGCACTCGATTTTTGTCTTCTGCTGCTGAGAGATACCAGATTGCATCCAAGGAGAGCACGTCGCTGTACACGCCTCTTCCGACACGTGCACAGCCCTCCTCTTCTCTCCTCTGCATTCTGCACAGGGTCCTTACACAGCATATGAAGACCCACCCACACATAGTCCGGCCCCCACCCTGCAGATACGGTGGCCAATTATTATCTGCTGCAGGCACTGCCAATTATGCAGATGTCAACATTATTCTTGCATGATCTAATATGTAGTATTTTATTAACTCACTGTTATTCACTAGATAGTATATAGACATCTTGGCATATTTCCTGTTTAAGAAACTCCTAAGCCTCTTAAAGCCTTTCTACTCTCAAAAGGTTTTCACCATAGGAGGTCCTTTAAGGGTTAAGATGCTTTATGAATAATTTGTATCTGTCCTTGGATCTACTTTTAACTTTTAAGGTGGAATTCTTGGAAAACATTTACAGTTCTGAGAATTTTCTTAATAATCTTTTATTACATTCAAACCTAAAAAAAACTCTTAAGGATTAGAGCTGTATTAGTATATAACATTTTTAAATGGGACTCTGTACCTGGGGCCAATTTCCACCAGACTTTCTCCTGGCGCTGTGGCTTTGAGTGTAGGCTCATCTGACAGAGCTGAAGACTGAGAAGGGGCAAACAACCAGCACAGGATAGTCTTCTGTTCCCCACTTAACGAGTCAGTACCTGAGAAAAAAGCAAAAAAAATGATAATAATAATTAGAAAATGAATTAAAAACTAGAATCTCTTATTCACAAAAGGATTCAGGCCCTTTATTTAATACTTTGAAAAAGCTCCTCTGGAAGTGATTACAACTGGATGCATCTCTACATGCTTTATGCCTGCACTTGAATTCAACCAGTTGGCAAGAGACTGTGAAATGCCATCTTCAGGTCTCTCCAGAGATGTTTGATAGGGTTTAGGTCTGGGCTTTGGCTGGGTCACTCAATATATACAGAGGCTTGCCCCAGTGCCACTCCAGTGCTCTTTTAGCTGTATATGTTGATTCAGGTCAGTGTCATGATGTGAACTGTCACACGAGGCTGAGTTTGCCTAAACTATTAAGAAGGGTTTCTAGAAGGATGTTCCTGTATTTGGTTGCATCCCCATAGCATGATGCTTCCACTACCATGTTTCACTGCAGGGATGGTATTTACTATGTAACATGCAGTGCATTTAGCCCAGGTCTTCTATATATTTAACAAAGCTCAAATTCTAGGGGTCTGAATACTTTCTGAATCCACCCACTGTTGATTGATAGGAAAGACAGGCCACCTAGGAGTCCTAAAACATGCGTTTTTACATTACCTGTTACTTACTCAAGGCACACCAGCTTTGTCCCAGTCAAAATTTATTCACGGTACTTCATCTAGGGCAGCATATTTGTGAAACTCAATTTATAATACTGTACATTTCAATCCATTTAACAGTGTTCATTTCAAAGAGGTAAATACTATTAAAAATACATTTCAGGGCAACCACTTTTAAGTCAAGCCCCATTTTGGTTTCACCAAATCTAAGTCTTGTCCTGGAATTCTTCTCACCATTCAATTCAACATTGTAGCAGAGTTCTATATTTATTGAGACATGTGGATAAAATTGCTTGATCCTCTGCAGGTTTCGCCGTCCTTCAGACTCAGATCTTCTGTAGAACCGCAAAACAGACATGATCCTGACACACAAAAGAAAGAAGATGAAAATCTTGCACAACTGAATTGTTTTATGTGACCAGTCACAAGAAGCAATCACTGTTGTGCTGCTTTGACAAATTAATCAGACAAGGACTGGCCAGAGTTAAAAGGTGCTGTTATGTTAGTGTTGTAGAATCTGTGAACTGTTGAAAATCTTCAGTGAAAGACTGGACAAAGGGTCAAACAGATCATTTGAGTGTTGCTTCACATGCTGAACACAGAGCACTAATCAATCAGCAGATAACTAAGAGCAACTGTTTAGCCAGATTTCAGAGGAATTTGCTTTTCTGCAAAATTTAAGTGGGCTTCAGATTCCAGATTTCACTGTTCCAAAAATCTACACTGTCACACAGACACTAAAATATGGTTTTAGCTTGTCTCACTTATTACAGATGCTGTTAACTTAAATATAGTGAATATAACCTCACTGACCATTCAATCAAGCCCACCAATTGTATAGATGCATTTTATATACACTTAATCATTACTGACATTTGTTCATTTGTTAAGTGGACAGAGCTCACAGGACCCCCAATGACCTGATATTACTTGGGTGGTGGACCATTGTTGGAATGGCAGATCCACTGACATTGTAGTAGCACTATAGCATGTAGTCTGCATGGGTCTTTGAGACCTTGGCTAGATCCCTGTTTTGATCCCTGCTTGATAAAATGTGCATGGATAGTTAACTATTTTCTCTGCACATTAACAACATTGGAGTGTCTAAAAGGTGTACACAGAGTTTAAAACATCTATAAACAATGCTGCAAAGACAGATACGTTCATATCAGCACCACACACATCATAAAGAAAGGACCATATCGTCGTCACTGTTGTGCCATGTGTTTGTAATAAAATTAATATTAAAGCATCTTACCTTTCGGGTATTAAAAGGCTGGGCGAGTTCAAACTGACAACTTAGCCCGTACAGTATGCTGAGATCTTGACCAGTTTGGCAGACCTGGGCTAAATCCACGTGTGGAGCTCTTACCACCCGTATTGCTGTAATGGGCTGGGATTGGCTACCAGTATCCTGGAACAGTGTCTGATTGGCGAACTTTCCACCAATATGAACTTTTAGATAGTTCGAGCTCAGAATGCGGGACTTATCGGAAAACGGGTGGGGAAAGCGTATTAACGCCTACCTGACTGAAAACTTTTCGCCAACGGCGTTTTAGTGCTACTGTTGAATTTAAGTATTTGACTTGAGAATAAAGGCGTAAACATTTCGACTTTATTTCGTAAAGTTATAAGAATAAAGTCGCGATATTATAGCAAAAAGGTGTGCAAAAGGTAAATAGCAGCCTCCTTAAGTAAAAATGAGGAACGTTAAGGGTTTGGTAAAATACACTTTACTATATTTTAATATTTTACCGTGCGCCTTTAAACTGGCAGCCTTCTACAATAAGCCTACTTTATTCTCGAAATATTTCGACTTTATTCTCAAAATATAACGTCTTCATTCGTCGAAGTCTCCTGTTTTATTTTTTAACAGTGGCCCTAAAAAGCCTTCGTATTTGCGCATGCGTATTCCTAAAGGACTAAAGTCTAATCGATATATAATCACTATTAAAGCAATAAACTACGAGAGGCCGTACGTTACTGTGATTTTAGCACGGGGATGACGTTTTGCCTAAAACTTCTTTCCCCGTGCTAAAATCGTAACAGTAATGCACGGTCTCGAGTGGCTTATTGCTTTTATAAAACGGCGGTCAACATAAAATATAATAAATACAACAATGTTTAATTCATAAATGTATTTATTGTGTATAAACTTACAATAAAGCATTCTTCCGCGACGCAAAATAGTTCGATTAACAGTGTTGCTAGGCAACATGAGGGCGAAAATAACATTAACTTTTTCGATTCAGTGGCGTATTAATATGGAATGATGTGAGGTGGTCCTAGGTGTGAGTTTATCGGGGATTTTACAACGGCTTCGAACGCGGCTCAGCCAATCAGATTTTAGGACCGGAACTATCCGTTTTATAATCTTTCTTCTACACCGGTAGGTTTTCGAGGTTTTGCCATTTTAATAACATGCAAGTCAGGACTTTGCCACTCCAAAACCTTTATTTTTAATTGAATAATTGTCCTGCAGCCAAATGTGCTTAAACATTAAGTCACGAACTGGTGGGCCAAAATTTTCTGACACAGATACCGCTTTTCCATCAAAAGAACCCTGGTTCTTGAACCAGTTCTGTTCAGGTTTCTTCGAACCTTGGTGTTTTGTAGAGAACCGAGCAGAATTGATGGTTCCATCAATTATGACAAGTCATCCAGGTCATGCAGAAGCAAAGCAGCCCCAGTCAAAATAGCTCCAAAATAATGTGCAAAAGAAAGTGTGCATTCAAAACAATATAAAAATAAATAAAACGTTTACATTTGTTAAATTTCAACATTGTGTTTTGTAAATATGAAAACACTTTTTGAGGGCGGAGAACAGAGGACATTCTTTTGCTTTGGGCCAAGAAAACTGAGGAGTTTCTGCATAGAGGTGATATACGTATATATAGCATTTCTACATACTATCTAGTAGTAGAAAAGTATATTATTTATCATATTAGATTTGAATTGTAGATAATACACTCATTCTCACACAAAAATCTTTACTTCGTTTAAGCAGAAAGGTCCTGGGTTTGATTCTCAGGTGGAGCGGTCCAGGTCCTGTCTGTGTGGAAAAAATCACAAATAACTGCAGTATTTGCTTCTCCAAAGGTTGAGTATGACTCCTCTAATTTAAACTCATTCAATAAAAACACACACGTAATGCTATTGAATATATATATATTTAATAAATTAAAACAGGATACAAAAGAAATCATGTACATTTCATCCCCTTCCATTAAATCTATGCAACACTGGTAGACAAATCCAGGATAGGATTGCATCCTCACCCGCTGAATGCTCACAGCACATCCAGTAGCTGCATGTCTGATTTCTCCACCCCCATCCCAAAAACACACATGCTACATGTTTGCAGGCAGCAGCTAGGCTGTAAACAGGGACAGATAGACACGTGGTCACTGAAGTGTCCTATCTAGGGGCTGGAACAGCAATTAACAAGGGGACTTGTAATAAGGATTGTGTTTAGTTATATGATAAGTGCACTCAACAGTAAATAGAAGCTTCAATTTTGAAAACCCTCACACACGCATGTGTACAAAGGCACATGCTCACTCGCTAATACACATACAATAGATTTTTGCTCGGCCTTATAGTGTTGTGTTCTTAGTTTCAAATCTACCTGCTCCTGTCTTCATGGGACGTTTGGAAGGTATCAAAACTACCCTGACCCTGCAAATAGATTTCACAGCCATCCTGGGCTCCCAGCAGCTCTTCCTAGAGAACATATGCAGGGCAAATGACTGAAACAGGACTGTAACTGTTTGATCATCAAGTTCTGACATTTACACAATAAAATGGTACAGTATTTCTAGGATCATTTTTACCAGCCCAATGTATACAGCTAATTTCCTTTAGGAAGTTTATATTTATATAAACAATTAAAAAAATCAAATACATGACAAGTCCATGACAAGCTTTTGTTCGTAAATGGACAATAGTTAGACCGACAGATTATATAAATTTATATAAAGCCACAGAGAAAATCATTGGTCCCTCTCTCTGTCAGCCGCAGCAGCCATAAGGACTCATACCTCTACTCGTTCCTCTAATGACCTAATAGATATTGAACTGTTTTACATATGTGTGAGAGTCTATATACTTTACATATCAGGATCTCAAATTAAAAAATAAAATATTTAACTACCACAATTCCTTTGACAGATTTCGCAAATCACAGAGAAAACAGCCCAGGAGCCACGGAAGATCAAGGAGTACGAACGGCTCAAAGTTAACAACGCACATGCTGAAAGAATGGAACGGGATCAAAGGACAGGTCAGAAAAAGGGTTTATAATTTAGGTTCTTGATAAGAGCAGTACTGACCACTCCTCTGAGGGTCCAAAACAGTCTGGTCAGACAAAGAGTAGGGAAAAAGGAGCACCCTCCTCGGATCCTTACAGTGCATGCTCTGAACAGTGCATGCTTTCTCTCTGATGTAATTCAGCTGTGAGTTGAGCTTCCAGTATGGGGGAAAGGGGGGGCTGCTGGGATTTGGGAGTCTTGGATCATCTTCAGACTCAGTACTCTGCTGCGTATTCTGTGCCATGAAGTCCTCGACATACCAGAGTGAATTCTTTGACGATGTCTTTTACTCTGCGCTTATTCACACGCTCCCTGAGAAAGCGGGATGAGAAAAAAAAAAGTGAAGGACTTTCATCAGAATCAGAATCAGAATCAGAATCATTGGCCAGGTATGTGGATACACACAAGGAATTTGTTTCCGGCTGATGGTATCTCTCTAGTAATGGTACGATACAGTGTACAAGCAACGTATACATTAAACATTAAACACAAAATCACAAAATTATCCAAACTATAAGATTATATACACACAATATACAGATATGTAATTTAGCAGCATCTGAAATATTTACAAAACAGTAAAGTGCACAATCATGTGTCTTTATTTACATTTACATTTTTGGCATTTAGCAGACGCTTTTATCCAAAGCGACTTACAGTATACAGTCCAAGCAATTGAGGGTTAAGGGCCTTGCTCAAGGGCCCAACAGTGGCAACCTGGCAGTGGTGGGGTTTGAACCAGCGACCTTCTGCTTACTAGTCCAGTACCTTAACCACTAGGCTATAACTGCCCTATAAACCGTGCCAGGAGGCAATGCAATACCTGGTCGATGCGTGGAGCGGACGGAGCAAGCCCCTCTTCCGACTCCCGGGCCTAAACATCCATTTAATATATGATATATAATCTTTATGATTGTGAAATAAATCTGTGCTGTGTAAAATAATACATTTAAAACCAAGCACTGTAGATATTTAGTATCTTAAAAAACTGAAACAGAAAACGATTTCATATTTCAGCAACTGTCCAATTCCAAGCCCTGCCTACTCTTCATCATTCTTAATTCCTAGATGTAAAAAACATACTCATAAGGTTAAGCCAGCTACCTGCAACTGAAAGTTTTAAAGTGCCCAATATGGACAGTCATGATTTGTACAGGGGTTGGACAAAATAACTGAAACACCTGTCATTTTAGTGTGGGAGGTTTCATGGCTAAATTGGACCAGTCTGGTGGCCAATCTTCATTAATTGCACATTGCACCAGTAAGATCAGAGTGTGAAGGTTCAATTAGCAGGGTAAGAGCACAGTTTTGCTCAAAATATTGCAATGCACACAACATTATGGGTGACATACCAGAGTTCAAAAGAGGACAAATTGTTGGTGCACGTCTTGCTGGCGCATCTGTGACCAAGACAGCAAGTCTTTGTGATGTATCAAGAGCCACGGTATCCAGGGTAATGTCAGCATACCACCAAGAAGGACAAACCACATCCAACAGGATTAACTGTGGACGCAAGAGGAAGCTGTCTGAAAGGGATGTTCGGGTGCTAACCCGGATTGTATCCAAAAAACATAAAACCACGGCTGCCCAAATCACAGCAGAATTAAATGTGCACCTCAACTCTCCTGTTTCCACCAGAACTGTCCGTCGGGAGCTCCACAGGGTCAATATACACGGCCGGGCTGCTATAGCCAAACCTTTGGTCACTCGTGCCAATGCCAAACGTCGGTTTCAATGGTGCAAGGAGCGCAAATCTTGGGCTGTGGACAATGTGAAACATGTATTGTTCTCTGATGAGTCCACCTTTACTGTTTTCCCTACATCCGGGAGAGTTACGGTGTGGAGAAGCCCCAAAGAAGCGTACCACCCAGACTGTTGCATGCCCAGAGTGAAGCATGGGGGTGGATCAGTGATGGTTTGGGCTGCCATATCATGGCATTCCCTTGGCCCAATACTTGTGCTAGATGGGCGCGTCACTGCCAAGGACTACCGAACCATTCTGGAGGACCATGTGCATCCAATGGCGGTGCCGTGTATCAGGATGACAATGCACCAATACACACAGCAAGACTGGTGAAAGATTGGTTTGATGAACATGAAAGTGAAGTTGAACATCTCCCATGGCCTGCACAGTCACCAGATCTAAATATTATTGAGCCACTTTGGGGTGTTTTGGAGAAGCGAGTCAGGAAACGTTTTCCTCCACCAGCATCACGTAGTGACCTGGCCACTATCCTGCAAGAAGAATGGCTTAAAATCCCTCTGACCACTGTGCAGGACTTGTATATGTCATTTCCAAGACGAATTGACGCTGTATTGGCCGCAAAAGGAGGCCCTACACCATACTAATAAATTATTGTGGTCTAAAACCAGGTGTTTCAGTTATTTTGTCCAACCCCTGTAAATCACAAGTTGTTAACACAAATATCCCATTTTTCTATCACAAAAACTGTTAGGCTGCTGAGAGTCACAGTGCAATTAGCACTGGCTCTGGCTACCTGTACCCCAAGCTCTACTACTGTTTTTTGTAGATAAGACCTAGATCAATCCCAGGTATCCATAAGCTCATGTAATTAAAACTTTTCCAAAGGACTCTGACCCACCCATTGATCGTGCATGAGCCACAGGCCATGAGTTGGTAAGAGAGGTGTTGTCTGACCGAAGGCATCTCCGAGGAAGACCATGCTGGCTTAATAATCAGCTTTCCATTAAAAATAAGAATTTGTATTCTCTACACTTTTCTGCAGAGCTGATTCTTGCTTTAAATTTAGTCTTCAGTTAAATGATGCAGCAAATAAACAACAAAGATGAATGACTATGTTTTATAGTAGCAGGATATACACTGATCAACCATAACATTAAAACCACCAGCTTGTTTCTACGCTTACTGTCCATTTTATCAGCTCCACTTACCATATAGAAGCACTTTGTAGTTCTACAATTACTGACTGTAGTCCATCTGTTTCTCTGCATGCTTTGTTAGCCCCCTTTAATGCTGTTCTTCAATGGTCAGGACTCTCCCAGGACCACCACAGAGCAGGTATTATTTGGGTGGTGGGTCATTCTCAGCACTGCAGTGACACTGACATGGTGGTGGTGTGTTAGTGTGTGTTGTGCTGGTATGAGTGGATAAGACACAGCAGCGCTGCTGGAGTTTTTAAATACCGTGTCCACTCACTGTCCACTCTATTAGACACTCCTACCTAGTTGGTCCAACTTGTAGATGTAAAGTCAGAGACGATCGCTCATCTACTGCTGCTGTTTGAGTTGGTCATCTTCTAGACCTTCATCAGTGGTCACAGGACGCTGCCCATGGGGCGCTGTTGGCTGGATATTTTTGGTTGGTGGACTATTCTCAGTCCAGCAGTGACAGTGAGGTGTTTAAAAACTCCAGCAGCGCTGCTGTGTCTTATCCACTCATACCAGCAGAACACACACTAACACACCACCACCATGTCAGTGTCACTGCAGTGCTGAGAATGATCCACCACCCAAATAATACCTGCTCTGTGGTGGTCCTGACCATTGAAGAACAGCATGCAGAGAAACAGATGGACTACAGTCAGTAATTGTAGAAGTACAAAGTGCTTCTATATGGTAAGTGGAGCTGATAAAATGGACAGTGAGTGTAGAAACAAGGAGGTGGTTTAAATGTTATGGCTGATCAGTGTATTTGTTAATACTGACATTGAATAATGGCACAATTATTCAACCCCTACATAATATTGCTAAGTGTAATACCTACTGCTAGTCTGTATGACCTAAAGATGCAGTACAACATGATTAAAGTAATGAGAACTCGATAATCATCCTTAATTTGCTTCAACTTCGGTGCAATATATAAACATTATTCAGAGATGTGTTTAATGTGTGCTGCGACCATGCTGAACACTAAGAAACTGTCGCAAAAACTGAAGAAAAGGAAATGTCACTACACTAAAAGGGCAACAGGTATAAGAGGATCTCCAAGACCTTAAACATTCCTGGAGACAACATTAGGAGTACTGTCCAGAAGCTCCAATCTTATGGGAAAAGACTACAATTCCATCCTTAGCAATCTCGTCAGGACAATGATGACAAACCCCAGTGTTACTGCAAAAGACTTGACATCATGACAATCAAGGACTTCAAGGATAAACTCCATGACACACCCCTCTTGAAGAAGCATAGGAAATGCAGACTGGAATACACCAGATGGAATTTGTATAAGCCTGCAGAGTTCTGAGACACAGTCCAATGGAGTGACAAATCAAAACCGGAACTGTTTGGCCATATGGATCAGCAGTTTGTCTGGCACAAGAAAGGCAAGGCTTATGATCTTATGATGTTTTTCAGCTGCAGAAACTGGCAATCTTGATCATGTGACTGGTATCATGGATTTACAGAAATACCAAGGCATTTTGAGGGAAATGTTTTGTCTTCTGAGGTTAAATTGAACCTTGTTAATAACTGGGACTGTCCAGCAAGACAACAATCCCAAGCACACTTCCATGTCAAGCAAAGCTTGGTTAAGGAATCAGTCCTGGAATATCCTGGGATGGCTCATCAGAAATTAATGGCATAGTAAATCTTTGGTGGAATTAAAAAGAAGCAGCTGCAGCACAAGAGCCATCAAACCTGGAAGCTTGGGTGAAGATTCCACAAAAGGTGTCGAAGGTATTAGGGCTTAGCATAAGAGAACCAACTTAAGTTTTCAAAATTGCTTGTCTAACAATAAATATTCTTTCTCTGTTTACTGAGACTTTTTGTTGTATATTATCATTAAATTTTATACACAAGTATACAAACTTGCAACTTTAAGTTCTGTTCTATACATCCTATGCTGTTTTTTCCCTATTAAGCTACAAAACTTTGAGCCAGTCACATAATATATATAAAATCCTAAAGAAAATTTCTGTTAATGTTGTTAATGTAGTTAGTGAGTTGTCTTGCTAGCTACCAGCCTGTTATTTAGGTGCCAGCATTACTAAAATAAAACCTATAATGCTAAAATGTTAAGATTGTATAGAGAGTGGCAATTTTTGGTGATTTGAGAAAGATATAGACATGAGCTAAGCAGGGCTTGGAAATGGTCAATCAACACAGTACTAACATGGAAAAAGTGACATCACTGTTTAAAAGATGCATTATGTCACAAAGACTATCCAAAAAGACATAAATGTTTGTCTAAATTTAATGTAGTCTTTATTGACCGACTGAGTAAACGGTAATGTTACAAGACTTGTGTAAAGTTGTGTGTGTGTGTGTGTGTGTGTGAGCAGTACCTGAGGATCTGCTGGCTGAAGGTGTCCTTCTGTTCGTCAGAGACGCGAGAGGAAGGGAAGCCTGGAGACTGCAGGGCCTCTTTAAGCCACACAGTGAGCAGACTAAAACAATGCTTATTCATGGAGAACAACACCTCTGCAAACTGATCCATCAAGCTGCGTGATGACTGGCCACCAATGGCCTAGAAAGAGTAAGATATTTCCCATCAGAATCATTGTGAAATTTAATAGGATTCATTTTAGAAGATGAGAAACATGCACTGACCTCCAACACAGCGAGCAGCAGAATTTTGCCATTTTCCTGCACAACCTGGCCCACAGGAGGAATGTCTGCGCAGTGCGGCAGTAGCTCAGTCTGTCAAACATACAAATCTAATTCCAATATACATTTCGATTCTTATCTATTACTAATGCCTACTAATGACTACTTGCACCTGAATACTGATTTTTGTGACTATATTTATGAAAGTGATTTTTGCTTACATTTTTACTCTTTGTAAATTGGATAAGCCAATAAAAGGTTTAATTAAATAAAATCTGGAATTTGTAAGATTTATGTATATTTTAATTGCCATGGTAATCTGTTTCTTCAGTAGCTGTATACTTACAAAGAACAGGCAGGTAGATTTGACCGTGGGGGCCTCTGGGAATTTCAGTGACAGAACACCTACAAACAGGTGCCAAAAAACTGTTAAATTGGTAGGTGAAATTCTTTTTATTATTGATAGTGGAAATTCCTCTGTGCCGCATCAACATAAATCATCAGTAATATAATGTGACATTGTGAAACTTACCACAATGGAACACTGCTTTCACATCAAGATTTTCAGATAAGAACAAATCTGGCTTCCTTTTGAGAGCCTATAAATCAGACACAGCCAATGAAAATAGCATAAAGAATGACACCACCTCAGGGTTTTGGCAATGCCCGTCCACACAACTCCCACCTCATTACCTTCCTCTCAAGTAACACTTTCACAGTTCTCTTCCAATCAACAGAAACAACCAAATATACATCAACTTATTTAATGCAAACTGATCAGATAAGCAACTTAACTGCAAAAAAATCAAACACTGAAATTTAACTTAATCAAACTAAAGGTGGCATGATTTGCTTTTCCTCTTTTGTTCTTTTTAAAGTTTAGTTCTCTGTTTTGTTGAACTGAATACGCAACAGAAATCTAAGTAACATGTAAAGACAACTAATGCATTAAAGAACTCATTGAGGATGAGAAGATACTGAAGAAGGAAGGGACAGTAGGAAAGAAGGACAGAGAGAAATATAAATAAACAGATGGACTTCAGGTCCAGCCAAATCCAAAACTAAGAGACATGGGATACCAAATTAAATGAATTATTCGGAATATGAATAAATTTAAAGATTAAGTTTTGAGGCTGGACTGACACTGAGAGAAGGGGCTTCAGAACTAGAACATTCTGAAGATTTTGACCCCATAAACTGTAGCTACTCATGACTAAGTTTAGAAAACTAGCAAAGCTGTGTGCTGTAAAACTGTTATGAGGTATCTGCTTTTATTACATAACTTTGTAAGCATGTACTAATGCTAATCAAGACATAAATGGTAACATCTCACTTGATTGTACCCTTATTCTTATCCCTTTGCCTAATCAGGGTATAGGTCTGCAGTGGCCAAGTTACAATTGGGGAATTAGTGATGACTAGTGGCAAAAAATGAATCAGGAGGAACAGGGGGTAAAATGCAACAAAAAAAGACCAATGGCTGTTGCTGAAAACAACGTTTCTATGTTTAAAGATTAATCATATATAAACGTCTTATACCAAAAGGACCTCTAAGTGTTGTACGAAATTTACTGAGATTAATTCAAATTGACGACTGGCTGTAAAAGCTGCTGAAAGTTGACTCAGTCAAGTACTAAACAAAAGTTAAAAGCTGTGTAAGGACCATGGTTGGTAGCCCAAGGCGCCTGTACAGAAGTGAAGGAATGCGGAGATCAGTGCATGACTCTCCATGTGCAACACTGATCTCACTTGCGAATATACTGAAATATGGGCGAATAAGAAGGTGTCGGTGGACTGCGCATGCATCGTAGGGGACACGAGTCAGCCAAAAATAACAGTGGAAGACAAATTGGCGACACTAATTAAGGTCAATAAAACTACAACAATATTCCAAAAAGCTCCAACTCAAAGTTCAGGCAGCTAGTTTTACAAGCACTATAAGTCTGAATACTGGGGCTGCAACTTGTGCTCATTTTAACAATCAATTTGTCAACCTTAAATGTCTCATTCACTTTCCCCATAAAATTAAACATTTGGGGAATTAGCAATGACTAGTGGCGACAAATAGTTCAGGAGGAAAAGGGGGTAAAATAGTATTAAAACTCCATGTGTTTTATTTAGTTATGTCACCTGTAGATTTTTTTTCATATTCAGTCCAAAAAAGCATTTTGATTGGAATTTATGGAACATGAAATGACATATTCAAACTGTTGTTGCAAAGTTGAAAGCCTATCACTTGTTTTGCATAACTAATTTGTTAGCAAACACTTGTTAGCAAAGGTGTGGTTGACTGAAGATGTTAATGTAGCCACAATAAAATAAAATCTAGGGATCTTACTGCTTTGTTGTTGCATGTGCATTCTTACACTAAAATGACCACTAATATTTCTGAAGGGGTGAACCCCAACTGTTTGAACCAAGACTATAAAAAAGAGCAGTGTCAATCCTTAAGCTGTTTTTATGTTTATTTCAGAGCCCAGTAAAGGTAGGGGGTCACAACAGACCCTGGAATTACAGAAAAGAAGAGGAGGGGAGAGAAAGAAAGTGACAGGAGAGAGAGAAACCCAAAGTGAATGAAATAAGAAACCAAAAACACACCTGAGCTTGGAGTTGCATAAATGAATCAACAATATCAGGATGATCCCTGGGCCCTAAAATATAATAAAGATGTAACTTAAGAAATAATAAGAATAATAATAAGAAGAATTTATACAAACAGCAACAAAACAGATCAAACAGTCATGTGGAAAGAAAAGGCAACAGAAAGGATCTCGTTGAAATAATTGCACATGTGAGAAAAGAGGGAAGACAAAGAGGAGAAGCATGTAAGGCTTTAAAGGCAATCTCCAAAATGAAAAACCATAAACCAGAATAAGTTATGAGTTAGAATAATATTAAACTGAAACAGAAATAACAAGAGAGAAAAAAAGAACAAAAATGGGTTTGGAGTGGGAACCCAGGAGGCACCTGCTACTGTGACATTTAATCTACTTGTTATTTTGTAGCTTTTGGTCTTTATCAGACTTACTTCTCCAACCGCCCACTCTAGGGTTTGCTGAATACCTAGTTACCTGGAGAGAGATCTCCCCTCCCCTAGCTGTTCCCACACTCCAAACAAGACCCAGTTACACCCCTCCTAATCCATCTAGAGAAAACACCCAAAAAAGACCAAACCAAAAAATTTAATAAAGGAAACAGGCCATGGAAGGTCCTCAGAGCTGGAATTAAAGGACCTGCTGGAGATATAATGGTTAAACAGGCACAAAGAGACGTGATGTCTGTTAATCAGTAAACAAAGTGACAAAAACATGGAAAGAGAGAAAGGTGATCAGCCATATCTGGACAGAAGTAAATAATACAGGATGAAACGTTAAAGCCTGGTTTATGCTTCATCCAAGACACTTCTAACAGCAGAAGGCTGAAAGCACTACTGGTTGATCAGAATAGTAGGTTTGGCTTTGTAAGTCAGTAAAAAGAGGGAGGTAAACAAGCAGAGTACTGTTAAAATTAGGGCTGTCGAAGTTAACGCGATAATAACGCATTAACGCAATCTCAATTTAACGCGATTATAAAAATTAGTGCCGTTAACGCAAATTCTAGTTCATGTTGAGACTTGACTGGTAGAACAAACATTTGAATGTCGGACTTGCCACCGTTTTTCATTTGCGGTTTGTTAACATAATGTTACCGAGCGTCGTAGTGTCGTAGTAATGCACTTGCATAATAAAGAAGCTGCCAGTCCTCCATTCACGTAACGCTAGGACGGACACTTCAAAATCCTCCTTTTGGAGTGAACTGGTTTCATTTTTGATCAATATTATTTACCATTGGCTCAGGTACATGTCGAAACAAATGCTTTGTATATCATTGGTTTAACAGCCTCATTTGACTCCTTATAGAGCTACCACTGGCCAATCGGAGAAGGTCCGCCCTCTAAAAGCTAGTCTGTGATTGGGTGGTTGAATTTCGCCCGCCCTCTCTGTTTTGTAAACACCGCTACTTGAGTCAATCACTCAGCTCTCATGATCAGGAACGCGGTGAAAATGCCAAAAAGTAAACTTTTGAGGCAGCGATGAACGGACCTAAATATGAAAAGACACAACATTTAGTGAGTAAAACAGTCATTTGTTATATAATTCTTGCTTAAATTGGTCAAAAACTCTGTTATATGGGTTCTGGATTCATTCTGTGTGTTGCAGTAGCATGTCCCCCTGTTCCTAATATGATGTCTGGCTTTTTGGGGTGTAATGTCCTCCTTTTTGTTACTATGAATCTGGCCACCCTAGTCTAAACACACTCAGTTCGTGTAGAAACGTCCATTAAACCACTGGATAGTATTACTGCCTAGTATGTGAGTGAATAAAACAGTTTTCTCTTGTCCCAGCAGTTTTTAACATCAGTACATTTAGCATAAAATGTGTTCACCATTTTAACTGTAACATTTCACTTAAAAATCCTTGTTTTCTATAACATTTACACAGATTTTTTTTTATGCGATTAATCGCGATTAACTATATGAAATTCTGAGATTAATCGCGATTAAAAAATTTAATCGTTTGACAGCCCTAGTTAAAATACAAATTGTTTAATTGTATTTTCAGTGCAAAATAATCCCTAAATAAAAAATAAAAAAACAACCATACTGCACTGAATTAATAAAGAAAGCGCTCTGGTGGCACTGTGGTAACTTATGATAGCCCACTATTGCTGGCATCCAGGGTTCGAATCCCCATTGGTGCTTTTTGTCAAGAAGTAGTGGAGGAACACATTGGGCATAACATACACTATATGGCATACACTATATAAAAGTATTTGGATGCCTGACTATTAGCTTGTTTGACATCACATGTTAACAAAAGTAGAAATAACAATGGTATTAAAATGACCTCTATGTAATATGTCTGGTCACTGATTAGGGGTCAAGATGCCCTAATTGATGTTTCAGTTCATTCCAAAGCTGCTCAGTGGGGCTGAGGTCATGTCTTGTTTTGTGTACGGGGCACAATCATGCTGGAACTGGAAAGGGACTTCCCTAAACTGCTGCTGCAAAGTTGGAAGCATATAATTTGTATATCCTTTATATAATTGATTTATTTCACCTGTTACAATTGATTTTGTAAAAGTAATTGTATAAGGAATTCAAAATCCACTGAACTGAGTGAAAGGGGGGTTGAGAATCTTGAAAGTGAACTGATAAAAAAAAAAAAAAAAGACATTTTAATACTGACTATACAACTGCATCTCATACAGGAACTCCTCAAAATAGAAGCTCTGCCCAACAACAGATAAGAAACTAATTAGAAATAAAACCTAGTCATGCATTAATCTGGCATCAAGTCATTATGGCTGTGTCAAGGCTGTGCGTCCATTTCAGTTTAAAAGAATTCATATTTTGCTTTTGCTTGTTCTGATAGTTTAAAACGGAATCACCCATCTGACCACCTGAATGGTCTGAAAGCCTTTTTGGAGGGAAGCATAAACCACTTTGTGATTGTGTTTATGTTAAGTAAGAATCACAAATGCATCACAAATCACAGAAACATGTATGCTTGTCTTGTCACCTATAAAGGATCCTTACCTAAAAAAGTGGGTGAAAACAGGTTCAGTACAGTCAAAACAAAAATACAATCAGCACTGAAGAGATTAAGACATACCTTGTTGGAAGATGGTCAGGGTGACTGAGGTGACCAGTTCAAACAGGGCTTTGATTGGGGGGAAGTGGTCTGGTTCGCTGGCAAATATGTGCACCATCTAAAGACAACAATAAGATATCAAAGCAATTTATTTGCTGGATGGTAACACACAACAGGCTGCAAATTACAAACCCCATTTCCAGAAAAGTTAAATTCCCAAAAATGCTATGAAAAACTGAAATCAGTAAGTTGGTAATTCACTTTATTTAACAAACAACGAGGGGGAAACAAAGATCTCAATGACTTAATTATGTTTGTAAAATATAAATAAAATGTAAAAATTAATGCCTGCAACACTCTTAAAAAAGCTGGGCCACAGGCATGTTTACAACTGGGTCACATCACCTTCTTTAAAGCTACTAATTGTTGCAGTTTTACAAGCAGAAATTTTGCCCATTCTTGCTGTATACAAGACTTGAGCTGCTCAACAGTCTGTAATCACTGTTGTCTGATTCTCCTATTCATGATGAACCACAGACAGATCTGGACTGCAGGAAGGCCAGTTAAGCACACAGACTTTATGTCTACAAAACCAGGCTATTGTAACTTATTGTCCTGCTAAAACAGACATGGAATTTCTGGGAGAAAAGGTTGTCTTGATGGCAGCATACAGTGGTGTTCAAAAAAATAGCAGTCCAACACCATTAACTTGATAAATCAAAGTTTTTAGTAGAAATGCTATTTGTACATAGCAAAAAATTTACTTGAAAGTGTAGTAGAGTATTGAAAACAAAACAAACCCAACAATTAGGACATGCATGCCGTTTATTCTGAGTAATCGAAGCATTGATTGAAAGGGGGTTGTTCAAAATAATAGCAGTGAGGAGTTCAATTGGTGAAGTCATTCATTCTGCAGAAGAATGGGTGTCAATTTTGGCCCTTATTTAAGGTAGGAGGGTGGCAAATGTTGCACAGGTTGGTCATAGCGCATTTCCTTCTGAAATATTGGGTAAAATGGGTTGTTCCAGACATTGTTCTGATGAACAGCGTACTTTGATTAAAAAGTTCATTTTAGAGGGAAAAAACATACAGAGAAGTGCAGCAAATGATAGGCTGCTCAGCTAAAATGATCTCAAATGCCTTAAAGTGACAACCAAAACCTGAAAGATGCAGAAGGAAGCGTGGAACTACTGTTTGAATGGATCAAAGAATAGCCAGAATGGCAAAGGTTCAGCCAGTGATCACCTCCAGAAAGATCAAGGAACATCTGAAGCTCCCAGTGAGTACAGAAGATGATTAAGTGAAGCCAATTTACCAGCAAGAACTCCTGCAAAGTCCCATTGTTAAGAAAATGACATGTCCTGAATGGGTTCAAATTTCCCAAAGAACACATTGACTGGTCCAAAGAGAAATGGCTCAACATTTTGTGGACTGGTGAAAGCAAAATTGTTCTTTTTGGGTCAAGTGGCCATAGACAGTATGTCAGATGACCCTCGAGCACTGAATTCAAGCCAAAGTACACTGTGAAGACAGTAAAGCATGGTGGTACAAAACTATCATATGAGGATGTTTCTCATACCATGGTGTTACGTCTATTTATCACATACGAGGGATCATGGATCAGTTTAAATATATCAGAATACTTGAGGAGATCATGTTGCCCTATGTCGAAGAAGAAATGCCCTTAAAATGGGTGTTTTAACATGACAATGACCCAAAACATCTTGGTTACAGACAAACAAGATTAAGGTAATAGAGTGGCCAGCCCAATCCCCTGACTTCAATCCCAGAGAGAACTGGTGGACTGATGTCTGAAACGTGTTTTTTTGAGGCAAAACCCAAAATTGCAGAAGAACTGTGGAATGTAGTCTAATCATCCTGGACTGGAATACCTGTGCAGAGGTGCCAGAAGTTGGTCGACTCCATGCAACACAGATCTTGGAAACAATTGTTATGCCACTAAATATTAGTTCAGTAATTTAAAGTAAAGTGAAACCTCAAAAATTTTCAGTTTATAGATACATTTTTTGAGTTTTTAAAGAAAAATGCTGGCACTGCTATTTTTTTGAACAGCCTAATATTCATTTTTCTTAACTTTCTGTAAAGGATTAACACAAACTGGCTAAATGTTGTTAATGTTTTGATTTAGAATTAAAAGTGTAGTATTTTCAGTGCATTTGCATTTATGGAAATAAAAGTTATTATAATGATTTTGTGCTTTATTCACTTTTTTAAAATCACTGCTATTTTTTTTAACACTACTGTATGTCTCTTATCTCTGCAGATCACCTATGCTGTGGGCACTTATGCACCCCCATGCCATCACAGATGCTGTTTTTTGCACTTTTCATTGGTAACAGTCTGGATGTCTTTTTCGGGCCCAGAGAACTTTCTGTGAACTTTTTGGCCTTTACACACAAAGATTATACCTTAATCTTTTACTGTTGTGAACTGTAAAGGCTGTAAGGGTTTCTTTGCAATATTACGCAAATACACTGACAATTCTCTTACCAGTGCAACCGCTAATTATGGAACCTTACAGACAAGGGGTACTTGTATAAGCTTAGTCTTATTTTGCC
Organism: Trichomycterus rosablanca; assembly: GCF_030014385.1. Lineage (NCBI taxonomy): Eukaryota > Metazoa > Chordata > Actinopteri > Siluriformes > Trichomycteridae > Trichomycterus > Trichomycterus rosablanca. The sequence continues at coordinate 24,171,962 of NC_085996.1, forward strand.
TCTGTTGTAACTTTTTTTAAGTGTTGTGCAGGTGTCACATTCTATTACTTTCTTAATATTTACAAAATACAATTAGGTTTGTCAGTGAGAACACTAAAAATGTTTTTTTTGTACTGTAGTACAATTCTAATTCAAGCTATATAACAAATTACATTTTTAGTTTTTATTGCATTTTTAGAAAGTCTCCCAGCTTTTCTAGAAATTGGATTTGTAATTTTTGTTTACATTACAATTGTATGTACTCTTTCTGTATTAGACTGCGGCATTGTTTAAAAATAACCCAAAGAGCCCCAGCACAGACTTACTCAACCCATTATAATTAGATGCAAATGGTAAATGTCACCAAACTTAATGACATCACTGCATGCAGCTATAGCAACCGTCTGGTTAACTTAGAGGCGACATTTCAGAGGGAATATTAATATAGCAGAACTTGACTTTTGAAGGCTGGATAATTAAAGTATGAATGAATATATAAAGGCACAGTGGTTGATTGTGGTTTCAAAGCCTGGCTCTGCCATGCTACCAGTACAATGGCAGCACTCTGATCCCAGCTTCCAAACAAGGTGGAATATGCAAAAAAAGAATTTCACTGTATTTTAATGTAAAATTCAATTAACAATAAAAAAAAACGTATAATTGGGGGTGTGGCTTGTTTAGAATGAAGCAACCACATTCAAAATATACCACTGAACACAATAAGACGGTCATTAACAAGTGGATAAAATGTGGCACAACAGTGATGTTATCAATAACTGGACAGCCCTCCAAAACTGATAAAAAAAATAAAAATAAAAAAAAACTGGTCCAGCAGGCTGCCAAGAGACTTACAGTATAATTAAAGGTAGGGATGCATCAATAAAAATTTTTCCCAACCGAGTACAAGTACATGTATTTTTGTACTTGCCGATACCGATACCGATACCAATACCTATTGGATCAGATATCTGACATGCTAGAAAACTCGATCCAGTCACCGAACGCTCGGTGAGCCGGTCGGATCGAGTTGTTGGATAGTTCACACTTAGCGATCGAGAGCCGAGTTTTGATCGCCGAGCGAACGCCGAGTTGCTCCCGAGCCGGCAAATCTAGCGCCGACCAGTCGCCGAGCGAAAATCAGGGCAAAAATCGTGTAGTGTGAACTAGGCATAACGCAGCAATGTGCACTAGGCACACGGTATCGGATGTTTAGTATCGGAGCCTCGTTTGCGAGTACGAGTACAAGTTAACGAGCGCAGTATCGGGCAAATACCCGATACCAGTATCGATACTCATGCATCTCTAATTAAAGGAGCTGTAGGAATTTCTGGCTAGTACTGGTTGTGTACTACATGTGACAACCATCTCCCGTATTCTTCATATGTCTGGGCTGTGGGGTAGGGTGGCAAGAAATACAGTACATCCAAGCCCAGCTACATTTTGCAAAAACCTACATCAATTCTGCCAAAAGCACATGGGAAAATGTGTTATGTGTGGTCTGCTATTTTGGCCATAATTCTAAACGGTATGTTTGGCGCAAAAACAACTCTACACGTCTCAAAAAAAACCAAAAAAAAAAAAAAACCACCATACCCACAGTAAAGCATGACGGTGGCAGCAATATGCTTTGGGAGCTGTTCTTGTAATCTGACAAACCTGAAGTCAAGATGTGCCATGGTGATAGACCCCTACCCAAAAATACTGAATACTGATATATAATCAAAGGGTGCTTCAACAAAATATCAGTTTGGGTGTGTAGACTTTGAGTGTGTGTGTGTGTGTGTGTACCTGACGTGTCAGGTCCAGGGCAGAAGCTTGTGGTATAGTGCTGTACATCTGGCCCAACATCTCACTTAACTGAGACACCATTGGAGCAAAGTCATGTAGTAGGGTCTTTACTGATTTCTCAAAGATAGCACACACAGCCTGAGTGAGTGAGTCAGACACACAAAGAGAGAGATTGTTTAATGAAAGAAGGTTTAACACTCTAAAGTGGTTTCTGTAAAGTAAGGTTCAGGTCTTACCTCTACAACCTGTGAATCATTCAGCCATTTACTCAGGACTGTGTGAATGAGTGCAAAGACTTGCTGCAATACCACCACCACCTAAAAACACACAATTACACACAAAGCTTTGAACTTGTACAGCTCTGATAGAATGCTACCTGTCTTCAAAGCCTACGCTACCAGCCATGGTTAACAATCATGAAAAAACATGTTAACATAAAACTTATAATTATTGCTATTACTATTATACATGTGAGTTTATTGCATTAGGAGTTTAACGTCATTTTTTTTTACACATTTTGGGTACATGACAGTACAGGTAGTTACTGATTACACAAGATTCATCAGTTCAAGTTCAATATCAAACACAGACATGGACAATTTTGTATCTCCTATTTACCTGACTCAAGTACTCAATCTGTTAAAATGACCAAAAATGTCTCCCTTATGAATAGTGGTCATTTTATAGGAATGTCACAATATAACTACTGCACTCACTGGGTTGGGGCCGGTTTGGGGTGCGCTGGTTTTGACAGGTGGGGCCGTCTCCCCAGACTCCTCCTCCTGCTGCTTGGTGATGTCCAGTGTAGTAAACAGGTTGGACAGCAGACCCAGGATGTGGATGATAGCCAGTTTATTTGAGGGGTTCGGCTGCATAGACGGCGAGAAGTAGAAAAGAAAAATAAGAATGGTTCCAACATTTCTGTTGATGTGATGTTTTTAAATTATCAGTGATGTTGTGAATCAAATTAATTACTCATAAACACACATTTGAAATATCCAACAACAAATACCAAACATCTCGGTATTTGCAGTTGTATTCAGTGTAAACAAATACAGACAAAATGATTAATCCTTATGTAATAATAATAATAATAATACATTTTATTTATAGGTGCCTTTCATGACACTCAATGTCACCTTACAGTACACAATCAGCAGTAAACACGTAATAAACACTCAACATTAAAATCTAAAATAATAAAATAATCAATCAACATATTTACAATCACAATCACAGTCAACAACACCAAATCAAATACATTTAACAAGAAAAGGATCATTTAAAAAGAAAGGTTTTAAGAGCAGTTTTGCATTCTGCTATAGAATTTAAAGCCCTAATATGAGGGGAAAGTGTGTTCCAAAGTTTGGGTGCAGTGTAAGAAAAGGCCCTGGCACCCACTGTACTAAGCTTAATAGGTAGAATATCCAAAATGTTGAGAAACATAATATGTATATTATGAATGAGTTTCCCACACATGTACTATATGTATATAATGGAACTGTACACTGTAGACATTATGTAGTGGACTGTACACCTGGCACCAAAATGACCATGACCCTGTCGCCGGTTTACCACTGTTCCTTCCTTTGACCACTTTTGATAGATACTGACCACTGCAGACCGGGAACACCCCACAAGAGCTGCAGTTTTGGAGATGCTCTGACCCAGTCATCTAGCCGTCACAATCTGGCTCTTGTCAAACTCGCTCAAATCCTTATGCTTGCACATTTTTCCTGCTTCGTACACATCAACTTTAAGGATAAAATGTTCACTTGCTGCCTAATATATCCCACCCACTAACAGGTGCCGTGATGAAGAGATAATCAGTGTTATTTACTTCACCTGTCAGTGGTCATAATGTTATGCCTTGTCGGTGTATATGCAGCAAAGCATTTAAAAGTACACTTCGTCACTAGACTTGTTCTAGTACAAAAAAAAAATACCAGTTTGTGCTAGCCAATCACTGTAAAGACTCAGTTTAAAAAGTTTGTGCCTCAGCTGTGCTACCAGCCTGGTCAGATACTCAACAGACACTACTGACCGTGTTTGAGGAAGGAAAGAATTTGGTAAGAATTTGGCCACTACGGCTGGGAACTAGGGTTTAAATTCCCAGTGGTGCCACCGGCTGTCAACAGGCTACAGGCCCGGTTATGTGCACAGTGATTCCAGTAAAGCTAGATACACTGCAACCCTGACCAGGACAAAACATGAATATTAAATTATACTATTCACTTAATAATTACAACAGCTACTTTGGCTAATGGCTACAGTGTTTACAACAGTTATTCTGCAATATCTTATTAGCAGTATGTGTGGTAACAGAAACAGTGATGAGACAACACAAACAAAAACAAAAGCACAGAAGTTGATTTTGTACTTGTGTTGAAAGAAACTTCTATACAGGCCTTTAATTACAGCCAATTACAGTAAGCTGGTAGGGAAATATGAGAAATAATAACCTCATTAAACAACCATTAGGTTGTAAATGTTCTTGGTTGCAGCTTGACAACAGCTATGTGATTGGAGAAAAGGGAGACTGAGTCATATCTCCCCTTGCCCAATCATGAAATAAAAACCTAACATCAGCAAACAGTGACTGGAAGAGTTGAACAGGTCATGGAAAAAGCTGCAGATGCACCACTGCAAGTTTACACCATCCACCAAAAAGGGAAAGAAATGTAATATTATATGAATAATATTTATTACATAAAAGAAGCTTTGATTTAAACACAAACAGATTTCTGTGGTCACAGGCTCTTAAATGTGCCTTTTCAACCTTATTTATTTCTTAAAGGAAATTCATCAGTAACCTGTCAAATAAGGACAGACTTGCAAAGTCACTGTTCTTTATTACAGCCACTATAATATCTGCACCTAATGCTGTTCCAGAGGAATTATTGAGGGTGGCTAAAAATAGCCCCAAGAAGCCATTATTTATCTTATCAGAAGGTGTCAGTGTTTTATAGAGCTAAACGAAAGAGCCTGCTCTCGGAGTCTGACGTAATGCCTTCCACTAAAAACCAGACAGACACAAGAGGACTGGCTCTCTATGTAGATGAGAGAGAGAGAGAGAGAGAGAGAGAGAGAGAGAGAGAGAGAGAGAGAGAGAGCGAGCGAGCGAGAGAGAGAGAGAGAGAGTGAGTAACTGTATATATTTGTTCTTTCTTATTGTTATTTTTATTATTTCTCTGTAACTTGCTTTGGCAATACGAATGTCCTTATTCATCATGCCAATAAAGCTTCTTTTGAGTTTGAGAGAGAGAGAGAGAGAGAGAGAGAGAGAGAGAGAGAGAGAGCATGTGAGAAACTCTGATAGCATGAGTGAGGTGTCGAATGCTTGAAAAAGAACACTATAATGTTTATCTTTTTAGTCAAGGTATCAGAATTTGTCTGAGAGGGAAGAAGCTTCTAGAAGAATTCAGGTTCACCTGACAATTCTTCTTACAGTTGGAAAGTGTGAGCCAATGTGCATAACTGATATTCTAAATGTACTACTGGTGCAAATACTGATTATTTACTTTAAATTGGCAGATGTAAAAGAAAGTAAAATTTTGTTTATTAGGATATAACATAACGTCATGTTTTACACTTTGGTTAAATGTATGACAGCTAGGACAGATAGTTACACAAGATTCATCAGTTCAAGTTTAATGTCAAACATTTTATTTGTTTATTTGGATTTTTTAACATCATGTTTTACACACTTTGGTTACATTCACGACAGGAACGGTAGTTACTCATTACACAAGATTCATCAGTTCTCAAGGTTATATCGAACAGTCTTGGACAATTTAGTGTCTCCAATTCACCTCACTTGCATGTCTTTGGACTGTGGGAGGAAACCGGAGCACCCAAAGGAAACCCATGCGGACATGGGGAGAACATGCAAACTCCACACAGAAAGGACCCGGACTGCCCCATCTGGGGATCGAACCCAGGACCTTCTTGCTGTGAGGTGACAGTGCTACCCACTTAGCCACCGTGCCACCCGTCAAACATCGTCACGGGCGATTATGTATCGCCAATTCACCAAACTTACATGTCTTTAGGAGCGGCACAGTGGCACGGAGGGTAGCACTGTCGCCTCAGCAAAAAAATGTCCTGGGTTCCCAGAAGGAGCAGTCTAGGTCCTTTCTGAGTTTGCATGTTCTCCCCGTGTCTCTGTGGGATTTCTCCCACAGTCCAAAGACATGCAAGTGAGGTGAATTCGAGATACAAAATTGTGCATGACTGTGTTTAAAATTAAAGACTTGAACTGATGAATCTTGTGTAACCAGTAACTACCTGTCCTGTCACTAATGTAACCAAAGTGTGTAAAACATGATGTTAAAATCCTAATATAATAATAAATAACATGTCTTTGGACTGTGGAAGGTAACCAAAGCTCCCTGATAAAACCCACATACGGGGGAGAAAATGCAAACTTCACACAGAAGAAACCCTGACTGTCAACCTAGGAATCAAACCCAAAACTACTACACGTACAATTTAAAAAATAAGGCACCCAGGTGGTGCAGCGGGATATTCCACTAGCACACCATCACCTAGTTTATGAACTCCTTGGTTCTAAACTCAGTGTTTCCACCAATCGGCTGGGCGCCATCTGGTGGGCGTAATTGGTGCCTGCAGCAGATACTAATTGGCCACTGTATCTGCAGGGTGGGGGCCGGACTATGTGTGGGTGGGTGGGTCTTCATACGCTGTGTAAGGTCCCTGATTGGCGGAAGAGACGCCTGTGCAGAATGCAGTGGGGAGGAGAGGAGGGCTGTACACGTGTCAGAAGAGGCGTGTACAGGGACGTGCTCTCCTTGGATGCAATCTGGTATCTCTCAGCAGTGGAAGAGAAAATTGATTGTGCTAAATCGGGAGGAATAAATAAATAAATAAAAGCATCACCCAAAACAAAACTCTTAATTAAAACGTAACAGTTCTTCCAACCGGTCCCTCAATCAATTTTAGCACAATCTGGGATTCTCTGCTTCGTTATATACAGCAATACGAGACAATTGCTACTGAACTTGCACAAATTCCAACAAGAGCAAGCAAATTCAGCTGAGTAAATAACAGATGTAAGTAATGATGATGTCGTTTATATTTTTTAACATTGTGCTAGATTGAAAATGCCACTAGCACAGAATGAAACAAAAGATTTGCAAATGACTATGCAGCTCAGTAACAGCGGCAGCAGCATTACAATACACAAATATAATATAAAATGATAAACAGATCACAATGCACTGAACTGACAGAAAAAAAAAGAATTTTATTTTAAGAAAAATTCACATGGAGCTTAGTGTGACTCTTCATGCTCAATACAGCTCTGTGTGGCAACCCAACACTGGGAGGTGATGAGAAGTGGCCACAGATTAAACGTGTCGGAGGGGGCGTTTGGTGATAACACAGATAAGATATCCCTAAGTTTTAGTGCGTGTTGGTGTGTGAGAAACATTGTTTCATTAGTTTTAGCTTAGCTGATGACGCATTGCTTCTGGAACCCAGTGAAATACAATCTGGTCCCACTGAGAAATGTTCCATAGTCATACGCACAACACATACACAGGTCTGTTCACATGGAGCAAGGCCAGAGCAGGATTAGGATAATCAACATACACAGACCACTTATGGTATAAAAAGGCAGCAACATGAGAATTTCTTCCCCTGTACATTCAAAATTTAATAGCTGGTCCCAAGTTCTAGGTCAATTTTCCACACAACCGAAGGAGAATCCAAGTCACAATGATAAAACTAATTTACATTTTCAGCATTTAGCAGATGCTTTTATCCAAAGTCACTTACAGTACTGTGACAGTATACTGTCTAAGCTAGAGATGGGACGATCGATCGGCTATGTATCGGCCGATCGTCGATCGCATATTTTTAATAAAAATCGGCCGATATTTTTCAAATGTAGGCGATTTTGAGAGCCGATTGCAAACGGCTAAAGAAACAGTTTATGGTCTTCGGCTGTATGTGCGGACAGAAAACATGTCGTCAGTCTGGCAGTTTTTTACCGTCAATGAGACGAACTCATCCAGGGCATTTTGCAAAATTTGTAAAACTAATGTGCCTCGTGGAGGAACCAAAACAAAGAGATTTAACACGACTAATCTAATACGGCATTTGAGAGTACACCACGCGGCTGAATACAGTGAGTATCAGAAAACAGCAGAGCTAGCACGGGAAGCTAGCACAAAACAAATAACCCAGAAAACCGTGCAAACCACATTTGACCGGTACGAAAAGTACAGCGGCAACAGCCAAAAAGCTAAAGGAATCACAGCCAAAGTGATGGAATGTATAGCGCTAGATAACCAGCCCTTCTCGGTTGTAGAAGACATGGGATTCTGCCGCTTAATATCCCACTTGGATCCACGCTATTCCATCCCTAATAGAAAATACTTCTCAGAAGTCGCTCTTCCCGAGCTGTATCAAGCGGTTTACACCCACATAGACCAACTTCTAAAAAATAACATAACATCACTGAGCTTTACAAGTGATATATGGAGTTCCGACGTCAGTCCCACCTCCATGTTAAGCTTAACAGCTCAGTGGATTGATCAAGACTTTGATCTACAAAGCGCCGTTCTGCATGCGCGAGAGTTTACAGGCTCTCACACAGCTAGTGCTCTGATGGCAGAGTTCGACAGCATGTTTCAGCTGTGGTCAATTCCAAAAAGTAAAATACATGTCATCTTAAGAGACAATGCACGAAACATCACAAAAGCACTGCAAGATGCTGAATTACCAAGTTTGCCGTGCATGGCTCATTCAATACAGCTAGTAGTGAATGAAGGGGTTTTGTCACAACGCAGCATCAGTGATATTGTGGCAAGTGGAAGACGGATTGTTGGCCACTTCAGACACTCACCTCTGGCTTATTCACGCCTTCAGAGTATCCAAACTCAGCTGAGCCAACCTGTAAAGAGGCTTCAACAGGATGTTCCGACAAGATGGAACAGCACCTATTACATGTTACAGAGCCTACTGCAACAAAAACATGTGTTGGGTGTTTACGGAGTCGAATATGATCTGCCGGCCGCCTTCACTGCAAATCAGTGGGGGGCTAATTGAAAACATGGTGTCGTTGCTCTCCCCATTCGAAGAGCTAACTAAAGAAATCAGCGCTTCCACTGCTACCGCTGCTGACGTGATACCCTCCATCAGAGCCTTAAAACGTTTTCTCCAGAAAACTTCTGAAAACGATCATGGTGTCAAAACATCAAAAACTACCCTTTTGGAAGCAACCGAGCAGCGATTCAGCACCATAGAGGCAGAGACCCTTTATAGTGTGGCTACACTCCTTGACCCGAGGTGAGATGGGGAAATAACTGTTTAAATAGCATTTTGAACTAAATTCTGCCCTTTTATGCCTGAACATATACAGAAAAGAGTTGATATTATTTATTTTATTAGCCAGGTTTAACGTTTACCGTATGTGTTCTTTTTAAATGCCAGATACAAGGACCGTTATTTCTCCGGTGAATTCAAAACACAAGCAAGAGAGCAGCTCATGGATGTGTTGAGTGCGCAAACAAAAAGGGAGCCGTGTTCTGGTGAAGAAATGCCAGGACCAAGTCAGATAAACACAGACAAGCCAACAGAAAAATCACAAATAGATTCCTTGTCTACAATGTACAGTGAAATACTGGAGGAAAGCATGAAGGTTCATGAGTGCAACAGTCCGATCGCATCCCAAGTGCATTGCTATCTTTCAGAAACTACCATCCCACGGAGCGCGCAGGCACTAGCGTATTGGAAAAGCAACAAGACCCGCTTTCCCGCTCTTGCCGAAGCCGCTCGAGCCTACCTATCTGCGCCGTGCACAAGCGTGGATAGTGAAAGATTGTTTAGCTTTGCTTCAAATATACTGACTGAAAAGAGGAACAGACTGTCATCCCAAAAAGCTGAGATGTTACTCTTTGTAAAAAGAAATATGCCCTTAAAGTTTAACTTTAAAAAGCAGTAAGTCCATTGGGCAGACGGGACTTTTCCCCCTTTATAACAGACCCAGTTGTTTAGTTCTAACGTTCCATATTTTATATAGCTGCTTTTATGTTTTATGTAAAATCAATTTAAGACTTTGTGACGCTATGCCAAAAACATTTGTTTAATTTGCTGTTTTTTTAATAATTCAATATCTACATTTATTGGTTGTAGTTTTTCGTTAAAATAACCCAGGGTCTAAGTTTAATGTAATTGACTGTTTTTTAAATAATTAATGGTTTTAATTTATTTGTTTGATTTACTGTTTTTTCGTTTTATTAAAGGCAACGTTTAATTATTGAAGTATTGACTGTTTAATTTACTGTTTAAAACAATTTGAGTTCGTTTTAAAACTATTTACTATAAGATCAACATTTTTCGTTTTAAAATAACCCAGTTTGAGTTTAATGACTGCAGTTTTGACTGCATTTATATAATTCACTTTTTTCGTTTTAAATTAATTAATGCTCTTAAAATAATCATTGCAGTTTTGACTGCATTTATTTAATTCACTTTTTTCGTTTTAAATTAATTAATGCTCTTAAAATAATCATTGCAGTTTTGACTGCATTTATTTAATTCACTTTTTTCGTTTTAAATTAATTAATGCTGTTAATATAATCATTGCAGTTCTGACTGCATTTATTTAATTCACTTTTTTCGTTTTAAACTAATTAATGATCTAAATATAATCATTGCAGTACTGGCTGTATTTGTTTAATTTACTTTGTTTATTTACTGCTAATTTTGTTAAAGATATTATGCTGTTTCACATAAGTTTGTAAAAAAATGGCCAAAAACCAGTTTAGACCATGTTTCATGTCTTGCTTGCGCTAAAAATAGAATGTTGCCAGGCGTGGCATATAGCCCCGCCCGCGATCGGTATCGGCTATCGGCCGATCGCGTTGAAAGGAGATCGCGATCGAAATCGGCCTCAAAAACGCTGATCGGTCCATCTCTAGTCTAAGCAGTTGAGGGTTAAGTGCCTTGCTCAAGGGCCCAACAGTGAAAACCTGGCAGTGGTGGGCTTGAACCAGTGACCTTTTGATTACTAGTCCAGTACCTTAGTGACTGCATTATCAATACAAATTAATACAAATATTATTATAACATATTAGCTGGCACATAAACTCATAAACAAAATAGTGCCACTAGCACCCTCATCCAAAGCATGCAGAGAAACAGATGGACTACAGTCAGTAATTGTAGAACTACAAGGTGCTTCTATATGGTAAGTGGAGCTGATAAAATGGAAAGTGAGTGTTGAAACAAGGAGGTGGTTTTAATGTTATGGCTGTGTGTATATGACAAATAAAAACATTCCATCTGCCCTATATTGTCCCTATCCTTGTGACATGACTTACATTTGGGGGGAAAAAACATGGCACACACTAGCCACCACCCCAGACAAGAAAGGTGCGTGTTATTTTTTTAGTTTGTCTGTGTATATAGTGTCAGAAATTGTGACACTACTAACCAATCAGCAGCAGTCAGTGCTGTTAGCCCTAACTCTGAAAACCACTACGTCCCGTCAGAGCCTAATTTAACAGCTACTGAAACTAAAAGCCAGTACTGAAAAAGTAAAGCTGCAAATGTCTGGTACCAACTGGTACTCTGTGTAGCAAAGCAGGATTTTGTAGGGACGTTAATAACAAAGAAACAGAAACGTCAAAGAACAAACAGCGATATTTATTTCCGTTCATGCTATGCCAGGGCTTTAAAATACTGTTCCAGTATTCTATTAATTCTATGCTAATATGTCTATGGTTGTTCTTACCGTCTCTTGGGACAGTTTTTCCAGCTGCTGGATGTAGGGTGTGATGAGAGAATGGAGGTTACGCAAAATCTCCTCCACTGGCAGTGCGGACAACAGAAAACCAAGGGCTTGCATCAGCCACATACACTGACTCGTCTAGAGAGTGAGAGAGTGACAGAGTGAGTGATTTTATAGTCAACAGTGGAGATTTGCAAAAGTATCGAAGAAAGTGACTGACCTTGTGGATCTGTTTAATAAGTACTTCCTGCAGCAGAGAGAGGAAGAACATGAAGAAACAGACAAATAAGCAATAATTAGCCTCTCTTGGTACATGTGATATAGTCAAACAGACCACTCACAAACTTCAGTTATTTGGAAAAGCCCAATCAATCCCACATGCCTACATTTCCTATTTTTTATTTATGTGTTTTCTCCCATTTTCTCCCCAATTTTAATGTAGTCAATTTGTCTTCCGCTGCTGGGGGATCCCTGATTGCAGTCGAGGTGGGTATATTGCTGCTCACGCCTCCTCCAACCCGCGCTCAGCCCTTTGCGGAACCCTTTTTGCACTCTGCACAGGTGCCTCTCTATCTGCTAATCAGGTCCTTACACAGCGTTTGAAGACCCCACCCACACAGTCTGGTCATCCCGCCCTAGCAGAAACATGTCTGCTGGAGGCACTGTCAATTATGCCGCTAGATGGCGCCCAGCCGACCGGTGGCAACGGCACAATCCTACATTTCCAATGACTATTATTTTGCTTACATATGTAATATCTTCCCCTTATTACATTATCCCAAATTGAATATATCCAAGGCGAAGTATGTAATGTGCACGCTAGCACACACTTCCTCCGTGACATGTGAAGCTGCTGACCACTTCTTTACACTGACCAGAAGTGGAATCTTACAGGGAGCCCCAAAAAGCATGGAAAAATCATCCTATGCTCTGTGTATTTCTTTATTGTACTTGTCAGAGCCTTGAGCAGAAAGTAGAAGTCAGTGTTTCTCTTTGCTCTATCAGACAGTTTTGTCTATTGAGCGCTCAGTCAAGCTGGTAGCACCGCTGAGACATTAACTGATTAACTGAATGAATGTTTAAAATATGTTAATTGTTTTTATTGCACTTTAAAATACAGTATGCATTAGCTGCTATATGTTTTATTGTTCATATTGCATTTTTTTTTACATTTATTCAATGTAGTTTTTGATCACTTGATGAAACTGTACACTGTGAGCTTAAAAACCTGGTCCTAAAACTTTAAGAAAAGTCATTTGTATTGTAAACACATGTAATTTTAAAACTACATTTAATCCCTGTATAACAGGGCTGTTGTAGGTTTCTTTCATAGAAAAACTTGTTAATGTCAACAGGAAAGACAAAGTAATAGCCATTAATACTATTGCTACAACTGTCAGCTTAAATTTCAAGCTAACGGCAGCGCTAACTGTGTAAATGCTCATTTCAGTCTGCATGCATTACCTGTGAGACAGCAACTATGTTGTTAGCATAGGGTGGCAGATCATATTTGCACTCTCGGCAGATCTTCTTCAGAGTAGAAACACTGGAGATAGACAGGTCTGGATTCCCTAAAGCCTGCAACACCAGCGGCAGCACACTGCTCAGCATTACTGGGTGATCAGCTAACCACTCTGCCAGTGCTCCTACAGAGAAACAGCAATATAGAGGAGGAAACAAAGAAGAAGCATTTCACATCTGCCAAATTTGATTATGACAAACAAGCAACAACGGCCAGCCACATCCAAACTCGCCCACCTATTAATCATATCTATAGCAGTATGCAAATGTGAAATCATTAAACACAACCACCAAGTACTGGAATTTTGTGCAAGTGTTAATGGTCAGTTATTTTATATTTAACATTCAAAAGTTAAAGGGAATCATGAAGGCCGCTCAGGTGGCGCAGTGGTAAAAACACACTCTGGAACCAGAGCTGGGATCTCGAATACATCGCATCGAATCCCAGCTCTGCCTGCCGGCTAGGCTGAGCAGCCACATGAACAACGATTGGCCTGTTGTTCAGATATGGGAGGAACTAAGCCGGATGGGGTCTCTCTCTCATGACTGGTGCAATTACGATTACAATTACAATCCTCTGCTGGATGATTCATGGCGCCTGCACAGAGATGAGAAAAGAGTGCTCTCAGGGTGTGTCTCTCCGTACACAACGCTGAGCTGCACTGCACTCGTCAAAGTGTAGGTGATAAGATGCATACGGCTGCAGCCCACGTGTCGGAGGGGGCGTGGGTTAGCTTCGTTCTCCTCAATCAGAGCAGGGATCGGCATTGGTGGAGAGGAAACATGACACAATCAGGCAACTGGACACGCTAAACGGGAGCAAAAGGGGAGAAAATGCATAAACAAAAATATAAAAAGAAAAGGGAATCATGAAGGCCAAAGCAAGATCTGAACGACCAATACCTCTCAGCTTTAACTGCTGTTATACAGACAAAACCGGAAAGGCAATGACGTCACCATTAAACATGAGTTTAAATGTGATTGGTTAATTCTGAACATAGCCACATCCCTCAATTATAAGAGGGTGTGCACACACATGCAACCTTACTATGTTAGTTTTAAGAAGGAAATAAATCAATCACCCTTTATACTCCCATTAGTGACCTTATAGGACAGTGCAAGATCTAGAACATAGGAACTGGTCTAAACCAGCTAGAACTGGGTTTTGAAGGTCATACAACGTAATTAACGCACTTCTTGTCATGTACACCACATTCCAGTAGCATTCAATTGTAGCAGTATTCTTGGAACACTGGGATATGACTACTACACATTCTTAGTAGTAATTCATTATGTATTAATACTTCTAGTGTATGTTAGCATTGTTTCTCCCACACTCCATATACAAACCTATAGTGAACATGACTGTGTCTGCGAGCTGCACGTTGTTGATGCTGATTCGGGGAATGAGGCCAATCAGGCCTGGAATGACATCAGAGTAGTTCACATCTATCGTTTCTGCTATGGACTGGAAACCATACAGCAGCGCCTCTGTATGCTGGTGAAAGAAAATAAATGTGAGCACAAACCAGCAAGAAATGCGTACCCAATAAAAACCTATGTTGATGCAAGTTAGATTGAACAACATCAAGCATGATTTGAAAGATGTGTTTGTGTATATATGTCAGTATTTTTGTGTACTTTCTGACCTGCCAGGATGTTGGCTGCTCTACATTGGTAAGCAGTCTGCCTAGCTTGTCATACAGGTTACTAAGCAGCTCGGCACCCAGCATTTCATAGACGTACATCAGTGTGTCAGATATGTCAACCCTGCAACACAGTCGGACAATTAACAAAAAAATATTCTCTTTTGCCCTTGAAGGCACATTCGCTTATGTAAGACATCTCTCACAAGGTCCTGGGCTGTCTTATTAAAAGTTGTCTAAAATTCTGCCGAGTAGTCAATAATACGTCATTGTCATTTCTTTATGAAGCCTACAAGGTCACATTTAAATTAAGTTAAAACCCAAAAGTGGCATAGGCATACATTCCCTTTCTAACAGCAGTGTTCTGTGTTTCTGTTTTCAAGATTTCTCTCACACTGCAAACACACCTATAGATTCTGAACTGTTCTTTCTCATCGGAGGACCAGGAGGCGTACTCTTCGTCAGAAGGGAACTGAGCTTTGTGGAGCAGCACATCCACCAGCTGGAAATAAACGGGCCTGTATACCTGCAGATACACCACCTGCTTCTCTGCCTCAAATGACATGATGTCATCCTGTGAAAAACACACACACATACACACACATTTTCAAAAACAGGGATAAAAGACATGGTGAAAAGTTTTTCCAGCTCTTGTTGAGATGTTGGACTTTAAACTTACAAAAAGCTTTTTCAAAGAATTTAAAAAACAAAAATGTTTTTGCCCATAATAGTTTGCATTTTGCATTTGTTTTTAACCTAGCCATGGGGGGTACATGTATTAGTACCTGTCCCAAGCCCGAATAAATAAGGAAGATTATGTCAGAAAGTGCATCTATAATAAAAACTGTGCCAAATCAAATATGCAGATCAAAATTTTAATTTACATACTGGATCGGTCGAGGTCTAAGTTACCATGAACTGCTGCTAGTAATGCTGGTCAGCAGGATACCGGTGGAAACTATGCTAGTGTTGAGCTGAAGAGGAAGAAGGGGGGAATGAGTGCTCTACAGTAGAGAGAGGTAGAACGGTAGAAAGGTGGTTTTGAGAGCTGGATGAACGAAGGACATACAGGTGGTTGGGGTGACACACGGGGATGTTCAGTTTAGGACAGGGCAAAATGGACACAAATGTTCCGCTGTGGAGACCCCCTAACAAGAGCAGCCCAAAGACAGAGAAGAAGTAGTTCGTATTTGTTTTAGCATGCATCTGGACTACATATAATTTGCCAAAGTAGAGTCTTTGAGTAAATTATTTACTTATTTGATATATGTACTCCTCTCTGTGGTGCAGCACTACAAATTTAGTAATAATTTAGTTATTATACATTTTGTTGTTGTTTAATAATGTTGTTTAGTAATCCTACAAAACAGCAGCTCATGCCTTAATCCTAAAACATTCCTTAATGAACAAATGCAGATAGAAACAGACTTTCTGAAATCTTCTGACAACAAACATTTATCTTTTGCCCAAAAACCCAGCTGTACAAACATACTGAAGCACACCGAAGTTGAAAACTTACTTGCAGAGTGTACCAGAAGGTGAGGGTGAGCGAGCTGGTGGTCTCATTGACAGGGTAGTGTCCCGGGATACCAGTGCAGAACATGATCATGTTGACCAGTGCCAGGAAACTTTGCCAGTGCTCCACCTGCTCTAGCAGTGCCCTGTAGAAATGCACCAATAAAAAAGCACATCACAAAAAGGTCATCACAAACTGCTACTGGAAAAAAAGAAACTGACAAAATGAAGATTGTTTGTTCGATTCTTAGTCATAGCTGCTATGACTTATCATTGCTGAATAAGGTTCCATCGTTAAAAAGTTAAAGTGGGGGTTAAGAATTTATGAAAATTCAGGCAGCAACATGTGGAACCAGCAAGATTAGTTTTAGTGATAAAATGTAAATAGAATGCCCATATATTTTTAAATAAATTATTTAAAACAGAGCTCATAGGTAACAGGCAATATGTTTCGCTTATGCCAAGTTCACACTACACGACTTTCCAAGTTGTCAGGTCGCTGTACAGTTCACACTACACAACTGGATCTCTTGTAATCGGGAGTCTTTCAAGTCGGTGTGGTTTTCACACACGACTGATCGGCGATAGGGGTTTTCACACGACACAATCTATCACCAACTGGAATCGCAGACAAGCTTGTCTGGTCTCCCAAACTACGTTTTGTCACGAAAACAAACGCAAGAAGTGACGAAAGGTTTAATGATACCAAGTCCAAAAATGCACATCAACAAGAAGCGAGCGATAAAATTTTGTGCGCTGTGCAGACTAAAATCAAGGAGAAAAAATAAATGAATCTGAGAGGATTTGGCTACGTGAACAGCATGGATTGTTCTATAATGAGTTGGAGGTTAATAAATATTTTTTGCAATGCAATGTTGGTGTTATGTTTTGTAGAGAATGATAAGGTCAGAAATACTGTAAAACTTGTGTGTGCACCGATGTATTCTGATATAAACTATATTATGCTCCTGTCCCACCTTTTTACATCTCCTCCCTGCATTTCCCCTCACACCGTATCTTGGTTCTCATGGGCTGTTCAACATAGCACTCATTGCCAGTTGGGCGAATCAGATCCAGATATTTGAAATGCTAGATATCTCTCTTCAATCGCCAAGTTCACACATGGCGATTGAGAGCCGAGTTTCGATCACCGAGCGAACGTCAAGTTGCTCCCAAGCCGGCAAATCTAGCGCCAACCAGTCGGCGAGCGAAAATCAGGGCAAAAATCGTGCAGTGTGAACTAGGCATTAGTTTGCTTTGTTATTTGCCTTCCTTGAACTTATATTATATTATATGCAGTAGTGGTCTAAAAGGTCTACAGCTATGTAATTCGGTCTGCAATATATTAGAGTTAAAGGAAAACAAATACAGACATGGACGATTCAGGTAGAAATAAACCACTAATAATAGCTAGATGGGTAAACTAATCCCATCTAAATATGGCTTTACTGGTTCTACAATAATGTCCATTCTTTGAAGCATAAAGATGGCAAAAATCCACTTTTACGTCTTCAGAACTTTCCATACAGCTTTATCCATGTTAAAATCTGGTGCCTGGAAAAACCACAGAAAGCGCTCGCCTTCATTCTACAGTTTATCAAACCACTGAAGCTGCTTCAAATTTGTTGGCTATAATAGGATCATGTAATACAATTATTTAACCTAATCATTTTTTGACCACATGGTACCTAAACTATTATGAATACACGCTGGGAAACAGGAGGTGGGTAAAGGCATCCCTGGCTTTGTCCAAACATAATTCATTCAAGGTAAGTTGATTAAATTATACAGTATAGATGCTTTATTTGCTTAGGGGTCCATTTTTGCACTTCTAACAGCAGTTTATGCATTCCCACACAGGCCTTTGATAAATAAAGTTACCAACGATTCTGTGGACGCAGAGGCGGGGTGTCAAAACATGGTCGAATATTTTCTAAATTTACATTCAACCATTAAGGTAGGCTGTGCTGTGTACTGTAGCTTCCATTTAGTCACTTTCTCCACCCACTGCATTGTTCAGACAGTAAATTACATCACATCTATTATTAGGACAGTTACAACTACACACTAGTGCCCTTGTTTCGAGTTCTACTCTAAGTCTGGACAGTAAAGCTGAAGAGATTGAATACATTTAGTCTACAGTCAGGACAGCTGATTCAATACCATCCCTAATGAAAAATGCTTTGGATGTTTTACACACATTTACACATGCGCACAGTATGAAATGGTATTTCAACAGTCATGCCTACAGCCAAACCAGTGTATGCCATGTTGTTTTTAGTCTGTGTGTACCTGGAGTGGTTTTCTCCCAGGGAGACAGCGATTCGGCAAATCCCATGGGATGTTTCCATATCCCCATTCTGTACGGCTTCTCGTAGCTGCTCCTGAAGCTGCAGCACTTGTGGAACCAGCTTCAGCAAAGTGTTTACATATCTGAAAGACAAGCAGAACCAATTTAGTTTGTTTTATTTACCCTGCTGGGTAAGAACCCTTTACAGGACCCACCTGATACCAGAACAAAGTCTAAAAATAAATCTGATCTTTTGATCTGGGACAGAAGAATTTGTTTTGTTAATTCTCTTTAACCTGTATTTAACTGAGTTAAAAATACTAAGTAATGATTTTTAATGTTTAAGCTGGCTAACTTGATTATATTTTTTTTGTTTGTTTATTTATTTGTTTAACGCCATGTCAACACAGTGGTTACATCCATGTCAATCTTTAAAATATTTATATTTTAAATATATTCCATACTTATAATTTATTTATTTATTTATTGATTAGGATTTTAACGTCATGTTTCACACCTTGGTTACATTCATGACAGGAACGGTAGTCAATGGTTACACAAGACTCTTCAGTTCACAAGGTTATATCAAATACAGTCATGGACAATTTAGTATCTCCAATTTACCTCACTTGCATGTCTTTGGACTGTAGGAGGAAACCGGAGCATCGGGAGTAAACCCACGCAGACACGGGGAGAACATGCAAACTCCACACAGAAAAAACCCAGACCGCCCCACCTGGGGATTGAACCCCATGTTTATAAAATATTCCACAATAGGCAGGTGAGTTGGTAACAGGTAAGGGTAATATAATTGGGTTTAAAAGGAGGATCCACCAAAGACTCAAAAATAAGTGTGGCTCACTAATTTATAATTAACTTTATAAGAGCATTGCTAATCAGCTCAAAAAAAAAAAAAAAAAAAAACATTTCTCAATGCAAGACTGAAAGAAATTTAGGTATTTCACCATCTACTACAAATAATATTGTAAACAGATTTAGAGAAAAAAATAACATTAAGCATAAAGAATATCTATTAGGCTAGGAGAGATCAGGTTAACCTGTTAATATTGGTATAAATTACTGAAAGTAACTAAGATGGTGTTTTAAATGACTGCTCGTTGAATTGCTCATTCTATACATTCATTTTTAGTCTTTTTCTGACATACTATTGGTGGATTTTAGATGAGCCCCATAGCAGTGGTCACACTTTAAACAAAAAAATCAAAAATCTAAGCCTGAACTTTTGTCACCTGCCTTTGTTCGCAGCACAACTAAATCAGCTGCTGGTGAGCACATTTACCGGATTCACAAAAATTGCATTAACTAGCTCAGTAATAATCTGTAAGTTCTGGAATTTTGGAAGTCATCTAATTATGTATGTCAACAGCATACTTTGATATTTATTTACTTATTAGCTTATTAGGATTTTAACATCATGTTTTGGCATACTGTGATAAACTGGAGTATGTGAACAAAGCATGTTGAAAATCTGATAAAACCATTTATATTTTCACCTGCAAAGTTATAAAGCCCATTTATATCCTTATTTAGGCACTACACAGTCTACAGAACTAAATTGTGATTTTAAAAAAATTATTAGATTATTTATGAGTGAAACTCTGTGGATGAGCTAATTGGTCGAATTAGGTTATTTGCAGGTATCCAACTACTCTGCACATGTAAACAAAGTGAACAATTGCCATAGTAACTTCTTGCTGTTGTAACATTTCTCGTAATCATTAGTGATGCAGCTTCACTGGTCCCTTCAGCACCCTTAAATGTTCAGGTTTCTTCATGATTTCATTAAGGCAACAAGTTCTCACAAAAACAAAAATGTTAACAAGGTACAAACAGCAGGGAACACCAGCAACTACCTCATTATCTTGAGCTTCTTCAGCACATCTGCTGCAAATGTCTTTGTCTGAGTGACTGTTCTAATGACGCACCAAACTCAGAAGTCTCTTGTTACCACAACTGATAGTCTCTGACAATGTAGTGTAATTATGTGGAAGTAAGATTTCAGTACCAAGACTGAAACATTTATCTTTCAGTAATCAGGATTTAGCTGAATGCTTCTGTGAACCTAATAACACTCATTAAGATCAAATGCAAAGCTTGCTAAGCTTTTTAATGAGCTGCAATAAAATGTTGTTTGAAAGTGCAGATTGTGCAAGCTCCGATTTAACATTTATTCATTCATTTAACTGATTTATTCATTAGTAACTGATTCACTCTGTTCAGGGTCACCGTGCACCTAAATCTATCCTGAGAAAACACTGGATGTAAGGCAGGAAATACATCCTGTGCAAATCAATGAATCAATCACTGCAGTATCACATACCTCTCTCAATAGGCAATTAAAAGCAGACAAAACAACTCAAGACATGCACTGAAGAAGCAGGATAAAAAAAAAAAAGCACCTAGAGGAAACTCAGAATAACAATTAACATTATGTGTAAAGATTTAGCACCGTTTCTTGCTTTTTTTTTCCTAATGCATTTAAAAGAATTGCATTATGCTGCAATTATACTTCTAAACCTGATGTATGTGGCTGGTTACTATGCACCATGAGGTGGTCCTAGCAAGCCTACAGCAATTCAGTTAGCAATCGGTTAGTCAAAATGTCCAAGATGTCGAAGTCTAAAGCAGCTAAAAACACTACCCAGTGAACTCCCAACTCCCAACCAATTCTGTGGGGGTCAAAACACAGACGAGTATTTTCATTTTTGAGACGTAGCCTCGCACTGTCGCTGGATGTTTTAGGTTTACATTCAACTATTAGGGTACGCTGTGCTGTGTATTGTAGCTTCTATTTATTCTATCGTTCGGTTTTTGAGTGTAATTTATGACTGCAGTGAAATGTGGCACTTTAAAAAAAAAATCTGTAAAACCGTGAAATTAGACACATTTTCCCATGAATTTGGTAGGGCCCTACCTATGAGGAGTGTCGGATAGGTTTTAACATAAGACAAGTAAGAATAAGCCCTTTAAATCTTTGACATACTGAGAAACTATTATTCAGTATCTACAGACTAGATACTGGGCTTAATACCTGTAGCCTCATCTTCCTGCTAACCAGCCACTGTTATAATGCCTGTTTGTCTGTCTGCGCTTTTCTGTTCATTTCATTGTCTACATGTTTTGCTCTCTTTCTGCTCGCTCTGAGAAAACAATGCATTTAAATCAGTAAAGCCTAGATTGGGTTTCTAATGTTGACCTTACACACTTAAATTAAACCTGCTATTTGCACAGCCACACACACAGCACTCCTCCATCTCTGTTACTCCCCAACTCCCTCCCCCTAAACCCTGCAATTATCTTCAGATGCCAGGAGACAGACGAGTTGCCAGGCAACTCGGTATTTGGTTATACCGAGAGGAGAAATAACAGTGGAAGAAGAAGAGCGCAGACACCAAAAAAGTATAAGAATAAAGTCTTGGAAAATGAACAGCTTGGCATTCGTATGACATTTGAAATCCATTAAACAGCCTTTTAAACACAGGAAATGTAACACGGGGGCATTTGGAAACTGAAAAATTGATAACAAGCACCTACTGCCGCCAAGTCTGGTCCTACGGCGTCACAAGTTCCATCTGTTACGCTACAGCTCAGAGTGTGTGATCGTACGCATGTGTTTCAGAACCCCACTGGGATTAAAAGCAGTCATTCTGGTCTCTCTGAGAATTGGCAAAGCATGTTTGCTGGTTTAAAAAACAACATTAAGGTTGTGGTCCAGTTTGTCCTGTGTTTTGCTTAAAAATGCACATAGATCATCTCTTTAAAAGAAGGTGGAGAGAGCAGATCATGTTTTGTCTGCTTCAAACTAAGTCAGTTTTCCAATATAGCACACAAACAGCAACCTAATCAGATGGCACCACAGGTGAGTCTAATCAAGCTAATGATACCTGCCAATTTTCAGATGCAGAAATGAAAATAAACAGCCCAGATGCAGCTCAATTACATGTGCAGTCAGTGAATTGCTATGAAGAAATTCATTAACATTTAAAACAAGACATGATCAGGATACAAATTGCAATCAAGGCAATTACAATCAGCCTAGGGTGCTTGGGTGGCGCAGCAGTGCTGGCAGCCGCCGACCGGGCGTTTCCCGGTGAAATCGGTTCTGCCACGACCCTGATGAAAATAAAATTAATTTGAAAGACCAGCCTACTGTAACAACACTGGAATATTCTCTTTATACAGTGATGAGCTTAAACATTAGGACCAACTCCCAAAAATGCACATGCCAGTGCCAAATTCATAAAATCTGTGCAAGTCACGGTCAGGGATGTATTAAATGTTGGGCTGATGGCAGTTACTCGTAGTAAACGTATATGATCAGCATAAAGACCTGAGTGACTTTTTGTGAGAGTCAAATCTTTATGGCCAGATGACTAGTTAAAAATATATCTGAAATCGCAAGGGGTGCTCACAGGTAACTGTGGTGAGTACCTACCGACAGTGGTCCAAGGACAAACAAGCCACCACCTGCCAAGTTGTTGGGCAGCCAAGACTCACTGATGCCAAAGGACATGAAGGCAATTGTGTCTGTTACATAACAACAGAATGGCTACTGAGGCTCAAATCACAGATCATTTTTATACTGTTAATAAAGTGAATGTGTCACAATGCAGAGAGCACTAAACGCTTTGGTGTATGGTGCTGCGTAGTGGCAGAGTAGTCAAAGTGCCTATGCTGGGACTCACTGGCCCATGCAAGACGCGCTGTTAATGTTGTGGTACTAGAGACCATAGGGCTCTTTCAGATGTCTTATGAAGTCTATGTCTCTGTAGGTGATGGATGTTTTAGGAGCATTTAAGACAGGTGGGTTGTGTTACATTATTGCTTAGACAACATGAACTGCTGTTTGTTGAAGACCAAAAAAAAACCCAACTAAAAGCACTAAGTGTGGCCAAAACATGAATATGTTTACAACATATTAGTTTTAAAATAGATTTTACTTATAAGTTATTGCAGCTTTATGTTTCTTTTTCAGCATAAAACATTGCTGACTAAACTTGCTGTATCAAGGTGCACATGGTGTAGTATTTGGGACACTGCAGCTATCTTAGGCACACTGTATAGTAAATAAAATGTGGTTTGAAGCACAGCCCTAGGATGGCTGGATAAAGCAGCGTCTACTTTCTGATCTGTGTTTCTTCACTTGCAACTTCACAGGGCAGCCTTGCTCATTAACAGTGCTGCATTGAACAGAAGGTCTGTCCTACTTCCTGCACTACGCCAGCCCATCTGTCATCCATTGTTTGTATGACTCTTTTGTTTCTGCATTCACAAAAAGAAATCAGATATTTCTTTAGAGGGACAGTCTAAATTTGTGTTGGTGACTGACTGCCTAGTGTGAACAGCATCACTAAAATACATTCCATGTAAACCTGCATTTAAATATACTATACAAGCACACCAGAACTGACATCTTGAACTGGCAAGTTCGAATCTCAGCTCTGCTACCGGCAGGCTGGGAGCCTACACAAACAATGATTGGCTCGTTTATAGAGAGGGGATTCCTCTGCTGGTTGATCAATGACGCCTGCATAGGTGATAATGGAAATTAGTACGTGACCCTCTGTGTGCAAATCTGATCCACATACGAACTTGTGCTGGTAAAAATATGCAGTCGGCTACTGCACACATGTCAAAGGGGGTGTGTTAGTCATGACTCTTCTCGATCAGGAGTGAAGTTCAACATTAGTAGCAAGGAAGCGTAATGCAATCAGGTAATTGGATACAACTAGATTGGGAGGAAAATTAGGGAGAAAAAAAAGCAAAAAAAAAAAGCTTGTGCAGCTCAGTGGCACAGACAGCAGAAAGCGGTTTTGCCGAGTATCATGTGAAAAGCTTAAACACTGCGGTAAGTGGCATTATGTGCCAAGCCTTGTTGTGGTGCATGAAGCACAAAATGCTTATCACATACGAGTATGAGGTTGAATGATCTTACAATGTGCTCATTCCTAAGTAAACTATATATTGAAAGTGGAACTAAAACAGCCCTTAAAAATTCTAATATACAGTGGGGTCAAAAAGTATTTAGTCAGCCACTGATTGTGCAGGTTCTCCTACTTAGAAAGATGAGAGAGGTCTGTAATTTTCATCATAGGTACACTTCAACTATGAGAGATAAAATGAGGGGAAAAAAATTCAGGAAATCACATTGTAGGATTTTTAAAGAATTTATTTGTAAATTATGGTGGAAAAAAAGTATTTGGTCAATAACAAAAGTTCAACTCAATACTTTCTAACATAACCTTTGTTGACAATGACAGAGGTCAAACGTTTCCTGTAAGTCTTCACCAGGTTTGCACACTGTAGCTGGTATTTTGGCCCATTCCTCCATGCAGATCTCCTCTAGAGCAGTGATGTTTTGGGGCTGTCGCTGGGCAACACGGACTCCACAAATTTTCTATGGGGTTGAGGTCTGGAGACTGGCTAGGCCACTCCAGGACCTTGAAATGCTTTTTACGGAGCCACTCCTTCGTTGCCCGAGCGATGTGTTTGGGATCATTGTCATGCTGGAAGACCCAGCCACGTTCCATCTTCAATGCTCTCACTGATGGAAGGAGGTTTTGGCTTAAAATCTCACGATACATGGCCCCGTTCATTCTTCCCTTAACACGGATCAGTCGTCCTGTCCCCTTTGCAGAAAAACAGCCCCAAAAGCATGATGTTTCCACCCCCATGCTTCACAGTAGGTATGGTGTTTACTCAGCATTCTTCTTCCTCCAAACACGACGAGTTGAGTTTTTACCAAAAAGTTCCATTTTGGTTTAATCTGACCACATGATATTCTCCCAATCCTCTTCTGGATCATCCATATGCTCTCTGGCAAACTTCAGACGGGCCTGGACATGTACTGGCTTAAGCAGGGGGACACGCCTGGCACTGCAGTATTTGAGTCCCTCTTGGCGTAGTGTGTATACTGATGGTAGCCTTTGTTACTTTGGTCCCAGCTCTCTGCAGGTTATTCATCAGGTCCCTCCGTGTAGTTCTGGGATTTTTGCTCACCGTTCTCATGATCATTTTGACCCCACGGGATGAGATCTTGACCCCACGGGATGAGATCTTGACCCCAAGGGAGATTATCAATGGTCTTGTATGTCTTCCATTTTCTTACAATTGCTCCCACAGTTGATTTATTCACACCAACCTGCTTGCCTATTGTAGATTCACTCTTCCCAGCCTGGTGCAGGTCTACAATTTTCTTCCTGGTGTCCTTCGACAGGTCTTTGGTCTTGGCCATGGTTGAGTTTGGAGTCTGACTGTTTGAGGCTGTGGACAGGTGTCTTTTATACAGATAACAAGGTCAAACAGGTGCCATTAATACAGGTAATGAGTGGAGGACAGAAGAGCTTCTTAATGAAGAAGTTACAGGTCTGTGAGAGCAGAAATCTTGCTTGTTTGTTATTGACCAAATACTTATTTTCCACCATCATTTACAAATAAATTCTTTAAAAATCCTACAATGTGATTTCCTGGATTTTTTTCTTCTCATTTTGTCTCTCATAGTTGAAGTGTACCTATGATGAAAATTACAGACCTCTCTCATCTTGCTAAGTAGGAGAACTTGCACAATCAGTGGCTGACTAAATACTTTTTGACCCCACTGTATATATAAGAGAGAGAGATAAGATAGACTTTCATTATCCCACAGGGGGAAATTTGTAAAATAGATAAAATATAATACATAATAAAACAAAAAAGATTTAAGTGTTTGGAAGTGCCAAATGTTATTTTTGATGAGCAGTAAAATTTCAAATTAGAGTGGTTATTAATAAGTAAAAGAAAACACCTAACGATGGTAAACATAAGTTTTGTAATAAGACCGTGATAAGAGCACAAATAAGTGGCTAATCATGGCTGTACTGATTACTCATATGCACACCTGATAAAAACTCGCCTTGTGTGGGTGAAAAGATGCAGTCGAAGACCGCACACGTCGAAGGGGGCATGTGTTAGTCACGGCTTTCCTCGATCAGGAATGGAGGTCAGAAGCAGTAAATAGGAAGCAAAATATGATCGGATAATTGGATGCAACTAGACTTGGAGTAAAACACTTGAAGGCTGTTTAATGGGATTATTAAGTGTCTACATCATATCAAAAATGATGGTTTTGTTCCAATAAAAGTTTGTAGCTTTAATTGTCAGTTACTTAGATACTAGTTATTTAACTCCTCTATTAGATCATATCAAGTGAGACTGTTTTATTAAAACAGTAACTAAGCCTGGTTTAACCTGTATATGATGTTCCTTCTTTAAGTCCTTTACACACTTGGGTCAGCGGGGGTGAGCTTATTATGTCTGTACCACCAACCAGAACCTAAGACATCACTCCCTTGCTCTATCACCATGGGAACACCAGAAAACCAGCCACCAGCCATCACTTCCTACACATATTTCCCCGTCTCCCAACCTCTCTCTTCTCTCAACCGGTGGCTCTGGGTTCTTTCTCTTTGTCCTGTGCTGTGTCTGTTTCTGCTCTGTTATGTTTTCATGCCTCCAGGCTAATAACACCACTAATTCTTAGTCTTCAAAACAATATTGCACAATCAACAACTACTAATTCCAGTTGTGTGCTGTCCACTTATTAATACCAACCTTCCTTTAACCAAACATACAGGTTTCATTCAGCCTGACAAATATTTTCACAAATACACAAATCTGAAGACGCAAGTACCAATATGTCTTGGTCGATGCAGGTTTTCCACTCTATCAGACCCATTCCTAAAATATCACACCACTGTTTCGCTCATCTCCTTTTTGCCTCACTGCACAATCAACAGTAAAAGCTAGGGTAGTGTGTATGTTTTTAATTTTGCATTATTAATAATCACAGTGCACATGAACCTTTGTCTAGTACGAAAGTGGGTCAGTGAAGATGTAGGGATGTTTTTCTACGACAGGAACTGGATTCTTTACCATCTGAACGGCATAATCACGTCACACAAATACCAAGGCATTTTGAGGGGGAATGTGGCGACCCCTCACAGGAGCAGTTAAAAAAAGTAGAAGCATTTTCTTGATTTAATATATAAGCACACATGGAGCAAGGAAGTCACTGTGTTCCAAATACCACACTATCTACTAAACAGGGTGCTAAATTACTTTTCCACCAATAGTAAGTTTACTGATTGAGTGGTTTATAATACATAGTGTGCTGTTTGAGATGCAGTCTAACACCTTGCCAGCTGAAACTGCATGTCTCCTGTGCTTTGTGTCATCATACATTTATACATCCACTCATAACAGTAACAGCTTACCAAAACCTGTACAATGTACTGCTTTATAAAGAGATACAATTAATAATGAGCACAATTAAGTTCACCCTATTGGCCCTCCACAACAATCTCAGTTTCTTACGTGGCCCCTTGGAAAATTCAATTGCCCACCTCTGATCTAGGCTAATTGCCAGGAGAGACAAACGCTATATTCATGTGTGTTCGCTCACCTTTGAGAGTCAGGTTGTGAGATGGCATTAACAATGGCCTCTACAGCTGCATCAAACAGTTCAGGATCACCAAGTGCTGCGAAACCGGCCTCTAACAGACATTCACTCTCGCTGAGCGGCACGTCCAGCGTTGCCCAGGTGGACAGGCACTTAAGAGCACGGGCTTTAACCGGAGCCGGCGAGTCAGCCTGGCGGAGTAGCTGTTGGAGCAGTGGATACACCGATGCCCACTCTTGCCCCAGTGCACCTCGGACCTGCCCCCGGCGGTACTGTGGCAACCTGCTGGTCTGGAACTCCTCAGGCAGTACAGTGAGAAGTTCAAGCAGTGCCAGGCAGCGGGCACGGCTATCTACAGTGCCCCCTTCTTCCTGGAAGATACGCACCATTTCAGACACTGCACCAGGCCACGCATCGGGCATGGTGTTGAGCGCAAGTGAAGCCAGCGCCACACACAACCGTGTCAGCACAATTTTGGAGCCGGAAGCAAAGAGTGCAATCTGGGAGAAGAGCTGTGACTTTAGGGTGTTGTACTGCTCAGCAGGAATGTCACTCCAGTAGCGTGAGATCTTGGTGTGCAGGGCACTGGCACCAAAGTACTGAATCTCTGCAACCTGAGAAAAAATGAAGCAAAGAAAAAATTAGACCTATCTAAAATCAATCCCATCATTGTTGCAGATAAGAATTTGGGGCTTTCCGCTCAACGCCCTTTTTCTTGATCACGTTTCCATCAACCAAAATCGGTCACAAGATTCAGTAAATAGATGACTAAAGCATGCAGAAAAATATGATTTTGATATTAAGAGCAGAATTCCACACAACCTGACCTCAGTAAACATACGCCAGCTTTGGTTACAAGCTGCATTCAGAGATTCTAAACTGGACAAAAACTGTTTTTTCATTTATAATATTATAATAATAAAGTCACAGTGGATCCCATAGTTGATCATTCTGATCTGCACACCTGATTTGGCCATTTTTATTACGGATGCACTTTCTGATGGAACCCTCCTGATGGAACCCTACATCCCACATTTAAGCTCATAACCTGAGATCAATCGCAGGAGTCAGAAATTCCATCATGCAGGTAACTTTGATCTGAGCCCCTGTAAAGAGAGGCTTCATAAGCAGATCAAATCAGTTCCTGTAAGGTTTGCTATAGCGGAGGTTACATGAGAAGTCAGTCAGTAGGAAGACAGGTGTAAAACCAAGTGTAAACTGCATTGTAAATAACACTAAAGCAGAGTTTCGAATAAAGGATTCATTTTCTGTTTTATTTTATCTTTTTCATGTTTTACCTTTTATGTTTTCTTTTGACTGCTCCCATACATATAATAGGGGTCGCAATAGTAAATCTGGTCTGCATACCTGACATGGAACAGTTTTTACGCCGGGTGCTCTTCCTGACGCAACCTTTATTCAGGCTTCGGTCCGGCACTGAAAGCACATCATCAAGTGCACCACCTAGAGGCTAGGCTAGGGCTGGGCGATATGGATCAAAAATAATATCTCGATATTTTTTCGCTGAACGGTGATATACGATATATATCTCGATATTTTTTTTTTATCCCATAAGGTAATAACAAAAAGACACTTCTGAGACAAAGCTACATGTTCCAAAGTTTTTACAAGCACTTTTATTAAAATTCATGCTGGGGAAGCTTCAAACAAGAACTATTTTTACTTAAAAAAAAAAAAAGAGCTATTCTAAGAAAAAGAAAGTTGTTTCTAAGGTATCTCCTGTCGTGTAATGTAAAAGTTTTTTCAAAAATCCACTCAAACGTTTTCTCAACAGTTGAGGGAATTTTTGGCTAGATTGTTGGGAATGGTTGGGTGAATTGTTGAGGGAACACTTGGGTTCCACACGAACGTTCCCTCAACGTTTCCTCAACGTTCATTCACGAATGTTCCCCCAACGTTCCCCCCGAACGTTCCTTCACGAACGTTCTTCTGTTGTTTTGCACTGAGCTTGTGTGACATTAAATGTAGTGTTCTCGTTAAACCCCCCTCACATGTTTGGACTTTATACATTATTTTATGTATATGTCGCCACAACATTTACATTAATATTTTCTTTTACTGTATAGAACTCAGTTCTGTAATACAGGCAGAACTAATCGTTTATGTTACTGTGTAACTATTACAACATTTCATGCATTTTAATCAGCGTTCTGCTTCATGCACTTTATTATTATTTAACAGCTTCATTAGTTGTTTAATTGCTGTTTGCTCCTTGTTTACTACAGAGTTAGTTCATGCAATTTTATTAATTTTTGGTTGTTTCTTAATTTTTGGTTGTTCTTGGCCAAGAACAAGAAATACTATAATAGAAGATAAATAAATAAATGAGTCTCGGACGTCGGGCGATCATCCAGTATAAACTACCACGACCACGTACAACATCCAGTACAGAAATCACTCCCCATAATGTTTTTTACAGATATAGCAAATATCTATACATGCACATCACATATACAAACACAAGAGTCAGAACAACAGGAGATGCACCGTTATGTTATTATTACTGTTTATAACACTTGTGCTTGATTTACACTGTTTATATATGAAGTAAATACGTGCATGTCAGCGTGTGCATGCGCTTGTATGTATTTCCGTTTTCCAATATTGGTTTTTAAAACGAATAACGACTCGTTTTCTTGTTTTTCAACTTTGGGATTTGAAGTGAAAAACGAATGACCAAAGGTACACGGAGCTGGAACCTTTTGTCTGGACTTGTTTTTGGCATTCTCTACAGAATACATTATTCTGCTGTTCATCTGAAACTTCTCCACCACTGAATCCGAACCATCTCCAAATAATTGAGCCATTATTATTCTTTTTACTAAGCAGCTCCTCCACCGTCTCCATGCTATCATGGGAGTTTTACTTACAGAAATATGTTCTGAGGGCAGAAAGAATTGGCGGTGGGGCGGGCGGGGCGAGAGACTAACTGGGAGAAGAGAAAGACGAACTGTCGGATCTAATTGGAACACAACATCTATATCGATATAGACGATATTGTCTTATCTTATATCGCGTATGAAAATATATCGATATTTTATAAAATCTCGATATATCACCCAGCCCTAGGCTAGGCTATGGGTCTGTCTGAAAACCTAGTGAGCTCTCTACATAGACAGCATTTTATGGCATCCTACGCGAGTTACCGAGAACAAAAAAGGCTTAGATCTTTTTGAGCAAGGATTGGTTAGGGCTGATTCAACACTAACAACGCTGCCTCTGAAGACTAGCAACCACTAAAATAATATAAAATGTTAACCTATCCAGATGGGCCAAATTGTTCTAAGTCATTTAATGATGTACACAATGTAAGCCAGGTTTATGCATGTATGCAGAATTTGAATGCTGCTGCTTTAAAAGAGCCACAGTGTCAAATGTTTACAAATTTGTATAGAGGTCGCTTGAGTGGCACATGGGTCTAACACGCTAGCACAACTGTGGAGTGTCTGAACTCACGAGTTAAAAATTCAGTAGAGCCAGCGACCTGGCCGGGCGTCCACACAAACACAATTGGCCGTGTTTGATGGAGGGGAGGTCTAATGGGTGGCTTTTTCTGCTGTCACTGCAATATGGGACCTCCAGGACTGGTCACCTGTGCAAGTAGGGGGAGGAGTCACATGGAGCTTAGCATGGCTGTCTGTACATGATATGGATCTGTGTGGGAACACTGGAAGGTGATAAGAAATTACCACAAATTGGACATGTGTCAAAGGAGGCGTGTAATGATCCAGCTCTTCTTAATTAGACTGGGGGTTGTGCAAGCAGCAGCGCAATGCTAAAACAAACAATGCTATTTAGGTTGCAACTTAGGGCCAGTGATAGCTCAGTGGTGAAGGTACTGGACTAGTAAACAGAAGGTTGCCGGTTCAAGCCCCGCCACCACCAAGTTGCCACTGTTGGGTCCCTGAGCAAGGCCCTTAACCCTCAATTGCTCATCATGTTCAGCTCATTGTGTAAGTCGCTTTGGATAAAAGCGTCTGCTAAATGCTGAAAATGTAAATGTAAACTAATAAAATGTGCAGGCATAAAAACCCAAAGCAAAGAAACAAATACTCAGTGCGACAAGTGCTGAGCAAATAAAAACAAGTTTAAGAGAACAAAAAGGTACACTAACACTAACCTTGTCTGGACTGAGCAGAGCCCAGCAAAACTGCCAGGCCTGAGGAGAGATCTGAGCTTGCATTAGCCATTTCTGAGCCAGGTTCTTATTCTCAATGTTCGGGTCATAATACAGCTGGTGTAGAGCCTGGAAAAGACAGGAATAAAGAAATTCAGATACTGTGAGAAAACACAAATTAGACTCGACACATGGTTAATTAAACAGACTACATTAGACTGAGTTATCACTGAAATGGAGAGCCGAGCACTAGCACAAAAACAAAGCAATTGTAAAGCTCTAATATGATGCCAGCTTTAATATCTGATGACAGTGAGAGCTGAGCTCAGTCTGTGCTATATGAGAGAGAGAGAGAGAGAGAGAGAGAGAGAGAGAGAGAGAGAGAGAGAGAGAGAGAGAGAGAGAGATGGTGTTAGTTGGCAGAGATACTGATAGTTTACCAAGAAATTAGCCCCCAATAAACTCCTTGTTAAACATTTGTGTTTGTAGAAGTAAAAAACCAACATCCTGATCAGGGATGCTGTGGGCTCAACGCTTCGACCAAAAGCAGGAATACAGTCTGAACACAACATCAATCCATTGCAGGGTACCACACTCACCCATTCCCTCACTCACACACGGCCAATTTAGAGCAGCTACTTCATCCACTGGATGCTTTTATAAGATGTAAGAAAACAGAGGATCAGAGGATACAGGGAGTATCACATGGATACAGAAAAAACAAGACAAACTGCAGCTCTGCAGATCCAGTCATTCACTGGTGATAACCACAAAGCAAACACATTGGATGGATTAGTCGGTTAGTGGCTCAACTGTCAACAGTCGCAGTGTAGTAACACATCCCGGACAGGACGCCAATCCATTCAGACACTCACATAGTGTCAGTTTCGTCCATATATGTCCACAACTGGGGATTGAAATCCTGGATCCCAGCATTAGTGGACTAGCGTAAATTGCTGATGCGACACTGAGGACCCAGGTTTATCATGATTACAGTTTTCTATAATGTATTAATTTAGGTTATTAATATTTTATTAAGCATATCACCTCTGGCAGCTGTACAGCTGTTACCATGACAACCCCAAATTTCGACAAGCTCCGCCTTGCACGACTTTCACGTCAATCTGTGCTGATCACTGGCACTGGCTGAAGTAAACACACCCCAGTCAAGTCTCACAGTGACGTGTGTATGAGAGAGAGCGAGAGAAAGATTGAGATGCTGGCAATGACTCACTGTGTCCTTGTGTTTCATTCTGGTCTTACAGCCATTAATCATGGCATCTCCCCCTGGAGAGCACAGTCGATGGACTGTCCATTTGCTACACTATCCCCTAACACTCCTGTCCAGGGTTTATGCATAAACAAGCATTTTTTATTGTTTCCTAAAATCAGATGGTAAAGTCAGACAGCAGAGAACCACGTTCTTTTCAAGTGACATGGCTTCGAATGCACAAATTTAACTAATAATTTAAGCCAGTGTAAGGTGACGCATTTTTGGCATTCAGAAAAGCAGAGTATTCAGACAGTGCATGGTTATAGTGATTAAATGCACTTCTCAGGGTGTAAGGCTGACATAAAAATGGCATTTGTAACACTTGCTTAACCTTTCATTCTTGCATGTAGGAATGAATATGTGATGAGGGAACAACAATGCAGCAATAAATAATGACCATACATTAACTGCAGTTCGCTCTAATGTATATTGGATTTACTTACTCAAATACATCCAAAACATAATTCCAACAGTGACATAAAGCTGCAGTACAACAATAAGGAGGGTTGCGTCGTGAAGGGCTATGAAAATAGTGTCAAATCAGGCATGTGAACCAAATTGAGCAGCTGCGATCCCTAAATACATTAGAAGCCAATCTCTTGTTTCAATCAGATCCGAAGTATACCAGCAGGGATCTCTGGGATGATGGAAACGTTAAGCCTTGGCCAGAAATCCTCCCACAACTTCAATTGTTCTGCATCCTGAATTCACTGTACACCATTTGACCTTAATCACAAATTCACTGCAAGTAATGAGCAGAGCAAACAGCAGTTTGCTGAGGGTGCACTAAAGGAAACAGTGATTTAGGACTGAGCCTTTGAACGCTCCCAGAGGAAACCCACAGAGACACGGTGAGAACATGCAAACTCCACACAGAAAGGATCCGGATCACCCCACCTGGGGATCGAACCCAGGACCTTCTTGTTGTGAGGCGATAGTGCTACCCACTGAGACACTGTGCTGCCCGTACTTTGAAATAAGTGTTTTTTTTTTATATTTTCAGATTTCGCCACTGCTTTATCCCGATCAGAGTCATGGTGGGTCTGTCATCCCTCAATTCACTGGGTGCAATGCAATAGCAGAGCCCAGACAAGATGCCAACCTATAATCATGCCTCAGCCAGTCCCCCTCTTACATATGGGCAATCATGTCTGTACGTAGACACCCAATGGGCCAATAGCACAGCTGGGGACTTAAACCCTGTATGTTATGTTATGGTATGTTATGTTTTGAATTAAAACCTATATTGAACTGACAATGGGTGAAGCAATAAAGATATTATAAATAAAATCATAGTGAATTTGTTAGACTGTTTTATACTGTCAGTTCAAAAACAAACAAACAGTTGCTAGGGACTACCAACTCCCAACACAGGATGCAATTAGTAAAGCTTGAGCCTCGACTGACTCAGCAAAGGTAAAGAGGTTCATTCATACACCACATTTTGCTGTTTTCTCTCAACAAAATCCATGTTACTTCCATAAAGCAGCAACAGAACCTTTCAATAAAGAATATTCATATAGTCATTCATTTTCATTTTCATGTTTTACCACCGCTTTATCCTGGTCAGGGTTGTGGTGGGTTCAGTCTAACCTGAAATCACTGGGCACAATGAAGTAACATAGCCCGGACAGGGCACCAATCCATCTTGGGACCTCGGCCAGCCCAACCGCCAACCACCCCTTATACATCGCCAGTCATGAAGGTGCCCGACTGGCCGACTGAAACTCTGGGTATTTGAACCCTTGATCCTAGTGTTAGTGGGCTAGCTTAATTTACGGCTGGAAGATTTATATAACATTTAAACTGGAAATATATTATCGCAGAAGCCAGACTGATTATGTGTGAACTACTAATTCTAAAAGAATACATTTTGTGTATTGACTGCAGATGACAGACTATATAGCCAGTATTTGCTCACTATTCTCAAGTATTAAGATCAGATGTTTCAGTTACAGCAGTTGTGAATTGGAATGTGAATGACAGTTTAAATATATGCAAAGCCCCCCATTATTGTTTTACAGTTAATTTAATGCATTACAGTAATGTATGCTCACTTATGTAAATGTATGAATTTATAAAACGGATAGTTCCGGTCCTAAAATCTGATTGGCTAAGCAGCGTTCGAAGCCGTTGTAAAATTAAGCAATAGAACACGAGAGGGAGTGTGTTATCGCGAATAACATCACGGCTGTGATTCGGTCGCAGGCACGAGTCGAAGGCGAGTGTCGTAGATCATCACAGCCGTGATGTTACTCGCGATAACACACTCCCTCTCGTGTTCTATTGCTTTTATACAACAGTTTTTACAAAATAAAGAAAGAAAATAAATCAAAGAAGCCCTGAATTTCATAATAAATGTGCTTTAATATTGACAATACCTTCCGCCAAAAAGTAGTTCCACAACGAATATAAAGTTTAACTCTACAAAGCAGACATCCCAAGTTGCAAAAACTCATTTCAGGGAGGTAAGAACAACAAGAAGAAAAAGGCAAGAACCTCCGAAGGGAAAAAAAAGAAATAAAAAAACCTCTCACACACACCAAAGGATTATGGGTGATAACAGAACTTTTATGAGCTGCTAACTGGGCTATTAAGCTAACTGTTCGCGTTACAAACACATTAATGTTCCCTACATAGTGCACTAGATTGTGTATCAGATCACGGATTTATGTTCCCCACATAGTGCACTAGATAGTGAATTAGACAATTGATTTATGTTCCCTAGACAGTGCACTAGATTATATATCAGATCACGGATTTATGTTCCCCACATAGTGCACTAGATAGTGAATTAGACAATTGATTTATGTTCCCTAGACAGTGCACTAGATTGTATATCAGATAACGGATTTATGTTCACTACATAGTGCACTAGATAGTGAATTAGACAATTGGTTATGTTCCCTACACAGTGCGCTAGATTGTATATCAGATAACGGATTCAAAACGCGATAGGGAAAAAAGTCTGTCGCCTGCATGTGCGCGTGTGTGCATGAAGCTTGTCGTTACTGGCAACGCGTCAGCAGAGTAATACAGTTGTGGTGTGAAAAGGCCGTGCTGTTATCACGAATATCAGCACAGTTAGAACGCTTCTCAACCAATCAGATTGTAAGGTCGGAACTAACTTGTATAATCCCTGATAAACGCACACCTATGACCACCTCACATCATTCCATATTAATACGCCACTGAAAAGAAAAAGTGAATGTTATGTTCGCCCTCATGTTGCCTAGCAACACTGTTAACGAACTACCTGGGGTCGTGGAAGAATGCTTTTTGTAAGTGTTTTTGTAAATAAAAACATTTATAAATTGAACATTGTTGTATTTTATTATATTTTATGTTGACCGCCGTTTAATAAAAGCAATAAGCCACTCGAGACCGTGCGTTACTGCTATGATTTTATCACGGGGAAAGACGTTTTAGCACTTCGCGTCATGCCAAAACAACCTTCCCCGTGATAAAATCGCAGTATCGCACAGTCTCTCGTGGCTTATTGCTTTAATATACAGGTATGGTTAAGTATGAAAATTTTATCAAAATCTTTACACTGATAACCGACCGAGTGGGGGGAGGCATCACATGAAGCTTAGCTTGGCTCTCTGTACACGATACGGCTCTCTGTGTGGGAACCCAACACTGGCAGGTGATAACAAGCAACCACATATTGGACATGAGTTGGAGGAGGCGTGTGGTAATCAGGCTCTCCTTGATTAGATTGGGGATCATATAAATGTCAGCACATTCACAATAGGGAAGTGAAAATGACTATATGGGGAGATAAAGGGAGGAAAATCCACCGAAAAAATTGTGTGTGTGTGTGTGCATGCTTTTTGTATCAAGATTAAGCAACTTTATTTTAACATATTTTGCTTATAACCATTTCTATGCAAGTCTACTTGGAGGTGAAATAAAGCAACCTTGCTATCTAAAACATTCAGCAAATATATACCTTTATATACTGCCATGAAATGATGTCTCATGAAATTGTTAATATCTCTTTTCGTGTGTACTCGTGTTTGTAAGAATTTTTCAACATTTAAAAGGATTTACTGTGTTTGTTGTGTTCCTTCAGAATGTCTAGTAACATTCAAGCAGTAACCCATGATTCACTGTTTCTGTTTCACTGGGGTATATGCATAAGGTCACACAGAGGTCAAAAACTTTGTCATTCTTAAACATCAGAAAGACAAGAGAACATGATTCAAAAAGTCAGAAGTCAGAAAATGGCTACAAAAAGCAAATGGTTAAACAATAGCTAAAGGTTCATTTCTTAAAACCTTTTTACTCATCTGCCAATAATTGTGAAGGTGACTGTAGATTCACTTATCCAGCATCTAGTGGTGCTACTGAAAGATTAATGTCTGAACTGTACTGCATCTGACCCTTCACTACCAGCCACGTCGCATAAGCATCACATCTTGTCGAACAATACACAATACAACCTTCCGAACTACAGATACAGAGCTACACAATGGCAAACAAAAGTCTTTGTAAAACTGTAGAGAAAGAAGAGAGAAAAGTGAGCAAATAACTGACTATGTGAAACAAGACTATCGATGAAAAAAACAAGTAAGAGAGGATGGTTTCAACAGCAGAAAATCTATGCGCCAAAATGTAACTCTGCTCCATTAAAGCAAAAGCCAGCACATTCAAACAGTAAATAATTCAAAAGATTGCTCAAACATTAAGCACTTTATGAGTAAGACAGCCTTTAAAAAGCCATTCTACTGTATATATCAGGTCTGGTCTGATAAACAGAATTAAACCACTCTTGTGCTGTCATCATATTTCTCTTTTGTTGTTGCTTACAGTCAGAAAAAAGACTGGAACAATTAAGCCTGTCACTAGACATAGACCGCTAGCATTTAAGACCTTTTGGCAAGATTAGCCAACTGCAAATTGCTAATTGATGTCTTGGAATGGGGTCATAGCATAAATGTGAATACAATGATGGAGGAAAAAGTGAGAACAGCAAACCCCTTGCACTGACAGGCCAGTCTAGCCTACCTGAATCCTAACCAAAGCAGAGTGCATCACTTAAGCATAGCGAAACCAAATCTGACACATTGACTAAAACACTGTCAGGTTTGCTTCTGGTGTGCACAGGAATGGACAGAAAAAATTGATGCATGCACAAAGATGTAGGAAAGTCAGTGATTAACCGGTTAACTGACAACAAAGAATTCATTGTATGGTTATGTTGTTGCTTAAAAATATAATTCTAATTCATTTTCAACAACTGACGCTTGATTCTAATTGAGAACACAGCTAGAGTTTGTACAAAGAATAAACACCAGTTTGAAACACAATCTGACCCAGCCTCAGTGTGCATGCACAAGCCTAATCTCAAGAGGAAAACCTTTTAAGCATTTATATAATTAAAATAATCAGTGACAAAACTAATACACATTACAGTTTCAAACAGGGAAGTTGTTTTGTGTCAGCATGGAATCTCAATGCATGTCAAACTCTGGACCTGTACGTAACTTTATTATTATCATTATTAAAAAATTTTTACAAAGATGATGAGAATATTTTGCATCATATCCCTGTATAAGGGTAAAGCTCTGTTCATCCTCTTTTAATAACTACACTAATGTTTTAAAATACCTACCATATAGAAATGTTGTGGAACGATCAAAAGCGAGCGGCTCATGTGAGGAAACCCACTAACATCCTAAAGTAAAAGCTGTTCTGTATGGAAGAATGTGCTAAAGTTCCTTCAAGCCAACATGCTGGTATAATTTAGTTACATTACCGTTTAGTTGCAGATATTGCTGGGGGTCACACCAAATACTGAAAGTAAGGACTCACAGATGTATAATATTGGACTTTTTTCTGAATAAATAAAGAACCAAGAATATTTTGTCTTAAACTTTCAAGCACCACTGTATGTCTACTTATTTTAAGATTCTATGTACACATTTTCTCTTTTTCTCCCAATCTAGTTGTATCCAATTACCCAGTAACTTTCCTTCACCCCTACCCTGAGCTGAAGAAGGGCAGTGCATAACACAGTTGCCAACCATTTTTTACACTTGCCAGAGTTAAGTTAACACAGAGGACATTATAGTGCATGAAGAGTCACTCACTATTTTCCATTACTTAACATCTCAGTGCACACACCTCAACCAGTCAACAGAGGTCACAATTTCAGCAGTAAAGAGAAACCCCTTCAAGCATCCCTCAGCCTAAATGTATACTCTGTGGACACATACAGTATGTCTATGTGAGCGCACGTCCGGTCGATAGCACAGTGGTGGTGGGCTAGAGTATTAGACAGTTAAACCACCTCAACGCCATATGTAGACTTTTTAAAAAGTTTTGGTTTGAGATGAATAAAAACATTAATAAATTAATAATCAACAACCGCCATAGGGGTACACTTTTTCTAGGTGAGGTCGAGAAAAGGTACTGAATTTGGGACATCTGTGCTTGGTTTTTTAATGATGTCAATTCATGAGAAAATCTTTTATTTGTGCAAACTAAATTACTGCTCCTATGTAGGACTAACATTGGAAGGAGGTCACTGAATAAACTCAAAAAACCATTTGATAACCCATCACACCCCTTCATGTTAGCCGGACAGCGAAGCACTTTCAGCAACAGACTCATCCAGCTCCGCTGTAACAAGGAACGGTACAGAAGATTGTTTATACCAGCAGGGATCACGCTGTATAATTCTTCACGGGTTCGGGACATCATCGAACACTAAAGTACTATCAGGACAGACTCATGGAGCATGTTCTAGCACTCTGTTTATTAAGACTATACTACATATCTGTTATTATTTAACACTTACAAAAGCTTAGTATATCAAATATTACATATCTCATCTACAATTTTAATTCTAGAAGACTTCTTAAATTTTTTATATAACATCCTACGTTTTTTATTTTATTTTATTTATTCAATTACATAGTGTGTACAACATTACTTGTGTGCTTTAATGTACCTGGAGCTGCTGTAATAACTGACTTTCCCTATGGGATCTCTCTATCTCTCTATCTATCTATCTATCTAACATCCTAAATTCACTTGTTAATATGTGCATGTCATGTTAAGATGCAAAATATTGCAAAAAGTGCACTGTGATAAGATATACATTTTAGTGCATGAGTAATATTCAAGTAATATTCTTAAATAATATGCTTTGTTAGTGTATGGGAAAATTTAACTTTATTTATTTATGCTAATTTTACATGCAATTTGAGAAACAATTTTAATTTCTGGTAAATTGTGGAGTTTTAGGTTGCTGAAGACTTTTAGAAAAACAAGAAGTTGAAGATTTAATCAGCAGTAATATTTTAACCGACTAATAAAGAAATTAAATTATCGTGAACTGTGCGGAACACTGTTACATGTATGTGACAGTGTAAGGAACAGCATGACATTGCGCTATTTTATTTTGGTTGTTTATGCCAGAAGAAATATTATTATTAGTAGTAGTACTTTAAAGAAAATGATGAAGGTACTGTATACGATTATTGATCAGTGTGTTTACTTACCTTCTCTACGTTTTCCACGGTGAAGTCCACTGTGTTCGGCGCTGTTCTCACCGGTGTCTCCATGCTCTCAGTCAGTGAAGAGCCAGAGGGTGCGAACATGACAGAGGGTCACCAGCTTTGAAACCAGCTACAATTTTAATTCTACCCTAACTATTAACACAGAATTTCCACCTGCCGAACTGTATTTGTTTTATTTCTGCGTCACTTCATCAAGCGACGTGCCAGCAGCTGGCTGTGTCTTGAGTCTTGCTATGTCTTGGCTAGCTAGTGTAAAGCTAACATTGCTTAGCTAAAAACACACCATGGTTTTGCTCTTCTACTGTAAATGCGCTACGCCTGAACCGCGTCTCTTTGAGACATTAATATTCATTTTCCACATTATAGGACCGTTTTCTGCATCAGTGTCCACAAAAACAGTCCATCTTTGGGTACATATGAAAGCCTGCCGACATCAGTCTTCACCGGTGCGGACTAAACCCGTCCGTCCGCCTTCTAACCGTCCGTCACTGCAAGCTTTCTCACAGGCTGTGTCCTAAACAGCACCCTCCTCCCTACACAAGTGCACTACGTTAGAGAAGAGAGACCCGCTTCTGAATCCTTCATAGTTAACTATAAGTACACATGTTTGCCAAATAAAACGGACCAATAATTCCCAGATTCGCCGCTTTTAGAAAAATCCAGACACGTCGTGGTCATCCAGAGCAGATTCATGGAACCCTACTACACACGTGTTTCGTATTCGATTATTCTTACAGTTATTATACGAATATTAATTGTTTTATGCAGGCGGTTTTTTAAACGACCCAGCATATTGCATGCTGGGAATGTGAGGTTTTCTCTCTTTTTTGCAGCACGGCGCGATTCTTACCCAATGGCGACCCCGTGTGTGTAAACACAATATAGCTGTCTTCAGTAACTGCTGTATCCTTCCCATCAGTTCCCATCAGTTGTAATGGCAAGAACGTTTTAGAATAGCAGGAAACCTTTTAAGGATTCGTCCCCCAAGTTCAGTTTATGACTATGGCCTAAGGGATGCATGGTTTTATTACAGCCAAGACACCCTACAGAGGTAGCCTAGTGGGTAGAGCTTTGGGCTATTAATCAAAAGGTTAAGATTTTGAATCCTGGCTCTGCCATGCTGACACTGTTGGGCCCTTGAGCAAGGCCCTTAACCGTCTCTGCTTTATTTTATTCTAGCTCACTTTTTGATGATTTTGTATTCCAGGATAATAATGTCCCTTTAACATACTGTTTGTTGAGTATGAGAAGTTTGAAAATGAGTAGTTTAATAAACATAGAGATGAAAGCCCTAGCTTTAAACACGTAACTATTATGGAATATTTTGAAGTGCAGACTATAAATAAAATCTCTACATGCTTCACCCCTCAAACAGATAAGAAAATATTTTACTAAAACATAACTGAGTATGAGAAGTTTGAGTAGTTTGAATAAGATCTCTACGTGCCTCAAATAGATAAGGAAATATTTTATTAAAACATAACTCAACATTTAAGATTGATGTTCTGATTTTTGGGGTAGATCAACTATTGAGGTACTTAATTGATCAAGTGCTATTATTATATTGAGGAATGTCAAATATTATCAATACAAAGGTAAGAAAACTAGAATTAGTGGTACACATTGTTCTGCTGTACTATGATTTATGCCCCTTTTCCACTGCATGACACCCTGGATATGGTACGTTTTTAATGATGGTTTCCATTGCCAGTACTGTTAAGTACCCATGCTAAATTTGGTTGCCCCTCTTGACCATGGATCAAGTGTACTTAAGTGGGCCATATGAGAAGAGAAATAGTGTACACTGCTGATTGGTAAAACAGAATTGCCACTGGAGTGAGACAATAGAATTATAGTGTTTTATTACATATAACCAAATTTTGAATTTGATGCCTGCAAC
This sequence comes from Trichomycterus rosablanca, assembly GCF_030014385.1. Lineage (NCBI taxonomy): Eukaryota > Metazoa > Chordata > Actinopteri > Siluriformes > Trichomycteridae > Trichomycterus > Trichomycterus rosablanca. The sequence goes on from NC_085996.1 coordinate 24,214,761, forward strand.
ATACTCCAAAAAGTTGGGACAGAGGCATGTTTAACACTATTATCTCATCTTTCCTATTAATTGCAAATTTGAGAGAAAGATGGCAGAGATTTAACTACTGTGATTCTCGTTGGGAGTGATGATGAGGGAATCTTTCAGAAAATAAGTGGCAAGCCTGGGATGGTTTGGGCATGTGCAGTAAAAGGACGAAAGTTATGAAGAAAGAAGAAGACAAGGAATGGTTTGGAAACCAATGTTACTAACTGTTGCATTTTTTTGCTTGATAAAAGACTATGTGGTCACTGTTGTCTGATTCTCCTCTACATGTTGCACTACATATTCTCAATAGGGGACCGATCTGTACTACAGACAGGCCAGACTTACACACTCAAGGTTTCTGAAGTCATGCTTTTGTAACTCGTGCAGAATGTGTACTGGCATAGTTTTGCTGAAATAACCACGGACCTGTCTAGAAAATGAGTCCCATTGATAGCAGAATATGTCTCTCTGAAACCCCAATATAAGCCTCTGCTTGGTACTTGGCGACAAAGCTGCACACCAAAGTAACCCATATTTCCAGTCGGACCGTTTTAAGGGGTTTTTAGACTGAAAACTGCATAAATAAAATGTTGAATTCTATTGAATATCGACTGTTTCCTCTTAATGCCCACAATGCACATTTGGGCCAAAAAATAATTGGCCCCTCTAACATAGCCTCTGGCCCCTGCCTGCCCCCCCACCTCACATGGTCTAGAACCGCCACTGATGTCAGAACTACTACAGAAGACAAGAATAAGATGGCATGCTTTAAATCATGGAATGGCCAGCACAATCATCAAGCTGGTTTGGAATAAACTAGACAAAAGGGTTAAAAAAAAAAGAAAAGCAAAAAGATGGCTCAGTGGGTAGCATTGTCACCTCACAACAAGAAGGTCCTGGGTTTGATCCCCAGGTGGGTCGGTCCGGGTCCTTTCTGTGTGGAGTTTGCATGTTCTCCCTGTGTCTGCGTGGGTTTCCTCTAGGAGCTCCGGTTTCCTCCCACAGTCCAAAGACAAGTGAGGTAAATTGGGGATACAAAATTGTCCATGACTGTGTTTGACATTAAAATTGTGAACTGATGAATCTTGTGTAACGATTAACTACTGTATCTGTCATGAATATAACCAAAGTGTGTAATCCAAATAAATTAATAAACAATTATTTAACAAAGCAATTCATGATTTATGTTTTATCCGCGAATGTGTATTTGTTTTAGGTGTAGATCTTAATAAAAGCTAAATTATTTGTAACCAGTACTGTAAAACAAAAGACTATATTAATACACGTGTATCATGACAGTGCAATATATTCACGTGGGATTATGGGCGTGCCTAATCATGTTAGCCACGCCCCATCCACGCTATTTCTGTGCTCAGTGAAACGCTTGTACAGTATCACTACATTCAGCTGCTCCATTCTGTAATGAGAAAGTGTACCAGTCAGACACCGATCCTTCTTTGGAAATAACTAAAGCTCCTATATTTTTTATAATCCTCTTTTTTACTCCTGATCTTCGCTTATTTATTTAGTGTAGTAATTTTATAGTTGCCTGAATGAAGTTAAATTAACTATTTTGTAGAAACGGATAACTGATCGCTTGCTGAATTGATCTGCAGATTTCAGTTGTTAATTGTTCATCGGTTCCAGTACAGACATGAGAAAAGTGGGAAGAGTTGATCTCTGCGTGCTGGTTATTTTCTGCTACTGTTCTTTCATACAAGGTACGAGCTCAATATAGCGATCTGTATACATGATGTTCAATTCTTTGTTAAGTTTTATTAATAAACATTAAATGCATTGAGTCTGCGTACTCAACATCTACGTTTTGCACATGTAACATCTGCGTTTTGGAGCTACAATGTTGAAAAAATGATAGGTTTATCAGTGCCACGTGTGTTTAGCTGAAGAATAATATTAAATCTTCTCTCTGACTGACTTTCCCTCTCTGACCTCACTGCACTCTGTAATTAACAGTGTTTCCATATGACAGAACATCAGCTCTCATACAGTTGCAAGAGAACACATGTAAACCCTGTAATTAGCCTTCCAAATGTGGTCTGACTTTTACTCAAGTCATTATAATAAACGTACGGTTTCTAAACTAATAATAAACAAATGGAACATTTCGGAAATAATTAAATGAGACACTTTTATAGAGCTAGTTTGCTTACTAGTTTTTCAGCTTCCATTACAAAGATCTATTCAAACAATTAACCTACTCAATAACTAAGAGCTTGTTGGACTATCTATCTATCTATCTATCTATCTATCTATCTATCTATCTATCTATCTATCTATCTATCTATCTATCTATCTATCTATCCAAACAATTAACCTACTCAATAACTAAGAGCTTGTTGGACTATCTATCTATCTATCTATCTATCTATCTATCTATCTATCTATCTATCTATCTATCTATCTATCTATCTATCTATCTATCTATCTATCTATCTATCTATCTATCTATCTATCTATCTATCTATCTATCCAAACAATTAACCTACTCAATAACTAAGAGCTTGATGATCTATCTATCTATCTATCTATCTATCTATCTATCTATCTATCTATCTATCTATCTATTCAAACTATAAACCTACTCAATAACTAAGAGCTTGATGGACTATCTATCTATCTATCTATCTATCTATCTATCTATCTATCTATCTATCTATCTATCTATCTATCTATTCAAACAAATAACCTACTCAATAACTTAGAGCTTGTTGGACTATCTATCTATCTATCTATCTATCTATCTATCTATCTATCTATCTATCTATCTATCTATCTATCTATTCAAACAAATAACCTACTCAATAACTTAGAGCTTGTTGGACTATCTATCTATCTATCTATCTATCTATCTATCTATCTATCTATCTATCTATCTATCTATCTATTCAAACTATAAACCTACTCAATAACTAAGAGCTTGATGGACTATTTATCTATCTATCTATCTATCTATCTATCTATCTATCTATCTATCTATCTATCTATCTATCTATCTATCTATCTATCTATCAATCTATCTATTCAAACAAATAACCTACTCAATAACTTAGAGCTTGTTGGACTATCTATCTATCTATCTATCTATCTATCTATCTATCTATCTATCTATCTATCCATCCATCCATCCATCCATCCATCCATCCATCCATCCATCCATCCATCCATCCATCCATCCATCCATCCATCCATCCATCCATCCATCCATCCATCCATCCATCCATCCATCCATCTATTCAAACAAATAACCTACTCAATAACTAAGAGCTTGTTGGACTATCTATCTATCTATCTATCTATCTATCTATCTATCTATCTATCTATCTATCTATCTATCTATCTATCTATTCAAACAAATAACCTACTCAATAACTTAGAGCTTGTTGGACTGTCTGTCTATCTATCTATCTATCTATCTATCTATCTATCTATCTATCTATCTATCTATCTATCTATCTATCTATCTAAACTACAAACCTACTCAATAACTAAGAGCTTGATGGACTATCTATCTATCTATTCAAACTACAAACCTACTCAATAACTAAGAGCTTGATGGACTATCTATCTATCTATCTATCTATCTATCTATCTATCTATCTATCTATCTATCTATCTATCTATCTATCTATCTATCTATCTATCTATCTATCTATCTATTCAAACAATAAACCTACTCAATAACTTAGTAACCTATTTGTGATGGATGGAAATCATTTAGCCACAAAAAGTACAGTTGCTGATGTCATAAAAATCTCAAGATGGATTGACTTGACATACACATACACATAGAGTGTATGTAAACTGTTCAACACTAGGTATGGATGTTTATGCAGGTACTATAATAATGACTTCTACACATTTTGTAATGCACAATGTAGCCCATTTAATACAATTTGGTATTTGTACTGTTAGTCAGCAGGAGCCGCTTGTGCCTGTACAGTGCCCAAACAGACCTTGGCACTATCAAGACTTGAACCCAGTTCTCAATGGTTCTGCGCTAACATATTGGACTGCTGTGCCAGACAAGTGACCATTAATAGTCAGTAAGGGTTAGTAAGTGTTAAATTTGAACCTACAGATAGAGATCAAGTGGAAGCATTACAATGAAAAAGTGGTTTCTTTGCCAAGGTCAGAAAGAAAACCCAAACTGTCACCTCATGTTGAGAGGAGATTTTTACAAATGGTCAGTTGTAACCACCAGAAACAGATCTGCCATGAATTAGAAGCTACTGGAACAAGGTGGCACTGTCCACAGTGAACCAAGCTTTAAATCAGCATTGGCTCAAATGCTGGCTAAAGAAAGAAGCCCTTGCTCCATAATTGATATTGATTAACAGTAGGTATAGATGTTTATGCAAGTATTGGCATGATTTTTATTGTTTAGAACTTCCTAGATGTTGTTGCTGGTAATTGTTGATTGCTTTGTTGACGGGAAAGACTGAGTAAAAAGGAACACATTAAAATACTCATTATTCCTACACACTATTGTAATAACTCTATTGTAATAAGACAACTTGCCAGGTCACACCACTTACTGGACTAGATTGACTGTAATTTAAAACTGTTGTCAATCAGCCTAACCGTAAGTATTTTATACCTGAATTAAATTTGTCATTCCCAGACACTTCTCATGTAGGCTAAAATAGGTTAGATGAAGTACAAAATTCCATACTATTGTTACTGCCAATGTAACCACATCTGGAATATTCCTGAGCCAATTAATTAATTTGGTTTTCTTCAGCTGCTCCGTTTAATAATAAACATTGTTAAGCTCTAGGGTTCTTCAGCAGCATGTTAGACATGTTTAAGTTGCATGTTAATGAGTAGTTTCAGATATCTAAGGATATCTGAACATGGTCTTGAAAAAATCAAGCACATGATGCTCATCTTTTAACCCAAAATAGAAATCTATTTGATCTATAGACATGTGTGACTTTCTTGCTCTACATAAACAGAGAAATGTTGTATCTGTTGCGTCAGAGGGGATATCTGGGGAGTGTTGTTGAATAAAACACAAGCTTCTGCATATGCTGTGGTATTTATATCAAGTCTTATTCTGTCTTACCATTAAGATTTAACAGTGACTGATCCTTACTTTTTCCTCTCGCTTTGTACAATATATTTTATTTTATGAGAGTTTTATGGGGCAGATTTGTATGTGCCAGGGCAAAGAAGGCTTTACTTTATGTGCAGTTTAAGCATTGTGGATGTGGGTAAGCAGGACTGTTCTGAACTTGTCAGTGAACAATCATAGTTTATTTTTAGAGTCAAATCTCCTTTTGTCACACTCTCTGTCCATGCTGACTGCCTGCTGATGTCTTGTTCTTTTTAGCCTCATCTTGGCACACAGTACATTAACTGATAATTGTAGAACATTGGATTTTTGCAATAATCTGATTATTAAATTTTACATTAACATTTTCATGAGTTAGTCTGTAATCTGATTTCTTAGACATCTTGTATATTATTTAATAAATAGGTGGTAGCATCTTTATTTTTTAATCTAGTAAATGACAGTGTAATTGTGGAGAGCTTTTAAACTGTTTAATATGCCATTCTTCAGTTGCATCTCCATTATGTAGAGATATGACATTAGTATGTTAAACAACGTGATCCTTGGCAATACATTTATTGGTTAATTGTTGGCTTCTAAAAGTTCAAAATAATATTTTAAATATTGTATGTACCGTTTGTTTCCCAAAGTTCCCTTTTTAATGAAACTCAAAACTGCAGTAAACTGTTTTCTTCCTCAATGACTCCAAATCCCAAATGGGTTTTAACTATTGCTGTGCCTTATGAATATACAATAATAATGACTTCTGCACATTATGTAATGCATGCTGTAGCCCATTTAATGCAATTTAGTATTTGTCCTGTTAGTCAGTAGCAATAAATGCTCAGAAGAAGCCACTTGGTTTAACAGTCTACCCTAGACAGAATTAATTGTGTCTGTACAGTGCCCAAACAGATCTTGGCACTATTAAGACTTGAACCCAGTTCTCCATGGTTCTGCGCTAACATATTGGACTGCTGTGCCAGACAAGTGACCATTAATAGTCAGTAAGGGTTAGTAAGTCAAAGCATTACAATAAAAAAGTGGTTTCTTTGCCAAAAGAAAACCCAAATCGCCACCTCATATTGAGAGGAGATTTTTACAAATGGTCAGTTGTAACCACCAGATCAGCCATGAATTAGAAGCTACTGGAACAGGGTGGCACTGTCCACAGTGAAGCAAGCTTTGTATCAGCATGGGCTTAGAGGTTGGCTCAAGAAAGAAGCCCTTGCTCCATAATCGGAATCTTAAAGATGCACTGAAGTTTGTTGCTGACCACATGGACAAAGAATAAGCAGAAACAGATGAGACTGTCTACAATCGAGCTTTTTACAATTAAACCAAGCACCTGCTACCATTTCTTTCTGATTTTGGCAAAGAACTTGTTTGCATGGAGAGGAGTGTTGAATTATATCTGAGCTTACACTTACATACAGTAATGCTGAAAGCTGAGCTGTGAGGGGACTCTATTACAGTCAGACTATAAATCTGATTAAACCACAGACTGGTTTACACATTTGCACTCATGTAGTTGTTACGTGACCTCGTTGTGAAAGGTCTCTTTGTTGGCTAAGGCATGTGAAATATAATTATGACAAAGTAAGCCAGCTTATTACTGTGTAGAAGTAGTCAGTCTAGTAAAGTCGATGTTTATCATTTTATCAGTTTAACAAGGTGCAAATAACCACATTATTCAGTCTTTCATATGACCTTAAACGCTCAGTGTTGACAATGTACAGTGTATCACAAAAGTGAGTACACCCCTCACATTTCTGCAAATATTTCATTATATCTTTTCATGGGACAACACTATAGACATGAAACTTGGATATAATTTAGAGTAGTCAGTGTACAGCTTGTATAGCAGTGTAGATTTACTGTCTTCTGAAAATAACTCAACACACAGCCATTAATGTCTAAATAGCTGGCAACATAAGTGAGTACACCCCACAGTGAACATGTCTAAATTGTGCCCAAAAGTGTAATTGTCCCTCCCTGGTGTCATGTGTCAAGGTTCCAGGTGTAAATGGGGAGCAGGGCTGTTAAATTTGGTGTTTTGGGTACAATTCTCTCATACTGGCCACTGGATATTCAACATGGCACCTCATGGCAAAGAACTCTCTGAGGATGTGAGAAATAGAATTGTTGCTCTCCACAAAGATGGCCTGGGCTATAAGAAGATTGCTAACACCCTGAAACTGAGCTACAGCATGGTGGCCAAGGTCATACAGCGGTTTTCCAGGACAGGTTCCACTCGGAAAACAGGCTTTGCCAGGGTCGACCAAAGAAGTTGAGTCCATGTGTTCGGCGTCATATCCAGAGGTTGGCTTTAAAAAATAGACACATGAGTGCTGCCAGCATTGCTGCAGAGGTTGAAGACGTGGGAGGTCAGCCTGTCAGTGCTCAGACCATACGCCGCACACTGCATCAACTCGGTCTGCATGGTCGTCATCCCAGAAGGAAGCTGACGCACAAGAAAGCCAGCAAACAGTTTGCTGAAGACAAGCAGTCCAAGAACATGGATTACTGGAATGCCCTGTGGTCTGACGAGACCAAGATAAACTCGTTTGGCTCAGATGGTGTCCAGCATGTGTGGCGGCGCCCTGGTGAGAAGTACCAAGACAACTGTATCTTGCCTACAGTCAAGCATGGTGGTGGTAGCATCATGGTCTTGGGCTGCATGAGTGTTGCTGGCACTGGGGAGCTGCAGTTCATTGAGGGAAACATGAATTTCAACATGTACTGTAACATTCTGAAACAGAGCATGATCCCCTCCCTTCGAAAACTGGGCCTCATGGCAGTTTTCCAACAGGATAACGACCCCAAACACAACCTCCAAGATGACAACTGCCTTGCTGAGGAAGCTGAAGGTAAAGGTGATGGACTAAACCCAATTAAGCACCTGTGGCGCATCCTCAAGTGGAAGGTGGAGGAGTTCAAGGTGTCTAACATCCACCAGCTCCGTGATGTCATCATGGAGGAGTGGAAGAGGATTCCAGTAGCAACCTGTGCAGCTCTGGTGAATTCCATGCCCAGGAGGGTTAAGGCAGTGCTGGATAATAATGGTGGTCACACAAAATATTGACACTTTGGGCACAATTTGGACATGTTCACTGTGGGGTGTACTCACTTATGTTGCAGCTATTTAGACATTAATGGCTGTGTGGAGTTATTTTCAGAAGACAGTAAATCTACACTGCTATACAAGTTGTACACTGACTACTCTAAGTTATATCCAAGTTTTATTTCTATAGTGTTGTCCCATGAAAAGATATAATAAAATATTTGCAGAAATGTGAGGGGTGTACTCACTTTTGTGATACACTGTAGCTATTTCCGACCAATTTGCTTTCTCATTTCCGTTCTGTGCAGTGTAGTTGTGCAAGCTCAACACATCAGAGGTTGTTTTCTTTTTTGAACTCCTCTTCAAAGCTGTGATTAGCAAATCCTCATGGCTTTGTCCAGGTGTGCTGATGTGCATGTGGAGATGATCTGAAAGGTGTTTTTTTGCTTCTATTTCTACACAGCTACTCATGTGCTGATGTTATTCAGCCCTTGGTGACGCAACTAAACGGAACGAAACAAAGCTTTATCAGTACAGTTGACATGTCCTTCCATCTCTGTACTGTTGTTTTGTCTTTCTCAGTAGTTTTACCTATAAATTCCTCCTCATATTGTAATGTACCAATAGTATGTGTGTTTTTTAATGAAACATCCTTTCCTCTTTATTATTGCTGCTTCTCTTTCTCTTGCTTGTGCTGTCTTTTACACCAGATTTCCACATCTCACAGCTTCTCTTTCACCTTTGTCTTTTTTTTCCTAAAAACATTTCTCTGCCTACAATAATCTGTTTGATGTTTTTACTGTTTGATATTTAGACTTCAAATGTTTTCAACAGGATGATTCATTTCACCACCAAGAAAATGTCATGTGATACAACCTCCTACTGCAACACTCAAACTAAAAAATACATCCGATTATATGTGTCTAAGTCAGTGCAAGCTATTTCTGTACATTGGTTTACAGTTAACATATCTGGTCCAAAATGTAAAATATTAATAATACTAGATATTGTGCAATGGCCTTTTTCCTGACATTTTTATCAAATTTAGCAGGACATGCAGCCCCAGTAACCAGTGGCCTTAAAAATTTTGATTGGGTGGAACTTCAAGCACTACCTTAAATTAGCTTAAAACTTAACATAAAAAACCTAAATAAACTTAACATACATAATAAATGTACAAAATAATAAAGATACGTAATAAATGTACAAAATAATACATTTACATAATAAATGTGTAGAATGTACAAAGTAGTTTCAGTTGTTTAGAAATTGTAGTTACTCTTTCTTTTAAAGTTTTTGCTCTGTGACAAACATATTGTAAAGTGCCACAGTTCAATCTCTCTCTGGAACAAAGTCCAAAGGTTTCCGTGTTATTTAAATGCATTAAAATATAAAATAATTACAATTTTATTGCTAAAATGTTTATATAAAGTGTGTGCTTTACTTTAAAACATGTGCAACATAATAGCCACGTGTACAAAACATTTCAAAAACGTGTCTTTTCTCAGCGTTGCCTCCGGTCGGCTGGGCGCCATCTAGCGGGCATAATTGGCAATGCCTGCAGCAAACACGTTTCTACTAGGGCGGGATGACCGGACTATGTGGGTGCCTGTGCAGAATGCATGGGTGAAAAAGGGTTCCGCTAAGGGCTGCTGCGGTCAGAGGAGGCGTGAGCAGCAATATACCCACCTCGACTGCAATCAGGGATCCCCCAGCAGCGGAAGACAAATTGACTACATTAAAATTGGGAGAAAATGTATAAATACAATTTTAAAAAGAAGGTCCTGGGTTTGATTCCTAAGTGGGACGGTCTTTTCTGTGTGGAGTTAGCATGTTCTTCTCGTGTCTGTGTGGGTTTCCTCTGGGTGCTACGGTTTCCTCCCCAGTCCAAAAACATGGACCAAACAAGTGAGGTGAATTGGAGATACAAAGTTGTCCATTACTGTGTTCACAATAAACTTGTAAACTGATGAATCTTGTATAATGAGTAACTTCCGTTCCTGTCATGAATGTAACTAACGTGTGTAAAACATGACGTTAAAATAAATAAATAAATACTTACAAGCTTTAAAACAATCGCAACATAATAGCTACATGTGTACGAAACATTTCAAAAACGTGTCTTGTGATAATTAGCCATTTAAAGCCAGGTACATAAAGTGCATTTAAGACTATCAGGTTATTTACCGCTACTAAAACATTTAAGAAGTGGTTTAAATTTTATACACATGACCTTTTTACTGTCCATGGGTTGTACATACTAGTACACCTCATTTAGGTCTGAAAAGCACAGATTTTATCTGAATGAAAAAAGCAGTGACATGACTAGCCTGCAAAGATTAAGTGTATATGAGATCGAGAACCTGTATGGAAAAATAACGAATGAGTAAATGTGAAAAGACCAGAACTAAACCTCAGTACACCTACAGAGCTGACAAACTACTTCTGACCTTTTTACTTCCTCTTCTGAAGTTTAACCTATTTTAAACCAGTGAGCGATGTTGGTAAATGCTGCTATGTGCCTTATAAACATTTGTGCAACAGTGCAGTTTCTATCAGTCTGAATTAAGAACGTTGACTGGTCATGACATACAAAGGGACTATGATGCTGACCGACATATGTGTACTTTGCAGCAAATTCAAACAATATGATTCTTTTCGTTTCCCTATTACTCAAAGTACAGAGTTTCTCAAAATCCTATTCCCTTGCACTGACCTTGTGTAATTGCTCTTGATAAATGCAGTCGTTGTGCATGGCAGCGGTCATGTGTGAGCTGCATTAAGTGTGTATTTGCGTCAGGAGTGAGGAAGTCGTGGTGCAGCGGGGCTCTAGAGAACAGGGCCATTATTGTGGGGCTTAACCTGAGGTGCTGTGTTCTGATAGCTGGGTGTGGTGGAGTAGGTTAAATACACACTTCTTTATTGGGATATGAACATGAAATGTATGTGTAAGAGAGGGACTAAAAATGTTTGAGGAATGGCAGCTTTGAGAGATGCTAATACAGGAATATATTGGTTTTTACAGGGAGTGCGCATACAGGTAGAAAACAATTAAATCTGATTTCCAGGTTACATACATTATCAAACATGAGTTTACATGAGTGTCATAGAGCTTACAAGACAGAAACCCCAGACAGGGTGCCCATTCATCACAGGGGCTTAGCCATCCCCCCTCAAACCGAGCCAATCTTGTCTTTGTAGACATCGGCTGGCTTTATAGCCGAGTTCAAATCTCAGCGGTGATGGGCAAGCATAATCCACTCTACCACCTGAGTGCCAACTATTCATGTAAAAAAATACATAAAACTATTTATTAACTTGTTATTCTGGCATTTTACAACCCCATATCAGAAAAAGTTGGGATGGAGTTTCTTACATTTACTTTAACTTTTATTTCATGAGATATTTCATGTTTTGTCTGCTCAACTTAATTTCATTTATTAATATACCTCCATTCCTGCATTTCAGGCCTGCAACACATTCCAAAAAAAGTTGGGACGGTAAAGCATTTACCACTTTGTAATGTTGCCATTCCTTTTCACCACACTTAAAAGATGTTTTGGCACCGAGGATACCAAGTGATTTAGTGTTTCAGCTTTTATTTTGTCCCATTCTTCCTGCAAACACGTCTTAAGATGTGCAACAGTACGGGGTCGTCCTTGTCACATTTTTCCTTTGAAAATTCTCTATTGGGGACAGGTCAGGACTGCAGGCAGGCCAGTCCAGTAACCGTACCCTCTTCTTCCGCAGCCATGCCTTTGTAATGTGTGCAGCATGTGGTTTTGCATTGTCTTGTTGAAAAATGCATGGACGTCCCTGGAAAAGATGACGTCTTAAAGGTAGCACATGTTGCTCTAAGAGCTCAATGTACTTTTCTGCATTAATTCTGCCATCACAGAAGTGTAAATGACCTTTGCCAAGGGCACTGACACAGCCCCATACCATGACAGACCCTGGCTTTTGGACTTGTCGCTGATAACAGTCTGGATGGTCCTTTTCGTCTTTGGTCCGGAGCACACGGCATCCATTTTTTCCAAAAAAGATTTGGAATGCTGATTCATCTGACCACAATACACATTTCCACTGTGTGATGGTCCATCCTAGATGCCTCAGAACCCAGAGAAGTCAACACTGCTTCTGGCCATGGTTAACATAAGGCTTCTTTTTTGCACAGTAAAGTTTTAAGTGGCATTTGTGCATGTAACTCCGTATTGTTGTGCTTGACAAAGGTTTGCCAAAGTAATCCCTCACCCATGTGATTATATCAGCTATTGTTGAGTGGCGGTTCTTGATGCAGTGCTGTCTGAGGGATCGAAGATCATGGGTGTTCAGCTTAAGCTTGCGCTCTTGGCCTTTATGCACTGAAATTCCTCCTGATTCCTTGAACCGTTTAATGATATTATGCACTGTAGAGGGAGAAATATGCAAATCCCTTTCAATCTTTCTTTGAGGTACATTGTTTTCAAACATTTCAATAATTTTCTTACACATTTGCTGACAAACTGGAGATCCTCTGGCTATCTTTGCTCATCCTGGATGCTGCTTTTGTACCAAACCATGATTACAATCACCTGTTGACATCACCTGTTTGGAATCACATCATTATTTAGTTTTTCAACTCATTACTAGTCCTAAATTGCCCCCGTCCCAACTTTTTTTGGAATGTGTTGCAGGCCTAAAATGCAGGAATGGAGGTATATTAACAAATGAAATGGAGCTGAGCAGATAAAACATGAAATATCTCAGGTTCATCCTGTCTGCAATCAAATAAAAGTCACAGTAAATGTAAGGAACACTGCATTTTTTTCTTATTTGTATTTTCCATACTGTCCCAACTTTTTCTGATTTGGGGTTGTAAGTAATTGCAATAAACATGAGCCATTTTTAAAGAAACAAGATCAGGTAATACATTAAGCAGTACATTGAGCGTTAAGTGTACAAAGTATCATGGCTCCTTTCTGAGCAGAAATTCTAAGGAAATACGCAACATCACCTTAAATTAATACAGTTAAGCACAGTGCAGTTAAGTTTAGTAATTTCCGTTAGTTGCTTTTTAGCATTTTGTAACACAGTGGTAAACATGGCCAAATTTTTCTGAATGTGTTGCAGCCATCAGGTTTACATGGTATTTATAGTAAAAACAGTAGTTGATTACTTTAAACATCAAATCTTGTCATTGTTGTCAGGGGCAATGGTAGCTCATCGATTGTGATACTGGACTAGTAATTGGAAGGCTGCTGGCTCATACCCCACCACTGCCTGGTTGCCACTTGGTTGGGTCCTTGAGCAAGGCCCTAACCCTTAATTGCTTTGATTGTATAAGGTCACAATTGCTTTGGATAAATGTGTCTGCTAAATGCCATAAATGTAAATGTTTTAATCAAATACAGTTCTAATGAAAGGTTTTAATCAAATATGTTTTTAATGGAATTTAATGGAATTGTATTATATTCATTCAATCCATTTGTGTCCAGTTTATATCCAGCTTATATCTGTCTTATAGCCCCCACAATTGATCAAGGACGGCTGAGGCTGTCACACTCGTGCAGCCACCAATCACTTTTTTTCACCTGCCAGGGGCGGGGTCTCACAGACAGAGCCACGCAGTGCCACCCGAGATCAGTCGCCCCCCTTTCATGCATCTTAACCTGTCAGCAGAGTTTGTAATTCCTGATTTAGCCATTGTCCCTCCCCTACAGACACAAAGCCAATCCTGTCTGTGTATGCACCAGGCCAGCTTGAGATCTCAGCAGTGGTGGGCTGGCGAGTTTTACCGCTGTGCCACCTGCGCTGCCAATTCTGTGCAGATCTCTGGTTTATTTCAAGTATGTTTGCCGCTATGGAAATTCTATTAAATGCTTAAATGTAATATATCATTGTACATTGGTGATTTTAATGGATTCAAATTACCTGTTTGCAATGCCTTATTTATCAGCTTAGCTAATATTCAACTCAAGTTCTCCTGCCCAATAGAAACTGTTGTCTTAGTCATATATTTATTTGAAAGGTAAAAGACGAGCAAATAAATGATGAGATTTGCCAGTTAGAGCGGCATGTCTATCAGTTACTCTAATTACAGCACCATGCAGTCTCTGGCTTTTCTCAATTATTACCACAGGACAGGAAGGGACAGTGACCAAGGGCAGGACAAGGAAATTAGTTGGTTCAGAAGTTCCAGATGTGATTGGAGAAAAAGGAAAGATGGCAGACAAGTGTTGACTAGCTTGACTTTACAGGCTGTTTTTATAGTAACTCAGCAATATTGAAATGTGGCAGCATATGGGTTAAAGTTCTGGACTACTGATCAGAAGGTCGTGGTTTAGACCTCACCACTACCAGTTTGTAAGTCATTTTGGATACATGTACATCTCAAATAGTGCCAAAACAGAATGGTGGAATAGAAACAGAACAACAGTAACCTAAATTACATTGCAACCTTCACATGGTTGTGTAGTGTGTATGTGCTAATTTGTGCCCATTCATTAAAAAAAGTCTGAAAAAAAGCATTGATATTGGACACAAAATCCTGGTTAGCAATCAGCTTTCCAATTTGAGGTCAGGGCCTGTGCATTCACTTATTTTCTATAATGGATTTTGTATAGGGTAGCAAAGTGGGTAGCACTGTTGGCTTACAGTAAGAAGGTTCTGGGTTCGATTCCCAGGTGAAGTGGTCTGGGTCCTTTCTGTGTGGTTTGCATGTTCTCCCCGTGTCTGCATGGGTTACCCCCAGGAGCTCCAGTTTCCTCCCACATTCCTAAGACATTCAGTCAGGTTAATTGGAGATACTAAGATTGCCCTTAGATGTGTGTTTGTGTGTTAATGTGTGAATGTGTTTGTGTCGGCCCTGCCATGGACTGGCACCCTGTCCAGGGTGTTTCTGTGTGCCTTGCGCCCATTGAGATAGGCTCCATCACCCCACTGACCCTAATTGGTATAAGCGGCTTAGAAAGTGAGTGAGTGATTTTGTATACAGTATCTGTTTAGTGTGGCTTAAACACTTGAGCTTAATAATTAGAAAGGGTTTCCACATACTTTTAATAGGACTGATATTCAGGAGAAACACAAATTAGCACGTTTAAATACTCAAAAATGTTATGATCATCATAATTTATAATCATTTTAAACATGTATAATTCTAAGATACTTACATGTTTAAAATGTAGGAAAGTGTTTGTTTTTTATTTGGTCGTTATGGGTATTATGGGTAAATACATGAACATGCCTTTATTGACCATCAGGTACCTCTCTTACATGAAGCTCTAGATTTATATTGAGAAAGGACTTCAAAGTTCACCTGATGCACTCATGACCATGTACGCTCCACTGTGTGTAAGCCAGATTGTGCTGATAGATGAAACCTGACAGGGATTAACAGTATCGGTTTTTGATTGGAACAAGCGAGTGAGCAAATGTGCTTTTTATTTCAAAGAAACTAGCAGCAGGGAAAGAAGTGTAGGTGCACAAAAAGAATCTAATAATTAAACCTAAGACTAATTAGAGTATATGTGTATATTTGGTTTTAAAAGTGTAAAGTGTGTCCACCTGTCCATCTGTCTGAGTACATCAGAACCAAACCTGACGACATTGTATTAAAAAAACACCAATAAAAGGTTTTATTTTACATCGTTTCAGCCGCTGTTGAGTCAGTAGACACAAATATATGGTTTCGAAGTAAACATTAGGCAGACATGCTCAAGCACATCAAGCCCAAGCTGCAGAGGGACAAATAAAGTAGGGCAGTAATTTCAGTGCGTTCGGTGTAAATGTAGTAATAAGTAATGATCGTCTTAGCTAAAAATGCATAATTTGCCTACAGGTCTATTTACTAATCTACTCTACTTTACTACTCTAAAATATGACATACAACATTAAATGCTATAAAATACACAGAAATAACACTGTGTACAAAATTGATAGAAACTAACAGATGCAGAGATCAGGTGTCTAGATGTGTAGCAGGCACTAGCCAGAAGTAAACAGACGTGAAGTTAAAAAAGCAGACAGACATCATGCTACATTATGCAAGAGGTCTGTTATTTGGCCGCTGAGGTGGTGCAGCGGTAAAACACGCTAGCACACCAGAGCTGACATTTTGAACTTGTCGGTTCGGCTACATGAACAACGATTGGCTTGTTGTTCATACAGGGTGGAAAGCCGGATAGGGACCTCATAACTGATTCAATTACGACCTCTGCTTGCTGATTGATGACGCATGCGTTGATCAGGATGTGGCTTTCTGTACACAAAGCTGATCCACATATTAACTCGCCTCGTACAGGTAAAAAGATGCAGTCGGCTACTGCATATGTGTCGGAGGGGGCGTGTGTCAGTCTCGCTCTCCTCAATCAGAAGTGGAGATCAGCATCAGTAGAGAGAAACCATAATGCAATCGGGTAATTGGATACGACTAGATTGGGAGGAAAATTGGGTAAAATGCAAAAAAAGAAGTCTATAATTTAATAGTAGCCTTCCCAGTATTGTTTCTTATTCTTAATTTTTTTTCCTGCCTCCCTATTTTACAAACACCCATTTGAACACATTCATAATTTGCCTTCTGAATCTGCTCTCTGTGCAGTTCAATCACCAAAAACAGGATTAGCCTATTATCAGTTGCCTTCAGGAAGTCATCAGGAAGTCATTTTCGTTCTACTGCAGATGCAAGTCATCTGTCACATTAAAGCCTCATGAAGCTCTAATGTTTGCCACAGTCAGTAATGTGTTCTGACCTGAGTGCACGAGAATAAATTTTTGCAGGAAGTGTATAAGGTGAAATGAGTGTATGTTTATTATATTGATCGTGGCTTATTAGATTCATAATGAATGTGATTCTGATTGTAGGTGAACATACATCCAGCCTACCCACACCTACTTCAGATCCGAAAGTGCCAGCCAACTCCTCGCCTCACTACAACCTCTCTACTGTAGAAACTACTTCCCATCTCAATATCTCCTTAAATGCAACAACATTCTCTACCAATGTCACCCTTACTAAGACTCAAAATGATACTACAGAAAGCACAAATGCTTCAGGTAAGGTTTAACGATTTTTCCATGTATTTGTCAAACCTAAGCCGAGAACTTTTTAGTGTCAAGTCAAGTCAAGTCAACTTTATTTATATAGCGCTTTTTACAATAGACATTGTCACAAAGCAACTTTACAAAATCCATGACCAATAGATACAAAAACCCCTGTTGAGCAAGCCGAGGGCGACTGTGGCAAGGAAAAACTCCCTGAAAATTACAGGAAGAAACCTTGAGAGGAACCAGACTCAGCAGGGCCCATCCTTCTTGGGTGGTCTGGAGGAAACTTTAAATAAATACATAATTTACACAAAGCATCTAAACACAGAATTAAATGAACTAAAAGTTATAACTGGTAATAAATAGATAAATAATCTTCAATAAAGTCTGTAGTGATTTCTTGTCATTCTTGGTGGAAATTACTCCAGACCCGTCACATCCGGCAGGAACAGTGTCGTCGCCACGGCAGTCTCGACTTTAATCCTTAACCTCGGCGGGTAAACAGGTTCCCACCAGAATGCCCTTGGAGTAAAACAACAAAGAATGTAGTTAATAATGTACAATGCTAGTTGAGTAAAACAGTTTTACAGAGAGTTTTAGACTCCGGCAGCCCTAATTATTACAGCATAACTAAAAGGGAGAGCGAGCAGGTAACAAGGTCATGAAGGCTTTCACAGGACATCAGCGCCCATCTCCCCACCGTCATCAAACCTGAGTGATCGGATAAGAGAGGCAGAACGACAGCAACCCAACATCCCTGATCACCACAAGTTTCTATGACCAAGAACCCCCAAGCTCTGCTCCTTTGTCTATATTACTCAAAAGCTTGAGAAAATAAATATGTTTTCAGTCTAGACTTAAACATTGAGACTGTGTCCGAATCCCGAACAGAGGCAGGAAGATTATTCCAAAGTTGTGGAGCTTTGTAAGAAAATGCTCTTCCACCAGCTGTGGTCTTTTTAATTTTAGGAACTATAAGTAACCCTGCATCTTGTGAACGAAGTGGACGCGCTGGATTATAGTGATTAATAAGTTCACTCAGATACTGTGGAGCCAGACCGCGTAGCGCTTTATAGGTTAGTAAAAGTATTTTGTATTCAATGCGGAATTTAACTGGCAGCCAGTGTAGAGACGATAGAACAGGACTAATATGATCAAACTTTCTAGTTCTAGTTAGCACTCGAGCTGCTGCATTTTGAACTAACTGGAGTTTGTTTATGGATCTACCAGAGCATCCAGTTAGAAGAGCATTACAATAATCTAACCGAGAAGTTATAAACGCATGGATCAGTTTTTCGGCGTCATTAGCAGATAGTATATTTCTTATTTTAGAGATATTACGCAAATGATAGAAAGCAACTCTAGTAATATTATTAATGTGTGTATCAAAGGAAAGATCTGAATCTAGTGTGACACCTAAGTTTTTTACATCTGGGCTGGGAGTAACAGAGAAAGTGTTTAGGTTTAGCACCAGGTTAGACAACTTGTCTCTTGCAGCTTTAGAGCCAACAAGTAAAACCTCAGTTTTATCTGAATTAAGTAAAAGAAAATTACATGACATCCAGTTTTTTATGTCGTTTACACAATCTTCTATCTTACTGATTGTGTCGGTATCATTTGGTTTGGCTGATATATACAGCTGAGTGTCATCTGCATAGCAGTGAAATTTTATGCCATGTTTATGAATAATTTCACCTAGTGGAAGCATATAGAGTGTAAATAATAGGGGTCCCAGTACCGACCCCTGTGGAACACCACACTTTACTTTTGTAGTTTCTGAGCATTTATTATTTACATAAACAAATTGCGAGCGGTCAGTCAAATATGAATGAAACCAAGAGAGTGCGAGTCCTTTAACACCTACTGTATTTTCTAGCCTCTCCAGTAAAATGTTATGATCGACCGTATCAAACGGAGCTGTTCTCTTATTTATGGTAAAGATTCATTCATTTTGCTCACTTTATTTAATTACGGTGTAGTGCGTAAATAACTCCATGGATCAGCACGCATTTGATTCAGAGATTCAGTCGATGTTTGGGCCTTAATAAACAGCTGTATAAACCAATCAGAGCTTCCGAATTTAGATTTTGGGTGGAATTTCAGAATTTTTTTTTGGATTTCTCCAGTGTGTCATTTAGGTGAGCTGGCCAGAGGTATGAATGACAGCTTAGTTAACAAATTACCACTTTCAGCTTTTATATGGATTTATATATTCTGGACATATTCTGAAAACATGAAGGAAAACATTTACAAAAAAGTGGATTTTATCCCTAATGAAACAACACATGGATATAGATTTTTTTTCTCAATTTAAAGAAGAGAAGCTCAGGTAAGCAGCGGTTATGATTTTATGCTGCTGTGTGGTTGATATGGGTCGCGGTGCTGCTGTTTACCATGCACTTTCATTTTGCAATTATAGCAAAGCTGTTGGGTGTGTTAGAGATACACTTTAAACAGAATAACTTTACATGCAGCATACACCGATCAGCCATAACATTAAAACCACCTACTTGTTTCTACACTCACTGTCCATTTTATCAGCTCCACTTACCATAAAGAAGCACTTTGTAGTTCTACAATTACTGACTGTAGTCCATATGTTTCTCTGCATGCTTTGTTAGCCCCGTGGTTGTGTGTTAGTGTGTGTTGTACTGGTATGAGTGGATCAGACACAGCAGCGCTGATGGAGTTTTTAAACACCTCACTGTCACTGCTGGACTGAAAATTGTCCACCAACCAAAAATATATCCAGCCAATAGCACCCCGTGGGCAGCGTCCTGTGACAACTGATGAAGGTATAGATGATGACCAACTCAAACAGCAGCAACAGATGAGCGATTGTCTCTGTACACATCTACAAGGTGGACCAATTAGGTAGGAGTGTATAATAGAGTGGACAGTGAGTGGACACGGTATTTAAAATTCCAGCAGCGCTGCTGTGTCTGATCCACTCATACCAGCACAACACACACTAACACACCACCACCATGTCAGTGTCACTGCAGTGCTGAGAATGATCCAACACCCAAATAATACCTGCTCTGTGGTGGTCCTGACCATTGAAGAACAAGGTGAAAGCAGGGTAAAAAGTAAGTAGAGAAATAGATGTACTACAGTCAGTAATTGTAGAACTACAAAGTGCTTCTATGTGGTAAGTGGAGCTGATAAAATGGACAGTGAGTGTAGAAACAAGGAGGTGGTTTTAATGTTATGGCTGATTAGTGTGAGTCAGCGAACACAAAAGCTTCCTTTTATTTACCCCTTTAATATTTGAATAATAATAAAACTCCCATAATAAAACAAAGTGGATTCATTGTCAACTTATTCCCAAATAGTAATATTAAATTTAGTTGCTTATGATATTTTTATATGGTCTGAAGCAGTGGTGCTTTTTTCAGACACTGACACAGTAAAGCAGCTACAAGGACGTTGTACTATGCCGATTTTAACTTGTTTCCACGTGGGCTTCCTTCCAGATACCTTGGTTTGCTTTCACCTTCCAAAAATATTTTAGTTTGTTGATTTGCTACTCAAATTATACTTAGGCGAGTGCCAGTGTGTTTCCAGGTAGGCTCTGGGCCCAGAACAACCTTGTTTGGGACATGTGGTTATTAGAAATAAATTAAATAATGAATGGATTGCGGGGGCTGTATAGATATTATTTAGCAATGTAACTCCCAGTTTTCATGGTCTAATCTGCTTGCACAAGTGCACTGGCAGGGGCTGTGTGGCTGACAATTTAATTTTGTAGGAAACTGCAACAGCGACCTGCTGTGAGTCAGTTTCCATCAGTAGAGCATTAATGTATCTGTTCATCACATTGTATTACCAAGATTATCAGTTAAGCTCGGTAGCACAAATAATGTTTAATAATTTTTAATAATTATCACATGCTGTAACAAGCCCACCTGCCATGGAGTTCAGTGGGGGATTGTCACAGTTACACAATCATGCCTGTCTGGTTGCAATTAATGGCCAGTTTGTTGGACATCCCATTTCAAAAACAAATAAGATTAAAATACCGGTATGTGATCACCTGTATGTGAACTTTTCAGCTGTAATAACAGCCACTCTTCTGAGAAGGCTTCCCACATGACTTTAAAGTATGTCTCTGGGAATTTGTGCCAATTTAAAAAGCATTTGTATGGCTGGGCACTGATGTTGATCAAGAAAGCGTGAATTGATGTTCAAGGTCATTCTAAAGCTGTTTAGTGGGGCTGAGGTCAGGGCTCTGTGCAGGTCACTGGATTTTATCACAGGGTGGGTTTCACTGGAAACACTAAGCACAAGGCAGTGGTGGGCTACAGTAATAGACTACCGTGTCACCTGAGCACCCTATTATTTTTAAATATAAAAAAAGCATTTTAACATAAATCATGTGAATTATCTTACAGTTATGTGGGTCTTACAGCAATAAACCAATGTTGCAATGGATGTAAAAATGAAACAACAAACCCACAACCCTTGATTACTATAATTATAAAATCAAATAACTATAATTATATCGCATCTTCCTGTCTGACTTCATTCTGCTCATATTTTATCATAGTGTAAAAATGTAGTAAGTAACAAAAGTTGAAACGAGGTTAGAGATTAGCAGCAAGACTGTTACAGAATCATGTCCTTCTGCCTTCCCAAATTTGGACAACTGATGAGGCATGGAGGTGCAAATGTATAACACGTCAGTTCCTCTTAACTGACAGTTACCTGCGCCTCATTGAGTGTTTATTCGCTCCAGGTGGAAATGTTTCTATTTGTCATGGCTTCTCTCTCACAGACACGGACTTGCCAGCCCCTCTGTTGTCAGTTTGCTTTCGTTGGACCCGTAATGCCAGGTCCAGTGTTCTGCTGGCATATGTGGCCTGCACATTTTTATCTCTTTAAGCATCACAGGGGAACAGCCCTGGATGAGGAAGCTGCCTCAGAGGCAGTGTGACAGCCTTATTCTGAAGCGGAACCCATATGTGGACCCATGCTGGGTGCGGGCTGTGTCGTTTGATGTGGCCAGGCAGACGACGCTTGTGCATTGCTCTTTCCTTTCTTTTCTTGTTGTCGCAGGCACTCCAAGTAGCTTGCCTTATTGTGACTTCCAGTTTTTGTTTCTGCGCTATCCCTTTTTTATCCACTTTCTTTGTTGCAGGCTGTGAATTTGTGTGTCTTTCATTTGTTTTTTTGCATCAGTTATTTTGGCCTTTACATTTATTGGTGCTTACACCTTTCTGCAGGTGGCATTTATCCAAAGTATTGTTCTACCTTAGTTAAGCATCCTGCAATTTATTGATTTAAATTACTTTATAACTACACTCCTTTGCTGCAAACACTATAATAGCAGATGAATGTGTAAAGCTGATCTTTTTAAAAGACATGTTCCCATAAGGGTAAAGCCTATTACTCAGCCTAAAGCACACACCAACATATCAGTATAGAAATTATACTGTAAAAGGGAATAAGGCCAGCGGTGCATGTGTCTCCAAACGTTTTGATGAAGAACAGGTCCAGTCTGGTTTATGTTGTATCAGTACAAAGAGTGGCCAGGCTGTTCTTCATGGATAATGTATATAAATAACACTATGATGTACCTTTAACAAATTTGTTGGAATGTCAGACACAATCTGCTGCTAAAGTTCACCCAGTAAACATTAGAACCAAAGTTTAACCCAGCATTCATGTCTGCTCTAATCTGTTGATCTTTCCCAAACCTTAGCAGTGTTAGTGAGCATTATCCAGCCAGCATATGTAAAACAAAGGCATCAAACAAACCTGGCCACATAGAATTACAATAGAGGTTCAGTAAAGCTTGAGTGTAAATGATGGTTAGAGGAGGAAGAGGGGTGGGGTGGGAGGGACGAGAGACATGTGACAAAATGCAGTGTGAGATTTGACGGGAAAGTGAGAAAGCTTGAAACCTGATGATGCGTCTGGTGCCTCTGTTCATTCACGAGTGCTGTAAAGCACCTCTTCAGTGCTCCTCACACTCCTGCGATATCTGCTGACACACACACTCACACGTGCATACACACAAGTACGTGCTACCATATGGCAGCAAAGTCATTTAATGTCGAACACAAAACAACTTTAAAGCACTGCACACTATATGGGATTTATATTTATTATTATTATATGTACCACATGCAGAACGAGGTCCGGCATTGTCTTTGTAAAATAACTAAGGACTTCCCTAAAATCTCTAAAATCCTAAAATACACCTTCACACATACACTATATTGCCAAAAGTATTTACTCACTCATCCAAATAATTGAATTCAGGTGTTACAATCACTTCCATGGCCACAGGTGTATAAAACCAAGCACCTAGGCATGCAGACTGCTTCTACCAACATTGGTGAAAGAATGGGTCGCTCTCAGGAGCTTAGTGAATTCCAGCGTGGTACCGTGATAGGATGCCACCTGTGCAACAAGTCCAGTGGTGACATTTCCTTGCTACTTAATATTCCACAGTCAACTGTCAGCGGTATTAGGAGAACGGTACCTGTCTGACTGCATTGTGCCAAGTGTAAAGTTTGGTGGAGGGGGGATTACGGTGTGGGGTTGATTTTCAGGAGTTGGGCTCGGCCCCTTAGTTCCAGTGAAAGGAACTCTTAATGCTTCAGCATACCAAGAGATTTTGGACAATTTCATGCTCCCAACTTTGTGGGAACAGTTTGGGGATGGCCCCTTCCTGTTCCAACATGACTGCGCACCAATGCACAAAAGCAAGGTCCATAAAGACATGGATGAGCGAGTTTGGTGTGGAAGAACTTGACTGGCCTGCACAGAGTCCTGACCTCAACCCGATAGAACACCTTTGGGATGAATTAGAGTGGAGACTGCGAGCCAGGCCTTCTCGTCCAACATCAGTCTCTGACCTCACAAATGCGCTTCTGGAAGAATGGTCAAAAATTCCCATAAACACACTCCTAAACCTTGTGGAAAGCCTTCCCAGAAGAGTTGAAGCTGTTAAAGCTGCAAAGGGTGGGCCGACATCAAATTAAACCCCATGGATTAAGAATGGGATGTAACTTAAGTGACATCCCATGGATAGTCCTTTTTGTATTTGGCATGGAGAAACAAACGGAAACATGGACTTATCTGGCCACAGTGCTAAATGACAGAAAATAGCAGAAAGAGTATTTCTGAAGTACTTCTGAGCTCAAGTGACTATATTTATCACAGTCACTTGACGGTTTCTCATGCATTGCTGTCTGAGGGCTTAAAGGTTACATGCATTCAACATGTGGTATCTGGCCTTGCTCTACATCAGGGGTAGGAAATAAAATTTTCCAAGGGGCCACATTAAAAACTGGGACTGTTGCGGAGGACTGGGCCAATAGGATGAACTTAATTCTGCTCAATATTAATTGTGTCTCTTTATAAAAAGCAGTCGTTTGTACAGGCAAGGAAAATGAGAAGCAGGCAGAACAAAAAACATCAACATTATTTCACTATTTAATCAACTTTCTCAGGACAGGTGTGAACAAAAATGTGCAGGTTTTCAAATTACCTTTACACAAAGTGCTATTGCTAAATATTGCTTATTTGCTGTTTTTCAGTCATTTCTTCTTGTTGGATATTCTTTATGGATATCAAAAAGCTGGTCCTGACTGCTTCAGTTCTGGATGTATAAAACCTAATAAAAAAAGTCCTTGTTACTTTTACAGTTTAGCTTCAGATGTGCGCGCTCTGCATCATTCAAGTTCTTGTATTTCTATGTGTGTTTAGTACCGTAATGGTGATTTAAAACC
Source organism: Trichomycterus rosablanca (assembly GCF_030014385.1). NCBI lineage: Eukaryota > Metazoa > Chordata > Actinopteri > Siluriformes > Trichomycteridae > Trichomycterus > Trichomycterus rosablanca. The sequence goes on from NC_085996.1 coordinate 24,239,680, forward strand.
TAGATTTAAATTGTGATCCTTAAACTGCTTTACATCTGATTTCAGTAAATAAATACTTAAAAGTTCATGTCTGCCGCTCAGGTGGCACAGCGGTAAAAAAACAAAAAAAACCACGCTATTCACCAGAGCTGAGATCTCGAATACATCGTATCGAATCTCAGCTCTGCCTTGCCGGCTGAGCGGCCACATGAACAACGATTGGCCTGTTGTTCAGATAGGGACGGGATTAAGCCGGATGGGGACTCTCTCTCAGACTAGTGCGATTACGACCTCTGCTGGCTGGTTGGTGGAGCCTGCACGGAGATGGGAAAGGAGTGCAGTAAAGGGTGTGGCTCTCTGTACACAGCGCTATACTGCACTGCACTTGTCAAGTGTAAGGGATAAGATGTTCGATGGCTGTGCACGTGTCGGAGGGGGCGTGGAGCAGCCTCGTCCTCCCCAATCAGGAGCAGGGACCACCATTAGTGAGAGGATGATTGACGGGCAGAAATTGGATGCGCTAAAGTGGGAGAAAAATGGGGGGGGGTCGTCGCTAACACATTACGGTGAAGCTGGATACACTCACATACTCGTAAATTGAAACTAACGTAAATTAATAAAGTAGTGGTCCCCTCAGAATAAAAACAATCCTGTTGTATTGCATGTGTGATGTACATTTATTTATGTCTGACTTTTAATTGCTACTGACCTCATGCGGGCTGGATGCGGGCAGCCAAAGCTACAGTTAGCAACTTTTATATGTATAATCCAGTCTCAATAATGCATCTTTCATTTTTTACTTTGGATAACAAACTAGGGTAAGTTATTGTGCACTGTAATGTAATATACAGTAATTAGTAATGACGTGTGGTAATTCTTCTGTAATCTTTTTACAGTGACATTTTAGAAGTAGTATATTTTATTGAGCTCTCTACTTTACAACATCTTGTATCTGTGCTAATAAATTTCTTTTTGTGTGTATTTCCTCTTACAGCCTCTTCCACAGCAGTTACTAAGACTACAGCGGATTCACTCACACCACTAAACACTTCAGATATTTCTGGGAACCTCACCTACAGCCAAAATAGTTCTGTGCTTTCAACACAAGATAACCAGACCCTCTCCACCCAAATATCATCCACCACCATTACCCTTGTAACCACGACCGACCATAAAGCTAATTCTACGATGAGCACGCCTGCTTTTTCTACGACAAACCAGACTTTCCCTGCTTCACCCAGGTCTCAGAGTACAACTTCCATCCCTGAACCATCTAGCACGTCAACACCCACTACAGTGGCTACTCAAACCAGTCTTAAAACCTCTGCTAGCACAAAAGGTACAACAGCTTTAAAAACAACAACAACATCAACAACCACTATCACTCAGAGCACAGAGCATATAAAACCTGGAAGCAGCACGTTGATCCCGGCTAAAACTCATGCTGACTCCCCGTCTGAACTAAACATTGGAGATGATGGTAAGTTTCCTCATGAATATTTTCATAATAATATTTGCTGGTAACTAAGCCAATGCAAGTATAAGATGGCTGTTGCCTGTATTTTATGTTTCATGTGCACATCTACAAAAAGAAACAGGATGCGTAATGGTTATAATGTGGTAATATGCAGTCACGGAGGGTGGGGCATACATTTAGCAAAGCTTTACTTTGTGCTACAAGGGAATTTTAAAAAGTTTCTGCGCTTGTATATTTTCGTTGGAAACGGTGAGGGCGGGAGGAGTAGTAAGAGACTGAGAGAGAGCTTATAGTCCGGATTTAGCGCCATCTGATTTCCACCTTTTTGGACCGCTCAAAGAAGCTTTAAGAAAAAGAAGATTTTTTATGTGATGATGATGTGAAAGCAGCGATGCATTAGTGGCTACACGCTCAACCAAAACATTTTTTTTGCTGATGCCATTAAAAAGTTGGTACGACGCTGGGAAAAATGCTTTGGAAAATGTAGAGAAGTGATGTTATTTGTTTTGAAATATGAATAAATAAAGTTTTTTAAAAAGTGCGGAAACTTTTTGAAGAACACTTATATGTCTATTTACACAAGAAATAAACATTGTGTTGTAGCTTATTCATGAAATAATAGGGAACATTTAGATATGAAATTTTGTTCTGCTGGTGAACAGCCAGCTTCAGTATTGCTTTTTATCATGTAGGGATTGGCACGATTAGCCAAGTGTGGAGCATTCTAGAAGCATTGCCGTTAATATGCATCTGTGCTCCCCCCTCCCCCTCCTTGCAACCTGACTCGCAGTTAATGCTTTAATACATCCAAAGGTTTTATATGATTAAGTTCCTCCACACCAAACCTTTTATACTATGTCTTTATGCACAGGTGCACAGTCATACTGAAACAGAAAAGGGCCTTCCCCAAAACGTTGCTCTAAATGTGAAGTTCCCACAAAAAACCCAAAACTAAAAAACCCTAAAGTGTAATGGAAAACCTGAACAGAAATAAAGTCAAGATCTCTGGACAACACACATATAGTCTGTGATTGTTTTGAAAAAGTAAGTATATGAAACAATCTGTCTATCTAAGGCTTTAGGTGACCCCATGACCACAGTGGCCTAAATTATTTAGAAACAGAAGAAGCTTAACACAACCTTGAACTTAGAGCTGGCCTTCAGTGGTCACACAAAGTGCTCCACATGTACATTTAAATTGACTGTATTTAGCAGATGCATTTATCCAGAGCGACTTACAGTACTGTGACAGTATATATTGTCTAAGCAATTGAAGGTTAAGGGCCTTGCTCAAGGGCCCAACAGTGGCAACCTTGCAGTATTGTGGCTTGAACTAGTGACCTTTCAATTACTAATCCAGTACCTTAACCGCTAGGCTACAACTGCCCTTTTAGAAAGTGTAACACATGTGTTAATGCATGGTACCGAGTGTGTGGACACCCAAACATTGCATGCAAATTCATGAGCAATAATGTGTAATTGTTCTTTTTTTTATTCAACCACACAAGTGTTAGTGAAAGTGTAGAAACAAGGGAACTTGTTAAGCAGACAATCTCTGCACCACTCCATAAACTGGGCCCTTATGGCAGAGTGGCAATCCACTGTTGAGTACACATATATGACAGCTTACTTAAAGTTTGCAAAATGACATGTATAAAAAACATAATTAACAGATTATTTGGTCTAATGAGATAAAAAAAAAATAGGCAGTGCACATCACCTGGCTATTATTATCCCTACTGTAAAACAATCCAGTCTTGATTTATTTATAAATCAAAGTTTTTTTTTAATGACATTACTGCTGTATATGTTGTATAAACCTGGCATAGATCATTGTACATTTTTATTGGCATGAATTACCAAAAATTCAGTTCTGTACAGCTGTACAACTGAAGTGGAATTTGCAATGGCATTAAATTCCCACCTTCCATAGTGTTTCCAGGAAAGTCTTCAATCCCCTGCAACCCATCATTAGGTTAAAGCAGTTACTAAAGATGATTGAATGTACTTGTTATAACAGGTTGTTGCTGCTGAGCTTTGTTTGGTCTTTTTTTGGAGCGTGGATCCTTGATGTGTACAAAAGTGGCATAATTGCATGCATTTTAATACATCATATAATCTTTTATTCACAACTGTATTATCAAAACACAGCTGTACCCACAGTTTTCTATAATTGAGGATGAGCTCCTCAAATATAACCAGTAGTGAGCTTAGTGAACGCTGATTGTGTGTGTGTGTGTGCATGTGTGCATATGAGTAAAGAACAAGAGTATGATTATAATGTAGGCTTTGACACTGACGAGGGCCAGGGGCGCACTGACGCTGACAAAACAAAAGAACAGACCAAGCTTTATGCCACTGCCAACATTTGTCAATATAGCACACACACTTACACACGTGTTTATGCATGGTACCGAGTGTGGAGACACCCAAACATCACATGCAAAGTCATGGGCATTAATGTGGAATTGTTCTCTTTTTCATTCAACCATTAAAGTGTTAGTGAGGATGGCACTGATGTTGATCTATAACACCTACTTCCCAGCTGACATTCTTAAATGTGTTGGATTAGGTTGTGGTGTAGGCCACTCAAGTTTTTTTTTCATGCCACACTTGCCAAACTATTCTTTGTGTGAAAGGGACTTCCCCACAGAACAAAGCTGAAAGCATACAGTTGGCTGAAGTGCCACTGGTTTCTGTATTAATATATCTTTCCTTTACTGGAAGTATGAGGTCAAGTCTTTAACTTCCCTAAACTTCAAAACTGCTCAGCTTAACCATAAGCACTAGCAGGGTAAACATTAGATTAACCAACTTGTTTGAATAATGGTATCCTATAAGACTGGAACATTAAAAGTCAATATGACCTATTCTATTACCAATGTTTGTCTATAAAAATGCACCCACTTTTCCACATAATGCATTTTTGTTTTAGATATTCTTTTTCTTTACTAATTTTCACTAACTGCTTTATACTGGTCAATGACAAGATTTAGGCTGCACCATAAAGGTGCGAGTAAACAAACTGTCCCAAAAATCATTAGAACCAATAACTAAAAGAATATGAAACATACTAAATCCAGAAAACGCTTTTCCATGTTCAGGCCACACAAAGCAGACAGTGGTAGCCTAGTGGGTAGAGCTTTGGGCTATCAATTGAAAGGTTGAGAGTTTGAATCCCAGCTCTGCCATGCAGCCACTGTTGGGCCCCTGAGCAAGGCTCTTAACCTTGTCTTCTCCAGGGGCACTGTGCAAAGGCTGACCCTGTGCTCTGACCCCAGCTTCCAAACAAGCTGGGATATGTGAAAAAACAATTTCATTGTACTGTACAACTGTATATGTATATATGACAAAGTCATTCTATTCTAAGAGGCACTGCTGCCACCTGTGATCTGAAGAGCTGTGTCTTAAACCACATGCTATTTACTGAACACTATGGTCTTAACAATAATGTCACAATTGGTGGGAAACCAATTTAACATATTGTTAAGAGTTTTATTGGTTTTATTTTTATTATAGGATTGCTTTTTTAGGAAGTTCATGACCAAATCAAAAGAGCCCTAGTGAAAGACTAGATTTCAATTATACTTTTTTTGTTGTATACAACGTGAGATTCTGTGTTAGCTGGTTTATGTAGGCTTTACCTGAATGTTTGAACGTCTAGTTTAAAGCCACAAGCTCTGAACCAGAATTTATTGGCAGCAACAGACTGTTAAACTAGTCTCTTGTAAGCACATTGACTATCTCTTACAGCACAAGCAGCATTATTGGTTTTTCTAGGTATGTTTTTTTAAGCGTCTCATCCACAAACATCTTACAATGTGTTCAGGACATGATGCCCTCTGATAATGCCTAAAAATGCAGCACTTACCTTCTCCAAGCTTAATAAGCTAGGCTCAGTTATAATTATAGAATTGATGTTACACAGCCAAACGTATGTGGACATCTGACCATAAGCTTTACAAACATAGACAATAATGTGGCTTATGCCACTCCACTTTGCTGCTGTAACAACCAAGAACTCTGTGTATATTCATACCCATTCAGTTAAAATAGCATTTGTGAGGTCAGGCACTGGTGTTGGACGAGAAGGCCTGGCTCACAAGTGATGTTCCAAATAATCCCAAAAGTGCTTGACAGGGTTGAGGCCAGGGCTCAGGGCTTTTTGCAGGCCACTGTAATTCCTCCACACCAAACTCATCAAACTATGTTTTTTGTACCTCGCTTTGTGCACAGGGCAAAAGATAATGGCCTTTACTATACTGTTGACTTATATAATTCATTTTATATAATTGGTTTTATATGCCTGTTAACAGTGGGTGTGGCTGAAACACCTAGTCCACAAAGTGTAGATGTTTGAATCTTTTGTGTTTAACTTATCTGCCCTGGCCTTTCTGTTCTGTTGTGATGTTTAGATTCCAGCGTACCAGTGGATCCTCTCTTGGCCGGCCTGGTGTCTGCGTTTGTGGTGACTGCCGCTATCGTCTCACTTCTGATATTTCTGAAATTCAGACGCAGAAATGAGGAACCAGAATTCCGTCGCCTTCAGGATCTTCCCATGGTGGGTCTACAATATACGTGTCCTCTGGTTTAGTAATGTCTGTGGGTAACTTACAGTGCAATGAAAAATTAAAAGGTGCTGTCTGATTGCCTCTTATTGAATATTAATTACACAAAATAAATTTAGATAATTAAGCATTACACAAAGGGGACCTTGAACTAAAACACATTTTGTTCAACAGTTTCATTCATTTAACAGAGAGTGATATCCAAAGCCTTATGTTACTTCAATCAGTAAAACAAATTCCGTCAGTATGACAGTTTATGCATATACATCTCACTTATCTTACCATCAATGTCAAGCTGTCAGGTAAAGTTTCTACAGGAACACCATGCTGCAATCTAAGAACATTCAAGCAGAACTGGTTAAAAAGGTTATTAAAATATATAAATCTAGAAAGTATTCAGGACTATTGCTAAGACTCTAGGACTTCAGTGTACCACAGTGAGATCCATTGTTTCTAGATGGAGGTAATTTGGAAATCGTTCATGTAAATCTATCTAGAAGTGGCTAAAATGTCTTCTCAGCAATAACTTAACCTGATCCCTGAAAACATTCAAAGAAATGCAGTTGTGTCTAGGTCTAATGTCTGAGATCCAGACTTGTATGTATATATAAAATATAAAATAAACTAGGCAACAATATGATTAATAGGAAGGTTCTATAAAGTAAACCACTGCTAACAAAAACATCAGTGATTGTTTAACATTTGCACTAAAGCACCTGAAAAATCTCATTTTACATTCTCGGCATTTAGCAGACGCTTTTATCCAAAGTGACTTGCAGTACTATAACAGTTTATTGTCGAAAGCAATTGAGGGTTAAGGGCTTTGCTTAGGGGGCCCAACAGTGGCAACCTGGCGATGGGTGGGCTTGAATTACTAGTCCACTTTCGATTACTAGTCCACTACCTTAACCGCTAGGTGACAAACTGCCCTAAATCTCCAGATCTTTAGGACTACATTTTTATGGCCAAATCAAAATCGGTCTCATTGTGTCAGGTGAAAATTAGGTACAGCATTTCATAGTAAGAAAATTATGTCTACAGTCGAATGTAGCAGATTATGGTGTGGGGATGCTCTACTGTGTCAGGACCTAGAGAACCCAGCAGGACAGTGGGGCAATTAAAAAGACTAACATTATGTTTAGTTGCAGTTTTTGATGCTAAAAGTTGTGTAGCCAATTATTACGTCAAGGGGGTAATTCTTTTTTTTCATTCATTTTTTTAATTGGGTATGTGTTGGATATGTTTTTACCCAAGTTTGCGATCTGTAACCATGTTTTGTTTAATGATATGAAATAATGTATTTTGAAAAAATCTTTGAAACTTGAAGAATTTTGTACCCTTAACGCTTAATGTTTCCCTTAAACTCAAATAAAAATTTCAAACTAACAATTCATAAGGAAACAGTAGTGGTAAACAGTAGTAAAGTAAAGAAGTGCAGGTTTTATTGTATGTTGTTTTATATTGATGATTTTTAACTTTTCCAATTGTATTTCAGTGTTTTTATATTATATTGGTGTTATTTTAGTGTATAAATGTCAAAAACAACTCCATTATTTTACATTTGCGTAAAATATATGCAGTTTCACAGGACCACGGCACGCATTAACAGTAATTTATTAATACATACTTATGGGGAAAAAATACCTTGAAATTTAACACCTTTTAAACTAAACGAACCAATTGACGCTGAGTTTCAAGGTACCACTGTATAAGAAATGAATAAAGCATTATCTAATCATGTTTTATATTCTGTTGTAGGATGATATGATGGAGGACACCCCTCTGTCAATGTACAACTACTGAGTGACTGACAGAAAGCCATGAAGCCTTGAACAAGACAACGACATCCTCTGAGCTGTTCTCTTCTAATTCCAGCATTCCTTGTGTTTTTTTTTTTTTTTTTTAATATATTTTAGGACAGAAGCCCACTCCACTTATCAGTGACAACTAGCCTGTTTATATTTTGTTCTGTTCATTTTCTAAACTGGAACAGCTTTATTACTCACACTTGTGTGTTTGTCATTGGAATAGAACTAAAGTTTGGACTGAGGAACCCCAAGGATTAAGCCCCAAGGACGCCTGATTTAAAGGCCACTGCTTTTAACCTATTATCTGTATTTGGTAGAAGCATGTCACACTTGTGTTATACATACTGGGAGTTGCTCTCCCAAGCAATTACAATGTGTCAGCTAAATACAGCTAGTGTCTCAGAGCTTGTGATACAGGGGCTTAAATTCATTTTGAACATGGACTTAAATAATAGCGTAAAATTGATATTTAATATGATTTTTAATGTGGATTGCTTAGTGAACATAAAGCTTTGCTTTTTCTGTACAGTTTTAAATCCCTCATAGTGAGGGTGTATGCAGTAGCTTTCGATTTGTGACAAGTCCTAAAAAAGGAAAAAACACCAAACAAGACAAACCAAGCAGTTTAGTATTTAAATCAATTATGCTCTACAGAATCAGAGAGTAATTAGGCTTTAATATACATTATATGCAAAATATTCAAACAGCAGGGAGTCACTTGCAGCTTAGCGTGGCTCCCTGTATCCAATACAGCTCTGTGTGGGAACCCAACACTGGCAGGTGACAAGAAGTGGCCCAGATTAAATACGTGTTGGAAGGGGCGTGTGGTGATCTAGCTGTGCAAGTAGCAGTGGATTCACAGTCAGGAATTGTAAATGACTAGACTAGGAGGTAAATGTGGAAAATTGTGTTAATAATTACTAATACAACCATTTTTGAGAGTAGAGAATCTTTTTTTAGCATGCTCCCTAACACTCCTGAACAGAAAGCCCATCAGATCAGTAGCTTATGAGGTAGAAACACCATTTATAAAGAGAAACATCTGTTTCAATATTTATTTTAATATTATTTTTTAATGAACAGTTTTTAATTCTGGTTTGGTCTATGTTTTCCTTGCATGTTAACAGACACTCATGAATGACATGTAGCATCAGCATTTAAATACACTCCCAACCCACATCCTCCAGATGTGTTTCTTTACTAACAAATTCCATCAAATCAATTTATTTAATAAGATTCAAGGCTTTAGCTTGACTTAACTTTTCTGTGCAAGTTGTGGAATGATGAGCCATGTCATTAGGAATAACTAAACAAGAAGACCAAAGGAGTATTGTGCCTTTAATTCAAAAGTTCTAACCTCTAGATTAGCTGAAGATAAATTTGTATTACAGTGACATTTGTTGTCTGTTGTTTTGTGTGCCTTTTAATTGCTGCTAATGTGGCTTTGTTTATGACTGTTTGCTGAGAAATGCATTGCGGTCTTTGCTTGCTGTAAATAGATTTTTTATATTAGCTGAGGGTTGATTATAACTATGACATTCTGACTTATACGTTTGTCGACGTGACTATAGATATGTTATGTGAACGCAAGGTAGAAGAGCCAATGAAAAGAAGTAAAGAAATATGTACAGGAGAAGAAATATATTCCAACATTCTCAAGTCTAACATTCCCATTAAACAGGCAACAAGCCAATCAGATTGTTAAATAAGTGTCATCATTGCTAAAGCTTGCTTCAAGTGCTACTAAAAACACCGGTGTCTGGATTTAGAAACATATCATACCATCCTTGTGATGGTCCCCAACCTTACTGCATATTAAAAAACAGCTTGTTATTGGATTGGACTGGATTGCAAATATGTGTGCATGTATTTGTGTATATTCAAATAATAGGGCATAGTGTGTGATTAAAGTAGCAAGATTGATTAAAAAGAGGAATTACAGACCAGAGACAGGAAAAGAAACCAGGTCTCCAGGATCCATGCTCATGCACCACTTTAGCAGGTGTTACAATGGGTCTGTTCGAAAACCTAGTGAGCCGCCTTGCTGTCTTACTGCCTACATAAACAGCTGCCTAAGTAGAGAGGATTCTAATAAGACATCAACTTATAAGTAGGACACCAACATGTACGAGTGTGTTTCAGGTAGTCACATCCAGTGTAATTTTCACAAGCATTCACTGCTGTTTCTATGCCTTACTGTTTGGTAGAGTTGTTTGCTAGCACTTTATTATGGGGTTAGATTAGGATTGCTCTAGTGGGAAGATTTTGATAATATTGTGTGTGTGCCATAATGTTTAGAGTTGAGTTTGATCTCGAACTGACATATGCCATCATTTGAGTTTAGTTCTAATAAATGAAGGTGCAGAATGTGCTGACATGTTTGAGCATCTGCCTCTGGTACGAGTCTGTGCGTGTTGAGAATTTACGGGGCGTGCTCTTAAGTAAACAAATCCTGTAAATTATGATCAGAAGATGAGGCAACTAAACTTTACACCAAACCTTGATGTCTCATGGCTTTCTTGGTGCCATTATTGTGCAGAGTAGCTTCACAATATTGTTATAAGTATATTTGACTCACTCAGCTGTTGAAGATCTGAGGCTGAAACAAAAATACCAAATTATCAAAGTTTGCAATACTAAATGAGTTTTGAGTTTAACTTACTATTTATTGAACACATTTAAATAAGGTTTTAGTGATTTTTTATTCAGAATTGTTTTGTTTTTCTCTACAGGCTGACAAAATATGTGTTGGGCAAACATATATCTGTGGCTGCCTCAGGCTCTATAAACAGATGAATTAAATGAAGTAGAAATAACAAGCACTGTTTAACCCATGAGCAGAACACCTTTTGCTTTACTGTTTCCTTAAAACAGTAGCTTTATCAGGAATTGAAGTGTTACAAGCCATATAGTGTATTTCGCTGTGTCACCTGAATGTGCTGTTACAAGCCCAAGTTTGCTACCTTGCAGCTTTCTGTCATTTATCATCCAGTTAATTAGATAAAACATATACACATTTTCTTTTTTGTCTTTTACTGGTTTAATGAAATTAGTGACACAATAACAAACTCACTATACAACTATATTTGTTTAAATGTATTAATAGGAAAAGTCATACTTTATTTTGGTGGGGGGTGGGTGGGGGTCACTTTATGAGCCAAAAATGCTGTTTTGTATAAATATTTTATCTTTTAGTGTATGTTTTACATATTTTAATTATTAAAAGAAAAAATGAGTAAAATTTTGTGGTCTTTTAATTCATTCTGCAGGCCCTTACTGTGCTTCTTGGTCAAGAATGACGTGTGTTGTGGATACTGACCATGAAGTCCTTGGTTGTTCAGGGATCTTCTTTTGGTTGCCACTGACACATTTGTCTCAGTCTTCATCAGGTCATCATGTAAGTCTTTTACAGTAACAAAGAGGTTTTGTCCTGATGAGATTGCTAAGACTTCTGGGCAAAAGTTTGCTGCTGTGTCATAAGTTTGGAACTTCCAGACAAAACTCCCAATGGTCTTGGAAATCTTATACCCATTGCCCTTTTGGTGCAATAAAATGATCTCTCTCAGCATTTGTGACAGCTCTTTGATTTTGAACTCTCTGAATGGTGTTTATTTAACATGATAACTGAAGCCATTAATGAGTCCCAGTGATTTAAATATGTAATCACTGTAATCCAATTTTAGACATTATTAACCCATGTACAGTGAATGTATTTTTATTCCCTTTTTTCCCCCCAATCTAGTCATACCCAGATATCTCTCCTCTACTGCTGCACACCCATACCCTGACCGAGGATGGTCGCACACAACACATACCCTCAAACACATGTGCAGCAGCCAACTGCCTTTCCTTACTTGCATAAGGCAATGTCACACAATAGTCACGCACTGATCTCCTTTACTCCCTGTGCAAATGTCATCGTCCAGCCAGCAGAGGGTTTAACTGCAGCAGTAATGAGGAATCTCTTCAGCCCGCCCTCTTTCAGACACAGCCAATCATGTCAGTGTAGGAACCTGGCCATCCGATACAGAACTTGATAGGAATGAAAATAAAAACATAAAAGATTTGTAAACACTTTTTGATCTGTATTTAGCTAAAAACTGCACAAAGACAAAATATTTAATGTTTTATCCATTTTTTTGCATTTTCCCAAATCTAGTCATATCCAATCACCTGATTGCATTACACTTTTTCTCTACTGATGCTGATCTCCACTTCTGATTGAAGAGAGCGAGACTGTCACATGCCCCCTCCGACATGTGTGCAGTAGTCAACTGCATTTTTTCACCTACATGAGGCGAGTTCATATGCGGATCAGCTTTGTGTACGGAGAGCAACACCCTGATCAATGCATTTTTTCCCAACTCTGTGCAGGCGCTACCAATCAGCCAACAGAGATCGTAATAGCATCAGTTATTAGGTCCCCATCAGGCTTCCCACCCTGTATGAACAACAAGCCAATCGTTGGTCACCTGAGCTGCTGTTTTATCAAATTGTAATTACATCTATTTGTGATGGCTGCAACATGTTCTAAAAATGTTCAAACATAGGCAAGTTACTTTGCCATTCCTTTTAACATGAATCTAAAAATGCTGCCATCTAGCAAATGTGTATTTTTACACTCCTATACATACAGTATATGAGACACTTTCTGTTGTTGAAAAGCAGGATGGTCCTTTTCCTCTTTGGTTTGAGGAACATTGTAATGATTATTTCTTTAAACAAGTTTATGCATCACACAACAGCATCAATGCACATTGCATTTGTTTATCTTAGGTAAACTTGTGTCCAGAGAAATCAGCAGCATTTCTGTATTTTGTTAATATCTGGCTTCCGCCTAGTGTTGTTAGTCTTGACTTGCATTTGTAGATGTATTGTAAACTGTATTTGCTGACAAGTATTTTCCAATTCCCGATTCCAAGAGGTTATATTCATTATAGATGACTGTTGGTATTTAATGCATTGCCATCAGAGAGATCATAGCAAGAGCACAAGCAGTCAATATTGTTTTTGGCCTTTCCCTATAAAAGCACAGCTTTTTAAGGATTATCTGAATATTTTAGTAATATTATGGTAACATTATGGTATTAGTGGCAAACCTTTACCTGTCCTTACTTGTAAATGACAAGCCCTTTATTAATGTTTCTTTTATATCCAATAATGATAGCATCACCTGTGATAAGTTAGTATGTTAATATTATATTGCCCCTGTCAGGAATGAGCATACATTAGCAACAATACATTATCAAGGTAAACCATTACATATACTTGTATTGTATTGTATACAGTGTATCACAAAAGTGAGTACACCCCTCACATTTTTGCAAATATTTCATTATATCTTTTCATGGGACAACACTATAGACATGAAACTTGGATATAACTTAGAGTAGTCAGTGTACAACTTGTATAGCAGTGTAGATTTACTGTCTTCTGAAAATAACTCAACACACAGCCATTAATGTCTAAATAGCTGGCAACATAAGTGAGTACACCCCACAGTGAACATGTCCAAATTGTGCCCAAATGTGTCGTTGTCCCTCCCTGGTGTCATGTGTCAAGGTCCCAGGTGTAAATGGGGAGCAGGGCTGTTAAATTTGGTGTTTTGGGTACAATTCTCTCATACTGGCCACTGGATATTCAACATGGCACCTCATGGCAAAGAACTCTCTGAGGATGTGAGAAATAGAATTGTTGCTCTCCACAAAGATGGCCTGGGCTATAAGAAGATTGCTAACACCCTGAAACTGAGCTACAGCATGGTGGCCAAGGTCATACAGCGGTTTTCCAGGACAGGTTCCACTCGGAACAGGCTTCGCCAGGGTCGACCAAAGAAGTTGAGTCCACGTGTTCGGCGTCATATCCAGAGGTTGGCTTTAAAAAATAGACACATGAGTGCTGCCAGCATTGCTGCAGAGGTTGAAGACGTGGGAGGTCAGCCTGTCAGTGCTCAGACCATACGCCGCACACTGCATCAACTCGGTCTGCATGGTCGTCATCCCAGAAGGAAGCTGACGCACAAAAAAGCCCGCAAACAGTTTGCTGAAGACAAGCAGTCCAAGAACATGGATTACTGGAATGCCCTGTGGTCTGACGAGACCAAGATAAACTTGTTTGGCTCAGATGGTGTCCAGCATGTGTGGCGGCGCCCTGGTGAGAAGTACCAAGACAACTGTATCTTGCCTACAGTCAAGCATGGTGGTGGTAGCATCATGGTCTTGGGCTGCATGAGTGTTGCTGGCACTGGGGAGCTGCAGTTCATTGAGGGAAACATGAATTCCAACATGTACTGTGACATTCTGAAACAGAGCATGATCCCCTCCCTTCGAAAACTGGGCCTCATGGCAGTTTTCCAACAGGATAACGACCCCAAACACAACCTCCAAGATGACAACTGCCTTGCTGAGGAAGCTGAAGCTGAAGGTGATGGACTAAACCCAATTGAGCACTGTGGGGCATCCTCAAGTGGAAGGTGGAGGAGTTCAAGGTGTCTAACATCCACCAGCTCCGTGATGTCATCATGGAGGAGTGGAAGAGGATTCCAGTAGCAACCTGTGCAGCTCTGGTGAATTCCATGCCCAGGAGGGTTAGGGCAGTGCTGGATAATAATGGTGGTCACACAAAATATTGACACTTTGGGCACAATTTGGACATGTTCACTGTGGGGTGTACTCACTTATGTTGCCAGCCATTTAGACATTAATGGCTGTGTGTTGAGTTATTTTCAGAAGACAGTAAATCTACACTGCTATACAAGTTGTACACTGACTACTCTAAGTTATATCCAAGTTTTATTTCTATAGTGTTGTCCCATGAAAAGATATAATGAAATATTTGCAGAAATGTGAGGGGTGTACTCACTTTTGTGATACACTGTATATAGTACATATAATAGACAAAGATCACTGTTTTTTGTATTTTAATTAATGTTCAAACTTTCTGAAAAACTAAATTGTCCATGTCTTCCAGCTGTTTTGGCATTTAAATATAAAAAAAGTATATTTACCACGATTTACCACACTCAGAAAAATAAAAATAAAATTTACACAAACCTTATACAAAGTATACAAAGAGCTCAGTGTGGTCATATTGTCTGGAAATGTAACTTTTCCCACTGATTAATTAAATATAAAAAGACTGACTTGAACCCAGCCGCAATATTCAACAATCACACGTACTCTACACATGTTCCACATGTGCACTCGTTTACATGGTTAGATTTATTTGAATGACTTGGATTGTCATTTTGTATAGGTAAATGCAGTTTACTTCCTGTATCCGGTGTCAAAGATCGCTCAGACTGAGCTCTGAAGAATCTGTGTCACTGTGGTTACTCCCAAGTCCACTTGCAGTGCTGCTGACATCACTTCCAGACAGACTCAAATCTGCATCCTGTTCTTGATGTCTCAGTTCTTGTACTAAAGGCAGACAGATTCAAACAATAAAGAAAATGAACAAACTGTGATCTATTATTATTGCTGACCTATTAATGATAATAAAAGTTTGTCCAGAATAATTCAAATACATGATCTGTTATATCAATGACAGGTATTTGATGTATTCCATAACCATTGTTTATCTATAATAAAATAATTGTAAGCCTAGTATATAAAAAAGTGATTATATAATAATTGTTGAATATAAAGATAGGGAAAAGAATCTCATATATTGTTATGGGTTATTAGCTTTGTCAGTACAATCGGACCTTGATGTGTGAGAATTCAAGACGAGGAGGGAAGTAACCGCCATATGGCCAAATAATGAGTTTAAAAAAAGCATTATTTAAAAAAGGGGAAATTAGTTGTCTTGTTTTGAATTCTTATTTTGGTTAAAAAATTATAACGACAAGGACAATAGGGCAGGGGTCTTGCTAAAGATAGAACAAATAAATAATAATAAAATGACGACACATCCCCTGTTGTTCTGACACAGTGGTAGGCTATTTTATGTTTTGTATTGGTATTTGTATATTTAACGTGCATATATTTGCACTATCTGTGATAAAATAAAACAATATGGAAAGGGATTCTGGTACTGTACTATCGTTCTTTAACAGATATTGTCAGTGCTTGCCAAATGAAGAACCACTGCTTTAGTTGATATAGGTTTGGATAGGCTGTAGCCCAGTGATTTTTAGCTTCTGGAGACACAGTCCTGCACAGTTTTAGACATTCTCAGCACCAATACACTTGATCAGGTGTGTGACCATGTGCACTCACGAGAAGCATTATGCATGGCAGGTTTATATAATAAAATACGACCCCCTTTATTTAATTTCTGTTTGTCTGATTTTATGATCACTTTGTGAAACCGGAAAATGAAGCTGTTTATTGTTTATTTCCCACAGACAATAACAGAACCAACACCTGCCAATTTTCTCACTTTTTAATAATGGTTTTTGAAATGAACTTCGAATGATCAAAGGTACACGGACTATGGACAAACAGCATCAGAAAAGAAGAACAGAGAGCAGTTTATATGATACGAACAATATAATAACTACACTGAGTGAGCTCCTCTGTAAAGAAGCTTAGTAAAGCTGAAATTCATGGCCTTGAATTTAAAAAATTTTTTATGAAACTCCAATGAGCAGAGTTAAAAAAATGGGCATCAGTAGCACAAAACCAAAACTCCTAGCGTTAAACGTCCTAACAATGTTATATTCTCTCATTAGTCAGCCTTTACCAAATTAACTACATCTGGAGAAGCTTTTGTTTAAAATAAGCACAAATGTTCCCTTAAACCTGCTGCAAACTCTTCAGTATGGTGAAGATCCATTATAGTATGGACAGTTATCTGGTACAAATCAGTAATAGGTAGAATGGTGTAGAAAATAAATTGGTTGCAGAGAAAAATAATAATAATTGAATAAACTTGTACACGAACACCCCCTTGTGGAGGCTTTATGTTACATCTTGTATAGAGAGAGTAAGATGCATTGTGTTGCCTGGGTCACAAAAAATCATGGACAAAATGTGGGTTGCTTTAAAAAAAAAAAAAAGCCAAAAAAAGCTTGGTCTAGATGTACCCTGGGTAAAAATATTGTTCTGCTGTGTTCATATTCTGGAATAATAATGCTCAAAACATACTGGTAAAATCATTCCAGTGTCAAACCAAATCACATCAGACATGAAAAAAAAAACATCTCTGTTATACTGGCACCACTTCATGTCTTACAGAAAGTGCACCACTTCTCCCAAAATACTGTTGAAATTACAGATGTGTTGGTAATCCTTTTATTATGCGCCAGATTATTATGAAGTCATATCTGACATTAATCCACACAGAACTACAGAGATGGACTGAACTATATTATTGGCACCTCATCTATTGTAAAGAACAATTGGATTTCAATCATGTGATGCTCCTTTAATTCACGCTTTAATTAACCTAGCACAATTTTGAGGCACAAATGCGTCAACTGAGTCAGATTGCTTTTATGTGAATAGATTAAGCCATTAATATGTGGTTGTTTATTATAGATAAAAAAAACAAAGCAGAAACAGTTGTAAGGGCGTGGCAAAGGTGATCATCAGTGTATGTGAGTGCATATGTGTAACCTGAGAGCTAATCACACCTGATTTCCCCAGCCAGGATGTTTCTAAGTCATCTGAGCTCACGTCCCCAAGACTGGGGGTGGGGCTGAATTCGTCGTCCAAGTCTGACCTTGACGACAACGGTCTCCGGGGACTGGTCTCCACAGCAACTGCAGCCACTGAAGCACATTGAAAGAGAAAGCAGCAGCAGGTAAAGAATCAAAACAGTAAGAAAAAAAAACACACACATTGTTGTGTAAATTTGTGTTACCTGATATTTGTGCCATTTTAGGTGTGGTGAGTCTGTCTCTCAGAGTCAGTCCTCTCACTTGGTCCTTCAGTTCAGAAACTGCAAGTCTTTTAACGTGGTCACAAATGCATAAACAAAGAAATTTAAGCAAGCATTTACATTAAACTAGATCCTGCATCTTTGCAGCTAATATAAATACCACATATGTGTACATACCTGAGATCTCTTACTTCTTGCTGCGTGTGTTGATCCTGCGAGATAATCCTGGTTAGTTCCAAGCTGTGTGTGTGGAAGGAATCTGTGATGCTCTCCAACTTCTGCACAAATTTGATCAGGGTCAAAAAGTTAATTACTTTTCAAATTAATCTCCATCTGCTGCCTTTGTAGTGTGTGTGTATGTATGTGTTTTTTTTTTTTTCCAGGCACAAACATTTTAAACCCTATTGCTGTACTGAGAAGAGAACAGAATGCCTACTGACTCAAAGCAAACATATGCAAGAAAGACCCAGTTAGCAATTAAACAGTTAGGGCCAGTAAACTATTTAAAGTCTAAAATGGCTAAAAAATAAATAAATAAATGTCAGACACATGAGAACACTTTATAAAATTTTCATCCATACCAATTCTTTCCCACTACTTAGTTCTTCCCTAATGCACAGATGATACCCACCTAGACATCAAGCCAGCCCCTGTTATTCTTTAACAATAATGCAACACAGGGCAGCTGAATGTGCTTGAATAAAGGGTCATACTGTCTAAGGTGATCAGCCTGGACAAACTGTAAAGTATGTGGGAGCAAAGTATTAGTAGCGCAAGACGAAGAGAGTTTAGGTTTTATAAGCCAATCTCTGCCTCCTGAATGTGGAGCAATAAACTAAAACAATGGAATTTTAAAATGATGTATTTAAAAAAAAATTACACTATATTTAAAAGTGCATATTAAAAGTTACAAAACATAAAGGTTTAGACTTGTAATGATGTATGTTTATTAGACTATTACACCATCCCATCAGATAGTTACAGGGTACACATGACTCCGATTTACCAAAATCACGTCATTGGACTGTGGTAGAAAATTCACGCAGAAACGGGGAGAAACTCTACACAGAAAGGACTTGGACCGCTCCACCTTGGTATCAAACCCAGGACCTCATTGTTGTGAGGCAACAGTGCTACCAACCAAGCCATCGTGCTGCCATAGAGCTTGCAGGGACACAATTATCAACAGTTGTCCTCAATTGAAAGAATGACATACCCATATGTGTGGTGTGTATGGTGAATGCAATATCATTATTTGGGTACTGGGTGATGAAGCAATGCAATGAAATAAACAATTCACAATAAACATTTAATGAGTGCCCCAAAACGCACATGTCTCACTCTACTCTAACGGGTAAAGGTTAGATGAATCGTGTAAGATGATAAATACACATGTTAAAAATGTGAGTTCGAAAAACTAAACTGTTTCTTTAAAGGTGTATTTATTCATTTATTACTGAGGGAAACAATACCTTGGAGCTACGTTCACACTGCCTCCTTGCTTCTGAGTGCTGTTGGTAAACATCTTCCTCCTGCCTTACTATACAACCAAACAGAGTTAAATATGTAAATATAATGTAATGGCAGAGGATATATGTATGACAACACTATAAACAGACATGCTGGAAAACAATTCAACAACTTTTTTGCTTAAAATCAATGCTAGTCAAACATACACTACTATAGGCGATCAGGTAAGCTCTGTTTATTAACTGAGTTGGCTATTCTTCACTGACGCTACAGAACAAATGTGTAAGCAGAGTTGATGTACAAATGGGTTTGCTTAGTGGATCTTTCACACAAAGCTCACAGAACAGTAATAAAAAAAAATTAAAAAAATTAAAACATTCAAAACACAACAGATGTACTACAATGCAGTGTATGTTTTAAGAATTTAAATAAATTGATGGGTAAAGCAAAAAAGGATCTACAGCACAACAATGGCAGATGTGTGTGGCCATTAATTTAAAGCCTACAGAAGTGGAAGTGAAGCAGTGCTTCTTTCACAACTTATGTGAAACAAACGGTCATGGGATAAAAAAATAGCACTGTTACTTATGCCTCTTATAATCATCATGATTATTATAATTATTATTATCCTCATTATTATCACCATTGTTATTTTCATTATTATTATTGTTACATTATCACTGCTATTATCACTGTAATTATTATAGGCATCATTACTGTTAACATTATAATTATCATAGTTATTGTTATTATGAAACCAACATAAGGACCGACACAAAACAAATATTTAGTAATAGAATACATATTAATAATTAATAAAGAAATTTAACCAAGTATGAGAAAATATATCCTAAGTGCTTAGTTGAGATTTGTTTACTCTGCACAAATTTTGAATTTGTGTTGTTTTTTTGTTGATACCCACCTAGACATCAAGCCAGCCCCTGTTATTCTTTAACA
Organism: Trichomycterus rosablanca; assembly: GCF_030014385.1. NCBI lineage: Eukaryota > Metazoa > Chordata > Actinopteri > Siluriformes > Trichomycteridae > Trichomycterus > Trichomycterus rosablanca. Next base: position 24,259,764 of record NC_085996.1, read on the forward strand.
ATAATGCAACACAGGGCAGCTGAATGTGCTTGAATAAAGGGTCATACTGTCTCTAAGGTGATCAGCCTGAACAAACTGTAAAGTATGTGGGAGCAAAGTAGTAGTAGTGCAAGACGAAGTGAGTTTAGGTTTTATAAGCCAATCTCTGCCTCCTGAATGTGGAGCAATAAACTAAAACAATGGAATTTTAAAATGTATTTTAAAAAAATGACACTATATTCAAAAGTGCATACTAAAAGTTACAAAACATAAAGGTTTAGACTTGTAATGATGTTTGTTTATTAGACTTATAATGTCATGGTTTACACCATCCCATCAGGTAGTTACAGGGTACACATATTAATAATTAATAAAGAAATTTAACCAAGTATTAGAAAGTATATCCTAAGTGCTTAGTTGAGATTTAGTTACTTTGCACAAATTTAGATTTTGTGTTTTTTGTTGTTGTTGCTTGCAGATTAGATCTACTGGTTTGGGGCATGTACTGTAGTATTCCTGCTTTATGTAAAGTAGTATCAGAGGCAGCTGTCTTTGTATTTAAGTAGTTGAATTAACATTATGTTGAACTTTCTTGAGTTTCTTGATCTGTCTAAAATTTGGAAACCTGTGGTCTAAAGTGAACTTACTCAGTTTGATTTTGAGCAGGTCCACTTCTCTCCTGAGCTCTTCCACTTCCTCCCTGCACAACTTGAAGTTCACACTGAAGCCACACGACAGAGATCATTACACACACCTCACTTCTAAACTTTTATGTTTTAATTGCAGCCTGAAAACTCTCGCACCACAGACGCTGCCTTCAACAGCACACCTGAACTCTAATGCTCACGCTACATGAAACTGACCTTTCCTCCTGGTTGCCTAGAAACCTGGCCCTGTTAATGTGGTCTCTAAGCACACTCATTTCTCGTTCCAATTCACTCTTCAATTGCTCAAGCCGTCTCTCCTCCGAAGGGTCTTTCACAGCCTTCCTGTTGTGCTCTCTTTCTCGCTCAGTCTTGCTGTCCTCCAGTCTCTCCTCAAGTCTACTCACTTCCTCTGGAAGCATACAGTTATTGATTTACCCAGATGTCACATCTTCCCAACAGAGTTTTACAATATTAAAAAGAAAACATCAGAATCAGAAAGTGTACACAGTAAATGGACAAAACAATAAGCAGACAAAGAACAAATTATAACCTGATAGATATACAGAAATATTACAAATGAAATTACAGTATAATACAATACAGTATATGTAAGGTGCAAAGTGGCATGTAAACAGCAGCATAGTGTGGGATATAAACAACAAGTCAGTAAGAGTTATTAAAGAGTTTGTCGGCACTTGGGAAAAAAACCGTTACTGTGCCTGCTGGTGTCTGTTTGCAGGGCTTTGTAGTGCCTGGCATAGGGTAGGAGGTTAAATACAAACATTAATTAAGGTAATTACACCACATATGACAGAAAAGTTTACTGTTCACAGAACCTTGTCATGCAGGACAGGTTGCCTCAATCACTGGGTCACACTTTGTGGTGTCTGGACAATTTAATGCATCAAGGCATCATGTATTATGGGTTGTCCATTAATACATGCAAGTTCAATAACAAAAATGGGTTTTGACACCCACTTTTGCAATCCTGGTGCCATCTTGTCCGTGAGCACATGATGCAAGTGTGCCCAGTGGTCTACAAAATCTTGTAGAAAACATTAATCAAAACCTGTCAACATTTTTTCATGGCTCAGATGTCCGATTCATGTCTGCGTGCCCACTGTAGGTGCTTTTGACGGTGGACATAAATTAGCACTTCAAAGTTCAATACACAAAGGTGTTTGATGCACTGTGAGGTGTCCCACATTTACCTTATCACAAGTATTAAAGTGATCTGCAATGTATTATTAAATTATCTGCATTATTGAGTCTTGGCCTCCCAACAACTTTGGAAGTTTGAAGCTAGACTTTCCTAAGACCACCGTCAGTGGGTTCTCACCACAGCTAACTGTAAGAACTTTTTGCTTTTTGGACGTATTTGAACCCAGTCGTCTGGACATATTGATTTGGCCCTCATCAAAATCACCCAGGTCTATATGCTGATCATATCTGCTGCATTTAACATGTGCACTACCAGTAACTACCATCAGCCCAACTTATAACATATCCCTTAAAATAGACATCAACATGCTCATTTTGGGAAGTGGCCCTAACGTTTTATTAACTTCTGTTTTCTAACTTTTGTCCACTGTTGAAAGCACCTACAATAACCACACAGGCATCAAAAAGCACGTACAATGGGGATGCAGGCATCAGAATAAGAAGTTGAGCATACACCGATCAGCCATGACATCCAAACCACCTCCTTGTTTCTACACTTACTGTCCACTTTATCAGCTCCACTTACCATATAGAAGCACTTTGTAGATCTACAATTACTGACTGTAGTCCATCTATTTCTCTGCATGCTTTGTTAGCCCCATTTCATGCTGTTTTTCAATGGTCAGGACCCCCACAGGACCACTACAGAGCAGGTATTATTTGGGTGGTGGGTCATTCTCAGCATTGTAGTGACACTGCCATGGTGGTGGTGTGATACAGTGTGTTGTTATGGTATGAGTGGATCAGACATAGCAATGCTGATGGAGTTTTTAAACACCTCACTGTCACTGCTGGACTGAGAATAATCCACCAACCAAAAAAATCCAGCCAACAGCACCCCGTGGGCAGCGTCCTGTGACCACTAATGAAGGTCTAGAAGATGACCAACTCAAACAGCAGCAGTAGATGAGCGATCATCTCTGACTTTACATCTACAAGGTGGACCAACTAGGTAGGACTATCTAATAGAGTGGACACGGTATTTAAAAACTCCAGCAGCGCTGCTGTGTCTGATCCACTCATACCAGCACAACACACACTAACACACCACCACCATGTCAGTGTCACTGCAGTGCTGAGAATGATTCACCACCCAAATAATACCTGCTCTGTGGGGGTCCTGACCATTGAAGAACAGAGTGAAAGCAGGCTAAAAAAAAGTATGTAGAGAAACAGATGGACTACAGTCAGTAATTGTAGAACTACAAAGTGCTTCTATATGGTAAGTGGAGCTGATAAAATAGACAGTGGGTGTAGAAACAAGGAGGTGGTTTTAATGTTATGGCTGATCAGTGTATAAGCTAATTGTAAATAAAAATAAACATTGAAAATGAAACATAAAGCCCCACTTTTAGGACAGTGGTAGTCTAGTGGGTAGAGTTTTTGGCTATCATTTGGAGGATTGTCGGTTTGAATCCAGGCCATGCAGCCACTGTTGGACCCTTAAACAAGGCCCAACCCTGTCTGCTCCAGGGTCGCCGTACAATGGCTGACCCTGCACTCTGATATGCGGAAAATTAATTTCCTTTACATTGTACTGTACACATGTACAGTGTATCACAAAAGTGAGTACACCCCTCACATTTCTGCAGATATTTAAGTATATCTTTTCATGGGACAACACTGACAAAATGACACTTTGACACAATGAAAAGTAGTCTGTGTGCAGCTTATATAACAGTGTAAATTTATTCTTCCCTCAAAATAACTCAATATACAGCCATTAATGTCTAAACCACCGGCAACAAAAGTGAGTACACCCCTTAGTGAAAGTTCCTGAAGTGTCAATATTTTGTGTGGCCACCATTATTTCCCAGAACTGCCTTAACTCTCCTGGGCATGGAGTTTACCAGAGCTTCACAGGTTGCCACTGGAATGCTTTTCCACTCCTCCATGACGACATCACGGAGCTGGCGGATATTCGAGACTTTGTGCTCCTCCACCTTCCGCTTGAGGATGCCCCAAAGATGTTCTATTGGGTTTAGGTCTGGAGACATGCTTGGCCAGTCCATCACCTTTAGCCTCAGCCTCTTCAATAAAGCAGTGGTCGTCTTAGAGGTGTGTTTGGGGTCATTATCATGCTGGAACACTGCCCTGCGACCCAGTTTCCGGAGGGAGGGGATCATGCTCTGCTTCAGTATTTCACAGTACATATTGGAGTTCATGTGTCCCTCAATGAAATGTAACTCCCCAACACCTGCTGCACTCATGCAGCCCCAGACCATGGCATTCCCACCACCATGCTTGACTGTAGGCATGACACACTTATCTTTGTACTCCTCACCTGATTGCCGCCACACATGCTTGAGACCATCTGAACCAAACAAATTAATCTTGGTCTCATCAGACAATAGGACATGGTTCCAGTAATCCATGTCCTTTGTTGACATGTCTTCAGCAAACTGTTTGCGGGCTTTCTTGTGTAGAGGCTTCCTTCTGGGGTGAAAGCCATGCAGACCAATTTGATGTAGTGTGCGGCGTATGGTCTGAGCACTGACAGGCTGACCCCCCACCTTTTCAATCTCTGCAGCAATGCTGACAGCACTCCTGCGCCTATCTTTCAAAGACAGCAGTTGGATGTGATGCTGAGCATGTGCACTCAGCTTCTTTGGACGACCAACGCGAGGTCTGTTCTGAGTGGACCCTGCTCTTTTAAAACGCTGGATGATCTTGGCCACTGTGCTGCAGCTCAGTTTCAGGGTGTTGGCCATCTTCATGTAGCACAACAATTCGTCTTTTAAGATCCTCAGAGAGTTCTTTGCCATGAGGTGCCATGTTGGAACTTTCAGTGACCAGTATGAGAGAGTGTGAGAGCTGTACTACTAAATTGAACACACCTGCTTCCTATGCACACCTGAGACCTAGTAACACTAACAAGTCACATGACATTTTGGAGGGAAAATGACAAGCAGTGCTCAATTTGGACATTTAGGGGTGTAGTCTCTTAGGGGTGTACTCACTTTTGTTGCCGGTGGTTTAGACATTAATGGCTGTATATTGAGTTATTTTGAGGGAAGAATAAATTTACACTGTTATATAAGCTGCACACAGACTACTTTTCATTGTGTCAAAGTGTCATTTTGTCAGTGTTGTCCCATGAAAAGATATACTTAAATATCTGCAGAAATGTGAGGGGTGTACTCACTTTTGTGATACACTGTATATATAACAAATAAAGCCATTTTTCATTCTTCAAAGTATTGGGGTATGTATGTAATAATTAAAATTAGAGTAAATGTTTACCTTGTAATGTCTGTATTTGTCTTTGTTGAGCTTTTCTTTCTCTTTCAGCTGACTGCAAGGTCTGTGTTAGAGACTCAATAGCCTGCAAAATAATATTTTATAATGATTATCAATGTTACTGACAAATATACATAACTATAATACAGATCAGTATATCAGTATATAAAAAATACAATAGCATTTTTATACAAACCTCATTTGCAGACAAGTTGGGATATTGTAAGTTGTAAAATGTGTTACAAACAAGAATCTGTGATTTCATTATTTAACAGATGTGTACAGATGTGCTAGATAAATGTATATTGCAAAACCACATATCATAGTACTGTACATTAGCTTTAGTTGATGTTTCAGTTGAACATCAGAATAATGTAAATTGTGATCACTGACCACATCATGATTGTTGGTGCCAGGCGGTGGTTAGAATGTTAGAAATGGCTAATTATTTGGGAATTTCAGACATAACAGTCAAAACAGCTAAGAAAGAATGATACAAAAAACAAACAGCAGACAGAACCAGTTTGCTAAAGAGAGAGTGCAGAGAACAATAGCTAGACTGGTATAAGTTGACAAGGAGGCTACGGTAACCCAACCACTATTTGAAATTGTGGCAAGCCAAAAAGACAAACCACTCAGAGAACAATGTGTCAAAGTATGAAGCAAATGGGCAACTTTATTAGAAACAGGATACCAGTATCCATTTAGACACCCTGTTACTACACTGTTAAACATTGTGAGTTGTGTAAGGTATAATTCGGACCTGGCTCTGGCTCCGAAGCTGGGCCTGTATGGCTGCAAGATCAGTCCACTGAACAGCACCACTAAGTGCAGAGGCAGTCTGTGAGGGAGAGGGAGGTGTAAAGGTGTCCAAACCTGCAGTCCGATTCAGATCCCTCACCGGATACATATCTATAAAAGAAAGCAAAAGCATGAGCTAACACAATTGAGTTTAATATACACTTTAGCAAAAAGAATTGTTCACACACAACACTACATCCAAAACTAAGAACAGTGATATGGAACTGTAACTGCATGAGACTTAATCTCGGAGTCATGGGGTTGAGGCCAAGAATATCAGAGCACTACAGGCACTCTGCACAGAAAAGTGGTTCAAAATGTCTTCATCTTTTAGTTGGCTAAAAGTATTTGCAAGCTGTAATTGCTGGTTAGTTGAGTGTTTACACTTTTGAACATGGCACAATGACTATTTTTAATCTATGTTGTAAGCCAAGCATCTGCATCCAACCAGGTCAGGTTTAACACAACAGAAATTTGACAAACCAACTTAAGGGAAATGTGGCATCCTCAGAAAGTAGCGAATTGGAAGTTACTAAGCTCTACAGGATGACTTAGTGTTTGCCTATGAAGGCTGCATGAAGGTATATTATAGACACATCAATTGTTAGTATTTGACATTGCTATCATGTACAAATCCATATGGTTACATGGTTTGATAATATAGTCAGAGGAAAATAAACAATAAAAAATTACCAAACTATATAACAGTCTTACCTTCTCCTCTAGTAAGCCTTCTGTGCATGGCAAGACGCTCCTTTCAAGACAAAGTACAATATAATAATGTTAAATATGGTTGAAAAAGGGTGGCACGGTGGCTAAGTGGGTAGCACTGTCGCCTCACAGCAAGAAAGTCCTGGGTTCGATACCCAGGTGGGGCGGTCTGGTTACTATATGTGTGGAGTTTGCATGTTCTCCCCGTGTCCGTGTGGGTTTCCTCCGGGTGCTCCGGTTTCCTCCCACAGTCTAAAAACATGCAAGTGAGGTGAATTGAAGACACTAAATTGTCCAAGACTGTGTTCGATTTGAACTGATGAACCTAACTACCGTTCCTGTCATGAATGTAAACAAAGTGTAAAACATGACAAAAACCCTAATAAATAAATAATAGGGTTGGAAAATGCTTAAATAAAAAAATGCCTCCTAGTAAGCAAAGTAAAAACAGATTTATGTGCTATTGTCTTTTATTGTTTAAGTGGGGTATTCTTTTAAATAATTTATTTAGCTACAATAGGCTTCTCATTTAATGTTCTTCTTTCTCCCTCCCCACCGGTTGAGAAACTGATCTAAACAATAAGTAAAGATCCTTACTCGTATTTTAGCAACACTGCCATCAGCTGCTGAGATAATGGAACTTAACTGATTATCCCAGTTCATTCTGCTCATCTGCAATAGAAACCACATACAATATTACAATCACAAAAAGGAGACACCCTCCACCACCCAAATAATACACACAGTACAAGTCAAATAAAGTGTAATATGCCGAAAGTATATAAAACAAGGCCATGGGACCGAGAAAATTACAAACAGTGCCTGTCTATGTACATGTTACACTGAACACCACTGAAAGTCACTGTTAATGCAGCCTTCTTTAGCCTTGTTTAGTTTACATATTTTTACTTCCCAAATCATAATTATAAACTATTTACATTTAAATGCACATTTTTATGCCTTTTATAATTATAATGGTAAATTGCAGTTTAATAGTTTCTTGATGATGTTGTCACTCATACAGTACCATCAGAAAGTATTCACACCCCTTCACTTTTTCCACATTTTGTTACGTTACAGACATATTCAAAATCCGATTTGAGTATAGTTTTCTTTTTAAAAATCTACACGAAATAGCCCATAATGACAAAGTGAAAACATGTTTTTAGACATTTTTGTAAATCATTGAAAAAATGTAAACATTTAAAAATAATAGGTACATAAGTTTTCACACCCTTTGCTATGACGCTAAAAATTGAGCTCAGGTGCATCCAGTTTACACTGATCATCCTTGAGATGCTTCTACAACGTGATTGGAGACCACCTGTGGTAAATTCAGTTGATTGAACATAATTTGGAATGGCACACACTTGTCTATAAAGAGGTCTCACAGTTGACAGTGCATATCTGAGCAGACACCAAGCAATGAAGTCAAAGGAATTGTCTTTAAACCTCCGAGACCGGATTGTGTCAAGGCACAAATCTGGGGAAGGATACAAAAATTTCGGCAGCATTGAAGGTCCCGAAAAGCACTGTGGTCTTCATTATTTGGAAATGGAAGAAGTTTGGAACCACCAGAACCCTCCCTAGGTCTGTCCGCCCGACCAAACTGAGTAATCGGGAAAGAAGGGCCTTGTTCAGAGAGGTGACCAAGAACCCAATGGTCACTAAGGCAGAGCTCCAGTGTTCCCTTGTGGAGATAGTACAACCATCCAGTAGGTCAACCATTGCTAACACACTCCACCAATCAGGCCTTTATGGTAGAGTGGCCAGATGGAAGCCACTCCTCACTAAAAGGCACATGGCAGCCCGCTTGGAGTTTGCCAAAAAGCACCTTAAGGATTCCTAAAGGTTCAATGAAACCAAAATAGAACTTTTTGGCCTGAACTACAAGCGTCATGTCTGGAGAAAAACAGGCACTGCTCATCGCCTGGCTAACACCATCCCTGCTGTCAAGCATGGTGGTGGGGTTGTGGGGATGTTTTTCTGCAGCAGGAACTGGGCGACTAGTCCGCATAGAGGGTAAGATGACAGCAGCCAAATATAGAGAGATTCTTCAAGAAAACCTGCTCCAGAGTGCTCTGGAACTCAGACTAGGGTGACGATTCATCTTCCAACATGACAATGACCCAAGGCACACAGCCAAGATAAAGGAGTGGCTTCAGGAGCAGTCTGTGAATGTCCTTGAGTGGCCCAGCCAGAGCCCGGACTTGAATCCAATTAAACATCTCTGGAAAGACTTAAAAATTGCTGTCTACAGACGCTGCCCATCCAACCTGACTGAGCTTGAGAGGATCTGCAGACAAGAATGGAAGAAATTGCCCAAAAACAGGTGTGCCAAGCTTGTACAGACATACCCAAGAAGACTTGAGGCTGTGATTGCTGCCAAAGATGCTTCAACAAAATATTAAGCCATGGGTGTGAATACTTATGTACCTATTATGTTTAAATGTTTACATTTTTAATACATTTACAAAAATGTCTGAAAACATGTTTTCACTTTGTCATTATGGGCTATTTCGAGTAGATTTTTTTAAAAGAAAACTATACTCAAATCGGTTTTCAAATATGTCTGGAAAAAGTGAAGGGGTGTGAATACTTTCTGATGGCACTGTATGTTTCTATTTTAAATTATATTAAAATACAGTGATTAGGACAGATCAATCTTAATTCACTTAAATCCCTTTGCTGTTTATTTTGCACATTGGTGCCCTAAATATATAATTTCGTGACCATCCTAAACTAATAAATGAAATGAATTTAAATATTTAGTTACACACTGAAATCGTCATAAGGTTTAATATAATTATTTTATTGTATTGCTCAGCATTTGTCGCCTTTTGATCATAGTGTTAAAAACGTTTAGCTGGTGAACTTCTATTTACGATAATGTTAGTAACACTGGAAGGTAGCATGACTGCTAGGGCATATTTAGTTACGTTTTTGCTAACGTTGTAACAGTTAGCATTGTTTCTACAGCTGACTGGTGTTGTGACTAGCTAACCGTTAAATCGCTAAACTAATAATACGCTTCATTTTAAAAAGTAAATCTGTTTTTTTACTCCACAATATTCAAACTAAGACACGTGCCGTTAGAAACAGTCATATCATTACTACATAAATAATGAATATTACAGTTTGATCACACAATTGACTTACTGCTGAGCCACTTTTAAATCCTAGACGTCGGTTTGTTAAGACGTAGTCGTGGAGAATTCTGGGAAATAAAGTACTAAGAAGGAATTTGCGGTCTTTCGGTTATTTCCAGTTGGTTCGTTATTATATTAAGAGAACACAAGTCACAATGCTATGTGATTATTAGATAAGCATTTAAAACCACAAACCATTAATAATAATTAAAGATAGTGTAATTCATAGTCTGTAATTCTTTCCCAGATTCAACGCTATATCCCCGAACACCCTCCCGGACCTCGACAAACTGCCCCACCTACTGGGGTGCTCAGAGAGAGAGAGAGCTGCACACAAGCAACACTATACACTCACTGCCACCAGGTCAGTAAAGCCAACTTTGAGTTTAACATGAGCCGTTCGGTATTTAATTCAGACTGCGGTAAAGTTGGTTTTATAGTGAGCATTAGCCTCATATTTTTATCATGTTCTCTCTCGGTCAAGAAACTACTGAGCCCCGTTTAAATCAAATTATAAAACGGATAGTTCCGGTTCTAAAATCTGATTGGCTGAGCCGCGTTCGAAGCCGTTGTAAAGTCCCCACCTATGACCACCTCACATCATTCCATATTAATACGCCACTGAAAAGAAAAAGTCCAAACTTGGTTGAACACTATTTTAACTCATGTACTATACATGGAAATGTCCAGATTAATATAAACAGTAATCCTAATCATTAAGTGGGTGTTTCGTCCAAGAAATAGTGTAATAGTGTTTTCGGAGAAATGTTTATTGCTAATGTTATGTTCGCCCTCATGTTGCCTAGCAACACTGTTAACGGACTACCTGATTTCGCGGAAGAACGCTTTTTGTAAATAAAAACATTTATAAATTGAACATTGTTGTATTTTATTATATTTTATGTTGACCGCCGTTTTTTAAAAGCAATAAGCCACTCGAGACCGTGCGTTACTGCTATGATTTTATCACGGGGAAAGACGTTTTAGGCACTAAAATCGCAGTAACGCACGGTCTCCCGTGGCTTATTGCTTTAATAATGCGTGGCCACGGAGTGTTAAGGCGTGGGAACAAGCTCCTAATGCATGAACGAGATCACTGAATCTACACTATTATGTAGTGCACACTCAGGTTTGTTGTGTCTTTCTTTTTACAAATCTGAAAATACCAATTAGCTTCGCTTATTAGTGACACAAATTCCAAAGTAATTGTGCAGAATGTGTTCGTTTTGGTCTTCTATGTAAATAAATTAAATTATTTTACTAATAAAATAACTGAAAGATTAAATGTAAGCATAGGTGTTAAAACTTTCCAAATACAACTGTACTATTTAGCAGAAATTGGCATTTGCAAACAGGATCGAAAACAATTTTCCTCCCCGTCGGGGAATCGAACCCCGGTCTTCCGCGTGACAGGCGGAGATACTGTCCACTATACTAACGAGGAGCTGACGTTTACTAGTCTTATATACACCCTCAAGATACACTAGGTCCTATATTAACTCGTCGATACATACATGCAAAACAAGTTAATAAACATAATGTTCCTCCCCACGAAATTCTTTAGTAAAAGGCAAAAACGTAAACTATCTGAACTTTAGAAAAACAGGAGTGTGTACAGAGCTCAGCGGTGAGATCCCTACCGGATCACAGTCAATAAAATTCCACAAAACGATCAACAAATAGCCTTCACGTAGTCATTACAATTACACAGATGTACAGTAAATCAGTAGAAAAGACTAAAAAAGAAAATAGATTTAATATTCACTGTGGCAGCAAAAAAAATCACATAATTGCCACGACCACTGGCAACCAGTAATATATGAACATCCACTAGTGACCAAGCAAGCAAAAAATAATGTCATCTTGTGGAGCAGATAACATTAACAACAAACTACAAAGCCCAAATAAAAATGTTTTTCCTCCCCGTCGGGGAATCGAACCCCGGTCTTCCGCGTGACAGGCGGAGATACTGTCCACTATACTAACGAGGAGATGACGAACACTAGTCGTACATACACCCCCAAGATACACTAAGTCATTTAATAATTCAAAATTCAAAGTAGCTTTATTCATTTCATTTCATTTATTGGCATGACTGTGAAAAAAAAACAATGTTGCCAAAGCATTACAACGATAATAAAATTATAAAATTATATAGAAATTATATTATATATATAAATATAAAAGCAAAATATGACAGTAAAACAATAAAAGTGAATAAAGATAAAATATAAAAATATTTTAGCAAATTTACAGACAATATATAACTATATTCTATAAACATATGTATACAGTGTATCACAAAAGTGAGTACACCCCTCACATTTCTGCAAATATTTTATTATATCTTTTCATGGGACAACACTATAGAAATAAAACTTGGATATAACTTAGAGTAGTCAGTGTACAACTTGTATAGCAGTGTAGATTTACTGTCTTCTGAAAATAACTCAACACACAGCCATTAATGTCTAAATGGCTGGCAACATAAGTGAGTACACCCCACAGTGAACATGTCCAAATTGTGCCCAAAGTGTCAATATTTTGTGTGACCACCATTATTATCCAGCACTGCCTTAACCCTCTTCGGCATGGAATTCACCAGAGCTGCACAGGTTGCTACTGGAATCCTCTTCCACTCCTCCATGATGACATCACGGAGCTGGTGGATGTTAGACACCTTGAACTCCTCCACCTTCCACCTGAGGATGCGCCACAGGTGCTGAATTGGGTTTAGTCCATCACCTTTACCTTCAGCTTCCTCAGCAAGGCAGTTGTCATCTTGGAGGTTGTGTTTGGGGTTGTTATCCTGTTGGAAAATTTTGAAAACAGTTTTCGAAGGGAGGGGATCATGCTCTGTTTCAGAATGTCACAGTACATGTTGGAATTCATGCTTCTGTCAATGAACTGCAGCTCCCCAGTGCCGGCAGCACTCATGCAGCTCAAGACCATGATGCTACCACCACCATGCTTTACTGTAGGCAAGATACAGTTGTCTTGGTACTTCTCACCAGGGCGCCGCCACACATGCTGGACACCATCTGAGCCAAACAAGTTTATCTTGGTCTCGTCAGACCACAGGGCATTCCAGTAATCCATGTTCTTGGACTGCTTGTCTTCAGCAAACTGTTTGCGGGCTTTCTTGTGCGTCAGCTTCCTTCTGGGATGACGACCATGCAGACGGAGTTGATGCAGTGTGCGGCGTATGGTCTGAGCACTGACAGGCTGACCTCCCACACGTCTTCAACCTCTGCAGCAATGCTGGCAGCACTCATGTGTCTATTTTTTAAAGCCAACCTCTGGATATGACGCCGAACACGTGGACTCAACTTCTTTGGTCGACCCTGGCGAAGCCTGTTCCGAGTGGAACCTGTCCTGTAAAACCGCTGTATGACCTTGGCCACCATGCTGTAGCTCAGTTTCAGGGTGTTAGCAATCTTCTTATAGCCCAGGCCATCTTTGTGGAGAGCAACAATTCTATTTCTCACATCCTCAGAGAGTTCTTTGCCATGAGGTGCCATGTTGAATATCCAGTGGCCAGTATGAGAGAATTGTACCCAAAACACCAAATTTAACAGCCCTGCTCCCCATTTACACCTGGAACCTTGACACATGACACCAGGGAGGGACAACGACACATTTGGGCACAATTTGGACATGTTCCCTGTGGGGTGTACTCACTTATGTTGCCAGCTATTTAGACATTAATGGCTGTGTGTTGAGTTATTTTCAGAAGACAGTAAATCTACACTGCTATACAAGCTGTACACTGACTACTCTAAATTATATCCAAGTTTCATGTCTATATTGTTGTCCCATGAAAAGATATAATAAAATATCTGCAGAAATGTGAGGGGTGTACTCACTTTTGTGATACACTGTATATACACAGAATTATATATTAATTATTTGTAACACATAAGCGTTGTACTGAAAACAGACACACCAGAAAATATTATCAGAACCCAACAATTAAAGCTTTTAAAGAGTTTTTTTTATTGAACCAGTACAAGCTCAATACATTGCACTGTCTTTTAAACATTACTGGCTATTTACTATATTTATTCACCCGTTACAAAGTGAGTATTTACAATACTTCGTTAACTGTAGCGCATCACCTTAAGAACGCACTACTAATTAGAGCCCCACATCCTAATAATGGGTCGTTCGCGAACGATCCGATTCTATACGAAAGGAGCCGAGTTTTAATTATATATATTTTTATTTAAGAGCAGTTTTTTATGGGCTGTAATCCACCCATTCCGTTTCGCATCAATAGAGCTATTTATTGTCGAAATTCAAACCAAAACGCACTTCTAGAAGATCCATAAGTCCCATCACTACAACATTTTCTAAAGCTCACATCTACAGTTCTAATTCATTTATATTTTCTTCTATTCAACATGTTAAGAAGCCCCGCAGTGAAGCAGGGCATCAAAAAATTAGTTAATACTCATAATGTTCCTCCCCACGGAAATCTTTAGTAAAAGGCGAAAGATTTAAACGAGATGAAGAGAAACAAGAGTGTATACTGTGCATATGTCCAGATCCGTCCAGATCACACACAATGAGTTTCTACAAAACGGTAAGCTGACCACCAATTTTAAAAATAAAATTAAAAAATTCGTTAAACAACAATACAGTAAAGCTGGTAAAAGTGAGGCCATTATACGTAATGAATTATTGCTCTAAAAACAACAGAAAGTTAAATAGTGCGAGTTTGTTTTGCGTTTTATGCGCACAATGCATTATGGGAAAATAGATAATAATTCTCATACAAGGCTGGTGGAAGCCAGGGGGCAGCATTTTACAGGTCAAGCCCTCGCAGTCGAAAATGCAAGAAAGTTTAAGCAGCCTATTAAAAAGGATTTTAAAAAAATGAGACAATTAAATAATATGCTAAAATAGAAGATATAATAATAATACTAATAATGACAGACAAATGGTTTTTCTCTGCACCGTACATTGATTAGGCTATTGCATATAAACAGATGGATTTTACTACATATTGCACACCTTTCTAATGAACATTTTTCCTCTTTATATGAACATGTACATAATGATTTTATTTTGGAAGGCAAACAAGTAAACCTTTAAAAGGGCCATAATGATTTTCATAGGTAGTGTGGTCTAAAAATAATTGCCGTATAAAATAACTGTCTTTTCTAAGAAAGGAACATTAAAATCTACAGAAAACATATAGTGGTTAAAGAATGTTAATTCAAAATGTTATGAGTTGTGAGTAATTATGAATATTACTAATTTATTTAAAAATATTTAAAAAATGAATAACTTCATATTAAAATCCCTTCTACAAACAAATTATTTGCTAATAATCTTAGTATCAATATATGGTTGTAAAATCATACTATATCGTCATCTCTTAAAATCAATTTGAACTAAGCGTCAACCGTCACCGCTACATGATATCACGTGGCAGGAGAAGCAAAACCGCGGTTCATTATAATGTTTACAATAATTTTGATTTGTTTTTAACACTGTATTTTTTATGCTGTTTTATTGCATTTTCTAGGCTACTTATAGTACTAGGAAAAAAGATTATAGTTTATTTGGTATTTAGCATCCCTCCAAACTAACTCAACCTTCTCTACATGCACATCATACTATGACATACACTAGATTGCCAAAAGTATTCACTCACCCATCCAAATCATTGAATTCAGGTGTTCCAATCACTTCCATGGCCACAGGTGTATAAAACCAAGCACCTAGGCATGCAGACTGCTTCTACAAACATTTGTGAAAAAATGGGTCACTCTCAGGAGCTCAGTGAATTCCAGTGTGGTACCGTGATAGGATGCCACCTGGGCAACAAGTCCAGTCGTGAAATTTCCTCACTCTTAAATATTCCAGTCAACCGTCAGTGGTATTATAACAAAGTGGAAGCGATTGGGAATGACAGCAACTCAGCCACAAAGTGGTAGCCACGTAAAATGACAGAGCGGGGTCAGCGGATGCTGAGGCGCATAGTGTGCAGAGGTCACAGACTTTCTGCAGAGTAAATCGATACAGACCTCCGAACTTCATGTGGCCTTCAGATTAGCTCAAGAACAGTGCGTAGAGAGCTTCATGGAATGGGTTTCCAGCCGAGCAGCTGCATCCAAGCCTTACATCACCAAGCGCAATGCAAAGCATCGGATGCGGTGGTGTAAAACACGTCGCCACTGGACTCTAGAGCAGTGAAGACATGTTCTCTGGAGTGACGAATCACGCTTCTCCTTCTGGCAATCCAATGGACGAGTCTGAGTTTGGCGGTTGCCAGGAGAACGGTACCTGTCTGGCTGCATTGTGCCAAGTGTAAAGTTTGGTGGAGGGGGGATTATGGTGTGGGGTTGTTTTTCAGGCATTGGCTCGGGCCCCTTAGTTCCAGTGAAAGAAACTCTTAATGATTCAGCATACCAAGACATTTTATACAATTTCATGCTCCCAACTTTGTGGGAACAGTTTGGGGATGGCCCCTTCCTGTTCTAACATGACTGCGCAACAGTGCACAAAGCAAGGTCCATAAAGACATGGATGAGCGAGTTTGGTGTGGAAGAACTTGACTGGCCTGCACAGAGTCCTGAACTCAACCTGATAGAACACTGTTGGGATGAATTAGAGCGGAGACTGTGAGCCAGGCCTTGTCATCCAACATCAGTGTCTGAACTCACAAATGCGCTTCTGGAAGAATGGTCAAAATGTCCTATAACCACACTTCTAAACCTTGTGGAAAGCCTTCCCAGAAGAGTTGAAGCTGTTATAGCTGCAAAGAGGGGACCGACATTATATTAAACTCTATGGATTAGGAATGGGATGTCACTCAAGTTTTTATGCGTTGAAGGCAGATGAGCGAATACTTTTGGCAATATAGTGTATATTCTAGGACACGTATTTAAGTATTACTACAATGTTGAAAGTGCATAGCTGTCTGAGGCTACAGTTAATTCAGGAGTGACCTTTATAACTCCCTAACCATTTAAAGTCCTAAGTGTACGTTTATTACTTTTTAAACATTGTTATTCTAGATTTTATTCATTTACTTATTACATGGATTTATTTGTCCTTTTCACTTGAACGTTGTAAAATGTGTAAATAAATCTATAGGTATGTAGGTCTAAAATAGTAACAGTATAAAATAAAGTATAAATGTAGCACCTATCACATACCGAAGGACAATAAAGGCAAAACAGCAACATGGAAGGGAAAAAACTAAGACCTGAAAAAAGAAAAATAGTGAGCAGTAAAGAGTCTTTAGTTGAGCTTTGAAGTCAAAGATAGAAGTGCCATCATAGAGAGGTTGTAGGAGAGAGTTTCAGAATTTGGGAGCAATAGAACTGAGGGACCTGCCACCTGCTGACACAAGTCTGATATGTGGGACAACCAGCAGTCAAGAACCAGCGGGAGTGACAGTAAGGATGAAGTAACAAATGTAGTACATTCACATTTTTAGTACATACCAAACTGATATATAGCGACCCAGTTCAGGCCCAGATTTAATCATATACTTTATACATCCAGTTAAGATACAGATCAGATCTAAACCAGATTTAGACAGGCCATTTGTTGCACAGCTTCCAATCAAATCCAAAATCATGCAAAAAACAAAGACACATTTGGAAATTTTGTTCACAATGTATTCACAGGTTTAAATACATTACTTGTTAACTTTGACAAGCTGATAAGGCTAACTGCCTGCTTAAAATATGATAAATGTAACAACAATCATGATGCATCAGTGGCTACAACAAAGTTTAGCTATAAGTAATAAAAAGTCCAAAGATTAACATTTTACTGTTCATAGTAAGTGGTACACAGCCCATTCAGTAGTTTCACTAGTCTGATTGTTTAAGCACATAAGTCTTTGACACATTTCAGGTTGGTATGTACAAATAAAAGGTGCACAAGAATTTGCATGGTTAGAAACCTGAACACCTCTGTATGTACAATGCCAACTCCAGGTCCAAGATAAAATAGTACAGATAAAATACTGCGTCACCGACTCTGCATTTGATTCCACATGCCTGGAATCGACTCTTTTTGGTATCGACTCACCAGCCGTTGTGGATTCAATATGGCGACGCTCTGTACCAATGTGGAAGATATTATTCAGCCTCTGCAAGAGTCTTTAGTCTCTTTAGGGTTTGAAGTTTATCCTTTTAAGGTATGGTCATGCTATTTACTGGTTTGATGTTGATCTAAAACAGATAATGTTTTTTCTATAGGCTGATAAATGACAAAGTGTTAGATAGGTTGACCTGCTACTCATTTAATATCCGTGTATTAAGTCCTGCCGTGTTTTAAAACGTAAATAATTTAACAAAACGTGGCTGTAAACACGTTGCATACAATCTGCATGTTTATATTATGTACTTTAAGTGACTTTAGATATTCTACTAACATGCATATTGATACAAGCATAATTCTTAAGAAGTCTATGACACTCATGCTTATGTAGCATGCATCTTAATTGTCTTGATGTCTTTCTGTACAGATTGGATGGTACAATGCAGTTGTTTCCCAGGCCCACCAGCTCCAATATTCTCCAGATACACTGGCACTGGTGGTCCTAAGCACCCCTTCCATGTTTGAGAAGGTGTTTCTGCCCTTCCTCCAGAGCTGCAGCTGTGAGGGCATCAGAGATCCTATAGATCAATGTGTATCTGATGCCATTAACTCCTGTGTATCTAAGGTATATTCAATATGAGGTCTTCTTTATTTTTAAAAGTGATTAATGTCAAGAAAAACTAGAAAAAAAGCTAATCTAAGTCAATGTCTTCTATGTAAAAAGCCTTTATTCAGTCACACTAACTTGCTGAAAATATCAGCTAACTTCAAAACCAGGGATTTAATATGGAGTTGGTTTTGGTAGTGTGACAGCCCCCCTCTTGATTTTTCAGCATTTTGCAGTTATTCACTGCTAGTATTTGTGTTTGTCAATAAGCCATGTTCACAGTCTGTGTTATTATTTCTGAAATAGTTTGATGGCGTTGAGATCAGGGCTCTGTGTATGTCAGTCTGATGTTATAAGTTAACTGCCATAAATGTTTTGCATAAATGACATGTATTTTTGAGACAGTAATTACATGTATTTTTTACATGTATACTCTTGTGTGGTCTTAGTGTCTTCCTGGATACTGTGTAAACATCAGTTTTGACTATGAGATGCTACCCAGCAGAAAGCCCAAGTTTTTGGCTCAAACTGCCGCCCACGTAGCAGGAGCTGCACGCTACTACCAGTCGTCAGACATTCAGGATCCACCATGGGGAAACAAGGTAAAGAAATGGAATCCATTAACACTTTGCAGCTGTGTACTTGCTGGTAAAGGATGTGTTGACTTGACCTTTTTAACTACAGTTATTCTGAGTTTACCCACATACGTTCAAAGCTCTGAGTTAGGTTTTGTATAAACATGTAACAATTTACAAATGTAACAGCTCACTATCATTTTTAGGAGCCCCTTTATGAGGCCTGCTTTTAGTGTGCTTTATTACTTGGTTACTAAGTATAGTAAACCTCACTGCAACAAAAGGTCCAAGCTCTCAGTACTAATGATGCTGTTCTACTGTAGACAAAGTTGTAGTGTATGTTTCTTTAACATCTACATCAATGTTTCAATCAATCTTAATGGTTTCAGTGAGGTTGGGGCTCTTTGAAGGCTGCTGGGATTTCACCATACCAAACTAATCGAACCACGTCATGCTTAAACAAAAAGGACCTTCCCCAAACTGTTGTTATAAAGTTAGAAGCATATACGTTATATAACTGTAGCTGAAACACCTTAACATAATAAATAGGCCAGTCCTCCTCACTTTAGTTTGCCTCTGATTTAATCTCACTTCTAGCCTTGTTAATCTCACTGATTTAGAGGTATAAACTTGTTCCTTTATACCTCTTGTGATGTTCACCTCTTGAATAATTGTAATGTCTTAATGGAAACAAGACGCTTTGAAGAGAATCACAAGTGCATTAATAACCAATTTACATAAGACAGTAGGGCTGGCACGGTGGTTAGCACTTTCACCTTACAGCAAAAAGGTCCTGGGTTCGATTCCCCGGCTGATGAGTGTGTGGAGTTTGCATGTTCTCTCCATGTCTGCGTGGGTGTCCTCCCACAGTCCAAAGACATGCAAGTGAGGGAAATTGGAGATACAAAATTGTTCATGACTGTGTTTGACATTAAAACTTGAACTGATGAATCTTGTGTAACGAGTAACTACCTATTCTGTCATGAATGTGACCAAAGTGTGTAAAAACATTGACGTTAAAATTCTAATAAATAAGACAATAGCACCACACACTGGCTAGTCGATGGTACTGCATATGACGTTTACATAGAGCAACTACTCTTTCCATGCATAGGTACTACTAACTTTACTACTGTACAACCGGTCTCACTTTTATGATGACGAGCTATAGTATATTTATGTTAAGGCATTTTTCATGGTTCATAAGAGTTGACGCTCTGTATTAAAAACACTGGGTAAATTTTAAATAATGCCTTTTAGACATTTGTAGGGTGGCACGGTGGCTAAGTGGGTAACACTGTCGCCTTACAGCAAAAAGGCCCTGGGTTCGATCCCAAGGTGGGGCGGTCCCGGTCCTTTCTGTGTGGAGTTTGCATGTTCTCCCCGTGTCTGCGTGAGTTTCCCCCGGGTGCTCCGGTTTCCTCCCACAGTCCAAAGACATGCAAGTGAGGTGAATTGGAGATACAAAATTGTCCATGACTGTGTCCGATATAACCTTGAGAAGTGATGAATCTTGTGTAACGAGTAACTACCGTGTGTCTGTGATGAATGTAACCAAAGTGTAAAACATGATGTTAAAATCCAAACAAACAAACAATAGACATTTGTAAGTAATTAGTAACTGGTGTTAGAAAATTAATGGTTGATTTCTGAAACAAAACATATGTTATAGACT
Organism: Trichomycterus rosablanca; assembly: GCF_030014385.1. Lineage (NCBI taxonomy): Eukaryota > Metazoa > Chordata > Actinopteri > Siluriformes > Trichomycteridae > Trichomycterus > Trichomycterus rosablanca. The sequence continues at coordinate 24,280,436 of NC_085996.1, forward strand.
AATTTCACTTTTGTATTTGTTTAAACTCCCTTAAATCCTGATTCCTAAAGACCTCTTGTCCTTTCCACTACAGAAAATGTTTGGCGTGTGTATTCATCCTCGGCTGGGTGGCTGGTTTGCTATTCGGGCTCTATTGGTACTAAAGGGTGTAGAGGTGGGAGAGGCTCTACAGCAGACAGATCCACCAGACTGTGTTAGCTCACAAGAGGCTAGGATTGAGCTGCTGGAAGAGTTTAACCTGCGCTGGCAAGACTGGACCTTCAGGGACATAATCCATACTGAGGAGCAATACTCAGCTCAGCAGAAAGAGTACTTTAATACACCTCCAGCCGAGCGAGGGGCGCTGCTCAGGCGGTGGGGCTTTCTTCCTGAGACACCGACCACAACATGACTTGACCCACCAATGTCATCAATGAAGTTATGATTATTATTAAAAGCTGCTGTAAAATGTGGTCATGGCCACACTGGAACTGGCAGTTTTATGGCAGAAGAAGCTCTAAATTGTGGTTCACTTATTAAATTCGCTATGATTACCAAATACTACGGTTAATTTCCCCAACTAATTCAGATAATAAGAGCTAATTTCCCCCCCCACAACCAGTACTAGTAAAAAAGTCATTATTTCTGATGGGCTGGCACAATATGTTTGAATAATGATTTATACTAAAATAAATTACATGTTTTTTAACATCTACTTGGAAGAGGGGTACACTGGAAAATCAACAGAACAGCATCATTAAGGTTTTATTAATGTATATAAATATTGTTCTGTAATAAAATTTATCTTTATCACATTTTTGTCTGCACATTTGGTATTCATGTAATTTTAATAGTGTAACATTTTTGTACTTTATTTTAAGTATATAATAGTATAGTAATATACACTGCCTGGCCAAAAAAAAGGTCACCACCTGGATTTAACTAAGCAAATAGGTAAGAGCCTCCCATTGGATAATTATTGCATGGGTGATTATGTTTCAGCTGGCAACAAGTTATTTAACCCTAACTGATGCAGTGAGTAGCTTCACAGCTGTGTAGCCTTAAGAAAACCACTTGTCAGTGAGGCTAACCGGCGAAAACGGCTTCAATTTGCTAGGGAGCATAAAGATTGGACTCTGGAGCAATGGAAGAAGGACATGTGGTCTGATGAGTCCAGATTTACCCTGTTCTAGAGTAATGGGTGCATCAGGGTAAGAAGAGAGGCCTAGTGCCTACTGTACAAGCCTGTGGGGTCAGTGCTATGATCTGGGGTTGCTGCAGTTGGTCAGGTCTAGGTTCAGCAATGTTATGTGCCCAAAGAATGAGGTCAGCTGACCACCTGAATATACTGAACGACCAGGTTATTCCATCAATGGATTCACGGGCATATTCCAAGATGACAATGCCAGGATTCATCAGGCTCAAATTGTGAAAGATTGTTTTAGGGAGCATGAGACATCATTTTCACACATGGATTGGCCACCACAGAGTCCAGACCTGAACCCCATTGAGATCACATCTTTGGGATGTGCTGGAGAAGACTTTGCGCAGTGGTCCCCATCTCCCATCATCAATACAAGTTGGGGGGGAAATTTATGTTGTGACATTGCAGAAGCTTGTGGAAACGATGCCACAGCGAATGCGTGCCGTAATCAAAGCTAAAGGCGGTCCAACCAAATATTAGTGTGTGTGACCTTTTTTTTGGCCAGGCAGTGGAGTATTGTAAGTATTTACGCTACGTTGTTTGAAAATAGTTAATTAAAGAGTAGGTCTAGAGTACTACTAGAAGACTAGGACTAGAAAGTTACTGATGCAATATGTATGATTTAAGTGCTATAATACCATTTATATATAAAGAACTAAAACATTTAAAAAAATCTGTTCTGTGTAAAATTGGCTGTGGTATAGGTAACATAACACTCAGTGTTCTCTTCAGGGGCAGTAGATTAGATTCGACTTTATTATCATTACACATGTACGAGTACAAGGCAACGAATTGCAGTTTAGCATCTAACCAGAAGTGCAATAAGCAGCAAGTGCAAGATGTACAGTATCAATGGTATACATTATTTACATGATACGGGCAGTGGTATGGACAAGATATATGGGTGAATATATTATTGAATGTACTATAAACATGATTATCAGATAGGAGTGCTATAGACATAATATACAGATTAAGGTGCTATGTGGTTAAATTACTTTCTTATACCAGAAATTTGGTACCAAAAGTGGTTTGCTCAGTCATTGACAAACATTTTAAAGTAATTGTGCATTAAATGTTTGTTTTCCAAATCTGTAGATAAATATTTTTTACTAATTAAATAAATGAAATGTCACGGTGTGTTTAAACTTGGTAGGATTTGCAAATGCTTATAAATAGATTAGGCTAAAGATGTAGATATGTTACCATTATAGACAAGAAAAACAGTTTTTTAATCGCAGTAAGGCGCTCTCACAAAAAAAAAAACCTTACTACTACAGATCGGTCATGAAAAAAAAAAAACATTTTTCCTCCCCGTCGGGGAATCGAACCCCGGTCTTCCGCGTGACAGGCGGAGATACTGTCCACTATACTAACGAGGAGATGACGAGTGAACACTTGATATAAACCCTAAAGATATACCAGCTCATATATTAGACGCTAATAAAAAAGCTGTAATTAAATTGATCTCTACATTTTGGAAATACATTAACAGCCTAGCAACATTAGTTGATAGCTGTCTACCTTGTTTCTATCTATTATTATTGTTTCTTATCTGAATAAGGTGGTATACTGCATATTGAGAAATACTAACACTAGCTGGTTTATAAGTATTTATTTAAGTTACAGAGTGTACTGACTAACTACAACTTGATTTAACCCCATATTGAGATCAGATATTAAACTATAAGGATCAGATCTAAACATAAACTATGAGGATCAGCATAATACTTTCACTTCTTAAAACTTTGTTTTTATACATTAATTGAAGCCCCGCAGTAAAGCAGGGCATCAAAAAATTAGTTAATACTCATAATGTTCCTCCCCACGGAAATCTTTAGTAAAAGGCGAAAGATTTAAACGAGATGAAGAGAAACAAGAGTGTATACTGAGTTCCTGTCCAGATCCGTCCAGATCCGAGACAATAAGTTCCTACAAAACGGTAAGCTGACCACCAAAATATGTCCTCGCTAAACAACAATACTGTATAGCTGGTAACAATTAGGATATCATACGCAATTGTTTTTTGCAATGATTCTAAAAACAACAAAGAGTTAAATAGTGCAATTTTTTGCGTTTTATGCGCGAAATGCATTATGGGAACAATGCAAAATGGTTCCCATACAACGCTGGTGGAAGCCAGGGGGCAGCATTTCGCAGTCGAATAGTTAGGTATACCTGACTGACAATATTGGTGTGGGAAATATGCAAAAATAAAGGAAATAATAATAATACAAATATAAAAACAAAGCATTTGGTTACTCCAAATAAACAGATGCAGATCTGCTTAACTACAGATTGCAATTAGGCCCTGGGTTTGTTTCCCAGATGGAGCGGTCTAGGTCCTTACAGTGTGAAGGTTCTATGTTCTTGCAGTGTCTGTGTGGGTTCCCTTTGGGAGCTCCAGTTTCTTTCTACAATCCAAGACATGTAAGTTAGAAGAATTGGAGATACAGCATTGACCGTGAAGGTGAATTACATGTAACCTGTAACTACTGATCCTGTCATGAAATGAAACTAAAGTGTATAATGTTAAAATTGTAATAAACAATAATGACCACTTTGCAAGTTTTATTAAAAGAAAAACGACTAACCACTTTGTCATTAACCACTGAATTAATATGAGCAACAACTGAAGTTCCATTTATTTACACTTTAAAAATGCAGTTCAGGTCAAAAAGACAGAAATTCCTTCTAGTGAGAAGTAACTCTTGTAAAGCTCAGTCCAATGATTACATTTCACCTACTAGTAGAGATCGACATCTATAAATAATGTGAAGTTAACATGCTACAAAACAAAAAAAATGTTTCACTCCCCGTCGGGGAATCGAACCCCGGTCTTCCGCGTGACAGGCGGAGATACTGTCCACTATACTAACGAGGAGACAATGAACACTAGCCGTACATACACCCTCAAGATACACCAAGTCATTTATTACATTATTGAAATCCACCTAAAAAATTACAGATAAATACAGATAAATCTTCTGTATTATAAATGTAATACAACATATTAACACAATACTCATCCATCCATCCATCCATGTTATCTGATATTCGACAAATGAAAGAAAATACAGCTAATCACTCTTAATCTGAAATTAAACCAGTAATGAAAAATCCCGTAATTTATGAATAAAAAATATTTAAAATTACCCATATATGCAAAAAAGCATTAAAACATAATGTTAAAGTACATGGCTGGGAGATGTATAAAATCAAAATTCATGGTTGCTTCAATGTTTAGGTTAAAGGATCTTATTAAAATGTGGAGACTGTGAGGTTATGATTCATCACCCTTTAATAAACAGTGACTTGTTTTTAGAATTAAAATACTGCAACTAATTCAAAACGATTTTAAATTAATCGAATGGCAAAACTGCACAAAATCCGCAAAAATATACCTTACAATTTTATATGTTGTTATGTTTTTGCTGTTTTTCCGAATTTATATTGTTGAATTTTTATAGTGTGTACCTTCATTGATGTATAATGCTACTGGGACTTAAATTTTCTTTGGGATCAATAAAGAATCATCTACCTACCTACCTACCTTATTTAGTCATATAGAAAATTGCCTCTAAACAACCCAGCTAACACAGAACGTTCCCGTAACGTTAGATTTTGGTTCCCCTATGGTTATTTTTAGGGAACCATCCCATAACTTTATGGGAACGTTCTATTTTCGTTAAAAAAATTAGCGCTAACACCGGTTACGGAGAATTCAGTTCCCCCTGTTTCCCCTTTAACGCGCATGTGCAAAAATCATGACGTTTTTTTCAGTCGCTTCGTTGAGCGTCGGTTTATTTGGAATATGTGTTTATAGCGGTATGTTCTTTTCACATTTCATGTTGTATGTTAGGTAGTTTGTGATTAAATACATACTTTAAAGTATTGAATGAACTACTGTCAGAGGTTGTATTGCTCCACCGCAAGTCAGAGGTTTTCACACTGCTGTCTTCAGCCTTGCTGTCAATCAACTAGAATTAACGTGTCAGATTTATTTGTAAATAAATCCTAATACAGGACATGCTCTTATTCACACACTAGTTTGTTTCTTCTCGTTTTGTGGCACAAGATAAAGTTTTGGTGCAGATACAAATAAACTATATCGTACAGGACAATAAGCAGTCTGTGTTATTATTTAAGGTTACTCATCTCAGCTGCACTACCATTTACTTTCAAAAATAGTTTCATTCATGGTGATCTCTCGTTCATTTAAACTTCACAAACTGCATCCATGTGATTTTAAAATTAACAACCAGTATGTAGAACAAGTTTAACCTATAGACCAGTCCATTACACTAACAACACAGGGGGGAACACATTTACCTGGAGGCCTGGGGAATATGGTTCCCCACATGTATATCACTGTGTGTGTAATTATAAAACACTACAGTGATGCTGGTGATGTATTTACCTGTTGTTATTATGTAGAACAAGTTTAACCTATAGACCAGTCCATTACACTCACAACACAGGGGGGAACACATTTACCTGGAGGCCTGGGGAATATGGTTCCCCACATGTATATCACTGTGTGTGTAATTATAAAACACTACAGTGATGCTGGTGATGTATTTACCTGTTGTTATTATGTAGAACAAGTTTAACCTATAGACCAGTCCATTACACTCACAACACAGGGGGGAACACATTTACCTGGAGGCCTGGGGAATATGGTTCCCCACATATATATCACTGTGTGTGTAATTATAAAACACTACAGTGATGCTGGTGATGCATTTACCTGTTGTTATTATGTAGAACAAGTTTAACCTATAGACCAGTCCATTATACTAAAAACACAGGGGGGGGAACACATTTACCTGGAGACCTGGGGAATATGGTTCCCCACATGTATATCACTGTGTGATGATTCTTTTTTTTTAATGCAAACTACAGGCACACACACATTTTAAGAACAAAATATCTGTATTAGAAATTAGTGTTAAACTAAATTATGCATATATTACAATTATGCAAATATACAATAAAGAAATCCACCTCAATGCAAATTAAAACTTAAATACTTGAAAAACTAACATATTTATAGCTTAATAAAAAGATTTTTTTTTTAAACTAAATAAAATAAAATCTGACGTGCAAATTTGTTTGGGGATGGTGCCCTGAGATTGACTAGCATCACATCCATAGTGCACTCCTGCCATACGTCCAGTTTCCCCAGGAACAGTTCTGGATCCTCCACGGCCATGACCAGGATAAAGCAGTTACTAAACAGAAATGAATGATTAATTTACTATCTACTTTTTAAATAAACTAAAAGAGCAACATAAAATAAAATACAGCAACAAGCAAACTTTTTAGAAATAACGTCCCAGTTAACCTTGGTCTAATCTTCAGTACATATCGGACAATGAAGGTCTTCCTCTACTGGTGGGTTGCCAACACATGACTGGTGGTACCAAAGAAATAGTAATAATGCCTTAATTTTATTGGCTTTTTCATTGCACCATGCTATTATATATGTCCTTGACTTTCCCTCTGGGATTAATAAAGTGATCTATCTATTATAGCCTGTGATGGATGTGACAGATGGTACCACCAGTCATGTGTTGGCAACCCACCAGTAGAGGAAGACCTTCATTGTCCGGCATGTACTGAAGATTAGACCAAGGTTAACTGGGACGTTATTTCTAAAAAGTTTGCTTGTTGCTGTATTTTATTTTATGTTGCTCTTTTAGTTTATTTAAAAAGTAGATAGTAAATTAATCATTCATTTCTGTTTAGTAACTGCTTTATCCTGGTCATGGCCGTGGAGGATCCAGAACTGTTCCTGGGGAAACTGGACGTATGGCAGGAGTGCACCATGGATGTGATGCTAGTCAATCCCAGGGCACCATCCCAGATTTTATTTTATTTCGTTTAAAAATATATATATTTCTATTAAGCTATAAATATGTATTTAAGTTTTAATTTGCATTGAGGTGGATTTCTTTATTATATATTTGCATAATTGTAATATATGCATAATTTAGTTTAACACTCATTTCTAATACAGATATTTTGTTCTTAAAATGTGTGTGTGCCTGTAGTTTGCATTAAAAAAAAAAAAAAAGAATAATCACACGGTAATATACATGTGGGGAAACATATTCCCCAGGTCTCCAGGTAAATGTGTTCCCCCCCCTGTGTTTTTAGTATAATGGACTGATTTATAGATTAAACTTGTTCTACATAATAACAACAGGTAAATACATCACCAGCATCACTGTAGTGTTTTATAATTACACACACAGTAATAAACATGTGGGGAACCATATTCCCCAGGTCTCCAGGTAAATGTGTTCCCCCCTGTGTTGTTAGTATAATGGACTGATCTATAGGTTAAACTTGTTCTACATAATAACAACAGGTAAATACATCACCAGCATCACTGTAGAGTTTTATAATTACACACACGGTAATATACATGTGGGGAAACATATTCCCCAGGTCTCCAGGTAAATGTGTTCCCCCCCCTGTGTTTTTAGTATAATGGACTGATTTATAGATTAAACTTGTTCTACATAATAACAACAGGTAAATACATCACCAGCATCACTGTAGTGTTTTATAATTACACACACAGTGATATACATGTGGGGAACCATTTTTTCCAGGTCTCCAGGTAAATGTGTTCCCCCCTGTGTTGTTAGTGTAATGGACTGGTCTATAGGTTAAACTTGTTCTACATACTGTTTGTTAATTTTAAATCACATGGATGCAGTTTGTGAAGTTTAAATGAACGAGAGATCACCATGAATGAAACTATTCTTGAAAGTAAATGGTAGTGCAGCTGAGATGAATAACCTTAAACTAGTGTGTGAATAAGAGCATGTCCTGTATTAGGATTTATTTACAAAAAAATCTGACACGTTAATTCTAGTTGATTGACAGCAAGGCTGAAGACAGCAGTGTGAAAACCTCTGACTTGCGGTGGAGCAATACAACCTCTGACAGTAGTTCATTCAATACTGTAAAGTATGTATTTAATCACAAACTACCTAACATACAACATGAAATGTGAAAAGAACATACCGCTATAAATACATATTCCAAATAAACCGACGCTCAACGAAGCGACTGAAAAAAACGTCATGATTTTTGCACATGCGCGTTAAAGGGGAAACAGGGGGAACTGAATTCTCCGTAACACCTGAACGTTCCGGGAACTATGAAACCTAACGTTCTCTCATGGTTTTATGAAAACTAACAGAGAACGTTATCTAAAAGTTGCCTTAAGATTTTCTTTCTTATGTGTTTAAAGTAACGTTCCAGTAACGTTCCCGGAAGGTTTTCTTATGATCTTTAAAGTTTTTTGGTAGGAACTTACCAAAAAAACAGCCTTTTGCTTGGGACGGTCCATGTAGATCAACCTTTACTTACAAGTACCAACTATAAAACTATGAAACCTAACGTTCTCTCATGGTTTTATGAGAACTAACAGAGAACGTTAGGTAAAGCTTGTATAAGGTTTTATTTCTTATGTGTATAAAGTATCGTTCCAGTAACGTTCCCGGAAGGTTTCTAAGTTAACCCAGCTAGCACAATCATCTGGCCCAGTTCCCACTTTTCTATCGGCACAGTCGGCCGAGTGTCAGAATCGGCCAGAATCAATGTAGCCAGATCCGGCCCAATTGTTACCACAGCTGGGTTTGGCTGGTGCTCGTAGAAACGCGTGCGCGCCGACGCTGGTTGTCCGGCTGTGGCCCAGCGTCCAGTCTCTGATTCAGCGGCGGCAGAACGAGCGTCACCATAGCAACAGTGCAACGCGAGCCGTTGAAGAAGAGGAATCGTTCGTTCGTGTGAGGTAAATAAACATTTAATCTTAACAACTTTTTACTTAGTAAAATGTAAGCAGAAAGTATATTAATGAGTTTTGGATTAAGATAGAGAACAATTTGGAAATGGAAACTGTTTATGGTAATGTTATCTAGTGAGTTTCAGGTTAACTGGTAGTCTGAACTGAAACACTTCAGGTAACGTTAGCTAAAAGGCTAACAGTTTCTAGCATTAGACAACAGCTGCTAAATAATTAAAGTTCATTGAATACTGTGGATAACGTAAACTTAAAAGCTACAATAAGCAACAAGAACAACAACAATAATAATAGTAATACAATAATAAGCAACAGACGACCTACCATCTCTGACTACATCCACAAGGTGGACCAACAAAGCAGGTGTGTATAATTTAAGAGTGGACAGTGAGTGGACACGGTATTTGAAAACTCCAGCAGCGATGCTGTGTCTGATCCACTCATACCAGCACAACACACAGTAACACACCACCAACCACGTCAGTGTCACTGCAGTGCTGAGAATGATCCACCACCTAAATAATACCTGCTCTGAGGTGGTCCTGACTATTGAAGAACAGGGTAAAAGGGGGCTAACAAAGTATGCTGAGTAACTGATGGACGACAGTGGAACTGTAGAGCTACAAAGTGCACCTATAGATAGATAACTTTATTAATCCCAAAGGGAAAATCAGTAAATGGTTAGTAAACTATATGGTTAGTGGAGCTGATAGAAAAAGAGTATACATACAAAGAGGTGGTTTTAATGTTATGGCTGATCGTATATAATTTTATAACCCAAAGATTGTCCCTTGTATTTTTTGTAGATATTCAAGTGTCCACTTTTCAAGAGCCACATTTGCTTATTCACCTCTCATACATGAGTAAAAACTATGAACACTACTCTGCAGCATCTAACAGCCGGTGTAGATCATCAGCCAAGGTCACAAGATCCAGCAAGAAGGTTCTGGGTTCGATCCCCAGGTGGGGCGGTCTGGGTTATTTCTGTGTTGTTTGCATGTTCTCCCCATGTCCGCGTAGGTTTCATCCGGGTGCTCCGGCTCCCTCCCACAGTCCAAAGACATGCAAGTGAGGTGAATTGGAGACACTAAATTGTTCATGACTGTGTTTGATATAACCTTGAGAACTGATGAATCTTGTGTTATGAGTAACTACCGTTCCTGTCATGAATGTAACCAAAGTGTAAAACATGACGTTAAAATCCTAATAAACAAACAAACAGTACTTCTTTATAATGTATATATATACAGTGTATCACAAAAGTGAGTACACCCCTCACATTTCTGCAAATATTTCATTATATCTTTTCATGGGACAACACTATAGACATGAAACTTGGATATAACTTAGAGTAGTCAGTGTACAGCTTGTATAGCAGTGTAGATTTACTGTCTTCTGAAAATAACTCAACACACAGCCATTAATGTCTAAATAGCTGGCAACATAAGTGAGTACACCCCACAGTGAACATGTCCAAATTGTGCCCAAATGTGCCGTTGTCCCTCCCTGGTGTCATGTGTCAAGGTCCCAGGTGTAAATGGGGAGCAGGGCTGTTAAATTTGGTGTTTTGGGTACAATTCTCTCATACTGGCCACTGGATATTCAACATGGCACCTCATGGCAAAGAACTCTCTGAGGATGTAAGAAATAGAATTGTTGCTCTCCACAAAGATGGCCTGGGCTATAAGAAGATTGCTAACACCCTGAAACTGAGCTACAGCATGGTGGCCAAGGTCATACAGCGGTTATCCAGGACAGGTTCCACTCGGAACAGGCTTCGCCAGGGTCGACCAAAGAAGTTGAGTCCACGTGTTCGGCGTCATATCCAGAGGTTGGCTTTAAAAAATAGACACATGAGTGCTGCCAGCATTGCTGCAGAGGTTGAAGACGTGGGAGGTCAGCCTGTCAGTGCTCAGACCATACGCCGCACACTGCATCAACTCGGTCTGCATGGTCGTCATCCCAGAAGGAAGCTGACGCACAAGAAAGCCCGCAAACAGTTTGCTGAAGACAAGCAGTCCAAGAACATGGATTACTGGAATGCCCTGTGGTCTGACAAGACCAAGATAAACTTGTTTGGCTCAGATGGTGTCCAGCATGTGTGGCGGCGCCCTGGTGAGAAGTACCAAGACAACTGTATCTTGCCTACAGTCAAGCATGGTGGTGGTAGCATCATGGTCTTGAGTGGAAGAGGATTCCAGTAGCAACCTGTGCAGCTCTGGTGAATTCCATGCCCAGGAGGGTTAAGGCAGTGCTGGATAATAATGGTGGTCACACAAAATATTGACACTTTGGGCACAATTTGGACATGTTCACTGTGGGGTGTACTCACTTATGTTGCCAGCCATTTAGACATTAATGGCTGTGTGTTGAGTTATTTTCAGAAGACAGTAAATCTACACTGCTATACAAGCTGTACACTGACTACTCTAAGTTATATCCAAGTTTCATTTCTATAGTGTTGTCCCATGAAAAGATATAATAAAATATTTGCAGAAATGTGAGGGGTGTACTCACTTTTGTGATACACTGTATATATAGTTTACTTTTATAATTATTATTCTTATATGCAATTATATGTTATTTTCTATATATAGTATTCATATAGCTGTCATTTTGGTTCACTTTTGTAATTGGTCTTATTTATAATATTCTGATTATTATTATTATACTACTTGCTGCAATTATCTTAATAAAATACTTTCTACTGCACAATCTGTAGTTAATCTGTAGCATAAATCTACTATTTTATCTATGAGGATGTGAAAGGAGAAGAAAACGGTAAATAAATAGTATCGTAGTGTTTTGGGGGCAATTCCGGCCCAGTTATGGGAGAGTCAGCGGAGATCTGGCACCCGGATTTGGGCCAGTGTATTTGGCCCGATTCTGGGCAGTCATTTAAAAAGAGTCAGAGCCGACACGGGCTGCCGGTGTTACCGGAGTGTTATTGCAAGGTTGTCTAAAGTTTTCAATAATTTAAAGGTTAGTACAAGGTTCCCTTAAGGTTTCAATAATTTTAAGGTTACGGGAACGTTAGGGGAACGTTCCCACAACTATAATGCACAACCAAACGGGAACGTTCTATTTCCGTAAAGAAAACTTTCCTGGGGAACCAAAGGGCAACCAAAATGATCTGTTCCCAGAACGTTCTGGGAACCAAAAACTAACGTTCCCGGAACGTTCTGGGAACCAAAAATTGTTAGCTGGGAACAAGGAGTTTCAAAGTTGTTTAAACGTTAACACCCATAATTGGTTTTACAAAAATTCGACAATCTTACTGAGTGTCTGATGTAAGAATGTTTTGAAGCATTAACAAACAGTAAGTAAGTAAGTAAAATTTATTTATATAGCACTTTTCACAGATAAGAATCACAAAGTGCTTTACAAAAACATTACATGACATAAAATATATACACAGGTGTATTGAGCGCAATTTGCCACCAGATGTCACTGAAATGTGACATTTAAAACATTTTCTCTAAACAATTTCGGTCTTCTAAAGGCCACGTTCTTGTTAACCACATATTTTTCAATGTACTTTATTAAATTAAGGCTAAGATTTTTATACAAACATTACTGATCATTTGTTATATTCATCTGTACTAGAGGAGAATATACAATACAAAAAACCAACAAAGTGCATCTTTATAATAAGCGCTTCTTAACATACATTTAACAGGGAATCAATGCTACCTGTAACACTTTACCCCTTTCATTAATTGTTCAGGACCACCCGACTTAACAAACAGACTCTACACAAACACACACAGACACTACACAAACAGACACTACACAATCACACACAGACACTACACAAACATACACTACACAAACAAAGAGACACTACACAAACACACACAGACACTACACAAACACACTACACAAACACACTACACAAACAGACACTACACGAACACACACAGACCCTACACAAACACACTACACAAACAAACAGACACTACACGAACACACACAGACACTACACAAACAAACAAACACAGACACTACACAAACACACACAGACACTACACAAACACACACAGTCAATGCACCTTAGGACCAGCCTTCCCTTAAATCAATCAACATCAACAAAATTAAAAAAGCTCTTCAAAAGAAAAGTACTTTAGTTATTGGAGAATCCAAACACAGAGTAAATGCGGTGTTATTCGGCCCTAAATGAGTACAGTGACTGACATCAAACACAGAACCACACTGACTAAGTACAGACTCTGTGCTCACAAGCTGGCCATCGAGACCAGACGCTACAAGAACTCCTGGCTCCCCACAGAACAAAGAGTGTGTACACAGTGCAACACCAACACCACAGAGACTGAGCTGCACTTCTTTACTGAGTGTCCAAAATACACTCACATACGGGAGGTGTAATACAAAAAATTTCAGAAACGTCACCCCTAAATTCTGCTCCCTTCACCAACAGCCAAAAACTGATCATCATGCTGGGAGAGGAGAAGGAGAGCAGCACTGTAGCAGCTCAGTACGTATCTGACTGCAACGGTTGGAGAGACACGGACTGATCCACCCAAACACAGAACAGCCCCGATGGACACGGACTGATCCACCCAAACAGAGAACAGCCCTGATGGACACGGACTGATCCACTCAAACACAGAACAGCTCTGATGGACACGGACTGATCTAAACAAACACAAAACAGCCCTGATGGACACGGACTGATCCACCCAAACACAGAACAGTCCTGATGGACACGGACTGATCCAAACAAACACAGAACAGCCCTGATGGACATGGACTGATCCACCCAAACACAGAACAGCCCTGATGGACACGGACTGATGAATCCAAACACAGAACAGCCCTGATAGACACGGACTAATCCACCCAAACACTGATGGACACGGACTGATCCACCCAAACACTGAACAGCCCCGATGGAGACGAACTGATCCAAACAAACACAGAACAGCCCCGATGGAAACGGACTGATCCACCCAAACACAGAACAGCCCTGATGGACACGGACTGATCCAAACAAACACAGAACAGCCCCGATGGACACGGACTCATCCACCCAAACACAGAACAGCCCTGATGGACATGGACTGATCCAAACAAACACAGAACAGCCCCGATGGACACAGACTGATCCACCCAAACACAGAACAGCCCCGATGGACACGGACTGATCCAAACAAACACAGAACAGCCCAGATGGACACGGACTGATCCAAACAAACACAGAACAGCCCCGATGGACACGGACTGATCCAAACAAACACAGAACAGCCCCGATGGACACGGACTGATCTAAACTAACACAGAACAGCCCAAATGGACCGACTGATCCAACCAAACACAGAACAGCCCCGATAGACACGGACTGATCCACCCAAACACAGAACAGCCCCAATGGAAACGGACTGATCCACCCAAACACAGAACAGCCCCGATGGACACTGACTGATCCACCCAAACACAGAACAGCCCCGATGGACACGGACTGATCCAAACAAACACAGAACAGACCCGATGGACACGGACTCATCCACCCAAACACAGAACAGCCCCGACGGACACGGACTGATCCAACCAAACACAGAACAGCCCAGATGGACACGGACTGATCTAAACAAACACAGAACAGCCCCGATGGACAGGGATTGATCCACCCAAACACAGAACAGCTCTGATGCACACGGACTGATCTAAACAAACACAGAACAGCCCTGATGGACACAGACTGATCCAAACAAACACAGAACAGCCCTGATGGACACAGACTGATCCAACCAAACACAGAACAGCCCCGATAGACACGGACTGATCCACCCAAACACAGAACAGCCCTAATGGACTCGGACTGATCCACCCAAACACAGAACAGCCCCGATGGACACAGACTGATCCACCCAAACACAGAACAGCCCTGATGGAAACGGACTGATCCAACCAAACACAGAACAGCTCTGATGGACACGAACTGATTCAAACAAACACAGAACAGCCCTGATGGACACAGACTGATCCACCCAAACACAGAACAGCTCTGATGGACACGGACTGATCCAAACAAACACAGAACAGCTCTGATGGACACGGACTGATCTAAACAAACACAGAACAGCCCCGATGGACACGGACTGATCCATCCAAACACAGAACAGCCCCGATGGACACGGACTGATCCACCCAAACACAGAACAGCCCTAATGGACCCACACAGAGCTAATGTGTTTTTGTTCTATTTTTATGTGTCTGATGGACACGGACTGATCCAAACAAACACAGAACAGCCCCGATGGACACGGACTGATCCAAACAAACACAGAACAGCCCTGATGTACGCGAACTGATCCACCCAAACACAGAACAGCCTTGATGGACACAGACTGATCCAAACAAACACAGAACAGCCCCGATGGACACGGACTCATCCACCCAAACACAGAACAGCCCTGATGGACACGGATTGATACACCCAAACAAAGAACAGCTCTGATGCACACGGACTGATCTAAACAAACACAGAACAGCCCTGATGGACACAGACTGATCCAAACAAACACAGAACAGCCCTGATGGACACAGACTGATCCAAACAAACACAGAACAGCCCTGATGGACACGGACTGATCTAAACAAACACAGAACAGCCCTGATGGATCGACTGATCCAACCAAACACAGAACAGCCCCGATAGACACGGACTGATCCACCCAAACACAGAACAGCCCCAATGGACTCGGACTGATCCACCCAATCACAGAACAGCCCCGATGGACACGGACTGATCCAAACAAACACAGAACAGCCCTGATGGAAACGGACTGATCCAAGCAAACACAGAACAGCCTTGATGGACACGGACTGATCCAAACAAACACAGAACAGCCCCGATGGACACGGACTCATCCACCCAAACACAGAACAGCCCTGATGGACACGGATTGATACACCCAAACAAAGAACAGCTCTGATGCACACGGACTGATCTAAACAAACACAGAACAGCCCTGATGGACACAGACTGATCCAAACAAACACAGAACAGCCCTGATGGACACAGACTGATCCAAACAAACACAGAACAGCCCTGATGGACACGGACTAATCCATCCAAACACAGAACAGCCCCGATGGACACGGACTGACCCAAACACAGAACAGCCCTAATGGACCCACACAGAGCTAATGTGTTTTTGTTCTATTTTTATGTCTGATGGACACGGACTGATCCAAACAAACACAGAACAGCCCCGATGGACACGGACTGATCCAAACAAACACAGAACAGCCCCGATGGACACGGACTGATCCACCCAAACACAGAACAGCCCCGATGGACACGGACTGATCCAAACAAACACAGAACAGCCCCGATGGACACGGACTCATCCACCCAAACACAGAACAGCCCTGATGGGCACGGACTAATCCACCCAAACACAGAACACCCCCGATGGACAAGGACTGATCTAAACAAACACAGAACAGCCCTGATGGACACGGACTGATCCACCCAAACACAGAACAGCCTTGATGGACACGGACTGATCCAAACAAACACAGAACAGCCCCGATGGACACGGACTCATCCACCCAAACACAGAACAGCCCTGATGGACATGGACTGATCCACCCAAACACAGAACAGCCCCAACGGACATGGACTGATCCACCCAAACACAGAACAGCCCTGATGGACACGGATTGATACACCCAAACAAAGAACAGCTCTGATGCACACGGACTGATCTAAACAAACACAGAACAGCCCTGATGGACACGGACTGATCCAAACAAACACAGAACAGCCCCGATGGACATGGACTGATCCACCCAAACACAGAACAGCCCCGATGGACACGGACTGATCCAAACAAACACAGAACAGCCCCGATGTACACGGACTCATCCACCCAAACACAGAACAGCCCTGATGGACACGGACTGATCCACCCAAACACAGAACAGCCCTGATGGACACGAACTGATCCACCCAAACACAGAACAGCCCCGATGGACACGGACTGATCCAAACAAACACAGAACAGCCCCGATGGACACGGATTGATCCACCAAACACAGAACAGCCCCAACGGACATGGACTGATCCACCCAAACACAGAACAGCCCCAACGGACATGGACTGATCCACCCAAACACAGAACAGCCCTGATGGACACGGACTGATCTAAACAAACACAGAACAGCCCTGATGGACACGGACTGATCTAAACAAACACAGAACAGCCCTGATGGACCGACTGATCCACCCAAACACAGAACAGCCCTGATGGACCCACACAGAGCTAATGTGTTTTTGTTCTATTTTTCCTTACTAATTCTTTCCTTGGTAATTAAGCTGTTTGGGCCAAAATAACAAACAACATATTTCAAACGTTAAGATCTATTTTTGAACAATATAGGAAGCCCCACAGTGAAGCAGGGCATCAAAAAATTAATTAATACTCATAATGTTCCTCCCCACGGAAATCTTTAGTAAAAGGCGAAAGATTTAAACGAGATGAAGAGCAACAAGAGTGTCTACTAAGCGGCCGTCGAGATCCCTACCACACCACAGACAATGAGTTTCTACATAACGGTAAGCTGACCACCAATAAAATGTACTTTTTAAACAACAACACAGTACAGCTGGTCAAATTTAGACATTATACGTATTGCATTTTCCTCTAGAAACAACAAAGATTTAAATAGTGCGAGGTTTTTTTTCCTCGTTTTATGCGCACAATGCATTATGGGAACAGTGCATAATAATTCCCATACAACGCTAGTGGAAGCCAGGGGGCAGCATTTTACAGGTCAAGCGAATATATTGATCCAATATACTGATCCAAACAAACACAGAACAGCCCTGATGTACGCGGACTGATCCACCCAAACACAGAACAGCCCCGATGGACACGGACTGATCCAAACAAACACAGAACAGCCCCGATGGACACGGACTCATCCACCCAAACACAGAACAGCCCTGATGGACACGAACTGATCCACCCAAACACAGAACAGCCCTGATGGACACGGACTGATCTAAACAAACACAGAACAGCCCCGATGGACACGGACTCATCCACCCAAACACAGAACAGCCCTGATGGACACGAACTGATCCACCCAAACACAGAACAGCCCTGATGGACACGGACTGATCTAAACAAACACAGAACAGCCCCGATGGACACGGACTGATCGAAACAAACACATAACAGCCCCGATGGACACGGACTGATCCAAACAAACACAGAACAGCCCTGATGTACGCGGACTGATCCACCCAAACACAGAACAGCCCCGATGGACACGGACTGATCCAAACAAACACAGAACAGCCCCGATGTACACGGACTCATCCACCCAAACACAGAACAGCCCTGATGGACACGGACTGATCCACCCAAACACAGAACAGCCCTGATGGACAAGGACTGATCTAAACAAACACAGAACAGCCCTGATGGACACGGACTGATCCACCCAAACACAGAACAGCCCTGATGGACACGGACTGATCCACCCAAACACAGAACAGCCCCGATGGACACGGACTGATCCAAACAAACACAGAACACCCCCGATGGACACGGATTGATCCACCCAAACACAGAACAGCCCCAACGGACATGGATTGATCCACCCAAACACAGAACAGCCCTGATGGACACGGACTGATCTAAACAAACACAGAACAGCCCTGATGGACCGACTGATCCACCCAAACACAGAACAGCCCTGATGGACCCACACAGAGCTAATGTGTTTTTGTTCTATTTTTCCTTACTAATTCTTTCCTTGGTAATAAAGCTGTTTGGGCCAAAATAACAAACAACATATTTCAAACAATAAGATCTATTTTTGAACAATATAGGAAGCCCCACAGTGAAGCAGGGCATCAAAAAATTAATTAATACTCATAATGTTCCTCCCCACGGAAATCTTTAGTAAAAGGCGAAAGATTTAAACGAGATGAAGAGAAACAAGAGTGTATACTAAGCGGCTGTCGAGATCCCTACCACACCACAGACAATGAGTTTCTACATAACGGTAAGCTGACCACCAATAAAATGTACTTTTTAAACAACAACACAGTACAGCTGGTCAAATTTAGACATTATACGTATTGCATTTTCCTCTAGAAACAACAAAGATTTAAATAGTGCGAGGTTTTTTTTCCTCGTTTTATGCGCACAATGCATTATGGGAACAGTGCATAATAATTCCCATACAACGCTGGTGGAAGCCAGGGGGCAGCATTTTACAGGTCAAGCGAATATATTGATCCAATATACTGATCCAAACAAACACAGAACAGCCCTGATGTACGCGGACTGATCCACCCAAACACAGAACAGCCCCGATGGACACGGACTGATCCAAACAAACACAGAACAGCCCCGATGGACACGGACTCATCCACCCAAACACAGAACAGCCCTGATGGACACGGACTGATCCACCCAAACACAGAACAGCCCTGATGGACACGGACTGATCTAAACAAACACAGAACAGCCCCGATGGACACGGACTGATCGAAACAAACACATAACAGCCCCGATGGACACGAACTGATCCAAACAAACACAGAACAGCCCCGATGGACACGGACTCATCCACCCAAACACAGAACAGCCCTGATGGACACGGATTGATACACCCAAACAAAGAACAGCTCTGATGCACACGGACTGATCTAAACAAACACAGAACAGCCCTGATGGACACAGACTGATCCAAACAAACACAGAACAGCCCTGATGGACACGGACTGATCCATCCAAACACAGAACAGCCCCGATGGACACGGACTGACCCAAACACAGAACAGCCCTAATGGACCCACACAGAGCTAATGTGTTTTTGTTCTATTTTTATGTCTGATGGACACGGACTGATCCAAACAAACACAGAACAGCCCTGATGTACGCGGACTGATCCACCCAAACACAGAACAGCCCCGATGGACACGGACTGATCCAAACAAACACAGAACAGCCCCGATGGACACGGACTCATCCACCCAAACACAGAACAGCCCTGATGGACACGGACTAATCCACCCAAACACAGAACACCCCCGATGGACAAGGACTGATCTAAACAAACACAGAACAGCCCTGATGGACACGGACTGATCCACCCAAACACAGAACAGCCCTGATGGACACGGACTGATCCACCCAAACACAGAACAGCCCCGATGGACACGGACTGATCCAAACAAACACAGAACACCCCCGATGGACACGGATTGATCCACCCAAACACAGAACAGCCCCAACGGACATGGATTGATCCACCCAAACACAGAACAGCCCTGATGGACATGGACTGATCCACCCAAACACAGAACAGCCCTGATGGACATGGACTGATCCACCCAAACACAGAACAGCCCTGATGGACATGGACTGATCCACCCAAACACAGAACAGCCCTGATGGACATGGACTGATCCACCCAAACACGGAACAGCCCTGATAGACCCACACAGAGCTAATGTGTTTTTGTTCTATTTGACCTTACTAATTATTTCCTTGGTTATAAAGCTGTTTGGACCAATATGACAACCAACTTATTTCAAACGTTAAAATCTATTTTTGAACAATATAGGAAGCCCCGCAGTGAAGCAGGGCATCAAAAAATTAATTAATACTCATAATGTTCCTCCCCACGGAAATCTTTAGTAAAAGGCGAAAGATTTAAACGAGATGAAGAGAAACAAGAGTGTATACTAAGCGGCTGTCGAGATCCCTACCACACCACAGACAATGAGTTTCTACATAACGGTAAGCTGACCACCAATAAAATGTACTTTTTAAACAACAACACAGTACAGCTGGTCAAATTTAGACATTATACGTATTGCATTTTCCTCTAGAAACAACAAAGATTTAAATAGTGCGAGGTTTTTTTTCCTCGTTTTATGCGCACAATGCATTATGGGAACAGTGCATAATAATTCCCATACAACGCTGGTGGAAGCCAGGGGGCAGCATTTTACAGGTCAAGCGAATATATTGCAGTCGAATAGTCAGTGGCACCTGACTAAAATCCTACCAGCCAAAGGATTAGTTTGTAATTCAGAGCAGCAAGTATCTTCTAAAACACGTTTCATGATAAAGCTAAAAGTCAGTTTTAATAAGACATTTAGTGCATCACGTGGGTACAATTGATAAACCCATGCATACCTATAGCCGTTCCAAATAGTGCATAAGTAGTTCACGATGAAAGACTGAGCAAGTAAGTAAATTAAATGTGGCATAGGCAAAGGTTATGGAATGTTCATTTATTTACTATGTATTTTTTTATTAGTTTTAGAAAGGGTGGCACAGTGGGTAGCGTTGTCGCCTCACAGCAAGGAGGGCCTGGAGGGCTGTGACTCAAACACAGCATGCAACCAAAATACCAAACATACCTTCTATAAAACATAGCGGTTGAAACAATATTATTAGATTTTATTATTATACAGAGTTATATTGTATACTGAATTGTAGAAGTCTGTTGTTTGACATGAGATCAGTCACTGTGATCTAAGAAATCTGGACTCTAATGGGTAATTACACACACACACACACACACACACACACACACACACACACACACACACACACACACACACACACACACACACACACACACACACACACACACACACACACACACACACACACACACACACACACACACACACACACACACACACACACACACACACACACACACACACAGGGCAACCCAGTGTCTCCAATTAACCTGACTGCATGTTTTTGGACTGTGGGAGGAAACTGGAGCTCACAGAAAGGACCCGGATCGCCCTGCCTGGGGATCAAACCCAGGACCTTCTTGCTTTAAGTGACAGTGCTACCCACCATGCCGCCCGGTGTGCAAAACTGCTAGACATATCCAAACAAATTGATGTCTGTAGCAAATTGTTATTCTACTGTTTATTTACTTATTAGCTGGATTCCTTTTCCCTCTTCTTTTGAATGTTGAAAAATGTGTAAATAAAGCTGGAAGTGTTTTTTGTTTGATTTTAGCCTGGAAGGCAAACAAATAAATATTTTAAAATGTAATAGGTTCTCTAGGTCTAAAGTAATTGCTGTAGACAAAACCTGTCTTTTCTTAGATACAAACAAAACTAAACTGAATGAAAACTGGTCAAAGGTTGTTTTTTATTACAAAAAAAGTTTTAATTGTGAATGTTAACATTTTTTTTAAATATTAAAAATAAATATTAAAACACTTTCTATAGTATTAATAAATGGTCATCATAAATCCTAAAAGTATAAAAAGGACAATCATATGTAGCCTATTTTAATGCCTTAGGCTTAACAAAATTATAACAAAAAATACAACTTGACTCTGATTCTGACTTTATCCAGTCAAAGTAAACATACATTTGTTATTGAAACAGATCTGACTCACACTTAACATCTTGAAGGTGAACAAATTACTGCAATCTCCAAAAAGAGAAATAATCTGCTTTCATTTACAGAACAAAACACAGAGATTTACAACGTAATCAGTAAAATACACGAAATACCGAGATGTTACCTCGTCAGGATGGCCATCAGCATCCCTCCTCTATAAATCGTTTACCATGTTTGTTTATTTCTTAGTTTTTACACATTATCTAAGTTTTTTCACCTTTGGAAACTTCCATGATGTTACACAAATATAACCGCCATTGCAGAGCTTGTTTATCATCCTTAATTCGCACATTCAATTGGCTGAGCTGCTTTTATTAAGTAACCAATCAATTTAAACTAAGCGTTAACCGTCACCGCGACTTGTGTTGGCAAATTATATGGCAGGAACAGCCACACCACGGTTTAGTTCATATTTGATGTCAATAATAATATTTTGGGGTTTATTTTCAATACAGTGATTTTATGGTGACTTAAAGTGCTTTACAATGTGAATAATACAAAGCAATGTGTGTGTAATATAAGGTAACCTAAGTGCATACATTGTAAGCTGCAGGCCTTTTATAGGTCCAGTTGCAGCTATAACAGCCTCCACAGCCTGGATGTCAGGACACAAAACTAACTAGGACTTAGACAAACTTTATTGTCATTCATTATACACAAGTGTACGCAGAACGAAATTTAAAAAAGTAGGCAAAAAAAGCATTAATACATAGTATCATAGAATTAAGATATGAAAGTATATCAAACGAAATATACAGCAACATAGATGTGAACTATAAAGTATATGATGTAAGTGGCAGCACAGAATTAAAATAAAAGTATATGAATATAGAAATAAATAGCAGGAATTAAAATATAAAGGTATAGATAGATAGATAGATAGATAGATAGATAGATAGATAGATAGATAGATAGATAGATAGATAGATAGATAGATAGATAGATAGATAGATAGATAGATAGATAGATAGATAGATAGATAGATAGATATGAATATACAACAAATCTTTATAAAGTGCAATAGCAAAAAAAGTGACCTGTAGAGATTAAAAATTACTCATATCTATTTGTAGAGGTAGAAAAATAAGTGCACAGAAGGGCATGGTGTACAGTGTTTATCCTTGAAACTGTCCAAAAGTGTTACGAGTTCAACTAAACAAAACCCTTGGTACATGCACATTAAATTGTACAGTTGTTACTTTTAATAAGACCTGATTTTGAAAAGCCCTTTAAAGTGATTTTTGGAATGACCCTATAAATGTGGGCAGTCTCATGTTGAAGTGAAGTCCTTAAGGATGATAGCTCTGGAATAGGCTGCAGCATGAAACTATACAGTACAAACCATTAAAGGTTCAGCACTGTTTTAAGTTTTCTACTTCTGTGGCTCTCACTGTGGTTTGCAAAAAAAAAAATGTTCCCCTCAGTCAGTCCTCATTTAAAAATATTTTTTGTACTTTGATGATCTAAAACACATGAGTGTGACAAATATGCAAAAATAGAAGAAGGGACAAATACTTTTTCATGGCACTGTATATAAACCAGTGCACAGTGCACATGACACATGAAAGATACTCATGCCATATGACAAAAAAGTTTTATGATCAGATGAGCCCATAATTTTCTGAGCGCTTTGTTTGGCAAGAACCAAATACACAGTGCACAACCCTGCAGCACGTGTAAGTAATAGTGGTGGTAACATTCTGTTGTGGGGTGTTTCTCTTTAGTGGCAACTGGGCAATTGGTCAGGATTGAAAGGGAATGGATTTTGCCAAGCTTACCAAAATTCTTGAGGTGATAATGTATCCCTCTGCTATACAGCTAAAGGTTAATGTGCAGTTTACCTTCCAGCACAACAATGCCTGCTATACTGAGAGCAATTCATTGCCACTCACCATAAACTTTGAATGAAATTGAACAGTTCTGCAAGGATGATAGGGCAAATGGAGACATGACAGGACTATGAGAGAAGAGTGTTTTGGATCATTTAAACAACTATATAAGTTCAAACTGACACCCACACAGCAGCTAAATTTTGACTAGCCTTGATTAAAGGCTATTTCTTAAATTATCCTTTAATCTTGTTGTTAATTAATTCATAAACCTGTTAGATTTAGAGCTGCTACAGGCAACTAATCTTTGTTAACTCTGCCTATGACTATAATTAACTATCTTTTTGCTTATTGTTTTTTGAATTTTACAATTATCAAACACATTGCTAAGAAAACATAAAGCATAATTTTCTCGCCGCCTCTGCTAGCTCCTCCACACCATCTCAGACCCGAAGACCCCTTAACACCACACTTTCCCTGGTGCAAGCTACAGCAGCTTATGGCTTAAACGAAAGTACAAGTTTGGACACACAGGCTGTTAATTTGGGTTGTTATTGGTCCAGACTATGGCTTGAATATTGTTCAAAAGTTATTTTGTTTTTCATATCACATATTTAGAGGCAAAGTGACAAAGATTTAGCTTTCATAAGACAAGGATTTACAAATTGGGAAGCAGCATTAGACAATTATACAGAATTTATAAATGAAGCAGAAGGTATTTTAGAATCAACCCAGACAGAAAAACAGTGATACATTTACAGCATTAAGCAGCTGCTGTAAAACCATCAGTACAGTCTGTAAAGTCATTAGAGTAGGAGAGTGAAGGGTGTTAGAGAACAGCTGCAGATCAATAGCCCTTGGAACCATCCTATTATCAACATGAGCAATAGAGCAAAGTCGTGGTTGATATGCTGCCCCTACTTTAAGACAAAAATGACTTCTTCATATCATAAAACTGCAGCCAAGGCAGATAGATCTACACTGTAAGCTCCATTCCTTACAGTGTTTCAGAGATCTCTGCTATAAAACATGGCAAAAAGAATTAGTGGCCGTGTTCAGAGATTACTTGGAAGCTGCTCATGCAGTATTGTGAACCATTGATCTCAGCAGTGCAGCATTTCCTCTTCTCACAGCAAAGAATAGTTGCCTGCTTCTTATCTGGACAAAAATAGGATGATTTCAATCTGCTTCAGCACCACTTGAGGCTGTTAAGACTTGCATGTAAATCATCTAATAATTTATTTTATGACAGCACAGGAATGTATTTCTGTTCACCTGGCTGATCATTTATATTATGTAAATCATCGTCTTTGCCTCTGGGTAAAGGTACAAATCATGCTAACCTTGTGGTTTTCCACAGAAAACTCCCTCTTTTTTATTTCATGGATGGAAATGCAGTCCACTGACAGGTGACCCCTGCATTAAAAAGTAATGAAGATTCTCTCCTCACCCTCACCTGACACCCTTCCCCCTGCAAGACGAGCCGCTGGCGCCAGCCCAAGGATGAAAGTTACACTAATGAGTGAAATCGTTCAGTGTATGCTGACATTGATCAGAGAACACCACCCACCTGGTTCCAGGACTGCCACGAATGCACTGACCAGCTAATGTCTGGGCCCACTTAAATGACTAACCTTAGCACCATTTAACAAGGGCATTAAGCTTTTAAAAAAGCTTGAGTCTTGGGATATATTAATCTATATTATTACACCAGAAAATGTTATTGTACTGTACACCGGTGTGTGTATACAGTGGGGCCAAAAAGTATTTAGTCAGCCACTGATTGTGCAAGTTCTCCTACTTAGAAAGATGAGAGAGGTCTGTAATTTTCATCATAGGTACACTTCAACTATGAGAGACAAAATGAAAAAAAAAAATTCAGGAAATCACATTGTAGGATTTTTAAAGAATTTATTTGTAAATTATGGTGGAAAATAAGTATTTGGTCAATAACAAAAGTTCAACTCAATACTTTGTAACATAACCTTTGTTGGCAATGACAGAGGTCAAACGTTTCCTGTAAGTCTTCACCAGGTTTGCACACACTGTAGCTGGTATTTTGGCCCATTCCTCGCAGATCTCCTCTAGAGCAGTGATGTTTTGGGCCTGTCGCTGGGCAACACGGACTTTCAACTCCCTCCACAAATTTTCTATGAGGTCTGGAGACTCCAGGACCTTGAATGCTTTTTACGGAGCCACTCCTTCGTTGCCCGAGCGGTGTGTTTGGGATCATTGTCATGCTGGAAGACCCAGCCACATTCCATCTTCAATGCTCTCACTGATGGAAGGAGGTTTTGGCTTAACACGGATCAGTCGTCCTGTCCCCTTTGCAGAAAAACAGCCCCAAAGCATGATGTTTCCACCCCCATGCTTCATAGTAGGTATGGTGTTCTTGGGATGCAACTCAGCATTCTTCTTCCTCCAAACACGACGAGTTGAGTTTTTACCAAAAAGTTCCATTTTGGTTTCATCTGACCACATGATATTCTCCCAATCCTCTTCTGGATCATCCATATGCTCTCTGGCAAACTTCAGATGGGCCTGGACATGTACTGGCTTAAGCAGGGGGACACGCCTGGCACTGCAGGATTTGAGTCCCTCTCGGCATAGTGTGTTACTGATGGTAGCCTTTGTTACTTTGGTCCCAGCTCTCTGCAGGTCATTCATCAGGTCCCTCCGTGTAGTTCTGGGATTTTTGCTCACCGTTCTCATGATCATTTTGACCCCACGGGATGAGATCTTGCGTTGGGCCCCAGATCGAGGGAGATTATCAATGGTCTTGTATGTCTTCCATTTTCTTACAATTGCTCCCACTGTTGATTTATTCACACCAACCTGCTTGCCTATTGTAGATTCACTCTTCCCAGCCTGGTGCAGGTCTACAATTTTCTTCCTGGTGTCCTTCGACAGCTCTTTGGTCTTGGCCATGGTTGAGTTTGGAGTCTGACTGTTTGAGGCTGTGGACAGGTGTCTTTTATACAGATAACGAGGTCAAACAGGTGCCATTAATACAGGTAACGAGTGGAGGACAGAAGAGCTTCTTAAAGAAGTAGTTACAGGTCTGTGAGAGCCAGAAATCTTGCTTGTTTGTGGGTGACCAAATACTTATTTTCCACCATAATTTACAAATACATTCTTTAAAAATCCTACAATGTGATTTCCTGGAATTTTTTTTTCTCATTTTGTCTCTCATAGTTGAAGTGTAGAAGTAGGAGAACTTGCACAATCAGTGGCTGACTAAATACTTTTTGGCCCCACTGTATATGAAAATAAAGGCATTCTTCTTTACTGTATTTCTACTGCATTCCATTTCCAGTCTTCTTAAATGTCTTATCATGCATTGACTCTTTCATGTCTTTTTGTATAGAGTGGTACAGTATGGGTGCTGCACAGCACCAGGTTGCCCCTGGACGTTTAGCATGTTCTCTACATTAATGTGGGTTTGCTACAGTTACTTTAGGTTTTTCTTCTCTTATTATTTACACATTGTTTACATTCCTACTGGAAACCTCACCAGGATTAAAGAAACCAATTATAGCAATATAAAAATGTTTTATCAAGTGACCAGTCAGAATAACCTTGTACGTGTTCTGTGACCCTTCACTTTAAGGGGGCATGTTGGCCCAACCCATGCAAGCAAAATGCCTTTCCCAGGATAACAGTGTTATTTGACTCAAGCATCCTGGTCTGTACTGTTCTTTTGGTGTTCACCACAATGTAACCACTTGTCAAAAAATATGGCAAGGGAGGACTGATCATATCTGGTCCCACTTTATACTTGTACTTGTGGTGTTTATACATCTCTTATAAAGTCAGGCTAAGGTTAAAGTTAACTACTCTTTTTTCGCGTTTTTATACATACCATGGAGGTGAGATGTTAGTTTGATCATGCTGTACAGTGTGCATGTTCTCCCTCCGGGAGCTCCGCTTTCCTCCCACAGTCCAAAGACATGCAAGTGAGGTAAATTGGAGATACAAAATTGTCAATGACTGTGTTCGACTTACTTGATGAAAATAACTGATGAATCTTGTGTAACGAGTAACCATTTCTGTCATGAATGTATCCAAAGTGTGTAAAACATGACATTAAAACCCTAATAAATAAATTCCTTTATCACATTGCACCTGTCTGTATTAACTGTCCACAGCATTTACCAAGCATTCAGACCTGTGCCATTTTCTGGATGCATGCCACAACCAGGGCCAATTGTTTTTGCACCACAGAACACACACTAGATATTTTACCCCTGCTATCTTAAAAACCAAAGTCAACTGGACCTGATTGAAATGTTATTGCATACCACAAGCACGTTAGGCTGTTCATTTTAATTGCATTATGCAGTACATCTGTCTGGACGCATCTACACACTCTCTATCCCATTTTGTCTTCTTTGCTGACCCACACCTCCATTATCTCTCAATTACCCCCCACCCCTATCCCATTGTCTGGCTTTCCCATCTTGCAGCAGTAGTGACAATGAAATGACCGCTCGCACAGTCCGGCTGATGACAGACAGGCACACGTGCTGCAGAATGAAATTACACAGACGAGTCGAGCGGCGCAGATAAGCCGTGCACTAAATAATAAAGCCGCTCGGCTCATCGTGCCCGGTTGGGTTCCTGCTCCTATTCAGAGTGATTCTTTTTTAAGAAACCAGGCCAAGAGAGATTCTTGAAACTTGACTCTGTCTTCTTAGCGATCATGTTCCACGTGGACTTAAGTGTGAACTTGAGAAAGCGTGTTGTTGTTCCCATCTCAAGTGGGAATTAGTGGTGTGTGTTTTAGTGACTCATTTCAATGGGCTCAGTTCACCAATAATGATCGGTTCTTCAAGCCAAAAATAGCAATATTGTGCTCTATTATTTCCAGATCATATGATCTTCGACATATGATCTCAGGGGTGTTTCTATACTACTTGTTGTACTGGGACACACACAGAATTAAGATGGGGCACAGCTGTACCTATCTGCTTGCCAATCAGTCTTAGGGGCTGTGCATCAGGTAAAAAGCCTGTTAAACACGAAATAGATTAAGTAAATTAGCACTAAAGTGGCTGTTACTCTTCCCTGGATGAGAAATGAAGAATTATTTAACACTAAAGGAATTTGTTACTGTGCTGATTCTTATATAAAAACAGAAACATTTAAATCTATTAGGTTTTGCACCAATATTTACCAAAACTGCATTCACATTTTCCTGACATACACATAGAACACTTGAAGATGTAAAAAGAAACTGTGTAATTAGCTACCTTATTCAGTTCTGGGCACATGCCCCAGTAAATTGGGTCTAATGAAGCCCCTGGTGTATCTGTTAGGAAGAACTATAACAGACCAAATAAAATACACCCATTACCATGATTTAAGGTTTGATCCATTGATTTATGTTTATATGTATTTGGATTTGGTGATTAGGGAGGCAATTCAAGCACTGAATCTTATGTAATGTTCTTGGAACCAGTTTGAGATTACTTGTACTTTGACACATGAGCCACTGTGGCCTTAGCTGTTGGGTCGAACTTGAAACTGGTTTTGGCAATGTTGGGCCAACCAGTTGTCAGACATCCCCTTTCGCACAGTCAGTTACTTAAACACAAGTAGATCCATTGGGTGAGAGAAAACCGAAGTGGCTAGAGAAAATCTAGGCAGACATTTGGAGAACCTTCCAAACTCCTCACAGACAGTGACTAGAGGTGAGGTTTAAAACCAGGTACGACCCTGGTGATGTACTAACCTCCATGCTGCATAGTCTTTTGTATCAGTCGATAGATAAAAATATATTTAACTCGAATGTAGCTAATCGTTATATGTTTTTATTTTAAGTCTAGAGATCTATTTGGCTTTGCACGAGTCGGTTGCAACGTACAATTTAAGGAGCCGAGACAAAGAGCCGACTCGTTCGTAAACGATACAGAACTAGAGGGAGCGAGTGCTTTGCCGTTGTTTTGACCGACTCAGTGTCCGCTGTGTCCATGACAGATGGCAGGTTATATATTTACTTATGACAGGCTTGCGATAAAAACAAAGAATTGACACTGAACGTGCATGTTTATTCTTTTTCCTTGTCTTTATTCTTTATGGCATGCGCGCACACACACGCACGCAAACACAGTTGCGCACGCAGAATATGGCTGTTTAAACTGTCTTGTGGCGGTCTTTGGGTGCTTTAAGGACTTTGGAGATCTCAGATCTGAGACGAAAGGACACCAGGCTTCAGCGAGAAAGGGGGAACCAGACCTGACAACGTAGAGATGACAGGTGATGCGTGAATGGGATTTAAACAAAGCCGAATTGTACCCAGTAATTTGGGATTATACGTGGCATTTAAATATCACTAAACTAGAGTGTGTTGCAGACCCGCTGGTGTAGTCAATGCTGCTCCTGTCTGTTTGTGGGACTCTTAAAGTGACCTCCAGCTTGCGAAGAAACTCGAGTGCCTTGGCGAGCTTCGATCTGGCAGTTCCGCGGGCGGCGCGGGCTCCATGAGGCGGTCAGAGCTACCATGCGTGTTTTGGCTGAGGCCAGCGCTCAGTGTCTGCGGCTCGCCTTCGTGCTGATGGTGGCGGCGGGCGCAGCGCCCTCTCCAGCTCTGAGCGCGGGCTGTCCGGAGCGCTGCGTGTGCGACGAGCAGCTGGTGGTACAGTGTGCCGGTCAGCACCTGACCACCTTCCCTTCTGACCTGCCGCTCGCAACGCGCCAGCTCATCCTGAGCAACAACCGCATCGGCGAGCTGCCACCGCTGCAGCTCAACTACCTGTCCGACCTGGTGTACCTAGACTGCAGCAACAACTCACTGACCGAAATCTCCGAGTCTACGTTCGGCAACCTGCGCAAGCTCGCCTACCTGGACCTATCGTTCAACGCGCTGGCGCACATCGAAGACCGCACGTTCGGTGCGCTCGCCAGTCTCGTCATGCTGCGGCTCACCGACAATCCAAATCTGTCCGACATCCATCCCGATGCTTTCGCCGAGAATGAAGCGCTGCAGGTGCTGGATGTAAGCCGCAACAACCTGACGGTGCTAAACGTGAGCACGTTGGTCGCCCTGCCCGCTCTGCGCGCTCTCGGGCTCAGCGGAAACCCGTGGCGGTGTGACTGTGACACCGAAGACCTGTGTCTGTGGGTGCACATCGAGGGCTTCAAGTTTCAAGGTAAGCGATACTTCTTCCGTTCATTGCAGCAGACCATATTGAATATTGGACATTATTTTACCCAGTACACATTTATTACTGTTCAGCTGGTTCAGCGCCACACGGGAAAAACACCAAACTGGGCACAAGACAGACAGACGCCCTGGGAACTCCGGACAGGGCGTCAGGACATCACAGGCTATCACACACTCACTGACTCTCTCAGACCTAGGGACAATTTAAAACAACCGATACAACTTCTGCATGTTTTTGGCAGGTGATATGAATCTGAATACAGTAAAAAAAAAAAAAAAGTCCAGGTCCCAGGTCCTAAAAGCCCATGTTGCTCTCCAGTACCAACACACCTACTCCACCAGCTGCACATCCAAGCTGCCTGCAGTCCACATCACTAACATTAAAAGGTCCATGACCACTTGTGACGCCCACACAATTACCATGCAAATTTACAGTAACATAAAGGAAGCCAGTAGTTTATTAGATACTTATTTTATTAACACAGCTTATTATTTTATAAGTAACTCCATATGCTATATCTTATCTTATTGTTTATAACAGTGGTGAAACTGTTAGAGAGGGTGCCACATAGCAGCATGAGTCCTGGGAGCCTTTGGTTGATCCTTGTCTCCAGTTCTAAGTGTCTAAGTGTGAGACTGAGTTTTACATTAGTCTGTATTACTTTCCTCCAGGGGCTCTGCTTCACCTGAAAACCTCCAGGATGTGGACTAACTGCTCCAAATTGGCCCTGTATAAATGCATGATTAAATGTGTGAGTGCCTTGTGATGGATTGGAACCCTGTCCAACATTCGGTCAACCAGCTTCTATAATAAGCTTTATTTAACTGTATTTTTTTTAGCAGGGATACAACATCAATGTGGTTTTGTATTGATTTCTAAACACAGACATTACACATTATAGTAGACTAAATGAGCAGAGGTAAGAAGCAACAACTGAGCCCATTACCAGAGAATAATTTACAAAGAATAATTTGCAGGTCCAAAATTAAGCAGCAATAAAAACAAACATTCCTTTAGCTTATTAAATCTTTTGATAATCTATTGACAATAGAGCTAAAATAAAGGAGCCGAGACAAAGAGCGACGCGTTCGTAAACAATACAGAACTAGAGGGAGCGAGTTCTTTGCCGTTTTGACCGACTCACTGTTCGCTGTGTCCACAAGATACTTATTTTATTAACACAGCTTATTATTTTTAAAATGAATTTTATAAGAAACTCCATATGACATATCTTATCTTATTATTTATAACAGTGGTGCAACTGTTAGAGAGGGTGCCACATAGCAGCATGAGTCTTGAGAGCCTTCGGTTGATCCTTGTCTCCAGTTCTAAAATTCTGTGAGACTTAGTTTTACTTGCTGCTTCACATCACCTGAAAACCTCCAGGTTGTGTACTAACTGCTCTAAATTGCCCCTGGGTGTAAGTGTTTGAGTAAATGTTTGAATGCGTGATTAAATATGTGAGTGCCTTGTGATGGACTGGAACCCTATCCAACATTCAGTCAATAAGCTTTCATAATAAGCTTTATTTAACTGTATTTTTAGCAGGAATACAACACCAATGTGGTTTTGTATTGATTTCTGAACACAGAAATGATGCATTATAGTAGAATAAATAAGCACTGAGCTCATTACCAGCTGGAAACTAAATCAGACTGAAATAGACTAAAATGGACAACTAAAGAGAAAAAAGTAAGCAAAGGAAACGAAACAGCTGAAGGGTACACAGTTTACAAAGAGTAATTTGCCGGGTCAAAATTAGGCAGTAATAATAAAAAAAAACCATCCCTTTAGCTAATTAAATATGGTGATAATCTATTAATAATAAAGCTGCAGAAAAAACAGTATACAGTATAAAGTAATAATACATACATATAAATAGTCATGCCTTTTAATATAAGAACGTCAGGAAATAGACCATTACAATGCTGTTACGGTACTCTACCATGATGTATTTTCATACCCTTTTAAATATTTCTATCATTAAAAATCAGAAAAATTGCTAGCAAAACTTTAAAAAAGGATTATAATTTTTTGTTAAGTAATGAGTAGTGACTGGCTTTTAAATAGTGTGGGGGAGTTTTGAGCTTTTTTAAAATTAAGGTATTATCTGACTAACAATGTAAAGTTTTAAATAGTTTCTCGCATAAGCAATGTTTACTTCACCTCATAGTACAAAGAATTCATACTAAATATGCTTTACCAAGTTTACATCTGAATGATCATGTTATGTGTTGTTCCAATAGTGCTGACCATTTCCAACATTTTTATAACACTAAATTAGTTGTAATAGCACTACATACCTGTATTGTAATTTAGTTGTCATATTTAATGCAATTTCCTTTTTCAGTTTACAGAAATGTTGATACAATTTTAGCTACAGTGATAACTGACATAATAATATATCCACATACTTTTTATTCAACCATCTAAATACAAACTCTGTAACTTTATACTTATTGGTGTAAATTCAGCACTTTGAATTTTGTTGTGTGCATATCAACCCAGAGTTCAGAAGCACCCATTTTCTTTTAGTTTTATGTCTCTGTGTGTGGGTGTGTGTAAGGGACTGCGGAAAGAGCGATCAGCATAATAAACTCATTAAGACTGAGAGGTGCTGGCTCTTTATCAGAATTATCACACCCAGATCACTTTATCACTTTATTTAGGTCGCTAATTTGATCTTAAGTGGCTCTTACTAAAGCTGAGGTTGGGGATAAGGATAGTATGTCTTCATCTTGGATAATGTGTTACAGTAACATTATACTCACAATAAAATGTTACCTATCAAAAGAAACTTTAAACTGGGGCATGTCTAAAAGTTTACACACATTTGTAGGGAGCATGACCTGTATGTTAAAGTAATTTTATTAATTCATAGAACATATTTTTTCCTGTGACTAAATAATTGGTATTTTGACTGCACCTATTAATTTATCATCAGTCTACATGGAACAGTGGTCTCTTTGGCAAGAGTAACTCATCCAGATTAATAGATTTAATTCTAGAACCACAAAAACTGGTCTGTCATGAATTAAAAGCTGTTCTTACATAGGTTCCACTGCCCACGGTCAAGTAAGGTTTACTTTGCCATGGGACGAGAGACTGCTGAGCAAAAAAGAATCACCTGCTGTCAAAAGAAACACCAGTTTTTATGTTGTCAGAAACAGACTTTAGTTTATCTTTAAGGTGCTGAAACAGGGAACAAGATTTTTTTTCTTGCAGACAGCTTCTAAACTAGATTCTAAATCCATTAGATGCCCTCTAATGGATAGTATGGATATGTCAGTAAATATTTCTGGGTAGGCCCTGGACTCACAGTGACCCTAACTAGAAGGAAGCAGTTACTATATGCTATTATATTACTATATACTATATTCAACCCCTCTCAAAAATCTGTTATGGTAATGTGTATATAAATTAATACATATAGCAAGATATCTCAGTAAACAGAGAATAAGATAAATTGACAATTCATTAAATTGACATTATTTATTTATTTATTAGGATTTTAACGTCATGTTTTAAACACTTTAGCTACATTAATGACAGAACAGGTAATTACTGCTTACACAAGATTGATCAGTTCAAGTTTTAAATGTCAAACACAGTCATAGACAATTTTGTATCTCCATTTCACCTCACTTGCATGTCTTTGGACTGTGGGAGGAAACTGGAGCTCCCTGAGGAAACCCACACAGACATGGGAAGAATATACAAACATCACACAGAAAGGACCTGGACTGTTCCACCTGGGAATCGAACCCAGGACCTTCTTGCTGTGAGGCGACAGTGCCCACCAAGTCACCATGCCGCACGAATTGACAACTAAATGATAACATTCTGCTCTCTTGACAAATGTCCATGTGCATTATTATTCAAACCCCAGCCTCAGTACTTGGTAGAACATACTTTCGCCTTGATAACCTCTAATAAACAATTTTAGTTAATGCTGAAAAGCTTCTGACACCTCTCTTTACCCATTCTTCTTGTGCAAAAGCTTCCAGCTCATTGAGGTTTGATGGCTTTTGTGTTACAACTGCTTTCTCTAAATCCCACCAACGATTTTCTATGGGATTTAAATCTGGATACTGAGAAGCCACTCCAGATTATTCAAGGATGGTTCTTTAACCAAGCTTTGATTGACCTGGAAGTGTGGTTAAGATCACTGTCTACCTAGAAAGTCCAGTTATCACCAAGGTTCAATTTTACTACGCAATGCATAACGTTTCTCCTCAAAATGGCTTGTTATTACTGTAAATTCATGATGCCAGTCACACGGTCAAAATATCTCCTTTCTCAGCTCCTTTCTTAGTTTTCAATGTGGTTGTAATATTTCAATGGTGTTTATATAACACACCATAGCTGAAGCAAATTAATGGTGGTTATTGAGTCTCAATGGTTTAATCTGGTTGTAACACAACTTTAGGTCATGCAGACTAGCAGGTTTTAAGATCAGTTTATTTAGGGGTTGAGTAATTGTGACATTACAATATTAACAAAATATTAACAAATTCAACTTTTAAAGACTTCATTTAAAGCAAAATTAAAGCTTAGAAGAAAAGTTTAGAGTTATTTCTATATACACCGATCAACCATAACATTAAAACCACCTCCTTGTCTCTACACTCACTGTCCATTTTATCAGCTCCACTTGCCATATAAAAGCACTTTGTAGTTCTACAATTACTGACTGTAGTCCATCTGTTTCTCTGCATGCTTTGTTAGCCCCCTTTCATGCTGTTCTTCAATGGTCAGGACTCTCCCAGGACCACTACAGAGCAGGTATTATTTGGGTGATGGATCATTCTCAGCGCTGCAGTGACACTGACATGGCGGTGGTGTGTTAGTGTGTGTTGTGCTGGTATGAGTGGATCAGACACAGCAGCGCTGCTGGAGGTTTTAAACACCTCACTGTCACTGCTGGACTGAGAATAGTCCACCAACCAAAAAAATATCCAGCCAACAGCGCCCCGTGGGCAGCGTCCTGTGACCACTGATGAAGGTCTAGAAGATGACCAACTCAAACAGCAGCAATAGATGAGCGATCATCTCTGACTTTATATCTACAAGGTGGACCAACTAGGTAGGAGTGTCTAATAGAGTGGACAGTGAGTGGACACGATATTTAAAAACTCCAGCAGTGCTCCTGTTTGATCCACTCATACCAGCACAACACACACTAACACACCACCACCATGTCATTGTCACTGCAGTGCTGAGAATGATCCACCACCTAAATAATACCTGCTCTGTAGTGGTCCTGTGGGGGTCCTGACGCATTAAAGAACAGCATGAAAGGGGGCTAAAAAAAGTATGTAATTAATTTTAGAACTACAAAGTGCTCCTATATGATAAGTAGAGCTGATCAAATGGACAGTGAGTGTAAAAACAAGGAGGTGGTTTTAATGTTATTTCTGATCAGTGTACATATACCTGTATATAGAATGGGTTTTAGTTTGAGAAGTATGTATATCATGCCAGTTAAATTATTTTCTTTTGCAGAGATATGTGCAATTTTATCACAAAGGTCTTGAAAATGTTTCCTAGATTTCGCATGTAGATTTAATTTTACCAGTAAGTCAATTTTTAAAAGCAAGGGCAAAGCCTAGAACAAACCATCTCTGTCTTTTTAAAAGTACATCTCTCTTTGTCTTGATAAGCTGCTCTGACGTTTTGGTGTTGTTGTCTCTGTTGGGAATAGAGAGCTAATTTTATCTTTTTTTAAGTGGATATGATGAGTGTGAATTTATGTCCTGTTACGCAATTCAGTCATAGCTCTGCTGCTACATCAACTCACTAAAGCAGTTATAACTTTCCCCCCATTTTTTATTTGAGTGTGTGTGTATGTGTGTGTGTGTGTGTGTGTGTAGAATAAGCTATTTAAAAACAAAAGGGTTTACTATCCACAGTAAAATACAACAATATAATCACACCCTGGGCATACAGTGCCATGACATCACAATTCTGCCACTTTTCTGTTATCAATGTCTTTTGATGCTGTAATGTGGAGTAAACCAAATTCCAAATAGCTTCTTATCCTATACCTTGGTGCTCTACATATGCTACACCCTATATGTTTTTACATCATATGTAGTGCATCTTTTACCTAATGTAAAGTCATTTGCTATGCCAGCAAGGTGGGTGGCACAGTGGGCAGCGCTGTCACCTCATAGCAAAAAGGAGTTGTGTTTGATTCCCCCACAGGGCGGCCACCATTCTGCCTAGTGAAATTAATTAATTCTAGACTCCTTTCTTCTAATCAACCACTATGTTACAGTGGTGTCAGAAGTGAGACTGAAAGAAAGGAAATGGACTGAGGCTGATTCCCATCACAATGCTGGAAACTGGGCGAATGAGCTGACACAGAGTGCAAGGGGATGCTGCAGGGAACTTGGTTAAGCTTCATGAGGGAAGAGTTTACTCGAAGTTGGAGATTATTGACCTGCAGCGGCAATAAAGAGATTAGGTGCACAAACTGCCTAAGGTGTGTTGCTATAACAGTGCCTGGATTTTGATGGTAGATGTCCAACAATTTAAGATGTTCTTGACAGCTAGTCGTTGAAGGAACCAGTGCCGCAAACCCTGCTAGATTTTCCACAGAAGGACGACATAGCAAGGTAACATCTGACCGAAAATCAGGGGAGGTGGTTTGGAGAGCGTGCTTGGCCAACACATGTCTGTCACTTGGTCCACCACTCAACAGTGGTGAGGGGAAAAGCTTGGCCTACTTGCCATCAACGTTGAATGCACGATGTGTTTGGCACTGAAGCCAACATGCCTTTAACAACAGCGTCAGCTAGCCTAACCAATTAGTGTAAAAGCAAGCGCTAGCCATGGAAGCCATCGTGGGCAATCAATGCAACCTGGCATGTAAGGTGTGTGTTGTTAGAAGAGTGTCTGTGTTGTTAGAAGAGTGTCAATGCTGAAATCAGCCAGGCCACTTTCTGATGCAGTGCCCAAGTAATAAGCAAATGGTGAGTGCTGGTAGAATACGTTCACTAATGAGAAGAAAACCTCTGTCATAAGAGTGCACTGCACTAACAGGTTTGGTGAGTTAGTTGTTTGGTTGGAGAACCTATCACAAGAGAAAAATACAGCACGATATTTAAATTGGAGATTGACAGGGTTAGCAACTGTTAGCAGTTAGTTAGTCTGCCTGCTAGCATTTGTTGGCACTGGAAGCAATACAGAAATATGCCCTGGGCAGGGCACCATGCATTTACTCACTTTCTTTGCATTTGCTCACTTTCTAACTCATTTAAATTTGAGACAATTTAAAGTCAGCTTTTCCACACTGTCTGTTTTATTATGTTGGAGAAAACCAGAGTACTTGGAGAAATGCTTAAATGGGCTAAACACATTTAAATGTTTACAGTCATTGCTTTACGGGTCAAGTGATGAGCAAGCCCAGGTTTGCAGGACCCACTCTACCAGCTATGCCACCATGCTTCCATAGACCAGTTAGATATAAACTATTGTTTATTATGGTATATCTACTAAGTACATTGATGTTAATATGGCAACCATATAAAACTGTAACTTAGCATTCTTGTCAATTAACAGCTGTTTTGATAGATTTAGGTCATTTATTTTTAATAGCATTTGGAACATGACTGAAGGAATCAACTTTCTTTAATCTGCAATAGAATATGATGTTGATCAGTAAGACTTGCTTGCAGTCTAATTTGTTAGATGGGCTGAGGTTCAAAATGGTGAGTAAAAACTTCAAGTTCAAACCAAACCATCTATAAACTTTGTTATCCTCACCCCCTAAACAGATACTAGTTTGTTTTCTCTTGTGCTACAAGTTTAAGAAAACACCTAGGATGCCTATAATGCATAGGTACATATAATAGGTGAAATAAGAAATATATGCATTTGAGGAAATGTACTGCTATCACAGTCACTTCTGTAAAGCGGTCAGGTGGTCACCACTTTTTGGACCTTATTATTAGTTGATACAGCATGATCAGTGAGTTAAGCAGATATACCCCACCCATTCTCTTATTTTATTCCTTGACCAGCAGGAGCAAAAGTCATTCCATCTTTTAACCTGCTGTCAGATCACTGCATGACACACAGTTGGTTAATACAGAAGCATTAAATCAAATCATATAGTTTAGATTTCTCTCAAAGCTGCACACACAAAGCTTCTTTTACTTTACAAATGTTCTAAATATACATTTGTTACTCTCTGATTGACTCTTGACTTCCTTACTGCCCCTTAAACCTGATTCTGGGAACTGCCTATTCTCGCTGTCACTATCATCAAGCTTACTATCCCCAGTATCTTAAGGATTGACCCTGCTTAATTAAATGCCTTTAGGCAATAGATCATCCTTGTGTCCATTTCCACATCCCATCACATTGCAGGATATTGCCCTAAAAAGCCTAATTGCTCAGGGTTGCCTTGAGGTGACAAAACGTTTTAGTATATTTCTCATCCTTTGCTAGCACTGTGTCCTATACAACTTTGCTTTCTGAAAGGACTGTGCCACTGACAGATAAATAATGGCACCCACCTCAGCCCCTCTGTTTATTGCTTGAAGACATTTAATGTGACATTGGAATAAAAATAAAATAGGGTGTCAAATTAAAAAGGTGGTTAGTTGCCTTAAGGTGACACTATGCCATAGAAGATATTTTTCATGGAGCTTATTTTGTGCATGGAAGTATGTAAATCTAAAACAGGAAAGTCCTTCTTTAGACACAAAACTTGCCACAACCAGAAGCACAGTTTTGTACTAATTAAAATACTGCAGTAATAATACTGCATTAATCTTAAGATTACCTTTACTGGTAACAAGAGCTTCAACCCCAGTTGCCATTATTGGGTCAAATACAATTCCTTTGGGATCTGCCAAAGCCACATTTAGCCATCAGTGCACAAAATAGTGTGATTTGGAAAAGTGGTGTTCAATTATTTCAATGATTTTACAGTGTTTTACCACTTTAATGTAGTAATTTTGTGGAATTGCACAAGAGGAACCAGGGCTTGTTTGCAGCTGTTTAGCCAAGGTTGAATAAAGATGAACAATTCTTGTGCTGTTGACTCCAAAAACACTT
Organism: Trichomycterus rosablanca; assembly: GCF_030014385.1. Taxonomy (NCBI): domain Eukaryota; kingdom Metazoa; phylum Chordata; class Actinopteri; order Siluriformes; family Trichomycteridae; genus Trichomycterus; species Trichomycterus rosablanca. The sequence goes on from NC_085996.1 coordinate 24,320,938, forward strand.
AGTAGTAAGTAACTAAAGGGGGTGTCCAAATACTTGTGTAAGATTAAAGACTGTAGAGACTTTGTGTATGTGTGTAGTTCGTTAAATACCAGGGTTTGCTGGGTGGATTTGGTAAATAGTAGGTGATTCATATCACCTGAGCCCCTGTGAGTAATTTTGTGTTCTTTGCAGCTTTGTTGTTTTCTCCAAATTTGAAATATTTATTTAAACTAATATGCCTGTACATGTAACAGTGGGATTATTAAAATACATTTCTGTTTTAGTTCATTATTTTTATTTAAGCAATAAATGTCAGGTCTTGGCAATGGTGGGGTGGTTGTACTGGAGCCTATCCCATCTTTTTTTAATGGGCGCAAGGCACACAGTTACACCCTGGATGGGGCACCAGTCCATTTCAGGGAAGACACACAAACACACACACACACACATTCACCTATAGGGCAATTCAGTGTCTTTAATTAACCTGACTGCATTTTTTTGGACTGTGGGAGGAAACTGGAGCCCCCAGAGGAAACCCACGCAGATACGGGGAGAACATGCAAACTCCGCATAGAAAGGACCCGGACCGCCCCGCCTGGGGATTGAACCCAGGACCTTCTTGCTGTGAGGCGACAGTGCTACCCACCGAGCCACCGTCCCGCCCAAAACTGAAATCTTTTACTCACAAAATCATTTAGCACTCCAAATATAATTATCGTTGAGATGTGTCTAGAAAGTAAGCAATCTGTTGCATTTTGAATTAATTGGACATAGTTTGAAAATGCACACACATGGGAGTATAAGGGCCCAAGGCCCAACAAGGGTTATGAACTTTTTATAATTGTAAAAGTGCAAAACTTTAAAAACTAATCATTAGAATTAAATGCTGGAATTAAACAAGTATTGGATATATTTTCCTTTTAAATTTACCACCACCAAAGAGCTACTGTTGGACCCTTGAGCAAGGCCCTCAACCCTCATTCGCTTAAATTGTAAGTCACCTTTAATAAAGTCATGAGCTAAATGCTTTAAAAGTAAATCATTGTGGTTCAGAATTGCTTCTACTAAATTACAATGCTTATTGCAGTGCAAGTATGTGTTGTGAAACAAGGATAATGAGTTTAATGACCTCTGGCACAGCAACCACTATATAAGTGAATCTGACTGATGACTACTGAGTGAATGGGGGAGGCATGTGGGAGCTCCAGATGCTCAGGTTAATTGAGTTTGATTTTAAGGGTGGCACCTGCGTCACAATGAGGACATTCAGAACAACATGTTCTCGTGGAATATATGTAAACAAAGACATTTATTCCAGATTGCTAGGTACAGACAACTGACTAAAGTGTCTTTTCAATCTATGCTCAGATTGTTATACTATTATAAGTAATTTTGTTACTTACATTACCTCTGCAGGTAATTATTGCTCAAGTAAAGAAAGAAAAATGTTGTCTAAACAACTGCTTTTTTATTGTTTTTATAAATTATTCAGTGTTGTGATGCAAATTGTAGATCTGCTGTAAATATGGCAGGATGAGTGGAGTGTGGGCTGCCTTTACCCCTCACATTCTTTCACATGAGTCATTACCTTTAAGGGCAAAGCTTTATGGAAACCTTTTATAACCGATTCCCTCTGTATTTTTTTTTCCAGAGTTTTGCTAAGATATGCTTCACCATTAAATACAATTGCCCTTCACTTATCTGACCTTAGGATTTTGGATTCTAATCAAACTGACAGACAGCAGAGAAAGAAGTTGTTTCCCTTTCCTCTCAAGAACCAGTCAGATTTTAATAAATCTGACAATGGACTGAGAGCAAATACTTTTTGTGTGTGGAGATTGGGTATTGCACGATACGCAGCCTCAGTCAGACTGACAGTAACACTAATGTAGAAAGCTCATCATCTGTCAACTTATATTAACAGCTTATCAGTTTATGCAGATATAGAGTCAGCAGGTCACAAAGCTCATTACAGCGTCAAATTACTGCAAGTCTAGAGTAAAAACATTCAACATTTGTGATAACAATATTAATTTGCAATTATTCTAACAAAGGGCTTGGTTAGAGAACTTACCAGAGTGTCATAATTACCCATTAATTGCAATCATTATGTTGGTACCACAGTTGTGACTATATTTCTCAAACTTTTTTAACTGTCTGGTTACACTTTACACTTTGGAGGCTTTGAGATGATTGCTAGGTCAGCACTTTGTTCTGATTGACAGTTTAAAGCTGCAGTTGTCTGTTTGATTGCTTCGGCCTGATGCAGAGAAAGAGACATAAAAAGAGAGATAAAGAGATAACCCCCCTTAAACACTGGAACTAGGCTTGTTCAGATAGCTGTCAAAACTAGACATACAGTACCCTGACTTTGGAATTTGTTGTTGATGTTGTTGATCAACTTTGCAAATGCATTTTTAAATGCATTTGGGTTTGTACACCTATTTAACATGTACATACATTGATTATTTTTTAAGCTACACTTACCATACAGATTAACTTTGAGCATATACAGTTACTGACAACAAATAGTGATTTATTACTCTGAATACTTTGTCACCTTACTGTACCCCATTTATTTAACAAAAGGTACCCCCATTCGATGCGACAGACCAGATGCATTAACACTAACATGGTAAACACATGATAGTGCATGTTGATCTGGTACATGTGCAGTGTTTTCGGGATTTTTAAACACTGTTTAAACTTACTGGCCTTTTTATTAGGAACACATGCCCTATTATTGAATAGGTAGAGACTGGAGCTATTTTCCTTTCATCATCACAGTGAAAGTCTAGTTGTATTAGTCAATTAACACTTTCTGATCACACAAGGCTGTTGGCTGTATGACCACCTCCTTGTTTCTACACTCACTGTCCATTTTATCAGCTCCACTTACCATATAGGAGCACTTTGTAGTTTTAAAATTACTGACTGTAGTCCATCGGTTTCTCTACATACCTTTTTAGCCTGCTTTCACCCTGTTCTTCAATGGTCAGGACCCCCACAGGACCACCACAGAGCAGGTATTATTTAGGTGGTGGATCACTCTCAGCACTGCAGTGACACTGATGTGTTAGTGTGTGTTGTGCTGGTATGAGTGGATAAGACACAGCAATGCTGATGGAGTTTTTAAACACCTTACTGTCCCTGCTAGACTGAGAATAGTCCACCAACCAAAAATATCCAACCAACAGCGCCCCGTGGGCAGCATCCTGTGACCACTAATGAAAGTTTAGAAGATAACCAACTCAAACAGACAGTGAGTGGACACGGTATTTAAAAACTCCAGCAGCGCTGCTGTGTCTGATTCACTCATACCAGCACAACACACACTAACACACCACCACCATGTCATTGTCACTGCAGTGCTGAGAATCATCCACCACCTAAATAATACCTGCTCTGTGATGGTCCTGTGGGGGTCCTGATCATTAAAGAACAGGGTGAAAGCAGGCTGAAAAAGTATGTAGAGAAATAGATGGACAACAGTCAGTAATTGTAGAAATACAAAGTGCTTCTATATGGTAAGTGGAGCTGATAAAATGGACAGTGAGTGTAGAAACAAGGAGGTGGTCATAATGTTATGGCTGATCGGTGTATACTACCAGTTCAACACACACTACTGTACACCACAGTACCATGTTAGTGTCATTGTAGTGCTGAGAATACTCCACCACCCAAATAACATCTGTTCAGTGGGAGTTCTATGCAGGTCCCTTTTGACTGCCTAATTAGGTACAGGTGGTGTCAGCGCATTAGATAGGCTATTGCCAGTAATTGTATGTATATGCCAGATAGGTGCAACTAACACAGTGCTCAGTCAGTCTAGCATGAGGGAACAAAATGAAATAAATTTGTGCTGTACCCGCACTATGATATGTTTTTATTCTCTCTATGAACTGTACCATGTCTCTGAATTGTACTGTGCATCTGTGTACTGCCTTTTCCCCTGTCCGCTTACTTCCACTATAAAACCTTTAATTTTGGATGATCAGTGCCCTAGCATGGAGCTAGGCATTAAGCCAAAGAACAGGTGAACATACAGTTGTTCCATATTCATGAGGAAAGGAGAGCATGAGTGCACGTTTCATGTGTCCAACAACATGAGAGCTAAGTGGAAAATGAGGGCGTATGAACAAAAAATGTAAATATTCAAATCTACTGCATGCAAAACAGTTCCTCTAAATTAAATTTACTGTAAACCTCCAGAAGAACACAACACCTGGACTTCATTTTAAATAAGTAGGATTTCTAGGATTTTTGAACTTCCCTAGGGATAAATGAATGACCGCTTTAACTATTTAAATGATAGTTAAGGCTATGTAATAATCTGTTTCAGTAGAATATTGATTCATATGACATACTGCGAGCAAAATGTGTGGACTTTTTGAACATATTTTCAAACCTATTTTCCCCATAAGAAATAATGTATATAGAATTAATCCGTGCCAGACCCCTTACCTAACCTTTCTAATGTCTTAAATTGTCTTTTTTTGTGATAAATACAAGTATATTTTCCCTTAAATCTTAAATTATAGAATATACATTCCTGCAATAAACAACAATACACAGTAGTACTGTACATAAAAAACACACATCACATTTCAGTACAGTACATGTGCTGTACCATACACCATAATACATTTCCTTCTTTTTTTTTTATAAAATGTATCTACCAGAAACAACAATAACTTTTACACTGTACTCACCATTTAAGCTGAAATCTTTGGCTTGCAGGGAGGGAAGAGGGGGAGGAAGAATTGAAGGGGATTATTGTTTGGAAGGGAATAGTAATAGATTAGTAATAGATTTTTTCATTTTCTCAGCACTACTCTGCAACTTCTTTGGGGCCATTTTGATAGTGAATTTTACAAAATACTGTATAAAGACAACACCGGAAAAAAAAAAACGTCCACTATCCGCTATCCGAATGTTCGCTCACTGTTTAAATATATATATATATATATATATATATATATATATATATATATATATATATATATATATATACATATATATATATATATATAGAGAGAGAGAGAGAGAGAGAGTCCACTTGTTCGTGACGTCGCATGTTTTATTTGCGTGTGAGTTTCTGTTCGTAATCCGAAATTTCTTCGTACGTTAAGTTGAAACAGATCGTTCGTAACCCGAAACGTTCGTATGGTAAACCGTTCGTAACTCAAGGGTCGACTGTAACTCATGGGTTCCTGCATAGGAAAAACACATCCTATTCAAAGTAAAAACACACAAACAGTTGTTCCTTACAGTGTTTTATATTACACACTAATTCATCATCATTTATCAGAAAGTCATGTGAATTACTGTTCTTGATAACATATAATTTTCTTTCATAAGCAGAAACACTTCTTATAGCTGCTTATCAGATTTGCACAGATGTTTTTGCCCAAGATAATTTTTGGATTTCTTGCATAAACAGCTTTTCTCGTACCACAAAAGCTCAGGTGGTTCTAAATGCAGGAGACATGCAGTAACACACCCCAAACAGGACACCGATCCATCGCAGGGCCATGGCTACCCCCCCCCCCCTCAGACATAGCCAATCTTTTTTTTTTTCTTTTTTAATCTTGACACAGATTTTCTTTTTTGCTGTTACCCTTTAGATTCTTTTTTTTTTTTTTTTTTTTCAACATTAGACATTGTGTTCAAGAGCTGTGCTAATGTTTCTAGAAACATTTTGCTATGTGAATCCCCTACCATTCATGCAGATGCTTCAACCAAACAGCAAAGGTCACATTTTTGGGGAGAAATGGCATCTGACCTTCCCTCACTCTGACATGACCTGCCCAGGTTGATAGTACTGCTGAGAATTAAATTTGACAACTCAAGCTCTCTATTAGATGTAACCTATAAACAAGGGCAGTGGTAGCTAAGGTTACAGTAATCAGAAGGTTACTGGTGTCTGCTAAATGCAACAAATGTAAATGCATATGGCTAAAACCCCTGATACTGTGCAGCACTACCTGTCTGATACTATTAGAATACATTTTAAAATAATTACTGTAAAAACAGGTCATTTGAAATGTTTTTTCCAATTTTTTGAAACTGACCAAATTGAAAAAGCAAATCCTGATAATAATGATTAATGCTCAAATATTTGATTGACAGTTCTCATCATTAATTTTAATAGAAATTATTTTTCACCTGATGTAGCTGGATTGAACATTATAGTCATTCATCATTTCTGTCTTAGGTGCTCTGGGGCATTTGGTAATGACCTAGTGTAATCTGCAAAAGCTTACACCCTGCAGATCCAGACAAAGGTCAGCAGACAGATAGCAACCACAATCTGTGTAGTAATGAATTCATCTGTCCTGAGCATAGGTAAATGCTAAAATGTGTTCTGCATGAGTCAGTAATGATCTGTGATGAAAAGATTGCAAGTACAGAAGGAAACTCTTGGACAATTTTCAGATTGCTTTTTAGTGGAGCATCATGTTTTACTCCCTAAGCTCATGTTAATCTGTTATTTAGTAGGGACTAGGTACAGAAGAAGCAGAGGTCTGAGAAATGCATTTTAAATTGAACAATATTTTCGTTGCGGTGAGAGTGGAAGGAGTGGTAAGTGGAAGGAGTAGTAATTGGTCGTGTCTAAGAGACAGAGAGAGCTTATAGTCCGGATTTAGCGCCATCTGATGTACACCTTTTTGGACCGCTCAAAAAAGCTTTAAGGAAAAGAAGATTTTCATGTGATGATGATGTGAAAGCAGCGTTGCATCAGTGGCTACGACACAGGGAAAAATGCATCGGACAGTGACTACGTAGAAAAGTAATGTCATTTGTTTTTAAAATTCTTAATAAATAGAATTTAAAAAAGTGTGGAAACTTTTTGGACTCTAATATTTTATTCTGATCAGAGTCCTGTTGGCTAGTTAGTAGTGTTGATTTTAATAGTAGTAGTAACAGTGGTTCTAAGAGTCGCACTAGTAGTAGTAGTAGAAGTGGTATCACTGGTAGTGTTAGTAATAGCCCACTATCGGCCGGTCGGGCATCTACAAATACATAATTGACTATGTATGGGTGGCCAAACAGCCAGTCCCAAAATAAAGAAGCAGCTGGAGAACAAAATAGTAGTGGGAGTGGTGATGTTAGTAGTTGTAGTGGGAGTGATAGTAATAGTAGTAGTAGTGGTATTGGAATTAGAGATGGTAGTTTAAAAAAGTGGTAGTTTATTATTATTTGTCACCACTACTACTGCTACCAATAATTCTTCTACCAAACCTACCATTTCATTAAAATACCATAATTAAAGACAATAATTATTAAATAGTTTAATATAAAGGTTGCATTTTCCTCTGGTGTAGTCAGTTTCAAATATGGTCAGTGATTTCTACCAGTGTACATCCACACACACTGCTATGATTATAGGCGTACATTAAATATGCATTTTTATTTTGTACTTGTACCCCACACACTTTTCTGCTTGGTGCAGCTTGGCATTTTCATATTTGTTCATTTGGTTATTTTTGTTATTTGGCTTGAGGCAGATGCCTTAATGTGCAAAACAAACATAATGTTTCAGCATGCTGTATACAGATATGTCACAAATAATAAGACAAAAGTGCAAGTTGACACATTCTGTAGCAGTTTATTGTCAGATAAAAAGCACCTGGATCACCTCTCTCAAATTTACAGTGACAGAAAAAGTTCTAACATACAATATATGGCCAAAGCATTTGGACATTTAAAAAAAAACACAAAAGGCTTTGTAATGATGGTTTTATTCATCTAAGGAAAATGCTGTTTAGTGCACCCGGCTCAATGTAACAAAAAGTAACTGCCTCCTTAGCTACTAAATCAACCACTTAACCGAATTCAGTTGACAGTTGGATTTATTTTTACTAGCCACACCCAAGCATGATTACTCAAACACTGCTGCAACACAAAATCAATGAAATCTACCAGACTGAACTGAACTACCAGTCAACTTTTCCATGGGAAAGTTGTGAGGCACAAACCACTGCTGACCCAATAGAATACATAGGCTCAAAAACATCTACATGACCCCCAAGACTTTTGGAATACTGTTCTGGACAGATCAGTCAAAGCTGGAACTTTTTAAAAGACATGGGTCTCTTTACATCTGGCTTTAATCTAACTACACATTTCACGGTACAAACATCATACCATCATACAAACACGGTGGTGGCAGTGTGATGCTCTGGGGCTGCTTTTTTCTGCATGACCTGGATGACTTGTCGTAATTTATGGAACCATGAATTCTGCTCTGTGTCAAAGAATCCTGACCTAAAGCTCAAGCGCAGTTGGGTTATGCAGCAGGACAATGATCTAAAGGCTCATAGGCATGTTTCCACCAATTACATAACCAATTTTATTAGGTTTATGTGGGGCAATTTATACATAGGTAATATTAATTTTAAATAAATAATTTTTCCAGTTAATGAAGTGATTACTTCATTAGCATTTTGTGTTTACTATTGTTGTCTTTATCTTATATTATTATGATGTGGAAGACATTTACATGTGAAAAATTAGCAAAAAAAACCAGTGATGTCTCAGGTACTTTTTACAGTAATGTAACAACAAATGATGAAATTCATGAATAAACATTTCAATTGTAAATTCAGTAAAGCAGACATGAATTCTAGAAGCAGATATACGTATTTATTGGGGAATCTAAAATTTTGAGCTGAGTTTAGCTAAAAAAACTTATTTGTGCAGTAATTCTTTCCACTGTGCTGCTATCTGTCCCATTTTATCCTTATTGATGTGCGAAAGGGAAGCAAAGGAAAAGTCGATTATGTCTTACCTTTGCATTTTCCTTAAAAAATTTACACATCCAGTAACATTACAGGCTGACTTAAATTTTTCAGTTTGTCAAATTGTCTGATAGCCAATCTGTGCTCAGACTCGACCCCTAGAGGGTTAACAGCTAAAAAGATGCCACAGCAGATTGGTAGGTGTTTGTGTCTCTGTTTTGGTGTGTAAATGCTATGATTTGAAGTAGATTTATGACCAACATTGCAGCATAAAAATTTGCCAGTGTTCTGTGTAATGGGGCGCCCTGTTATGATTTAAGTTTTAACATTGTCTAACCAATAATTGTGGTTTTACCACTGCTTTATCCTGGTCAAGGATGTGGTGGGTCAGGTTTCGCTGGAAACGCTAGGTGCAATGCTGCAACACACCCCGTACAGGATGCCAGTCTGTTGCGAAGCCTTGGGATACATAGCCGGTCAAATCTGTATGTAGGTTTTCGACCAGCCAATAGTGGCAGTAAGGATTTGAACCCAGGATCCCAGCGGTACTGGGCTAGCATAATTTACTGCTGCACCAACTAAGTGCCTCATATTATATTGTATTATATTATATAGTTCTCTAATAATAGAATTGCATGTTGGAAAGACTCATGATTTTAAACTCATTATTATAAACTCATTATTTCAAAACAAAACAAACATTATATATACAGTGTATCACAAAAGTGAGTACACCCCTCACATTTCTGCAAATATTTCATTATATCTTTTCATGGGACAACACTATAGAAATGAAACTTGGATATAACTTAGAGTAGTCAGTGTACAGCTTGTATAGCAGTGTAGATTTACTGTCTTCTGAAAATAACTCAACACACAGCCATTAATGTCTAAATAGCTGGCAACATAAGTGAGTACACCCCACAGTGAACATGTCCAAATTGTGCACAAATGTGTCGTTGCCCCTCCCTGGTGTCATGTGTCAAGGTCCCAGGTGTAAATGGGGAGCAGGGCTGTTAAATTTGGTGTTTTGGGTACAATTCTCTCATACTGGCCACTGGATATTCAACATGGCACCTCATGGCAAAGAACACTCTGAGGATATGAGAAATAGAATTGTTGCTCTCCACAAAGATGGCCTGGGCTATAAGAAGATTGCTAACACCCTGAAACTGAGCTACAGCATGGTGGCCAAGGTCATACAGCGGTTTTCCAGGACAGGTTCCACTCGGAACAGGCTTCGCCAGGGTCGACCAAAGAAGTTGAGTCCACGTGTTCGGCGTCATATCCAGAGGTTGGCTTTAAAAAATAGACACATGAGTGCTGCCAGCATTGCTGCAGAGGTTGAAGACGTGGGAGGTCAGCCTGTCAGTGCTCAGAGCATACGCCGCACACTGCATCAACTCGGTCTGCATGGTCGTCATCCCAGAAGGAAGCTGACGCACAAGAAAGCCCGCAAACAGTTTGCTGAAGACAAGCAGTCCAAGAACATGGATTACTGGAATGCCCTGTGGTCTGACGAGACCAAGATAAACTTGTTTGGCTCAGATGGTGTCCAGCATGTGTGGCGGCGCCCTGGTGAGAAGTACCAAGACAACTGTATCTTGCCTACAGTCAAGCATGGTGGTGGTAGCATCATGGTCTTGGGCTGCATGAGTGTTACTGGCACTGGGGAGCTGCAGTTCATTGAGGGAAACATGAATTCCAACATGTACTGTGACATTCTGAAACAGAGCATGATCCCCTCCCTTCGAAAACTGGGCCTCATGGCAGTTTTCCAACAGGATAACGACCCCAAACACAACCTCCAAGATGACAACTGCCTTGCTGAGGAAGCTGAAGGTAAAGGTGATGGACTAAACCCAATTGAGCACCTGTGGCGCATCCTCAAGTGGAAGGTGGAGGAGTTCAAGGTGTCTAACATCCACCAGCTCCGTGATGTCATCATGGAGGAGTGGAAGAGGATTCCAGTAGCAACCTGTGCAGCTCTGGTGAATTCCATGCCCAGGAGGGTTAAGGCAGTGCTGGATAATAATGGTGGTCACACAAAATATTGACACTTTGGGCACAATTTGGACATGTTCACTGTGGGGTGTACTCACTTATGTTGCCAGCTATTTAGACATTAATGGCTGTGTGTTGAGTTATTTTCAGAAGACAGTAAATCTACACTGCTATACAAGCTGTACACTGACTACTCTAAGTTATATCCAAGTTTCATGTCTATAGTGTTGTCCCATGAAAAGATATAATAAAATATTTGCAGAAATGTGAGGGGTGTACTCACTTTTGTGATACACTGTATATATAACCTATTATTAAAATACAGAGATTACATAACATAACGATCCTATAAGAATCCTATATCCTATAAGAACTCTAGTAAATATAATTGTTAAACAGCAAAAAAAACAGTCCATAGTTTAATACTGAGCTATACAAATTCTAGTTTTATTTATTATATGACTGTAGTTGCCAATTCCCTGAGCATATACACTGATCAGCCATAACATTAAAACCACCTCATTGTTTCTACACTCACTGTCCATTTTATCAGCTCCACTTACCATATAGAAGCACTTCGTAGTTCTACAATTACTGACTGTAGTCTATCCGTTTCTCTACATACTTTTTTTTAGCCTGCTTTCACCCTGTTCTTCAATAGTCAGGACCACCACAGAGTAGGTATTATTTAGGTGGTGGATCATTCTCAGCACTGCAGTGACGCTGACATGGTGGTGGTGTGTCAGTGTGTGTTGTGCTGGTATGAGTGGATCACACACAGCAGCGCTGCTGGAGTTTTTAAATACCGTGTCCACTCACTGTCCACTCAATTAGACACTCCTACCTAGTTGGTCCACCTTGTATAGGTAAAGTCAGAGACGATTGCTCATCTATTGCTGCTGTTTGAGTTGGTCATCTTCTAGGCCTCCATCAGTGGTCACAGGATGCTGCCCACGGGGTGCTGTTGGCTGGATATTTTTGGTGGTTGACTATTCTCAGTCCAGCAGTGACAGTGGGGTGTTTAAAAACTCCATCAGTGCTGCTGTGTCTGATCCGCTCATACCAGCACAACACACACTAACACACCACCACCATGTCAGTGTCACTGCAGTGCTGAGAGTGATCCACCACCTAAATAATACCTACTCTGTGGTGGTCCTGGGAGAGTCCTGACCATTGAAGAACAGCATGAAAGGGGGCTAACAAAGAATGCAGAGAAACAGATGGACTACAGTCAGTAATTGTAAAAGTACAAAGTGCTCCTATATGGTAAGTGGAGCTGATAAAATGGACAGTGAGTGTAGAAACAAGGAGGTGGTTTTAATTTTATGGCTGATCAGTGTATTTACTTTCATTGTATGGATCCTTTAGTGATCGACTGAAACACAGCACTGTTTTTAAATATTATCTCCTGGTCGATGATTTTTTCTAATGGATTAGTTCTAATCCATTTGTGGCTTGCAGAAAAAATATGTTTTTTTATGTTCTCTTATTTTCTTAAGCCATGGTAGCTTACATTCATTTTCTTGCTGCATCCAAAACCACATTGTGGCTATATCATTGGTAGCGCATTAATTGAAACACTATTTACTACAGTGATATGGGGTTTGAACGCATCTTTGAATTACTGATTTATTTTGTAGCTCACTCTTTATAAGGCATAGTTTTTTTATTTTAAATAAACTTCAAACTGACTTTGGTCCTGCCCCACTATGACTTTCTGTTGGAGATGAAGTTCCATGAGACCAAGTGTCTGCCAGTACTTGAAAATGTAAGTGTAATCTGAAAATGAATTGCGGTCAGCTAAATGAGTCATGTTTAGCTTAATAATTGCAAGTGGGCAATTATGTAATAATTGTATGTTTTGTGTGTATTTGGAGATAAAGAAACAGTTTATTATTTAAATTTGTGTAGTCATAGTAGAGTGTGACTCACTTATAGGGACAGTACTGTAAACTGCTGATATGCCACTGTAGAATAATAGTTGTTTTATTTTTTTTTCCTGAATTACTCAGCCTTTCATATAATAATTCAAATTCTGTTTCTTTGGTGTCTGTGCTGAGTCAGATAAAAGTGTGTGTGTGTGTGTGTGTGTGTGTGTGTGTGTGTGCATGCATATAGAGTTTGGCATATTTTGTATCCATTTACATTTTGGGCATTTAGCAGATGCATTTTTCCAAAGCGACTTACAGTACTGTGACAATACACTGTCTTAGCAATTGAGGGTTAAGGGCCTTGCTCAAGGGCCCAACAGCAGCAACGTGGCAGTGGTGTGGTTTAAACCAGCGACCTTCTGATTACTAGTCCAGTACCTTAACCACTAGGCTACACTTGCCCCCTATGCAAAAAAATGTGTACTGAACTCCATGTCTAAAGCACAGAAAATGTAAAACTTTGATTTGAACAAAACACTTCAATAGCAGGGCAGCATGATGACTTGGTGGGTAGCACTGTTGCCTCACAGCAAAAGGGTCCTTGCATGTTTGCATGTTTTTTCCATTCATGTAAATTTACTTCAGGTACTATGGTGTACTCCCACTTTCCCGAAAAACATTCAGATGGCTGCTCAAAACCACCCCAGTGCACTCGAGTGAGTGAGTTTATGTGTAATTGTACGCTGAATTAGTCAGAGTCTATAGCAACCACGTGTAACTATGAAACAGAGTTATTTGGTGCCTGGTAACATTTTCCCCAGCATTAATCACTTTAGTAGCAAACGGTGCAAACAATGTGTACTAAACTTCAATGTCTAAAGCACAGAAAATGTAAAAGTTTGATATGAACAAAGTACTTGCACAGCAGGGGAGAACAGTGGCTCTGTGTTGCCTCACAGCAGGAAGGTCCTGGCTTTGATTCCCAGGTAGAGCGGTCTGTCTTCTTTCTGTGTGGAGTTTGCATGGGTTTCCTCCAGGTGCTCTGGTTTCCTCCCACAGTACAAAGACATGCAGTCAGGTTCATTGGAGTCCCCCTAGGTATAAGTGTGTGCATGTCCGAGGTATTTCCTGCCTCTTACACAGTGAGATGGACCCACCACAACCCTATATAGGATGAAGTGTTGGTAAAACAGACAATGAATTAATGATTAAATGACTTGCATAGCAGCTGCTTGGTTGATTGTTTTTCCATAAAAATGCCTTAAAAGATTAATGGATTATTACATTATGTAAATCCATTAGTGGGCTACATCTAACTATGTTATAATTTAATGTATTATCTCTTATAATAACTTGTTATATGAACTTTTTGTTTTCTCTTGACCTACACGCTTGATTGTACCTATAAAGCCCTTGATAAACTGAGCTGAGCTGTGCAGGACAAGAGAATCCCAGGAGTGTGATTGAGAACCACTGGTGCATAACCTATCAGCAAAAGTGTGCCCATATAGGATCAGCTCACTCATCTCTATAATTATATTCATTAGGATATTAAAAGCACAATGTGTTCTTCAATCTGATCCATAACACTGCACAAATACCCACCTCAATTAAACTACGAAGGTCTTGTTATATAAATGATTCTTTAACAAAAGCACAGGTTATTTTAACTTTGTCTTCTAAATTCTTCTTTAAAATCATCAATTTAAATTCTAATTAAAACTGAAAATTTGTTAGGAAAATAAAAAATAAAAAACACACATTACAAGTAACAGCTGTGAAAAAATAGTGATGTGAATAATTTTTTTACTTTAAATGACACTTATGACAGACAATTTATTCACAAGTTCATCATGTCGTGCATTATTGATTTGATCCTTCATTATTGATTTGATGTTTCCTTCAGGTATTATGGTTTACTCTCACTTCCCAAAAACATGCATATGGCTGCTCAAAATCACCCCAGTACATTCGAGTGAGAGAGTGAGTTTAGGTGTAACTGTGAGCTGGATTAGTCAGAGACTGGCCTGCAATTTTGCTGACTTGGACTGAAACAGTGACTTATTAGCATTTTGCCTTTTTGCATTTTTCATCCACTGTTTAATTTGGATACATCTAAAACAATGCTTCACATTGTGGTGTTTTTTTTTCCTTTTCAGCATCACAGAGCATGTGTATTCATAGTGTTTTTTTCTATTTTTAAGTGTCATTGTGGACAGAAGACTTTTGGCAAACTGACTGAAAATATAGATGTGGCCAAAGCATAAACAATTTGTTTTCAGATAGTAGTTTCTAGGTTAAAATGTGCTTATGAAAATATGTATTGCGATTATAATGATATGCTTTAGTTGTTTCAAAAAGAAACAAACTTTGAAAGAACTGTGTAATCACTTTGTTAAGGTAAATGTCTTTCGGGTGGATGTTGCATTGCTCCACTTGCAGAGTTGGTATTCATTAGTTTGTGTGATGGAGCAGTCATACTTCTGCACCCTCAGCAGTATCGATAACAACCCCCTAGGCTGAGTGTGTGTGTGTATGTGCAATATACTGAAAACACTACAACAACCTAAATCATCTAGCACTTATTCACTCTGGGAGTTTCTTCAGGACCTATTACTGTTTCACACCCGTAGTAATTGAACATTTCAGCTTTCTGCTTGCACAGTTTTTTTACAACTGCAATGCACAAAGGAGTCGTTTGGTTTTAGGATACTTTATTGTTCACACTGATAGACCACGGATGATATTGCCCAGCAGCACTGTGATACTTGAACAGATACCGTTTTTCTGAGTCATGTGGAGATCCATGTAGGGTGGATTATGTAAGGCTCTTAATGTTAGAAATACCGTTAAAGGCCATTTTCAGAATTCTGACTGCTTTTCCCTGTTCCAAAGATGGAAATCTTGGATGAAATTCTGGGTTCTATTTATATAACATGAGTACAGATTGATGGAATAATGGTGCAGCTGGTAGAGTGGGCCCTCTGGGTAAATACTTTGCTCCGGTCACCTCATATCTGTGTGGGTTTTTTCTGTGGGTGCTCTGGTTTTCTTCCACTTCCCAAACACTGGTGAATTGGCTACCATTATTACCCCCTAACTATGAGTGATCCAACTATGAAGTGTATGATGTCCTTAAATAGATATTTATCTATCTATCAGTCCATCCATCCATCCATCCATCCATTATGTAAAAATAACTACACATTTTGCCTCTCTTTTGCATATTCGTCAAACAAAATAAATGTACTTACTTAAAATAACTTACTAAAATTCCATACAGTGCCTAGATTATCGTAACCAGTCAAAATGTATATACATTTTATATAAATATAATAACAGCTTTTCACATGCACATTATAACCCCCAACAACCAAGTAAAAATATGTGATGTCATTTGTCACTATATCATCTCCTTGCAATGGTTGGCTGCAGAAATGGGTGAGCTTTCTCTAGTGCCCTGTTTCTTGTGTTGCTTAAAGCAAATAACATTTAAAAATCTGGATTAATTAAAATATAATATTTTGATTACTTTGAATTTTTTTCTGAATAATGATATTAATAATAAATAATTTATTAATAATAAAATTTATAAAATACCAGGTGGATAAGTGATTAGCGTCTTAGAGTAACCATTATAAACAGGTTTCGGTACAACCAATCACACCAGGTTAACCAGGCTAATAGACCCCAATAGACTCCCACCAAATTTCAATTGTAGTGGTTTTGATTAGTATCAGTAATGCAAAGAATTCAATATAGTGGGTTTGGTGTGTTTAAAAGGGTATGAGTTAGTAGACAGATACAAAAAATTGAATACTTTAACTTTCCATATTCTCTTCAGAGCATTGAGTTCTGTTCAGAGCATTGTTAGGAGGTGGAAAGTGTATTGCACTACCTAACATTAGACTCTTCCTCCAAACTGAATACTGAGCCAGAAGGTAAGCTTCCAATGGGCCAGTGGCTTTAAAGAACTTACAAGTCTTCATGGCTAAGATTGGTCAGTCTGGGCATTTATGAATTAATTTATTCATTTATTTTCTGTTTTACCATTACTTTATCCCGGCCAGGGTTGTGGTGGGTCAGACTCTTTGGACAACAAGCAGGAAACACCCTGGTAAGTTCACCAGTCCATCACAGGGCACACACACACACTTACTTTTAAGGCAGTTTAGTATCTCCAGTTGGCCAGACTGTATGTCTTCAGACTTGTGGGAGGAAACCAGAGTACCCTGAGGAAAACCATGTGGACATGCAGACTCCACACAGAAACGATCCTGGTTAACCTGTTGGGAAATCAAACACAGGCTGTTCCTGCTGTGAGATGACAGCACCACCCCTTGTGCCACTGTGCCACTCCAGTCTGCATTCTCACAAGCGTTACACAAGTTGGTTTGGCCTGGTAGCAAGAAAGAAGTCTTTTCTAAAAATATGAAAACAAAAAAAGAATATTTGTTTGCAATTCTAATAGCATGTGCCAAGTGCTACAGTTCGATAAGTCCCAGATTAAACTATAAGACTAAAATAGAATCAGAGCATGCCAAAACTTTTAGTTTTAAGTGGTGTAATTTTACTAGAACATTTAAACTTGAGCAGTTTATTTACAGCCATTTAGATGTAAATGTGTAGATACATTTTCGACCAGCAACATGCTCACTATTTTTGCAAGATTGTTACTTCTTTATTTCTATTTTTCTGCAAACTGATTGGTGTGCACAGGAACCGATAAAAGCCTTTAGCCTTGTTTAAAATTTTAAACTGGTTAGCTCATGCTGTCGAGTGCTCATCTCTAACACCCGCCTCAGGCAAATAAATGTTTTTCCTTTTTTCTGTTTCTTTTTTCCTTTTAAGTTTTTTTCCCTTTTCAGACACTTTCTGTAGTGTGGCTGACATTTATTTATTTTTCAAGCTTCCTTTTTTCTGATTCTGTTCAGCCACTGCACTTGGTTCCAGACTCAATTTGGTAATGAGTCCACTGTATAGCTCTTCCTCACTGCCTCATTACACATATTGTTTCTGTAGCAATAAAAAAAAAAATAAAAAAAAATCATATACATATATACAGTGTATCACAAAAGTGAGTACAGCCCTCACATTTCTGCAAATATTTCATTATATCTTTTCATGGGACAACACTATAGACATGAAACTTGGATATAACTTAGAGTAGTCAGTGTACAGCTTGTATAGCAGTGTAGATTTACTGTCTTCTGAAAATAGCTCAACACACAGCCATTAATGTCTAAATAGCTGGCAACATAAGTGAGTACACCCCACAATGAACATGTCCAAATTGTGCCCAAATGTGTCGTTGTCCCTCCCTGGTGTCATGTGTCAAGGTCCCAGGTGTAAATGGGGAGCAGGGCTGTTAAATTTGGTGTTTTGGGTACAATTCTCTCATACTGGCCACTGGATATTCAACATGGCACCTCATGGCAAAGAACTCTCTGAGGATGTGAGAAATAGAATTGTTGCTCTCCACAAAGATGGCCTGGGCTATAAGAAGATTGCTAACACCCTGAAACTGAGCTACAGCATGGTGGCCAAGGTCATACAGCGGTTTTCCAGGACAGGTTCCACTCGGAACAGGCTTCGCCAGGGTCGACCAAAGAAGTTGAGTCCACGTGTTCGGCGTCATATCCAGAGGTTGGCTTTAAAAAATAGACACATGAGTGCTGCCAGCATTGCTGCAGAGGTTGAAGACGTGGGAGGTCAGCCTGTCAGTGCTCAGACCATACGCAACATACTGCATCAACTCGGTCTGCATGGTCGTCATCCCAGAAGGAAGCTGACGCACAAGAAAGCCCGCAAACAGTTTGCTGAAGACAAGCAGTCCAAGAACATGGATTACTGGAATGCCCTGTGGTCTGACGAGACCAAGATAAACTTGTTTGGCTCAGATGGTGTCCAGCATGTGTGGCGGCGCCCTGGTGAGAAGTACCAAGACAACTGTATCTTGCCTACAGTCAAGCATGGTGGTGGTAGCATCATGGTCTTGGGCTGCATGAGTGTTGCTGGCACTGGGGAGCTGCAGTTCATTGAGGGAAACATGAATTCCAACATGTACTGTGACATTCTGAAACAGAGCATGATCCCCTCCCTTCGAAAACTGGGCCTCATGGCAGTTTTCCAACAGGATAACGACCCCAAACACAACCTCCAAGATGACAACTGCCTTGCTGAGGAAGCTGAAGGTAAAGGTGATGGACTAAACCCAATTGAGCACCTGTGGCGCATCCTCAAGTGGAAGGTGGAGGAGTTCAAGGTGTCTAACATCCACCAGCTCCGTGATGTCATCATGGAGGAGTGGAAGAGGATTCCAGTAGCAACCTGTGCAGCTCTGGTGAATTCCATGCCCAGGAGGGTTAAGGCAGTGCTGGATAATAATGGTGGTCACACAAAATATTGACACTTTGGGCACAATTTGGACATGTTCACTGTGGGGTGTACTCACTTATGTTGCCAGCCATTTAGACATTAATGGCTGTGTGTTGAGTTATTTTCAGAAGACAGTAAATCTACACTGCTATACAAGCTGTACACTGACTACTCTAAGTTATATCCAAGTTTCATGTCTATAGTGTTGTCCCATGAAAAGATATAATGAAATATTTGCAGAAATGTGAGGGGTGTACTCACTTTTGTGATACACTGTAAGTGTGTCATGCCTACAGTCAAGCATGGTGGTGGGAATGCCATGGTCTGGGGCTGCATGAGTGCAGCAGGTGTTGGGGAGTTACATTTCATTGAGGGACACATGAACTCCAATATGTACTGTGAAATACTGAAGCAGAGCATGATCCCCTCCCTCCGGAAACTGGGTCGCAGGGCAGTGTTCCAGCATGATAATGACCCCAAACACACCTCTAAGACGACCACTGCTTTATTGAAGAGGCTGAGGGTAAAGGTGATGGACTGGCCAAGCATGTCTCCAGACCTAAACCCAATAGAACATCTTTGGGCCATCCTCAAGCGGAAGGTGGAGGAGCGCAAAGTCTCGAATATCCGCCAGCTCCGTGATGTCGTCATGGAGGAGTGGAAAAGCATTCCAGTGGCAACCTGTGAAGCTCTGGTAAACTCCATGCCCAGGAAAGTTAAGGCAGTTCTGGGAAATAATGGTGGCCACACAAAATATTGACACTTCAGGAACTTTCACTAAGGGGTGTACTCACTTTTGTTGCCGGTGGTTTAGACATTAATGGCTGTATATTGAGTTATTTTGAGGGAAGAAAAAATTTACACTGTTATATAAGCTGCACACAGACTACTTTTCATTGTGTCAAAGTGTCATTTTGTCAGTGTTGTCCCATGAAAAGATATACTTAAATATCTGCAGAAATGTGAGGGGTGTACTCACTTTTGTGATACACTGTATCTTTGTACTCCTCACCTGATTGCCGCCACACATGCTTGAGACCATCTGAACCAAACAAATTAATCTTGGTTCCAGTAATCCATGTCCTTTGTTGACATGTCTTCAGCAAACTGTTTGCAGGCTTTCTTGTGTAGAGACTTCAGAAGAGGCTTCCTTCTGGGGTGACAGCCATGCAGACCAATTTGATGTAGTGTGCGGCGTATGGTCTGAGCACTGACAGGCTGACCCCCCACCTTTTCAATCTCTGCAGCAATGCTGACAGCACTCCTGCGCCTATCTTTCAAAGACGTGCACTCAGCTTCTTTGGACGACCAACGCGAGGTCTGTTCTGAGTGGACCCTGCTCTTTTAAAACGCTGGATGATCTTGGCCACTGTGCTGCAGCTCAGTTTCAGGGTGTTGGCAATCTTCTTGTAGCCTTGGCCATCTTCATGTAGCGCAACAATTCGTCTTTTAAGATCCTCAGAGAGTTCTTTGCCATGAGGTGCCATGTTGGAACTTTCAGTGACCAGTGTGAGAGCTGTACTACTAAATTGAACACACCTGCTCCCTATGCACACCTGAGACCTAGTAACACTAACAAATCACATGACATTTTGGAGGGAAAATGACAAGCAGTGCTCAATTTGGACATTTAGGGGTGTAGTCTCTTAGGGGTGTACTCACTTTTGTTGCCGGTGGTTTAGACATTAATGGCTGTATATTGAGTTATTTTGAGGGAAGAATAAATTTACACTGTTATATAAGCTGCACACAGACTACTTTTCATTGTGTCAAAGTGTCATTTTGTCAGTGTTGTCCCATGAAAAGATATACTTAAATATCTGCAGAAATGTGAGGGGTGTACTCACTTTTGTGATACACTGTATATATATATATATACAGTATATATATATATATATATATATATATATATATATATATATATATATATATAGTTTATTCATTTTCTCCCTTTTAGCGTGTCCAATTGTCTGATTACGTCATGCTTCCTCTCCACCAATACCAATCCCTGCTCTGATTGAGGAGAACGAAGCTAAGCCACGTGCCCTCCGACACATGGACAGCATGCCATATACATCTTATCACCTACACTTTGACGAGTGCAGTGCAGCTCAGCGTTGTGTACCGAGAGACACACCCTGAGAGCACTCTTTTCTCATCTCTGTGCAGGCACCATCAATCAGCCAGCAGAGGTCGTAATTGCATTAGTCATGAGAGAGAGAGACCCCATCCGGCTTAGTCCCGCCCATATCTGAACAACAGGCCAATCGTTTTTCAAGTGGTCGCTCAGTCTAGCTGGCAGGCAGAGCTGAGATTCAATACAATGTATTCGAGATCCCAGCTCTGGTTCCAGCGTGTGTTTTTACCGCTGTATTTCTGTAGCAATTTTGATGTGACAAACAATTGTACTCTCTAAGATTGAAAGTCATCTCCATGCTGATGCAACAGTGATTTCTGTTTGGTTGACGCACCAGCACAAGAGGCATTGGGAAATAGAAATGCTAGGGAAAAATGTCATTACTAATGACTTAACTATAATGGCATTTGTAGGCGAAGCTAAAGCTACTGTTTGCATGATTATGATAGTAAAATGATTTGTAATTACTAAACAGACAAAGCATTACAGGGATTAAGAACGTTTTCCACTCACCTTTTATACATTACTTTGAGGAACATTTTTTAAATGTTCATAATTTTTTGTCTAAGCATAATTGTATTTTGGTGGCTCGGTGGGTAGCACTGTTGCCTCACAGCAAGAAGGTCCTGGGTTTGATTCCCAGGTGGGGCGGTCCGGGTCCTCTCTGTGTGGAGTTTGCATGTTCTCCCCATGTCTGCGTGGGTTTCCTCCGGGAGCTCCGGTTACCTCCCACAGTCCAAAAACATGCAGTCAGGTGAACTAGAGACACTGAATTGCCCTATAGGTGAATGTGTTGTGTGTGTGTGTATGTGTCTGCCCTGTGATGAACTGGCAGCCTGTCTATGGTGTTATTGTGTGCCTTGCACCCACTGAAAAGCTGGGATAGGCTCCAGCACTCCCCACGACCCTGATTGGATAAGCAGTTAAGAAAGTGAGTGAGTATTTGTATTCATTACATTATATATAGAGTTAATTAAATAAAAGGTGTAATAGAAAAGCTTCTGCACTTCCCAAAACCCCTGCGATCTACTAACGAGAAACAATAAGAACAAAGCCAATGAGAAGCAATGGGGACACGTGAGTTGCATGATAATAGAAACATAGTCTAGGATGACAGATGTTTCAATAGTCTAGTAGCAAGTGCTAGACTGTAAGACAGAAAAAAAGGAAAATGTCAAATCTGCCAAATCTGATACATGTTTGATGCTGTGTTTTTCCTCAGACCTGTTTGTTGTGGGTACCTGTCTGTGTATGAGCATGTGCACATGCAAGGCTTTATTTAGAACTTGAACAATGAGCCATTTCAATCTCACTGGTATTCTAATTAGGTTACAAAGTACTATTAATGGCCTCAGTGAGTAATAAAGCCCCAAGCCTATTAAACTCAACGATTAGCTTTAATTTGACTGACAGAGCAGAGAATGTACAGAGGGTGAACAAAATAGTTCCGTTACACTTATTACCAATACTATTTATTTATTTATTAGGATTTTAACGTCATGTTTTACACACTTCATGACAGGACAGGTAATTCCTCATCACACAAGATTCATCAGTTCACGTCTTTTTTGTCAAACACAGTCATAGACAATTAAGTTTCTCCAATTTACCTCACTTGCATGTATTTGGACTGTGGGGGAAACCGGAACTCCCGGAGGAAACCCACGCAGACATGGGGAGAACATGCAAACTCTACATAGAAAGGACCCAGACCGCTCCATCTGGTAATCGAACCCAGGACCTTATTGCTGTGAGGTGACAGTGCTATCAAGCCACCGTGCCAGCCCTATTACCAATACAACAGCATATACAGTATCAGACAGTAATCACTACAAACAGTTTTCCTGAAATTTCTCCTTTTGACTCAGTGGTAATAAAAACTGTATGTTGTAATTTGTACAGAGCTGGAATTCATGGCAGCTCAGCTGTTCAAAAACCTTAATATCAATGTACACCAATAAGGCATAACATTATGACCACCTTCCTAGTATTGTGTTGGCCCCCTTTTGCTGCCAAAACAGCCCTGACCCGTCGGCATGGAGTCTGACACCTTTCTATCAGAACCAGCATTAACTTCTTTAGCAATTTGAGCTACAGTGGCTCGTCTGTTGGATTGGACCACACGGGCAAGCTTTTGCTCCCCACGTGCATCAATGACCCTGTCGCCGGTTTACCACTGTTCCTTACTTGGACCACTTTTGATAGATACTGACCACTGCAGACTGGGAACACCCCACAAGAGCTGCAGTTTTGGAGATGCTCTGACCCAGTCGTCTGGCCATCACAATTTGGCCCTTGTCAAACTCGTTTAAATTCTTACGCTTGTCCATTTTTCCTGCTTCTAACACACCAACTTTGAGGATAAAATGTTCACTTGCTATCTAATATATCCCACCCACTAAGAGGCGTGCCTGGTCGGTGTACATACACAGGCCACTTACATGGGGTAAGGAACTCAAAACCTGAAGAACGAATAGTCACTTCAAATAACTTCTTAGTGGATAAAAAAAAAAGCTTTACCAATATAATAGTAATGAGTACTATGTACAATATAATAAAGTAATGAGTACTATGCAGGGATTAAATATAGAAATATATCAACATGTGCCCAGCTTTCTGAAATATCATTAAGTAATAGTAGCTTTTATCCAAAGCAACGTACAATTATGACTGAACACAATTCAAGCAAATGAGGGTTGAGGGTCTTGCTCAGGAACCCAACAGTGGCAACTTAACAGTGGTAGATCTTAAACCAGCAACCTTCTGATTACTAGTCCAGTACTGTAATCGCTGAGCTGCCACTCCAAAATCCCTCAATCTTGTGTGTAATGCTGACCAAAAAGGTAAAACTCTTATATAAGAGCAATTTACTTGCAGAAAGGTTTTACTGACACAGGTATGCAAAACAGCATGCTGATGTTGATTAATAAAGCAAAAATGAAACTTTTAGGGCATACATTCCAAAGATATGATTTGAGGTAAAAAATACACTTTTTTTTTTTTTTTGCATTTTTCCCAATTTTCCTCCCAATCTAGTCGTATCCAATACGTATAAGTCGTATCCTCTCTGCTGATGCTGATCTCCACGTCTGATTGAGTAGAGCGAGACTGACACATGCCCCATCCGACACGTGTGCAGTAGCCGACTGCATCTTTTCACCTGCACAAGGCAAGTTCATATGCGGATCAGCTTTGTGTACGGAGAGCCACACCCTGATCAATGCATTATTCCTCGACTTTGTGCAGGCACCATCAATCAGCCAGCAGAGGTCATAATTGCATCAGTTTTGAGGTCCCGGCTCCGGCTCCCACCCTGTATGAACAACAAGCCAATCGCTGTTCCTGTAGCCGCCCAGCCTGCCGAATGGCAGAGCTGAGTTTTGAACCGATGAGTTTGAAATGTCAACTCTGGTGTGCTAGCGTGTTTTACCGCTGTGCCACTTGAGCGGCTTAAAAAAATACAGCATTTAATGAAAGTAATGCCTTGCCAGGTGTTAAGTGTGGTAGTGAATTGAGAATATTTTGAGGGTACAAATATCAACAAATTTGGAAAGCAGCTGTCATACATTCAGACTAAAAACCTAAGCTTTAAAAATACTGGCTTCTACTGTGATGTAAAACATGCCTTGAAATTCAGCTTAAACTTCTAGACACATAAGATGTAACTTTTACTGACCTTCACAGTTCCTTGACATTAAGATTACTGAAATCTGTGGGTAAATATTAAACATACAATGCATGCAAGACAGCTCGGTAATATCTCAGAGGTTTACAGCAAGGAAGAGTGAGTAAAAATTCCCTGACAAGAACAGAAAGAATCCTAGCTGGCTACAAAAAGCATTTGCAAGCTGTGATATCTGCCAAAGAAGGTGTTATTAAGTTCTGATCTAGTGGGGTGTCCACAGTTTCTACCCAAATGTTTTTTTTTAAACTAATCAAATATAAAGTAGCTTTAAACTAACATCTGCAAAGAGTTGTGTACCTATTTTTGCATACAACTATATGTTGTGTATATGTACCTAAGCACCTGCACTAATAGTACGTTAGTTGGATGGTTTATGAGCAGCATGTTTTCTGACACAGTGTTTGCAGCTCTGTTAGCCAGAGAAGTTTGCAACTTAGATGGATGGTCATTTCAAGGTGGCATACCTCACAGGAGTACTGGCATTAGTGTTGGTTTTAGTGCCAGCATTGCTAGAAGCAGCTTCATATTGTGAGTTCCTAATTATGGCTGCTAAAACATCCCAGCAGGATGTCACACTAGGTTCCTCTGCAGTTCAGGTTTATCTGTTTATATTAGGACTTGAGTAGAGTGCTGTGATCCTATTTATATGAAAGTTTCTGTATTCTGATCACTGTAGACATATTTTGCCACTTTGTCAGTTTTTGGTCCAAGACCGTGATGGGGAGTCCCACCAGAAACATGCCCCTTACAGTAAGCTTGAACAGTGCTGACTCCTCAGCAAAGTTTTACACTGTGTGAATTCTGTAGCTAGTCTTTAAACTACAGCCCCAAATCAGAAAAAGTTGGGACAGCATGGAAAATGTAAATACTTAAAAAACACAGAGTTTCTTACATTGACTTTGACTTTTATTTGATTGCAGACAGGATGAACCCAAGATATTTCATGTTTTATCTGCTCAACTTCATTTAATTTATTAATAAACATCCATTCCTGCATTTCAGGCCTGCAACACATTCCAAAAAAAGTTGGGACAGTAAAGCATTTACCACTTTGTAATGTTGCCATTTCTTTTCACCACACTCAAAAGAGACGTTGTGGCACCAAGGAGACCAAGTGATTTAGTGTTTCAGCTTTTATTTTGTCCCATTCTTCCTGAAAACATGTCTTAAGATGTGCAACAGTACAAGGTCGTCGTTGTCACATATTTCGTTTCAAAATTCTCCACACATTCTCTATTGGTGACAGGTCAGGACTGCGGGCAGGCCAGTCCAGTACCCGTACCCGTACCCTCTTCTTCTGCACACATGTAATGCATGGACGTCCCTGGAAAAGATGATATCTTGAAGGCAGCATATGTTGCTCTAAGATCTCAATGTACTTTTCTGCATTAATTCTGCCATCACAGAAGTGTAAATTACCTTTGCCAAGAGCACTGACACAGCGCCATACCATGACAGACCCTGGCTTTTGGATTTTTTGCTGATAACAGTCTGGATGGTCCTTTTTGTCTTTGGTCCGGAGCACACGGCGTCCATTTATTTCAAAAAAGACCTGGGATGCTGATTCATCTGACCACAGTACACATTTCCACTTCTCAGAGCCCAGAGAAGTTGACACTGCCTCTGGACATGGTTAACATAAGGCTTCTTTTTTGCACAGTAAAGTTTTAAGTGGCATTTGTGCATGTAAAAAACTATTAAATCAATTCAATTCTCTTAACTATGGTTTACTGGCAAAAACAATCAATAAAATATAATACATCCGAAACTCTGCAGTTCATGTACCCTGTTCCAGGGGTGCCGTACAATAGTTGACCCTGCGCTCTGACTCGTTTCTAAAAAAGCTGGGATACGCAAAACAAAAATTCCGTTGTACTGTACACCTGTATATGTATATATGACAAATAAAGGTATTTTATTCAATACTATTCTATTACAACGAAAAATCTGCTCATATCAACCCTACTCTTAAGGAGCCACACTGGTTGCAGGTAATGTTGCTTATTAAGCACAAAATACTGCTCATTACTTCAAAGCTGTTAAGCCCTGGCATATTTTGGAGAGCTCCTGCATCCCTACACACCTCATCACTCACTAAGGTCCTCTGGTGGCAGGTTTCTCACTGTTTCTTTTATTAGACTCTCCTTAATGGAGAGAAGATCTTTCAGTGCTACAGCCCCTAAGCTCTGGAACTCCTTGCCCAAATCTCTTAATGACTGTTTCCTCTTTGAAGTCTCTCTTGAAGACATTTCTTTTCAGTCAGTATTTCTGTCCTCCTTCTGTCTGTTAGGGTGTTTTTTCTTCCTCCCCTTCTTTTGTACAGTGACCTTGAGATTGTGAGGGCGCTATCGAAATCAAACTCATTATTATTAGAGTAAGCTTAATGTACATTATTACTGCATGAGGTATAGGCTGCATAGTCATAATGTGATACTCAGATCACACTCTGGTGGTCTGGTGTTTCTTTTCATTATAAAATGTTGGCTCATTGGAGGTAAATGGTGTGTGGGTAGTGGAGCCGTGTTCGTGCATATGCAGCACCACCAAAAAGCGAGTGATGCACATGAAGCACTTGAAGCTTGTTGAATCCTGCATTAGTGTGTGTAATGCCCTCAAAAGCACTTAACATTATACCTGTGACTGATAATTTACCATGATTCATCAGAGGAGTACAAAGTCCATTTCCGAAAAAATTTGGAATTTTGTAAAACTCGAATAATCTGTGAATTGTTTATTGTCTTGAATTCTTATTTAATTGATAAAGACAGAAAGAAAGGATTTACAGTGTTTTCATCGACAAGTTTAATGATATTTTTCTATTACATGATTTAATTATTTAATTATAATTTGATTTCTGCCACTCACTCAAAAAGGAAGGGGCAAAGTAAGAATAAAAAGAAGTAAGAATAGAAACAAGTAAAGATAAAAAGAAGTATGAATAAAATAATCTATCTATCAGATTAAATTATTCATGTACATTAATCATTCACTGCTGTTTAAACTTAAAGTGTCCAATATTCTCTTCAGCTTCTACCCAAGCTGGGGCTTTGCCTTGTGGTTGTTGTGTGGGGTTGTCGCTAGATGTTAATTTTCCTCCTAGGCATGTGTGTGTATGTGTGTATCAGCCTTAGGGTTACCCTGTCTGCTGCCTGACTGCAGTTTATGTCACAACCAGTACTATTCATCCATACATATTCATTAATTTACATGGTGGGCTTGGATCCTTAGCAGTCTTAATTTATCAGAAATTGAACTGTATTAATTAGAGGCCTCAACCTTTTAAATTCAATTATGTATTTTTAACTATTAACTCATATTATTTGTTCTTGTCAGGGCTGTGGTGGGACCAGCTCCACTCAGGCAGAGATGCTAAAAAGCAACTTCATTCCCTATATACTGATTATGAGAATGGTTTATCCTTTAATCACTTCTGTATTTTTGTCTCAGGTCAGTGATGTACAGTCAGGCTTTACAGGAAGTGATGTTTAGTTTAATGCCAGATTGTCCTAATGCAAATGCCATACTAAAATTAAAAATTAAATTACATTTAATTGGGGGGCAAAGATATATATTATATGTATAATGTTTGGATTAAAGGTATCTGCACACATCCTGAGTATACCTGAGTCTACTCCAAAGCCTATAACGATCTGTAGTCCAAAGCCAAATGTATAGAATGTGCATTTAAATGATTGCGCTAATGCTGGCACAGCATGAGTGAAGCAATCACAGAGGGCTGAAAAAGTATATTTAAATTTTCCTCACTTAATCATCACTGAAGAAAGCTCTGGGGTTGAACCTGAAGGCACACTAAGTAATTGCTCTTACATACACTGAGAAGCAAGTCTAAGCTTAAATATGGTTATATCTTTAGGTAGGTAGGTAGGTAGGTAGGTAGGTAGGTAGGTAGGTAGGCAGGCAGGCAGGCAGGCAGACAGACAGACAGACAGACAGACAGACAGACAGACAGACAGACAGACAGACAGACAGATAGATACTTTATTAATCCCGAAGGAAATTAAGGCCTCAGTAGCAAGTTACATTTATCAAAAAGTCAAAAGTCATAGTACACACGACAGAGATTCACATTATACAAACAAACAAGCAAGTATCTGTATAACAACAACAACGGGACCTGGGGGTACATATGGAGATGTTTTTGGTTATCTTCAAATATAATCATATTTTTCTTTTCTTTTCTTTTCTTTTGCCAGTTTAATTTTTTTTATTGCAAATGTTAAATTTAGGTGTCAGATTAGTTAATATATCTTTAGAGCCAAGAGATAAAAATGTTGAAGTAATAATCATGAACAGTCCTGGTTATGAGTCTAAAATGAGTTTAGTTATGACTGGTTGCCTACATAAAGCTGTTATAATTTTAATTGAATTACTTTTGATTATTTGACTTTTAGATGTTGACAACCAGTTTTATTTATTTAGTAATTTATTTATTGTTACTGTAATCATTATCATCATTATTGTTGGTCTAATTTTAAAAAGAAATGTTTAAATAAATAGACACTGGTGGTGCAGTGGTGTACTAGCCCACCACCACTAAGATTCCAACCCAGATTTCAGCAATGGTGGGCAAGCGTAAGACTACTGAGCCAACCAGCTGGTGCTATCATTCGACCAGACATCTACACAGACATGATTGGCTACGTCTAAGAAGGGGTGGCTGAAGCCATACAAAGGATTGGTGTCCTGTCCAGGGTTTTCCTGCTTGTGGCCAGTGTTTCCCAATGGAAAATAAAGCGGTTGATTAAAATTAAATGAAATGTGTGAATAAATGCTTGTAATGTATTTGTAATAATGTGTAATCATTGGAATGAGCACTCCATGCCAGCTATCCACACTAATCTCAAGCCTGTCTTGCAAATGTTGGGTTTGTTGAGTTGTTTAAAAGTATAATTTAAGGTCTGTACACAGTAAAATGATCATGAGTGTAGCTGCCCATGAAAGCTGGCCAGAACAGTGGCAGTAGTTTAAAATATATATTTTATGATACTCAGTGGATGTGTTATGAGTAGATCATCCCTTTTCATTAGACATAGCCACTGTATACCTTTACCTAGTAGTATCATAGCTGTACAGTTAAAGTCAAACATTTACTTACTTCTCTAATGAACATGTTCACTTGCATATAATGTACATCTGGTTTGTCACCTGTGTTCCATGGCAAACCCGTTCATTGCCAATGTTGGGGAAAAACACTGACCCTAACCTAATGCTAAAAGGTCCCATGTACTCTGTTGTACCGACAATTGATTTTGTACAATTTGTACAGATGATCATGGGACATGAAGTTTCTTAGAAATAGCTGGAAGACATTTCTGGAAAAAATATTGAAGTCTGAACTGAGCTGCCTATAATTTACTGTTGCAATCTTTACGTTTGTTAGTTTTTTACACAACTGAATGTTATACATAATGTATGAATGCACTTGAACATTAACATGCAGGGTTGAGTTGTAAGCCCAATTTACCCATTTTAAGGGCTCTGTGTAGACCATTTGATTTTTTTTCTTCAAACTAACCTCAGCAAACCATTTTTAGTGAGATCTCATTGTGGAACAGGTCTGCCGCAAACTTTTGCCAAGCTAGAAGTAAGTTTGTAGATAGCAATTGTATGCTGTAGCGGTTAGTTTGCTTCGCTGTAACTAAATGCCAAACTGTTTAACTCTAGACCTTTAATCCTCCTTCTCCAAACACACAATTGGCACTATGCATTTAAGCAGGTAGCTTTTCCCTGAATTTTAGCAGATAGCTAGTTTGTTATTTTTAAGAAGAGATTTCCACTGCTTCACAATCCAGTGCTGCAGTGTGTATGCTATTTGATCTGATGCTTGGCATTGTACAGCTACTCTTCCATAGAAATCCAATCCATCAAGATCATTGACTTGTTCCCAATATCAGTTCTTGTGCTGACATTGTGTTCCAGCTGAGAACAGATGATCAGAACTTTATCTGTGCTTCAGCACTTAGTCGTTGATTCTATAAGCTTGTGTGGCCTGTGTGGCAGAGCTGTTGTTACTCCTAGATGTTTTCACTTCACAATAACATCACTTACATTTGACTATACTGTTTGTCTGTGAAGACTGTGAGCTTGATTTTATGCATTCTTTAAGCAATTGTGTGACTGAAATTCTTAATGCAAACGCCCAACACTGTACAATGGAAATGTTTGACACAATGGGTGTTGGATTTGCAGCAGTGGCAGAGTTCAGAAAGCCTGAGCCATGTTCCCCATATAACAGTCTTACCTCAGTCCAGGGCTAGTCAGACAGTGTGACCCATAGATTATTTATCACCCATCTCTCTATTTCTCTGGCTTGCTCTGTCTTCTTGTCATTTCTGTCCTGCTTTTTTTTTTTTTAAGTGAACATCTTTGTATTGCTCAATTTATTATAGAAATGCATTAAATTGATGACCTATTCTAAGAGCAGATTCATCATTAAAACTAAAAAAAGAAATGCGTATTAATGTATGTAATGTATTGTGTGCGTGTGTGTGTATGTGCGTGTGTGTGTAATCTCACTAGATCTTTCTGTCAATATTATATGTCGAGCTGTTGAGCTTACAGGCTGCTGCTTTAGGATGATGGTTACTGACCTGGATCATCTGCTGCGTGTCATGTTTGTGATGTGTGTTTGTGTGATGAGTAATGGAAAGAGAGTAAGGAAAGTTACATCTATGCCATATTCTTTACACATATAAGTAGGGATGTAACGATGCACCACAAGACAGTTAAAAATCGATTCATATGTGTAACGATGTAAATCGGTTTACATGTATAATGAATCGATATTCACTTTAAATAGCAGAGGGCACTATTCACCTCACCTGGTTGACGTCACTACAGGGTTGCCAGGTTCGGAAATTTCAGCTAAATTTATTTATGTGAGGATACTTTATTTATTTGTATTATTCATTTATTTATTTAATGTGGAATTTATTTCATTTCAGTTTTTTTTACACAAAAAGGGAAATGTGCAGCATTGGTTTGCATAGTTTGTACTTACCTCAAAAATAAAAGGGCATTTATTATTTCAATAAATAATAGATAAGCACAAATACAGTATTTTATTTAATTTTTTAAGAGAATTAGTAAAAGGAAACTTTGTCATAATTTGTCTTCAATTTAATTTTGTTTAAAAAAATCGAGAAAAAAATTGTATCGTGAACCCAGTATCGTGAATTGCATCGTGGGTAGAGTGTATCATTACATCCCTACATATAAGATATAATCTGTGCATTTGTGATTTTTTTGACATGGACCAAGATTTCTCAGAATTTCCTGTCTCTGGATCTTTTCATACCATTATGAATAGAAGATGGTTCTAGAGTAAATGTTCTTTTTGACAATTGCCTCATGCAGTTTTGCACAAAGCTACAAACTGTCATTGCTTATAAAGGCAGAGACTTGTGGATCCTCCTTTTATACCCAATTATGATTTCCTCATCTGTTATCAATTCATCTGCTTATTGTGGAATGTTTCAAAATGGTGTACCATACATATTCTACATTATATATATATAATATATATATACAGTGTATCACGAAAGTGAGTACACCCCTCACATTTCTGCAAATATTTCATTATATCTTTTCATGGGACAACACTATAGACATGAAACTTGGATATAACTTAGAGTAGTCAGTGTACAGCTTGTATAGCAGTGTAGATTTACTGTCTTCTGAAAATAACTCAACACACAGCCATTAATGTCTAAATAGCTGCAACATAAGTGAGTACACCCCACAGTGAACATGTCCAAATTGTGCCCAAATGTGTCGTTGTCCCTCCCTGGTGTCATGTGTCAAGGTCCCAGGTGTAAATGGGGAGCAGGGCTGTTAAATTTGGTGTTTTGGGTACAATTCTCTCATACTGGCCACTGGATATTCAACATGGCACCTCATGGCAAAGAACTCTCTGAGGATGTGAGAAATATAATTGTTGCTCTCCACAAAGATGGCCTGGGCTATAAGAAGATTGCTAACACCCTGAAACTGAGCTACAGCATGGTGGCCAAGGTCATACAGCGGTTTTCCAGGACAGGTTCCACTCGGAACAGGCTTCGCCAGGGTCGACCAAAGAAGTTGAGTCCACGTGTGAGGCGTCATATCCAGAGGTTGGCTTTAAAAAATAGACACATGAGTGCTGCCAGCATTGCTGCAGAGGTTGAAGACGTGGGAGGTCAGCCTGTCAGTGCTCAGACCATACGCCGCACACTGCATCAACTCGGTCTGCATGGTCGTCATTTCAGAAGGAAGCTGACGCACAAGAAAGCCAGCAAACAGTTTGCTGAAGACAAGCAGTCCAAGAACATGGATTACTGGAATGCCCTGTGGTCTGACGAGACCAAGATAAACTTGTTTGGCTCAGATGGTGTCCAGCATGTGTGGCGGCGCCCTGGTGAGAAGTACCAAGACAACTGTATCTTGCCTACAGTCAAGCATGGTGGTGGTAGCATCATGGTCTTGGGCTGCATGAGTGTTGCTGGCACTGGGGAGCTGCGGTTCATTGAGGGAAACATGAATTCCAACATGTACTGTGACATTCTGAAACAGAGCATGATCCCCTCCCTTCGAAAACTGGGCCTCATGGCAGTTTTCCAACAGGATAACGACCCCAAACACAACCTCCAAGATGACAACTGCCTTGCTGAGGAAGCTGAAGGTAAAGGTGATGGACTAAACCCAATTGAGCACCTGTGGCGCATCCTCAAGTGGAAGGTGGAGGAGTTTAAGGTGTCTAACATCCACCAGCTCCGTGATGTCATCACGGAGGAGTGGAAGAGGATTCCAGTAGCAACCTGTGCAGCTCTGGTGAATTCCATGCCCAGGAGGGTTAAGGCAGTGATAATAATGGTGGTCACACAAAATATTGACACTTTAGGCACAATTTGGACATGTTCACTGTGGGGTGTACTCACTTATGTTGCCAGCTATTTAGACATTAATGGCTGTGTGTTGAGTTATTTTCAGAAGACAGTAAATCTACACTGCTATACAAGTTGTACACTGACTACTCTTAGTTATATCCAAGTTTCATGTCTATAGTGTTGTCCAATGAAAAGATATAATGAAATATTTGCAGAAATGTGAGGGGTGTACTCACTTTCGTGATACACTGTATATATATAATTGTATATTAATTGTAAGGAACTTGTTAGAAAAGGTTTAAGGTTGTATCAAGGTGGAGTTAAAATTAATGACACAAAATAATGAATGCATGAATGGCAGCAATTTTTTAACTACTTTGTATTTTCCACTCTTCCAGATGAGGGACAGACGGTATGCCAGAGTCCTGTAGAGATGCGGGGTCGACGCCTGGCTGAGATGGGCATGCAACTGCGCACCGAGTGCCACCAGGGCCTGGGCTACTGGGACTACTTGTTCTTCATTGCCATTGGCTTTGTCATCTTCTCAGCGGGCACAGTTTCAGCCTGGGTCATGGGTGTATTCATGGTGCTCTATGAGCGCTACAGCAGGAGGAAAAGTGAGGATGTGGACAGTGAGGACGATGAGAAAAATGCCATCCGAAGCTGTGTGAGTAACCACGGCAATGGGGACCTGACCAAACCCAGCATGCAGGTGTAATGTCAGACTGGAAAAGGACAAGAGTAAAAACTATAACACTTGATAATGCATAACTGGACAAGTATGGATTAACCAGTTTGGATAGTGCAGGAAACAAGAATAGCAGCATCTGCACAAAAAATATGCTGGGAGTTTTAAGTTTTAAATGATAGATCATAGATCTCTCAGTGTTGTACTCTTCTGGAGAGGTGAAAAGAAGAATAGGCAATGGGGACATTAAGGACAAAAAGCATGTCATCCATAGAACATGCTGGATTCTTCCACTTCCAAGTAGTAATAAGGAGTCTGCAACTCCATTATAACTGGTTAGAAACCTGGACACAGTGTGCATTTGTGTGTGAGGAAGCTAATATTAATACAGAGCATTAAGGCACTTTAACAGGTCCCAGAGTTAAAAAGGGAACACAGTGCACACAGGTCACTGATCATCGATGTCTGGGCTGAGTGAATCACACAAAAATAATGCTCTTATACATTCTCTTTCTGTTGCACACATGAAGCACATTTTGTTTAGAAGGTAATTAAAAGAGATTAGATGGAGTGAATCAGGGGTCAGACTGACTGTCTCTCTGTCAGGTCATTGTAAACAGAGCGGGAACGAGGCCTGATATGAATGACTCAGACACTGGAAAAAAAAGTAGGCCACAAAATGAAGGGGTGCACTGAAGGATATTTGAAGATCCTGTTGTACCAAGGGTGTGTTGGTTGTTTGATACAGTAGGCCTGTATGCACTGTACCCCAACGCCTTACACACACAAGTACAGCATTAACACCTACATAGGTGACCCTGAGAGCAATAGTGTGTTTATGAGGGCTTGTGTTTGACCGAGTGACTGCACCCGTGTGCTTGTCTGTGTATGCACTAAGGGGTGAAGAAAATAGTTTAATAGTTTTGGCGGGACTGTTGGACGAATGGCTTCCCTCTCCACACTCTGGGATGCAGAAATAATGATGCATAATGCTGCATTGAACCAAACTCTGAGCTCAGGAAAAAAACGACCTCTGACTTGAAAATGTGCAATGAAATACTCACTGATGTCTGAAGACTAAGATCAATTTAATCCAAGTCTAGATTTATAAACTCTTGATATAACTGTCAAAAGTAATATTATACATAGTTAAAAAAT
Organism: Trichomycterus rosablanca; assembly: GCF_030014385.1. Lineage (NCBI taxonomy): Eukaryota > Metazoa > Chordata > Actinopteri > Siluriformes > Trichomycteridae > Trichomycterus > Trichomycterus rosablanca. Next base: position 24,356,470 of record NC_085996.1, read on the forward strand.
GTTTAAGCAACATAAATGAACAGCTAAATCCCCACCTGCAGAGGGACATTTACTGTATTCTGTATGCATTTTAGTTAAAATACAATACAAATGTAAACTACAAAAGGAACATTGTAGTAAACTAAAAATCCTACATGAAACCTAAATTAAAATGATATTATATTATAAAATATAAAATAAAAATTGAATTAAATTTTTGTTTGTTTTTCATTGCAATAAAAGTGTGAGTTGAAATGTTTAAAATTAATTTTTGCTCCCAGTTATTAATTTCACTAATTTTCACTAGTCTTCCAATTGCTCAACAGCTACCAAACAGTCAAGTGAAGGCCGACACAGGTTGAACTACAAGGGAAGTGGAAAAAACATGTCTTAATAAGTCCAGTCAATGCTTTCTTCATGTCCAATGTCCAATTATGCTTTTTTCATCTTGTATAATGTTATGAAAATACTTTATTTTGGGATATTTAATGCTTTAGACCAGGGGTTTTCATACTTGAGTACCTGTCCAGGGGGGCTGACATTATGAGATTTTTTCACTTCTAAAACTAAAGATATTAATTTTTCACCCACAGGAGGCATATTTGATTAGTCTCGCTGACCATTGCACACATGCATGCCTAATGTTATCCAGCTCAGTCTGAAAAAAGGACCGTTGGCTAGCAAAACTTAAAAATAAAATTAAAAAAACAGTGAAGATAAATCGGTGACAAAAACAATGACTGTGACCCTCATCTTCTAGACCCTCATCAGTGGTCACAGGACGCTGCTCACTGGGTGCTGTTGGCGGGATATTTTTGGTTGGTGGACTATTCTCAGTCCAGCAGTGACAGTGAGGTGTTTAAAAACTCCAGGAGCGCTGCTGTGTCTTATCCACTCATACCAGCACAGGGCGGCACGGTGGCTGAGTGGGTAGCACTGTCGCCTCACAGCAAGAAGGTCTACCTGTCCTGTCATGAATGTAACCAAAGTGTAAAACATGATGTTAAAATGCTAATAAACAAACAAACAAACATACCAGCACAACACACACTATCACACCACCACCATGTCATTGTCACTGCAGTGCTGTGAATGACCCACCATCCAAATAATACCTGCTCTGTAGTGGTCCTGGGAGAGTCCTGACCATTGAAGAACAGCATGAAAGGGGGCTAACAAAGCATGCAGAGAAACAGATGGACTACAGTCAGTATTTGTAGAACTACAAAGTGCTTTTATATGGTAAGTAGAGCTGATAAAATGGACAGGGAGTGTAGAAACAAGGAGGTGGTTTTAATGTTATGGCTGATCAATGTATATGGTATACATGAATGTACACTTTCTGTGCTTGTGTAAGTTTTACAATACAATAGATGATTATATCTTCCATTCTTCAGCTTAGAACTTTAATCACTTTAACCACTGGACTACAATTGCTTTTCAGATATTAGTATGCTGACTTCAGTTAGAATCATTGGAATGCATTAAAACCGACTTAGTAATACCCTAGTTCTAAGCACAAAGGAATGTAAAAATAAAGCTTCCAACCAGCCATATTCATTTACCATTTTGACTATCTATTCCTAATTTAATCATCTCTTAGTACAAACATTTACAAATCACCATCATGAAGATCTGTTTGTTTGTAAGCTGGTAAATGATTTGTAATGGTTTAAAGAGTTAAGTACTATGTAGCTCCCCGTTTTTCACCCCTGCATTCAACTATTACCTACAATATAACGTCACTTCCCTGCCAACTCCAAGCTTGGGGTCAGAAAAAGAGAGTGCATGTGCTTGTATTGTCTGTGGTTACCTCAAGACTATTTAACACACCCACAGATCTGTTATCTCCTTTGTCTCTGATTCAGACCTGCCAGCTGTTTATGCATTGTATTTAATTTGTTTTCTTTATTCCTCTCTGTATAGCTGAAAGCAGGAGTTTCAGATTTCAGATCACACAGGGGCGTAGTGAAGGACAGATACTAATAACAGGACAGTAACCATGTGGTGTTTTTGTAGCTTTATTGCTTGTTTTCACAAAGTTTATTTATAATTAGTGCATTTCAATGTAATGTCAAGTGCTAACCCTCTAAATTATAGTTGAAATTAGTTCACTTTAACATTAGCTTAAGTCAGCTGTTAACATCATGTGACCATGTCTAATGTAGTTAGGCTTGCTAACATTTAGCAAAAATTTGGCAAGTCTCCTCTACAAACAACAGCTACTAACTTGAAAGGATGAGCCATTTCCTCCAGTGTTGCTATATAGCCTTATACATAGCCTTAGAATGCCTGAAATTGGGTAGAGTAAAAATAGTTGTCTATAGAGCAGAGATGAGTCCCAATCTATCCCATCCAAAAAGCAAGGCAATCTATGTTCTCTAGGATTCCTGGCAACTAATAATCTGCTTTTAAATTTATAATCTCATTTTGCTGTTGCTAGGATCTTTGCCTACAGGCTATAGTGTAATATATTATATGTTAGGTAATGATGCTTTAAAGTTAAAATATTAGGGCCGACATATTGGTAACTTGATAACTGTCTGCATGTGCAAAAAAGACAATGAACCAAGTGCTAGGACACAGGTGTCCATACTTAAAAAAATTATTCTAGACTGCATCTGATTATGTGTCATGATTTTAAATGATTTGGATACTTTTGACTACTGACTGTATTGTCCACTGTAATTGTCCATGTTATTTTTAATGTGTAGTTGTTAAGCAGATAGCAGAGATGTTCACAAGTCACTAAATACGAGTCCGAGTCAAGTCACAAGTCTTTAGAATAGAGTCTGAGTCAAGTCACGAGTCAATATAATATACACAAAACATATACTGGAAATGTAGCGTAGAAATAAACAAATAATACGTAAAATTAGCAACTGTATTTTGTCGTTTTACTTAGTGTCTTTTCTTTCCTAGTCATTGTGCAAATTAATGTAATTTCCATAACAAGAAGGTACCAGTTAAATGCTTAAACTGATACGTTTTGTTTTCATTGCTAAACAAAAGCGCACGATAAATCACGGCACAGCAGCCAAAATCCAAAACACAGCAAAAAAAATCATAACCACTGCTTACCTTAGCTTATGGTCTTCCAGATGCTATTACATTTATAACCGTGTGTTGTCCCATTAGGAATAGAATCCCTTATTTTGTAAATGTGCTTATACTTAAAAACCTCCAAGCTTTTCCTGGTTGTGAAGTAAAACACGAACACGTTAGAAAGCCAATCAAGCGTTTCATTGACATTTATCTGTGTGACGCAAACTGAATAAATGCAAATAACAGCATTTCTTACTAAAAATTTAAATCAGAAGGTCTGACTGGTTCAGAAAGCGGTCTTTCAACCATTAGCGCCAATTCTGTAGGAGCGTTCCATTCACCCCAGTTGTTCTTGTGAAGTGCACTATGAATTCCACCATTTTAAGTGAGATTCCAATCCAAAGGTAACGAAGATGTTCAAATGAAGTGAACTTCGAACTGTGTAGGGAGTAAGTAAGTAAGTAAGTAATTTATTTATAAAGCACATTTACAACCAAAGTGCTGTACATGTTGAAACATAAAACACACATATATAGTAGGGAGCGATGCTTCATCACTACGCTGGAAGCTGGCTGTACATTTACCCATTGCGTGCGTTGCAGGTTAAGACGGCCGGAGCGTTATTAGAGAGCAAAATATTTATAATAATAATAATTATATTTATATAATTGTCACACGTAACTAATGTTGACGCTAGGGACTCTTGTTGCTTACGAGTCATTTTTACGAGTCATATTTATGAGTCATGAGTCGAGTCCGAGTCATTTGAAACAAGTTCGAGTCGAGTGTGAAGTCTGTGTGTGTGATTTACGTGCAACAAACAACACAACTAAAGCTACAGTGTATCACAAAAGTGAGTACACCCCTCACATTTCTGCAAATATTTCATTATATCTTTTCATGGGACAACACTATAGACATGAAACTTGGATATAACTTAGAGTAGTCAGTGTACAGCTTGTATAGCAGTGTAGATTTACTGTCTTCTGAAAATAACTCAACACACAGCCATTAATGTCTAAATAGCTGGCAACATAAGTGAGTACACCCCACAGTGAACATGTCCAAATTGTGCCCAAATGTGTCGTTGTCCCTCCCTGGTGTCATGTGTCAAGGTCCCAGGTGTAAATGGGGAGCAGGGCTGTTAAATTTGGTGTTTTGGGTACAATTCTCTCATACTGGCCACTGGATATTCAACATGGCACGTCATGGCAAAGAACTCTCTGAGGATGTGAGAAATAGAATTGTTGCTCTCCACAAAGATGGCCTGGGCTATAAGAAGATTGCTAACACCCTGAAACTGAGCTACAGCATGGTGGCCAAGGTCATACAGCGGTTTTCCAGGACAGGTTCCACTCGGAACAGGCTTCGCCAGGGTCGACCAAAGAAGTTGAGTCCACGTGTTCGGCGTCATATCCAGAGGTTGGCTTTAAAAAAGAGACACATGAGTGCTGCCAGCATTGCTGCAGAGGTTGAAGACGTGGGAGGTCAGCCTGTCAGTGCTCAGACCATACGCCGCACACTGCATCAACTCGGTCTGCATGGTCGTCATCCCAGAAGGAAGCTGACGCACAAGAAAGCCAGCAAACAGTTTGCTGAAGACAAGCAGTCCAAGAACATGGATTACTGGAATGCCCTGTGGTCTGACGAGACCAAGATAAACTTGTTTGGCTCAGATGGTGTCCAGCATGTGTGGCGGCGCCCTGGTGAGAAGTACCAAGACAACTGTATCTTGCCTACAGTCAAGCATGGTGGTGGTAGCATCATGGTCTTGGGCTGCATGAGTGTTGCTGGCACTGGGGAGCTGCAGTTCATTGAGGGAAACATGAATTCCAACATGTACTGTGACATTCTGAAACAGAGCATGATCCCCTCCCTTCGAAAACTGGGCCTCATGGCAGTTTTCCAACAGGATAACGACCCCAAACACAACCTCCAAGATGACAACTGCCTTGCTGAGGAAGCTGAAGGTAAAGGTGATGGACTAAACCCAATTGAGCACCTGTGGCGCATCCTCAAGTGGAAGGTGGAGGAGTTCAAGGTGTCTAACATCCACCAGCTCCGTGATGTCATCATGGAGGAGTGGAAGAGGATTCCAGTAGCAACCTGTGCAGCTCTGGTGAATTCCATGCCCAGGAGGGTTAAGGCAGTGCTGGATAATAATGGTGGTCACACAAAATATTGACACTTTGGGCACAATTTGGACATGTTCACTGTGGGGTGTACTCACTTATGTTGCCAGCCATTTAGACATTAATGGCTGTGTGTTGAGTTATTTTCAGAAGACAGTAAATCTACACTGCTATACAAGTGGTACACTGACTACTCTAAGTTATATCCAAGTTTTAGTTCTATAGTGTTGTCCCATGAAAAGATATAATAAAATATTTGCAGAAATGTGAGGGGTGTACTCACTTTTGTGATACACTGTATCTAAGCTTACGTAAACATTTGTTTTTGCACTATAGCCAAAATCTTGGCATCCACAGAAGGCTAAAAACCATCTCTCATTAAAATGCAGCAGTGGTGGCCTGGATCAAAAGATTCTCATTTTCAGAAAACATGCACAGGATAAAAAATACAGAGGTCTAATTCCAGTCTACAGAGACCTCCAGTCAATCTGTATTTGTTGGTGTAACACTTTCAAAACATCTAATCCAGATCATTAATATTCTGCAGACTTTATTACCTGGCTTAAGTCTGCTATAGGAACAGAATAAAAAATGATCTGACATGGAGACCTGGAGGATTGGAATGAGTAGCACTGTAGATTAGCGGACTGGCATTATCTTACTGAGGCCAAATATGTTGGTGTAGGATTTTGAAGATTAACTGAATCGATTTATTGTCTGCCAAGCTTTGCCCTTTACTCGCTGTCCCACATTGCACGCAGTCCTTCTGCATTCATTGCCCACACTGAGGATTTCCTAACTCTGACCAACAGTCTGGTCTTACTGAATTCTTTCTCTTTCCTTTCATTTCTTCTGTTACTTTCTCTATGTTGATTACTGTTCAGCTCTCACCACGTTCTCCCTTGATTTTGTCAATGAAGTCCTGTGCTTCTGTCAGAGTGTTGAAAATGCAGGTTTCTTCTTTATACGTTACCAAGAGCCTTGATGGTTGGATCACTGCATGTCAAATACCCAGGCTTCACAGCTGCTGGCAAACTGAGTCATCCTCTTTTTGCTATTTGTGTATTCCCGCAGTCAGATCCAAGTAAAATCTCACTGGCCGATTCTTGTACAAATGCCTTTCTTAGACTGAGCAGTGCTGATGACTTTCAGTTTATCCCTGTGATTGAGGAACTTCATTATTAATGATTTTGCTGGAGCGTTAGCATCAACCTCTAGTATCTCTGGTATCCATTTTTCCAGAAAAAGATTATGGTTCTGATTCTGGCAAGTTTACCAACCTCAGACTCCTTTCCGTCTCTCTACAGTGGTTGCATTGATCCCATCAAATTTGAAGGAAAACCTGGTTTTCATGGCGTTTATTGGCCATTGTGCATCCATTTGTGTCCAATTGTGCATCATTAGGAGCATTTGTGGTCCCAGCTGTTGTTGCTAGCTTTCAGAGATGCACTGGTACCAAAGTTAGTCAGCCTTGATTGCTTCACTATTTTTCCCTCTTCCATCACAATATCCAAACAAATAACTGTTTTATTTTTTGCAGAACCAAGTGTTTTCAGTAGTATTTACCAGAATTTGCAGCGGACCAGTGCTTAATATGTTTTAAATGGTGCCCGCCATAACTGGAACTCACTTCTTTCGGAAGTCTTCTCACTTCTCATATTTTTTGTTATTACATTATCCTTATTAGTCTTCTTACATAATTTTCTCACATTTGTTCTTTTGTCTTGTTTTTTTCTTAGGTTTCTTATATTACTTGTGCTAATTGAACTTTATTTTTATGTAATGTCTAATTTCACTTTGTCCCATTTTTATTTAATCTTTTCATGTTTTATTTTGTTACCTTACTGCATTTTTACTTTTTACCTATTTTTCCCATGATCTTCTCTGATCTCCTATTTTTTTACATTGTCTTGTAATCTTTTATGTTTCTTCTTGACTTCTAATTTTTTTCATAATTTTTTGTCTTCTCTTATTTTATATCTTCTTTATTTTTTTTTTCTTTCTCTTATTTTTTCTTATTCTGTCTTTTTGACTTTTCATGATATGGTTTTCTTGTAATCTCTGTTATCTCTTCCTCTCTTGTGTTTTTTATATAGTGTTTTTTTTTTTTTATATTTTTGTTTCCCTTCCTTTTTTTTGTTTGTTTTTTTATTTTGTTTTCTTAAATTTTATAACTTCTAATTTCTTTTTCTATTTATTTACTGTATGCATTTTCTCCCTTTTTCTCCCGATTTAGCATAGCCAATTAGTCTTCTGCTGCTGGGGATCCCAATTTTGTTCGAGGATTGTATATTTGCCTGCTCCAAGTTTCTTCCGACGTTGCCAGTCCTCAACCGCTTCTTTTTCGCCTGTGCTTTGGTGGATTTGCACATAAGGCTCATCCACTTCTGCAAAGGCGTATCGGTTTGCTAACCAGGGTTCTTGCACAGCATTTAAAGATCCCATCCACTAAGTCTGGCCTTTTGCCACCCAGCAGACTCAGTGGCCAATTTTGTCTGCTGTAGGCACTGCCAATTGTGCCTGCTAGATGGCGCCCAGCCGACCAGTAGCAGAGCCGAAATTCAAACCGAAATGTTCAGAATATCCCACTGCGCCACTTGGGAGCCTTAATGGTTTTTGTCCTTATTTGTAGTCTTTTCCCTCTTCTTTTTCTTTATTCTGTCATCTCATTGGTGCCCCACCTTTTCCCTTCAAAGTACTACGTGAACTATTAACTTAGTATTTGCAGTAACTAAACACTGGAGGTGGTAATAAATGAGTAAGGTAAAAGTAAAATAGGATTTCGCTGGGTTTGCAGTTGTATCTGTCCTGTTCCTCTTCTCATATTCGTTCTCATTGCCCTACACTTGTGCTTAATTCTCTAAAATCAGATAAGGGAATGTTTGTCTCTGAAGCAGCTTTAATTAAGTTTTGAGGAGGAGTAGGGCAAAATTAGAAGAGATACTACATTTTTCTCAGGAAATTAGCTCTGAGTCGGCCAGCAGCCAAAACTTGTGACTTTGCTTAAATATTGTATGGTTTAAATTAATGCTGTAGCCATGAACTAAATATTGGGGGTGACCAAATATATTATCTGGACCCTAATATTACCTTGCCTTTTGAGCATATCTGAATATTGGGAGGATGTGTCCCCTATTTACACCGATCAAGCACAACACTATGACCACCTTCCTAACTGACTGGTCTGCAGCTATACAGCCCCATATGCAACAAACTGAGATGCACTGTGTATTATGACACCTTTCTATCAGAACCAGCATTAACTTCTTCTGCAATTTGAGCTACAGTAGCTCGTCTGTTGGATCGGACCCCACGGGCCAGCCTTCGCTCCCCACGTGCATCAATGAGCCTTGGCTGCCCATGACCCTGTTGCCGGTTTACCACTGTTCCTTCCCTGGACCACTTTTGATAGATACTGACCACTGCAGACCGGGAACACCCCACAAGAGCTGCAGTTTTGGAGATGCTCTGACCTAGTCGTCTAGCCATCACAATTTTGCCCTTGTCAGACTCGCTCAAATCCTTATGCTTGTCCATTTTTCCTGCTTCTAACACATCAGCTTTGAGGATAAAATGTTCACTTGCTGCCTAATAAATCCCACCCACTAACAGGTGTTGTGATGAAGATTTAATCAGTGTTATTCACTTCACCTGTCAGAGATGTTATGCCTAGTCGGTATATATATATATATATATATATATATATATATATATATATATATATATATATATATATATATATATATATATATATATTATTTATTTATTTTTAAAGTTTAAAGAACAGCTATTAAGGTTAAAAATGACATGTCTTAGGGTCCTATTAATCCAAGAACAGTCTGCTGATAATAAAGCCAATGATCCAGTACTGTTACAATGTGGATTTTGCACATCTTTAAGGTCTCTTGAAATAACTCATGACTCTCCTGGGGTTTCAATATGTTCTTTCCACCTGAGTAGAGACAATTAACTATCTGAACAGAAAGCATATTTGGGACTGTCCCGGGAGTCTGATCTGTCTTTATATGAAGGGTCTTTGCAATGTTTGGTGAAATTAGATACCTGTGGTGACACAGACACAAGCTTATGCAAATGCATGAATGCTTGTGCAAGAAAGGCTTATTACTCTGATAGCCTGCAGTTGCTGAAGAAGGATGGGGAAGAAGCATACAGGCCGGAAAAAAACTGACATTTTCATAAACTCAGGTGAACAAACATACCCGCTTCTTGTCACCTCTGACACAGGTTTATTATTATCTGGTTTCTCTTCTTTAGAACTTCTCTCTTTTTCTCTCATTTTGTCACTCCTCGCTCAGATTGCAGCAGTAGGAGGGAAACTGGGGGAAGACCTTTGAATATTAGAGATTTTGTCATGCCAAAGCTACAGATGCAGTATCCTGCTCAGTAAAAACAACCCAGGGCTGCTTCTCAGCTGCAGAAATATTTTGCTTTGGTTTATTCCTACAATTAAGTATAAAGCACCCAGGTTGTCTGTGCATCTTATGCCTGGTAGCCATTGTGAGAGCCATAACATGGTTCATGTTTGGTTCAAACATATTTACCTGTGGTGTGGTCCATTTAAATGAAATGCTTCTGTGCTTTAACAGAGACAAGACACAATGTTTCGGCAAGATATATTTCGGCACTATATGGCCAAAAGTATTTGGACACCTGATCATAGGACTGCTGGATATTCCACTCCAAAACATTTATTTGGAATTGACATCCTTCCATAAAAGCCTCCAATAGTATTGTAAGCCTCTCCACAACATTTTATAGTGTGTTTGTGAAGCTTTTCTAAGGTTGACCACTGATGTGGTTTAAAATCATGGTTCCAGTTCATCTCAAAAGTTTTCAGATCAGGGCTCTGTGAAGGCTTTATGGACCTACACAGAGGTACAGTCATGCTAGAAAAATAAGGAGTTCAGATCTGGCTTGTGATATGGCACTTGCCATACAAATACTGGAAGACATCTGGTGACTTTCCCAAAATGCATTATGCATCCCAGCTCTCGAAAGCAGCTGTTTGATCATCTGAAGCTGTATGTAACATGATAAGATAAAAGCATAAACCAAGATTCAAAAGTCTACTGGGGCAAAGTTATGATCCAACAGTGGGTTGAACTGGGCTTTTGAATGAGTAAATCATAAAGCATGGTTGAGAGTGAGTTAAAAACTTCAAACTTCAAATGTGTCAGCGGTGCAGTCGACCTGGCTAGGTGCCAGTTGGCTGTGCTTCTGTATGCACTACAGCTCTCTGTTAAAATCCACCACTGACTGGTGTGAAGAAGTGACTGCTGACCTCACATGTGTTAAAATAGGCAACATCCTTGCCTAGAGTGGGAGTGGTACAAGAGACAGAGGAATTGTAATAGGGAATTGGAAATGACTAAATTAGGAAAAGATGCAAAAACCAAACAAACACACACACCATACTTGACTGGTTAAACACTGTTGTTACGCCAAACAGATTTGTGGTGTTTTATAGAACTCAAAACAGTGCTAAGTATCTAAACATATATAGGGACATCCTTAAAAACAGCTGTTTATTGCAGTTTTAGCATCGTATAATACATTTAGGAGCAGCTAATAACCCCCAAAGAATTCGTAAAAGCTTTTTCTGTCTATGTGTATGAGCGTTTTAGCTGTGTGGCTGATGCATGCTCAGTAAAGATTTCATGTACTTCTTAGCCAGCTTGTTATATAAAAGATGACATCCAGAATTACAAAAGGGTCCTGACCTATTTATTACCCACCAGCCTGTAGCACTATGCTTGTCATATACACACTTTCCTACTGCACTAATACACACAGTCTCTCTAAAATTTTACTGTAAAGACATTGCAAATATATGTTTATTATTATTATTATTATTACATGGCACAATGGCACTTTTCAGTTGGGAGACATTTACCCAGCCTCATTTTCTGTTTACCCTTAACACCTTAAAACACACTTATGCTTCCAGCATGTTGAATGGTCAAAAATGTTAAGTCTCTCTGGACAAAAAAAAATCAGTTACCATTCTGGACACACTATTCTATTTTAAATCTATTCTACAAAATGAAAAATATGGGAGACAAAAATGTCTTTATCCTATACATTTTATTAATATTTAGTTGTCACTTGCATTCATTGCCTATTTATTCAGCCAGAAATTTCTTGTCCCACTCTTATAGCCAGTGTCACCCTTAGATGGCAGGCAAGTAGGGCTGTAGTTAAAATGCGTTAATTTACGCATTAAAATTTTAATCGCGATTAATGAAATGAAATGAAATTTTTATCGGGCTATGTTTGTGCCACTTTAAACATACATCACTGTGGTAATTTGCGCTGCTTTAACGTAGCAACATTGTGTTTATACTATATAGGTACGATATATACGATAACGGGTCTTTTTCCAGTTTGCGGTCGTAAGTTAGAAATTACTCTAGCTGCTGCTGCTACATATTGTGAAATGTAGGGTGTTTCGAATTATAATTTTTGTTTTCGAAAAGTGTGAGAAATCATGAGTAGACAAAATTACAGTTATTAATTGACGCTTCAATATCATCTTTGGTCAAAGCACACCTTTGTCTCGTCAGGCGTCTGCGCGCACAAATATGCGTTACAGGCTAAATGAGCTCAGACAACTTTATTTCAGATTAATTTGGATGGAAAGCCCATGAACTATACACATCGTGGGAACATTACAAACAATGGTGTTAAATGGATCGCAACTGTAGACGCTTTAACATAGATAACGATGTGGGTCTACATGACATTATACGTGTTGCATCTAGAAATGGTTCATTGTAGTACCCCGAGTGCCTGTTTTCAGTGGCAGGGTTATGAACAGAAAAAGATCCTCACGTTTGCCAGATAATGTAAAGACTTGTCATTTTAAATAACTGGCTGAAAGATGGCTAGCTGTTAACAACTCTATACAGGCATTGGCTGGCTTTCTAAAGATAATTTAGATTTAATAATTGTATCATAATTGTATTTTTTTTTTATTGCTTAACATGTTCTTGCAATAAAAATGTGCATAACTTCAAATTGTGCTTAGTTATTTTTGCAGTCGATTAATCGCAATTAATTTGGTTCTTTAATCGCGATAAATTACAAATTTTAATCGTGTGACAGCACTACAGGCAAGTAAACATTTTTTAAATCTTTTTACCCTGATATTGTCTCTATTACCAGTTCTAACATTCACTACATAACCAAGAACATATGGACCCCTGACCACCTTTCACTTTCATGTATGTCTGTTGGGATTTGTGTCTAATGGAAATGACTGAAACACCTTAACTCAACAGTTAGGAGGGGTGTCCACTTACATTATGAAATAGTCCAGATTTGGTGTGCTCAGTATTACCATAAAATCTATAACAACAAAACTGTTATGATGTGCTTTGAAAATGGTTGGTCAATCCCCACGCATTAGTATTCTTTCTTGGTGCCTGCTCTTTTGTGGCTGTCAGTTATAGTGCAGTAAAAAAGTAACTGCCTCACTTTCCAGTACCCCCGTTATACACTATATAACCAAAAGTATTGGGACACACTCCTCAAACATTGAATTCAGATGTCTCATTCAGTCCTACTGCCACATGTGTATAAATTGAAGCACTTAGCCATGTAGTCTGTAGTCAGTGTTTATGAAACACAGCAACTTGGCCACAAAGTGGCAACCATATAAAGCCACTTGGAGTGGGGTCACCAAGTTCTGAGGCTCTGTACTGACTCAGTAGCTGCAGAAATCTAAACATTTTTGGCATTAATATCAGCACAAAAACTGTGTGCTGGAAGCTTCATGGCATGGGTTTCCATGGCCAAGCAGCTGCATGCAAGCCTTAACATCAGCAAACACAATGCCAGACGTCAGGTGCAGTGGTGTAAAGAACATAGCCACTGGACTTTGGAGCAGTGAATGTGTTCTATGAAGTGATGAATCACTTTGAGGGCCCAGTAGTAAAGTACGCTAGCCCACTACCACTGAGATCCAGGGTTCAAATCTCAACTGTGCATTCCTGTGTGTCTGCACAGGGATGTCCAGGGCTAATGTCTGGGGGAGACGAAACAATCTAGACCTTGGGAGGTGCACATGTCCTTGTGTGCTCATTGCTGTTTCCAAACCCAAAACTAGAAGGACTGGGCACCCAGTCCCCAGTTCTATATGCGGACCACATCTGCTATGGTGATTCCTGAATATGGGAGCAGCCCAAGCCCGGAGTGGCTAATCGGGAGATTCGGGAGGATTCCCGATGGGCCGGCTCATGTCAATCTCAAGTTTGGGCCGGTTGGGAAAAATAATTTTGACACTTATTTGTCACTTATCTAATCTTCTTCTTGCATTAATTCTCCATTCATCTGACAGCGCAGCCCCTACATCGCAGTAGATTAGATGGATTCTACCATCTGAGGGAATTCTCCCCTCCCAAATGTTTAAGTTGGTTTGGCCCACGAGGCGTCTTTTCTGGAGCGCCGGTAAAAGTAAACAGAATAGCACAAACCATCAGTCAGTGGTGATGGAGGGCAGGAAGACCAGGTTAAAAAAAGCTGCCAAATGAATAGACCTGTATTCCAGAGGACAGACCCCATTTGCAGCCGGTAAAGAGAAATATGGAAATAATTTTGTATTGTCACTGTAAGGCTATTGCGCAACATTTGCAATGTCAACTTATCGTAGTTTATTTTGTAGAACCCAGTACACACCATTAATGACAAATATCCAGTTTCAAGCTGAAAATAATAAACATGTGTAGTGTAGTGTAGTGTAATATATTAAATAACCTAACTCATTAATGGAATGTTTTTGTTCCAACACTACTGTACTGATGATCCCAAGAAGGCCATGACTACTGAAGGGACAGGTAGAGGATAGTCTAACAGAGTTATTTAAACTAAGATAGTTATTTGTAATGTAAAATATAACGTAGAGAATATACATGATATGTGTTAAATTGTTCAGACATTCAGAAAGATGTCAGCACTTTAGCCTAATTTATTTTAACACCTAACAATAGAGCACCTCTCTGTTTGGAAGACAAATGCAATTTTAATTTAAAATAATTTTTATTTCAACTTATTGCTCCTGTACAAATGTAAATACGTCTTTATCCCATTTTTTACCTTTTAAATCTTTAACTGATTTAAATTTGAATTAAACATGTTTAAGTGAAGTGTTTTCTGTTATATACCCAATAAAAGGGCATTGTAAGAGCTAGCTGCTGTTTTATTTATTCAAATTCCTCCTCCATGGAAAAAGTGGGCCGGGTTTGGGCATGAAACTGCCGGGCTGAAAAAGGGGCCCACTCCGGCCCTGGAGCAGCCGAAAGGAAAACAAAAAATAACACTCTAGCTAAGTGGACACCCAGGTGACGCAGCAGTATGCTAGCCCACTACCGCTGAGATTCAAATCTCAGGGATGCTGTCGGCCTAAGGAGGCCTTTAACCTTTAACAAAATGTAGGTTAATTTATGTACAGTAAAAGATGCATGAATGTCTGACCAGCCATCTGGTAAAAAGTATCATTAATAACAGCTTTGTTTTCATTGCAGCCAACAAACCAAGTGCACCTTATGTTTCAGGATTATAATGCTTCAACAGTTCTGAGTCATTTAGAAATGAGACACACTCACACATACACACTCATACTGAGTCACAGTATAAAGTAGCCAATCAATACGTTTCCACATACGTTTCTTTTGTTTTTATTAATTTGTTTGATTTGAAAAAGGTGACAGGAAACCTACACTGACACTTCACAGAAAGTAACCAGAGGTGATGATCATAATCTTTTTGCTTTGCAACACCCAATCTACCAGCATGCCACCATACCATACAATGTAGTTGTACCATAAAATGTGCTGTATAAAGGCTGTATGTATGAAAATATACATGTGAAAAAAAGAGGGTACGGGTACTGGACTGAGCGGCCTGCAGTCCTGACCTGTCCCCAATTTTGAAACAAAAAATGCAACAACGACGACCCCGTACTGTTGCACATCTTAAGACGTGTTTGCAGGGAGAATGGGACAAAATAAAATCTAAAAACACTAAATCGTTTGGTCTCCTCGGTGCCAAAACGTCTTTTTAGTGTGGTGAAAATGAATGGCAACATTACAAAGTGGTAAATGCTTTACTTTCCCAACTTTTTGGGAATGTGTTGCAGACCTGAAATGCAGGAATGGAAGTTTATTAATAAATTAAATGAAGTTGACCAGACAAAACATAAAATATCTCATGAAATAAAAGTCAAAGTAAATGTAAGAAACTCTGTGTTTTTTTTATTATTTGCATTTTCCATACTGTCCCAACTTTTTCTGATTTGGGGTTGTAGTATCCATGTATTCTAATACACTCTGACTCTGCTACAGTAAAAAGAAAAAAGATCTAAAGTGAGAGGATGAAAGAGAGATGTCACAGAGAAATGAAATATGCAGTATAGAGTGAAAGCACAAATGAAAAAAACAGAACACGTTGAAAGAAACCAAGACCAAAAGTCAAGTTTCTTTTTTCAGTTTCCTATCATCCTGACCTTGGTATCATTCGACCTTTTATACACTTCAATCTCACATTTAATGTTGCTATTTTTTCAGCCTGGATGAGATGCATTCTGCTCAATTTGGCTTCTCTCAGTGTGCCAGGCTCTTTTTATAGCAGACTGTGTTCATTAATAGGGAAGTAGCTCTCTAGGGAATGTGAAGCTCATTATAAATCTGCAACTCATCTGGGTCTGCGGGCTTCATTTGGGATTTTTCTGCAGGTCAGCCTCTGTTGACACTTTTTTCCTGATTTGGACCGCTTTGGCAAGAATTCACGACCCCAATCTTGTCTCTTTCCTAACTTAACCACCCCCCAGGACAGAGAGAAGAGGAAAGACATTGCGTCACTGGTGTGCAGTAAGGTTTGTTAATGTGTCTTTAGCTAAGTGGGCATTTTGAGGGCCCAGTAGTAATAGTAGTAAAAGTAGTAAGGGATCCAGGGTTCAAATCTTAGCTGTGCTATCGGCCGTTTGATTGGCTAATACCCGGGGGTAAGAAACAGTCTAGACATTGGGAGGTGCATTTGTCAGTGCACTTTCAATGCCTTTACACACACCACATCTGCTATGGCGATTCCTGAATATGGGAGCAGCCAAAAGAAAAACAAAAAAGAATACTCTACCCAGTGAACACCCAGGTGATGTAGTGAACTAAGTGAACACCCAGGTGATGTAGCAGTAAAGTACGCTAGCTCACTACTGCTGACGTCCTGGTAGGGTGGCCACATTCATAGTCACAAAAAGGAGAACATTACACCCCCAAAAGGAGGACGTCATACCAGGAACAGGGGGACATGATACTGCAACACACAGAATGAAACCATAACCCATATAACAGAGTTTTTGACCAATTTAAGCAAGAATTCTATAACAAATTACTGTTTTACTCACCAAATGTTGTGTCTACTTTTGATATATTTGGCATTTTCACAGCGTTCCTGAGCATGAGAGCTGCCTAATTGACTCAAGTAGAGGTGTATGCAGAACAGAGCGAGCAGGCGAAATTCAACCACCCGATCACGGACTAGCATGCACTATAAGCAGTCAAATGAGGCCGTTAAACCAATGAAATACAAAGCATTTGTTTTGACATGTACCTGAGCCAATGACAGATAATACTGATCAAAAATGTAACCAGTTCACTCCAAAAGGAGGATTTTTAAGTGTCCGTCCTAGCGTTGCATGGGCGGAGGACTGGCAGCTTAAAAACCGGACTGTCCGACCTAAAGCCGGACGGCTGGCCACCCTACGTCCGGGGTTCAAATCTTACGGATGCTGTTGGCCAACTGGGTGACATGATTGTCCAGGGGTGGAAGCGAAACAGCCTAAACATTGGGGGGTGCACTTGTTAGTGCTATCATTGCTGGTCCCAAGCCCAGATGAAAAACTGTGAGGATTGCATCAGGAAGGGTATCTGGCATAAAAAAGTTTTGTATGCAGACTAGATCAGCTATGGCAATTCCTGAATATGGGACTTCAAAAATGCCACATCTATAATATTTCATTTTTTATGTCATATGTGTGGTTAAGTGTGAATTAAGTTGAATGATATTGGATGACAAGTCCTTGCTTATGATCGATCTGTTTCATTCCTTCCCAAAAGTGTTCATTAGGGTTGAGGTTAAGGCTCTGTGCAGTCCAAAGTAGTTCCTTCACACCACACTTGGCAAACCATTTGTTTATTGACCTTGCTTTGTGCACAGAGGCACATTCATGCAGAAAAGGGATCCCATGGGTCATTTTTATGTTCTCCTCATGGCCATTTGTGGGTACTCTGAATAGGCTGGTTTCCTTCCAAGTCCTAAAATATACACAAGGTAAATGTGCTCTAAATCGTCTTATAAACACAATTGATTATAAACTGTATTCCCATTCAATGTGGAATTCTCATTCACGCAGGCCTATCAGCATATAAGACTGTATTGACTGACTGAGTCACATCCAGATGCACTGTGCATCCTGTTCATGTTCTGATGCTTTAAAAAAAAAGAGCCCCAAAGAAAAGCCCAAATGCACTGCAGCTGGGAAGAACTAACTGCAGAATTGGCACAGATTCACACTTAGTTCACTGATAAGCAGCAGAAATCCAAGAAGCTTCATTTAACTTTCTACTTCAAACAGTCTACTCTCCGCATGTGTGTCAGTTTTGCTGTGCATGTGTGTAGCATGACTGGCCTTGGGGGAGAATACATGCAGATGAATGCCACTGAGTTATAAAGTCAAATTTAAATATAATTTTGCACACAAACACACACACACACACCTAAGGCTGTTTGCATGATGACAAAAAACTGAATTCTAACTTAAATTAGTCTTTAGGCATATAAGGATGGCAGATTAGACCCTTAGTGAGAGATTTAAACTGATAGCTTAAATTTAGAACTCATACATGCACTCTATTGCCAAAAGTATTTGGACACCTGACCATGAGCTTGTTTCACAACCTATTCTAAAACAAATGGTATTAAATTAGAGTGCCCTTAATGTGATATTTTCAGTTATAACAACAGTTACACTTTTGAGAAGGTATCTTACAAGACTTGGTTGGGCAAGGTTGGGCACTGATGTTGGCCAGGAAAGCCTTTAATTAATGTTCCAGTTCATTCCAAAGCTGTTCTGTGAGGTATTTGGTTTACAGTGTAAGTTGCTTTGGACACAAGCATCTATTAAATACTGTAATTATGAATGTAAACACACAGTAAATCACAGCTTGATTGATTGATATGAGTCTGATTAGCTGCAGACCAGTCAGAGTCAAAAGCTGGACCGTTTAAGAATGGAAGACGGTATTTTCCCTTACATTGCACATTGTTTAGCTAGGAATGAAATGTGCCAGTGTGGGCAGTATGATGCTCTGGGAAATGTTCTGTTGGGAAAGTTTTGGTCCTGGCATTCCTGTTTGACACGTACCACCTACTTGTTGTGTAGTACACCCTTCATGGCAAGGATAATCCCTAAAGGCAGTGGCCTCTTTCAGCTAGATAATGCACCGTGTCACATTGCAAAACCGTTCAGGAGTGGTTTGAGGAATTCAAGATGTTGACTTGGTATGCAGATCATAC
This sequence comes from Trichomycterus rosablanca, assembly GCF_030014385.1. Taxonomy (NCBI): domain Eukaryota; kingdom Metazoa; phylum Chordata; class Actinopteri; order Siluriformes; family Trichomycteridae; genus Trichomycterus; species Trichomycterus rosablanca. The sequence continues at coordinate 24,375,216 of NC_085996.1, forward strand.
ATTTGTTTATATTTACAAAATATAAACAAAGCACATAGTGGATAGACTTAACATGCTTTAATTTTAGCCTGTAAACTTATGTCTTACTTCATTAATGAATGCTTCACTAACTTCACTTCATCAGACAACAAGTGGGCTATGCATGTCTATGCTTCAATAAGCTCTGGTACCAGCACTTCCAGACACCAAAAAATAATTGTCTAAATTGAAAAACAACTTCTTTAACTTTCCATAAGACTATAACTGAACTCCAACCTGCTCATATGCTTGTCCAATAAAGAAGAATAAAAAAATCCAAGACTGCTTTTATTAACTACACTTTAAACAGTGTTAGCAATTTTAGACACAGTCCATGGAGATAGTTTGCTGGTTGCTATGGAGATCCTGCTAGTGGGACTGGCCACATTTCTTTACCCAGAGCCCCAGTTACTCCTGGTAACTCATCTGGAGGCAGGGGAATATGGGAAAAGAACAAACATTCAGCAGCAGGCAAGGAAGATACTTTCTGCACATTAGATTGGATCCTTGTCAGTCAGTAAACCAGATTAAAATCATCAGCTTTTGAACTTTACTTATCATATATGAGATGTTTGTTGTCTTTACCAGTGGAGTTATACAACTTTTTAAAACTAATTCAAGAGATTTTTAAATGCAGCAGTGAGCTTAGATATGTTTCCTGGTGGACAAGTACATTTTTCAGGACTTCTTTGTATCAGGGTCAAACTAATGTGGATTTCCAATTAGACCAACACTTCATGATATGATTTATGGTAAGTTAAATTGATCTATTTTCTGTTTATGTTTATATTTTATAACATGTAACATTGATATGGGATACATTTTTTCAGTAGGATTTACTGTTATTGATACTGGTGTACACTGCACTTTAACATTTAACAGCTTAAAACCAAGCAATGCCAACATCAAATGAACAGGAATAAGAAAAAAAATGATTTATAGGTAGAATTTAGGTAGAATCTTTAGAGAAACACAGAAAAGGTAGTCCATGCCACTAAGCCGATATTCAAGATAAAACACAATGATATTTTACAATAGTTTTACAGTATTACTTTCTAAATTCTTAAAACTGCATTCATTCTTTGAGGTATTTTAGATCCCTCCTTACTGATACAGAGCAAATCCATGTCCTCAGTCCCTAATGACTTATAAATATATTTACATTTTCGGCATTTAGCAGACGCTCTTATCCAGAGCGACGTACAGAAGTGCATAAATGAATTAGTATTAGTGAGTGTTAGTGAGTAAGTACAACTCAGCTTAAGTGCTTAGTAAAGAGCTGGGTTTTTAATAGTTTTTTAAAGACAGCAAGAGACTCAGAAGTTCAGACAGACAGAGGAAGTTCGTTCCACCACTTGAGTGCAAGTACAGAGAAGAGCCTTGATGCCGGTCTTCCTCGAGTTCTGGGTGGAGGATCAAATCGAGCGAGACTGGTGGCTCGGAGGTTGCGTGGTACAGAGCGGGGTTTTATTAGACCTCTAAGGTAGCTTGGGGCTGGTCCATTTTTGGCTTTGTAGGCGAGCATCAGTGTTTTAAACTGAATGCGTGCAGCTACAGGAAGCCAGTGACGAGAACGCAGCAGTGGGGTGATGTGGCAGTGTTTCGATTGGTTAAAAACCAGACCGGCAGCTGCATTTTGAATGAGCTGCAAGGATTTAATAGTGGACATGGAAGCACCTGCCAGCAGGGAGTTGCAGTAGTCCAACCGTGAGATTACAAGTGACTGCACAAGAATCTGAGTAGCTCATAGAGAAAAATGGAAGCTTGGCATTATATTTATATATATATTTAATATATATATATGGCATTAATATTTTCCAAAGTTAAAAATATCCAAACTTTGGCTACCACAAAAGAAAAGCATTTGCTCCATAATTCAGACATTGTTAGTTCATGCTCTAAAATCTTTAAGGCCTAGGAAGGTAGTAGCTAATTGGCCCTGCTCATTAGGTAAGAGGGATGTCTTTAATGTCACCACCATCAAGCATGTGACACTAGCCAATTAAAACCTCTGTCACCTCATATTTGGATAAGGGCAATATTAGGCACATCAATTTGCCCACTGACATTGCATGAGTCACAGCTCATGAGTTGCAGCTTAAGAGGCGGTGGCTGATGTCATGTGTTTTGGAGGAGGTATGTGCTAGCCCTCAACCTACCAGATTGGTGGCTGTTGCGTGATATCTTTTACATAAGGTTCACAAAGTCAACTAATCACTTACAATCTAATCCACTATACTAATCACAATGTAATCACCTGGTATTCATAAGTGAAATGTAGTAATCTACACTTTTAATCGTTATTAATGGTGAAAAGTCTTTGCCTTTTAATGAGGCCTTAAAAATAAACATATTAAATATACATGAACCCAGCATAGCTTAACCAAGCAAACTGCTCTTTGCTGTGATCAAGGGCCAGCCATCATCCCACACAAGCTCTAACATCCCAACCTGCCATGAACATGCTGGCTGAAAGGTAGGGGAGGAGCAGGTGAATGGAAAACATAGTTCTTTCCGAACTACAGTTCAAAGCATTCTGTGCACCTCAGTAAATGTAACTCTACACCTGAGTGCAATGCTTTAAAAGTGTTCATGGGACTCAGCTCTCAGTCCTCTGACTCCTTGATGCACACTCAACCTACTTGCTAGCACTCTTGCTAGAGTTTTTTAACGTTTATTACCGGAACTCAGTCAGTAAATGGTAGCAATGGTCTGGTTTTGCAGCTGCCACAGGCACCCTTCTGTTCTCATGTTTTTAAAATGGGTTGATTGACAGCATCTTGAGTTCTTTAGCTTGTAAGCATTTGAATTTTAACTTGCTGGTGGAGTAAGTAGCTGGTGTAGTTGCACCCAAGCACTCTTATGTCTGTTCTCCAGTCATTCCCTTTGTTTCCTGTGTTTAATGTACTGTAAATCTCTGCAATATATTGTTTCTGCTCCAGTAATACAATTGCCCATCTTTTCTATTCCCGAGGCTTGCTTTGGGCTGCCGCATTGGTTTGGTTTTGATTTGTTAATTTCATTTTTATTAGTTTTTGTTTATAAGTTTAATTATTTTGTTCATTTAATTAAAGTGGCTTTTGAGCTACAGTATTGTTTTTTCTTTGGTTAAGTCTCCTGGACTTTGGTTTATCCTGTAATATCTCAGATGCTGAGCCATACCAGGCGCTTCTGTCACACGGCACTTTCCACCCCAATTCTTTTAACAGTAGTGAAATTGTCATGAAATAATTGTTATAAACAGGTCAACTTAAATTTGTAGGAAAACAAAAGCCAATATAGGTGGACAAACAGGTCTGTAGTGCAACCAACTCCACCATGTCACCTCACACCACCCAGATGTTTTCCTACAACAGCATGTCATATGCTTTATTCCCTATTTGCTTGATACATTGGTAATTCCAGGATCCACTTTGAATTCTACAATTTAACAGTATTCACAAAGAACAGATAAGGACAATGTTACTTAAAATGTCTGAAATGCAAAAACCCATCACTAACATAAAACTTATTTTTTCCCAGACTTTTTGAGAGTTTTCTGACCTTCAGAAGCAAGCACATTTGATTTCAAACCATTACATCTGCTGTGGCATTTTTACATGTTCTATGTAAGTATCTAGTTTTACTTTCTTTACTTTGACAAAAAAATTATTTGCTACAGAGGTAGGAGGTACACCATGTGGCCTCATTAATATGCCTTAACCACAGGCCAATACATTTGACAATGTGTAATTGATTTGATATTAGATAATTATTGCTAATTAGAGTTAAATTAATGTGTCTTCCTCTGCACTGCTGCTCCTCATTTCTGCTTAAATTAATGGCTTGCCACAATGAAAGTGTATCTTCCATGCGTTTTAAGTAGTAATTCTGAATTGCTTCACAAAACATGCATTACCCACCAGCTTTCATAACAAGCCTAATCCAGGGAGAGGGACAGATCTCAATAGGTTTTATAAACAACCACAAATCAGAAAAAGTTGAGACAGTGTGGAAACAAGGTAGTGTTTTTCATGTTTTGTTTGATCAAATTCATCTCATTTGTATTATAAATCCATTCCTTCATTTCAGACAGGCAACACATTACACAAATGTTTGAGATGGAGGCAATTTAGCACTAATAATGAGGTAACAAAAAACTAAATGATATGATTTCAAACAGGTGATGTAAATGGGTATTTGTAATCATGATTTGGTACAAAAGGCAGAGGATCACCAACAAATGCATAAGAAAATTACTGTAAATTTTTTTTTTGCATTTTCTCCCTTTTTCACAAGCCCCCTCCAGTAGCCGACTGCATTTTTTAACCTGCATGAGGCAAGTTCATATGTGGATCAGCTTTGTGTATGGAGAGACACACCCTGATCAACATTATTCCTTGACTCTGTGCAGACGCCATCAATCAGCCAGCAGAGGTCGTATTTCGCTCCCTATGTGGCTTTATCCTACCCTATGAACAACAGCCAATCGTTGTTCATGCAGCTGCGCAGCCCAGCCGAATGGCAGAGCTCAGATTCAATATGATGTATTTAATTTATCGCTGCACCACCTAAGCGGTAGAAAATTACTAACATGTTTAAAAACAATGTTCCTTGAAGAAAGATTGAAGGAGATTTGCGTATTTCTCCCACTACAGTGCAAAATATTATTAAACAATTTAAGGAATATGGAGGTTGTAGTTGTTTTTTATCACAGTAGTATTTAATCTGTGTCTCACCTTCTCCATAGTGGCATGGAATTTAAGGTTAGGAAACGTTTTTAACTATTTAATTGTTAATTGGTGTTAATTCAACATAAACTTTATGGCCAAAAGTATGTTCCAGTGAGCTTGTTGTAGATTTGTTTTTATATGTTTTTGACCCTCTTTTGTGACTGTTTTTAATAGAAATATAGTTTAAATTAATGTCACATATAGAAAAGAGTGTACTTTATCACAGATGATATTTAACACAGATATTTGGATAAAGATGTCAAATTTGTTGCACAGTATTACTAGCCCTGGCACACAGGAAAAGGTTTTTGGATCCGGACTAACACATTTTATTTACCACTGCCTGCTGGGCAAGCGACAAACAAATGCTGATAAAATTTGTTTTTTCCCTATCACATTTGTTTTTTCCCTATCTTGTTCTTTACCAGCTCAAAGCATTTTACTACTTGGCTTTTATATCTGTTTTTATGTACTGCACTGCAGTTAGATAAATTAACTCTAAATAGGGCGTAAAGCACCTCTAAAGCTTTAATCTTTAATTAAGGCATTAAACATAACTCTCCAGTACATAACTCAAGGACTGAAGCACTTTCCTCACTGTAGCTGTTTTGTGTCACTAGGGTCAGTTCCAGACAGCTTAGCTCCAAATGTTTTAGGCATGCAGTGCACTCTTCTCAGAGCAATCCTTCATTAATGGTTAACAGTGTGTTGCCAAGTGTGGAATTGGTTTTCAACCACTAAGCATGTAATGTAGTGGAGAAACGTGGCACTAAACAATGGCATGACATTGTGGCACAGCTGGTATCGTCTTGGGGACCTGGGTTTGTTCTTCACCTCCTCCACAGACATTATCTGTGACTAGTCTGGCATGTTCTTTGGTGTCTGCCTTGGTTTTCCAGTCCAGGGTGTGTTTGGGCCTAGTGGGCTAGTTGTTGAGAGCCCTGTGGAACCTTTTCACTTATACCAACAGTGCAGCTACCCAGTAAATATTAACCTAAAAGCATTGTGTCTAATAGCAACTTAACAGAAACAAAACAAAATGAAATAATGTGAGGAGGACAGAGTCAGTCTTAACCCTTAACAAATTGTGAGAATATTCCTGTTTTTTATCAGCTAATATTAGCTAGGCAGTAAGCACACTCACAAAACCCCAAGTAATAAAAATGTCATATCAACACTGAAACATTACAATATTACAGTACACAAACAATTCACATAATTTTCAACTCTATGTGCAATTAATGTATTACACTCTTTGCCTATTCTGACTGAATCATTTAAGTGAGCCGATAACCAGTACAAAATGCAATATTTAAAGGTATTGCTGCCACTGTGATCTGTTTGTACCAGTACATAAGCCTACTGGGCTTGAAATGAATGATCTTGTTTTGTATGATCATTACTTAACACTAAATATTTAATCAGGGCAAATCCTCAGCCTTAAGGTTTTTATAGAAGAGTTATTAAAGTAACTGAAAGAAGACGTGAAACACTGTCACTAAATACTAAAGCTCCTGTTCCAAATATCTTTGGAAATCAAGATAACAAAAACATTCAGATAATTACCAGTTTAAGATGTTAGTAGATGGTTAATTGAACCTGTCATTTTAATTAACGTACTGTAACGTGTCGACCCACAATCAACAGCAAAAGCAAGCGCATTTAGACACACAGGTAAACTACATTTCCACTACAGGTGCTACCACGCTCATTACAGTTAACGCACCACACCTGAGCTCAGCATTATACAACAGTAGCAGTAACTCAGAGTGCTGCTGAGTCTTTGCCTCGAGTACGGTACAGCCGGTAAGGTAAACAGTTGTTGTTGCATTTTCTTAGTATTGCTATACAGAGCTCTCTTATATTCTGAGTCATATTAAGCTTTAGCATTTATTTGGATAAATGATCTGACTTTTTGTTTCCTTTTCTTCGTATAACAAAAAATTGGGTTTCCTTTGTTGTTGTTTTTCTCAGTTGGTTAGTGAAAACATTGAAATTCTTTCCTTGTACTTTTTGGATAAATAAAACCACAGATTTTTGTTATTATTATATTGTACAAAATGTCCCAACTTCTCTGGAAAATGGGCTTGTATCAATACAACACACTGTTAGTTGATTATTTATATAAGTTAATAAAGCTGATGCAGCTCCAAGCTTTAAAGTTTATTGAAGGATCGGCATTTTACGTTTTGTTTCCATCCCTCACTGTCAGTGGCCCAAACAACCAGAGTGCAATATCACTCAAATGTGACTGATCCAGGCCATCAATAGAGCATCGCTGTATTATATTGTTGTTTTTTCAGCATGTCTTCTTTCTTTTTCTCATTTACTGAGTTTACATCACCACAAGGTTATTATGGTTCTCTCTGATATTAATGAAAACTATTTGTCATTCTGTGTTTTTCCTTATTTACCTGACTTTGGTGTTTGAGTTACTGTCACGCTTGGAGCCTCAGGGTGATCCTGTGCTCCAGTGTGCCACGCCCTTCTCTCCCCAGTCTCCAGCCAGCCTCCCTCTCCTGATTGGTTAGCTGGGGCTAATTAGCCCCAGCTGCTACTATTTAGGAGAGGCTCAGGGAAAGGCTGGTTGGAGACTATTGAGTGTAACTCTGTCTGTTTGCTCTGCTCCTGGTACTCTGTCTGTTGGCTCTGTTGGCTCTGTTGGCTCTGTTGGCTCTGTTGGCTCTGTTGGCTCTGTTGGCTCTGTTTAGTCTTTGTTTAGCCGGTCCGTTAGCCTGTTTAGCCCCGTTAGCCTGTTTAGCCTGTCCGTTAACCTGTTTAGTCTGTTTAGCCTGTTTGTTTGCCCCGTTAGCCTGTTTAGCCCCGTTAGCCTGTTTAGCCTGTTTGTTTGCCCCGTTAGCCTGTTTAGCCTGTCCGTTAGCCTGTTTAGCCTGTCCGTTAGCCTGTTTAGCCTGTCCGTTAGCCTGTTTAGCCTGTCCGTTAGCCTGTTTAGTCTGTTTAGCCGGTTTAGTCTTTGTTTCGCCTGTCCGTTAGTCCTGTTCAGTCCTGTTCTGTCAGTTTACCCTGTCTTGTCTTTATTGTTATTAAATATAGTTTCTGTCACACATCTCCGCGTTTGTGTCCGCACCTCCTGTCCGTCTAGCCCACAAACCGTTACAGAATAGTCTCCCTTATAGGACACAGCGAGATGTTGCTAGTTTATTCATTCCCAGACTTTGGCTCTATAAGATTTCCTCTGGTCTTCCCGCTTAGTAGGCCGGCTCCTTATGATGGAAGCAACCATAGTGTTGAAGGCTTCCTTCTACAGAGCCAGCTCTACCTGCAGAACCTTCTGGACCCCCAGCCAACTGAAATCGACAAGGTACGATTTATGATGTCTAGACTGAGGGGTGCTGCTCGTGAGTGGGCTAAGCAGCTTTGGTCTGACAGGGGAGTTGTGCTGAACTCGGTGAAGGATTTTGAGGGCCTCATGAGAGCCAAGTTTTCACGCAGCAAAGCGCCCACTGCAGCTTATACCCGGTATCCAGTGCCCACTGGGGAGGTTAAAATTCCCCCAGTGCCCACTGAGGATGTGGTCCGGGTGCCAGTGCCCGATTATAAAGCTCGTGACAGTTCCAAGTCCTCTCCAGTGTTTTCGCAGTCAAGTCCAGTTTCTCCAGGGTCCAAACAGCTGACTTCTGACGCATATCCAGGGTCCAAGCAGCTGATTTCGGACGCCTCTCCAGTGTTTTCGCAGCTGAGTCCAGTTTCTCCAGGGTCCAAACAGCTGACTTTTGACGCATATCCAGGGTCCAAGCAGCTGATTTCGGACGCCTCTCCAGTGTTTTCGCAGCTAAGTCCAGTTTCTCCAGGGTCCAAACAGCTGACTTCTGACGCATCTCCAGGGTCCAAGCAGCTGATTTCGGATGCCTCTCCAGTGTTTTCGCAGATGAGTCCAGTTTCTCCAGGGTCCAAACAGCTGGCTTCTGACGCATATCCAGGGTCCAAGCAGCTGATTTCGGACGCCTCTCCAGTGTTCTCGCAGCCGAGTCCAGTCTCTCCAGGGTCCAAACAGCTGACTTTTGACGCATATCCAGGGTCCAAGCAGCTGATTTCGGACGCCTCTCCAGTGTTCTCCCAAGTGACTTCGGACGCCTCTCCAGGGTCCTCACAGCTGAATGACGTTTCTCTAGTGTTTTCGCAGCTGACTTCGGACGCCTCTCCAGGGTCCTCGCAGCTGAATGACGTTTCTCCAGTGTTTTCGCAGCTGATTTCGGACGCCTCTTCTCAAGGGTCCACGCAGCTGACTCCGGACGCCTCTTCTCAAGGGTCCACGCAGCTGACTCTGGACGCCTCTTCTCAAGGGTCCACGCAGCTGACTCCGGACGCCTCTTCGCCAGGGTCCTTGCAGCTGACTCCGGACGCCTCTTCTCAAGGGTCCACGCAGCTGACTCCGGACGCCTCTTCTCAAGGGTCCACGCAGCTGACTCCGGACGCCTCTTCTCAAGGGTCAACGCAGCTGACTCCCGAAGCCTCTTCGCCAGGCTCACCGCAGCTGACTCCCGAAGCCTCTTCTCAAGGGTCAACGCAGCTGACTCCCGAAGCCTCTTCGCCAGGCTCACCGCAGCTGACTCCCGAAGCCTCTTCGCCAGGCTCACCGCAGCTGACTCCCGAAGCCTCTTCGCCAGGCTCACCGCAGCTGACTCCCGAAGCCTCTTCGCCAGGCTCACCTCAGCTGACTCCCGAAGCCTCTTCGCCAGGCTCACCGCAGCTGACTCCCGAAGCCTCTTCGCCAGGCTCACCGCAGCTGACTCCCGAAGCCTCTTCGCCAGGCTCACCGCAGCTGACTCCCGAAGCCTCTTCGCCAGGCTCACCGCAGCTGACTCCCGAAGCCTCTTCGCCAGGCTCACCGCAGCTGACTCCCGAAGCCTCTTCGCCAGGCTCACCGCAGCTGACTCCCGAAGCCTCTTCGCCAGGCTCACCGCAGCTGACTCCCGAAGCCTCTTCGCCAGGCTCACCGCAGCTGACTCCCGAAGCCTCTTCGCCAGGCTCACCTCAGCTGACTCCCGAAGCCTCTTCGCCAGGCTCACCGCAGCTGACTCCCGAAGCCTCTTCGCCAGGCTCACCGCAGCTGACTCCCGAAGCCTCTTCGCCAGGCTCACCGCAGCTGACTCCCGAAGCCTCTTCGCCAGGCTCACCGCAGCTGACTCCCGAAGCCTCTTCGCCAGGCTCACCGCAGCTGACTCCCGAAGCCTCTTCGCCAGGCTCACCGCAGCTGACTCCCGACGCCTCTTCCGAGTTGGTGTCCTCCGACGGCACTCCTGTTCCCGAGTTGGTGTCCTCCGACGGCACTCCTGTTCCTGAGTTGGTGTCCTCCGACGGCACTTCTGTTCCTGAGTTGGTGTCCTCCGACGGCACTTCTGTTCCTGAGTTGGTGTCCTCCGACGGCACTTCTGTTCCTGAGTTGGTGTCCTCCGACGGCACTTCTGTTCCTGAGTTGGTGTCCTCCGACGGCACTTCTGTTCCTGAGTTGGTGTCCTCCGACGGCACTTCTGTTCCTGAGTTGGTGTCCTCCGACGGCACTTCTGTTCCAGAGTTGGTGTCCTCCGACGGCACTCCTGTTCCCGAGTTGGCGCCCCCTGATGGCGCTCCTGTTCCAGAGTTTGTGGCCTTCGAAGGTGCTTCTGTTTCCTCGTCGGCACTCCCAGATGGCGCTCCTGTTTCCGAGATGACGCCCCCAGATGGCGCTCCTGTTTCCGTGTTGGCGCCCCCCGATGGTACTTCTGTTCCCACGATGGCGCCCCCCGACGGCGCTTTTGAACTCTCGTCAGCGCTCCCCGACAGCGCTTCTGGTCTCCTATCATGCCTACCGCAAGGCATATTAAATGACTTCAAATTTGCCCCTCAGGGTCCAGGACCTCCTTTTTGTTTTTGTTTTTTGTATTTGGGCACGCCAGGAGTCGTGCCTTCGGGGAGGGGCCTACTGTCACGCTTGGAGCCTCAGGGTGATCCTGTGCTCCAGTGTGCCACGCCCTTCTCTCCCCAGTCTCCAGCCAGCCTCCCTCTCCTGATTGGTTAGCTGGGGCTAATTAGCCCCAGCTGCTACTATTTAGGAGAGGCTCAGGGAAAGGCTGGTTGGAGACTATTGAGTGTAACTCTGTCTGTTTGCTCTGCTCCTGGTACTCTGTCTGTTTGCTCTGTTTGCTCTGTTTGCTCTGTTTGCTCTGTTTGCTCTGTTTGCTCTGTTTGCCCTGTTTGCCCGTTTAGTCTTTGTTTAGCCTGTCCGTTAGCCTGTTTAGTCTGTTTTGCCTGTTTAGTCTTTGTTTAGCCGGTCCGTTAGCCTGTTTAGCCCCGTTAGCCTGTTTAGCCTGTCCGTTAACCTGTTTAGTCTGTTTAGCCTGTTTGTTTGCCCCGTTAGCCTGTTTAGCCCCGTTAGCCTGTTTAGCCTGTTTGTTTGCCCCGTTAGCCTGTTTAGCCCCGTTAGCCTGTTTAGCCTGTCCGTTAGCCTGTTTAGCCCCGTTAGCCTGTTTAGCCTGTCCGTTAGCCTGTTTAGTCTGTTTAGCCGGTTTAGTCTTTGTTTCGCCTGTCCGTTAGTCCTGTTCAGTCCTGTTCTGTCAGTTTACCCTGTCTTGTCTTTATTGTTATTAAATATAGTTTCTGTCACACATCTCCGCGTTTGTGTCCGCCCCTCCTGTCCGTCTAGCCCACAAACCGTTACAGTTACAACATGTTGCAATAAAAAATCCAATAAGTAATCTGGAATTAAAAGAACCTAAATGTAAACATTTTAGTATTAGCTCATAACAGGCAAACATGTCCCTTTAATAAAGGCATTAAATTATTATTCACATACTGCGTTAAAATAAATAGTGATCCCCACTATATAATAACTGGTAGTACATAGATCTGTTTATAATGTTTTAAGTAGCTGTCGAACATTCTTGCACAACTCTGAGTAGGAATTTAATTAAAATCTGGAATATTCTGTGTTTACAGAACATTGTTCCAGGAACACTTGAACACTGTAACTTTACATGGTTGCCACTTTAAAGCAAAGTTGCTGTGGTTCCTAAACGCTTCCACTTTTCAATAACAACACCGAGGAATTCAACCACTTTATGACAAGTGTAGTGGTCTAGCACATTAAACCACTGCACCACCTGAGCGCCAAGGCAAAATGTTTTGAGAAATAAATGCAGCCATATTTAAAAAAAACAAAGGCATTATATAAATGTCAATGTGTTCAGTATTACCTTTGAAACAGTTCTGGTAGCTCCAGCTGTTCGGGAGTTTAATGACTCAGGAAAGTTAATTTATCTATATTCTGATGGCTGGGAAGATGAATGTACTGAATCTGGTTCAATGGTTTGTGAAGCATGCGTCGTGCTGATTGGTTGGTGGTGCCGAGCGAGGCTCAGAGGAGAGAGGAACGGAGGGCTGAAGCCAGGCTGGCTGATGGGTTACAGCGATTAGATGAGGTCAGACGTTACCACATTAACACACTGACCAGAGAACAGCGTGCGATACACAGACATCTTCTTGCTCTGAAGGCAGGTGTGTATAGGAATATGTGGTGTGTATTCTACTCTTTCTCTCTGTTTGAGGGAGCAGTTATTATTTACCTTTATAATCAATGTTTGTATTTATCACTTTGTCCTCAGGTAACCGGTGGAGGAATTTAAACACTGTGGGATTTCAACCCACCAGTCAGAACCATAGCCACCCTGCTGTGCCCTATAAAAAAACATTATTGCCCATAATCCCACCTTCAGGCAGGGAAGCAGAGAGACACAGGTGAGTTGAATGAATGGCTGTGACATTCTGGCAGGTGTTTTATAGTATCCCAATGAACTGAGTGAGAAAGAAACCCCAGCCAAAACCATAAAAATAGCCCAGACCATTATTCCTCATTTACTAACTTTACTCTTGGCACTATGCATTTTCTTGACACCCACTAAACCCAGTCTGTCAGACAGGCAGAAGGTAAAAAGCATAATCAATTTACACTTGGCCTTGAGCATGCTGATTTAAGGTGAGTGTGCCATGTAAACAATTTGTAACACTAAACTAACAGAACCCTGTGGTCCCATTCTGTGAGTACAATTCATTCTATTAAAAGTGTTGACCTCCAGTCTGACTGAGGAGAGCCGTGACTAACACACGCCCCCTCCGACACGTGTGCAGTAGCCGACTGCATCTTTTCACCTGCACAAGGCGAGTTCATATGTGGATCAGCTTTGCACATGGAGAGACACACCCTGATCACATTATCCCTCGTCTCTGTGCAGGCGCCATCAATCAGCACCCTTCCCTGAAGTGACAAGCCAATTGTTTTCTGAGATCGCTGAGATATCAGCTCTGGTGTGCTAGCGTGTTTTACCACTGCGCCACCTGAGCACCTAAACAAAACGATGTTAAAAATAAAATTTATGCTGCCGCTCAGGTGGCGCGGCATTAAAGTACGCTAGCTCACCAGAGTTGGGGTTTCAAATACATCATATGGAATCTCAGCTCTGCCTTTCTGGCTGGGCTGGGTGGCTGCATGAACAACGATTGGCTGTTGTTCAGGGTTAGAGGGTAAGAAAGTCGGATCATAGGTCCTCATAACTGGTGCGACTGCGGCCCCTGCTGGCTGACTGATGGCGCCTGCACAGGGCTGAGGAATAATGCTGATGGGGGTGTGTCCCTCCGTACACAGTGCCCATCAAGTGTATGAACTTGACTCGTGCAGGTGAAAAATGCACTATTTATACTGTGCGTACCAGAGTCAGCGGTGAAGGGTCGAATCACTATAGACGACGCATTCAGGGTCATTGTATAAATATATATATATATTAGGGCTGTCGAAGTTAACGCGATAATAACGCATTAACGCAATCTCAATTTAACGCGATTAAAAATAATAGTGCCGTTAACGCAGATTCTAGTTCATGTTGAGACTTGACTGGTAGAACAAACGTTTTAATGTCGGACTTGCCACCGTTGTTCATTTGCGGTTTGTTAAAATAATATAACTGAGCGTCGTAGGGATGCACTTGCATAATAAAGAAATAAATACACGGTATATTCACAAGTTGTCGGGAGCAAAACACTTTATTAACAATCTGTTACGGCACTGAATACCGGAGTCAAGCACGCTAGTCCATGAACTATGGAAGCCCCAAAAGGGTCAAAACACACTCACTTCGTGTAGAAACGTCCACTTTTCACATTTCACTTAAAATACCTTGTTTTCTATAACATTTACACAGATTTTATTTAATGCGATTAATCGCGATTAACTATATGAAATTCTGAGATTAATCGCGATTAAAAATTTTAATCGTTTGACAGCCCTAATATATATATATATTTTGTTTCTAAATGCACAAAACCTTTGGGGTATTTGGTGAAAATGTCAGATTTAAAGAAGATATATGCACTTTAAAAGGAGGCATGTTAAATAATTGTTCAATACCTTATTTCACTATTACTATTAGCTACTTTCAGTGATCAGAGGCGAGGTTTGATCCTAGTTTTCTAGGCCCCTGTTGCTGTTTGACACCCACACCACTTGCTGTGCCACTTATAGCACAGTATTTATGATGGTAATAAAAATGGCTATGATGCTTTTTAGCCTTTGAATGGTACAAAATGTTTCAGTCTGCGACCTACAGATGAGTTATGCTGTTCAATAATTACAATTAAATTTGGACCACCAGATCTGTAAATCGTCTTTCATGAACTGCTGACTCTTGGCCCTTTTTCACTTTTAATCTTTTCACACTTATTTTTAACACATTGTTTTATGAGAGTGAAGTTCTAAGCCAACATCTGCTAAATTACAGCTTCAGCCTCTCTCTTTGGCTGGCATCCCTAGTGCTTCTATGTGCTGCAGACTTTCAACTAGCCAGAGAAAGAAACTAGACTAACTGGAGAGCAGGTCTTCAGTTCATTCCAGCTTTGCTATTTACATATATGATCAGTTAAATGGTAAATAAATGAGTGCATAAGCAAATGAAGAGTGGCATGTAGTTACATAGGTGGGTAGCACTGTAGCCTCATAGCAAGAAGGTCCTGGGTTCAATCCCCAGGTGGAGCGGTCTGGGTCCTTTCTGTGTGGAGTTTGCATGTTCTCCCCATGTCTGTGTGGGTTTCAGTGATGGCATAGTTACCTTTAAAAAGTAACTTAGTTACTTTATTGATTACTTGATTTTAAAAGTAACTTAGTTACTTTATTGATTACTTTATTTTAAAAGTAACTCAGTAACTTTATTGATTACTTGATTTTAAAAGTAACTAAGTTAGATTACAAGTTACTTTATTAGTTACATTCAGCAGCTGCCGTAATGCAACTGGAGCTGTTAAAATGAAATAAATTTTTTAAAGACAAATAAATAACAAAAAGATGATAAATATCAAAAATTTTGGTGGGTTTCCTCCAGGAGCTCCGGTTTCCTCCCACAATCCAGAGACATGCAAGTATGGTAAATTAGAGATACTAAAATTGCCCTAAGTATATAAGTGAATGTGTTTGTGCGTGTGTTTGCCCTGTGATGGACTGGCAACATGCCCAGGGTGTTTCCTACCTTTTGCCTGGTGAATTGTACCCACTGCAACCCTGAATAGAATTCATTTTCACTCACTCACTCACTCACTCACTGTCTTGACCGCTTATCCACTCAGGGTCGCGTGGGGGTGCTGGAGCCTATCTCAGCTTTTCAATGGGCGCAAGGAACACAGTAATACCCTGGACGGGGTGCCAGTCCATTGCAGGGCAGACACAAATACATACACCCACATACACACACCCATTCACCTATAGTGTCTCCAATTAACCTGACTGCATGTTTTTGGACTGTGGGAGGAAACCTGAGCTCCCGGAGGAAACCCACGCAGACACGGGGAGAACATGCAATCTCCGCACAGAAAGTACCCGGACCGCCCCGCCTGGGGATCGAACCCAGGACCTTCTTGCCATGAGGCAACAGTGCTACCCACTTAACCACCATGCAGCCCCTGAATAGAATTTATTTATTTATTTATTTATTTATTAGGATTTAAATGTCATGTTTTACACACATTGGTTACATTCATGACAGAACAGATAGTTACTGGTTACACAAGATTCATCAGTTCAAGTTTAACATCAAACACAGTCATGGACAATTTTGTATCTCCAGTTCACCTCACTTGCATGTCTTTGGACTGTGGGAGGAAACCGGAGCTCCTGGAAGAAAACCCACACAGACACTAGGAGAACATGCAAACTCCACACAGAAAAGACCCGGACAAATGTATTTTCAGTGCTGGACTGTCTCATAGTCGAGATAGGAATCTCAGGCAAACATAGGAAAAACTCCTTACAGGCAGTGACTGGAAGCTAGGATAAACCCAGGTCCCCATGATGCTGTGCGACACCCTGTCCACCAGCTGTGCCCCTAATCAAACATAATAACGACAAAAGTTGCATTTTTACACTGTGTCTGTTTCATTTTTCTGCTTGCATTAGTGGTATTTAAACTATCCAAAAATTATACCAGCACATTAACAGTCTCATATTCTGTACAGCATGAGCAATATTTAATCTAGAATGTTATGTTTGCACAGCTTGCAGCTCTGTGCACTAATTATATTCATTACATACTGTAAATATGCTATTGTCTGTCAGGTTTATAAGTGAACTGTGTTGTAAATAAAGCTGTCCCAACTTCAGCTTTCTCCCTGCTTCATGTTACACTGACATTGTTGTGCATATGAATATTAGTCTCTATAAAAATGAACCCTGCTGTGCATTAGTGTGGTAGCAAGCTGTAGCTGGACTGTATGATCAAAAGTATGTGTAAACTTACACATTCCAAAACCATAGACACTAATAGGGTCCCTCTACTCTCCTCCTTTGTGGACCACTTTTAAAAGGCTTTTCATGATTTTGCACCGTGTCTGTTGGAATGTTGGAACACCAGGCACCGATGTCGGAGGAGCCCGGCTTGCAACTGACGTTCGATTTAATCTAATAAGTGTTCGAGGTCAGGGTCAGGGTCTGTATGAACTACACCGATCAGCCATAACATTAAAACCACCTCCTTGTTTCTACATTCACTGTCCATTTTATCAGCTCCACTTGCCATATAAAAGCACTTTGTAGTTCTACAATTACTGACTGTAGTCCATCTGTTTCTCTGCATGCTTTGTTAGCCCCCTGTCATGCTGTTCTTCAATGGTCAGGACTCTCCCAGGACCACTACAGAGCAGGTATTATTTGGGTGGTGGGTCATTCTCAGCGCTGCAGTGACACTGACATGATGGTGGTGTGTTAGTGTGTGTTGTGCTGGTATGAGTGGATCAGACACAGCAGCACTGATGGAGTTTTTAAACACCTCACTGTCCCTGCTGGACTGAGAATAGTCCACCAACCAAAAATATCCAGCCAACAGCGCCCCGTGGGTAGCATCCTGTGACCACTGATGAAGGTCTAGAAGATGACCAACTGCAACAACAGCAATAGATGAGTAATCGTCTCTGACTTTACATCTACAAGGTGAACCAACTAGGTAGGAGTGTCTAATAGAGTGGACAGTGAGTGGACACGGTATTTAAAAACTCCAGCAGCGCTGCTGTGTCTGATCCACTCATACCAGCACAACATACACTAACACACCACCACCATGTCAGTATCACTGCAGTGCTGAGAACGATCCACCACCTAAATAATACCTGCTCTGTGGTGGTCCTGACCATTGAAGAACAGCATGAAAGGGGGCTAACAAAGTATGCATAGAAACAGATGGACTACAGTCAGTAATTGTAGAACTACAAAGTGCTGATAAAATGGACAGTGAGTTTAGAAACAAGGAGGTGGTTTTAATGTTATGGCTGGTTGGTGTATGTGTATGCTATGTGCACAAGGACATATTCATGCTAAATAAGCTTTAGAGGATATTGTTTTTGTCTTTATGTTTCTGCTCTCAGAACCAAATGTGTAAAAATTGTCTGTGGTAACTGGCATTACGTTAGAGACATGGTGGTGGAAAACTAGGGTGAAAATCAGCTGGAGTATTGATTTCAATGATTACAATCAGGGTTGAAAGTCATTTCAGCAGCAGTCCTCCCCTGCTACAGTGCCAGGCTTATTGCCCTGACACCAGTGGGCTAAGTATGCTGCATAAGTGATGGAGATTGAGTTAGATGACTACTTTAGTCAGTGTCAGGCTGTCCTGTCCCTATAGCATTACCTATTCAGGCTTATTAGCTTCAGAGAATTCAGGCTGATAAAGACAGATAGCATTGTATCAGGCATTTATATCAGACAATGAAACCCATTTTCATGTTACAGAGGCACAGCCGTGCTGCAATATTTGTCTCAATATTACGTCAGTATCTTCCGGGTGTTGAGATGAGTCATCACCCAACTGGAATCAGCTTCATTGTTTTTGGGACAGGATTGTGTTTAATAATTAATATAGATAACTGCCTTTTAGAAATCGTCAGGTCGTATACTTTCTTTTACATATGGAGGTTAATAAAATGTACCTGAATTCATGTTGCTTAAAACATTATATGATGTTAATTATTTGATGGTTTTATTTATTGCAGTCTATTTCTATTTCTCCACTTTGAGCCTTAATGTAAACTAACATATTTAACAATTATTATTATTATTTATTTTCATTTTATTTCATTTGGATTTGCATTGTCCTAACTTGGATATACACTGACTGGGCACAACATTATGACCACTTTCCTAATACAAGCAGACCCTTGACTAACGAATTTAATTGGTTCCGAAGGGCTGTTCTTAAATCAAAATGTTCGTAAGTTAAATCTATTTTTCCCATATGAAATAATGTAAATAGAATTAATCCGTGCCAGACCTCCCAAACCACCTCCTTACCTAACCTTTCTAATGTCTTAAATTGTGTTTTTTGTTATAAATACAAGTATATTTTCCCTCAAATCTTAAATTATAGTAGACATTACTGTAATAAACAATAATAAACAATACACAGTAATACTGTACTGTACATAAACACAAATCACATTTCAATACAGTACATGTGCTTTACTATACACCATAATACATTTTCTTCTTTTTTTTAATAAAATGTATCTACCAGAAACAACAATAACTCTCATATTTCTCTATTATTTCCTTCTTTATTTCAACAGTGTTGTATTTTGAAGGTGTAATTGTACAAAAGAAAGAATACTTTACTCAGCCAACTTCCTTCTTCTCTCTCACTCACTGTCCCTTCTGTCTGATACACAGTGGCAGCTACTGGCAGGAGTAATTATACTAGCAGGAGTAATTTTTTTCTCAGTTCCACGCTTCCCCTGCACCTTCTTTGAGGCCATTTTAATATTGAATTTTACAAAATATAAAGAAAACACAGAAAAAACACTCCGCAGTCCGCTCACTGTATGTGTATATATATATACGTATATATACTGTGTATATATATATATATACTGTATATATATACACACACGTGTTTCGCGAATTTCGGTTCGTAATCCGAAATTTGTTCGTACGTTACATTGAAAAACATCGTTCGTAACCCAAGGGTCCACTGTATTGTGTTGGTCACCCTTTTGCTGCCAAAACAGCCCTGCAACTGCGATGAACTGTGTATTCTGACACCTTTCTATCAGAACCAGCATTAACTTCAATACCATTCAATTTGAGCTACAGTAGCTCGTCTGTTGGATCGGACCACATGGGCCGCCCTTCGCTCCCCACATGCATCAATGACCGCCCATGACCCTGTCGCCGGTTTACCTCTGTTCCTTCCTTGAGCCACTTTTGATAGATACTGACCACTGCAGACTGGGAACACCCCACAAGAGCTGCAGTTTTGGAGATGCTATGACCCAGTCGTCTAGCCATCACAATTTGGCCCTTATCAAACTCACTTAAATCCTTACGCTTGTTCATTTTTCCTGCTTCTAACACATCAGCTTTGAGGATAAAATGTTCACTTGCTGCCTAATATATCCCACCCACTAACAGGTGCTGTGATGAAGAGATAATCAGTGTTATTCACTTCAACTGTCAGTGGTCATAATGTTATGCCTCGTCAGTGTACATGACAATTTCCCTGTTCTATTCGCATGGAAGCCACACTGGCTGAGTAGGGCCGAAGGCTATCACACACTTCCTCTGACATGCATGAAGCTGCCAGCCACATTTGTACAATGCAGCAGTGGATTCTTACAGAGTCTTAGCATGTATGATACCTCCGCGCTAACACCTGGACCGGACACTAGGAGTCGGTGTTGCAGCAGCAAGAAGGTTATACAACACCAATTTATTTCACATTTTACAAGTAATGCAACTCAAGCACCCAAATTCAAAGACTTGAATTACATTTCTGTGGCTTTTATTTTCTATTGAGCAAATTTTATTCAGCCAATTCTACACTGAGCTATGGGAAATTAGTTTGAATCTGTTCTTTTTTTTTTCCTTTCTTTTCTCTCCCAGCAGATCTGGAAAGCCGCAGTCAGTCTGTTCTCTGCAGGCTCGTGTGCAGGAGTTTATCAGCAGTGGTGAAAGCAGAGTCGATAATTCTACAGTTCCCTTCTGTCTGCCAGATCTCAAACTGCAGCCCACAAACTGCACTACACTCCCTCCAGCTGCTTCAGACAGAGACAACGGCAGAAACAGAGACAGGGATGGACAAAGGGAGGCACACAGGGACAGAGATAGGCAGGGACCTAGATCAGAACAGACAACAGAGACATTCTCGTATGAAGAAAATCAGAGAGAAAATGAGCTGATAGTTGCAGGAGACAAAAACAGAGAAAGAGAGGATATGGAAGTTACTATGTCCCCCTCTACCCCTTCTAGTGTCTCACAGTATGTTGCGCCTAATAGCCATAAAAGGATGGTTCACACCTTGCCAAACTTTGCTCAGGCCCTGGTGGAGGCACGCAAAGCCCGGTACATACGACACCATGGACAGCCTTTGTGTGAGAAAGAGCTGAGTATCAGAGAGATATTCTCAAAGAATTCTAAAGACTCACCCACCACTTACTAATCAATCTGTCCTTTCAGTACTGCACAGTCATCATTTATGCTCTTAGGTTATGTTTATCTAGCAGCTCAATCCAGTTGTCACTTCTATTTGGAATGTTAAATCTAGCATTGCTTAAAATACACTGCTCAAAAAAAATAAAGGGAACACTAAAATAACACATTCTAGATCTCAATTAATGAAATATTCCAGTTCAAAATCTTTATTCATCACATAGTGGAATGCGTTGAGAACAAAACAACATAAAAATGATCAATGTAAATCAAAATTATTATCCCATGGAGGTCTGGATTTGGAATCATACTCAAAATCAAAGTGGAAAATCCAATTACAGGCTGATCCAACTTCAGTGGAAATTCCTTAAGACAAGTTAAAATGAGGCTCAGTAGTGTGTGTGGCCTCCACGTACTTGTATGACCTCCCTACAACGCCTGGGCATGCTCCTGATGAGGCAGTGGATGTTCTTCTGAGGGATCTCCTCCCAGACCTGGATTAAAGCATCAGTCAACTCCTGGACAATCTGTGGTGCAACGTGGCATTGGTGGATGATGTCCAAGATGTGCTCGATTGGATTCAGGTCTGGGGAACGGGCAGGCCAGTACATAGCATCAATGCCTTCATCATGCAGGAACTGCTGACACACTTTAGCCACATGAGGCCTAGCATTGTCTTGCATCAGAAGAAACCCAGGGCCCACTGCACCAGCATATGGTCTCACAGTGGGTCTGAGGATCTTATCCTGGTACCTAATAGCAGTTAGGGTACCCCTGGTTAGCCCATGGAGGGCTGTGCGGCCCTCCAATGAAATGCCTCCCCACACCATTACTGACCCACTGCCAAACCGGTCATGCTGGAGGATGTTGCAGGCAGCAGAACGTTCTCCACGGCGTCTCCAGACTCTGTCAAGTCTGTCACATGCTCACTGTGAACCTGCTCTCATCCGTCAAAAGCACAGGGCGCCAATGGCGAATCTGCCAATCTTGGTGTTCTCTGCCAAATGCCAATCGCCCTGCACGGTGTTGGGCTGTAAGCACAAGCCCCACTTGTGGACGTCGGGCCCTCATACCACCTTCATGGAGTCTGTTTCTGACAGTCTGAGCAGAAACATGGATATTAGTGGCCTGCTGGAGGTCATTTTGCAGGGCTCTGACACTGCTCCTCCTGTTCCTCCTGGCACAAAGGAGGAGGTAGCGGTCCTGCTGCTGGTTTGTTGCCCTTCTACGGCCCCCTCCATGTCTCCTGGTGTATTGCCTGTCTCCTGGTATCTGCTTCATGCTCTGGACACTGTGCTGACAGACACAGCAAACCTTCTTTGCCACAGCTCGCATTGATGTGCCATCCTGGATGAGCTGCACTACCTGAGCAACTTCTGTGGGTTGTAGACACCGTCTCATGCTACCTCTAGCATGTGGAGGCCACACACACTACTGAGCCTCATTTTAACTTGTCTTGAGGAATTTCCACTGAAGTTGGATCAGCCTGTAATTGGATTTTCCACTTTGATTTTGAGTATGATTCCAAATCCAGACCTCCATGGGATAATAATTTTGATTTACATTGATCAATTTTATGTTATTTTGTTCTCAATGCATTCCACTATGTGATGAATAAAGATTTTCAACTGGAATATTTCATTAATTGAGATCTAGGATGTGTTATTTTAGTGTTCCCTTTATTTTTTTGAGCAGTGTAGTTTGGTTATAAAAGACAATGAGAACAGAGAGACAAAGAGTGGTTTGGCATGCTTTTGGCATACATTTAAGTTAGTTGTTGCAATAATACTGTATGTATTTTTCTTTTCTTTGTCATAATAATAATATACATTGTATTTTTTGGTTGCTTTTACTGGTGCTCTTTTCCCAGTGAATGCAGCAATGACTCAAATCGACTTAAAAATAAAGTAAACAAAGTAAATAAAAAAACAAAACAATATTTGCATGAACATTCATATGTAATACCCATGTGAAAAAGTTTATATTTATATACACAGTATATACTAACAAATATAATATATATTGTATATTTGTGTATTCTACATATTATAGTGGCAAATATAGGGTGTGAGTGTGCTAGATTTTTCTGTATGTACAACAATTACATTGCAAAACCAGTTGTTAATAAAATCACTGTAGACACGAGAAGCACAAGCAGAATCTCTACCTGTAATCCAAAGACAGGTTTAAACCTTAGGAAAATTAGGGGGAAATATTAAAATTGGTTACTTTGTGGTTGGCCAATATGCCTATTTTTATTAATTTATTAAAAATTCTGTTAGCATAGCCAAACTTATGTTTAGCACTGTTTATAGTCAACCTTTCTCAAACCTTTGGGGTTGGAGGTAGTGGTGGTGACACACAGCTCCAGGTTCAGTCCATATTTAGAGATTATCATACAGTTAATGAACTTCAATTTTGATCCCATGTCATTAATCATGTGACGAGCATACTGAATTTAGTATTTGATACATTCTCCACATACAGGGGTTGGACAAAATAACTGAAACACCTGTCATTTTAGTGTGGGAGGTTTCATGGCTAAATTGGACCAGTCTGGTGACCAATCTTCATTAATTGCACATTGCACCAGTAAGAGCAGAGTGTGAAGGTTCAATTAGCAGGGTAAGAGCACAGTTTTGCTCAAAATATTGCAATGCACACAACATTATGGGTGACATACCAGAGTTCAAAAGAGGACAAATTGTTGGTGCACGTCTTGCTGGCGCATCTGTGACCAAGACAGCAAGTCTTTGTGATGTATCAAGAGCCACGGTATCCAGGGTAATGTCAGCATACCACCAAGAAGGACAAACCACATCCAACAGGATTAACTGTGGACGCAAGAGGAAGCTGTCTGAAAGGGATGTTCGGGTGCTAACCCGGATTGTATCCAAAAAACATAAAACCACGGCTGCCCAAATCACGGCAGAATTAAATGTGCACCTCAACTCTCCTGTTTCCACCAGAACTGTCCGTCGGGAGCTCCACAGGGTCAATATACACGGCCGGGCTGCTATAGCCAAACCTTTGGTCACTCGTGCCAATGCCAAACGTCGGTTTCAATGGTGCAAGGAGCGCAAATCTTGGGCTGTGGACAATGTGAAACATGTATTGTTCTCTGATGAGTCCACCTTTACTGTTTTCCCCACATCCGGGAGAGTTACGGTGTGGAGAAGCCCCAAAGAAGCGTACCACCCAGACTGTTGCATGCCCAGAGTGAAGCATGGGGGTGGATCAGTGATGGTTTGGGCTGCCATATCATGGCATTCCCTTGGCCCAATACTTGTGCTAGATGGGCGCGTCACTGCCAAGGACTACCGAACCATTCTGGAGGACCATGTGCATCCAATGGCGGTGCCGTGTATCAGGATGACAATGCACCAATACACACAGCAAGACTGGTGAAAGATTGGTTTGATGAACATGAAAGTGAAGTTGAACATCTCCCATGGCCTGCACAGTCACCAGATCTAAATATTATTGAGCCACTTTGGGGTGTTTTGGAGAAGCGAGTAAGGAAACGTTTTCCTCCACCAGCATCACGTAGTGACCTGGCCACTATCCTGCAAGAAGAATGGCTTAAAATCCCTCTGACCACTGTGCAGGACTTGTATATGTCATTTCCAAGACGAATTGACGCTGTATTGGCCGCAAAAGGAGGCCCTACACCATACTAATAAATTATTGTGGTCTAAAACCAGGTGTTTCAGTTATTTTGTCCAACCCCTGTATATATCTTTACTCAACATGAGCTGCAGAATTAGCAGTCAGTGGTAGAACTCCAAGCAGTTTCCTACATATGTGTTTGTTTATTATGTTTATTAGGATTTTAACGTCATGTTTTTTACACTTTGGTTACATTCATGATGGGAACGGTAGTTACTTATTACACAAGGTAATGTCAAACACAGTCATGGACAATTTAGTGTCTCCAATTCACCTCACTTGCATGTCTTTGGACTGTGGGAGGAAACCGGAGCACCCGGAGTAAACCCCCACAGACACGGGGAGAACATGCAAACTCCACACAGAAAGGACCCGGACCGCCCCACCTGGGGATCGAACCCAGGACCTTCTTGCTATGAGGTGACAGTGCTGCCCACTTAGCCACCGTACCGCCCCCTACATATGTGACCGAGCTATTAAATAATCTACATTCATAAATTAACATTTTTTTATCCAGAACGACTTGCTATGAAGATAAGATGTAATCCGACAACTGATGGTTCAAGCCCTATTGCTTAGTAGACCATTATTTCGCAGCTTGGCAGTGGTGGGGCTTGAACCCTCAACTTTCTGAGCCATACTGCCCCTAACAGTGAATGTCTGCCTGTCTACCTACCTACCTACTTAGCCATTTATCTATTGTGGTGAAGAAATTCAAAATCCTTACAAAAGCCAAAGAAAACTCTATCAGTGATGTCATTGTGGCAATATCATGCAGTGGGAAAACCCAAGAATCAATGTGGTTACCAATCCTGTATTACTTCCCACCCTCAATCTGTCTAGCTAGCTAAAGGAGAATGGTCCTTCACTAATGTTTCCCAGAAATAGGTTCATACTTCCAAGAAAACTGAAAGTGCCTAAGAATACTTTTTGATGAGCTAGTCAGTAGCTATACCTACAAAATACACTTACGTGGTGCCTGTACCTGATAGAATGGTAGGTGTAAGTACTAAATTGAAGTGTGTCTGTACAGATAAAGGGTTCTAATGGCTTCTGTAGCACAGCAGTCTGTCTGCCCAAATAAAAGCCTCCTAGTTTTGAAGTACAGTATAATAAAAAATAGAGAGCTAAGTGAGATTTAGCCATCATGTGATAACATGCATCAAAGAGCCTTGCTGCTAGGTAGCCCGCATATTGAATTTAGTGATGGATAGGAGTAGTTACGCAACAACCAGGGCGGCACGGTGGGTCCTTTCTGTGCAGAGTTTGCATGTTCTCCCCGTGTCCGTGTGGGTTTCCTCCGGGTGCTCCGGTTTCCTCCCACAGTCCAAAAACATGCCACCAGGCTAATTGGAAACACTGAATTGTCCTATAGATACCTAGCCGCTAGATGCACAAACCAGTGCATTGTAGTGCCGGTCCCAAGCCTGGATAAAATAGGGAGGGTTGTGACAAGAATTCGGCGTAAAAATTGTGCCAAATCAATGCGGCTCATGATCCGCAGAGAGCCGACCCCGTAACCGAACGGGACAAAGGCCGAGGAAGAAGAAGAAGAAGTAACGCAACAACTATACATTTCGCAGTTAATTATTAATGCAGGTTACTAATAATAATTGTGGTGTGTATCAAATATCTTGGCTATTTTTGTTTGCTGGGGTTTTTCTAATGTTATTTAGAGTAGTCCTTGTTTTTGTAATGAATGAGGTAAACTGTTCCATTGAGTATTTGTTTGTTTATTAGGATTTGAACGTCATGTTTTACTCTTCGGTTACATTCATGACAGGAACGGTAGTTACTCATTACACAAGATTGATCAGTTCACAAGGTTATATCAAACACAGTCATGGACAATTTAGTATCTCCATTTCACCTTACTTGCATGTCTTTGGACTGTGGGAGGAAACCGGAGCACCCGGAGGAAACCCACACGGACACGGGGAGAACAAGCAAACTCCACACAGAAAGGACCCAGGCCGCCCCACCTGGGGATCGAACCCAGGACCTTGGGGGGTGTGTGTGTGTGTGTGTGTGTGTGTGTGTGTGTGTGTGTGTGTGTGTGTGTGTGTGTGTGTGTGTGTGTGTGTGTGTGTGTGTGTGTGTGTGTGTGTGTGTGTGTGTGTGTGTGTGTGTGTGTGTGTGTGTGTGTGTGTGTGTGTGTGTGTGTGTGTGTGTGTGTGATAGTTAAACTGTATTAAACGGTTTAGTTTTGCAGTTTTCTTTGTAACATTACCTCCCTCTGTTGGTAAAACCTCGTTCCACAAGCACATCACAAATGTCTTGGGAATACAGTATTTAAAGTGTGATACACAAAGTACTGAAATAAATGATTATATTAGTAAACATAGAAGGAGATAATTGTATATTAATAATAGTAGAATACATTAGAATATTTAAATATCAGAACGTTTTTGCTGTGTCACTGTTGACGTGCAAAGTTTCTGAGGCGGTGTGTGTGTGTGTGTGTGTGTGTGTGTGTGTGTGTAGGAAGTGAACAAGTGAAACTGGAAGAGCAACAGGCACCAGAATTTTGCAAGTTCGGAATGTCCTTCCTATAAGCTTTCAAAAACTAACCTAGAGTCATCCAGTTCAGTATTATTTTCCTCGGTTTAAACTGTGGAAACATACCGAAAGTGCAGAACATGACGGTGTTTCGGAGGTTTACAGCAGGAACGTGTTGGTTTGTTAGAGGTGGATGTAAACTGGATTGGCGTTTCTCTTCACTTCACAGCTCTGCACAGAAGCAATCCTATGGATCAGACAGCAGTACACACTGTATGAGGCTTATTAACACTGCACACAGGAGAGCTTTCTGCACTGAGGGACCCAGAGACGTTACTGAAGTGGATTTGAGTCGCCTAGAAGGTGAAAACAATGGTAGGTGCAACGTGTATTCAGGAACATACAGTAGAAAGCAATGCAACCATCTTACCTCATGGTTAAATGTTTTAGGAAAGTTCTTCAGAGGGCAGATGTGGCTGCATGCACAGCAACCACCACAACCACAGTAGGCATCATACGCCAATAAAAGTCCGATGTGGGTGATCCCCCATATTCACCAATGTCACAATATACACTGCCTGGCCAAAAAAAGGTCACCACCTGGATTTAACTAAGCAAATAGGTAAGAGCCTCCCATTGGATAATTACTGCATGGGTGATTATGTTTCAGCTGGCAACAAGTTATTTAACCCTAACTGATGCAGTGAGTAGCTTCTCATTTGTTAAACAACCATGTCGAAAGACACATCCTGTGGTCGTGGAAAAGATGTTAATCTGTTTCAGAAGGGTCAAATTATTGGCATGCATCAAGCAGAGAAAACATCTAAGGAGATTGCTGAAACTACTAAAATCGGGTTAAGAACTGTCCAACGCATTATTAAAAAGTGGAAGGACAGTGGGGAAACATCATCTTCGAGGAAGAAATGTGGTCGGAAAAAAACTTGAATGAAAACGTTTGGTGAAATGAAATCATAGAAAAACTACAGTAGAACTCAGGGATATGTTTAATAGTGAAAGTAAGAGCATTTCCACACGCACAATGCAAAGGGATCTCAAGGGATTGGGACTAAACAGCTGTGTAGCCTTAAGAAAACCACTTGTCAGTGAGGGTAACCGGCAAAAACGGCTTCAATTTGCTAGGGAGCATAAAGATTGGACTCTGGAGCAATGGAGGAAGGTCATGTGGTCTGATGAGTCCAGATTTACCCTGTTCCAGAGTGATGGGCGCATCAGGGTAAGAATAGAGGCTTCTGAAGTGATGCACCCATCATGCCTAGTGCCTACCGTACAAGCCTGTGGGGGCAGTGCTATGATCTGGGGTTGCTGCAGTTGGTCAGGTCTAGGTTCAGCAACATTATGTGCCCAAAGAATGAGGTCAGCTGACTTCCTAAATATACTGAACAACAACCAGGTTATTCCATCAATGGATTTTTTCTTCCCTGATGGCACGGGGATATTCCAAGATGACAATGCCAGTATTCATCAGGCTCAAATTGTGAAAGAGTGGTTCAGGGAGCATGAGACATAATTTTCACACATGGATTGGCCACCACAGAGTCCAGACCTGAACCCCATTGAGAATCTTTGGGATGTGCTGGAGAAGACTTTGCGCAGTGGTCCAAATCTCCCATCATCAATACAAGATCTTGGGGAAAAATTAATGCAACTCTGGACAGAAATAAATGTTGTGACATTGCAGCTTGTGGAAACGATGCCACAGTGAATGCGTGCCGTAATCAAAGCTAAAGGCGGTCCAACAAAATATTAGTGTGTGACTTTTTTTTGGCCAGGCAGTGTATTTGCTTAACATGAGCTGCAGAACATTAGGAACCAAGAGCAGTTTCCAAAGTCAGTGGCAGAACTCCAAACATCTTACTATGTACGTGATTAACTTATCAAACTATCAACATTTATGCATCCTATGTTTTCTTTTATTCAAAACAACTTGCTGTGAGACAAGATACAATCCAACAACTGATGGTTCAAGCCCTAACATTGGCAGCTTGGACATGGGGGTGTTGAACCTGCAACATTCTGATCAATCATTTAGTGCCATATGCAATCAGCCATACTGCCCCTGACCGTGAATGTCTATCTGTCTACCTACCCTCCCAATTATCTATTCTAGTGAAGGAACTCAAAATCCTTACATAAGCCAGTAAATTCACTGTGACAGTATCATGCAGTGGGAAAACCCAAGTGGCTGCATAAAAGATGTGTCTATATGTCTGTATGTATGTATATAAAAAAGTGACAAAATACAAAGAGTATATGTATGTTTTAATAATTATTGTACAATATACTACAACCCCTGGCAAAAATTATGGAATCACCACTCTTGGAAGATGTTCTGTCAATTGTTTAATTTTGTAGAAAAAAAATAAATCACAGACAAGCCACAAAACTATCATTTTTCAAAATGTCAACCTTCTGGCATTAAGAAACAATAAAAAAAAGAAACAAATATAATAGTTGTGGTCAGTCACAATTGCTTTTTTTAGATCAAGTAGAGGAAAAAAATATGGAATCGCTCAAATCTGAGGAAAAAATTATGGAATCACTCTGTAATTTGCAGTTTAAAAACAAAACATCTGCAGCAGATTAGATTTGCTAATTATTCTTCAGTTTAAAAAGAGTGCTTACACCTCGGAGAGCTGTTGCACAAAGCAGATTGTCATGAATCATGGTTCCAATACAAGATATGTCAGTTGAAACAAATGAGAGGATTATAAAACTCCTTCAAGAAGATAAATCATTGTGGAATGTCGCAAAAGATGTTGGTTGTTCCCAGTAAGCTGTGTTTAAAATCTGGACCAAGTACAAACAAAATGGGAAGGTTGTAAAAGGGAAGCATACTGGTAGACCAAGTAAGACATCAAAGCATCAAGATAGAAAATTTAAAGCAATATGTCTTGAAAACAGAAAATGCACAACAAAACAAATGAGAAACAAGTGGCCGGAAAGTGGAGTCAATGTCTGTGACCGAACTGTAAGAAATCACCTAAAAGAAATGGGATTTACATACAGAAAAGCCAAACAAAAGCCATCATTAACACCTAAAAAGAAAAGAACAAGGTTAAAGTAGGCTAAAGAAAAGCAATCGTGGACTGTGGGTGACTGGATAAAAGTGATCTTCAGTGATGAATCGCGAATCTGCATTGGGCAAGGTGATGATGCTGGAACTTTTGTTTGGTGTCTGTCCAATGAAATTTATGAAGATAACTGCCTAAAGAAAACATGTTAATTTCCACAGTTGTTGATGATATGGGCCTGCATGTCGGGTAAAGGCACAGGGGAGATGGTCTTCAATAAATGCCAAAGTCCACATTGAAATTTTGGACGCTTTTCTTATTCCATCAGTTGAAAGGATGTTTGGTGATGATGACTTCATTTTTCAAGATGATAATGCATCTTGCCATAGGGCAAAGGACGTGAAAACTTTCCTTCAAGAAAACATATAATGTCAATGGCATGGCCTGCAAATAGTCCGGATCTCAATCCATTTGAAAATCTCTGGTGGAAATTGAAGAAAATGGTCAATGACAAGGTTCCAACCTGCAAAGCTGATCTGGCAACAGCAAGAGACAGTTGAAGGCAGATTGATGAAGAATACTGTTTGTCATTAGTTAACTCCATGCCTCAGAGAGTGTAAACCATTATAAAAGCCAGAGGTGGTGCAACAAAGTAATAATGGTGCAGTGTTTTCTAATGATTCCATAATTTTTTCCTCAGATTTGAGTGATTCCATATTTTTTTCCTCTACTTGATCTAAAAAAAAAGCAATTGTGACTGACCACAACTATTATATTTGTTTCTTTTTTTATTGTTTCTTAATGCCAGAGGGTTGACAGTTTGAGAAATGATAGTTTTGTGGCATGTCTGTGATTTATTTTTTTTCTACAAAATTAAACAATTGAAAGAACATCTTCCAAGAGTGGTGATTCCATAATTTTTGTATATATATAAACAAATCATTCTTAGTATTATAATACATACCCATTCTTTTTACTTCCCACTCCTAAATCTGTCCACTAATATTTCCCACAAATAGTTTTATACTGCCAAGAAAACTGAAAGTATACATTTTGTCTTGTAATTAACCTCTAACTGACACTGTGCAAAGTTACAGGTACAGTCAGAAACTATATACAGTGTATCACAAAAGTAAGTACACCCCTCACATTTCTGCAGATATTTAAGTATATCTTTTCATGGGACAACACTGACAAAATGACACTTTGACACAATGAAAAGTAGTCTGTGTGCAGCTTATATAACAGTGTAAATTTATTCTTCCCTCAAAATAACTCAATATACAGCCATTAATGTCTAAACCACCGGCAACAAAAGTGAGTACACCCCTTAGTGAAAGTTCCTGAAGTGTCAATATTTTGTGTGGCCACCATTATTTCCCAGAACTGCCTTAACTCTCCTGGGCATGGAGTTTACCAGAGCTTCACAGGTTGCCACTGGAATGCTTTTCCACTCCTCCATGACGACATCACGGAGCTGGCGGATATTCGAGACTTTGCGCTCCTCCACCTTCCGCTTGAGGATGCCCCAAAGATGTTCTATTGGGTTTAGGTCTGGAGACATGCTTGGCCAGTACATCACCTTTACCCTCAGCCTCTTCAATAAAGCAGTGGTCGTCTTAGAGGTGTGTTTGGGGTCATTATCATGCTGGAACACTGCCCTGCAACCCAGTTTCCGGAGGGAGGGGATCATGCTCTGCTTCAGTATTTCACAGTACATATAGGAGTTCATGTGTCCCTCAATGAAATGTAACTCCCCAACACCTGCTGCACTCATGCAGCCCCAGACCATGGCATTCCCACCACCATGCTTGACTGTAGGCATGACACACTTATCTTTGTACTCCTCACCTGATTGCCGCCACACATGCTTGAGACCATCTGAACCAAACAAATTAATCTTGGTCTCATCAGACCATAGGACATGGTTCCAGTAATCCATGTCCTTTGTTGACATGTCTTCAGCAAACTGTTTGCGGGCTTTCTTGTGTAGAGGCTTCAGAAGAGGCTTCCTTCTGGGGTGACAGCCATGCAGACCAATTTGATGTAGTGTGCGGCGTATGGTCTGAGCACTGACAGGCTGACCCCCCACCTTTTCAATCTCTGCAGCAATGCTGACAGCACTCCTGCGCCTATCTTTCAAAGACAGCAGTTGGATGTGACGCTGAGCACGTGCACTCAGCTTCTTTGGACGACCAACGCGAGGTCTGTTCTGAGTGGACCCTGCTCTTTTAAAACGCTGGATGATCTTGGCCACTGTGCTGCAGCTCAGTTTCAGGGTGTTGGCAATCTTCTTGTAGCCTTGGCCATCTTCATGTAGTGCAACAATTCGTCTTTTAAGATCCTCAGAGAGTTCTTTGCCATGAGGTGCCATGTTGGAACTTTCAGTGACCAGTATGAGAGAGTGTGAGAGCTGTACTACTAAATTGAACACACCTGCTCCCTATGCACACCTGAGACCTAGTAACACTAACAAATCACATGACATTTTGGAGGGAAAATGACAAGCAGTGCTCAATTTGGACATTTAGGGGTGTAGTCTCTTAGGGGTGTACTCATTTTTGTTGCCAGTGGTTTAGACATTAATGGCTGTATATTGAGTTATTTTGAGGGAAGAATAAATTTACACTGTTATTTAAGCTGCACACAGACTACTTTTCATTGTGTCAAAGTGTCATTTTGTCAGTGTTGTCCCATGAAAAGATATACTTAAATATCTGCAGAAATGTGAGGGGTGTACTCACTTTTGTGATACACTGTACCTACGAAGTACACTTACGTAGTTGGTGTATCTGATAACATGGTAGGTGTAACTATAAACTGGAAACAGTATGTCTGTACAGATATAAGTTTGCAATGGCTTCTGTAGCATAGCAGTGGTCTGTCTGTATGTCCTGTTAGTTCCAAAATGTAGTTTAAAACTTAATAGAGGGCTGTGTGGGATTTAGCCATCACATGATGTGATATGCATCAAAGAGCCTCACACTGAAGGTTACGCATGTGTTGAATTTAGTAATGGATATGAGTAGTTACGCAACATCCATGCATTTAGCAGTTAATTATTTATGCTGGTTACTAATAATAATTGTGGTGTGTAAGGCACTCCATCAGATGTCTTGGCTACCTATTGCATTCAATTTGGTAGCTATTTTACGTCTCTTGACAAAAATGCTATGTGCATTTATTTAGTTATTGAATTTAAGTTTGAGACTCTGACTTTACTGAATTTTGCAAGCTCTACTCACCAAGCTATAGTTTTTTTCTGCTATTAAATTAATGAAACTCCTCTTTGGGGGAATATACTGAGTCTGACAGATATACTGGGTCAAAGACAGTAAATTTGATTATTAGTTTGGTGGTAATCTATCTAGATATATTTACAGTACATTCTGCTTGGTTTAGTCTTATCCTGACCACCAACATGATTACACACCACAATTAATAATATTGTATTATTATGTATGGACAAGCTTGTATTTTGACCACCTGGTGTGTGTTAGAAAGCTCAAAACTTTTAAAACTTATAATAAAAAGGAAATGAACAAAAAAAAAGCATTTTTAATTATTTAGTCACAGTAAAATAACAGTTGCTTTTCTCTTACTAAGATAGGGGTATGTAAACTTTAAATGTAAAACCATAACCCCCCACTTAAGGACTCCATTCAGGACTAGAGAGCTGCTGACCTGAAACTCAACTTGGACTTAATGCTCACTTGATGCCAGCATTTGTCAGAATGCTAAACAAAAAAGCTAAACCATGGAAATTTGCACACTTATTAATATGACACAGTGGTTTTGAACAGCTTTTAGTTTTTACACCTTAAGTTCAATATATTGCTATACTCTAAGCAGTATTAGTTTCATGACAATCATGAATGTAAAAGGGAAACTTCAAGCCTTGAGTGATATTAAATCAATCAAAAAAATATAAACACTGACTGTTTAAATGTACATACATAACTAAAGGTGTTTGTTTTGAGTTCCTGCAAGACTTCTTAAAGTAAATACCTGGTAAATCTCAATCTCTTTCAGGCATTGTGGAGGTCCTGATGTGTCGGGAGCAGAAACGAAACTCTTTAGGCCGTGTATTTGTGGCTCAGGTAAGATCACATCTTTGTGTGTGTTTGCATTTGTAACTGAATAAGCCGAGCAGACTTTAGCCCTCCCATCCTCTTACAAACTCACTCTTTATTTTTTTATGTCCTTTCTTTATGTCACACATCATGTACACTCATCAGCCATAACATTAAAACCACCTCCTTGTTTCTACACTCACTGTCCATTTTATCAGCTCCACTTACCATATAGAAGCACTTTGTTGTTCTACAATTACTGACTGTAGTCCATCTATTTCTCTACATACCTTTTTTGCCTGCTTTCACCCTGTTCTTCAATGGTCAGGACCCCCACAAAGCAGGTATTATTTAGGTGGTGGTTGATTCTCAGCACTGCAGTGACAATGACATGGTGGTGGTGTGTTAGTGTGTGTTGTGCTGATATGAGTGGATCAGACACAGCAGCGCTGCTGGAGTTTTTAAATACCGTGACCACTCACTGTCCACTGTATTAGACACTCCTACCTAGTTGGTCCACCTTGTAGATGTGAAGTCAGAGATGAATGCTCATCTATTGCTGCTGTTTGAGTTGGTCATCTTCTAGACCTTCATCAGTGGTCACAGGACGCTGCTCATGGGGTTGTTGGCTGTATATTTTTGGTTGGTGAACTATACTCAGTCCAGCGGTGACAGTGAGGTGTTTAAAAACTCCATCAGCATTGCTGTGTCTTATCCACTCATACCAGCACAACACACACTAACACACCACCACCATGTCAGTGTCACTGCAGTGCTGAGAATCATCCACCACCCAAATAATATCTACTCTGTAGTGGTCCTATAGGGGTCCTGACCCTTGAAGAACAGCATGAAAGGGGGCTAACAAAGCATGCAGAGTAACAGGTGCACTACAGTCAGTAATTGTAGAACTACAAAGTGCTTCTATATGGTAAGTGGAGCTGATAAAATGGACAGTGTGTGCAGAAACAAGGAGGTGGTTTTAATGTTATGGCTGATCAGTATATGTAGAGCAAATCAGAATTTATATCAGGTCAAAAGCAACACTAAATCAATATGAGAAACGTACTTTCTTTGTTTAACCTATCATTTTTGGCTCAAGTTCTCTGGCTCTATCAATATTTCTCCCACTTGTTTTATATTTCTGTGTAGATGCGAGAGTTGGTGTCAGGCCTGCATCATGACTCAGACGTCCGTGTATTGATCTTCAGGAGTCTGGTGCCTGGAGTCTTTTGTGCAGGTCAGCTATGATTACAACAGAAAACAGAAAAAGTCTTTTATTTTACCTCTGAGATAGCATGTCATCTCAAAGACCTTCATAAAGGGGACAGCATTCTGAAAACCTCACTCACTCACTTTCTTAATCGCTTATCCAATTAGTCGTGGGGGGGTGCTGGAGTCAATGGGCGCAAGGCACACAGTAACACCCTGGACGGCAAGAAGGTCCTGGGCACCACAGCAAGAAGGTCCTGGGTTCGATCCCCAGGCGGGGCGGTCCAGGTCCTTTCTGTGTGAAGTTTGCATGTTCTCCCCATGTCTGCGTGGGTTTCCTCCGGGAACTCCAGTTTCCTCCCAAAGTCCAAAAACATGCAGTCAGGTTAATTGAAGACGCTGAATTGCCCTATAGGTGAATGGGTGTGTGTGTGTGTGTGTGTGTGTGTGTGTGTGTTTGCCCTGAGATGGTCTTGCACCCCGTCCAGGGTGTTACTGTGTGCCTTGCGCCCATTGAAAAGCTGGGACAGGCTCCAGCACCCCACACGACCCTGATTGGATAAGAGGTTAAGGAAGTGAGTGAGTATATTTATAGTGGCAAGTATTTAGTAAGTAAGCCATATTTTTTGTTACAGGGGCAGATCTGAAGGAAAGGTCAGAGATGGATAACTCAGATGCTGAACTGTTTGTGCATGGTCTCCGCTCTCTAATGAATGAGATAGGTAAATCCAAGTCAACACTATTGACATTCCTATTTTTGAATAATTAATTTTTGTTTAAGCAGATATTTTATTTTCAGTATGTGAAAGTACAGGTACATTCTGCAGAAATTTAAACAGTAAGCTTTTACTCATCATTCATCATTCTTTTGTAATCACATACTTATCATGTTGTTACCGGTTGTACAGAAACAGAATGGATTTCGGAATGTTATTGCTCGGGAATAGCTCAGCTGCCTTCTGGTTTGATAAATGATCTGTCTGATATATGTTCTGCATCTTTTCTGTGCCAGCTGCGTTACCCATGCCAACCATCGCCGCAGTAGACGGCTTTGCCCTGGGGGGCGGGCTGGAGCTGGCACTTGCATGTGACCTCCGCACGGCGGGTAAGTACTTGCTTTGACCCTACAAGGGCAGGTCATAGCAGCTGAGTGACAGGAGAACCATGCTTTTTTAAATATATGCAATATGTAGTTAGATGTTAGTAGACTGTGTATATTTATTTACGTAGGCTTTCACCTCACAGACACATTATTCAGCCCCCAGTCCCTGTGGGGTGCTTACAGAAGGATGTGCAGAGCCAAAGACCTTGAACTCTCCCTGTTCTCTGTGTATGTTTTGCAGCACACACAGCACAGATGGGCCTGATAGAGACGACACGAGGACTGCTCCCAGGGGCAGGTAAGAAAATTAGGAAAAGGAAAAGGGGGTGAGAGACAGCGCCGTGTTTACAAAGATGATAGAAAAGCGTGCTAACCATCAGATAAAGGGAGAAGCAGAAAATCAGACAAACAAGCCTAAAGCTCAATACAATCACATCATACAACAGCTCCACCAGCTGGTTTTATAAGTGTGTGTTCTCCATTCTGTTCACAAGGTGGAAGTCAACGTTTACCTCGGACTGTGGGCTTTGCCGTGGCCAAGGAGCTGATTTTTACAGGGCGGCGTGTGAATGGGCAGCAGGCTCTAGAGCTCGGCCTGGTCAATCGTACTGTTCCACAGAACCAGAGCGGGGATGCGGCGTATAGAGAAGCTCTGAACCTGGCCAGAGAAATTCTTCCTCAGGTGGATCGCACTGTCAAACCCACACACATGTACACTTGCTCTAATACGATACTACTGCTATCACCAGTATACACAGTGGCTTGTATAACTACCCCCTCTTTTTGTTTTACAGAAATGATCACAAAGTAGTATTTTTACTCGTATTACTACATTTTTAAATGAGACATTTTCTTAACAAAATAAAAACCACAATAATGACAAACCTAAAGTGTAAACAGACAAAAATGACTTGATTTAGCAATCTTCGGCAGCAGTGTTACAACCATTAAACTTTTGTAAGTGATTGACTTAATTTTACACAAAGTGATGGTGCATTTTGGCACATTTCTTATTGTACAGTTCTTCAGTTTGTCAGATTAACAATTAAATAAGAATTATATGTGGTCCTATACATACATTAAAAAAAGTCCATATGGCCAAAGGAAGCAGATTTTGAGGATCTCTCTAAAAATCATTAGTGAAGTGCACTTGGTAGAATTATCAACAGACCTGATATCCAACCCCACAATGCATTATTTCATGTTGCTGCATTGCAATGCATTGTTACATTACTAGAGACAAGGCTTAAAAAGCTGATGACCTTAACAATGTGATAATTCAGGCTTTATAAAAGTTTCTGCCCTGTTTTGATACAGATGATCTGTATTGTATCGGGCACCTATACATGTTAACAGTATAACTAGGGCCCGACTAAATTCACGGGAAAATGTACTTAATTTCACGGACCTCGTTTTTAAAAAATCACAGATTTCACAGATTATTAAATTACACTCATAAATTGAATGATAGAATAAATGGAAGCAACAATACACAGCACAGCCGATCTTAATGGTTGAATGTAAACCTAAAACATCTTGCAACATCCAGTGTGAGGCTCTGTCTCAAATACCAAAATACTCGTCCGTCTTCTGGATCTTATTCTGGATCTTCTGGGTCTTATTTTATCAAAGCCACTTTACTGGCATGTTCACCTCTTCTCAATTGATGGCAATATCAACTGCACCATACCTTGAGTCACTTGAGCTCCAGTACATCTTTCCTGTTAGCTTTGACCTTCCACTCTCAGGACTCAGGGAAGACAAGCATCAAGATTATTCTTTGTACTTGTGCTGGGATGGTGAAATGTCTTTTCATTGACACCCATCTCAACACCTGGACAAACTCTATTCATCCTATTAAAACTCCTTTGTATATAGTTTTGTGTCCACACTGACTGAATCCCTGGAAAGCCAATCCGCCAAAGAACTTCCCAGATGTTGCACAAACTAAGGGAATACAGTTACAAGTTATAAGTGTGTA
Organism: Trichomycterus rosablanca; assembly: GCF_030014385.1. Lineage (NCBI taxonomy): Eukaryota > Metazoa > Chordata > Actinopteri > Siluriformes > Trichomycteridae > Trichomycterus > Trichomycterus rosablanca. The sequence continues at coordinate 24,413,460 of NC_085996.1, forward strand.
AAAATACACTGCTTCAGTGTTCTTCAAAACAATTAATGAGAAAATGAAACCTGGACCACTGATATCACTGTGTCTGGATAAAGCAAGATAACAACTTCCAAAAATCAACATTGCAGCATAGACAAGAAGAAACATGGCTTATCATTTACACCCTCCCCCACCACTGCATTACAGAGACACAATGACATCACTGATTCTGATTTTATTATATTTTCCCCATAAATGGCTTTAAGGAAAAATGTGTATTTTTTGTTGTAGACTTTACATAAATATGGGACATACAAATTCTATATTAGAAGTTTTAAAATAAGAGTATCTGCCAAAGGACAGAAAGATCACTTTTAAACAAGGACTTCCCAGATTTGACAAACTTTATGCTGGAATCTAGGACAAAGTCATAAGGCATACTCATGCCTTGTGTCAAAACATAATTAATCAAAACTTTAATTGTCCTCATTTTTGACAAAACAATGCCAGGGAGAAAAGGCCTATTTAAATCCTCACTGATGGAGCAAGAGATGAGTGGATTATTTATATCTCATTGATGAAACCCAGTTAAACAGAGCATTGCTATCACATATTCATGATAAAGTGGGAACTTTATAGCAGCATGAAAGTCTGACAAGGCTCTTAGTATCAGCATCTTGTAACGTTATTAATTAGATCTGAGTCTGTTACATCTCCCGCTGTGCTGTTTTTAGGCTCCAATTGCAGTCAGGATGGCCAAGGAGGCCATGAATCGAGGAATAGAGGTGGACATTGCCTCAGGAATGGCTATTGAGGGCATGTGCTATGCTCGGGTAAGAAAACGATGCTTAAACATCACACGTATTTCAACATTTGACCTTTTGTTGAATTTTATTTGAAGTGTTAGAGCTGCTTCTAATGTTTTACTGTTTACAGGTTATTCCAACACGAGACAGGCAAGAAGGAATGGCTGCTTTTATAGAGAAGAGACCTCCCAGATACACTGGAGAATAACCACAAACAGATAACCCAGGAAACACTAACACTGTTATTGGAAGTAAAGCCTGTTACTGGGTTCTTGAACTATTTTTAAATATCAAAACACATACCTTAAAATAAAAACATAACACTTACAAAATAAGTCATATAAGGCCAGCAGTCATCTCCAACAAGATAACATCTGAAGAAACCAAGATTAAAAAAAAAAAGAATCTTCTAATGGTTTAGGCTTGGAGCACAGAAAATCACTATGTCTGTTATGTAAATATTGCCTTTTTGTCATAATCATGAATGTAAGCTTCCATGGCTTAGAAAAAAATGCCAGATGGTTGAAAGTATATATTGACAATTTATTTTTTTATTTAAAACACAGTGTTCAGTTAAGACAGATGATGATGTCTCTGTAAAAGGAAATAACAGTGATGTCAATGCTTATTAATAGAGAAAACCATACAGTTTCAGTAAATACATGCTAACATAAATAGCAACCTAAGTAAGAAATAACACTATAATTTGTATTGCTAATCAGTGAGCTGTCAGCTGTACGAAAGGATGCAAAACATGTGTCAGTGTATTAAAACACAGTGGAGAGAACTGTGTCAAACAATAAGACCATTTCTGAAAGAATCTTTTTGAAGACTTGGCTTGTTTACTAAAGTTGAGATGTTGTTTTGTTAGCATTTTAGATTACAAACATTACACAGGAGTGTGTTTTAGAAAAAAAACCTGGTGAATAGTTACATAAACATGGTGGCTAAGTGGGTAGCACTGTCGCCTCACAGCAAGAAGGTGTCTGCGTGGGTTTCCTCCGGGTGCTCCAGTTTCCTCCCACAGTCCAAAGACATGCAAGTGAGGTGAATTGGAGATACTAGATTGTCCATGACTGTGTTTGATATAACCTTGTGAACTGATGAATCTTGTGTAACTATCTGTCCTGTCATGAATGTAATCAAAGTGTGTAAAACATGACGTTAAAATCCTAATAAACAAATAAACAAACATAGCCATAAACAGTGGATAAACATAAGATTAGGTTGGAATTCTTTTAACTTTAAACTTTTTAATTTACTTACAAACTTGTCAAGAACACCTTCAAATATTGATTTCATCACTTTCTAAGAGACAATTATGTTTAAGTATTCCTTAATGTGTCATTTTATTTCAGGACCACCATAATAAAAAAAAACTAAATGTACAATTGATTTTGTATGTTTTATGTACATGTTTTTCTTGCCACATCTAGGATTCTAGGACTCTTCTGAACCCCAGTAAGGACTATAACTTCTAAAGAGTAGAGTTAACAGATTATCTACCCAGAAGTTGGCAGCATACTGAAATTTCTCTAAGAGCTTAGTGGGAACATTAAATAATTAAAATCTAAAGACTTTCAGGTGTCTCTAGCCTTAGCTAAGGTCACTGTGTATGACTTTTATAGTAAATACTGTAGCACACTGATTTACATGTGACATGATTTACATCATTTAAATATAATTTAAAAACAGCAAACATTTATTATAATCACCTTTTTTACACTGAAAACTTTATAGCAGACAAGCTAGCATTTATTGTGTAATAAACAGGAACCTTGCCATTTTCTAATAATTTACAAATCAGATGTGATAGGCTTACTTTTATTGTAACAGATTTAATCACCCCTAGAATTAAGTATTTTCTAGGTGTAAAGGTATGTCAAGTCTTAAATACAAAAAGTGACTTTTGCACTGTGTTAAGTTTTTGAGTGAGTCAGGTAAAACTGTTCACATATCTACAAGGGTTCTTCGATAAGTTTCTGCACTTTTTTAATCTCTATTTACATATTAAGAATTTCAAAAACAAATGACATTACTTTTCTACACAGTCACCTTCCTATGCATTTTTCTCAGCGTCGTACCAACTTTTTAATGCCATCAGCAAAAAATATGTTTTGGTTGAGCCACTGATGCACCACTGCTTTCACATCATCATCACATGAAAATCTTCTTCCCCTTGAAGCCTAAGTGTTCCAAAAAGGTGGAAATCAGATGGCGCTAAATTTGGACTGAAAACTCTCTCTCAGTCTCCGAGACACGACCAATTACTACTCCTCCTGCCCTCACAGTTTCCAAGCAAAATATAAAAATGTGTAAACTTTTTGAAGTCAGCTAATTTAAGCAACTTAAGGTTGTGCTTTATAAGAAACACCTTTCCAGTAACAACATTCAAAATAAAATTTAAAATGGTGGTAATAAAACAATCAAGCAATAATTTATTATATCAATTTATAAAATCAATCACCTGAAAATGCCAATATCCAGTGTTCCATTTGTACTTGTGTACATGTGTATTTAGTCCTCATGCACAGTAAGTAGGCTGGTAAGAATCATCGTTGTTATGGCATTTTGGCAGGAAGGGGGCAATAATTCTGAAATCAAATGTATAATAGCATTTTTTTTTCTTCTTTTTTTTAATCAACGACTTTATACTGGTCAGTGTCACATCAGGTCCTATTTCACAAAAGGAAAACTGGGCACACAACAGGAATACCCTGGACACAGTGCCACTCCACCGGGACATGGCAATGTCTGTGTAGACATCTGGCCAGCCTGTTTCAGACCCAGATCACAGTGGTGGTGGGCTGCTGTAATAGACTTCTGTGCCATGCGAGTACCCGATAGCATTTTTTTTTCAACTGATCCACTTCAAGTTTGTAAAATGACATAAAGGCTATAATCCAAAAAGTACAGGGTGAGTCAAAATTATGTTAACACTAATGGATCTGTTCTCCACAAAATGTGTGTCCGGGCTTTAAATGGTACTGTTGCTCCCTGGTTTTTGTGTGTTGAACATGATGGTGAACAGGTTGAGACTGTCCTGTAAATCATCTTACACATATAAAAGTATGTTTTGTAAATAAATGGTTTTCACCATTCAAGTGTTAACATAATTTTGACTCACCCTGTATGTGGAAGTACTGTATGTAGTTGCAATCTGAAATATTCAAACTCAGTACTTGATTTCTTCTAGGGTTTCCTGATGCTTAATTAAATCCATCTTGCCCTCCACACGCTGCAGGATTCCAGGGCCAGAGGAAGCAAAGCAGCCCAAGAGCATCACTGAGCCACCACCCTGCTTCACTGTAGGCAGGCAGTTCTTTTCAGTGTAAGCTTTATTTTTATATTGCTGATCCATAGGCTCAAAAGGTTCCAGTTTGTTTGAATCCCACAACTTGTTTTATTAATGTAGTTTTAAGTATACTGAAGTTGACTTTTCTTGTGCTTTTAGGTCAGTAGAGGTGTACGTCTTGGAGTTCGTACATGGAAACCTTCAGTATTTAGTATGTGCCTTACTGTGCAAACTGAAACCTCAGTGCCTGCTGCTACCAAATCTTGCTGCAGGTCTTTTGCAGTCACTTGAGATTCCTCTGAAATCTGGTGGCAGCCAATGACAGCTTCCTCTTTCTGCCATGTCCAGGTAGTGTAGCCAGTGTTCCTTTACATTTAAACTTGCAAACTAAGAACTTGCAGACTCCCTAGAAACAGTTTGTGCCTTTGCAGTTTTTTTTTGTGTCATATTCATTGTTTGTGCAAGGCAATTTATCTTACTTCTGTGGACAACTCTCTTGACTAAGCCAAGGTGCAATTAAAAGACAGTCAACAAACCCCTGACCAGTCCAGGTATTTGATGTGTTTTATTAAAAGCACACCTAATGCAACTAACAAAGCCCTTGATTCATTGCATCAAGTGTGCTTGAGGACACCTGATTTGCAAATGTGTGTGAGATTCTGTTCATTTATTTATAATATTAAATGTTATTTTGTGTAAAAAAATTTTTTTTAATGCATTTTCCCCAATCCACTGCTGGGGACCATGACGGCATCCAGGGAGGGTGTATATTCATCTGACACACACTCCCTCCAATGTGTGCACAGTCCACCAATCCCTTCTTACTCTACCATACTTTGGTGAATTTGCGTATGAAGTCAGCTTCGCTTAAGGAGAGCCATGCCCCAAATTCTGCGCTCCTTTACTTTCTGTACAAGCGCCCTTGCACAGTGTTAATAACCCCACCACTTAGACCAGTCTTTCCCACCCAGCAGACTGGAAGGATTGGACTCAATAATGGGTCAACCTAAAGTGCTCACTGCAGTACTGTAATTGGATGTCACCGTTACAAGAAGTCAATTCATGATATTTCTTTCCTCCTAGATTTCACACGATCAACTGGAAGTGGAAGCGTTTAGGACCCACAGCAACTCACAGCAGCCACTAAGTGGTGACCATGTAAAGCTACATGGAGTGGGGTCACCAAGTGCTGAGGTCATAATGCATTATAGTGGTCAAAACTCTGTAACGCTGACTCAATAACTAGAGTTCCAAACTTCCTCTGGCATTAACATCAGCACAAAAACTGTGCACTAGGAGCTTGGTTTCCATGTCGAGGCAGCTGCATACAAACCTTAACATTAGGCGCAATGTCAAGTGTCAGCTGGAGTGGTGTAAGGCATGCCACCACTGGACTCTATGAAATGTGTTCTGTTGAGTGAGGGTTAGGGTTTGGCAAATGCAAGGAGAAAGTTACCTGCATGCCAGCTGTAAAGATTGGTGGAGAAGGGATAATGTAATGGGGTGTTTTTTTAGGGGCTGGACTAGGTTTCATAGTTCAGGTGAGGGGAAATCTTAACGGTATGGATTTTTGTATCCAACTTTGTGTGAATACTTTGGGGTATGTAATGGAAAAGTATGTAATGGTTGAATTTTGAGGCTCCTTTGAGGCTTTGGCTGTAGGCTGTGTTCATCAGCATCTATATTAAGTGCAAGTTGACAGGATAAAGACTAAGGTTCAACAGAAGATCACCATCTCCCTAATGCTCTTAGGAAAATAATCCTCCAAAAACAATTATGCCTCAAGGCTTTTTTTTAGTTTTTTGTTTTTTACATATGCATTTTCTCATCTCACAAAAAGATAGCATTAGTTGTTTGTGTGCAACATGGCACAATTTTTTTTTAAGTTTGTCATCTACCAAAGTAAACATGATATGTGCAGAACGTTCACATCAAATCTCTCATGCTTTCAAAATAGAACCACTTTACGTGGCCATACACTGTAGCTCATACATACATGCAAATATTTACATACACAGATGTATAAACATGCAAGAAACGCTATTCCAAATTAATCTAAATAAAACATTAATATTGTTGGACATCTATAGGTTGGAGACATTTATTGCCATTGTGTGCACAGAGTTGAGAATCTTTTAAATGAGCTTGATTCTGAATAAAAACCTGCACATGAAACAAACTCTTCAGAAAGATCCAGAAGAACTAAAACATGCTCTTTGAGCACATGCACAGTCAGGCATACACACCCATACACATACACGCTGTTTACTTTACACCTGCCATGCTATTCTCTTTAGTTTTAAACCATTTTTCTCTGCAAACACACACACTAATTCCTAAAATACACCTGGCTTGTACTTACGTTCATTGTTTATTTTATAAGCCATTATTATAGCTCTGCACCTATAGAACCACAACTAACCAGATATTATTTGGGTGGTCGACCAGTCCCAGCGCTGTGTGTTATTAGTTATTAGGGTGCAGAACCAAATCTGAGGGTGTTTAAACTTAACAGGGTGTGTGTTGCTAATGCCAAGACTATTAACACACACTGTATGTGTACATTTAGGGACTAGAGCTATTTTCTTTGTTCATGCATTTTCTCAATGCAAGATGTCTAATCACAGTACTCTGTCGGTGTTATATTTTTGGTTGGAGCCCTACTATCCTAGCATTTACAAAAATCCCAACAACACTGCTGCATCTGATGCAGTCATACCAGTACAACACACACTACCATGTCGTTACCATATTAGTGTCACTGCAGTGCTTAAAATGACCCACCACCTAAATAATCTGGTCAGTAGGGTCCTGTAGAGGTGACTTTTCATTGTCACCCACTTATCCCCATCTATCAAAGTGTACAGAGCAACATAGACAATTAATGTACATACAAAACAGGGTAATAAAGCCGGCAGTAAGTGTATTATTAAATAAAAATCCTATTTTCTCCCCTCATTGATAGCAAACAGGACAAAAACTTAAATATCTTGCTTTGTGCAAAAAATCACTTGTTAACAACCCTCTATTTCATATGAGACGTAGAAGGATGTCATATCAACTCAGACGAGGACACAGACAAACACACAGACGGGATTTCCAGGTAGCAAACTGTATGCCATCCAAGACATCCAAGGTACAGGGTAATCCATGTCATGGAACATCTCTCTCTAGAATAAGAAAAAAAAAAATACTGATCAATAAGCAATCATTTGTAGTTTATTTATATAATCACTGTCCCATGAAAAACAAACATCTATTTGTATTTTTCTTACCCATACACATTTACCAAGCTAAGAGGTCACAAGTACCATGGAAGTACCATGGAAAACAGGTCTGCCTCGCAAGAAAATCAGCAACTTAAAGATCAAGTGAAGTCTGATTATATTAACAATAAAAAAACCATTTGGGTGGTCAGGGGAAACAAAGACTTATCTGGCCACAATAACCAGAGGTATGTCTGGGGGAATGGTAAGGCAATCAAACCCAACATCATTGTTCCTACTGTAAAACATGGAGATAGCATAGTGCTTTTGGGGCTGTTGTGATGCCAGCAGGACTGCTGCATTGCAGGAAGTATGTCAAATAAAACAGCCAGACCAGATTATAAATGATCAAATGTTGTGACAATGAAGTCAGGCTATGTGAAGCAACACAATTGTCTTTTACAATCAAGCATTTTTTTATGGTTGGTAAGTTACTTTAGCTTGCAAAATAAACAACAAAAGATAGGTGGACAAATATGGGTAAAACCAGAATTAGTTTTAACAGCAAATTGCTAACTGCTGGCTCATAGTTTTTATGTCACAACAGTGATAAAAGAAACATGCACTTAGTGTGTTTTGAAATAATGCTGATAAGAATTAGCTACTGAACTCATTCTTGTGCACTAGCCACACCAGTCAAGCAAACATTAACTTCTGGCAGAGACACAAATTAAAGTTTACTTATAACAACACAACAGAGCAAGATTGATAGCCAGCAATGCTTTTTTTTTTAATAAACACAGCATACACAGACCACACAAACATGGGTTCTTCAAAAAGTTTCTGCACTACACTCTATTTGTTATTAATTTTAAAAACAAATGACATCACTTTTCTACATACTCACCTTCTGATGCATTTTTCCCAGCGTCGTACCAACTTTTTAATGCCATCAGCAAAAACGTTTTTGGTTGAGTGTGTAGCCACTGATGCACTGCTGCTTTCACATCATCATCACATGAAAATCTTCTTCCCTCTCTCGCCCTCTTAGACACAACCAATTACTACTCCCCCCACCCTCACCGTTTCCAACCAAAATACAAAAGTGCTAAATCTTTTTGAAGATCCTTTGTGACTATATACACTATATACATATATACTGTATAATCAACAGCAAAACAACCCCCAAAAAGAGAATGATTTTGCAGGTGGTGGCCACACACAAGGAGAGAAGAGCTGGACAGGGCCATACACACTACTGAGTCACATGTTTTGAGTTGCCGTTATGAAATTCACCCAGACTGATTTCAAATTCAGTCCTTATTGGGTTGATGACTTTGGTTTCCGTTGACCAAAAAAATGTAAGCTTTCATTCATAGAGATCTGATGTGTTCACTGATGTATGCACTGCTCAATTAAACATACAGTATTTTGTGTATGTGTGTGCCATACCTCTGTGAGTGTGAACTTGTGATGTTCCTGTTTGGCCTGTACGTGCTCTGTGGCGATGAAGGCTCTCCAAAATGCTCTCGGCCAATATCCTCACATCGCTGTGCGTTTCACGTCGTGACCTCACCGCCTCCAGCTGTTGCAACCCTCCTTCTTCTAACAGCATGCTGCAGTAACGTGCAGCTACACACACACACACACATATTACATAATGTAGAAATAGTGGCTTTTGGTTTTTATTTCAGTGAACAGTGCCCACAGCTCTATTATATGTAGATTTACAGGTATATTTTTGACATTGCATTACATTATTGGTTGGTGCACTGTTGCCCTCGAAGCACTGAAAATGAGGTGTTTAAAATCCAAACAACACTGCTGCACCTGATACACTCATACCAGCACAATATACACTACCTTGTCCTTAGCATAATAGTGTCATTACAGTGCTATGAAAGGACCCCCACTGTCAAGATGATGTTTGGGTGGTGGACCAATGGACCATTTCAATAAATGGATTACAGGAGGGTGACAGTGTTCAGGGCAAGATATGGGCTACAGTCAGTAATTGTTTAACCAGAAAGTTTCTCTGGTAGGTTGTAGCTTATAAAATCGTTATAAATGTTTACCTAGTGAAGTGCATGGTGAGTGTAAATGTCTGAGGCAATTTCAGAGTATGTTTTGTTAGAGTGTACGTATTAAGCAACACTGCAAGTTGGTCAATTTATCAATCTTATTGAAATCTTAGTGAATGTTTAACAATTACAAAGATAGCCTTTTGACTGCAGCTTTTGGGTTGCATAAAATCTTACCATTCTTGCTGCACACGTGCTGCATGGCCCATGCAGCCCACAACTGAACCCCTGGGGTCTGGAAGCACTCCAGTAGTGGAAAGAAAGGGTTGAACGATCTGAAACATAAAATCACAATTTTCTACATACAGTGGTACCTTGATGTCCCTCAAACTTTGAAACTTGACGCCCTTCATCAAAAAATTTGTACCCTTAAACTCGACATTTTCATTAAACTTGACGTGTCTGCGACTGATGTTTTGTTCAGTTCTCGGCTTGAGCAGTGCAGTAAAACGTCATCAAAGTGCAAGACGAATCTGCATTTGTGTGAAATAACTCTAAAAGCATCCGCATGTATCTGTGTTTAGCTGGATTTTCCTCCTGTTTCACTTTTAAATATGTGTTATAGCTCAGGTTGCTGAGAAATTGTAAGAATCAGCTTTTCCGAGAGAGTCTTATCGTTAAAAAATCTTAATGTGACTTAATGTGACTTAATGTATTAAAAGAACGACATAGACCCACCCAACCTCTCTTAATTATTACTGCTCATAAGTTCTCTCCACTAATGAAATTCCTTGCTCATTTTAGTACAGTCACATTAAGCTTTGTGCACCGCCACACTCCATAGAAAATGACGTCCGTTTTGTCACTGCTCATGTGAATGTGCCTTTAAAATTACGGTAAAGAGCAGGTTTTATTGTATCTAACTGTTTTTTTATTGTATTTCAGTGTTTTTATATTATATTTGTGTTATTTTCAGTGTATAAGTGTCAAAAACAACCCCATTATTTTACATAAGCCTATAATACACACAGTTCCACAGGACCATGGAATGCATTAACAGGTTTCCCATAAATCCTTAAAGAAAGAAATACCTAAAAACTCAACGCCACTCCCAAGAGACGTCGAGTTTCAAGGTACCAGTGTATTATTAACAGGAGTGTTTCTCACCTGTAGGCTACCATCTCACAATCAGGCGTGGGCCACTTCAGAATGGTAGAGTGCTGAGAGAAATAAACCAGCACACAAATAAACAGCGTAAACATAGCACTAATAAACATATGATTCTTTAAACAACATATGATACCAAACGTGCACAGACGTACCAGCTGCTCGAGCAGTGCGGCTCTGAGAGTCAGGTCGAGGGTCCACACAGTCTCACCACGCGAGGTGAGGTGAGCAAGGATTCCGGCAGCGAAGTAGCTCACCTCCACCTCAGAACTATGCAGCAGAGAGCGGATATGATCCAGAAAGCTATGCACCATCAGTTCTGAATGCAGCTCGCTTACCTCAGCTATGTTATTCTACGATGCACGCAACAGAAAGACAAAATTCACACATTAAAATGTACATACATCATTTTTTATGGGTGGGAATTTAGGACAAAAATACAGACAGTATATTAAAGACAGTATATTATTCCTCAAGATTTTCTGGTAGAGAGCAGACTGTTTGACTGTCAATTATGGCAAGTTGGCAGCACCATTACACGGTAACTACCATGTTTGACTTTTAGTATGATGCTCTTTTTGTGGAATGATGTGTTGTTAATATGAATCGGAAAAGCTACATTGCATACAATTGTAGTGTTACAGCATAATGCAAAAAAATATATATTGTTAAATACATACATCATATAATTAATACTGTCTTCAAGTGTGTGTGGGGGTGGCACCATGGCTCAGTGGGTAGCACTGTCACCTCACAGCAAGAAGGTCCTGGGTTTAACCCCCAGGTGGGGCAGTCTGGGTCTTATCTGTGTGGAGTTTGCATGTTCTCCCCGTGTCTGTGTGGGTTTACTCCAGGAGCTCCGGTTTCCTCCCACAGTCCAAAAACATTCAGGTGAGGTAAATTGAAGACACTAATTTGTCCATGACAGTGTTTGACATAAAACTTGTGAACTCAGGATTCTTGTGTAACAAATGACTACCGTTTCTGACATGAATGTAACCAAAGTGTAAAACATGACGTTAAAATTTTAATAAACAAACAATGTGTGTGGAATGCTGATGATAATTTCAGTATTAAATACTCAGCACAAAGGTGAGGGCTTTGTGCAGGTCATTAGAGTGCTTCACACCAACCTTATCAAACCACTGATTAATGGGCCTTGCTTTGTTGTATAGAGGTACAATCATGCTGAAACAGGGCAATCCCCAAACTGTAGCCACAACATTTAAGGCATACAAGTTATTTTAAAGAAAGGGTTTTATCTGTCTGTTAGTAGCAATGGGTGTAAGAATCATTTGAATGCAATGATCAGAAGTGCACTACACTGGACTACAGTGTTTCTGGTGAAATCTAGCCTGCTGTCTTTTTGATCTATTGATTCATGGATATGCACTAGTCAGCTTTTAATAGTGTGCATGTGTGAACCTTACGAGAAGCTTTTGATACAATTCATATAGAAAAGGCATTTTAATAACATTAACATTTTTAACATTTAATTACACAGACTAAAATAAGCATCTTGTCAACAATACTGCAATTCAAGGGGGAATATGACTGTTGACATTAGATTGTTGACGTTTTACATTGGTTAGCTGTTAGGGCAAACCAAAGCCTTCCCCTTAATTCCAACCAATACCTGTTTTTACAACTGAAAGGTCAGTGTATTTACTACCTTCCTCTTGGCCTTTAGAGAATCACAAGGATATGCCAATTGATATTAAATTGGAGAACCAATTGCTTTGGTTAAGGTTGGTTCTCCAAAAAAAAAACAATGGTGACACAGGACAAACCTCCCATGGTGTTAGTGGTGGCAGTTATAGCCTAGCGGTTAAGGTACTGGACTAGTAAGCAGAAGGCTGCTGATTTAAACCCCACCACTGCCATGTTGCCACTGTTGGGCCCTTGAGCAAGACCCTCAACTCTTAGTTGTTTAGACTGTATAGTGTAAGTTGCTTTGGGTAATGGCGTCTACTAAATGCCGAAAATGTAAATGTAAGGCTCCAGGAATGTAGAGAAAGAAACATAATAATAAAGGCACCATTAGCATAAGCCTTAAGAGTGACTCTGTCAGTCAAATGATCATTCCTGCTAAGAGTACTGACTGACTTTACCTGTTCATTTCTTATTTAGGTGTTTCTGGGTACGTTCCAATTTAAATGAGGACCTAAACTATATAGAGGAGAATCCCTTTCTGATAATTCACAACAACTGCCTTTACTGGCACTCATACTCAGTCTCACACACACACACACAGGTGCACACAGTTTCTCACCAGTAAGCCAAGAACCTTCTGCTGAATGGAAGACTCCGAAGGAAAGGACTGTAGCAAAAACAAAAAAGTCACAGAATTAAAATGATTGAATCTGATCAATATAATTCTGTAAATGCTAAATAAAAAGGATAAAATAAAAAAAACATTTCCCTAAAACTGCAATAAACTAGCACAATATCAAGACAAATGTTTACATCTCATGGAAGTCTTGGGATTTCAAATCACTTGAGCATCTGTTCTTTCTTCATAAGTAAATGACAAAAAAAACTGTAGAAAGTTCTATATTGTCATTTACCTATGTACCAAACAGGGTTGGCATGAATTAAAAGCTGCTGGACCATGAGTGACACTGTCCACAGACAAGCAAGCTTTACATCGCCATGGGTTTAAAGGATGTCGATCAACAGTGAAAACCCTGCTAAAAGATCAGCACCTTAAAGATCCCCCTACATGTATTGCTAATCAAATTGACAAAGACATTTCTTTCTTGATGGCAATGTAAAGCTCACTGGACAGTGAACAGTTGGTTTCAATCAGTCACAGACTGGAATAACTTACATAACCCTTAGAAATGTATGTAAGCTTTTGACTTTGTTTTCATTCTAAATATACAATGTAAGAATGTTTTTTGTAATATAATACCTCCAGCACTTTAATGAAGAGCTCCAGGCCTTGATTCTCTATAAAGTGTCTGCAGGTAGTAGGAGATTCATCCGTCAGATTCCACAGGGCACTGAGTGTAAACTTGAGGGTGGCATCCACTGTGCCCTGGCAGGTCTTTTGACGTACAATGTGCAGAAGTTGCTGAAGAGAAACCAAGAGAGGAGAAAAATTGAACCACCTTGAACACATCTCTGAGTGGTGTTTGTATAACACATCACAGCAAAAGCTAATTAAAGGTGGTTATTGTGTTTCTGATGGTTTAATCATGTTGTAACCCAAAGGTCATACTGACTACCAGTCGGTTTTAAGATCAGCAGTATTATGTAGCGGATGAATAATTGCGACATGGCAGAATTAACTATCCTTCTACTCTAAAATACTACATAATTCATGTTCTTGGTCATTTGCTGTACTATTCAATTGATAAAAGCTAAAACTTTTTACCTTTACAATAAACAGCTCCGCTCCCAACTGGGCTGTTTGTTCAGTAGAAAGCTTAGAATGAAAGCAAAAAATATATTGTAAGCTATTAAATCCAATACAGTTTTGACACAGAATTCATAAAATCTTAACAGATGCTCCTGAACTGGTCATAGTCACAAAAAAGTGTCACTGGTGGCTCACCTTGGCAGCCAGGATGGATATGATGGCAACTGCCATCCTTTGCATGTTTTGATCTTCATGGTTGCAAAGCCACTGCATGACCAACTTCGCAGCTTCAAACCTAAGACAAACAGTTAGAATAAAGATGGAATATTTAAAAGTATTTCAGCATCATTGTAACTAGGTCAAAGCAGCTTTTTTCTTGATTATTAAAAGTAGGCATTACAAAGGCTTTAATACTTTGAATGGTCTGTGAAAGGGATATTAGTAGCTGCACACAGACCTGTTGAAGGGAACTTCCTGCAGAATGCGATCACTACAGAGAGACAGCAGGCAGTTCTTCTGCAACTGCACAATCAAAGGAAGCCCATTAGTTCAACCAACACCGACCACAACTTCTCAATTTCTTCTAATAAATGCTTTATCACTCTAAACAATCCCTCTTCTTTCCTTTGGTCTGCCATGCAAAAACCACCAACATTTAGTTATGCATGACGATTGATTTGTAAATATGTACAGACCTGTTGACAGAACTGGTGAAATTCTATATACACAAATATGTGGCAGATGAGAATTCCTGTTGGTGATATTTTTGCACTATTCAGTGTTAGGCTTCTTTTAATGTAACTTCTTTAAAATCCAGATTTTCCTTTGGGGGAAAAACCCCTGAGGAACCCATGTGACTATCTATATACAGTAAAACAATTCAAAAGGAAACGGTAACTTCACAGGCACTTGGTTGGCACAGCGGCCTTCTGTGCTTTGTATTTCAGCAGTGCTATTGACCTGGCAGGGAATCCTACAGACACTCTGCTGCTGTCACATGTGATTCCTGGAAATGGTACAAGTAGTAGGGATTCCCATGGAGAATCATGACTCTTTGTAGGAACCTGCTGCTGGTGGATGAAATAAAGAGGCTGTCGACTGCATGCACGTCAGAGGGGACACATGCAAGTCTGTGGCTCTCCCAGGGCAGAACAAGGGTTGTGTAAGCAGTAGAGAAATTGCAATAGGGAATGACAATTAGCAGACAATTTAATAGTATAAAATAACATATACACAAACTATACATTATGCATCCGAGACTTACTAAAACAAAATAAAAACTAAAACAAAATATTACACATGATTTTTTTTCATTTTTGTTTATCCTAACATTATTCTAATCCATAAAAATCTTGCAGGAAAAGTATATGCTTTTCCAGCATGGGCAGTAAACAACAACCATAACTAAAATTATCAAACTTGAAAAAGTTACAAATAAATAAAAATAAAACCATTTAACATCATGTTTTACACACTTTGGTTACATTCATGACAGGACAGGTAATTAAACTTAAACTGATGAATCTTGTGTAACGTGTAATGTCAAACACGGTCATGGACAATTTTGTATCTCCAAGTCACCTCACTTGCATGTCTTTGGACTGTGGGAGGAAACAGTAGCTCCAAACAGAAACCCATGCAGACATGGGAAGAACATGCAAACTCCACACAACTGAACCCAGGACCTTCTGGATGTGAGGCGCCAGTGCTACCCACTGAGCCACTGTGCCGTCCATGTCACAATACAATTACTTATAATGTATAATCAAAAGCTTTTGACACCTGTAATGCATTACAACATATTCTGGGCAGAACAAATGCTTTTCTATTAAAATAAACAGGTTTCAGGACATTGTGACCCCTATCTTACATTGTTACATAAGCTCCTATCAAGAGGAGGGCTAAATAACCCCTCCCTGTTATGTAAGCAGTGTCCTCATATAATTACATCTCTTTGCACCCTTATTAAAGCCAAACCCTGATTGTGTAATTACTTGCTTCTATTGCGGAAGCACAGATTTCTGTACAGAACATCTGAATATTTGTATGTGAGTCCACGTTGGACAGGCAGCTACATAAAAACTAGTGAAAAACACAAGCATACACATGTATAAAAAGTGTCTGGTATAATGTGTTACATTAGTGAATGTACCTGTTGGTGGTTGGGGAAGGTCTTCATGGCCTCTAGCAGCAGCTGTGTGACTTGGCCTAAGAGACGGACAGGCATTCCAAACGCCAGGTCCTGCTTTGTGAGGTTAAAAACGCAGGCGCTGGCAGCCAGCTGTACATTAAGAATGGTGGGGTGGTTCTTCATCGCCAAAGCTACCAGCTAAGAAAGAGAAGAACAACATCCATGTACAGATGTTGGCTGAAAATATTGGTATCCTTGCATTTTATTCAGACAAACCATTATTTGCTCACTATGGTGTTTAAATTAAATCATATTGTATTTTTTCACTTTTTCAGAACCATTTAGTCATACACAATTCCCCATTTGTAACTTTCTCCTAAGCCGCACCAGGAATGGTTAAAGCTGATAATCAATGACATTTAAAAGCTGCAGAACTAAACAGAATACCGTGGTTCTGCATGGTTTCATGCCAAAAAGCATACAAATAGTGAGTAAATGCCCTGTGATTCAACAGAGCAGTGACTAGCTACATTAAAATAAAAGCACAGCTGAGAGTGTGTGGGATGAGCAGAGCCCGGAGGAAAAACACAGTAAGGGTGAGTGCACACGTACTTTAAGGATGTCAGGTCGAGCTTTCTCCATCATGTGGGTGAGACTGAAAAGATGGAAGAGTGCCTCTCGAACAAACCCTTCTCTCTCACTGTAGCGCCGCAAAGCCTCGCAGATCTGAGTCTCGTTCGCCTCTCCAGTCACCTGCAGACACAGAACAATGAACAGAGCACACATACAGTGCATTAGAATATTGATATTTATTGGTAACTGACAACTTTATACAATCAACTTTTTATATAAAAGCACAAGTTTAAGAGGGTATTAAATGTGCCGGGCAGACGAAAAGGCCAAAAAGTTGGGGTAGGTCATAGAGAGAGGCACTCAATATGAAAGTAAACATTTTATGCACTCTTTACCTTAGAACTGACTTGCATGTTGTAAACACACAGAACCATTTGTGTCTGCATCATGCCTGGTATGTTAGCTTGGACCCAGATCAGTTATTCTTTACTAGACAACAAGCTTAGCAATTCCCAGTTCTGAGTAAGTTAGGGACTGGTACGTAGGTAACCACCTCACATGGGTCAGTCTCACAAAACATAATTTCACACATCTTCCTCTTAAGGAAAAGTAAAGCAAATAACTAATAGTTTTATTTGTGAGAGATAGGGCTTCTTAGCCCTCCCAGCCCACCTTTAAGGTACCCTCTCCAGACAGGAACTCCGAGAAGCCGGCATCGGTGGCTACCAGGCCAACAAAGGTCATTCCAGGTCGTTCCTCTACAAAAGCCCAGACTGCAGCATCGGTCACCTGCTTCCGACCTGACAAGTCTAGAGATACCAGCACTGGCAAAATGCCAGAAGTCTCCAGCAGCTGCCTGGCTATGTCTGATGTGAACTGCTTGTCGTCTGAGATGTCCAGATGCTGCAGGTTCTCCAGCTGCAAAAGACAGGGTGAGTGAGGGAGTGAGTAAGAAACTACAAAAGAAACATGGACAGAATAGCATGTGCCATAATAAAAAAGAGACTTCTTCTATGTGAGGAATTATTCAGTCAGGGGATCATCTACATGACTGAAATATTGTTGTAATTCAATGACTAATGCTGACCTGGCTGAGCACAGCTAACAGCTGAGCGGTGCTAATTTCTAGCCGTTTTAGCTGGTGCATAGTGAGGTAACGCAGCCTGGTTCTCAGCTCAAGCAACGGTGTCAGGTTGGTCACAGACGTGTTGGAGATGTCCAGACTTTCCAAACGGGGCAGTGAGCAAACATCAGCAAGGCTGGAGTCATAGAAGTCCACGTTGGAGACGCTAAGTGCTCTAAGGCCATGCAAAGAGCTGAAGCAGCGACTGCTCGACTCCTCAAGCGAAGACATGCTCAGGCCGTTAAGCACAAGCCTCTGCAGTCTCTCACACGTAGCCTTGCTGGCAGAAAGGCAATGAAGAATGTCTGTAATGGTGAGGTCAGCGTTGACACGCGATGCATCCAGCTCCAGGAGCCTGTGCAGGCAGAGATTCCGGCCAAAGGCCTCCGCTGATATGCGGGCCGTGCGGATACAGGCACGACACAGCCGAAGTTGGCGGCTGTTACGGAAAATGCTCACTGTGCTGTCGTTCAGCACACCTGTGAATAAAAACAGAGAACAGACAGAGTTTTCTACTGTGTATAAAACACAGAACCTAAAATGTATTGTCATTCGGGTAAACTGGTTCCAGTAATAGAACTTGTCCTTCCAGTTTAAATGGGGAAAAACCCAATACTAAAACAGATTGTGGTCTTGGTTCTTTCTTTGTCCCAATATATGCCAAACTTAAATTGTTAAACTGTGTTGAACCATTCTGATAGTAGAGTATTCAGACTTTGTGGTGTGGATTAAAATTGTAATAATAATAAGTGCCATATCTGCCCATGAATCTACATATAATCCCCCCTAAAAAGAAACTGAAAACATTTTACAATTCATTAAAAATAAAAACAAAATTATTTCGCAGCAATCACAGCTGCAAGTCTCCTTAAATTTATCTTTATAATTTGGAAATTTTCTCCAATTCTTCATGGCAGACACTTAAATTCGATCAAATAGGATAGTGAGCATCTGTGAACTGCTATTTTCAGATTTCTGCACAAGGTTTGATGGGGTTTAAGTCTGGATTTTGTCTGGCTACTTAAATACATTTACAGGCTCATCCAGATACCACTCCAAATTTGTTTTGGGTCAGGATTTGGATCACTGTTTTGTGGAAAGGTGAACAGTCAGCCTAGACTGAGTGCAATCTGGAGATGGTTTTATTCAAGGACGTGTAATTGCCTGTATTTATGCATTCCTTAATTATTACCAGTCTGCCTGAACCTGCCACTGAGAAACAGCACCATAAAATGATACTGCCACCATGTTTCACCATAGTGATGGTATTAGTTACAGGGCCGGATTTTCTCACTGACCCCCCTTTCCCACAAGCGCAAAAACACGTTTTGCTGTTCTGTGTGAAGTTATTTTTTGCTTATTTCTGATTGGCTCTTTGAGTCATATAAAACAGGCAGACTGCTTCAAGCATCTCAGTAGAGCAGACAGGTTTTGTCAGTGTGAACAGGAGAGGCGATAACATGTCAGGGCAATTTAAAACACTTCTTCAAATTTGAACTCACTTCCACATGGTAACGTTTGCTTAACATGGTGATCCGTTGCTTAATATTACTTACTTTTAATATGTTTTAATTATTTTATTAGCAGTTGCAGTGGATGTTTGTCACCAGACAAGGTACCTGTTGTTTTTCCCAAAGAGTTTAAATGTCATCTCATCAGATTCGAGAATCTTTTTTTCTTATTTTGCCAGAATCCTTTATATGCTATTTAGCAAACTTTTACTGAACAGTGGATTTAGTCTTGCCACTTTATTTATCCAACTGGTTCTCCCTATCTGCACAGGATTAATGTGATCTCTGGGATGCGCGGGTGAAGAGGAGTCACATGGAGCTAAGCAGGGCAATACGACTCTGTGTGAGAACCAAACACTGGCAGGTGATAAGAAGTGGCCACACATTTGACACATGTAAGAGGGGGTCAGATGGAGCGTGTGGTAATCTGGCCCTCCTTGATCAGATTGGGGGTTGTGCAAGAGACAGCAGATTCTTAATCAGAAATAGTAAACAACGACTTCGAAAGATAGGGCAGGGATATCAAGAAAAACAAATAAGTTTAAAAAATTTGCATATATTATTATTAACCATTTTTATTTTAATGAAATTATTTTTATTTTTTCAAGGCCATATGCAGTTTTACCAGGGAAAACTTGAAGTACATCTAGCTGTACATGTTCTAGGAGAAGTAAGCTCTGTTAAGCTTGAGTAATTAAATAATGTCACTTACCTTCTGTGGCCATCTTACAGAGCAGCTGGTCAGCCAGTTCCTGAGGGAAGACCACAGGATCACGAAGGCATAAGGAGCCATCAGCCAGATTTACACAGAACAGCTCCAGCCTGGAGCTCACCAGTGACAGGCACAGGTCAGTCAGCGATGCCGGGGATGCTTCATCCTGAAACAGGCATTCATCTCTTAGGAGCCATATGCAAACTGGTTTATTTCTTTTTACTAAGCAATTAAGCTCTGAAATAGGCGAGTTGTTTTCCACTAGTTATTTTTTCTAATTAGTCTTTTCTTCCTACATTGCATATAAATAAGAAAATCAGAAAATGGGATCATTTAAACCACATATATTCTCTAAATATAAAACAAAACAGGGCCCTAAACTCTTAAAAACTCTTAAAGTCTCTTTCTAGCCTTTTGTTTACAACAGCAGTGATTTTACACCTCATTCGTTTTTCAAATCTTTCAAAATGGTTAAACTAAAATTTTCTACAACCTTTCTACTCTTATCTTGCCTTATTCCAACTCTTTTTGTATCTGTCGTAGGCATTCCATTAAAAATTTTTTTTTATATATTTACAAAATATGGTGATTTGGTGTGGTGTAACGGTAAGAGATACACTGCTGGTAATGCCAGACTGAGCTCAGAAATACAGAAGACCCATGGCATTACATGAACCTAGCCATTTAGAGGACATATCACTGTGCCCCTAGTCCCAGTCTGAAACCCGAAAAAATAGGAGGGTTGCGTCAGGAAGGGCATCCGGTGTAAAAACTGTGCCAAATCAAATATAAGGTTGAATCTAACCGGATCAGTTGAAACAAAACTTTACAAAAAATTTTTTACAGATTCTACTTCTGACTGCATTTTACCAAATATCTCAACTAAATTTATTTCCAGATAGTATTATTTTGTATTCTTGGCAGACGGTCCAGTTATAATATTTTGTTTAAAATAAATAAATGCAAACATGATCAATTCACATTGCAATGTGTTGTCTTTTCTCAAGCCATTTTTCCTCCTATAGTTGCCTTGCCTCTAATGCCTCTAGTGTCATTGGGTTTGTGAAATGTATTATATAAATGGAACTTATAATTATTACTATTCAAACTGACAGCAACGTAAGGTCCAGGTGTTCAACCAGATGACCTTTTTCATCAAGTTGATATTAATTCTACTCAAACCAATACAACAAGTGAATACTAATAAAGAGTAAGTTCCCCATTCTGCAAAAAGAATATACAATTGTACTCTAAAATGTAACTTAATAAAAATCATCTCTAGAACAGTGTGACCTGGAGCTGGGTGGTATGACGGTACAGTCGGTATACCGGCTTTGATTCCTCGTACGGTATGGATTTTTCATATACCAGCATACCGTAGCACAGTTGATAAAACAGCTGTAGGCTTAAAAAAACAGCAAATCAAATAATATTGTTAACCAGGTAGTGTTAGCATAACAGTGTTAACAGATGAGAGAGGTTTTCTCAATATAGTGGAAAAAATAAACAAAAACAGCAAAGAAATGAGCTGTGTCAGCAGTTTAGAAGGTTTTTTTTTTTTTGTTCGGATACAGATTAAAACACTATATACTGTACTATATACTGTTTTTCGGGAAACAGTTGTTGCAAAAAAGCAAACAATACTTCAGTTTAATTGCTATACTGATGTTATACCAACAACACTGAAGAAAGCTGGAAGTGTAGATATATAAAGTCGTCCACTTTTCTACAACAGACCTGTGATCAAGTTGTACAATCAGAGGATTCATACCTCAGTATAACAGTATAACTGTGCACTTCATCAGTGGTCACTGCGAGACTGCAAACGTCGTTTTATTTGTTAAATGGAGAGCTAACGGTAACTGAATAATAGTTAAATATTATATTAATAATAAACATTGTGTATATATATTGCACCTGTTTCAGGCGTACTGATTCCATCATATATTGTGTCATTTTGTGGGGCCAAGCAAAGCTTATAGTCAGTGGCGGCTCCTGCCAAATCTCTCAGGGGGGGCAATTGTTGTGATGATGGCCAAGGTGACCCGTTCGATGGGTAAATTAAAGCTTAAATAATTAACATCTTAAGTCATCTGTCAGTTTGCCCTCACAAATAACTTTGCACATGGAGAGAGACCAGCTTTACCATTAATCATAAAATGAAGTAAAGCCTTCACACTAACAATTTAATTCAGTCTTCATCAGATAGCATTTTATTTTAGGTGCAGCAGATCCAGAATAAAGATCGGGGGCATCGGGGCTGATGTGCAATGAATAAAGAAGTACAATTAAACAATTGGGGAGATACAATAAGTGCAATCACAATTCACTATTTAAAAATTACATTACTTACTTGTAATTTACTTGTAACTTATATGATTTCCCCCCCTTTGTACATACTTGCTTGATGTTTAAATTTGGTCTGGGAGGCCCTAATTCTTTAGCTGCTAATTTATCCTGATTACTACGACGACTGAACGGCATTTCCCTTAATGACACGATGGAGTTGCTCCGAACTGAGGTAATGTCAGTCATGGTGACGAGATCGTGACACCAGGCTACGTGTGACGCAAGCACGTAAGTGCGAGCCCTCCCGGAACCCATTCAGATTGTATTGCAGCGCCTGCAGTTCGAAAAAAAAGAGCCTTAACATGAGAGTCTATGAGAGCAATCACCAAAAGGGGCGGTACTGTACGGAACACAACTCGACGCTGATTGGACTACGATATTCTGAGGCAAGACAGACTGTCCAGAACAGTCACAGCTGTGATAGAAACATTTCTTCCCTTTCGCCCTTTGGTGGTGTGTCGCCCGATCGTCCTAAGGAACGAGCCGCCCCTGCTTATAGTGCTCAAAACCATCATTGTATACAAGGTAAAATGAAAATGTTTCATATTCTATGTACTTATTACAGTAAAATGAGCCACAGACATACCGTGATATACCGTGAAACCGTCAGAATCTTAAAAAAAAATACCGTGATACAAATTTTTTATCATACCGCCCAGACCTAGTGTGACCAAACTGTCACAGTGCAAAAACACTGACAGTATGTCAGGTGTACCAGTATCAGGTTAATATATTTCAATATTAATAAAGTTTTACTAAATAACTAAATAAATAAGTCAGGCTGTGGATTAATCTATTCGTTGACTTGCAGGCAGTTCAGTTGAAACGTTGCTATTTTGAGACAGACATTAATCATGACATGAGATTAGGTTCTTAATCCATTCTTGTAATGTATCAGATTTACTACCAGCATTACTAGTCCTACTAAAAACACATAAAGTCAGTATCGTTGTGTTATGTAAGACGTTTAGATCATCATAAAGTTCATCAAAATCTCAAATGATCCGAAGTGTCATCCGAAGGCTGAATTCAGTGCTGTAGCTGTTAATGTCTTAATCAGCTTTAAAGATAAACACAGCAGTAAATCCGTGCGTAAGAAGCAAGCTAGATGTTAAAATAGTTCAACGAATTCTTACCATGGTTAAATAGTGTGGATCGTTTTGAAACGCCATGTATAGTCCACAAAAACAAGTCCTACCCCAGCGTCTACTAGCTAACCGCTAGCCTTACAACATACCGAAAAATACAACAAATAACTGATAATAACGCTGTATCATGGTGTCTTCCTGCGTCCAAAACATCTCCCGGGTTCTTCAGAGAGCACAACATGCAGCTGTACCAGCACCATGTTAAACCAATATAAAGTTTTGCATTTATTCTGCTAAAAGCGTAAACAGGTCAACACACGGGAAACATATCTGCGCAGGGAAAACCCTGGGCGTCGTATCTCAAATACCTTACTACACCTAATATAAGCGCACTATTTTCTCCTTATTTACATGATTTGTCATGGTGCCAACCACCTTTCTGTGTGAGGAAAAATCGAATTG
Organism: Trichomycterus rosablanca; assembly: GCF_030014385.1. NCBI lineage: Eukaryota > Metazoa > Chordata > Actinopteri > Siluriformes > Trichomycteridae > Trichomycterus > Trichomycterus rosablanca. The sequence continues at coordinate 24,437,235 of NC_085996.1, forward strand.
TGTCTAGTATTTAATATCTTTAAGTGACTAAATATATACAGTGACTAAATTCTTTAACTCATAAACCAATAACAAAATAAGTACCAGACTCCCTACAACCCCTAGGCAAGAAGGACAATTACATGTATACAATGCAATAAAAAGTGCAATATGCAATATATTATATTTTTAATGTATATATTTATATTAATATATTATATATATTTCACAATAATATATGTACATCACTTTTTCTAAAGGCATATTTGGTGTAAATAACTACACACTATGTGTGCAGTTTTTCACATTGTATTGTATTGTATTTTTTCTGTTTCTACCTCCTTTCCATGCTGCTGTAACAAGTTAATTTCCCCAAGGGGATCAATAAACTCTTATCTATCTTATCTTATCTTATCTTATCTTATCTTATCTTATCTTATCTTATAAGCATGTGGGAAATGACATTCTTGCTTTATGTTATGATTTTCTTCATGGTGTGCAATGTTGTTTCAGTAGATCACAGCTCTGTAATGCAGGCAGGCCAGTCAAGCACACACACAGGCCAGTCAAGCACACACACACACACACACACACGCACACACGCACGCACGCACGCACGCACGCACGCACGCACGCACGCACACACACACACACACACACACACACACACACACACACACACACACACACGGCCAGTGATAGCTCAGTGGTTAAGGTACTGGACTAGTAAACAGAAGGTTGCCGGTTCAAGCCCCGCCACCACCAAGTTGCCACTGTTGGGTCCCTGAGCAAGGCCCTTAACCCTCAATTGCTCATTGTGTAAGCAATTGAGGTAAGTCGCTTTGGATAAAGGCGTCTGCTAAATGCTGAAAATGTAAATGTGTCTATGAAGCCACGCTCTTGTAGAACATGCAGAATGAGGCTTAGTATTGTCTTTACAAGAACATGACATCTTTACAAGAAAACATGAAACATGACACCATGGCACATCTATCACAGAATGGTTTGGATCAGCAACAAAACAGGACAGATGCAGATTGCGAGGGTTGTGGAAGGAGCAGAGAAAACCATTGATGCTCCTTTGCTCACCCTTCAGGACTCATACAAAACAAGAACCAGGATCCGGGCAGAAAAAATAATCACAGACTCCTCACACCCTGGATTTTCTACCCTCTTGCAGGAGCTATAGAGCTATAATTTATTTTATGCTGTTTTTCTATTTTCTGTATATATGCAAAATTCTGCCTAGCATGTGATATTTGTACATTGTCTACATATAGTTTTGTCTGTATATTGTATTGTTTGTATATTGTAGAGAGCCAACAACAGCCAAAAACAAATTCCTTGTGTGTGTAAACATACTTGGTAAATAAAGCTAATACTGGTTTTAATTATGGGATCATATATCTTTCTAAGATGCCAATGCAGTCCTTCATGTCAATGATAACTTCACAAATCACCCATAGCAGAGGCACTGATGCACCTCTATACCATGACATATGTTGGCACTATTTGCTGATAACAGTGTAAATGGTCCTTTTCACATTTTTTTTCTAAAAACAAACTAAGCATGGACCCATCTGACCACAGCAAAAAGCATTTCTGTATAGGTTCATGTTGCATTTCTTGATTCAGCGATAAACTGTGTTAAATGACAATGGTTTTCAGAAGTACTCCCCACACCCACATGGCTATATTTATTTAGATGTCAATGCAGTTCTTTATGTCAATGGCAACTTTACATGTCTCCAATTCCGTAGGTGCTGATGCACTCTATACCATGACATATGTTGGCACCATTTGTCATAACAGTGTAAATGGTCCTTTTCAACTGTGGCACAAATAATTTGGCCATTTTTTCCTAAAAACAAACTAAACATGGACCCATCTCACCACAGCAAAAAGCATTTCTGTATAGGTTCATGTTGCATTTCTTGATTCAGTGGTAAACTGTGTTAAATGACCATGGTTTTCAGAAGTACTCCCAACACCCACATGGCTATATTTATTACAGTTGCATGCTGGTTTCTCTTGCAATGTCATCAAATAACTCAAAAGTCACACATTTATCACAGAGTCAGTTTTTTTCTCTTCAGATACTCTGAACCTTTTGACAAAATTGCATACAGTAGATGGTGAAAGTGTAAATTATTTGCAATGTTGCATTGAAAGATATTTTAAGTGATTGCCAGTGGTCTCACTAAGTTTGTCACAAAGTGGTAAGCCATGACCCATGTTTGCTTGCAAAAACCAAGCCTTTGGTTGATCTTTTGTTATTACGATGTTATTAAAATAATTAATTTAATGAAGTAATTGCGTTTTGACAAGTGAATAACTAAACGCCCATCTACTGTACTTAGTCAGTTACTGTGTACAACCTGCACACAAAAAGCGAATCGTAATTAATTTACGAGAACGTACGGAAGCCTGTTGGTGTCAAACACATTGAGTGTCAAATACTTTACTATGCCCTATATATGCGCACTACCTAGGGTAATAATAAGCGATTCTTACACGTTACGTAGTGCTCTGCGTTTTAAACACAGAGGTATTTGAGAACACCAAACTGCAGCAGGAAGAATCTTTCAAGCACTTCTAAAACTTGTAACGGTTTTACTGTTTTATTCATTTTATTGAAGTAACGTTTTGCAGCGAATTCATATTTATTGTGTTTAAAATTTATGTTTTTCATTAAAAGTTTTAAGTAAAAGCGCTAAATTGTATTTTTTCGTTTGGAAGGAGCAACCCGACCAAGGTCACAAATGTAAATGTACTTGGGGCTGACACGTGAGATCTCAGAACCGTGTGAAAGATCGTGAGTCTGTATAAAATGGCTGGACTGATTAATTTTGAAGATGAAGCAGAGGTGAAGCAATTCCTAGACAATCTGGGAGTGGAGTACAGCTATCAGTGCTACCGAGAGAAAGATCCTGAAGGTACAGTCATGTAGAGAGCTGTCCGGCTCATACGGTGCTGACATCACATCCATGGTATCATTATATTACTATCTGTATTCTGCTATTAAGTCTACCTATACACTGCACACTGCAAACCTCATTTTACTGTCTCATGTTCAGGTCGTGATTTGGTATATTTATTTATTTATTTATTAGGATTTTAACGTCATGTTTTACACACTTTGGTTACATTCATGACAGGACAGGTAAGTTACTCGTTACACAAGATTCATCAGTTCACAAGTTCAATGTCAAACACAGTCATAGACAATTTTATGTCTCTAATTCACTTCACTTGCATGTCTTTGGACTGTGGGAGGAAACCCACGCAGACACGGGGAGAACATGCAAACTCCACACAGAAAGGACCCGGACCGCTCCACCTGGGAATCGAACCCAGAACCTTGTGCTGTGAAGTGACAGTGCTACCCACTGAGCCACCGTGCGTCCCTGATTTGGTATATAAGAACTAAACCCAATATTTAAACAACAATGACAAAATTCATTAATCAACAAAAAACCCTATAATTCAAAAACAATGGAATGTTATTTAATGTTACCTTGATATATGTATTAATGGAAAATGACAAAGGCTGGCCAGCTGTTAGGACGTCTATACAGTATATTTACATAATATTTTTGGAATACGATGCACTGGGTTATTTAGATACCTAAAGAATGTAAAGTAAATTTAACTCAAAGGTTGGGCAGCACGGTGGCTCAGTGGGTAGCCCTGTCGCCTCACAGCAAGAAGGTCCTGGGTTCGATTCCCAGATGGGGAGGTCTGGGTTTTTTCTGTGTGGAGTTTGCATATTCTCCCTGTGTCTGTGTGGGTTTCCTCCCACAGTCCAAAGACACGCACTCAGATTAATTGGAGACACTGAATTGCCCTATAGGGGAATGGGTGTGTGTGTGTATGTGTGTCTGCCTTGCGATGGACTGGGGCCCCGTCCAGGGTGTTACTGTGTGCCTTGCTCCCATTGAAAAGCACCCACCCCCCGCGACCCTGATTGGATAAGCAGTTAAGAGAGTGAGTGAGATATATACGTTTAGATATATTTAGGGCATAGTTGTCAGTAGTCATATTCCAATACTCCAAGAATACTTTTACAATGAAATGTTACTGGAAAGTGGTGTATGTGACAAGAAGTGCGTAAATTGCATCGTTTGACCTCCAAAACCCAGTTCTAACTGGTTTAGACCAGCTCATATGTTCTAGCTAAGAAATCTCTGTTATCAGTGGAATCTTCCTCTGTCCTACAAGGTCAGTGATGAGAGTATAAGGGGTGATTATTTTCTTTCTGTATTATCGCATTTACCAAGTTTCTAAGTGCAATCCTTCTCTGCAGACAAAAATAAAACTCTTTTCTACTCATAATCCAGTCTCTGATGTATTCACCACAGTTATAATTTGTGTTTTTGATGTATTTTTAGGACAAACAACTTCACCTTCCATCAGGATATTCTTTTATTTTTATCTCCTAAATATAATGTATATTTTCTCTGTTTCTATTTTGTTTGCTTTTCTCTTCCAGGTTGTCAGAGGTTGTCAGATTACTTGGAAGGTGTGAAGAAAAACTATGAGTCGGCTGCTCGTGTTCTTAAGCACAACTGTGAGACTCATGGTCACGGTGAGAGCTGCTACAAGCTTGGAGCTTATCACATCACTGGAAAAGGTCAGATTGTGGTTCATTGTGCAGATTTATAAAGTTCAGTTAAAAGACAACACTGGCGGTAACAAAGGGCATTGCAGAAGGAACATTGCAAAAAATTTTTATCAATCCTGAAATATAGTTTGCAATTCCATTCATGCAGCAGGCAGGGCTTATATGCAGAGCAACTTAGAAATGAGGGAAAATATTATTTAATAATACTGTAATGTGATTAAATTAACAGCCCATATACAATATACACCGATCAGCCATAACATTAAAACCACCTTCTTGTTTCTATACTTACTGTCCATTTTATCAGCGCCACTTACCATATAGAAGCACTTTGTAGTTCTACAATTACTGACTGTAGTCCATCTGTTTCTCTACATACTTTTTTAGCCTGCTTTCACCCTGTTCTTCAATGGTCAGGACCCCCACAGGGCCACCACAGAGCAGGTATTATTTGGGTGGTGGATCATTCTCAGCACTGCAGTGACACTGACATGGTGGTGGTTTGTTAGTGTGTGTTGTGCTGGTATGAGTGGATCTGACACAGCAGCGCTGTTGGAGTTTTTAAATACTGTGTCCACTCACTGTCCACTCTGTTAGACACTCCTACCTAGTTGGTCCACCTTGTAGATGTAAATTCAGAGATGATCGCTCATCTACTGCTGCTGTTTGAGTTGGTCATCTTTTAGAGCTTCATCAGTGGTTACAGGATGCTGCCCATGGGGCGCTGTTGGCTGGATATTTTTGGTTGGTGGACGATTCTCAATCCAGCAGTGTCAGTGAGGTGTTTAGAAACTCCATCAGCATTTCTGTGTCTGATCCACTCATTCCAGCACAACACACACTAACACACCACCACCATGTCAGTGTCACTGTACCACCACCTAAATAATACCTACTCTGTAGTGGTAGAGTGGGAGAGTCCTGACCATTGAAGAACAGCATGAAAGGGGGCTAACAAAGCATGCAGAGAAACAGATGGACTACAGTTTGTAATTGTAGAACTACAAAGTGGTAAGTGGAGCTGATAAAATTGACAAAATGGACAGTGAGTGTAGAAACAAGGAGGTGGTTTTAATGTTATGGCTGATCGGTGTATGCAGACAGTATATCCGAGTTTATTTTTAATAACAAAGTGGTGTCATCTGAAAGTCTATTAATTGCTGTATATTGTACATTCCATCCAGCACTGGCAGTTACCATTACCACCAGGCCTACAGTTTACCTGTAGCTGATTCCCATGCTCTTTTTATTAAAGTGTTGTGATACATATTTTGCCAGTTGTCAACATGAGTTATTACCATCTGATATGCCTGTATTTCCCTCCTCTTTTTGTTAAACCAGGTGGGGTGACAGAGTGTTTAAAGAGTGCTTACTCCTGCTTTATCAAGGCTTGCAATGCCAAAGGAAAGAAGTCCATGGATGCTTGCCACAATGTGGGCTTGCTCGCTCACGACGGCCGAGCTATGGAGGGGGGTCCGGACCCTGTGGCGGCTCGTCAGTATTATGAGAAGGCCTGTGAAGGAGGGTTTGCACCTAGCTGTTTTAATTTGAGTGCTCTCTACATTCAGGGATCAACAGAGGTTGAGAAAAACATGCCCTTGGCTTTGAAGTACGCCATGCGAGCCTGTGAGTTCGGCCACGTCTGGGGCTGCTCCAACGCCAGCCGCATGTACAAACTGGGCGACGGTACGGAGAAGGATGACCAGAAGGCAGAGGAACTGAAAAACCGAGCAACAAAACTCCACGGAGAAAAGAAAGAGCAGCAGCTAAAATTCGGAGAGTGATGGGCAAAGAGAAAGTGTTGGATCTTATATTTTCAGTGGAGACTTGCCTGCTACAAATGAAGTAGGGAACAGAAAGTGTGAGAACTAAATCAGGTGAAGTTCAGAATTGTACTGAGGCCTGTTTAAGTACTGTGCCATTGCATTTATAAATGCATCCTCCAAATTGTTAACTGTTATCTGTTTGCAGGTGAGGACATTTAAAATGCTCTGAATGTTTTAGTGACCTGTGTGAATTCATTGTAAATCTATGGTACATTAGAATAAAGTGAATACATGTCGTGTTTATGTACACGATAACTCATGTAAAATTGTACATATCACACTTGACATCATTTGTACAAACCCAATTTCTATAACAAGTTGGGATATTTTGTAAAATGCAATAAAAACAAGAATCTGTGATTCGTTTTCCTCTTGAACCTTTATTTCACTTTTAATGTTTTGACTAACTGCTTTTATTGGGTTTTGTAAATATAAACAAATAAGAGTAAAAACGTGGCATAATAAACAGGTGGCTCGGTAGGTAGCACTTTCCCCTTACAGCAAGAACGTCCTGGGTTTGATTCCCAGGTGGAGTGGTCCGGGTCCTTTCTGAGTGGAGTGCATGTTCTCCCCGTGTCTGTGTGGCTTTCTTCCGGGTGCTCCGGTTTTCTCCCACAGTCCAAAGACATGCAAGTGAGGTGAATTGGAGACAAAATTGTCCATGACTGTGTTTAATATTAAACTTAAACTGATGAATCTTGTGTAACCAGTAAACTACATGTCCTGTCATAAATGTAACCAAAGTGTGTACAACATGACGTTAAAATCCTAATATAATAATAATAATAAACAGGTAAATTGGTAACAGTTGAGGGTATCGTGTTTGGTTGTAAAAGGAGAATCCACTAAAGGCTCAGTCTTTGCATGCTAAGATGGATCATGGATCCTCACTATGTGCCAAACTTCATGTGAGAATTGTCAATCAGTTCAAAAAGAACATCTCTCAGTGCAAGATTGCAAATATTTAGGTCTGTTGCCATCTACCCTTCGTAATACTGTGAAAAGATTCATGGAATCCAGAAAAATCTTAGTGCAGGAAAAGAATTATAACCACTTCTGAATGTGTGTAAGCCTTGAGCACCAGTCAGCATTACAGGACAAACCGTCATGCTACCATGAGAAATATAGCCACATGGGCTACTGCATGGATCACTGCAGAATTCTTCAGCACAACCCTAAACCATTCAAGGTTCAAACTTTAACACAATGGGTGATTTAATAAGTCAGAACTAGTTTTGTAATGGCTAAAGTCAAAATTGATGGCCTCAACCCTGTTAAGAATAAGTGGACTAGCACCCAGGTGGCGCAGCGGGCTAGCGTGAGCTCGACTGCAATCAGGGATCCCCCAGCAGCGGAAGACAAATTGGCTATGGTAAATTGGAAGAAAATGGGAGAAACTGCATAAATAAAATAGAAAAAAAGAATAAGTGGACTGTAAAATGTCAAGTTTGTGCCAAAAAACAGAGGTCAAAGCTCCAAGAGACTTGTGGATTGCTGCTACAAGTTGCTGGAGGTGATAATAATTAAGAGACATAAAAATCTAATGTTACACTTGCTTGTGATCTTTTTAAAATTGTAATTAAACTAATCAAATGACTTACATTTGTTAATCAAAAATGTGGACTGTGTTAATCATTTATATCATTACATATATGGATCATACATATGTCATATCATACATATATCATAATCATTACAATTATAGACATCATTGAAATTCCAGTGACATAATAAGCCAAAATATTAGAGCCACCCTCAGAATTGTGCATGTTATAAGAGAACTGAAGTTCAACTTATAATTCACCAGGGGGAGCTAAATCCAAACTCAATTGCATTCAAGCGCTTAAGTAGACAAGGTTTCTCATCCTTTACCATGTTTAGCCCCACCTACGGCCTGACCATAAGCTTGTTGGACATCTCATTTCAGTGACTAACTGATAACTCTGTGTTATCTGTTCATCTATAACAACAGCCATTCTTCTGAGAAGGCTTCCCACAAGACTTTGAAGTATGTTTGTGGGAATTTGTGGCAATTCAGTAAAAAAAAAAAACATTTAAATGGTTGGGTACTGATGTTGGTCAAGAAAGCCTCAATTGATGTTCCAGTTTATTCTAAAGCTGTTCAGTGGGCCTAAGATCAGGGCTCTGTGCAGACCACTGGACTCTCTTTAAACCAAGCTTTCCTTTGTGACTTTATAGACCTTACTAAGTACACAATGTCCAAAAGAAAGCATTTAATGCAGGTATTTAATTTATTTTATATAATTTATCACATCTGTTAGCAGTTGTTGTGACTGAAACACATGAATTAAAAAATGAAAGGGGTATCGCAATACTTGTCCATATAGTGTATTTATCACTACTATACATGAGCCCCACAAGTGCCAAAAAACATTTTTGCTAGCGTGCATTCTTTTCTTATTGTTTAGATGCTGATTCTACAGGCTCTACTTGATGAAAAATCTGAACAGTACTATATAAATCTATTATATATCTATAAAATTTAAATAATAAAAATTAAAATTGGTTATTATTGACAGTAGGACAGGATGTGTTTATGTTTTAGTAACTTCAGCATTAGTAAGTCTCAAGTTCAAGAGTTCAAGAGAGGCTTTATTGTCATTTCAGCTATATACAAGTACATAATGACACAAAACAACATCCCTCCAGGAGCAGGGTGCAACACAGAACAAAAGTGCAGAACAATATAATAAAAAAAAACCAGTACAATAAATACAAAGATACAAGAGACATTTCTAATCCAAAGTAATTGAGGGAGTCAAGACTAATCTTCAGTAAATGTATACACAGTAACATTTCTTTTTACTTAGTTTTTTGATTACTATTATATTTCATATTACTTCATCCTGGGCATAGGTGTGGTGAGTGTGGCACCACCCAAAAACTGTAATGAGGCAGGAAAACACTCAAAACAAGTCATCAGCCTAAAGCAGAGCATGCTTTTTAATTACTTATACCTATAATGGTTTTGGGAGGTAACAGAAGAAGGAACAGTCAAAGGGAAAACATATAAAGCTTCTTAAACACAGTAAATCCAGGTCCACAGGACCAAATTTAACGTGCAAAATTCATTCTACCACCTCAACCGTTTTACACATTAAAATCTATGTGTAAAATCTATGTAGGGGCAGCTTGAAATTTTCCCCCCATTTAGACCAGGATGAAGTTGTTGGTAAATACAGTGGTACCTCATAACTCAATGTCCACTTAACTCCAAATCTTTGAAACTCAATGCCATTTGTCGAGAAGTTTGTACCCTTAAACTCAACCTGTTCAGTTTGTTTTAAAATAAAATGTATTTATTTAATTTTAAATAAACAATGAACAGTCGCTTTGTTCAGTGCTCGGCTTGAGCGGTGCGGTAAAACGCCATCAAAGTGAGCACATGAGACGAAACTGTATTTGTGTGGAATAATCGTCAGACGACTTAGCTCCAGGAGCAGCTTCTTGGACACCACAGACGCACTGGAGACCAGCCCAGCCAATGCCAGGGTCAGCGAATGGCTTAAACAGTGAAACAGCCTAGGCAGTCAGACAGCCCAGTGGACAGAGAGAGGGATCACCCCAAATGAACACGTTGCCTTCGGCCATGACCAACCCTGGAATGTCTGGAAAACCCTGAACCGCCTGCGAGTCGGCGAGGGCTGCTGCGAGGCATCCCTGAAGAAATGGAACCCAATAACAGCTGACTCATGCGTGTGCGGTGAACTCCAAACCGTGGAACATCTCATGAGATGCAGTTCTGCTCCAGAGTGCACCGCAGAAGACCTGGCCAAACCAAATGCAGCCGCGCTCGCCTGTGGTAACTACTGGAAGGACATAATATAGATGACGGCTGGACACGAAGAAGAAGATCATCAGATTCACTCTGAAAGCTCCACATGTATCTGTGTTTAGCTGGATTTTCCTCCTGTTTCACTTTCAAACTTTTGTTACGTATTCTGAGAAATTCTGACTTTTGTTCGTATTCTGAGAAATTGTGTTTTTATATTATATTTGTGTTATTTTCCGTGTATAAATGTAAAAAACAACCCCATTACTTTACCTAAGCCTAAAATATACACAGTTCCGGTGGACCATGGAACGCATTAACAGGTTTCCCATACATCCTTATGGGAAAAAATACCTTGAAACTCAACTCCTTTTAAACTCAACGCCAGTCCCAGAACCAACTGAGGTCGAGTTTCAAGGTACCACTGTAGAATGAATAAGTGAATAATGGACTGAGAAATATGGGTCATATAATTGACCTGTTTGAGGAACAGTTGTGTTATAAAAGTTCTGACACCTGACTAAACACGATACTTCATTCCTAACGGTAATACACTGCCTGGCCAAAAAAAGGTCACCACCTGGATTTAACTAAGCAAATAGGTAAGAGCCTCCCATTGGATAATTACTGCATGGGTGATTATGTTTCAGCTGGCAACATGTTATTTAACCCTAACTGATGCAGTGAGTAGCTTCTCATTTGTTAAACAACCATGTCGAAAGACTCGTCCTGTGGTCGTGGAAAAGATGTTAATCTGTTTCAGAAGGGTCAAATTAACAGCATGCATCAAGCGGAGAAAACATCTAAGGAGAAGCTGAAACTACTAAAATCAGGTTAAGAACTGTCCAACGCATCATTAAAAAGTGGAAGGACAGTGGGGGAAACATCATCTTCGAGGAAGGAATGTGGTCAGAAAAAAATCTTGAATGATCGTGATCGGCGATCACTTAAACGTTTGGTGAAATCAAATGGTAGAAAAACTACAGTAGAACTCAGGGATATGTTTAATAGTGAAAGTAAGATCATTTCCACACACACAGTGCGAAGGGAACTCAAGGGATTTGGACTAAACAGCGGTGTAGCCTTAAGAAAAGCACTTGTCAGTGAGGCTAACCGGCAAAAACGGCTTCAATTTGCTAGGGAGAATAAAGATTGGACTCTGGAGCAATGGAAGAAGGTCATGTGGTCTGATGAGTCCAGATTTACCCTGTTCCAGAATGATGGGCGCATCAGGGTAAGAAGAGAGGCGGCTGAAGTGATGCACCCATGATGCCTAGTGCCTACCGTACAAGCCTGTGGGGGCAGTGCTATGATCTGGGGTTGCTGCAGTTGGTCAGGTCTAGGTTCAGCAACATTATGTGCCCAAAGAATGAGGTCAGCTGACTACCTGAATATACTGAACGACCAGGTTATTCCATCAATGGATTTTTTCTTCCCTGATGGCACGGGCATATTCCAAGATGACAATGCCAGGATTCATCAGGCTCAAATTGTGAAAGAGTGGTTCAGGGAGTATGAGACATCATTTTCACACATGGATTGGCCACCACAGAGTCCAGACCTGAACCCCATTGAGATCACATCTTTGGGATGTGCTGGAGAAGACTTTGCGCAGTGGTCCAAATTTCCCATCATCAATACAAGATCTTGGGGAAAAATTAATGCAACTCTGGACAGAAATAAATGTTGTGACGTTGCAGAAGCTTGTGGAAAAGATGCCGTAATCAAAGCTAAAGGCGGTCCAACGAAATATTAAAGTGTGTGACCTTTTTTTTGGCCAGGCAGTGTATATTGACCAGCCGTGTGGCATCATATGTGGCAGGTTGAAGAAAAGTGCGCGCGTGCGCGTGTGTGTACCGTTTATGTGTGTGAGCGTGCTTGAAGGAAGCGCGCGGCCGCAGTTGAAGCTCCGCCCACCTCCGTCCCAGCCCGTCGCTCTGAGCCGCTCAACGAAGCACAGTTTATTACACTTGTCCTGCACGCGCGCGCTCACTTTTTCTCTGTGAATTTTCTGTTTGCTTATTAAACTCACAAAACACTGCCAAATTGGCTCTCAGTTTAAACGAGAATTAACTGCACAGCTACAAGAGGTGAGTTTGTTTGTGTTTGTTTATATAGAGTTGTGCTGTGGAGATGGGCAGGTCGTATTCCTCGCTAGCTTAGGGCTAGCTGTGTTAGCAACGACTTCTTGAGGTAATTTAAATGTGCTGACCTCGCGCGCTGGGTTTTATATGGTTTATCTCTTTCATATTGCTCATATAACCGTGCTGCTGTTTGCAATTCGCCTCGTTTTTTGTTTTATTCAGCCCTGTCATCATCACCTAGACTTTGTTCGGTTATATTGCAGGATTAATCCTGGAGTGCGTGGCATTTATGTGCTACTAACCTGCATGTTATTTTGGTATGCTGGTGCATTAGCGTTTCTAATCCCGTGTCTGTCTGGTGCAGATTAATTGGTTATTCGAGCTTGTTTAATATTGTGCTTGGTATGCTGTGGTTAGAAATGGCCCTCCCAGATTTGTGGTGTGTCTCTTTTAGTCATCTTGGCTCCTAACTCCTAACAAGTTCATCCATCTAGCTGATGTATGCAAACAATCTTTAAGTGTAAACAACATGAGTGTAAAGCAGCTCTGTGGATTGGTGTTCCAATTTTGGTTTTGTTATTGGCATATCGTGCTATCTATATTCAGTTTGAGAATAGATAACGCAACATCACCGGTTTGCTAATCATGCATTATAAAATAAAAGGCCCATCCCGCCCTCTCCTGATAGATGAGCTTGGCATGGCATGGTCCACTCATCATTTCTTGCTGCTAAATGTTTCATGATATGATGAGATGGCACTCGTGTACGTGTCAAACAGTCGATGTGTTTAAATCGAGCCAGCTGGTACTTCGTTAAAACACTAGACAGCAGATCAATCAATACCAGTGACCGACATGGCCCAATAAGCATTAGACCTCTTTATTGATGTGGAAATGAACACGTCTCATCCACAGAACGTGGGTGTGTTTTCCTCCTGATCTGTATGTGTCCATCATGCAAAGAACAGTTGCTCACAGTAAGAAAAAAGTCTGCATAATATGTACCAAGATGTTGTGATTGCGATATGCCTTGCGATATATCAAAACAAACTTGATGTGCCACAGGTCTGCTGTCCATTTATTCATCTGATGAGTTTTTTTTTCTTGGATCATGTATATTTCACCATGTATGAGCACCCCAAATATCATACATTACTTATTTGCACACATATAAGGTCAATTTATAGGCAAGGCAAGTTTATTTGTATAGCACCTTTCATACACATTGGCAATACAAAGTGCTTTACATAAGAAAAAAAATAATTAAAAGCATTAAAACATTCCTGAGATCTAGAACCTTAAAAAGACTTCTTGCAAACTTTTAGTTACAATTAAGAACATGAAATTCAAACAAGAGAGATAAAAACATTAAGAACATGAAAAACTAAAAGAAAATATAGTAAAATATACCCTACAATTTAGAGACTATGAAATTAAGACAAGAGAGATACACGTTATTATAAGGGATTAATTATACATTATACATATAGAAGCCAGTTAGTTTGCATATTTTGAAAAGTGACCGCATGCTGTGCAGTACTCACCATCCCACCCAAGTTTTAAAGTTAAGAAAATGGTTCTATGTAAATGAAGTATATTTACCAAATACAGAACTCTTGTAATTTCTGCCCAGTCAGTTTAAGATAGATTTAACACTCACACAGTTTATAGCACAGCACCAGTGATTTTACATTACACTGTGTATATTGCAGGGTGGCTATATTAAATTACTTGCAATTTGACTTCATTTTCTGGTAGTTATTGTCAAGGCCAGTATTGTGATAACAAATAAGCAGTATATTGTACCACTGGAATCCACCTAAGGCAAAGCAAAACACGTGTCCTATGTCTTTGCTTTTCAAAATACAAAAGTTATGCTGCTGCCTGGTTGAATGTAAGAACACATTATCAGGTCATTGTGTGTTAAAATGTGCACTGCTGAGACATTGTTTGGTCGTCTGACCCAGTCTGAACAAATAGATATGGTTGTTCTTTATCAGTGTTGAGACAAGGCAGTTATCTATAGGCCATTACAGTGAGCTTTTGACTCTTGACCTAATGTTTTAAAGTTCCAGGAGTTTAGCCCAGATCAAAGATTCAAATTGTTGACAGGCCCACTGTGTACAAAGCAACAGTGTTATTCAGTCTTTTTTTTTGCATCGCAGAATAATTTTAGAAAATAAAATATAAATGAATAATAATTTGTTTATGTCCCAAGCCCAGATAAATAGGTGTTAGATATAGTGTCTAGCTTAAAATGTGCTAAATCAAAATATAATTTAAAACATTATCAATGCAATGAAAATGGATCAATCATTTAGTTGCAATATTAATGTCTGATCTTCTGGGTAATGTCTGATACAGTGTGGCATTATAGTTGAAGGTCTGATAGAATTTGTTTTAAATATCAACTTTCTGAGAAGAAAATAGAAATGATTCATACAATTATTAAATCTTTTCCCAAATTCACTCCATGCTATTTTTTTAATTATTATTTATAATACATTTATTTATAGCATTTTTTGCACAAAATGATTTATTTGCTTTCTCTTTGCATAATGCATTTATTGATGCAGCAGAAGTCTGTGTGAGGTGACAAGTCCACCTGACGCTGTTTCCGCCACTGACCTTTATCCACCAAGGTTTTCATTGAACCACTGAATCTTCTTATCATATCATGAACTGTAGATGGTAAACCTCTTTGCAGTCTTGCACTGAGAAACATTGTCTTTGAACTGACTGACAATTCTTTCACAAAGTTTGGCTTGTTTGTTTGTTTATTAGGATTTTAACGTCATGTTTTACACTTTGGTTACATTCATGACAGGAGCGGTAGTTCATTAGTTCAAGGTTATATCGAACACGGTCATGGACAATTTAGTATCTCCAATTCACCCACGTAGACACAGGGAGAACATGCAAACTCCACACAAAAAGGACCCGATCGCCCCACCTGGGTATCGAACCAAGGACCTTCTCGCTGTGAGGTGACGGTGCTACCCATTTAGCCACCATGCCGCCCTCACAGAGTTTGGCAAGTTAGGGAAACCAAGACCCTCTTGGCAAAGAGTGAGCTGCCAGAACAGTTCTTCTTGTATAACCTTAGCCTCTATGCCAAAGAGTGTGTTGAGTGTGTTGCAGGCGTCACATTTTGTTGTTTTTATAGTTACAAAGTGCAGTTAGGTTTGTCGACAAAAACACTAAAATGGTTTTTGTACCTTCATCGCTGTAGTTTTTAGTTTGGATTTTTATAAAGTGTCCTAACTTTTCTGGAAATGTAGTTTGTACATACTGGGTACAGAGCAATATGTGTATGTGTAAAGAGCGGTTTTAGTATAGAGCCATCTGAGTGTAAACAGTCCTGCAAGTGTAGGCTGGTACAGACGAGAAGTCAATATTAGGCAGCCTGTAACTTGTAATTTTACAGCTTTGTGCTGCTTTGTTTAGTGTAGCAACTGAAGCAAAAGCTTTATGTGCATGCCTGTGATAGGTTTTAGGATCCGAGGCCCATACGGCTTAGTCCACAGTGAAATGTCATTACTCACCAATGAAATCTGTGTAAAACTGGACTCCCTTTCTCAGCAGAATATCCCTTTATGAGTGAGTTTGTGTATTTTAGATTCATAAAATTTGTTCTGGTTTGTCTCTTGCTCAGATACAAGGTATCTTCTTAGACATACACAAGTTGTTTGTTTCAACAGCTGCTGGTGTGCACTTAGGTAGGTTGAAAATCGTGTTTATGATTAATATGGAGTGTGAGTTTGAGTCATTTATCCTTAGGGAGTTTTCCATGGGAATCACCATGCTGTCCGTTATAAGGCTTAGCTGCAGCTCTTAGTTCTTATGCTTAAGCTGTATGGCCCTGCAAGAACCTTATAATCAACATAAATAGTATTTTGTGTCACTGAAATGATACGTTTTTAATCCCCAACAGTTTTTCTTTGCTTACTTTATGGTTGTATGCAGAAGTTTGGGCATCCCAGGCTAAAATACATACTTAGATTTCATTTTGAATGTGAATAGAAATAAACATTTGCAGCAAACTATTTTGATTTTTTTATTCATGTTCATAATAGTGTACAGGGTATTCAGAAAATATTCAGACCTTTTGACTTTTTGTACACTTTCTGTTGTAGATTTGACTTAAAATGGATATAAAATGGCCAATTTGCCCAATAAGCTAAACTTTATCCTTGAGATGTGTTTAAATCTCAACCCTCAGTGCACTGTTACAATTTAAATTGCCATGAAGTCCAAGAAACTGTTTGTGTATCTTTGCAATCAGATTGTAATGAGGCATCGATCAGGGCAAGAGAAAGGAAGGAGAATCCCAGTGAAGTAACTACTTTGTAATACCCCCTTTGTTAGATATTACTTGCTTTTTGTAGACAGGGCTCTTTCAATTCACTTTGAAGAAGTTTTTTTTCTTTCGTTTCACATTCTTGCTCAATTCTTTTTCAGCACATTTAAGATCTACTCACATATTTTCAAAGTGTTTTAAATCAGGAGACTGTAAAAACGAGTGCAAAAAGCTCAGCTTTGTTTTGGATCATTGCATTGTTTTCAGTGCCACTGGCTGCCACACTACCCCAAAGCAAAACAGATTCATTCCCCTGCTTAAAGGTTGACAAGCTTTTATTTGATCAGTTGCTGCTTCTATTTTGTCTCCAAACATACAACTCTTTGGCTGAAAATCTCAAAGTTAGTTTTACTTCATCTGCCCAGAGTAATTGTCCTAGATTTATTGCAGACCTTGCTTTTGTGATGTCAAAGGTATGATTTTTTTTATCTGATTAGTTTTTCATCCAGATCATGTTTGTGCATGTGAGATTTCAAATGACATGACAGCAGTTTTTGGTTGTTCTCTGATGATAGCTGAGCATTTAGACAGATAAAGCCTAAAAAGCCCCTCAAGGTGACTGGTTTTCCCTCACTAATCTCAGCAAAAGACCACCAATCCATGTACGTACTTTGTAATGACACACAATTGTGTGTACAGATGATCTTGTAACATTTTCTTTCACAAGTTTGCAAGTTTGTCTAAGAAAAAAAAAAAAGGTTGCAGTAACAGTTGAAATCGCAAAACTTCTATAACCTAAAAGGCACATGACAGATAGCCTGGAGATTTTCTGGTTTAATGAGACCTTTTGGGGCAGAACAACCAGCACAATGTTTGGCAATCAATAGGCAGTGCACATCACCTTGCACAAAAATGTATCTAAAAGCATATGTAAGCTTTTGAGCTCTGTATATCTGGTCTGTATACATTTTGGACATAGTATGACTTTATTGTTTGTATTTTGCCTTTGATAAATGTTTTTAACTAAATGTGTTGTGTTTATTAAGTGTAAAAATCTGTATATTGCAGCTTAACAGTGATGCTTTTTTTAGTCTAGTCAGTTACTGAAGTGTTTGGTTGAATATGAAGTGCTTTTAGTCTGTACAGTCATGTGAATCATGACGTACTGTACATGTTGTATCATGAAGTTCTTGCATTATCTTGTTCTAATGCGTATCTGTAGTGACACAGTTAATGTGTTTGACATGCCAGTGCTCTGGCAGCTTGTGAGTGTTGCTGCCAGCCTTTCTGCCAGCCCCTGGGGGGGGGGTGAGAGGCGACAAAGTGTGGGATGATGAGACTAAATCCTACTTGAAGCACTAGCCTAAAAAGGCTTGTTTTTTTATATGTAAAATGGTCTTAAGATTTTCCCGTGCGACTGATAACTGATCGCTGCATGTTGTGCATGTTTCAGAATAAAGTCCTCAGTGCCTTGTGATTTGTTTTAGCCAGAAGCTGTGGGTAGATATGGCTGGACAGGCTTATAGCACCCTCGGGACAGTTAGAGATTCGTGAAGTTTACATCATAATTTTATACATGCCGTTAGATTCTGTGTCCAGGAACAAGATTTGTCCTTGTAATGCTGTGAGAGACTAATTTAAAAGACTGCTGTGCGGTGCGTGGGAACATAGAACCAGAATGCATGCATGCAAACTCTGAAGTTCCCCTGCCATTGGAGACTGTCAGATGAAGTGGGTGTTTGCATGCAAACAGGACATAATGGAGTTGGAGCAGTTTCAGTAGCTTAAGGGTTTAAAGAGGGTCAGACGATCCTCTTTACAGAGCATTACTATATCTAGTGTGTAGCATTTACACATATGAACAGAATTAAATAAAATATACAAGAAGGGTCAGTAAACAGAGAAAGAATATTTAGAAGAACAATGTGTTTGTGTCATTTGTACATATACGTATGTAAATTACAATGACATTCTTTCTCCGCATATCCCAGCTTGTTTGGAAGCAGGGGTCAAAGCGCAGGGTCAGCCACTGTATGGCGCCCCTGGAGCAGACAGAGTTAAGGGCCTTGCTCAAGGGCCCAACAGTGGCTGCATAGCAGATCCTGGATTTGAACTGACAATCTTCCGACTGATAGCACAAAGCTCTTCCCACTAGGCTACCACTGTCCCGATTTATTGGTAATTAAAAATAAACCAAAACAATTTGGTAAGTTGCTCATTAAAAATGCTGCTTTTTATACTCCAACAACTCTGATCAGAATTTATTGAAATACATCTTATGGTCAACTTGTGTCACAGCCTTTTATTATACTGTAGAACTAATATAACTAAGAATATTTGAATTTGAGGCTTTACCAACGCCCCAAATTAGAATGTCTCACACTTTCAGTTTAGAGTGTTAAAAATACTGTGCTGTGCCCATTAACACATTAAAGTGTCACTTGATTGGATCAGAAAAAAACAGATTCTGGTTTATTATTAATATGATACATTAACATCCAATATTTTTTGATAGTTTTCTAACAATTGATTCCTCTTGTTTTAATGTGTCGACTGTCACTGTTTTATCATTTCCTTGCCTTGGGCTAGGTCACACTGCACTCCCCTGGGTCTCACCTCTGCTCGCTGCATATGGAGATAATAGACTTGGACTGTCCTTGTGTTTTCATGTCTTCATATTTTTTGTACCGTTCCTTTTTCCATTTATTTTCTGGCTCATTTTACTTGGTAGTGCTTGGGGTGCCCAACTGTAATAACATTGTTAGAAATAAAAATGAATTTTCAGCCCAACACGTTTTGTAATCTGTTTCATTGAAGCAAAGCAAATGTTAGACAAAATGGCAATGTTTATTCTGTACTACAATTGTACAGTACATCACAGTCTACTCAAATAATAAAAGTGTGCCCCAAATATCTATGGTGATGGTGGACTTTTTATTATTTTATTAAAATAATTTATTATATTATTTGGCCTACTGTTTTTACAGTTACTATTCTAAGATATAATTCATAGTTTGAGTCAGTGTGAAAAAAAAAACCTGAACAACAATGCAAACATCAGAACCAGCATTAACTTCATCAATTTGAGCTCCAGTAGGACCACACGGGCCAGCCTTCGCTCCCCACGTGCATCAATGAGCCTTGGTCACCCATGACCCTGTCACCAGTTTTCCACTGTTTCTTCCTTGGACCACTTTTGATAGATACTGATCACTGCAGACCGGGAACACCACACAAGAGCTGCAGTTTTGGAAATGCTTTGACCCAGTCGTCTAGCCATCACAATTTGACCCTCGTCAAACTCACTCAAATCCTTACGCTCGCCCATTTTTCCTGCTTCTAACACATCAACTTTGAGGATAAAATGTTCACTTGCTGCCAAATATATCTCAGGTGTCATGATAAAAAGATAATCAGTGTTATTCACTTCACCTCTCAGTAGTCATAATGTTATGCCTGGTCAGTGTATATGTTGGTATCTGACAGACCTAGGAAAAGCTAGCTAATTACGGTTATATTAAAGCCAAAAGCATGTTGTTTGGGTGATCAAAAAAATGTTTGTCATTTGCGGGGGTAAAACAAGTATATGTAGAAAAGACTTTATACAATAAACAGTAACATCATGCACATTCATATGCTAGTAAATATGTTACATAATAAACTCAGGAAATTATAAATTGAATACATATCTTAAAGAAACAGAACTCTATAAGCTTGATTGACAATTTGAATGTAAACGATTTGGTTGATAACTTGTTTCAGCTCTAATAATATAGTGACTTGTAAATATAGACGTTATTGTAATTAAATTATTAATAATATCACACGTTTTTTTCCACACCCATTTTTGTATTTGCCCACAATCTCTTTGTGTTTTTTCACTTTAGGACTTTCCCCAATTTTCATTTTAGTTTAGTGCATTTATGCACCATGTTGCTATGTGTGTGTGGTGGAGTGATATTGTGTTGGAATCTTCACACTTTTCTTTTAAGGGTTACCTTTCATTAACACATTCCTCTTTAGTTCTGTCCTAGAATAAACACAAGCATGCTGAAAGTTAATGCCACCATGGACACTATTAACCTGCAGTCCACCTGCAAAAACTATACAATAATATAGATTTAAATATTAAATTCACCTAAAAATCTGTTTAAATATGCACTTTTAAATAGTACTATAAATAGTAGACCAGTATATGTGCTATCTGTCTGTGAACAGGAATCTGAGCTAGCACATTTGGCCATGCTTTCTAGGTGTGGCCTTCCTCCAGGCTTGTCAGCTGGCTCAGTAGGGTTGCAAAAGCTAGAGATCAGGAGG
This sequence comes from Trichomycterus rosablanca, assembly GCF_030014385.1. Lineage (NCBI taxonomy): Eukaryota > Metazoa > Chordata > Actinopteri > Siluriformes > Trichomycteridae > Trichomycterus > Trichomycterus rosablanca. The sequence continues at coordinate 24,458,158 of NC_085996.1, forward strand.
CTAATCCGGACCCAAAAAGAACTGAACCCATCCTCCAGCTGCCAGTCAGAGTCTTAAGTAGTGGGTGGTCTGTTATGAGCTTATGAGTTTACATATCATGAGGCGATATTGCAATCTGATTTGAATATGGCTTACTAAAGTCACAGGTTTAATATGAAGTGTAAATGTATGCAGATAAAACACAAGCAAATGAATACTTTTTCAGTACTTAAATTCAGTGTTAAAGTTCAGTTTAGGAATCTCTCACAGGTTTATGTATACTTATACATATATATTATAAGTTATATATTAAAAATAGCACTGCCATGTTTCTTATTGATGACAGCAGTGCTTCCAAAGCTAACTGAGATTAGAGCTAATAAAATTACCTGGTTAATTGTTTAGACATTGTTCATTAGTTCCATGCAGCTAGTGAACCAAAACTGATTTAAGGTGCTACTTAACCCCACGCATTCACTTTGTAGATTTAACAAGGCTGAGAGATTATAAAAGCAGGTATTTGGGACGGAGCTTTACATAGTCGCACACAAATACCATATACAATATAGACATGTCAAGTGCTCTGAACTCGTGATGAATTGAATATGTTTATTGCAAGCCAGGCTTTCTCTTTCAACATCGGTGCTTGACTTGTTTCAATGAATGGGGAACAGATTCACACAAACATATTCCAAAATCTTATGGAAAGCCTTCCTAAAAAATGAAGGCTGTTTTCGCCACGAGGTCAGGGGCCCTAGTTTAATGGTTTTTAAATAGAATGTCCAACAATCTTTCTGCAGATATTATAATCAAATAAGCTTTTCTGGACTCTATTAGCCTTTCTTCTTTCTTGTTTGAACAAAGAAGCTTAAGCAGCCTTGATTGGGTTTTTTTGTGGGGTTTCCTGTCTTGTTTCCTCGGCATTTCGGACTTTCATTGTCTGTTACTTTTTGATGTTTATATTTTTGATAAAATGCTCGAAGAAACTGACCTGTGGGTTGCAAATAACATCTTATCAACGGGAAAATCGGAGCTGAAACTATGTGCTGTGCATTAAAGATTAGGACGGTCCAGTCACAGGTGGTCAGCCATATTTGTCTTGTTGTGCCTCTCAGACTTCAGCAGAAATCAGTGAACAGAGGGCATCTGTCAATGCTTCTAGGATTACACCCAAGTGTCTGGCATCAAAATAGCAAACCCACCCCCCCATTCCATCCAGTCTTCATTAGTGCAAAAATCATGAAATAAGATCTTTAATGTTCTTTTGTTCTCAGGTTTTGTGTTTTCTGTATGTCCCCTTTCCTCATTTCATTTAGGTTTACTGGCCCTTGGCTCTATGTTTTCTCTTGTCTTGACATGTTGGTCTGTGTGTAGTGCCTCCACCCTTCACACCTTCTTGACACACATACATTCAAATGGACATGTGTTCTGGTTGAAAGCATTTGTGTGGTGGGGGTGGACGGGTGGGTTCCCTGTGGTAAGCCGGCACAAATGACTTTTTCTGCTCTGTTTTTCTGAGAGATACTGGAAGTTTCTCTACCTATATTTCTTATTATTGCAGGCAGAAATGAGGCAGACTAATAGCTATTCTTGTCTAGTTTTGAAGGCAAGTCATTATTATTTGCAGGCTATTGAGTGTCATGTCACACATTAGTAACAAACTGACCTTACTGATGTTTTGCTGCTAGCCTGAATGTGACTGTGAAGTCTTGGTAGAACTTAGCCAGCAAATAACCAGTTGATATTTTTAGGGAAACTACAAAAGTAACCTGTGGCTCCAGTCTGTTACCAGGTTTGCTATTGTAGGTAATTTCAGTGCTGCTCACCTCTCTCGACCATGTGTCTATTTCTGTATTTTGTACATGTAGTGACTGTGTGGAGTTCAGCTTGATACCATCTGTTTCCTCAGAGTACTTTGGTTTGCACAAAATGTGACAGCTGAATTCGGAATGTATGCCATTGATGGTCTTTACTCTTTAGTCATTACTTTTGTGTTGTAGACCAAGGTCTTGTTTCATGCCACTGTTAAACTTTAAATAGTAAGTAACTAGTAATTTGATGCCTGGCCTTAAGATCGTACCAGGTACCTGTCCACACCTCAAGTTACCTGAACACAAATCAGAGACTGGATCCCAAGAGACACCCAAGCTAAAAACACTTCCCCTTTCAATCAAATTCGAAACAATCTAGATGTGGGAATTTTTTTTTTCTTTTGTGAAAAGGAATTTCGACATTATTTTAAAAACTACTTACGAATACGAATACGAATCCTTTATTGTCATTGCACATTGTACTTGTACACTTACACAACGAAATTGAAATACAACCCCCCCTCTCGGTGCAAGGAAAAACAACCACAGCAAACAATAGTACTATTACCTATTATAACAATATTACCTATACCAAAACAATATTAGTATAACCCTATTTTTGGACAGTTTGAGACATTTTGTGATAAAAAATAAAAATCTAAAAAGTTAAATGAGAGGTAAATGACAAAAGTACAGAGAAATTACATTTAATGCGTTGCCTGACCAACTTAAATTGTGTTTTGTAAATATTAACAAAAATTTGGTGCTTAGTTAGAGCAAAATAAAAGTTCATAAAATATTCATTAGTTAGCACTGTCACCGCACAGCAAGAAGGTTGAGTATTAGATTGAACACCCGGGTTCAATCCCCAGGTGGAGCGATCTGGGTCCTTTCTGTGTGGAGTCCTTTCTCCGGGAGCTCCGGTTTCCTCACACAGTCCAAAGACATGCTAGTGAGGTGGATTGGAGATACAAAATTGTCCATGACTGTGTTTGACATTAAAGACTCAAACTGATAAATCTTGTGTAACCAGTAACTACCTGTCCTGTCATGAATGTAACCAAAATGTGTAAAACATGATGTTAAAATCCTAATAAATAATATACCATTTTATAACAGTACAGAATAAGCAGGTAAAATGGTAACAGGTGAGGGAATTATGATTGGGTATAAAAGGACGATCCACCAAAGGCTCAGTCTTGGCATTAAAAAAAAGATGGGTCATTGCTCACCATTTTTCAGACAGAACATTTCTCAGTGCAAGATTGCAAATCATTTACAAATCCAATTTACAAAGATGAGACGTTTTGTAAAATGTAAAAAACAAGAATCAATGATTTTATTTTTTTTCAAATTGAATCACAAAGCTAAACGACAAATTATGTGGTTGTGAACATTTTGAAGCTGAAATCGCCAACAACAGCTTTTGAAAAAGAAGTATCAGTGTTATGTTCTTAAATACTTACTCTTTATCATTTCATTATGTGTGTGAAGTTAGGCTGGATAGATAGCGTGATGTGAACTATATAATTCTTTAGATCTTGTTTATGTTTACTAATTAAATGTGTTTGAACTGGGACCCAACAAGTAGTTAAACAATCTTTTAGCCAGTCGTTTTGTGTTGTAAAAGAAGCATGCGCCGTGGTTGTTCTTCTGACCCCGCCATGTGTACAAGATCTCCATACCAGACAGACCACCTGCCTGCATCTCTTGACCAATCTCTTCCCTAGATTCTCTACTGCATTTATTAACACACTCACTTATATTGAGAGAATCTGTATTTGAATACCAGTGCATACACAAAATCTTGTGAAACATTGTATAAAGCATACTTTTTTAAAGGGATGAGTTGTAAGAACCATAGACGCACAGAAAGAGAATGAGGCCAATAGAGGGAGTGAACATTAGGGAGGGTCACGGGTCGATGCAGCGATGCAGCTGTTTGTTCCACCACAGCTGTTGCTCCTCCTCACTCATGCGGACACAAACAGCACTCACATAATGGAACATTGTTCTGAATTTGTTAGATTGAAAAAAGAAGGATGTAGGAGTTGCTTCTAAGATTCGTATCGAGTTGTGTAAACTATGTGTAGCTGCAACTAACAGTGTTTCGTTTGTCAGTGTAAATTAGAAGTAAGACTTTTATTTGACTCATGACTTTATGTATTCATAAGAAGACACTAAACATGGTAAACCGAGGGAACAAGTATTTACAAACCACAATTTAATAACATTAGTACTTTGTTGTCTAGAATTTCATTTTCTCTTATTTTCCCTGCCAAACGCAAGGATTAGAAGGATGCCTCTGATAAACTGACACCGTTTAAATTTAGTATACACTATATGGACAAAAGCATTGGGACACACCTCAATCATTGAATACAGGTGTTTTATTCAGTCCCATCGCCACAGGTGTATAAATAAAGCACCTAGACATGTAGTCTGTCTTTACAAACATTTCTAAAAGAATTGCTCATTCTACAGAGCTCACTTAGTTTGAGTGTTCTTTTGTATTTGGACAGAACTGCTAATACACATGTAGGATATAGAGAGTACCATCATAAAAGCTAGTAACTTAAGTGCAGGAATAAAAAACAACAACATTTGGGGCCAGGAAGATATTACTTGCTTCCCAACTTATTCCTTCTTGATAGTTCTTCAGCCTATGACCTGGAAATTGAAGTCAGCCATCTTTAAGACATCTCGGTTCTTTAAACGCACTCTAAGAAATCCAAGAAACAACATGCAGGAGGCTTTTAGAGTGAGGATATTTTGGTGTACCCTATGCAAAAGTCTTTTGTATGTGAGCCTTTAATGTAACCCCACTAATAAGCAATTTGCAAGTGATAACTTGTTCATATAATACCAGTTAGTCTATTTCGATTACTGCTAGTGACGTTCAACACAGCTGAAAACACGTCATCCATAAGTGAGCAAGGGCGTCTTGTTTCATTAATATGTTCAGCCTTGATTCTTGTGTCATTGCTTTTCTTTCTCTGCTCCTTTTCCTCACCTCATTGGAGGGAGGTGTTAGATTTTAAGCTACTGAAACAAGGAGAGGACATGCGCTCATGGACTTTCAGGTGGACATAAGGGTAGGGAGGCAGTGTAGAGGTCTTGAGGATTTACATTTACATTTTTGGCATTTAGCAGACATATTGATCCAAAGCAACCTACAGTACTATGACAGTATGCAGTCTAAGGCTAAGGACCTTGCTCAAGTGCCCAACAGTGGCAACCTGGGAATGGTGGGGCTTGAACCAGCAACCTTCTGATTACTAGTCTGGTAGCTTAACTGCTATTCTACAACTGCCCTACAATGTAATAAGTATTGTGAGGGATTTTTTGTAGTGATTGTGTGATTTAAATATGTCTACATATAACCCATCTGTGTAAACTTCTGTATAATCCTACGATCAGACCTGCAGCATTTTTATTTGCCTCTTGTCGCTTGAATTACTGATCACTCATCACCCTGTGTTCACACCGGCAGCGCTGTAATCGCCTGTGAATGTTTGCTTGCCATGGTTTAACTGACGCCAAGCAATTGCCTTGGTGGTACAACATATATTGCTTTGCTCCTAATTTGCATAAAGTTGTTTTAAAAAAAAATCTATTTCCCCCCCAATTTTTCTCCCCTATTCTAGTCGTGTCCAATTACCCTGATTGCGTCCTCTATACTGGTTCGACCCTTCACCGCTGACTGAGGACGCCTCTCAACTGACTTGCGCCCCCTCCGGTACGCAATCAGTACAGACTGCATTTTTTGCATCACTGACTCCATCAACTTTGCATTGACAAAATTTGCGCTGCCTCTTGTCGTTTAAAATTGACAGCTGTAATTGAAAATGAATGACAACTGGTTAAGTTGGGCTTAACATACTTTAAAGATGCACATTGCCAACGACTTGACAACTGTGGTCGAATTGAAACGGCTTGAATACTGCACAAAGCTCCAAGAGAAGCAACAATTCTTGAATGATTACCAAGATCAGATTAACGCTGGGCAGCAATTAGCAATATGTTGGGTTATGTTTTTCATTTCTGTGTTTTTTTTTAAAACCATAACTGGGTTTAAATTATGTAATAACGTTGATTAAAGAATATTGACTCATTTCATCATTGCACTGCTATCTTATCCACACAGCTCAGGACAGTGGTAACCTAGTGATAAGTGCTTTCAAATATCAAGCAGAAGGATGTGGGTTTGAATCCCAGCTTTTCTATGCAGACTCTGTTGGGCCCTTGAGCAAGGCCCTTAACTCTCTCGACTCCAAGGGCGCCATACAAGGGCTTACCTTGTACTCTGACCCCAGCTGGGATATGCATAAAATTTTTTTTTATTGATATAAATAGTGTGCCCACACACACACACACACACACACACACACACACACACACACACACACACACACACACACACACACACACACACTCACACTTACTGCCCTCATGACTTCTGGAAAAGCAACCAGAACAAGATTTGGGTCAATGTGTGCATGTGTTTTTCACTCATGAGTAACAATGTGGGATTTCAGTGCTTCTATAAGATTACTACTTGTCACATTACATGAGATTATTTTAAAATATTGTGTCTGTTTTTCTGACACACAGTGAAATCATGCATTCTTAGCGTCAAATTATATGATAAGAATCTTTAACCGCAGACATGCTAAAACACTGTTACGTTATCAGTTCGCACTGTCCATGCCACATCCCTTTTCATTCAGTTTTCCATTTATTCATGATAAATATCTGTTAATTTACAGCAGCAAAAATAATGTCTCTTGATGTCTCTTCAAAGCACTCTTTTAATTTCCATGTGCTGTCAAGATTTTTGTGTCCTCTGCTGTCATCCTATTGATGGATTTTAGATGAGCCTTATAGCAGTTGTCACACTGACAGACCAAGCTATGTCACATGATCTATACTCATGATAACAAAAATTATCTATGATGAGTGATCAAATCTATGATCAAATCTGTCCAGTTAAAGTGTTTAGAACTTTTACTGGCGTCAGAATTATCAGCTAACAAACTGGTTTAACTAAACCTGTACTGTGCTGCTGTTCATACAGAATGTTATCATAGCCCCGCACTTCAAGCCTGATTTAAATACGTACACCTTATGTTATTGGTAGAGATGCATGAGTACCGATACTGGTATCGGGTATTTGCCCGATACTGCGCTCATTAACGAGGCTCCGATACTAAACATCCGATACCGTATGCCTAGTGCACGTTGCTGCATTATGCCTAGTTCACACTACACGATCTTTGCCCTGATTTTCGCTCGGCGGCTGGTCGGCGCTAGATTTGCCGGCTCGGGAGCAACTCGGCGTTCGCTCGGCGATCAAAACTCGGCTCTCGGTCACTAAGTGTGAACTATCCAACAACTCGATCCGACCGGCTCGCCGAGCGCTCGGCGACCGGATCGAGTTTTCTAGCATGTCAGATATCTGATCCAATAGGTATTGGTATCGGTATTGGTATCGGTATCGGCAAGTACAAAAATACATGTACTTGTACTCGGTTGGGAAAAAATGGTATCGATGCATCCCTAGTTATTGGTATAAGTTTCTGTAAAACACGCTAGTACACCAGAGCTGACATTTCGAACCTCGGCAGGCTGGGCGCCTACACGAACAGCGATTGGCTGTTATTTAAGGGGGGTGTTGGACGGGACCTCATAACTGATGCAATAACGAACCTCTGTTGGCTGATTAATGGCACCTACACAGAGACAAGGGATAATGCGTTGATAAGGGTGTGGCTCTCTGTACACAAAGCTGATCCACATGAACTCTCCTTGTGAAGGTGAAACGATGCAGTCAGCTACTGCACAGGTGTCGGAGGGGGCGTGTGTCAGTCTTGGCTCTCTTCAACCAGGGTGGAGGTCAACGTCAGTAGAAAGGAAGCGTAATGCAATGGGGTAATCGGATATGACTAGAGTATCCTGGTCAGGGTTGCGGCAGGTTCCACCAGTAAACGCTGGGCACAAGGCAGGAATACCCTACACACAGGACTTGGGCCACCGCCTCACCCCTACCCCTTTAAACATAGCAAATTTGTAGACGCCTGGCTGGCTGGTATCACTGCTGAGAATCGAACCCTAGCAAGAGTAATAGACCGCTGTGCCACTTGGGTGCTTCATAAAATGTTAGGTTAGCATTTTAGGCCAGTATCAGTATTGAGACTATTGATATTAAAAACAGAATACAAGAATGAATAAAAAATGGATTATTGTCATTTAAATATTGGCAATCTCTATGTTAAGGCATTGAGAAATAAATGTGTACATGTTAAATTTCCTTGTGCTTTTCCATTTCTTTCTTTAAAGGTCATCTAAAAACGTTCTTTACTGCTCATTATTCTTATTCTTTTGTTGTGTTTTTTTCTCTAGTAATTCCTTTTGTAAAGCGTCCTTGGGTATGTGAAAGGTGCTGTATAAATTAAACATATTATTACTGTGTATTTTTGTCATGTGAAAAACTCACTAGTGTTGAATAGGCATATATCCTGTCACGGTATGTATTTAGCTCATTTGCTGTTCTGGTCAAGCCTGTTGGGTGTTGCTTTGGCACCTGCTGTTGCATATGGGTGTAATTACCCATTTTATCCGCCTTCCTTGGGACTGCAAATCTCAGCAGGAAAAACATGCATACTCACAAAGCAGATTGGGGTGCCACCCTGGGAGTTTGTTTATTCTGGAAAGGGGGAAAAACTGCAAAGGGGGGAGGGGAAGCACAGAAACAAATAAACACAAATAAAAAGTCCCAAACCAGCTGTCATCCTCAATAACCCTGATCCGAGTTTCTAAAGTGTGGATTAGAGTTAGGTAATAGTAGGAGGGGGAGAGGAAAGAGGAAAAATAAAGACTTGGAAGATACATTAAGGTGAGAGTTGGGCCCGGTGGAACTGACCAGTTCATGTTCTTTGTTATACTGGAGAAATAAAAAAAAATTATTGTAAAGAGATGTAAGTCCAGATAGATATACTGGCAAATTTTACCAGAATGTGTAAGTTCTATGTGAAAAACACAGATTTCTTACTGTGATGCTGCTTAACGACTTCAGAGGGCAACTGGAGGTGCTCATTCATTACTTCATGCAGATTGTACACAGCCTGAAAATCACAAGTTGATGCACATATGAATTTATAGTTTGTTAGTTTATACAGTAACCTTTACCTAGGGGGAGGCTCGGTGGGTAGCACTGTTGCCTTACAGCTAGAAGGTCCTGGGTTCGATCCCCAGGTGGGGGGCAGTCCGGGTCCTTTCTGTGTGGGCTTTGCATGTTCTCCCGTGTCTGAGTGGGTTTCCTCCGGGAGCTCCGGTGTCCTTCCACAGTCCAAAGACATGCAAGTGAGGTGAAATGGAGATACTAAATTGTCCATGACTGTGTTTGATATTAAACTTGTGCTAATGAATCTTGTGTAACGAGGAACTACCGTTTCTGTCATGAATGTAACCAAACAGGACCTTAAAATCCTAATAAATAAATAAACAAACAAACTTTGCAGACAGTATGAACCCAAGATTTTTCTTCTAAATAATAACGTCAACAGACAATTGGAAGCATGATTTGGAACAAAAGCAGTGTCCACTATGTCTTTTTAATTTGCATTTTCTATACTGCCCCAACTTTTTTCTGATTCGGGGTTTTAATTGGCAGAAATGATAATCTGCCAACACTATGGAGTAAATTCCTTCAAAATATCAGCACAGTGCAATTCATCTTTTTTCCATATTAATACTTCTTGTTTCTGCAGTGTCAGTGGCTACTAGTTAATAAAATCACTAGTCCTTTACTAGTAGAAATAACACAAGTAATTTTACTAGCAGAATAAAATAAATACCTGTGTGAGTTGTTTATTGTTGTAAAACCATTAGTGTATTTATTCCCATAGAAGTTAGTTATTTCTGTAAGCATGTAGAGGTATCTGTGGATGTGCTGCCACAAAAAACATCGTAAAAGCTTTTTATTAAATTATATGCCATTATTTGCAGTTACACTGGTCTGCCTGTATTTCTCTTTAGCATTTCCAACAGTGTTGGAAAGTCCTATTTTCGGTGGTGCACTATTTGTACTTGTAGGACTGAACTCATTTGAGACAGCAGGAGTTGGGAGCTTCGCTGCAGGCTTCTTCTGCCTTGGGACCTTCTAATCCGTTAAGAGGCAGTGAAGTTCACATGGTTTCTACTGTGAGAGATTGCAATATTAGTGCTGTAGGAGAGGCTTTGATCCTCAGGGACAGAGAGGGCTTATCTAACCTGACTCTGCAGCATTCGGGATAATAGTGCACGTGTTGTAGCTGTCTCTTGTGTCTTCCTGCCTGACCCTAAACCCCTCAGGGCTAACGGATGTTCTCGGTCATTCATTTGCTTGTGCTCTGCACCGCTCCCTCCCTTGCACCCCTTCCACGCTTTCTGAACAAAGCACACAAATGAAAGCTTAATGTGTGGTGTTTTGAATGTACAACAGGTCTGGATGCTGCCTTTATGTACAACAAGAGAGAGAGAGGAAAAAAGGTTTTTTCCAGTGCTGCAGATCATCTGGTTAATGAAAGAAGTATTCTCAAGCGAACACAAAAGAAACATAAACAACAATAATGCATGCCTTTGTTTACAGTAGTACTATAATACTAGAATTCTTGAGCATTCAAGCTCTAGCTAACTGCTAAAAACAAAAATAATTAAAGAGTTCAACCACTCCTCTGACCTCACACTAAGGGCTGCTTTATGCTTCAATTTGGTTTCAGGTGTAAGATGCCTTCAGACATGTGAAGCTTCAACTATGCTGCCTGGCAGAGGTCAATATGTGTATGAGCATACCAGAAGCAAATACATCATCCCAAACCTAATTACTATGGTGAATAGTATTTCTAACCAATACTTACAACCCCTGGCAAAAATTATGGAATCACCACTCTTGGAAGATGTTCTTTCAATTGTTTAATTTTGTAGAAAAAAAAGAAATCACAGACATGCCACAAAACTATCATTTCTCAAACTGTCAACCCTCTGGCATTAAGAAACAATAAAAAAAGAAACAAATATAATAGTTGTGGTCAGTCACAATTGCTTTTTTTTAGATCAAGTAGAGGAAAAAAATATGGAATCACTCAAATCTGAGGAAAAAATTATGGAATCATTAGAAAACACTGCACCATTATTACTTTGTTGCACCACCTCTGGCTTTTATAATGGTTTACACTCTCTGAGGCATGAAGTTAACTAATGACAAACAGTATTCTTCATCAATCTGCCTTCAACTGTCTCTTGCTGTTGCCAGATCAGCTTTGCATGTTGGAACCTTGTCATTGACCATTTTCTTCAATTTCCACCAGAGATTTTCAAATGGATTGAGATCCGGACTATTTGCAGGCCATGCCATTGACATTATATGTTTTCTTGAAGGAAAGTTTTCACGTCCTTTGCCCTATGGCAAGATGCATTATCATCTTGAAAAATGAAGTCATCATCACCAAACATCCTTTCAACTGATGGAATAAGAAAAGCGTCCAAAATTTCAATGTGGACTTTGGCATTTATTGAAGACCATCTCCCCTGTGCCTTTACCCGACATGCAGGCCCATATCATCAACAACTGTGGAAATTAACATGTTTTCTTTAGGCAGTTATCTTCATAAATTTCATTGGACAGACACCAAACAAAAGTTCCAGCATCATCACCTTGCCCAATGCAGATTCGCGATTCATCACTGAAGATCACTTTTATCCAGTCACCCACAGTCCACGATTGCTTTTCTTTAGCCTACTTGAACCTTGTTCTTTTCTTTTTAGGTGTTAATGATGGCTTTTGTTTGGCTTTTCTGTATGTAAATCCCATTTCTTTTAGGTGATTTCTTACAGTTCGGTCACAGACATTGACTCCACTTTCCGGCCACTTGTTTCTCATTTGTTTTGTTGTGCATTTTCTGTTTTCAAGACATATTGCTTTAAGTTTTCTATCTTGATGCTTTGATGTCTTACTTGGTCTACCAGTATGCTTCCCTTTTACAACCTTCCTATTTTGTTTGTACTTGGTCCAGATTTTAAACACAGCTTACTGGGAACAACCAACATCTTTTGCGACATTCCACAATGATTTATCTTCTTGAAGGAGTTTTATAATCCTCTCATTTGTTTCAACTGACATATCTTGTGTTGGAACCATGATTCATGACAATCTGCTTTGTGCAACAGCTCTCCGAGGTGTGAGCACTCTTTTTAAACTGAAGAATAATTAGCAAATCTAATCTGCTGCAGATGTTTTGTTTTTAAACTGCAAATTACAGAGTGATTCCATAATTTTTTCCTCAGATTTCAGTGATTCCATATTTTTTTTCCTCTACTTGATCTAAAAAAAGCAATTGTGACTGACCACAACTATTATATTTGTTTCTTTTTTTTATTGTTTCTTAATGCCAGAAGGTTGACATTTTGAAAAATGATAGTTTTGTGGCATGTCTGTGATTTATTTTTTTTCTACAAAATTAAACAATTGACAGAACATCTTCCAAGAGTGGTGATTCCATAATTTTTGCCAGGGGTTGTAGTAGTGTAACTAAAAGGGAAATACTAGTTGCCATTGCTGTTTTTAATTTTTGGATAAAGTATTTTTTAAAGCAGTTTTAACTAGTAATAAACATTTCATCTCTAAAACTTCAGTGCAGCTTTATCTGTGTCACAGTTACAATGTCATCTTATGCTGGATACCAGGACACTGCGGGCTCCTGGGCAATGAGAGAGCAGGTCAGGCAGCAAAAAAAGCCACATGCATACCGGATCCAATGTACCAGATCCCACCATTGGACTTCAAACCTGCAATAAACTCGTATATCAACGACAAATGGCAAAACGACTGGAACACACAGCAGAATAATAAACTATACGAAGCTAATCCCATTACTGGAGAAAAAATGCAGAAATACCTTGAAAACCGTTGGGACCAGACAGTGTACACAAGGTGCCATATCGGACACACCAGATGAACACATATGTACCTGATAAAAGGCGCACCATGCCAAACACAGGTTACAATAAAACATTTAATGCTGGAATGTATTATTTATGACCATGAAAGACAACAGATCTTAACAGCAAAGACTATAAGGGAACTATTTGAAAGCAACAACACTCCTGTCGATGATAAAACTGAAGCAACACATATAAATGGACATACATAGACAACAGACACATCTTCCTTAAGTCAAGCGGAATAAGCGAATAAAAGACGTATCACATTTTTTAATGCACACAGGCTGTATTTAATCTATTTATTCGTCATATCATTGTATTTCTCTCTGGATACCTGCCATATACCCATTTCAATCAAATATATACTAACCGTATGTCTTAATTATGTCCTAAATACAGCAATGACAATCTATAACAATTCCGAAGACTATTAGTAAAATCTTTAATCAAACCAAAATGAAAACATTCTTTAAGTTTTTGGGAAAAATTGGTCTGAATGAGCGCATCTAACGAACAACACTCGACAAGGCTATAAATTAAAATATGAAAATTATCCACCTTTCCTGCCATAAATATAACCACTGTGTGTGCACGGCGGAAAACATCTAAATAAATAAATATAAATGTAAAACTGCAACTTTATGTTGATTATAACTTCTTAACAGCAACATAATAATGGAACCTACATATGAATCACCAAGTTTTGTGGCTTGGGACTTTGAGGCATGATAAGCTGTCTTATTGATATTAATCATTAGAAGGTTTACATATGGTGCTCAGGTGGCACAGTGGTAAAACATGACATAAAGGAGAAATATTCATTGGTGTGATGAAATGGAAATTGAACAGTTTGAGCAGAACAACCTGCCCCATATTTGGTAAAAAACAGGCATTGCACAGCAGCTGGCTAAAACCATAATTATGGTAAAACATGGTGGAACAAGCAAGTTTGGCATTACCATCATTGTGGACAGTTTCTCCATCTCAAACCCAGCAGCAGATACTTCCATACAGTCTGGGAGGAGTAAATGGCTGCGGGTGTGTGTATGATGTACAGCTGGAGGGAATGTAAACTAAACGTCACTTCACTGTACTTTTTTTCACAGATGTAAGACGCTCGTTTTGATCACACGTCTCAACAGTTTTGCATTGTTGTGTTATTTGCATCTTATTTGTAATAGTAGGAACCTAGAAAAATTGACTGATGCACCTGAATGCAGTTTTTGCTATGTTGCAATGTCTTGAGGGAACTGCCCAGTAACATGTTGCTTAGGTGTTACCCAGTAACGACTGCAAGGCTAATCTTAACTGGGACAACTGAACAATATAAATCTAGGCAGCTTTCTGTGCTTCACAGTGCTGTAAAATGTGACAGTTTGGCTCACATTTGCAATTTAAATGATGTTATGCAAACAAAATCCTAATGCAATCCAATCCAGCGAAATCAAGAGAATCAAATGATGGCTATGGACTAGTTGGAGCCTTTCAGGAGAGTTATAGTGTCTAACTTACTGTCACAATTGTCTTAAGGCAAGTCCATATCGGGGACATTTTGCTAATGATGTGGTTAAAAGTCTGAGCTGGGGCGGCTCTAGCTAAGCTGGTTCTAATTACTGCTTTTGGCAGGTTTGGCAAAGAGAGTGGAAATATATTTTGGTGTTCTTTTTCGATTATCTGCATTTACACTTTGTGCTTAACCTTTCTTAATGATGGATTTTAGGTGTTTCAGCCACACTCACTGCAAATTTAATAAAAATGTAAGTTCTTTTCTTTCCATTTATGCATTCTCCTTTATCAATGCCAGACCTCACAAATGCTCTGTTGAATAAGTGGTTACAAATCTGTACACACACTCAAAGTCAATCTTGTTTCAAATCTTCTCAAAAGAGTGGATACTGTTATAGCAGCAAAGGGTGGCAGGACTCGTTCTCAATGCTGATAGCTTTTCAGTGTTTATATAGGTGGATTAGTATGAAAATGAAAATGCACGAAATAGTTATTCTCGTTGCATTGCAACAATAATCAGGTGTCGTGTGGGTGCTGCAAAGCAGTAAGGGTCTTGGGAACATTTGTTCGAGCCTTGCTTCCACTCTTTCACATGTTCTCCCCATGTCTGCATTGGTTTACTTTGGGTACCTAGCGCAGAAGCTAGATTGGCTGTGTTGATTCTGTGTGTTTGTTGTTACTCTGCAGTCCATATGCAGCTTGTACATGTTTTTTTGGTTTCCAGATGACACTGAACTCATGGCTTTCTTTTGAGTAACCCAAGCCTATGTGAAACTGAAAGCTGTTGATTCAGAGCTTTCACTCCAGCACAGAGCTGACAGATGTAGCAGAGCTCACTGATACAAACACGTAACTGATGTTGTGTACTTTCCGAAGAGAGAGCCAAAACACCAAACTCGATCTTCAGTGTTTCTACTGACTAGAACTTATATTGTTTTTAAAATGAACTTGTTGCCCGTTAAAACCTTTTCAGGGCTGTTTTGGGATATTTGTCGGCTGGAACTGGTTGTTTCTTTGTACAATGTGATTACAGTCTCAAGAACTTTCTGCAATGACTTCATGAAGCCCTGCTTGGGAAACGTTGTAGGTGTCGACTCAGTATTAATATTGGCTAATGATACCCCTGATCTTTAATGATTTACAGAAATATAAAAATTTTAATTAACATTTGTCACATAGTAGTGCACTTTTTAAAAATAGTGTGGCCGCTCAGGTGGCGCAGCGGTAAAAAGAAACGCGCTGCAACCAGGGCTGGATTCTGAGAAGCGTGGTATCGAATCCAGCCTTGCTTTACCGGTTCGAAGCTGAGTGGCTATATGAGCAACGATTGGCCGGTTGCTCATGTCGGGGGTGGGACAAAGAACCGGATGTGGGTCTCTCTCTGTCAGAATGCGATTGCGTTCTCTGCCGGCTGATTGGAGGCGCTTACACAGAGATGGGAGAGGGTGCCCTTAGGGTGTGTCTCTCCGCATGCAACGCTAGGTGGCGCCAAACTCGTCAATGTGTGGGTGGCAAAGATGCATCTGGCTGCTGCTCGTGTTTCGGAGGGGATACGGGTTAGCTTCAATCACCTCCGTCAGGGCAGGGTTCGGCATAGACAGAGAGGAAGCACGATGCTAATTGAACAATTGGATGCGCTAAAAGGGGAGAAAAAGGGGTAAAAAAAAAAAAAAAAAATAGTGTGGGCACTTCTGGGATTAGAACTTCTTTAATACTATATTTTTAATAATAGTAACAAATATATATATATATTTTTTTTAATTGACTATTCCCCCCCCAATTTTATCCCCCAGTCTAGTTGTGTCCAATTTACCCTGAATGCGTCCTCTATACTGATTCGACCCTTCATCGCTGACTGAGGACGCCTCCCAACTGACATGCGCCCCCTCCGGCACGTACAGTCAGTACAGACTGCATTTTTCACCTGCACGAGTCGAGTTCATACACTGACGAGCACTGTGTGCGGAGGGCCACCCCCCCCACCAGCGTTATTCCTCAGCCCTGTGCAGGCGCCATCAGTCAGCCAGCAGGAGCCGCAGTTGCACCAGTTATGAGGACCTATGATCCGACTTTCTTACCCTCTAACCCTGAACAACAGCCGATTGTTGTTCATGCGGCCGCCCAGCCCAGTCGGAGAGGCAGAGCTGAGCTTTGATACGATGTATTCGAAACCCCAACTCTGGTGAGCTAGCGTACTTTACCGCTGCACCACCTGAGCGGCCCTATGGTAACAAATATAAAAAATTTTTCTACTTGTGTCTTTTTAATTATCTAAATATTCAGTTAAGGGTGCTTGGGTGGCGCTGTTGGATTCCTGACAGGGCATCAAACAGGCACAATTGGCTGTGATGGATTTCTCGTTGATGCTGAAACTGTGGCCCAAGTGCCCGCAGAAGGGATAATTTAAAGACTGCAGTGCATGACACTGCTCCCTGTATGACACAGAGAAAGCTGCTGGCAATTGCTTGGCGAATCACATTCTGCGGCTCTCCTGGGTCCGGGGTGGTGCAAGCAGCAGAGGAAGTTACAGTCGGGGAATTGGACATGGCTAGATTGGAAGGAAAAAGAGGGAAAATATAAAACAAAACAAAAAAAAAGAGCCAGATGTTTTTATTTGGTGATAAAAGATTGTTTGCTGACACATAAACAAACCTTGACATACTTGGCTAAATATGTTGATGCAGGTCATGTAAGGTGATAATTTATTTATGGTCATTGTGTAACCATCTCATTGTGATATGAATGGTGGTACTTTTGTAATATCTATTCATCCATGCTTGAACACCTGCAGAACGGACGGCTGTATGTTTAGAGCTTTTGTAGCTTGGAACAGCTTCTAAAAAGGCTATGGACACATTTGCCCTGAAGCCATGAGTTGTTCCACATACACATAGAGGTCGTGTTTGGTGATTGAATGAAAGATCTCTGGATAAGGGTTTGATACGGTTTAAGTGCTGCTGGTATTGTTACTACCCACAGATCTCCCTGTGGAACAATCCGCTTATCAACTGCATAGGCAAACTGCATGCCACCAACACATTCAGGAAAAGATAAGAATCTCAACAGTTTCCTGTGGAGTGACTGGCTCTTGTTTGATCTCTTTCTATAGCTGCCAACTGACTACGTCATCTCTCACTGGTAGAGAAGTTGCCTTTCCTGCAGAGAATCCCTCGTCCTATACTCTATTCTGCATAGCTGAAGGGATAAAGAGTAGAACCAGGGCGTCCACATTTTCATTGTGAGTATTCAGTATTTACAGATTGTACCTTCTCTACAGGACCAAAGTCATCTGAGACTCAAATAAATCTTATATCTCATAATCAGATTGGTTGGTGAGCATTGGTGAATTGCGATCTTCTGGTCTCTGCACTTTTAATGACATTCAGAGTCTGGCCACAAAGCCACTCCAGTGTTGTTTTGGCTGTATGTTTTAGGTCATTGTCATGATGTAAGGTAAACTTTCACCAGCTGTTTCTTCAAGGATGCTCCTGTATTTGGCTGCACTCATTCATCTCTCATTTCTTACCACTTTTCCTGTCCCTGACACTATGACGCGCCCCATAGCGTTGCATTAGCCGAGTGATGTCCAAGGCCTGTTTTTATGGCAGATTTGGTGTTTGCTGTTGTGCCCAAACAGTTCAATTTTTGTCTCAAAAGACCAGAGAATGTTTTTTCTTATGTTGTTAAAGTTCTTTACATGCTATTTAGTGAACTTTTATAGACCCAGATTTGTGCTTTTTTACTCAATTCAGTTTGTGACAGGTGGATTTCAGTTGTAGACATGTGTCAGTAGTTATTAAAGCAAACAGGATGCACCTGACAGCAGTTCAAAGGGTCTGAATAATTTTCACAACATTTCCCTTTGTCATTTTAGTTGATTAGTTGTAGATTGTTGAATAAAAATTAAAAAATATATATTTATTCAAAGTCAAATCCACAACACAGTACACAAAGGGTGTGTTCGAAAACCTAGGGAGCTGCCTTGCTGTCTTACTGTCTACATAGGCAGCTGCCTCAGTAGAGAGGATTCTAATAAGTCATTGACTTATAAGTCAGGTTATTCGACCGCGCTACTTAGACTGCGATAACATCAGGTTTAGCATTTAGCATCTTGCCATTAAAACCAATGGATCGAGGTTGCACAGCATGCTAACATGTCAATATAGCCTCCCTTCATGTACCGATAACAGTTACATTTCCTGACAAGCCCGAACTTGCAAATAAAAACACTCGGTACAAGTTTATACAAGTTAAAAATCAGTAATATTTTATTTACGTTTAAAAATAACTTTGTTCGTTTGTCCGCACCATCAGCCATGTTTATTTTTCTGTGAGAGAAGAGCACCCGACCCGCAATGAATTCTGGGATTGCCTTGATCACTAAGGTAGCGTCGGATGCTCACTCGTTCTCGAGCCAAAATAAAATTGAAATGTTAAGATACCTCAGTAGTGAGGTATTTAAGGCATCTAGGATTTCGAACAGCCTCCTTCTCGGGAGCGCGCACAGGATGACGTAAAATGCTGTCTATGTAGACAGCACACTAGCTTTTCGAACACACCCAAAGTCAAGTTTCATATTTAAAATATTCTCATGCTTATTACTTCATACATACAAATGAACAAAAAAGATAGGTATCTTTTTAGATTATGTGGCTTCATGCAACATGCTGTTTCCCTATGCTAAATAGTTTGGAATGAGAATAAGGCAGTTGTAGCCTAGTGGTTAAGGTACTGGACTAGTAATCAAAAGGTTGTGGTTCAAGCCCCATCACTGCCAGGTTGCAAACTGTTGGGCCCTTCAGCAAGTTCCCTAACCCTCAATTGCTTAGACTGTATACTGTCACAGTACTGTAGGTCGCTTTGGATAATAGCGTCTGCTAAATGCAAATAAAGTAAATGTAGACTATTTTCCAGTTGTGTGAAAGTTTGCGTTGTTGATCTACTTTATAGTCTGCACTCTTTAACTTCTTGTAAGGATTTAGTTATGTTTAGGTCTGATAATTGAGAAGGTCAAGAGAGGATCAACCAGATGTGTTTATTTGGTGACTTTAATAATTTTAGCACTGAGTAAGAGGTGCATGTTTTTGGTCTACATTTTTGCACGTGGTTGACTTCTTTCAAATTTATTGACTGTTCAACATAAAAAGCAAACATCAGACCCAATGTTTGACACTCAGTACAGTATTACAGTATCACTCTACTTTTCTCTATACCTACATTCTTTTAGATGTAGTAAACTAAGTTGACTTAGCAGACTGAATTACGTTTTTCATTGCACAGGGCTTCTTTTTTGCTCCTGTTTCCAAGCTATGTTTGTTCAAGATGTTTTCCAACGGCAGCCAACTGTAAATTCCAGCTTTGTAAAGCTACAGATGTACAATTTTTGTTCACACTGGTTCATAGCCTTGTTTATTTAACGATACGGTTACATTTGTGGCTGTACTTTTGCAGCATTTAGCAACTACCCTGGAAAATGCTTATGTAGCCTGGTTAAAAAGCTTACACCACTGTTTCTCTTTTGCTGATGGTTTCAAGACTGTTCATCTTAAAATGTGTTTGTCACTCGGCTCCCTCAGCTCCTTTACTGTCATGCTGTTTAAAATCATGTGCACTTGGCCGCTCAGGTGGTGCAGCGGTAAAGTACGCTAGCTCACCAGAGTTAGGGTTTCGAATACATCGTATCAAAGCTCAGTAAATAAATAATAAAAATAATCATGTGCACTTGTGTTTTTTTCTACCTCAGGTTTACATCATTTTCATGGTTTCTGCACCCCATTAAGTAAATTCCATTTATGGCCCCCAAAATGCTGTTGTCTAAAAATGATGCCGGTATATGCTGCAATATTTAATAATATGATGAAATAAAACATTTTGTTGTAAGAGTAGTAGTAGTATAAAACTAATTGTATTGAAGCCAGTAATTAATGACATTGTAAAATATTTGATGTCTTTAAGTATCATTTAATAATTTCTGTTTTATGTGACTATTTAACTTAGATATATTTTGGCTGCTTTATTTAAAGTTTGTTTATTTACTTTACACAAGTACCACATTTGCAAACCTTTTGCTGCACTTTTCACCCACCAGTGTGGGGATTGTAGAAGTCCAGTTGCTGAACGATGTCTTGTGCAACTTGAATATATTTGCTGAATTTTGGGCTTTGTACTATGGCACATATGTCAAACTCAAGGCCCACGGGCCATATCCGACCTGCCAGTATATAAGATGCACACCGTTGATACTACAAGTCCTAGAATGCATTGCAACAGCAATCATCCCAAGTACTGCAAGCCCAGCTGCACCCCCCCCCCCCCCCAACCTCTATTGCACATTCATCCGAGGTCAGAAGTCAGTTATGCTCATGTAACCAACCTAAATAACCTTCCTTTCATGCTTTATCCAATATCCTGTCTATGCTGTTTAATAAATGTTGATCCTGTTTGGCCCTTGACATAGTCACGGTTTTCTCTGTGATTGAGCTTGACACCTCTGTTAGGGATGTCCCGATCCGATCTCAAAGATCGGCATCAGGGCCGATCAAGGCATTTTTTAACTGATCGAAATCGGCTTCACTAAACCCGATCTTAATCCCGATCTTTTGTGTTACGTCAGCATGTCCGCTGTGTGGAAATACTTTAAATTGAAAAGTAAAACAAGTCCAACAGTGAAGTGTAACGTCTGCAGTGTGAGCGTTTCACGAGGCGGTGGGAGCAGAGCTGCGTTCATTACTGTAGAATTTTACTGTTTATATGGTGTGTGAGTTAAGGATCACACCGGTTTACAAAACAACGTAGTGATGCACTCGTTTAATAAAGAAATAAATACACGGTATATTCACATATTGTCGGGAGCAGAACACTTTATTAACTTCTGTTACGGTACCGAATAGCCGACAGTTGAGTCAAGCACGCTATTTCATGTTCTATGAAAGGCCTAAAGGGTCAAAACACACTCACTTCGTGTACAAACGTCCATCAAACCACTGTCACAATACAAGCACTTTAAAAACTGGCTTTCCTTCATAACAAAAGAGCCTTTTCATTTTATTTTGGTATTCAGGTTTTACTGTAATGCTTTTAAGTAACTTTTTTTCTTATATTCAAGTTAAGCTGCTACACAGATTTCTGTTCATTTTTAGTGCATCACTGCATTAAATATTTTTTTTCTTTGAATGTAAAGTTTAAAGTAAAACTGTAATTATCTCACTCATTTTGATTGATTTTGTAAAAATACAAAAACATTAAGCAATAGTTTGGATGCAGCATTTTTCCCTTCAGCACTGCAGAGCTATTTAGTGTTAAACATGTACACTGGATTAATTTGAATAACTGTAATGTACTTGAAGTGTGCACTGTGTGAACAGTATTATCTAGTTCTTATCTAGACAATATCTAGAAAATATAAGTATCGGTTTGAGAATCGGTATCGGATCGGGATCAAAATTAATAATCGGGATCGGTAGCGGGAACAAAAAAACGTGATCGGGACATCCCTAACCTCTGTACCATGGGAACGTTTAGGTTCTGGTGGATAAACTGCCCTATTTATTATTATTTTTCTTCATTTTCCCTTTTTCATGCAGTCTAGTTATATCAAATTGCAGCCTTGCTCCGGCTTTAGCTCCAGCCGCTTACCTTAGACAGACGAGGCCAAGAACGATCCAACATGTGCTACCACCAACTGCTTTTTTTTTTTTTACTTGTTAATTGCCCAGACCACAGTATTGCATATGTAAAACCACGCCATCAGACCTCTGTGCCCCCCTAGTGTCGGCAACCTTTACCATTTCAAAATGGAATTGATTTATAAGTCAAGATTTTAATACACCGACTGCACACTGTATGCAAGCAAAGGACTGGAGGGTAGTTTAAACAGGTGTCTCACAGCCAGAGGTAATGAGCGTCCAGTCAACAGGGACTTATAGCATGTTGTGCAGCATTTCATATGCTCCAACCCCCTAACACTCACCCGAACACTGGTTGGAAAGACATTTTATGTGCATAGAGCTTTACATTGATAGAGATCACATATCATGCTGAGCTTCTCAGAGTGCCATCGGTTTCGTTTCTCTACTTCTAATCAGTGCTTGGTTAAAGCTTCGTGCTATCTTTGACCTTGGCTTTTCATAATCTATCTTTCTTGCTTTCTTTGTGTGCTTCTCTATCTCTTTCACTCTGTCTCTCTCTTGTTCTCTCTTTCAGTTTTTGTTCTGGGTGATGGAGTCTTCTCTGCCTCTTTCTGTCTGTCTGCATCTTTCTTTAGCACATATACTGCCCCCGTTGCGCACACACACACACTGCTTTCTCTCTGGCACTACTCTCGTTGACTAAGAACAACCAAAGGCCTAGAGGGTGAAGGGACAGCAGATTTAATATTACAATGTACAGGATTGCCTCATTTTTTCTATTTGGATCCAGGGTGCTCGGGTGCCGCATCAGTAAAACATGCTAGCACACCACTACTGAGACCTTAAACTCTGTTCGAATCTCAGCTGTATATCAGCTGTCCAGGTGCCTACACAGACATGATTGGCTGTGTCTGAGGGAGTCCTCATTGCTGCTGCAGATGCGGCCTCTGCTGGCTGGTTAATGGTGCCTTCACAGAGACTGTGAATAATGGAGATTGTGACTCTCTGTACATGATACTGATCCTTGTATGAACCCGCCTCATGCAGGAAGCAGTTGGCTGTTAGACACATGTTGCTGGGGGTGCAGGTTTTGCATTCCTTGGTCAGGGTGGGGGTCTGCAGCAGTAGAGGAGATATGCATAAATAGGAATAGAATAGAAATAGAACATTCTGGATTCTGATTGTGTGTAAGCTTATATATATATATATATATATATATATATATATATATATATATATATATATATATATATACAGTGTATCACAAAAGTGAGTACACCCCTCACATTTCTGCAAATATTTCATTATATCTTTACATGGGACAACACTATAGAAATAAAACTTGGATATAACTTAGAGTAGTCAGTGTACAACTTGTATAGCAGTGTAGATTTACTGTCTTCTGAAAATAACTCAACACACAGCCATTAATGTCTAAATGGCTGGCAACATAAGTAAGTACACCCCACAGTGAACATGTCCAAATTGTGCCCAAAGTGTCAATATTTTGTGTGACCACCATTATTATCCAGCACTGCCTTAACCCTCCTGGGCATGGAATTCACCAGAGCTGCACAGGTTGCTACTGGAATCCTCTTCCACTCCTCCATGATGACATCACGGAGCTGGTGGATGTTAGTCAGTTTTCGAAGGGAGGGGATCATGCTCTGTTTCAGAATGTCACAGTACATGTTGAAATTCATGTTTCCCTCAATGAACTGCAGCTCCCCAGTGCCAGCAACACTCATGCAGCCCAAGACCATGATGCTACCACCACCATGCTTGACTGTAGGCAAGATACAGTTGTCTTGGTACTTCTCACCAGGGCGCCGCCACACATGCTGGACACCATCTGAGCCAAACAAGTTTATCTTGGTCTTGTCAGACCACAGGGCATTCCAGTAATCCATGTTCTTGGACTGCTTGTCTTCAGCAAACTGTTTGCGGGCTTTCTTGTGCGTCAGCTTCCTTCTGGGATGACGACCATGCAGACCGAGTTGATGCAGTGTGCGGCGTATGGTCTGAGCACTGACAGGCTGACCTCCCACGTCTTGACATGTCAACAAAGGACATGGATTACTGGAACCATGTCCTATGGTCTGATGAGACCAAGGTTAATTTGTTTGGTTCAGATGGTCTCAAGCATGTGTGGCGGCAATCAGGTGAGGAGTACAAAGATAAGTGTGTCATGCCTACAGTCAAGCATGGTGGTGGGAATGCCATGGTCTGGGGCTGCATCAGTGCAGCAGGTGTTGGGGAGTTACATTTCATTGAGGGACACATGAACTCCAATATGTACTGTGAAATACTGAAGCAGAGCATGATCCCCTCCCTCCGGAAACTGGGTCGCAGGGCAGTGTTCCAGCATGATAATGACCCCAAACACACCTCTAAGACGACCACTGCTTTATTGAAGAGGCTGAGGGTAAAGGTGATGGACTGGCCAAGCATGTCTCCAGACCTAAACCCAATAGAACATCTTTGGGGCATCCTCAAGCGGAAGGTGGAGGAGCGCAAAGTCTCGAATATCCGCCAGCTCCGTGATGTCGTCATGGAGGAGTGGAAAAGCATTCCAGTGGCAACCTGTGAAGCTCTGGTAAACTCCATGCCCAGGAGAGTTAAGGCAGTTCTGGGAAATAATGGTGGCCACACAAAATATTGACACTTCAGGAACTTTCACTAAGGGGTGTACTCACTTTTGTTGCCGGTGGTTTAGACATTAATGGCTGTATATTGAGTTATTTTGAGGGAAGAATAAATGCACACTGTTATATAAGCTGCACACAGACTACTTTTCATTGTGTCAAAGTGTCATTTTGTCAGTGTTGTCCCATGAAAAGATATACTTAAATATCTGCAGAAATGTGAGGGGTGTACTCACTTTTGTGATACACTGTATATATATATATATTAAGGCATTCTATGTATTCTAGACTTTTTACTATATATATACTGTATATATATAGTGTTATATATAGTGTTTTCTTTTTAGTGTTGTACACCTTTATGCTGTTAGTTATTTATACTTATACAACAGTTAGTTCCGACCTTACAATCTGATTGGTTGAGAAGCGTTCTAACCGCTGATATTCGTGATAACAGCACGGCCTTTTCACACCACAACTGTATTACTCCGCTGACGCGTTGCCAGTAACGACAAGCTTCATGCACACAAACGCGCACGCAGGCGACGCGTTTTAAATCTGTTATCTGATATACAATCTAGTGCACTATGTAGGGAACATTAATCCGTGATCTGATGCACAATCTAGTGCACTATGTAGGGAACATTAATCCATGATCTGATACACAATCTAGTGCACTATGTAGTGAACATAAATCCGTTATCTGATATACAATCTAGTGCACTGTGTAGGGAACATTAATCCGTTATCTGATATACAATCTAGTGCACTATGTAGTGAATATAAATCCGTTATCTGATATACAATCTAGTGCACTATGTAGTGAACATAAATCCGTTATCTGATATACAATCTAGTGCACTGTGTAGGGAACATTAATCCGTTATCTGATATACAATCTAGTGCACTATGTAGTGAACATAAATCCGTTATCTGATATACAATCTAGTGCACTATGTAGGGAACATTAATGTGTTTTTAACGCAAACAGTTAGCTTAATAGCCCAGTTAGCAGCTCCTAAGAGTTCAGTTCTCACCCATAATCCTTTGGTGTGTGTGAGAGGTTTTTTATTTCTTTTTTTTCCCTTCGGAGGTTCTTGCCTTTTTTTTCTTGTTGTTCTTACCTCCCTGAAATGAGTTTTTGCAACTTGGGATGTCTGCTTTGTAGTGTTAAACTTTATATTCGTTGTGGAACTACTTTTTGGCGGAAGGTATTGTCAATATTAAAGCATATTTATTATGAAATTCAGGGCTTCTTTGATTTATTTTCTTTCTTTATTTTGTAAAAACTGTTGTATAAAAGCAATAGAACACTTGAGGTCGTGTGTTATCGCGAGTAACATCACGGCTGTGATGATCTACGGCACTCGCCTTCGACTCGAGCCTGCGACCAAATCACAGCCGTGATGTTATTCGTGATAACACACTCCCTCTCGTGTTCTATTGCATAATTGTATGTTAGTTGTTAACTGTTAATGCCAAAAGGAAAAAGTCTAGAATACATAGAATGCGTTTATTTGTCATACAGTTGTACAGAACAACGAAATTATTTCTTTGCATATCCTAGCTTGTTTGGAAGCTGGGGTTAGAGCGCAGGGTCAGCCATTGTATGGCACCCCTGGAGCCAATAGGGTTAAGGGCCTCGCTCAAGGGCCCAACAGTGACTGCATGGCAGAGCCTGGATTCAAACTCTCAACCTTTCAATTGATAGTCCAAAGCTCTACTCACTAGGCTACCATTGTCTTAAGGTAAGAATGGGTGAGAGGTGTGTGTAACAGATGCGGGAATCAGCATTTGCACGTAAATGCAGTGGGTGAACAGCACTCTGTGTCAGGGTGCACACGGGGAAGAGATGCTGTCTCAGACAACAAACTGGAGGGCTGTGTCTCGAACTGAAGACAATAAGAAATATTTGGTTGCACAAATGCTCCTGAGCATGCAATTGAGTCTAGTCATTGATCGAAGGAGAACCATGGCATGTCTCCAAATTAGGTTGGCAAGTTGAAAATGAGGCTAAAAATCATGTAGTGTGCATAATGAAACAAACACAACTTTGCTGGTCACAGATCTGTTTTTGATTCGCTCTCAGTCGCTTGCTGGGCCAGTTAGTTGATTACATCTACAACACAGTTCTCTCTCTCTCTCTCTCTCTCTCTCTCTCTCTCTCTCTCTCTCTCTCTCTCTCTCTCTCTCACACACTCACACACACACACACACACACACACACGCCTCTAACAGACTGAACTCGATGCAAACTTGATGTAGAGTGAGCAGTTCAGCAACCCATTATTCCAGTCAATAAGTCAATAGGCCTTTGTTATTTAAGTCATCAAGATTTGTCATGCAGGGTAGGTAGGGTTTAAGACACAGCCTTTCAGCTCACAGATTGCAAAAGCATCTCTCTGAAATGATTTACTCTCGGAAATAACAGTGATTCTGGAAATCTATTTTTTTAAATACTGTTTCAGCACTCCTTCCCCCCCTTTCTCCCAATTTAGCTATATCCAATATCTCCTCTGATGCTGCAGACCCCTACCCTGATCAAGCAGGGTCATACCTGACACACACTGCTGTGCCACCTGAGCACCCATAGTTCTTAGTGCTTTTAATTGTTGTGTAGTCTCTCCGCTGGTGTCTTCATAGTTCAGCCTTGATTGTGCACAAATTAAAACACATTTTGCATTTGTAGTTTTTGCTACTGTGTTTGCTACAGTATGTCTTTAATCATCTGTACAGTTTTACCCATTCTATTTTTTCATTAGGCAGCCGAATGTTGTAATTAAGCTTTCCGTTAACATTTACATGTAGCCTGTGACCCACCTCATCAGCAAATGATCATGAAGTCACTGAGAAATGAATGTGTAGTGGATTAGGCATAATATTTTCAGTTTTATGAAGCTGAACCTAAAAAAAAATAAAAATAAGCGAGGTAATTCCTTTCATTCCTGACTAAATGCACGTTTCTAATCTGCTTAATTACACGGATGTACTAATCTACTATATGAGCCAATACTGGCCTAACTGCAGGTTCAGTATTAGATGTTAGTATTACAGTATCGTTTGTTTCACCAGATTTACGGCCGCATTTAATGCTGTGTCTATTTACTGACATGACGATGATTCATGTGAACACAGGACATGCCTGCAGTCTTTTCAGATGTAATAACGTGACCAAATTCAATTGTTCATTTGGTTTTGGCAGTTTATACGAGTCCAGTCTTGATTCCTGATTAGCAGCAATAGGGTTTTGATCCCGATCCGATACCGAGTCTCAAACCGATACTTGTGTTTTCTAGATATTGTCTAGATAAGAACTAGATAATACTGTTCACACAGTGCACACTTCAAGTACATTACAGTTATTCAAATTAATCCAGTGTACATGTTTAACACTAAATAGCTCTGCAGTGCTGAAGGGAAAAATGCTGCATCCAAACTATTGCTTAATGTTTTTGTATTTTTACAAAATCAATCAAAATGAGTGAGATAATTACAGTTTTACTTTAAACTTTACATTAGAAGAAAAAAATTCTGTTTAATGCAGTGATGCACTAAAAATGAACAGAAATCTGTGTAGCAGCTTAACTTGAATATAAGAAAAAAAGTTACTTAAAAGCATTACAGTAAAACCTGAATACCAAAATAAAATGGAAAGGCTCTTTTGTTATGAAGGAAAGCCAGTTCTTAAAGTGCTTGTATTGTGACAATGGTTTGATGGACGTTTCTATGCAAAGTGAGTGTGTTTTGACCCTTTGGGGCTTCCATAGTGCATGAAATAGCGTGCTTGACTCTAGCTGTCCGCTATTCGGTACCGTAACAGAAGTTAATAAAGTGTTCTGCTCCCGACAATATGTGAATATACCGTGTATTTATTTCTTTATTAAACGAGTGCATCACTACGTTGTTTCGTAAACCGGTGTGATCCTTGACTCACACACCATATAAACAGTAAAATTCTACAGTAATGAACGCAGCTCTGCTCCCACCGCCTCGTGAAACGCTTACAGTGCAGACATTACACTACACTGTTGGACTTGTTTCACTTTCCAATTTAAAGTATTTCCACACAGCGGACATGCTGATGTAAAACAAAAGATCGGGATTACGATCGGGTTTAGTAAAGCCGATTCCGATCAGTTAAAAAATGCCCTGATCGGCCCCGATCCCGATCTTTGAGATCGGATCGGGACATCCCTAGCAGCCAAGTTGAACATAAACATCACTATTTGGAACTCTTATACTTTATAAGATGGACTAAAAGTCTCAACCAACAGCACATTATGCCATAATCAAAAGAAATGCATAGAGATTTGAAAGTTATTAAAAAAATCAGTCTGAAAGAGGTTACAAATCTGTTTTTAAGGCTTTATTCTGGGACTTCACTGAACCACAATGAGAACCATTATCATCTACACAATTTAGAATATAGATTTATACAGAATAGACAGAATAGACAGAATGTAATAGAGATTTACAGTTGTGACCATATACAATCCAAGCAATTAAGGGTTAAAGGCCTTGCTTAATGGCCCAACAGTGGGCCAGTTACTGTTGGGACAGTTGTGGCTTAGTGGTTAAGGTACTGGACTAGTAATCCAAAGGTTGCTGGTTCAAGCCCCACTACTGAAAGGTTTCCACTGTTGGGCCCTTGAGCAACGCCCAGGTCTGGCTTAGAATGAATACTGTCACAGTACTGTAAGTCGCTTTGGATAAAAGCATCTGCTAAACGATGAAAATGTAAATGTAATGTAGTCCAGTACTTTAACTACTGAGCTACCACTGCCCTGCAAAAATCATAAAGTTATTGAAAAAATTTATTTCGGCAGAGGCTTACAAATCCATTTTTACGACCCTATAACTCCAATGCACCATAGTAGAGCTAGCCAGAAGAGCATGGCCTACTCAAAGTATCCAAGAGCACACCAACCACTCTTTTGTGTCTCCTAAGTATCTCTTATCACTGCCCTGTACAGCAGCTGTAACGTTATAGATGGACTCTCTGCAGGGAAGACTTTGAAGTGAATGTTTTGAAACTATCCCACAATTTCCTGCTGTGAGCGATCAGAAGTCACAGCCTCCTCCATAGGGCCGATCATTTAAGAAGGCAGGCAAACAGCACTTAAGGTGCTTTCCTGTACAGACTGTGCTGTTTATTCAGAAGTGACAACGGAGAATTCCCAGCTATGAATGACCCAACGTTTCTGTTTTACGACATCAGGAAAGCCAAGGTGCTCACACCCAGCGACACTCCTCACATGCTCATTATTAATCCTTTTGTGTCATGCAAACTAAAAGCACTTGGTGAATAGTGTTTGTGCTTTTTGTTTGTGTGTAGGAGCATTTTTAGAAGTAAGTGCATAGAGCTGCTTTCGTCTGAACATGTTTACCTTGTACATGTGTGAGTGCAGCATCTGGTTCACCCAGTTACAGTCCAATAGTCTAGATTTCTACACACATCTAATGGAGATAAATACCAGCCAATAAATACCCCTAATTCCCCCACAAATTGTAGTTGTATAGTAGTAGTTGCTCACTTTCACTACTAGTTGTCTTACATTACACGTACAAATACATTACACTGTTTCCTGCACTCAGCAGGATCACAGTAAATTGCATTAAAGCAGATTACACTTAGGGCTGGATGAGGTGAATGTATTTACTGTGGGTCAGTGGAAAATTATCTACCAGTATAGATTTGGCTCCACTGGCTTGTGTGTGTTCTATAGCCAGATCATTTAGTTTGTTTTGTAAACTGTCACTGTGTTGGATGATTTATTTTATATTTTCTTTTTTTCTGGATGTTTTCTACTCATTTCCAATTCCTGATTGAGATTCCGCTGCCACTTGCTTAATCACCGATCTGATTATTATTATTTTTTTTTTATTATAATTTTTACCCCTTTTTCTCCCCTTTTAGCGCATCCAATTGTTCAATTAGCATCGTGCTTCCTCTCTGTCTATGCCGGACCCTGCCCTGACGGAGGTGATTGAAGCTAACCCGTATCCCCTCCGAAACACGAGCAGCAGCCAGATGCATCTTTGCCACCCACACATTGACGAGTTTGGCGCCACCTAGCGTTGCATGCGGAGAGACACACCCTAAGGGCACCCTCTCCCATCTCTGTGTAAGCGCCTCCAATCAGCCGGCAGAGAACGCAATCGCATTCTGACAGAGAGAGACCCACATCCGGTTCTTTGTCCCACC
This sequence comes from Trichomycterus rosablanca, assembly GCF_030014385.1. Lineage (NCBI taxonomy): Eukaryota > Metazoa > Chordata > Actinopteri > Siluriformes > Trichomycteridae > Trichomycterus > Trichomycterus rosablanca. Next base: position 24,488,912 of record NC_085996.1, read on the forward strand.
CCCCATATGAGCAACCGGCCAATCGTTGCTCATATAGCCACTCAGCTTCGAACCGGTAAAGCAAGGCTGGATTCGATACCACGTTCTTCAGAATCCAGCCCTGGTTGCAGCGCGTTTCTTTTTACCGCTGCGCCACCTGAGCGGCTCTTCTTTTTTTTTTTAAATGAAGAACCACACTATGCTACATGTGTCTCTACCCCCCACCCACTCAACACACACTTGCACAGGCGCCTGAACCAGTCTCAGAGATTACATATTGTGTGGGAAAAGACCCTATCTGACCTGCCCACCCACAAACACAGCCAATCGTGCTTGTGTGGATGCCGACCAGGTCGGCGGCTGTGCTGAAATTCAAACTTGCAAGTTCTTGCCAGCACATTAAACCGCTGAGCCAACTGAGCACCCCATATTTCATATGAGGGTCCTTTAGAACAGGGGTTTTCAACCTTTTCGGACATGTGACAGAAACTCAGGTGAGCTAACTCTTAGCTCCATGTACAGAACGAGTCTGACTTGCCTACCGCTAATTAAGCCTCCGACCTGTAAGGAAAGCGAGTCACACAAAATGTTCTGTAGTAGCTGGTGTTTATTTAAAACTGCAGCATTCATTAATAACAGTAAAAATGGAGAGCTGACTGAGGAAACTCAGAACGTGCACAAGCTTCGCTTTCTTATGAATCGACTCCTGAATCACTTAATAGCGATATTGTGAACAGAGCATCTCCCACTATACACCTCTCTTAAAGACACACACACCCATGTCCTATAACAGCAGTCATTGATTCTGTCACCGATTTATCTTCACTGTTAGCCCTATTTTTAAGTTTTGCTAGCCAACGGTCCTTTTTTGAGACTGAACTTGGTAACATCAAACGTGCGTGTGTGCGTGGTCAGCGAGACTAATCAAATATCTCCTGTGGGTGAGAAATGATTTGCTTTTATTTTAGAAAATCATGACAGGTACACCCCACAGGTTGAAAACCCCTGCTTTAGAAAGTTTCCACTCTTTTTAAAAGTCTATTTATTAAGAATTTCAAACACAAATTACATCACTTTTCTACATAGCCACCTTCCGATGCATTTTTCCCAGCGTCGTAGCAACTTCTTAATGCTATTAGCAAATGATGTTTTTGGTTGAGCGTTAATCCAGACTATAAGCTCTCTCTCAGTCTCTCGGACACGACCAGTTACTACTCCTCCCACCCTCATCGTTTCCAACAAACATATAAAAGTGTTGAAACTTCTTGAACATCCATTGTATATAAACATTCTCAGTGAATCTAAAGGAGTGACTACATTTGTTGAATGTGTTTAATTACAGGTTGATTACAAGTGTGCCTTGGCTTGGGCTACACTGCTGAAAGATCAGCTTATTTTGAAGACCAGTTTTGAAGACTGACTGACTTTGTAAGATTGAAAATTGAAGTACATAGAAGGACAAAGAGTGTATGTGACCTGAGTCACATTTGCACAGATTACCAAAGCCAAAAGTTACAAATTGTATTGTGTAGCTCTCTTTTTAAAAACAGAAAGCAGCGATTGTCTTTTACAGGCATGTATTCAGAAACAACACAGAGTAGATATCAAATCTTTTTATTTCATACACTTTATTGGTATTGTACATTTACACTTGTACCTACCGGTAATTTGATGCCTCCATTGGAAATAATTTGGGAATTTTGAAAATGTTATCACAGATTAACAGCTGCACAAGTGATCTTATAATAGTTTGAGTCAAAAAGGAGCATTAACAAAAGACTTAAACATGAATGGATCATAGTTTGCTGTGTGAGTATCAAGAAACTGTGTGAGTAAATAGTCCAGCACATTAAGGAGGTTTCTCAATACATTTAGGAATTTCACCATCCACACTCTGTAAAATGATTTAAAGTAGGGCTGCACGATATTGGAAAAAAACTGACATTGCGTTTTTTTTGTTTCCCCTGCGATATATATTGCGATATTAAAAAAAATGCAGGAATTTTCACCACATTATTAATAATATTAATAATGCATGTACAGTGTATCACAAAAGTGAGTACACCCCTCACATTTCTGCAGATATTTAAGTATATCTTTTCATGGGACAACACTGACAAAATGACACTTTGACACAATGAAAAGTAGTCTGTGTGCAGCTTATATAACAGTGTAACTTTATTCTTCCCTCAAAATAACTCAATATACAGCCATTAATGTCTAAACCACCGGCAACAAAAGTGAGTACACCACTTAGTGAAAGTTCCTGAAGTGTCAATATTTTGTGTGGCCACCATTATTTCCCAGAACTGCCTTAACTCTCCTGGGCATGGAGTTTACCAGAGCTTCACAGGTTGCCACTGGAATGCTTTTCCACTCCTCCATGACGACATCACGGAGCTGGCGGATATTCGAGACTTTACGCTCCTCCACCTTCCGCTTGAGGATGCCCCAAAGATGTTCTATTGGGTTTAGGTCTGGAGACATGCTTGGCCAGTCCATCACCTTTACCCTCAGCCTCTTCAATAAAGCAGTGGTCGTCTTAGAGGTGTGTTTGGGGTCATTATCATGCTGGAACACTGCCCTGCGACCCAGTTTCCGGAGGGAGGGGATCATGCTCTGCTTCAGTATTTCACAGTACATATTGGAGTTCATGTGTCTTTCAATGAAATGTAACTCCCCAACACCTGCTGCACTCATACAGCCCCAGACCATGGCATTCCCACCACCATGCTTGACTGTAGGCATGACACACTTATCTTTGTACTCCTCACCTGATTGCCGCCACACATGCTTGAGACCATCTGAACCAAACAAATTAATCTTGGTCTCATCAGACCATAGGACATGGTTCCAGTAATCCATGTCCTTTGTTGACATGTCTTCAGCAAACTGTTTGCGGGCTTTCTTGTGTAGAGACTTCAGAAGAGGCTTCCTTCTGGGGTGACAGCCATGCAGACCAATTTGATGTAGTGTGCGGCGTATGGTCTGAGCACTGACAGGCTGACCCCCCACCTTTTCAATCTCTGCAGCAATGCTGACAGCACTCCTGCACCTATCTTTCAAAGACAACAGTTGGATGTGACGCTGAGCACGTGCACTCAGCTTCTTTGGACGACCAACGCGAGGTCTGTTCTGAGTGGACCCTGCTCTTTTAAAACGCTGGATGATCTTGGCCACTGTGCTGCAGCTCAGTTTCAGGGTGTTGGCAATCTTCTTGTAGCCTTGGCCATCTTCATGTAGCGCAACAATTCGTCTTTTAAGATCCTCAGAGAGTTCTTTGCCATGAGGTGCCATGTTGGAACTTTCAGTGACCAGTATGAGAGAGTGTGAGAGCTGTACTACTAAATTGAACACACCTGCTCCCTATGCACACCTGAGACCTAGTAACACTAACAAATCACATGACATTTTGGAGGGAAAATGGCAAGCAGTGCTCAATTTGGACATTTCGGGGTGTAGTCTCTTAGGGGTGTACTCACTTTTGTTGCCGGTGGTTTAGACATTAATGGCTGTATATTGAGTTATTTTGAGGGAAGAATAAATTTACACTGTTATATAAGCTGCACACAGACTACTTTTCATTGTGTCAAAGTGTCATTTTGTCAGTGTTGTCCCATGAAAAGATATACTTAAATATCTGCAGAAATGTGAGGGGTGTACTCACTTTTGTGATACACTGTATCTTACTCTAAATAAGGGGTTCATCTGTGAAAAAGGGTGGTGCCTACAAGGGATACAAAAGATTATGACAAGCTACATCTTTGTACTTGGTTGAAACTGAGCATTAAACTAAGCTTCAATATCTCTTCTCTCACAGAAAAATAAACATGGCTGACGGAGCGGACAAAGTTATTTTCAAACATAAATAAACAATTATTGATTTTTAACGAGTGTTTTTATTAGCAAGTTTGGGCTTGTCAGCAAATGTAACCGTTTTCTGTACACGAATCGAGATGTTATATTGACATGTTAGCGCATGGGCTTATTTGAGTTTTTTTGAGATGTCTGCTTTGCTGCTTTAAGTCAAGCATTCAAATGGTTTTTTAACTTATGGACTGTGTGCTTCATGTTTTCTTTACTGAGGAGGGGAAAACATCCATATTGTTAGCAATGTGTGCAGTGGCATCCATATCCATATTGTTAGCCAGGGATTATTTAAACACCAGCATCTAATCTGCATCATGGTGTAGGGGGGTACCTGCTTGGTATGCTTGTACCAATAGCATAGGTAGCTTGCACATCTATAAAGGCACCATTTATGCTGAGGAGTACGTATGCATTTTTGAGCAACATAAGTAAATCTCACATATGTAGATGACGATTTTTTTAAAGGGACATCCCTGTCTGGTTTATCCAGACAATTTCAGGCAATATTCTTCAGCTACAAGTGCCACACTGGCTTGCCAGCAGTTCTGACCCGTCTTCTATTAAAATTGCATGCCGCATTATGAATATGTAACAACAGAGACTCAGGACTGTTGAGGGGCTATAGTTAGGGCTCTACTTAATCCAAAAAATGTGCTCAATTTCACAAACTTTTTTTTCCAAAAATCACAGACTTCACAGATTTTTTTTTTTTTTTTAAAGTGCCACATTTCACTGCAGTCATTAAATAACACTCATGAACTGAATGATAGAATTGTTTGTTTATTAGGATTTTAACGTCATGTTTTACACTTTGGTTACATTCATGACAGAAACGGTAGTTACTCATTACACAAGATTCATCAGTTCACAAGTTTTAACGTCAATCACAGTCATGGACAATTCTGTATTGACTAACCCTAACCCTAACCCTAACCCAATTCACTTGCATGTTTTTGGACTGCGGGAGGAAACCGGAGCTCCCGGAGGAAATCCACGCAGACACGGGGAGAACATGCAAACTCCACACAGAAAGGACCCGGACCGCCCCACCTGGGGATCGAACCCAGGATCTTCTTGCTGTAAGGCGACAGTGCTACCCACTTAGCCAATGTGCCATCCTGAATGATATAATAAATGGAACCTACAATACTCAGCGACGGTGCAAGGCTTCATATTCTGTCCCAAAGATGAAAATTCTTGTCTGTGCTTAGACAACCCCCCCAACCCCCCTAGCCCCCCCACGTCCACATAATTGGTTGGGAATTTTCCAAACTCAGTTACCCGAGTTAGCTGCTTTAGACATTTTGATCAGTTTGCTAACTGAATTGCTGTAGTATTGCTAGGGCCGCCTTATGCAAATAAACTTGTAAACATAAGACATTTGAACACTATGCGAATTAAAAATGCTGAATCTTTAAACACAGACTTTAAATTTTGAATTTCACAGCAAATTGCATGCTACGCTGGAAACGGCTCATTTTAAGAACTGTGACGTGATTTTCATGGTCGTAAATTAGGTAGGGCCTTAGCTATAGTGTTAGTTTAAAGGAAAGGTCATGTAACAGGGTGGTAAACATGCCCCTGTCCCATTTTTTAGAATGCATTGCCAGCATTTATTTATTTTAGAATAAGACACTGTGAAATTATGCAGTGTACACAGTCTTGCTCTGCGACCTTAACTAGAACCTAGAATTTTTGAGGTTGGTCTAGCAGTCTACTGAAAATGGTGCAGCTTGTAATATTAAACCTTGTCAGAAAAGCCTCCAAGGAAAAACTGCTAGACAGAACTGGTTAAATTCATTCTTTTTGTCCATTAATCTACACATTAATCTTTAGGTGCGTCTGTTGTCTTTCTTCTGTCCAAACAGGCTGCTGCTGTTAAATGCAGAGTGTCCATATTTTGTCGACAGCTGTTAAATAAGTTTTTTATATTTTTATCCTTATTTTAATTCAGACAACAGGACTTCTTGAAGTGATGCTGTAACATCCTTTAGCCAAATTTCTAATTATATTATGTTAATGTTTTTGCCTAGCCTGTATTACATCCAGTGCTGATTTTTTATATTTTTTGAATAATCATTCATGTTTGTATGAGATTATTCTGCTAAATGTTGTTATAGGCCAGATATCTTTCCATTAACACATAAGGATAAGGCATTCTCATTACCATGGTTACAAGTTTTTAATGCATTCCAAACTTTATGAAAACATCTCAGCCATCATCCGTTCTGATACAGACCAAAAAAGATACATTTTGATGATCCATTTTATCAGCTCCACTGACCATATAGAAGCACTCTGTAGTGCTACAATTACTGCCTGTAGTCCATCTATTTCTCTGCATGCTTTGTTAGCCCCCTTTCATGCTGTTCTTCAATTGTCAGGACTCTCCCAGGACCACTACAGAGCAGGTATTATTTGGGTGGTGGTTCATTCTCAGCACTGCAGTGACACTGACATGGTGGTGGTGTGTTAGTGTGTGTTGTGCTGGTATGAACGGATAAGACACAGCAATGCTGATGGAACACCTCACTGTCACTGCTGGACTGAGATTAGTCCACCAACCAAAAATATCCAGCCAACAGCGCCCCATGGGCAGCGTCCTGTGACCACTGATGAAGGTCTAGAAGATGACCAACTCAAACAGCAGCAATAGATGAGCGATCGTCTCTGACTTTACATCTACAAGGTGAACCAACTAGGTAGGAGTGTCTAATAGAGTGGACAGTGAGTGGACATAGTATTTAAAAACTCCAGCAGCACTGCTGTGTCTTAACACCACCACCATGTCAGTGTCACTGCAGTGCTGAGAATCATCCACCACCTAAATAATACCTGCTCTTTGGGGGTCCTGACCATTGAGGAACAGGGTGAAAGCAGGGTAAAAAAGCATGCAGAGAAACAGCTGGACTACAGTCAGTAAGTGTAGAATTATTGTAGTGCTTCTGTATGGTAAGTGGAGCTGATAAAATGGAAAGTGAGTGTAGAAACAAGGAGGTGGTCATAATGTAATGCCTGAATGGTGTAATTTAGGTGTGTTAAAAGCTTTTTTTGTCTGGCAGTGTTTTGATTGGCAGTCCTTTCATCATAACTGCACAATTACATTTGTTAGCAGCCGAAGCAGGTGGTGCCACTTTGGCTTGTTTTTATAAAGTATGTGGTTGGTGTCCTGCTGCCTGTCTCCGATCACGAACATTTGTTTTTCTTTTTCATTTCTTTAAGCAAAAGTTCTCTTATTGTCATGGCAACTCCATTGATATTCCACAGTCCTGCTTCTTAAATCCATATTAGGTCAGTGTTTATATTATCTGTGCCAGTGGCACAGCTAAGAGAAGAAATTGTGCTTATTGTCTATTTTCTCTTTGATGTTATGAAACCTTATGGATTAGTAGGGTGGAACCCGGTCATCTGGAGAAATCAAATTTGTGAAAGTTTAGTTCCAGCATTAATCTTCCACTCAAGAGAGAGGTATTGGAACTAGGGATGGACTGTACTCCCTCTTTTAGGCTTTTACGAATGGTTGATTTTCCTTTAGCTAAAAAATACTAAAAATTAAATACTAAATAGAAGAGTAGCCAGTTCTGTGTCCAATGTCATCTTCTTTGTGGGTAGTAGGTTTCCTTAAAAGTGCAGCTTCCAAATTTACTTACTTCATTCCCTTTTGTGTAATTACGCTTTATTTTGCAAAGCACTGTTTCTTAAACATAGGTGTGGGATGGTGGCTGCAGCCCCCTTCCATCCCCCACAACCGGGTGTGGCTAAAACACCTGATCTGTACAATTAGCAGTGGTGTCCACTAGGGCTGGGTGATTTTCACGATTAATTCGGTTAATTCGAATGAACGTTTTCACCCGATGTTAGAATGTGACAATCGCGATTGTTTACATACTTTATATTTTAATTAAAATACTAACATGTCATGAAACAGAAACTGACCAGACACTCACGGAATATAAATCAAGGAAAGTTTAATATCAAAAAGGGCAAAATCAGTGTACAAAATCCAAAACCAAAACCAGAGGATAAACAGACCGGCAGCAAAAACCAAAACAGCAAAAACAGTAAACGGAAGACAACAAGTGTCATACACGGTAACGGTTAGATTCAGAAACAAGGCACGCAAACACGATCGGCAAAACTTCACAATGAGACTAAAACAGAAGAGTTTAAATAAGATGCACATGGAACTGAACACAGCTGAACTGAATCAAAACTCCGAATTGAATCGAAACCCTGAGCGCGATCAGGATTGGCTGACCCGGGACATGTGATAGTCACGTGAGAGTCTGTGGGTGCATGGGAATTGTAGTCCATATTGTTAGAAGCAGAATGTGCCCCCTCCATCCACCCCCCAATCACGAGAGGACAAAATCAAAGCTGAGCTGACTGCTTACTCAGTGTCCCTCAGTGTAGATACTGGTATAGACTCATTTATATGGTGGAAACAGTAAACAGGCTCGTGTTCCTTTTAAGAAACCTGTAAAGAATTTTTTGTGGTTTTGCACTTTTCTTAATTATTATTATATTGTTATTGTTATAAAGTTTGAGTTCCTTAAAAGGATAATTAAAGGTGGTGCTGTTACTATTTTTACAGTTCTGCAGTCTTTTAAAATAAAATGCAAAAAAAAAGAAAAGAATTTTTTTCAGTTGCATTTTACTAGAACAAGCAAAAACAAAAATCATAATCAAGATAAATTTGAAAATAATCAAGATTTTTTTATTTATTATTATTTTTTTTTTTGGCGCAATACCGCCCAGCCCTAGTGTCCACATTGTAGATTGGACACACATATTTCTTTGAGCTAACCTGTTATTATATAGCAGCCATTAGTGATTCAATAGACATTGCTGTCTCTCACTGTTGGCAGATCTTCTACTAAGTCCAATTAATTTTAAGAGACCAGTGGTGGGATTTTAAAAGGTTTGCTTCCAACATAGTCGCAGATTAGGTTTTTTTTTACAGTCATTGTTTCAGAAATTAAGAGCGGATCTGTTTTTATATAGGTGCCACTTTTTGAAAGCATTTTGCTGACCACACCACACCTATCTGATACATAAGCAATCCTTCTGTTATAATGGCAAACCTGAACTTGATTTAGTGCTAAAATGTCATTTAATATCTGTTTAACTAACGTTATTGGATAAAGCTACTGGTCACATACGCTTACATGTGTGGCGTGTCCAGGCTCGGTCTACGGCTCAGTTTGGTGGGTGGCTAGGTGTGGTGTCCAGTCTGTGCTGACTCCCATCATCCAGCTTTATTGCCCCAGCACCGCTCAGCACTCAAATTATACCTTTCCAGTCAAGCAAAAAGCATGCAAAAGCGTTCAGACACAGAATAAAAGTGAAAGAAGCAACAGCCATGACGGTATATTAGTGTTTAGCTCTCAAACTGTGATTCAAGTATCACTGGTGGTACTTGAGGTCGAGTACCGGAGGTACTTCAGGTTTGCTTCATCTACTGACATAAGTAGACCATAAAAGGTTTTTATATGTAAGCTTTGCAGAAACCTCACCAACACTAGATATTACGAGTTTGCGAGTTCTCCCTGTGTCTGCGTGGGTTTCCTCCAGGAGCTCTGGTTTCCTTCCACAATCCAAAAACATGTCAGTTGGGTGAATAACAGATACAGAATTGTCCAAATCTCAGCAGTGCTATGAGTCAGCTGGGTGTCTACACAGACATGATAACTGTGTCTAGGAGGGGGAGTGGGTTGGCCAAACAGCCTAGCCATTGGGAGGTGCACTTGTCGGTGCTCTCTCAGTGCCAATCCCAAACCCAGATAAAATAAGGAGGGTTGTGTCAGGAAGGGCATCTAGCATAAAAACTGTGCCAAATCAGCTATGTGGACCAAAATGATGCTATGTGGTGACCTTTAAAAATACTGGAGCAGCTGAAAGAAACAATTTGGGTTTGGGGTGTTACCCAGGCTTTTACTTTTAACACTAGCTTGACTGAAATTTAGCACAGGATGCGTTATAGTTGATTTTCTGAAAACCCGGTTAATTTTTCCCATTGGAAATCGCGCTTAGACCCAGGTCTCCAAATATGGGCATAACGAGGACTACAGAATGACGCACGACTTCAGTGCTCTATTGATCTAAGAAAGCAATAAACTAAAAAAGCAAATAACTTATGAGTTTAATGCAAATAACTAATAAAGTATAAAATTTCCTGTCACACTTGTTAGAGATCTCGGACTAACTACAGAATTTCTTTATTAATTTCTATATGAAATTGAGAAACCAAGGACACTAATTAGTGCATTTTTTCTAAGTAGAATTCTTCTCTGTTCTTGCTTGATACCAAATTTTAGCAGCTTAACAGTCACACACAGCACACACCCTATATTTCTGCACTCTATTGTCTCTAAAGTCCCAATATGCACCCCTGCATCAATGGTAAACCAGACCAATTGGCATTATCACCTTTTTGCACTCATGCATTTTATTCACAGATTTAAATATTACAAATCTTTAATGAGTTTAGTTAAAAAATTTAATTTTTTAACAATATTAGGCCTGCTGCATATGTATTACACAGAAGTGCCATACCTGTTTACACATGTTTGTATGCCACCTAATATAAGCTCAAAACAGCTCTGATTTGCGAATACATCAGCATTACAAGACATCTGATGTATCAGTCTGTTATCTGTTAGCAGGACATTACCAGCAGGAACTTCTACCTCTGTATGTTGTGAAATCAATTGCCGTATGGTGCATTCCAGTACCATGTATTAAACAGAAAAGCAATGCACACATGAGCCATAAAGGTGTGCGTATAAATAAATATCTACGCTGCACATGATGTCCCTGGTATCCCCTTGGCCATATACAGTGGGGTCAAAAAGTATTTAGTCAGCCACTGATTGTGCAAGTTCTCCTACTTAGAAAGATGAGAGGTCTGTAATTTTCATCATAGGTACACTTCAACTATGAGAGACAAAATGAGAAAAAAAATCCAGGAAATCACATTGTAGGAATTTTTAAAGAATTTATTTGTAAATTATGGTGGAAAATAAGTATTTGGTCATCCACAAACAAGCAAGATCTCTGGCTCTCACAGACCTGTAACTCAGGCCTGTCCTTAAAATTAGGGCAGAGGGGGATGATAGGTGTTTGTGTGTAGACAGGCTGTGGGTCATTACCATGATAATGGGTACTAAGTGGCTCACAACAGGGGAGCGGGGTATCGAGAGGCTAGAGTCCCTTGCGCAAAAAAGCGTAACTGTAGTCATTCTAGTGTTAAGTGTCTTTGGTCTCTTGGATGCGTCTTACGTCTAATCTTTTCCATGTCTGTACTGTGCTGTTAAAGGAAACAGTGGCGTAACTACAGGGGGTGCAGGGGGTGCAGGTGCACTGGGGCCCATGGCAGGGGGGGCCCTCCACTACATGAACTCAACCACCCACCTCACTGCCCCCCCATTGGCTGCACATATTATGCATGTATTATGGCAAGCCAAACAGGTAATATGTAGCAAACACTGATAAATATGGAATAATATATCTACTGTATATACACTTGAGGACAAAATTATTAGCCCCCCTATGAAATTTAAAGTTATTTACAAATTTCCCAAAGTCATTTTATAACAGAGCAGGGATTTTTTAATATAGCATTTCTAAACATACTAGTTTTCTTTAGAAAGCATAAATTATTTTTATTTGCTTACTATAACAGAACTATTTCAAAAGAAACAAAAATCACCGGGGTCAATATTATTAGCCCCCTTAAGAACTGACTTTTTTATTGAGCCATAGCACAAACCACTGCTGTGCAATGGTGTGCTTTAACTTTGTAATGATAAAAGCTCGTTAAATCAAGTCACAGCTGAGGGTTATCTCCCAATTTACACACAGTATAAAAGCTTCAGTAAGCATTTGAGCTGTCACTTGAGAAAGCATCATGCCAAAAACAAAAGAAATCAGTTTAGACTTGAGAAAAACAATCATCGATGCTTACAAAGCAGGAGAAGGATATACAAAGTTATCACAGCGTTTCCAAGTGTCAAGAACTGGAGTGAGAAGTATTATTAAAAAATTCAAAGAGAGCCACACAATTCAGAACAAGCCTGGCAGAGGTAGGAAGCGCAAGATATCAAAGACCCTGGAAAGAAAACTAGTGAGAGATGTGTCTAAAGACCCCAGAACAACTGCCAAGACACTAGTGAACGACTTAGCCAGGTCAGGAATAATTGTCTCAAAAAAGACAATCACTAGAGCCCTGCACAGGAATGAATTGCGAGGTTGCAGACCAAGAAAAACTCCACTCCTGCAGAAAAGACACCTTCAAGCCAGACTGAAGTATGCTAAGGACAACCTGGAGAAAGATTATGCATACTGGAAGCATGTCCTTTGGTCAGATGAGACAAAAGTAGAGCTCTTTGGCCATAGAGACATTGCTTATGTTTGGAGGAAAAAGGGGGAGGCTTATCACCCAAAGAACACCGTCCCCACAGTGAAACACGGTGGTGGGAGTATTATGCTGTGGGGATGTTTCAGTGCATCTGGACCTGGGAATCTTGTCAAGGTGGAAGGAATCATGAGGAAAGAAGGATATGTGAATATTTTGAAAGAAAACCTTAAGCAGTCAGCAGCAAAACTTGGTCTGGGTCGTCGCTTTCTCTTCCAACATGACAACGACCCAAAACATACATCGCTCCTGGTGAAGAACTACCTCCAGAAGACCAAAGTGAACGTTATTGACTGGCCTGCACAAAGCCCTGACTTGAATCCCATTGAAAATCTGTGGGGTGAACTGAAGAAGAAGATTCATGCCAGAAGGCCATCAAATCTGGAGGAGCTAGGGAGATTTGCCAAAGAAGAATGGGCTGGGATTCCTCAGGAGATGTGTCAGAGACTTGTTGAAAACTACAGTAAACGACTGCAGGCTGTTATCCAGCAAAAAGGATACACAACTGACTATTAGCATCAGGGAGGCTAATAATTTTGGCCGTGGTAGTTTTTGATTTTGTGAAATAATTTAATTTCTGTGGGCAAAGTAAAATGATTTAATCATTCAAAATAAAACTGGGATGTTTGAAAAGGCTGTGTTAAAAGTTATTTGCTCTATTTAACAGTACTTGGGAAATACATTTAAAACAATGAATTTTTCATAGGGGGGCTAATAATTTTGTCCTCAAGTGTATATGACATTTTGATGACATCTGATATTGTTGAGGGGGCCCAATTATTTTTTTTTGCACTGGGGCCCATGAGCTCCTAGTTACGCCACTGAAAGGAAAGTAGCATATTGTCTGCATGATGCTGTCTGAGCACTTATCCATCCAGTCATCTGAAATCGGGCATGATTATATTGGATTTTTGTGTTCAGCAGCCGCGTCTGAACTGATTCACTTGTGGAAACTCGGTGACCTCTTAACGATCGCGGGTAGACAGACACTGGCTCTGTCATACAAATTAGGATTTCTTTTTTTTCCTAAGGTCACTACTCCACCTAGTGGCGATGTTATGAAAATTGTGTCTGAACAAAGACTAGACTGACATTTGTTAATATGTTTTACTTGTGTGTACTTTATAAAAAGATGCTTCAGTTTCTTCTTATTATTGTTATTGTTAATATGCATGTTGACGTTCTTTCCTCTTTCTGTGACAGGTTTCTCCTGAGAATCTAGAGCAGATGTCCTTACAAAGTTACAGCCACACATCATACTGAGAGGCACAGTCAGAAGCTCAGTCGTTATGCTTATCTGACATTGACTTGGTAAGTTTTGTTGTTGTGACAGAGCTAAACCGGAATTTCAAATAAAACTAAGTGATTTTTAGGTTTGTATGTTTTATTCAGTCCTGGAAAAAAGTTCAGGAATTACATTCATTTGGCATATATAGACAGACACGTGCACAATACAATGAAATTCTTTGTTCCCCTGTCTCAGCTTGTTTGGAAGCTGGGTTCAGTGCGCAGTTCAGCTATTGTTCGGCACCCTGACACCCCTGAAGCCGAATAGGGGCCAACAGTGGCTGCTTGGCAGAGCAAGGATTCGAACATACAACACTTTGACTGATAACTCTGTCCACTGAGCTACCGTTTTCCCTGTAATATATATATATATATAAATATATATATACGAAAAAAAATGCACCAGAAAACAGAGTACAGGTTTGCATCAGTTCTTGAAAACAGGGAGATTTATATAATGCACTATATAACCAAAAGTATGTGTACATTCCTATTTATAAAGTTTGGGTCTGTAAGCCTGTAAGCTAAGATGTATTAAATTTTCTAATTCTGTGGTAACAATTTGCCTCCAGTGGCCTGCACAGCGCCCAGATCTTTACCTCAGTGGACAACTTTTAGAAGTATTGGATCCAGGATTGCAAGCTTGACCTTCTCATCCAACATTAAATGCTCTTTTAACTAAATGCAATACTCTGCTTTGGGTTTTTTGGGGGTTAATGGGGGTGTAGAGGATTGTGATCTAGTTTATTACTTATCCCCTACTGTGTAAGTGTTGTTCCTCCTGTTTTCAGGTCTTTCTGCAACTCTTTAAATAACTGCTAGCTTCTTTATTTCTTATTAGACCACAAGCATGTTGAATAATATTGTGTGGTGCACTTGTACTGATGGGAATGTTTGAGGGTTCGCTATGGCTCCTTTACCTATATCAAGGTTTGAATGAAGCCAGGTGCAACTTGCCTTAAAACTTTCTTTAAAATTGTATCTTTATGTTAAAATACAGAAGTGATCGAACAGTTTTAAAGCGATCTCTGTTTATGCATAGAAGTACATCACCTTAATTATATTAGTTGCTATAAGTACAAATTAAAGGGACATTGTTTAAGTTTAAAGTGGATGTATGGACTGGGAGCAGATTAAATAAAAGGTGGTTGGATGTTTGTTTTCCCTCTTCGTATGTCTTGTGTTTATTATGTATTTAGTATTTTTGGGGAAGCTTGTATTTGTGAGGGGCAGATAAAAATGTGAAAAATATATAAATGGTCTTACCATTTATTCAATGTGTGTTTCCTTGTGTGAAGAGTGCCAGGCAGGCAAACTTGAGCAGAGAGGATAACGATGAAAAAGCTACTGCGCTAGCACCTGATGGTTTGGGAATGATGGACGTTCCTAATGGCCAACTCAGTATCTCCAATGCTGTCGCCTCAGAGGTGGGTTAAAACTCAGTCATGTGTAGCATGTGTTTACTCACAGTGATGCACACAGGCAAGGCTGGACTGTACGTGATTACTCAAACTCAAAGCTCAAACGAAGCTTTATTGGTATGACCAATAAGGACATTCGTATTGCCAAAGCAAGTTACAGAGAAATAATAAAAATAACAATAAGAAAGAACAAATATATACAAAACAGTTACATGTGCAAAAAATATAAAATAGAATAAAATATTAATAAAAACAGTGCAAAATAATAACAATAAAAATTATAATATTTACAGTAATGAGGTAGTAATAACGATCAGTTTGTGTGTGTGTGTGTGTATATGTTGTGTTACCGTATTATATATGCAGATTGGATTTGTCTATGAGCAGAACATTTCTTTTATTATTTTTACATACATGCGTCTTTTAGCATACATACTATTAAATGGGTTTGTGGTGTCCTATTAAATGCAGATTATAACACAATTTTTATTTAATCATTATCAACTGCTTACACCTGGTCAGTGTTGTCTTTGTCAGTCATGTCTGTGTACCTGAGATTTGAACAGGTGGTGTGCTAGTGTAATAGACTGCTGTACCACAAGATCGCTAAATGTTAGAAAACATTTTTTACATTTTAACTTTTGCATTTAAAAGAATTGCTAAATTAAACTTTATAATTATTATTATTTTAAAAAATTTTTTAATGCATTTTCTCCGGATGTTTTAGCGCAACTAATTATTACCCAATTGTGTTATGCTTCCTCTCCACTGGTGCTGACCCCGGCCCCAATTGGGAAGAGCGAACACACACACACGCCCCCTCCGACACGTGAGCAGTAGCCGACTGCATCACTTCACCTGCACGAGGAGAGTTCATATGCGATCAGCCCTGTGCACGGAGAGACACATCCTCTACTCTGTGCAGACTCCATCAATAAGCCAACAGAGGTCATAATTGCATCAGTTATGAGGTCCCTACCCAGCTCCCTTCTTGGATAAACAACAGCCAAACGTTCTTATAGCAGCCCAGCCCAGCCGGATGGCAGAGCTGAGATTCGATACGATGTATTTAAAAGCCCAGCTCTGGTGTGCTAGCGTATTTTACCGCTGCGGCACCTGAGCGGTCATATAATTATTATTGTTGTATTTTTATGCAATGTGTTAAAGCAGGCTGAGGTTTATTTTTCATAAAGAATTGGTTCATGTACTTAAATTGAACCATTTATTAAAATGAGGATTGTGACCAGCATATAGAAACTGAAGAATAAAAGCTGAAGTTTGATTGCTGCAGTATCTAAAAATTTGTGTTCTTTACTTTTTTTTTCTTCATGTGTTTCTCAGAAGAGCAGCAGCTCAGAGTCTCTGAGTGAGAAAGGCTCAGCCGAGATAAAGAAGAGTTTTGATGCTGTTGTCTTTGATGTGCTGAAGGTCACACCTGAGGAATATGCAGTAAGTAATGCTCACTCAGTCTCTCTGTGTGTGTGTGTGTGTGTGTGTGTGTGTGTGTGTGTGTGTGTGTGTGTGTGTGCATAAGTGAGAAAAGGATGTATTTACATGCTGCAACAAATTCTTTTTCACACATCACTTTCTGTTCCTGATCTGTTGTGTGTGTGCTTTGCTTAATGAGTTGTTAGTATTATGTGCATGGGTGTAAGTGTCTAAAACACACACACACACACACACACACACACACACACACACACACACAGTGGATTCAGAAAGTATTAGCGTGGGCGTGTCTACGTGGGTTTTCTCCTGGAGCTCCGGTTTCCTTCCACAGTCCTGACATGCAACTGAGGTGGATTGGAGATACAAAATTGTCCATGACTGTGTTTGACATTAAATTTGTGAACTGATGGATCTTGTGTCACCAGTAATTACCTGTCTTGTCAAGAATGTAACCAAGTGTGTAAAACCTGACGTTAAAATCCTAATAAATAAATGTAATTCTAATAAATAATAAATGGTTAAGAATAACATGCAAAAAAAAAAAGAATAACATGCATGCATTATGAAATCTGACTATGAAGTTTGTGGTTGTTAAGTGATCTTCTTTTGGTTGCCACTGACACATTTTCCCCAGCCTTTATCAGGCTCACAAGTCTTTTGCTGTAACACAAGGGTTTTTCCCTCATTGTACAGATGAGGTTATTAAGGCCTCTGGATAACATTTTGGGCTTTATCCTACACCCATGTGCCTCAAATTTGGAACATATTGGAACAAATAGACAATACTCCCTTACTTTTTAGTGAATGCTTAAATGAGACATGCAAGTGAGGTGAATCAGAGATACAAAATTGTCTACGACTGTGTTTGACATTAAACTTGAACTGATAAATCTTGTGTAACCAGTAAGTACCTGCTCTGTCATGAATGTAACCAAAGTGTGTAAAACATGATGTTAAATGGTAAGGTAACCTCTGGTAAGGTTCATTGCATTGTGACCTGCACATTCTTAGATCACAAAAGGAATGACCTGTGTACAGAAAAAATTTACATTTGTATAACAGTTGTAAGAAAGATATTGCGATATTAACAATAATAATCTTTGAGCACAGCTCCTAATCCACAGTTGCTTGGGTTGTATTTAATCTCAGTTGCAAGTCATATTTTTCAGTCACTGTTTTTAATAAACTTGCTTTTTTATGTTCTACAGTGTGTGTGCATGTGTTATTTTTTTGTAATCGTGAAAGAATAAATATTGACCAGTCCATGTTCATTGGTCTTGCTCAGTGACCCTATGTTTCTAATTAAAGGTGATTCCTAATAGGTATTTTTGTAATTTCTTACAGGGTCAGATTACTCTTATGGATGCTCCAGTGTTCAAAGCCATCCAACCTGAGGTAAGTTATTAAACAATCACCCACATCCACACATACTGTACATGCTACTTCTCCTTAAATACACCAACTTTCAAAGTGCCATGGTTAAGCTGACTTTTTCCACTAGGGGGCAGTAAGTCCTTGGTTTTTACACTCACCCAACACTTACGCGGCTATAAACTACTTCTTACATGTGCAAAACAGTTAATCAGGTAAATAAATACCAGCATTCACATACTTGCTCTGGTTTAAATAATATTGAAGCACCTTTTCACATATCTGCCTGCTTATTTCTTGCTTTCAAAACACACACACACACACACACACACACACGTTTTTCATCTCTTGTCAGCCAAACTTAGTAGGTCACTTGAGCATTCCTCACCTCAAGTTTACCACTGGGTGCTTGGCTTCACAAATACAACGCTAGATTTTAGTGCTAACAGACCTGAACACAACTGAGGTGTCTGTTGCAACATCTAATTTGATCTTTGATCATTTTGTTCTCCTGCACATACACTTCTGTGGATTGAGCAGCCTAAACCTAAACTAGTTATTTAGTACTTATCTATGGTTAATCTGCAAAGTTCTGGCAACACTATTTACAAGTACCATTTTTCACACTTTAGCTCCGAGTTGTTTTTAATTACTGGTTGTGAATTGTGGGCACAAACGCTGATCCCATTATTGGGACTTTTTTTCAATACGGTTCTCTAGAATCTCTTCACCAAATAATCAAAGATATCTAAATGAGAAATAAAGTGTGAGGAGCTGTGCTAAAAACTAATTATTTGTATAAAGTTGTTGCTTTAATTAGGCAAGGCGGCATACCTGCAAGAATTTAAAAATAAACCCGATGTGCACGATGCTTAATCTAGGTAGAACAATGCTGTGGCTAAAGAACAACTAAAAAGAGCATTGATGAAA
This sequence comes from Trichomycterus rosablanca, assembly GCF_030014385.1. Taxonomy (NCBI): domain Eukaryota; kingdom Metazoa; phylum Chordata; class Actinopteri; order Siluriformes; family Trichomycteridae; genus Trichomycterus; species Trichomycterus rosablanca. The sequence goes on from NC_085996.1 coordinate 24,507,635, forward strand.
ATAAGTGGTCAAACACACAAAAGATTCGCAGCCTGTAACAAAGAGAGTGAACAGAACAGTGTGTGTTAGAATCAGAATAAGAGCCGGTTGTCACAATTGGGCCAGCTACTCTGTCCACAGCCTTGTGATAACCAAGTTCTCAGAAAGAATAGAAAGAGGGATTCAGCATGGATCCATCTGTGGGGCCCAAGTTTCACCAGCTGAGTTCCCTGTAAGGAAAATAAAATGTGCTGACTCTTGCACCTCTGCTCTTGTCCCTCGCATCTTTAGTGACATAACATCATGTCTTGTGCTCTGTTTAAAAGCTGTATATTTTCTAGATGAACTCATCCAAGTTTAGATTCTCCAGTCTCTTTTTTTCTTTTTAATGATTACTGGCACAGCTGTATATAAAATGAAAAACAGGAATCTTGCCTGCTTTAGTTTGTATTGGTTCTGCCCATTAGTCATTTTATTAGACATTTTATTATTGTTTGCAAATGTCATTAACAAAACAAACTGTCCTGTTCTAATCCAGCAATAATGTAATCTTATTACTGATTTAACAGCTATAAGGTTTTAGTTATTCTTGGCAGTGTTTGTGCTCCAGTAGCTGTCTAGGTAGAGTTGAGGTTTTAATGTGTTTAACTGAGAGATACTGCGATTCTTTCTGGCAGTTGTGGCAGAGCTGGCAAGCAACCCACATCATTTTGGGGATTAGGTTTGTTTTATGGTTTTCTAATGGCTTGAAAATGAAACCTTACTGAGAGCTGTGGGAAAATGGTCTTGTAGTCTGAGGAAAACTGTGGTGTAAAACAGAATGAATCAACGCACATGATACATATTTCCTTCTGGGCACCGCTTGTTGCTCATGGTTTGGCATGTTCACAGAGGAAAATTAATTCCTTATCCTTAATCCTGAATCCTGGAAAACGGGTAAGGGGAATAATCGTTGTACTTACAGAGAAAGCATTATGGCTGTATTCTGAGAGAGAAAGATCCACTTGGAAAAGAAAAATAAGGATCAGACTACACTCTCCAACAACTGATTAAACTCTTCTGAAGACATTAGCCAATCTTTTGTATGGCACATTTTAACTATATAAAATGAGAGCAGTACATTTGTGTTAACATAAAATTACTTATTTGAATGCATCACATGCTGAATTCTAAACAAAGTCTAGATCACACCTGGGCGTTGTACGACCCCCAGGCCATATCCGGCCCTGTGGCTGTTCCCAACCGGCCTGCATGAGGTCAGTGGTAATTAGAAATCAGATGTAAATAAGTGTACATCATACATGCATTACAATAGCATTGTTTTATTTTGAAGGGACTGTTTATTATTATTATTTTTTTACATTTACGTTTGTGCCTGTGTGTGTGTATCCAGCTTCACCGTAATGTGTGATGGTGAACACAACTGTGAGTGCGATTACAAGACATGGACGTCTTAGGTATTTATTTACTGAAGTCAGATGTACTGATGTACTGAAGCCGTGTTTTTGTCTTGTGGAAACGGATCACTGTGTTTAAGGATTACAGTTTAAATTTCCATTATGGTACTAAACTCACAGAGAAATACAAGAAATTGAATGGACCAAAAAAAACATCAAATAAGGTAATTTGACTCCTAACAAAATAGCAATAGCACTTATTGCCTGATTGTAACATCTACTCCTAACAGTAACAGCTTACCAAAACTGTACAATGTTTTGCTTTTTATGAAGAGGTACAACTAATATTAAGCAGAATTAAGTTCACCCTATTGATCCAGCCCTTCACAACAGTCCCAATTTCTCATGTGGCCCCTCGCAAAATGTAATTGCCCACCTATGGTCTAGATTATTATGTTTCAACAGCATAATATGTGGGTATGTGGGTGCTAGACTGGCATATTAAAAAATATGGCAGACTCAACTGGAAGATGCGACTAATGCCAAGTTCACACTACACGACTTTCCAAGTTGTCAGGTCGCTGTACAGTTCACACTACACGACTGGATCCCTTGTAATCGGGAGTCTTTCAAATCGATGTGGCTTTCACACTACACGACTGATCGGCGATACTACACGATCTAGCACCAACTGGAATCGCAGGTGAGCTTCTCTGGTCTCCCAAACTAAGTTTTGTTACGAAAACAAACCTGAGAACTGACAAGGGGTTTAATGATACCACGTCCAAAAATGCACATCAGCAAGTAGCGAGCAATCAAAGTTTGTGCGCTGATGTGCAGCGTAAAATCAAGGAGAAAAAGTAAATGAATCTTGGCTACGTGAACAGCATGGATTGTTCTATAGTGAGTTGGAGGTTAATAAATATTTTTTGCAATGCAACATTGGTATTATGTTTTGTAGAGAACGATAAGGTCAGAAATACTGTAAAACTTGTGTGTGTGCTGATGTATTCTGATTTAAACTATATTACGCTCCTGTCCCACCTTTTTACACACCTCCCCTGCGTTTCCCCTCACACCGTGTCATGCGTTTTCATTGGCTGTTTGACATAGCACTCATTGCCAGTTGGGCGACTCATATCCAGATATTTGACATGCTAGATATATTTTTTCGGTCGAGCCGCTTGGATCGAGTTGTTGAGTAGTTCACACTTAGCGATTGAGAGCCGAGTTTCGATCACCGAGCGAACGCCGAGTTGCTCCCGAGCCGGCAAATCTAGCGCCGACCAGTCGCCGAGCGAAAATCTTAACAGAGGAATGGCAAAAATGTTGCTGGCTTTAGTTCTCAAACAATTCAATGAAAACATGATACGTTAGTGGAAAAAATGCTCCTGTTCCCACTTTGAAAGAAGCATGTAGGTTAATAAAGCTGCAAACCAATTTTTAGCAATTTGTCTCACATTGACCCGAGCGGTTCTAGATTCAGAATATTATATTCCTCGCCAATCCTGTGAACTCGGACACGCTCATTTTCATACGTGGCTCCTAATGCCCCTAACATTTACTGTAATTTCCTGCATATATGCACAAGCCACTTTTCTGTCTTTAAAGTACTGCAAAATTAATTCCAAGTACATTCATGCAGGTCCAGGCTCTATTCTGAAGGTTCAGATTTCATGTGCTGCATGTGAGAAGACTGCCAGGTCTTTATTATCATGAAGGCTATTCAAATACTAGAATGTATTTCTATTTCAGTCTGAGCTGTACCGTTTTTTCTTAACATCTTTAACAGCTTTAAACTTTTGTTTTTTGTTCTGTAAAACAAAACATAACACCCATAATTCTAGATGTGTTGTGATTTGTTTTGTCTGATGTAAGAGTACCCAACATTCTGACCTTCTGTCTTTTCTTTATTAGAATAGAATTCCTTTATTTGTCATATATTCATATGTCTGGAACTTGGTGTTCGAGAGCAGGGTCAGCCATTGTACATCACCCCTGGAGCAGAGAGGGTTAAGGGCCTTGCTCAAGGAGCCATCAGTGGCTTCAAGGCAGAGCTTGGATTCGAACTCTAAACCTTTCAACTGATAGCCCAAAGCTCTACTCACTAGGCTTCCACTGTCCCTGAAAACCCTGAGCCCAGTAATCACGTCTGGAGCTCAGTTAGCCACTGTCTCAGTGTGTGATCAGAACAGAAAATCCAAAAAGAGACATCAAGGCATCTCAGTAAAAAGAGGGCTGATGAAATTCGGAGTCACTAAGGACATCTGCTTGCTTTATCTGCTTCATCTATACACAATAGAATAACGAGGAGACTAGATAGAGAATATGAAAGTGGGGAATAAAAAGGGGATAGAATTTATTAGTCAGATTCTTGCAAGAGTCTGCTTTTGGTTATCCATAATTCAATGTTTGGGATCTGTTTTCAGTAGAGTTTTGGGTGCTGCAGTGGTGAGATGCTTGCTGGGACGTGATGATGCAACATTCTTAACTGAATAAAAGTACAGCACACACACAGTGCAAACTTTTCAGCCTTTTATAACCACATACATATGAAGTTATTGAAGCTCTACTACCGTTCCATGTAAGAATGTTAGTAAAGCTGGTGTTGGGTGAAAAGCAGTAAGCTTTCCAATGCAACCAATATTCCATGTGGTTATATCAGCTATTGTTGAGTGGCGGTTCTTGATGCAGTGCCGTCTGAGGGATCGAAGATCACGGGCGTTCAGCTTAAGCTTGCGCCCTTGGCCTTTACCCACTGCAATTCCTCCCGATTCCTTGTATCGTTTAATGATATTATGCACTGTAGAGGGAGAAATATGCAAATCCCTTCCAATCTTTTTTTGAGGTACATTGTTTTTAAACATTTCAGTCATTTTCACACGCATTTGTTGACAAACTGGAGATCCTCTGACCACCTTTGCTCATCAAAGACTCGGTCAGCTTCTCAATGCAACCAATATCTTTTGAATTTGGGTGAGGTATGGACTTTACTTAAAAAACAGGAAATGCTCTTTCTGAACTGCAGAATTTTTGAAAGCACACTTCTATCAAACATTAACAATGTTACAATGCTGTAGCATTAACATTTTCTCTTACAACAAATTACCAAATGTATACTTTAGTTTATTAGTATTAATACCAGACCACAAATTGCTGTGAATCATTTGAAATGAAATGTAATAAATACATATTCAAACCTGGTGGGACAGGGGCTTTAGATGTCTAGACCAGGGTTAAAGCCAAAATAAAAAAAAAAATGGATTACAGAGAAAAATAATAATACACTGGTACCTTGAAACTCGACGTCAATTAGGTGTTGTTTGAAGGTATTTTTTCCCATAAGGATGTACAGTGTATCACAAAAGTGAGTACACCCCTCACATTTCTGCAAATATTTTATTATATCTTTTCATGGGACAACACTATAGACATGAAACTTGGATATAACTTAGAGTAGTCAGTGTACAACTTGTATAGCAGTGTAGATTTACTGTCTTCTGAAAATAACTCAACACACAGCCATTAATGTCTAAATGGCTGGCAACATAAGTGAGTACACCCCACAGTGAACATGTCCAAATTGTGCCCAAAGTGTCAATATTTTGTGTGACCACCATTATTATCCAGCACTGCCTTAACCCTCCTGGGCATGGAATTCACCAGAGCTGCACAGGTTGCTACTGGAATCCTCTTCCACTCCTCCATGATGACATCACGGAGCTGGTGGATGTTAGACACCTTGAACTCCTCCACCTTCCACTTGAGGATGCGCCACAGGTGCTCAATTGGGTTTAGTCCATCACCTTTACCTTCAGCTTCCTCAGCAAGGCAGTTGTCATCTTGGAGGTTGTGTTTGGGGTCGTTATCCTGTTGGAAAACTGCCATGAGGCCCAGTTTTCGAAGGGAGGGGATCATGCTCTGTTTCAGAATGTCACAGTACATGTTGGAATTCATGTTTCCCTCAATGAACTGCAGCTCCCCAGTGCCAGCAACACTCATGCAGCCCAAGACCATGATGCTACCACCACCATGCTTGACTGTAGGCAAAATACAGTTGTCTTGGTACTTCTCACCAGGGCGCCGCCACACATGCTGGACACCATCTGAGCCAAACAAGTTTATCTTGGTCTCATCAGACCACAGGGCATTCCAGTAATCCATGTTCTTGGACTGCTTGTCTTCAGCAAACTGTTTGCGGGCTTTCTTGTGCGTCAGCTTCCTTCTGGGATGACGACCATGCAGACCGAGTTGATGCAGTGTGCGGCGTATGGTCTGAGCACTGACAGGCTGACCTCCCACGTCTTCAACCTCTGCAGCAATGCTGGCAGCACTCATGTGTCTATTTTTTAAAGCCAACCTCTGGATATGACGCCGAACACGTGGACTCAACTTCTTTGGTCGACCCTGGCGAAGCCTGTTCCGAGTGGAACCTGTCCTGGAAAACCGCTGTATGACCTTGGCCACCATGCTGTAGCTCAGTTTCAGGGTGTTAGCAATCTTCTTATAGCCCAGGCCATCTTTGTGGAGAGCAACAATTCTATTTCTCACATCCTCAGAGAGTTCTTTGCCATGAGGTGCCATGTTGAATATCCAGTGGCCAGTATGAGAGAATTGTACCCAAAACACCAAATTTAACAGCCCTGCTCCCCATTTACACCTGGGACCTTGACACATGACACCAGGGAGGGACAACGACACATTTGGGCACAATTTGGACATGTTCACTGTGGGGTGTACTCACTTATGTTGCCAGCTATTTAGACATTAATGGCTGTGTGTTGAGTTATTTTCAGAAGACAGTAAATCTACACTGCTATACAAGCTGTACACTGACTACTCTAAGTTATATCCAAGTTTCATGTCTATAGTGTTGTCCCATGAAAAGATATAATGAAATATTTGCAGAAATGTGAGGGGTGTACTCACTTTTGTGATACACTGTATGGGAAACCTGTTAATGTGTTCCATGGTCCTGTGGAACTGCAGACATTTTAGGCTAATGTAAAATTATGGGGTTGTTTTTTACTCTTATACACTGAAAATAACACAAATAAATCTCATGTGAATGCTCCATTAATAAACAGAATATTCCAAGTATTTCAAGATCACGCATCCATGATTGAGAAGCGTAAGGAAACTATAAGCAAGTTAAGGTAAAGAGTAGGTTTTATTGTATTTTTATTTTGTTTATTTTTCAATTGTATTTTAGTGTTTTATATAGACGTAGTGTACTAAAACAATGAGCGAGGAATTTATTAGTGGCGAGAACAAGTTTATAAGTGACACAGTGAGAAAAATACTGTATAGCCGAGCACTGAGCAAAGCGGCTGTTCATTGTTAATCTGAAATTAAATAAATATATTTTTTAAAAAGGCTGGGGGCGGCACGGTGGCTTAGTGGGTAGCACTGTCGCCTCACAACAAGAAGGTCCTGGGTTCGATCCCCCAGGTGGGGCGGTCCGGGTCCTTTCTGTGTGGAGTTTGCATGTTCTCCCCGTGTCTGCGTGGGTTTCCTCCTGGAGCTCCGGTTTCCTCCCACAGTCCAAAGACATGCAAGTGAGCTGATTTGGAGACAGTAAATTGTCCATGACTGTGTTTGATATAACCTTGAGAACTGATGAATCTTGTGTAATGAGTAACTACCGTTCCTGTCATGAATGTAACCAAAGTGTAAAACATGACGTTAAAATCCTAATAAAACAATTAAAAAAAGGCTAAACACGTTGAGTTTAAGGGTACAAATTACTCCCTGAAGTGTGTCGAGTTTCAGATATTTCGAGTTTAGGGGACGTCGAGTTACAAGGTACCACTGTAATCATGTAAATGAAATTTAACAAACACATAAACACGAAATGAACTTGTGCGCAAACGCCCCCTGGTGGAGGCTTTATATTATACACCTCATCGCTTTATATTTAATATTTAATCTATATTTAATCTGTACCATATACTTTATACTTGGAACTGCACCTTCCTGCACTTTCTAATTCCATTCCATTTGTTTATTTTGTTTATTTACACTCAATCCATCCTCATTAATAACTGCTCCGTAGCTATGCAGTATATGTAAAACTCAGGTTACATTCAATCTGTCAAAAGTGTTTGTACTTTTTCGAATTTATACTGTCGTTATATTGTTGTAATTTTGTATAGTGTGTATTTGATTTAATGTACAATGCTACTGGGACTCTAATTTCCTTCGGGATCAATAAAGTATCTGTATATCCATCCATCCATCCATCCATCCATCCATCCATCCTGTAAACCACAGTGGGACCAGATTGTACAGAGAGAAGCAGAGAGAGTAAGATGCATTGTTTGTGTTGCCTGGGTTGCATAAAAAAAAAAAAAATCATGGACAAAATGTGGGTCGCTTCAAAAAAAGTTTGAAAAACCCTGGCCTAGACTGCTATTGAGTAACAACAATTGTGTGCTTTACACCTCCCCAACTTAGCCATAAAAACCCCATCCATAGTGCCACCCTCGAACCAGTCCCTAAGCTACCATTGCCACTTTAGAGGGTTGGAGTGAGAACACATGTGCTATGCACTCTCAGCTCTTGTTGGTGGTTCTGGTAGCTTTTCAGGCTTTTTGATTCTCAGCTGAGCTGTTATTGAATCTGAGGGTTTCAAGTTCACAATTATCACATTTAGTTTTCTCCTAGTACAACACAATTCTACTGCCAGTGTTTGTACATGGAAATGTCATTTACATTATAATGCATCTGTTATCAATGAATCAGAATCACTTTATTTCGCCAGGTATGTTACACGTACGAGGAATTTGCTTTGGTGATACACATAATAGTACACACAATAGTCCACATAGTAGTACACACAATAGTCCACATAGTAGTACACACAATACACATAATAGTACACACAATAGTCCACATACACAATACACATAATAGTACACACAATAGTCCACATAGTAGTACACACAATAGTCCACATAGTAGTACACACAATACACATAATAGTACACACAATAGTCCACATACACAATACACATAATAGTACACACAATAGTCCACATAGTAGTACACACAATACACATAATAGTACACACAATAGTCCACATACACAATACACATAATAGTACAGATAATTACACATGTATGACATGTAACGTATAACATATTTAACAGACCCGACAGCACACGGACTGTTAACCAGTATTTACAAATATTTGCCCAAGAGAACAACTCTGGTTAAAAAAACATGTGGGTATCTGAACTACCCAAATCCACTAGTTAGAATGTGTTTCTATATTCTCTTGGCCATGTCGTGTACTACTCAGCTTATTGGTGTGACATACAGTATGTTTAGCATTATATGTATTTCTACTGTATGGTATATTCCCACTGTATCTCTGTGTCTGTTTTAAGTTTTTCTCCACACTTTAATGTCTTACAGCTGGATAAGGATAATAAGGATAATCTAGGGCAGATGGAATGCCTTTATCATATATACATAAAAGTGTACATTCTTTATTCACGTAATACGGTGGCTCGGTGGTAGCACTGTCTCCTCACAGCAAGAAGGTCCTGGGTTTGATTCCCAGGTGGAGTGGTCTGGGGCCTTTCTGTGTGGGGTTTGCATGTTCTCCCTGTGTCTGTGTGGGTTTCCTCCAGGAGCTCTGGTGTCTTCCCAAAATCCAAAGACATGCAAGTGAGGTAAAATGAACTCAAGTAAAATTTGAACTGCTGAATCTTGTGTAACCAGTAATTACCAGTTCTGTCATGAATGTAACCAAAGTGTGTAAAACATGACGTTAAAATCCTAATAAATTAATTAATTAAATTAATATTTACATAGTAAATTGTACAGCAAGAGAGTTAAAGATCTTGCTCAAGAGCCTAACAGGTTTGGCTTAGTTGTGGTCCTTTGGCACCCTGAAAGCAACATTATTTATATGCTGTGGGAAATACATCCTTTCTAAAAGAATGTAATAGAGTCATGCTCAAGCCCAACACGAGCAGAGAAGAGCATGTTTAAGGCAGCAAAATACGATGCCTGACATGCTACCTCTTTGCCCATAAAGCTGAATGTGCAGCACTAGGAATAACGCAGTCTAACACTAACAACAAGCCTCATCAGTAAGCACGTCTAGCCTGAAAACAACCTTCACCCTCAGCTCATAAATCTATGTACACAATTTCATTTCCATAAGTTAAGTACAGTAAATGTTCCAGGGCTTTTCTTCCTCTCTCTGGAGAGGAGCTATACACCATACACGAGAAATAACAAACTGCTCATACATCACCGCAGTTGGATTTTTACTTTACATGTGTGGAAATGTGTCCTGTTACAGCTCACTGAATTACCAGATATTGTGATGGAGCATAGCCAACTCGATGGCTGGAAAACCCAAAAAGAAACCAGGTCAAAGCACCAACTCCATCTTACCATTGGTAAATGCCTTTATGAAGCATCCGTTTATAGATTTAGCTTTGCACTGGGCTTGTCAGTGCACACTGGTGCATTTAAGCTTTATTGCTGTAAGGATTGAGCAGCTGTTTTGGGCGACAAAAAAGCTTGGTTCACCTTAGACAGTCAAAAATGGGGCGGCACGGTGGCTAAGTGGGTAGCACGGTCGCCTCAGAGCATGATGGTCCTGGGTTCGATCCCCAGGTGGGGCGGTCCGGGTCCTTTCTGTGTGGATGTTCTCACCGTGTCCGCGTGGGTTACCTTTGAGAGCTCCGGTTTCCTCACGCAGTCCAAAAACATGCAAGTGAGGTGAATTGGAGATATAAAATTGTCCATGACTGTGTTTAACATTTAAACCAGTAAACTGATGAATCTTGAGTAATGAGTAACTACCTGTCCTGTCATGAATGTAAACAAAGTGTAAAACATGATGTTGAAATCCTAATAAACAAACAATCAAAAATGATTTTAGAATGCACACTAGTCTGATCATTTTAAATAAGCAGCATACTCTACTCTATTGAGTCTCAAGAAATCCAAAAGCAACCTGGATTACAACCTAGTAATAATTATTCAGTGCGTGTGTAGTAGAATTAGTATAAAAAAGTATACTTTTAAAGTTAAAAATAAATATTTCAATAGGCAAGTCTTCAAAAGTTCAAATCTTATTATAGAGTAGTTGAGTTAGAAGAAATTAATACCCTAAGAAAGAATTTCCCAACCTTTTTTGCACCACGGATTGGTTTCATATAAGATATAATTTCACAGACAAGCGGAAAAGGGAGGATTTAATAATATTGCTCACAAACAATGTACAATTATCTTTTTCCTGCAACGAGACACTGCTTCCACCTAGGGGTGGCAATAAGACAATAACACCCACAATAGAAGCAGTAAAAGCTGCTTTTCTAGCGATCTCTAATTATTCATTCTTTCTGTGCAGCCCAGTAATAAAAGACCCACGGACCCGCCCGGTGGTTGGGGACCACGGCAATCAAACTGCAAAATGTTCCTGGCGTTATTGAATTATTTATTCAAATAGGAAACAAACACAGCATTTTGGATGAGGCAAATTCTATTTCCTTCTTAAGGAAATTGTGACATCATCTGTCCATGAGGATGCTGACGTGTAATCAGGTTATACAATCATGGCCAAAAAATCATGGTCAAATCTGATATCATTCCACACACAAGCTCAGAAATGGTCTGGACCAAATTACTCTCAGCCTAAACTTACAGCTTGATGATTTTTACACTACTAGAAGATTATAGCCAATTGTATGTATGTTTTTGTAAAAAAAAAATAGTTTACTGATTAGCTACGTGGGTTCTTTTTTTTACTTATTTAAACTTTAAAATTTCACTTACATTATTTAACCGTGGTTCTCTGCTCTTCTATCAGCTGAGCCACAATAGTGACCAAATGCCAGGACTAAGAGCCACACTAGCCATGCTTTAATGCATAAAGTCTTTAGCACAGAAGGATGGGCTGCAATTCCTGTTCCATTAGGAAACTCCTACAACTTTAGAACACCTCATTTTACAGTTTGTTTCCTTCTTTCGGCTGCTTCTATATTTAGAGGTTGCCACAGTGAAACTGGTCCGCATATCAGGCTTGGCACAGTTTTTATGCCAGATCTAGGCATGGGATCTGCATTGAGAGAGCACCGACAAGTGCACCTTCCAAAGCCCAGGCTGTTTCAGCTGTGTCAATCATGTCCGTGTAGATGTCCGATGATAGGCACTGCTCAGGTTTGATCCCTAGATTTTAGCCAGTGTATTTTACTGCTGCACCACCTTTTGCCCCAACTTTACACTTCTTCATTTGAGTAATTAAAATAAATTTTCATGTATACATGTTTTATCTTTCGTCTTTAGTCAAATGGCAAATTAATTGCCATGGGTGCCATTGGTGTCCTACTACTAATGTGCCACTTATCTAAATGTTGGAGAGAGCACTATCACATACACCGATGAGGTATAACGTTAAAACCTCTTCATTGTTTCTACACTCACTGTTCATTTTATCAGCTCTTACCATATAGAAGCACTTTGTAGTTCTACAATTACTGACTGTAGTACATCTGTTTCTCTGCATGCTTTGTTAGCCCCTTTCATGCTGTTGTTCAATGGTCAGGACTGTCCCAGGACCACTACAGAGCAGGTATTATTTTGGTGGTGGATCATTCTCAGCACTGCAGTGACACTGACATGGTGGTGGTGTGTTAGTGTGTGTTGTGCTGGTATGAGTGGATAAGACACAGCAGCACTGATGGAGTTTTTAAACACCTCACTGTCACTGCTGGACTGAGAATAGTCCACCAACCAAAAACATCCAGCCAACAGCGCCCCGTGGGCAGCGTCCTGTGACCACTGATGAAGGTCTAGAAGATGACCAACTCAAACAGCAGCAATAGATGAGCGATCGTCTCTGACTTTACATCTACAAGGTGGACCAACTAGGTAGGAGTGTCTAATAGAGTGGACAGTGAGTGGACACGGTATTTAAACTGTAGCAGCATTGCTGTGTCTTATTCAATCAAAGCAGGCTAAAAAGGTATGTAGAGAAATAGATGGACTACAGTCAGTAATTGTAGAACTACAAAGTGCGCTTCTATATGATAAGTGAAGGAGATAAAATGGACAGTGAGTGTAGAAACAAGGAGGTGGTTTTAATGTTATGGCTGATCAGTGTTAATTTCATTTCTTTGCCTTTGACCTTGAAGTGGCTTGTATCATTCTAGTAATGAGACAATAAATGTAATCAGCTTATGAAGGTAATCATGCTCCTACTAAAAATGATCTGATGATTTAAGTAACTCCTTTAGAGTTTTCCCATTATAAGATTGCTTAAAGTCATGTAATTCTGATTAGACTGAGCAATTATCTTTTTTTTTGCTAGATGTAAAGGCTTTCTATACATCTATAACTACCCACTATCCTCTTCTATCCTTTTTAAGCTGCATAAACATGTTTAACATTATTTTTCCTTCTTGCCCATCTGTATTTCTCTCCACAGTGCTTCCTCCACGCTTTTTCCCCCCTACCTGTCTTTCTAATGATTGGTTGCTTTGTGTGGATTAGTGGTTGGTTTCCAGTTTTCCAGGCATGGATATAAGCTGCCTGCAGGGACGAAGAACTGTCAGGGCTTTGTAAGCATGTGGATGAGGAGCAGAGGGAGAGCCAGTGTCTGAAACTTTAAATCACGATCTCGTACTGCAAGCAGCTACAACTCATTTTTCTGTAGCCAGTACCGAACACGAACCCCCCACTGCTCTAGCGATGAGCCTTGTCCCAGTCTGGCCTGCTCTTCTCATTTCATCTCCCTGCTTCAGTCTGGAAATGTAATCTCATTTCTGTACGAATGGTTGAAAACCAGCAGATTTCTGTGGTGGTCTGTGATGCGGAGGGTTTTGTTTGAGAGAATGCAAAGAAGCTACTTGCTGATGCTACTAAGGATCCATTACATTAGTTTTATTTTGCTCTCAATTATATTTAAAGGTTTTGTGGTCATATTTCCTGGAAAGTTAACCCACAAGGAACATAGAATTTTCCCAGAACACCAATACATATTTATTTGAGGATTGAAATGTAGAGTTCCCCAGTTATTCACTAAAACGATGTGTATGACAGGGCTGGGCTACTTCTAATACAATACCAAATGTTTGCTTTTGATATAATTCCAGAAAAATATCACAATAAAGTAGAATAGGATATTTGTACATATTTGTACCAGCTTATAACTGAATCTTCTTGTGAATTTTCTTGTTCTTCAAAATATTAAAACGTGTAGGCTACTATTAATGTGTAGTTTTTCAATTTAGTCAGCGTTAAACATAAGCTAAAGGGAGAGCAACCAAAATTTGGAGTATTCAAAATGCTGGCATATATGTGAAAGCAGCAGTGCATCAGTGACTATGTGCTCAACCGTAAACATTTTTTGCTGATGGCATTAAAAAGTTGGTACGACGGTGGAAAAAAATGCATCAGAAGGTGAGTGTGTATATATGTATATATGTATACCATATAGAAGCTTTTTGTAGTTCTACAATTACTGACTGTAGTCCATCTGTTTCTCTACACATTTTGTTAGCCCCCTTTCATGCTGTTCTTTAATGGTCAGGACCCCCGCAGGACCACTACAGAGCAGGTATTATTTAGGTGGTGGATCATTCTCAGCACTGCTGTGATAATGACATGGTGGTGGTGTGTTAGTGTGTGTTGTGCTGGTATGAGTGGATAAGACACAGCAGTGCTGATGGAGTTTTTAAACACCTCACTGTCACTGCTGGACTGAGAATAGTCCACCAACCATAAATATATCCAGCCAACAGCGTCCCATGGGCAGCGTCCTGTGACCACTGATTAAAGGTCTAAAGATGACCAACTCAAACAGCAGCAATAGATGAGCGATCGTCTCTGACTTTACATCTACAAGGTCGACCAACTAGGTAGGAGTGTCTAACAGAGTGGACAGTGAGCTGTGTCTGATCCACTCATACCGGCACAACACACACTAACACACCACCACCATGTCATTGTAACTGCAGTGCTGAGAATCATCCACCACCCAAATAATACCTGCTCTGTAGTGGTCCTGTGGGGGTCCTGACCATTGAAGAACAGGGTGAAAGCAGGCTAAAAAGGTATGTAGAGAAATAGATGGACTACAGTCAGTAATTGTAGAACTACAAAGTGCGCTTCTATATGATAAGTGAAGGAGATAAAATGGACAGTGAGTGTAGAAACAAGGAGGTGGTCATAATGTTATGGCTGATCAGTGTGTGTATACATATATCTGTAATGTAGGCTTGTGGAGTAACACAGATTTTGCATTTCAAAGTGGCAAAATGAGTTTTTAGAAAGTGCTGGTATTTGGTTTATCGTATACTGGATTTGTTACTCGGCTCTGTGTTTCTTTTGCTTTGGGCTTTATTGGTTTTGTTTTAGTGCATTATTACACTGCACGGTTACTAAACAAACAGCTTAGAATTTGATTTAGGAAGTCTGTAGGAGACATGTGCACAGCCAGCTGCAGTTCAGATTTATCACACTCAAATCCAGCAGGAATTCAGTCCTGCACAGCCATGCATTTTTGTCTGTTTTCACACATTGTAACTTGAAATGATTTCTGCTTGATAGACTGAAGTGTTTGTTGAAGAGTGACTAAGTTCTTTTCGTCAGACTAGTTTTTATTCTCTTATTACTTTGTATGGAAAACTAGGTCTGGTACCTGATTATAAAGAAATATTTCATTTATATGGATAAAACAAAGTTAGAGGTTATGAAGATTATAACTCTTACAAGTAACAAGTACATAACAATCCTCCATAAATTCACTTTGTGAGCTTATTCCAAAACTTTTTGTACTACTTGTTTTAGTACTTTACTGTTGAGCACACTGTTTATAGTTTCCCATCTGACTGCTTTTTAAACCTAAAGTCAAATTACCATTAATGTGTGGAAATAGGTTTAAACATACACAGGTAATTTATAGAATGTTTTAATGTATGCAGTAAACATATGTTCTGTTTTATATAAAAAAATGCATCAGGGTGTTAACAAAGAATGAAACATTTCCCAAAGCAGACTTTATATGATAGTAATTCCACCAAGGCTTATTTAAGTCATGTTCCTGTGCATAGGTAATTATCACATGTTTCTTCTAATGGGAATGTTCAGAATCAGATTGTATTCTACCATGTGCAAAAAGCATTAGGAGTGTAGGGCGGCACATTGGCTAAGTGGGTAGCACTGTCACCTCACAGCAAGAAGGTCCTGGGTTCGATCCCCAGGTGGGGCGGTCCGGGTTCTTTCTGTGTGAAGTTTGCATGTTCTCCCCGTGTCTGGGTGGGTTTCCTCCTGGAGCTCCGGTTTCCTCCCACAGTCCAAAGACATGCTAGTGAGGTGAAATGGAGATACTAAATTGTCCATGACTGTGTCATGGAAAATAAAACTTGAACTGATGAATCTTGTGTAACGAGTAACTACCTGTCCTGTCATGAATGTAACCAAAGTGTAAAACATGATGTTAAAATCCTAATAAATAAGTACGAATATTCTTTCTGTGCGGCCCGGTAATAAATTGAACACTACAGATTCATTTATGATCTGTTGATGATGTGTTTGTATTTATAAATGCACTGATAATGAATCTGGTGTTTGACAGCAACTTTATAATGAATTGTGGTTATCTTACAGAACCACTATTAGCTTAAGTAAGTGTGATGACTGTGTCAGGCCTTGCTATTACGTTATGTGGTGTTTCACTCTCGTCGGCCAGGGTGTCCGCTTGACTGACTGCTCTGCACGTGTGCCGATGAAAGTGCAGTACGTAAGTTCTGTACAAGCTCTGCTAGTTAGGTCTCAATTCATGCATTTTTGGAAAATCTTAGCCTTTCATCATAAATGATTTTGTTTGGCCTCGAGCGTGGCACTGGGGACACACGGTAAGCCACGAGCTCAGTCAGAACCGTGTGTGGGTGTGTGTGGCCCCGGCACTTCACATCTGTGTTTGTGTGCATGTTGCTACGCTGCAGTCTAGGCTGGCAGGATTCTGATTCCCCGTATCGTGAGTGTGTGGGAGTGTGTGTGTTTTAGCGTGCCGCTGGGACTATCTGGTGGTTGGTGTCATTATCAGTATGCAGCTGTGTGTGTTAAATTCTCTGTAGGGGAACACATCAACCTGTCTTACTATCAACAACTGCAGGACATCTGAACATATAAAGTGGTGGGAAAAAATAATAGCCCCCTGTTTGATTTCCTCTACTTTTGCAAATTTGTCCAAATGAATAAGTTCAGAGAATTTTTCGATGTTTTTCTAGACTCCTTTGAGACCTCCTGATGGATTGAGTTGTTGCTGAGCGCTCGAAGAAATCTTAGCAGGCCAACCATTCTTCCAAGTTTCCCCTATTACAGCTTTTTGGCTTTACTGAGCCTTAGACATAATGCTGTAACGCTTTTTTCCTTCCTTCTTACTTTGGCTGCTCATGTATTTAGGGGTCACCACAGCAGACCATTCTGGTACACATGCCTGATTTGAAACAGTTCTACTCTGGATGACCTTCCGGACACAACCCTCCATATTACCCTGACTGGTTGATAGCACTGCTAAGATTTACCTATGGATCACAGCGTAGTGGGTTAGCGTTTTTACTGCTGTTCCACCCAAGCTTGTTATAACCTCTTTTTAAGACTGATTTTATCTACTTCAGTTCTTTTGGAATTTTAACATAAAACTTTGATGGTAATATTAAAGATGAGTACGATTTATATTTTACGAGAAGACTAAAATAAAACTTATGTATTTAGCTAAATAGTCTTTTTTTAAAAACATGAAACGTTTTTTTCATGATGATGGTGATAAAGTACTCTTTTACCCCTTTTCCACCGACGCAGCACGGAGCCTGTTCCGGTTCCCGAACTTGACTTTGAACCGGTTCCGCGTGTTTCCAACAGAAAAAAGAGGTTCCAGACAGCGAACTAGCGGGCCAATCTGGCACCACAGAATACTTGGTTTTTCAGCCCGAACCGTGACGTAACCTGTGGGCGTGTCATGTTGTACAGCATAGCGACAGCAACAGTGGTGTCAGCTGGTGTCTCGTATGGAGCTTAATGCTGCATTTTTATCTTTTAAACTTCACCTGATTACATTTTGAGCCAGTTTGCCGCTGATATTTTCAAAGCGCCTTTAAAAAGGTGAACTGTGTGATATAACGCTTCTCACGTAATGAACTAAATAAAACAACAACTGAGACAAACACGTCACGTCTTCTTATCACCGATAGTTAGATCGCTGCTTTTTACATAAAAACAAACATCTGTAACAGCAGCACAAATGCTCGCACATAATCCACACACTCCGCCATGATGTTATTACTTCTCTTAACTCTTAGTATGTAACGCCCACCGATGATGACGCTGCTTGGTTCTAAAAAACCTGGTGAAAATGCACGTCGGTTCTCTACAGAACACCAAGGTTCAGAGAAACCTGAACAGACCCGGTTCAAGAACCGTGTTTTTTTTGGTGGAAAAGGGGTATTTGTTGGGTTGTAGTCATGCTCAAGTGGTGCTTAAACTAGACTGAGCTATTTTTTCATGACAGAAAAACAGCTTCTGTGCAGTTTGCAAAGTTATTTTGACACCTTGACAGGCAGACTGGGACGTCCTGAACTATACGTGTGTTGCCTTGTTGCTGAGTGGTTCCTAGTCCAGGGTGAATTCCTGTCTTGTGCCTAATGATTTGTGAAGCACACATGCAAGCTCACCTCAGGGCTCTAGAGTGCGACCAATTTGGTCGCACATGCGACCTAATTTCTCAATGGTGCGACTAAAAAATTGAGAAATTGAAAAATTGAAAAATTGAGGTCGCACCGGTACGACCAGCCGTTCAAGGGGAAAAAAGTCTCCGCTACTCTGAAAGTCTCCCTGTGGTACAACAGACACACATCAGGCCCAAATCATGGTCTAAACCAATCAGAGACAGTGAAGGGCGGGACAGTATTGTAGCGGCGATATGTGAGCGACATTCAGCTCAGCCAATCAGAATGCAGCACCAGGTTTATACATGTGCGTTTCGACATTCAGTTGGTTTAGTTTTGTATATGAGACTCGCCGGACAGTCCCAGCATTAAAGTTCGGTTTCTGGAGCTAGACAGTGAAGTCTACCTTGTCGTGTGCTTTTATTCCCACACCTCCATCACCACACAGCAAGAGACCTGTAACATCCCGGACAGTGGTGAGCCGACCCTCTAGTAGCAATAGGCTAATGCTAGCGGTAAAGTGCGGCGATAGCGAAAGTAAAAACACCACAATATTTTCGTTAAGTAAAATATAAAAATAACTAAAAGACAGTGAAATATTAGAATAAGTGTACCGCAGTAAGTGCACCGCAAGTGATTTTGGGAATCTGTGTAAAAGATCCAGTAAAGCCGATAATATAATGCACTGTATTTAAGATTACACTCTAGAGCCCCATACACACACACACACACACACACAAATATATATATATATACATATAATTTTAAATATACACACACATATAAATAGATAGACACACATACATACACGCATTTACTCTATTATTATTGTTATAATTTTTATAATAGTGTACTATAATTAGACTATAATACTATAATTAACTGTAAAGAGCATGGGAAGACCATGGCCGGCAATAGTGTATTTGACACTGGTTCTAATACATTTCGAATTGAAAGGCTGAAAAGCACAATGCATCTATAAAACACATTACGTGCCCCAATAAATGCACTGCCCAAGTGTCCCCTCTCTCCACTGCCTTTCAGCGGCAGGCAGCAGCAAACAGATCATCAGATCATCAGACGAGGCCATGTTGACCATATTGTTAGTTAATCATTTACAAGTCAATATTGCCTATATGGACAGCGAAAAAAAAGTGAACCTGTAAAACTGCGGTGTTAAATGCGATGCGGTCGAAAATTAGGGTGCACCTAACTTTTGTGCTGGTGCACCTAAGAAAAAAAGTTAGGCGCACCAGTGCAACCAGTGCAAAAAGTTAGTCTAGAGCCCTGTCACCTCTGTCTCAAAAGAAACATAATGAAGGTTTTGAAGTGGCCATAACATTAAAACCACCTCCTTGTTTCTACACTCACTTACCATATAGGAGCACTTTGTAGTTATACAATTACTGACTGTAGTCCATCTGTTTCTCTGCATGCTTAGTTACCCCCTTTTACATGCTGTTCTTCAATGGTCAGGACTCTCCCCGGACCACCACAGAGCAGGTATTACTTGGGTGGTGGGTCATTCACAGCACAGCAGTGACAATGACATGGTGGTGGTGTGTTAGTGTGTGTTGTGCTGGTATGAGTGGATCAGACACAGCAGCGCTGCTGGAGTTTTTAAACACCTCACTGTCACTGCTGAACAAGAATAGTCCACCAATCAAAAATATCCAGCCAACAGCGCCCCGTGGACAGCATCCTGTGACCACTGATGAAGGTCTAGAAGATGACCAACTCAAACAGCAGCAATAGATGAGCGATCGTCTCTGACTTTACATCTACAAGGTGGACCAACTAGGTAGGACTGTCTAATAGAGTGGACAGTGAGTGGACACGGTATTTAAAAACTCCAGCAGCGCTGCTGTGTCTGATCCACTCAAACCAGCACAACACACACTAGCACACCACCACCATGTCAGTGTCACTGCAGTGCTGAGAATGATCCACCACCTAAATAATACCTGCTCTGTGGTAGTCATTCAAGAACAGGGTGAAAGGGGGCTAACAAAGCATGTAGATAAACAGATGGACTACAGTCAGTAATTGTAGAACTACAAAGTGCTTCTATATGGTAAGTGGAGCTGATAAAATGGACAGTGAGTGTAGAAACAAGGCTGATCAGTGTATATTCCATTGAGACACTTAAAAGAGCAGTTCCTGATTGAAAACACTCGGCTGTAGCAGAATAAAACAATTCTGGATAGAAGAGTGGACCAACATTCTTCTGAAGTGATGTAAGACTCAAAACCAGATCTGGCAATGACTTTTTCACATGGGTAATATAGGTCTGCATCTTGTGTTCATTTGTGTTGTCCTTATCTTCTACTAAATAATGTGACTGGCAAAAATAGACGAAATTAGGTGAGGGGCACATACTTTTTCACATCACTGTAGTTTTTGCTGACCTTTTATGCCTTGTGGACTTTGAATTGGGATTAAATGATTATACACAGATACTGTTTACTATTTGTGTAGTTAAATGAGATACGATTTCAGTGGATACAGAAAAAAACTGGTACCTCAGTGCCAAGTACATACTTTTAACATCCCAGCTTAGTATTAGCATCTGCTGATGATAAAGACTAATATACAGCGATCAAGCATAACATTATGACCACCTTCCTAATATTGTGTTAGTCCCCCTTTTGCTGCCCCATATGCAACAAACTGCGATGCACTGTGTATTCTGACACCTTTCTATCAGAACCAGCATTAACTTCTTCTGCAATTTGAGCTACAGTAGCTCGTCTATTGGATCGGACCACACGGGCCAGCCTTCGCTCCCCATGTGCATCAATGAGATTTGGCAATATAGTCTATTAGGCAGCAAGTAAACATTTTATCCTTAAAGCTGACGTGTTAGAAGCAGGAAAAATGGGCGAGCGTAAGGATTTGAGCAAGTTTGACAAGGGCCAAATTGTGATGGCTAGACGACTGGGTCAGAGCATCTCCAAAACTGCAGTGGTGTAAAGCACGCCGCCACTGGCAATCCGATGGACGAGTCTGGGTTTGGCGGTTGCCAGGAGAACGGTACTTCTGTGACTGCATTGTGCCAAGTGTAAAGTTTGGTGGAGGGGGGATTATGGTGTGGGGTCGTTTTTCAGGAGTTGGGCTCGGCGCCTTAGTTCCAGTGAAAGGAACTATTAATGCTTCAGCATACCAAGAGATTTTGGACAATTTCATGCTCCCACCTTTGTGGGAACAGTTTGGGGATGGCCCCTTTCTGTTCCAACATGACTGCACACCAGTGCACAAAGCAAGGTCCATAAAGACATGGATGAGTGAGTTTGGTGTGGAAGAACTTGACTGGCCTCAACCCGATAGAACACCTTTGGGATGAATTAGAGTGGAGACTGTGAGCCAGGCCTTCTCGTCCAACATCAGTGTCTGACCTCACAAATACGCTACTGGAAGAATGGTCAAAAATTCCCATAAACACACTCCTAAACCTTGTGGAAAGCCTTCCCAGAAAAGTTGAAGCTGTTATAGCTGCAAAGGGTGAGCCGACATCATATTAAACCCTATGGATTAAGAATAGGATGTCACTCAGGTTCACATGCGTGTAGTGTATATCCCACCCACTAACAAGTGCCGTGATAAAGAGATAATCAGTGTTATTCACTTTACCGGTCAGTGGTCATAACGTTATGCCTGGTCAGTGTAAGTTATGTAATGTAAATAATAGAAGTCGGATTAGCACATTAATACGCCTAAAGCCAGGGTTAAAACCCTTGAAACTATTTAAACATGCACTGCCGATTACATAATGGTTTGTCTAATGAACTTGTGGAAATTAAGCCCGGTTCTTAGAATGCTTTTCTGCTTCGCCGACACAGGCACCGGCCGCCACCATGAAGGTGGAAAGGTTTATGTTTGTGTAGTTGTATATTCGTAATTATACAATGTCAGTTTTAGTATAACAGCCTCACATGAACTTTGTGCAGACGTTGTTATTAGTGCTTTATGGCTGCTGTGTTTGTGGGGCTGACCCGTGTTTGACAAACTCACATGGACAGAAGTCCTGAAGCTGCATTCAAAACAGCGGCAACCGGGGTGACTACTTGTGCCAAGCCGGGTTTAAACAGCTTTTTGTTTTTTCATTCGTTGACCACATTTTGTTCCATTTATAAACTGCTCTTGTGTTCCCACATCATTTGTTTAATTCCTTGCATGTTTGGTTGACTTTCTGTATTAAAAGTCTTGATTAAAGCAGTAAAGACTTTCTTCTTGTTCAGGTCTTTTTTTCTCTCTCTGTAATCTTTGCTTACATCGCTTTAAAGGAAAAATGTTTTATTAAACAACAGAAAAGCAAACTGCTGGCGGCTGTGGAATGCTGTGAAATGTGCTTTCATTTAATTGTAACGTATTGCTTTTTCGTAGGAACTCTCAAGTTGTGGCTGGAACAAGAAAGAGAAGCACAGAGAAGCCCCTAACGCTGTGGCCTTCACACGAAGATTCAATCAGGTAACACACACACACACACACTGTGATCGGAAAAATGACGTCATGCCTTTTTTTGGTTCTGTTTTCTAAACCTGGCATTTTTCATGCTGACACTACAACGGGTGCATGAACATGTTTCAATTGGGCCAGCAGGTTAAGACATTGGCTTCCACTCTGCTGCTTTTCTGTGTACGTATGTTTATTTCAGTCGATAAAACATGGTTTGAGTTAGTTTGAAGGTTGAACGCACATAGGCCCCTGTATGCAACATTTGTCAAACTACAATTACTGTACAATTACTTTTGATGGGCGGCACGGTGGCTAAGTGGGCAGCACTGTCACCTCACAGCAAGAAGGTCCTGGGTACGATCCCCAGGTGGGGCGGTCCGGGTCCTTTCTGTGTGGAGTTTGCATGTTCTCCCCGTGTCTGCGTGGGTTTCCTCCGGGTGCTCCGGTTTTCTCCCACAGTCCAAAGACATGCAAGTGAGGTACATTGGAGATACAAAATTGTCCATGACTGTTCAATATAACCTTGTGAACTGATGAATCATGTGTAACGAGTAATTACCGTTTCTGTCAGGAATGTAACCAAAGAGTGTAAAACATGACTTTAAAATCCTACTAAAACAAACAAACGGCCGATCAGGTGGCACAGAGGTAAAAACACATGCTGGAACCAGAGCTGGGTTCTCGAATACATCGTATCGAATCCCAGCTCTGCCTGCAGGCTAGGCTGAGCGGCCACATGAACAACGATTGGCCTGTTGTTCAGACATGGGTGGGATTAAGCCGGATAGGGTCTCTCTCTCTCATAACTAATGCAATTACGACCTCTGCTGGCTGATTGATGGCGCCTGAACAGAGATGAGAAAAGAATGCTCTCAGGGTGGGTCTCTCTGAACACAACGCTGAGCTGCACTGCCCTCGTCAAAGTGTAGGTGATGAGATGCATACGACATGGCCCACGTGTCGGAGGGGCCGTGGGTTAGCTTCGTTCTCCTCAATCAGAGCAGGGATCGGCATTGGTGGAGAGAAAGCAAAGAAAATGCATAAATAAAATAAAATAAAAACACATTATTTTTGACAGAATGTGTTAAATACAACAGAGAAAGAGAGAGACAAAGAATGACTGACTCAATAAGCATTATCTTCACCAGAAACAAAGCAAACATGATGATAAACTTTCTTACAAATGCAAAGTTAAGGACTTGTTTATAAACCCAATAAGTCACTGAACTAATACAAATTTTTTATACGAAAAACCGGTCCTGTCTTGAAAATAACTCACCAGAGTAAACAAGGCATTACAAAAACCAAACAAACAAAAAATTGAAAGCATATAAGGAGGACTCGACAAACAAAGCCAGTAGCTCTAAATAATGCACATCTTCATTCTCAGTAGCAACTAGGGCTGGGCGATATGGATCAAAAATTATATCTCGATATATTTTAGCTGAATGGCGATATACAATATATATCTCGATATTTTTTTATCCCATAAGGTAATAACAACAAGACACTTCTGAGACAAAGCTACATGTTCCAAATACTAAATACCAAAAATTTTTACAGGCACTTTTATTAATGTTTATGCTGGGGAAGCTTCACACAGGAACTATTATAACTATTGTTGTTTTCTAACGTCTCGCCTGTTGTGTAATGTGAATTACAAATATATTGTCTGGCCCTTTAAGAATGTTAAGTGCACTATAGGGCGCAGGGAGCGAGTGTGTAGGGAAGGTATCAGAATTTATCTGATCACGACCACGTACAACATCCAGTACAGAAATCACTCCCCATAATGTTTGTTTTTTACAGATAGAGCAAATACATGCACATCATATACACACACGTCAGAACAACAGGAGACGCACCGTTACGTTATTATTACTTTCTCAACACGTGCTTGATTTACACTGTTTATATATGAAATAAATACGTGAATGTCAGCGTGTGCATGCGCTTGTGTTTGTTTATTTCCATTTTCCAATATTGGTTTTTAAAACGAATAACGACTCGTTTTCTTGTTTTTCAACTTTGGGATTTGAAGTGAAAAACGAATGACCAAAGGTACACGGAGCTGGAACCTTTTGTCTGGACTTGTTTTCGGCATTCTCTACAGAATACATTATTCCGCTGCTCATCTGAAACTTCTCCACCACTGAATCCGGACCATCTCCAAAAAACTGAGCCATTATTATTCTTTTTACTAAGCAGCTCCTCCACCGTCTCCATGCTATCATGGGAGTTTTACTTACAGAAATGTGTTCTGAGGGCAGAAGGGCTTGGCGGTGGAGAGGGGTGAGTTGTGTTCAGTGAGGGAGAGAGGCGGGGCAGGTGAACATGTGCAGAGACTAACTGGGAGAAGAGAAAGACGAACTGTCGGATCTAATTGGAACACAACATCTATATCGATATATGCGATATTGTCTTATCTTATATCGCGTATGAAAATATATCGATATTTTATAAAACCTCGATATATCGCCCAGCCCTAGTAGCAACATTAATGTTTCATTGAAAGCTTTTTTGGCGGATATGAAAAGAATTTGGTATGATTGTCTTAGATTATTTTGGTATGTTACCCATGCCTACAAGACGTACAATGCCCTGAGCATTCGGTTCGAAACTTAGCTCTGCCATCCGGCAGGCTGGACGCCTCCACGAACAGTGATCAGCTCTTGTTCAAGATTCCTCATAACTTACGATTACAATTACGACCTCTGCTGACTGATCGATGGCACCTGCACAGAGTCGAGGGATAATGCCTTGATCAGGGTTCGTCTTTCCGTACACAAAGCTGATCCACATATGAACTCGCCTCATACATGTGAAAAGATGCAGTCGGCTACCGCACACGTGTTGGAGGGGACGTGTGTTAGTCAGAGTGGAGGTCAGCATCACTAGAGAGGAAGTGTAATGCAATCGGGTAACTGAATACGTTGAGATTGGGAGGAAAACTGGTGGTGAAAAAAAGAGAAGCATTCACTTTATCTGCTGGCACTCAAACATTTGTCTACAGGAGCTAATTGGCCCAGCTTTTTAAGTGGGTTCTGTCTAACCAACGATCATGTCACGCTAGCATCAGTTTACTAGTCCACATGCTGTTCTAATTTGAGTTGCTTTAAACAGGGAGAATCAGTTTCTATCCGCCATGTCTTTGCTTTGCTTCAGACTGCGTCATATAGAAAGTTTGTTGGCAGCGCTTCGAAGAGGCCAACAGTAAATGCAGTCAAAGTTCAATCATATTGAACTTTAAGCCCAGCGGCAAACTGTAAAAACCAGCCATCAAAGCGGTAATTGATGCTCAAAGTAGCACAGTAGCTAAACTCCACAGTAAACAATGACACAGTCAGTGGAAAAGCGGTTCTGCCCCGTATCATGATTGCAGTCTTACATGGTCCACTATAATAAGTAGAGATGTACCGATTGTGGTTTTTGACGCCGATTTCGATCTCCGATTTCTTTTCAGATTGATCGGCCGATAGCCGATGCCGATCGGGGGGGTTTCAACCCGTGGGGCGCGAGTGCCTGACCAGGGGGTGTGGCGGCATTGCGAGATTTTTTTACTTCTAAAACTAAAGCAATTCATTTTTCACCCATGGGAGACATATCTCATTAGTCTAACTGACCACGCACACACACACACACGCAGGTTAGATGTTATACAGTTCAGTCTGAGAAAACCTTAAAAATAGGACGAACAGTGAAGATAAACCGGTGACAGAAGCATTGACGTGTGTGTGCCTTTAAGAGAGACGCTCTGTTCACAGTATTGATATAAGTGATTCATGAGTCGATTCATTTTATGCGAAGCGTAAGTTTCTCTTCTCGGTTATCTCTCCGTGTTTACTGTTATTAATTAATGTCGTGGTTTTAAATAAACACCAACTACTACAGAACATTTTGTGTGACTCTCTTACATTAAAAAGCTCAATTAAAAAGCCCAATTAAACTGCTATTACCACAGATCTGTAACCGAGTCCGTCTGTGGAGCTAAACGTTTTCTGTCAGTCAGAGCAGATGATCCTGAACTATGTATGATGCACAACGTTAACGATGTTATTTTAGGTCATGAAGAGCTTTCACCATGGTTTCTGTACGATGGTTGATGAATGGTGATGTGATGGTTGGTGCTTTGTAGCTCAAAGTCTGGATCAATCCACTGAGCTGTTAACTTAACATGATCTTTATATATCACACGATCGGATCGGCTACATTTGGGAAATATCGCCGATCGCCGATAGCATATTTTGATTAAAAATCGGCCGATACCGATTTATAGCCGATCGATCGTTCCATCTCTAATAATAAGTATGAGTGTGTGTGTGTGAATGTGAGGCCTGGTGCTAAATTGCCAGTACAGTGATATTGTAGCTTATTTGACAGCTTGTGTATAGTAAGGCTTTTCTCCAGCTCACAGACAGAGTGTCTCTGTACAGGAGCATGAAAGAACACTTAGTTCAGCTCACACACTGAAGGAAATGAGGGTTTGTTGGTGTGTGTGTATGTGCATACGCGTGTGCTAAATGATCAGGATGCATTCATTATTCTCCAACAACTGCCTGTGCTCAAAGCAGCTCTCACGCTTCAGTTTCAGCTTTAAGAGGAATGTTCTAAAGAGGGGAATGTTCTGTTTTTATGCAAGTTAGTGGCTTTTATTAGTTCCTGGTCTATTGCCTCATCGTTGCAGTTCTGTGTTTTTGCTGTTGCGCAACGTTTCACTAGGAAAACTTCACTTGTTCATAAATTTCCCTCTAAAAACTCTAACTGTTGCTGCAGAGTCCTTGTTTCATATTGCCTGCAGTTCAGTCTTTCAAAGAGGGGTCTTTCATTGTCGGCTTACATCATAAAATTTGTCAATTTATTTATACAAAAATCCGGCCCCTGTTCGTTTTCAAGAAAATGGCCTGTGATCCTATCGTACCAAGTAGACGTCTTTTCCAGGGACTTGACCAGTGTCCTCTCAATGGCCAGCAAATAGCTGTCAATCAAAACGGGATTCAGCCTTTCGACTGATCCTCCAATCATCTTGCAGAAGCTCCGTGTCCAGACCCGCCCACAGCTCCATTCACCCCCAGAGACGCTCAGCGTCCGGGGGCGGGACAAAATCGCAGCATTTATCCAATGACCGGCGAGTTTCGAAGTAATAAAAAAAAAACGTTCCATGCAGTCCTGTTGAAGTGAATAGACGCTCAGCTTCTACGGGCAAATGCATTGACGTTACGGGAATGTATGAGAAGTTAACAAAATCGAGTCAGTCGATTTGTGATAAGTAGCTGATTCTGAACGAACTCGTCTTCGAGATGAACGTGTTCTAACGCATTTGTAGTCAATGAAATGTTAACACAACTGTACATATTTGACCATTTAATTTTTGACATTTTAGGGAAAGCTGAGCTTCCCTTGCAGTCTTAGAGAAATCGCCACTGCTGCAGTTGTCCCTCAGTAGCCCCTCACCTCTCTTAAAACACTC
Organism: Trichomycterus rosablanca; assembly: GCF_030014385.1. Taxonomy (NCBI): domain Eukaryota; kingdom Metazoa; phylum Chordata; class Actinopteri; order Siluriformes; family Trichomycteridae; genus Trichomycterus; species Trichomycterus rosablanca. The sequence goes on from NC_085996.1 coordinate 24,535,628, forward strand.
GTTCTGAAGCGTGCTCGTACACTCTTACAGTCTGAACATCACTCGCACCCCCTTTAGATTGTCCAGTGACAGATGTTAGAAATTAGGCACATCTGGCTATCTTTTTCCAGAGGATATTTGCATAAGGTCTGTTGGCTGTATTTTGAGACGTTGCTTTCTTCCATCCCTCTTTTTCTGGTGTTTTCTTGTCTTCCAAGAAATGGGTCGTGTCAGCAGTGTGTCGTAACAGCCAGTGCTAGATTATGTGGGAATTAACTAAACAGGGATTGAGAGTGAGAACAAGCAGTTGCAAGCATGTGACAGCCAGCGTGGGCTTCTCAGATTCTATAGCTTGCATCTGTGATCGTGTGAGAAATGTGAGCGTGTCTCCTCTTTCCCTTTAGCAATTCTGAGGAATGTTTTTGCAGATGGTGAGTGAAGTAATCCATTACCAGATTCATGATAGATGTATGCAGGGAGCTCTGCAGTAAAACGATCTTATTGTTGTACAAAAGAACACTGGATGCAGTTAGAGGAAGGATAAATGATATAGGATGTTAAGTTATGGTGGAGAGGGATATGATGATAATGAATGTAGCAGATGGGGGGAAGTTTCGGGGAGACACAGGAAAGCCCAATATGACAACCCACCTGTTGTGAAGATCAGTGATGGGCACGGATTGCAGTATCGTTTATATTTACGTTAGCGGCATTTAGTAGACGCAAGCAATTGAGGGTTAAGAGCCTTGCTCAGGAGCCCAACAGTGGCAACTTGGTGATGTTGGGGCTTGAACCGGCAACCTCATGATTACTAGTCCAGTACATTTACATTTTCAGCATTTAGCAGACGCTTTTATCCAAAGCGACTTACACAATGAGCTGAACACGATGAGCAATTGCCTAGGGCCTTGCTCAGGGACCCAACAGTGGCAACTTGGTGGTGGCAGGGCTTGAACCGGCAACCTTCTGTTTACTAGTCCAGTACCTTAACCACTGAGCTATCACTGCCCGTACCTTAACCTTACCTTAAGATATATACAAGCGCTACAGTGTGCTGTTATCCTTGTTCATCACCGTGTTAAATATTATTTTCTGTTTTCTTACTCATTGAAGGTGGCACAGTGGCTCGGTGGGTAGCACTATCGCCTCACAGCAAGAAGGTCCTGGGTTTGGTTCCCAGGTGGAGCAATCCGGGTCCTTTCTGTGCGGAGTTTACATTAGCACTATCGCCTCACAGCAAGAAGGTCCTGGGTTTGGTTCCCAGGTGGAGCAATCCGGGTCCTTTCTGTGCGGAGTTTACATGTACCTTAACCATTGAGCAACCACTAAGCTGCCAAGATTTATACAAGTGCTACAGTGTGCTTTTCATCACAGTGTGAAATATGTCTGTGTGGGTTTCCTCCTCTAAATTGTCCATGACTGTGTTTGATATCAAGCTTGTGAACTGATGAACCTTGTGTAATAAGTAACTACCGTTTCTATCATAAATGTAACCAAAGTGTGTAAAACATGACGTTAAAATCCTAATTAATAAATCTGGTCTGGCAGGTGGCATGGGGGTGCCTTATTAAGTGTTGTTTCTCTACACCCATGAGTACTCCAACCTTAGTACAAGCTGTCCAGTGGCTCAGTGTTCTTTGTCATGTGTTGTATGGTGTCCGCGCCTTTTTGACACCTGCACGCTTTATGCTGGCATTCTTTAATCATCTTTTTTAAGAACATAACCTGGATGGGTGAGCTGCTTTCAGAGGTGGTGTGATTGTGCCCTTTTAAGCAGAGACCTGGGCTGAGTAGTGTATTTTGGAAAACATTGGTTATCACACACTGGTGGATTAAGTAGCTAGTTTTGTGATAACTCAGTTTTCATCTATTTTCTTTTATCTAATTGTTCTGTTTTCTTAGTGTTTATTCGATTCAAATTGCTGATGCCTCTGTGTGGTGAGTCTTTTAGCCACAGTTAGATAGATAAATAGGTAGATGAATAGGTAGATGAATAGGTAGATAGACAGACAGACAGATAGATAGACAGACATATAGATAGATAGACATATAGTTAGATAGATAGACAGACAGATTGACAGACAGATTGACAGACAGATTGACAGACAGATAGACAGATAGGTGGACAGATAGATAGACAGACAGACAGATGGATCAATAAACAGATAGACAAACAGATTGATAGACAGACAGACAGACAGACAGAGACAGACAGTCAGATAGACAGATAGATAGACAGACAGACAGACAGACAGATAGACTGATAGACAAACAGATAGCTAGATAGACAGACTGATACAGACAGACTGATAGACAGACTGATAGACAGACTGATAGACAGACAGACAGGCAGATAGAAAGATAGGCAGATAGGAAGATAGAAAGATAGGCAGATAGAAAGATAGGCAGACAGATACAGGCAGACAGACAGAGAGACTGTTTAATAGACAGACAGACAGACAGACAGACAGACAGACAGCTAGACATATAGATAGAAATATACTGTAGATAGATATATAGATAGACAGTCAGACGAATAGACAGACAGACAGACAGATACTTTATTGATCCTGAGGGAAATTATTGGCCTCCAGCAGTTGAACACCCACAGCCATCAGTCTGCTAAAAACTGCACTCTTTCCTTTGAATGTACTTTCTTTTCTTTCCCACTTGCCCCCTCTGTGGAACAAGAATCTCTGTTAAACACATTTTCTACACATGCCAAAAGAGGAACAACACCAGAGCAAAACTTTACAGTACAAACAACTACAAAAAAATCTTCACCTCAGCAAAAACAAACAAAAAAAACCTGCTTAAATTCTTAGAAGCAATAGGACTAGTGCATAGGTACATGCATGGATGTAAATTATAAAATAACAGTCTGTTCAAAAGAAAAACAATGCTATTGGATTGCATGTTTGATGTAGACTTATTTCAAATTACCACTGACCTCATGCGAGTCGGTTGGGAAGAGCCAAGGGGCCGAATGTGGCCTGGCAGCTGTACAATGCCCAGGTGTGATCTAATCCCTATAAAGTCTTTTCATAAATTCCTATAAAGGATCATATCAACCCCCACTTTGAGTTTTTAAAGATGGAATTTTTTATTGAGCCATGATAAAAGCCATAGCAGCAGACATGCCATTACAAATAGAATAAACAAACTTTCTTTTCTTTAGAATTTAGATTTTCATTCCACCCGGTTCTGTGAAAAGTGTTTGTTGATTTTGCAGCTCTTCATTTCTAAAACTAAATGGTTGAAACACGTTACTTGAAACATTTACTTCATTTAGCAGATGCTATTATCTCGACTTGACAGCACTTAATATTAAATAATATTCATTCAAATCAAATACAATGTAGGATTATGGGTTTTATATAGGGCCCAACAGAGTTGTGGTTTAAATACTGTCTTAAAGCTCCTTATTGCTGACATGCACCAGTGAGAAAAGTGATGCTGAGTGAACAGCATGAAACCGAGACTTAAGGACAAAAAATAGGACACAGTGTCACTTTGCTTTCAAGCGGCTGATAGATTTTTATTTTTGTTTGTTGTGTGTGCAGGTGAGTTTCTGGGTGGTACGGGAGATTCTTCATGCCCAAACCCTGAAGATCAGAGCCGAGGTTTTAAGTCTCTACATCAGAACAGCCAAGGTAACCCAACCTTCACCTGAAGCTTACTGAGGTGTTACATGACTGTAAAAAATGTTTGTAATGTACAACCGTAAATCAGAAAAAGTTGAGACTGTATGGAAAATGTAAATAAAATAAAAACACAGTGTTCCTTACATTTACTTTGACTTTTATTTGATTGCAGACAGTTTGAACCCAAGTTTTATCTGCTCAACTTCATTTCATTTATTAATATACCTCCATTCCTGCATTTCAGACCTGCAACACATTCCAAAAACAGTTGAGACAGGGGCAATTTAGGGCTAGTAATGGGGTGAAAAAACTAAATAATGATGTGATTTCAAACAGGTGATGTCAACAGGTGATTGTAATCATGGTTTGGTACAAAAGCAGCATCCAGGAAAGGCCGAGTCTTTGATAAGCAAAGATGATCAGAGGATCTCCAGTTTGTCAACTAATGTGTGAGAAAATGATTGAAATGTTTAAAAACAATGTACTTCAAAGAAAACATTGGAAGGGATTTGCATATTTCTCATTACAAAGGCATGGCTGTGGAGGAAGAGGGTATGGGTACTGGACTGGCCTGTCTGCAGTCCTGACCTGTCCCCAATGCAGAATGTGTGGAGAATTTTGAAATGAAAAATGACGACCCCGTACTGTTACACATCTTAAGACGTGTTTGCAGGAAGAATGGGACAAAATAAAAGCTGAAACACTAAATCACTTGGTATCATCGGTGCCAAAACGGCTTTTAAGTGTGGTGAAAAGGAATAGCAACATTACAAAGTGGTAAATGCTTTACTGTCCCAACTTTTTTTGGAATGTGTTGCAGGCCTGAAATGCAGGAATGGATGTTTATTAATAATTGAAATTAAGTTGACCAGACAAAATATTAAATATCTCAGGTTCATCCTGTCTGCAATCAAATAAAAGTCAAAGTAAATGTAAGGAACTCTGTATTTTTTAAGTACGGTGGAACCTTGTCTTACGAGTTTAATTCGTTCTGTGACCAAGCTCGTAACTCAATTTGCTCGTATATCAAATCAAATTTCTTCATTAAAATGAATTGAAACGCTATTAATCCGTTCCAGCCCCCCAAAAACCACACCGATTTTTTTGTTACGTTTTTTTTAATAAGAAAAATGTATTTTATAAATAACAAATAATGTATAAAAAAAATAATACTACATAATAAAAGAGAATGTAAAGAAATAAACTGGTTTTATTAAGTGTATTTACCTTGAAAATCAGACGAAGATGCTGGCGGAGGTGGAGATTGGCGGAGGAAGTTGGGGGAGTGTTTCATTTCGTGCTCTTCACTTAACTTACTCGCTACACACTTAATGCTACAATATATATTGCTAAATTTAACTTACACACTATGCTACACTTCATCGCTAAACTTAATTGCTACTTTAAAAAAAAAAAGTACGGCAAGATAACCAGGTGAACTGAACGCTCGCTGGGCTACCTAGTGGCGGGTGGCGTAAGCTCGCTCGCTCGTAACTCAGATCTCGGCTCGTATCACGAAGCAAACAATCGACCAAGTGACGGCTCGTATCTCGGACAATTCGTAAGTTGGGTCACTCGTAAGTCAAGGTTCCACTGTGTTTGCATTTTCCATGCTGTCCCAACTTTTTCTGATTTGAGGGTTGTACATTTATCAGCTTAGTCTAATTGTGTTTATCCTTTTTTTATCTGATCATACAGAAACTGTGTGATATTAATAACCTTCACGCGGTGATGGCAGTGGTTTCAGGCTTACAGAGCGCTCCAATCTACAGACTCACAAAGACATGGGCTGTAAGTATCCGTTTCTGCAAAGACTCAGCTAGGGTTTCTTCACACCGTACTGTTTATATGACTCAATCACTATGCACACTTACCATAGCAACTTTGTAAAAGTTAGCGCCGAGTACTGGCTCGCGGTTGCTGGCTAGCTAGCTATGTTTGCTAAACATTACAACCGTGTTTTGATGAAGTCTAAATGTAGCAGATATGCAGAGTAAACATCCCATTTCTTTCCAGGTGGCTTCTTTTTGTTCAGCAGTAAACTGTTTCTACTTCGTCATGTCGTTTCTTGGTTCATCTTTGCGAGTTTTGTAAGCTGCATTCTGATTGGTCGAGTGGTAATAACTGTGTTTGAAGATTTACAAGCCTTAGTTTTGACATACAACGCTTGCAGCAGGGCTTTTTTCCTGAATGTTGTCCATTTGTAAGTGAGGTTATGTCAAATAAGTGCTGTGGGTTGGGAGAAAAGCAGCACTGAGTCAAACATCCACAAATGAGGATTGTTTTAATGCTTTTTATTAGTTTGTGTAAGTGTTCTTCTTATTTTTACTGCCAATTAAGCCATGCCATGATGAACTCCCTTCTTTCTGAACATGTAAGCTCACAAGCTCTGGTAAACTGCCATACCTTAAACCACTTAGAGCCCCCAAATGACGTAGTGGAAGCTCATATATTACTGGTTTAAGCCTGGTTATGTTACAGCTTATTGACTGTGCTGTTTTGGTTAGGAAGATCAGCCTTCACTATCACTTATGGACGAAACTTCCTGTTAACATAATGATAATTCCGATTGGGAACAATGTGGTTGGCTGGCTAGCCGGCTGGCGGTCTTGGAGGAAGCACATGCTGCTACTTCTCTTTCCAGAGTAGTGGCTGCCTTGTAATTGAGAAGTCTCAGTAAGCGGGGAGAACTGGCAGTGATGAATTATCATTACAAAAGATAAAATGAGAAAATGTGTGCACCATTAATAGTGATATTTCTGTATTATTTAAAACGCCATGCACATTCCATGCAGTTAAAGCCTAGTGGTTAAGGTACTGGACTAGTAATAGCAGTTGCTAGTTCAAGCCCCACCACTGCCAGGTTGCTACTGTTGGGCCCTTAAGCAAGGCCCTTGACCCTCAATCAGTTTTAGCTGTGTTTAGAACTCAGGAGTTCGAATCTGAGTTCTGCTACCGGCTGGCTGGGCGCTTACATGGACAATGATTGACATGGATGCCGGAGGGGATTCCCCATAACTGATGCAATTACAACTACAACCTCTGCTGGCTGATTTGATGGCGCATGCACAGAGACATGATAATAGAGATCAGTGCTTGACTCTCCGTACGCCAGACTGAGCCTCATGTACTGTACATCTCATGCAGGTAAAAAGATGCAGTCGGCTACTGCACGTGTGTCGGAGGAGGGTGTGTGTTAGACACAGCTCTTCTCGATCAGGAGTGGAAGTCAGCAGTAGGGCTGACTTCGCGCTAACCGCAATTTTGAAATACCGCGGTATAGACCAGCCAACCGCAGGGCATGCCAAGCAACCGCAACACCGCGATGTTCACGTTTTTTTTTTTTTTTTTTTTTTTTTTTTTTTGCAGGGTCCATCTTGTTTTACGCTTACAATCGGGCGTAATAAATGTTAAATAAATTTTGTGTTTTAAGATGGAAACAATGGCAACATTAATTATAGGCAAGTTTATTAATGATTAAATTGAGTTTACACTCAATAAAATACTTGTAATTTAGACTATATTTAAACAGCCTTGGCGTACTAAAACACTTAATGACGGTTAATATGGCATTGCAGCCTGCAAATATTCTCTTGCTGGCTTGCTGGAATAATTTAAATGTATTTTTTCGTTGAATAAAAATGTATTGAAACGAATAATAACTTAAAATGTAGTATATATTGTTATGTTAATTATATCTACTAAATAGATGGTTAATAGTGGCGCGATAACCGGGCTAGATTTCCTCTGCTCTCTAAAGTCGCATGCAGGTACAGTACACGTGTGTATTAGTGTAACTGAGCACCATCAGAGAGAGTTTTAGTGCCGCTGGGAACATCGCTACCCCACTCAGATCCTCTCAAACCACATCAGGTGAACATGTTGGTTCTTCTAGCGCGCATGATAACACAGGTTTAAACTCTTACAGACTTTATTCTTTAGCCTAAACAGTTTGCTTTTTTTTTGGTTTCACAGTGTATATCTAGCCTAGGCTAGAAGCTAAATTTAAACCTTTTTTTAATAGAAAAGCCGTGCATTCTTATTGCGCAGCCCTGCTCTGTTCTGTATTTAACAATAAACTTGCATTTGATTTGTCCTAAAGCTGTCTCGTCTTTGTCATTAAAAAGCAATAATATACCGAATCATAGCCTAACAATAAAGCTTGTTTATATAGCTCTAAAATACAGATAAATTAAGTAATTTTCAAATATATATACAGTGCCTTGCAAAAGTATTCAGCCCCCTTGAACTTTTCAACCTTTTGCCACATTTCAGGCTTTAAACATAAAGATATGAAATTGTAATTTTTTGTGAAGAATCAATAACAAGTGGGACACAATCGTGAAGTAGAACGAAATTTATTGGATATTTTAAACTTTTTTTTAGAAATAAAAACCTGAAAAGTGCGGCGTGCAATATTATTCAGCCCCTTTACTTTCAGTGCAGCAAACTCACTCCAGAAGTTCAGTGAGGATCTCTGAATGATCCAATGTTGACCTAAATGACTGATGGTGATAAATAGAATCCACCTGTGTGTAATCAAGTCTCCGTATAAATGCACCTGCTCTGTGATAGTCTCAGAGTTCTGTTTAAAGCGCAGAGAGCATCATGAAGACCAAGGAACACACCAGGCAGGTCCGAGATACTGTTGTGGAGAAGTTTAAAGCCGGATTTGGATACAAAAAGATTTCCCAAGCTTTAAACATCTCAAGGAGCACTGTGCAAGCGATCATATTGAAATGAAGGGAGTATCAGACCACTGCAAATCTACCAAGACCCGGCCGTCCCTCTAAACTTTCAGCTCAAACAAGGAGAAGACTGATCAGAGATGCAGCCAAGAGGCCCATGATCACTCTGAATGAACTGCAGAGATCTACAGCTGAGGTGGGAGACTCTGTCCATAGGACAACAATCAGTCGTACACTGCACAAATCTGGCCTTTATGGAAGAGTGGCAAGAAGAAAGCCATTTCTCAAAGATATCTATAAAAAGTCACCTGGGAGACACACCAAACATGTGGAAGAAGGTGCTCTGGTCAGATGAAACCAAAATCGAACTTTTTGGCCACAACGCAAAACGTTATGTTTGGCATAAAAGCAACACAGCTCATCACCCTGAACACACCATCCCCACTGTCAAACATGGTGGTGGCAGCATCATGGTTTGGGCCTGCTTTTCTTCAGCAGGGACAGGGAAGATGGTTAAAATTGATGGGAAGATGGATGGAGCCAAATACAGGACCATTCTGGAAGAAAACCTGTTGCAGTCTGCAAAAGACCTGAGACTGGGACGGTGATTTATCTTCCAACAAGACAATGATCCAAAACATAAAGCAAAATCTACAATGGAATGGTTCACAAAGAAACGTATCCAGGTGTTAGAATGGCCAAGTCAAAGTCCAGACCTGAATCCCATCGAGAATCTGTGGAAAGAGCTGAAAACTGCTGTTCACAAACGCTCTCCATCCAACCTCACTGAGCTCGAGCTGTTTTGCAAGGAAGAATGGGCAAAAATTTCAGTATCTCGATGTGCAAAACTGATAGAGACATACCCCAAGCGACTTGCAGCTGTAATCGCAGCAAAAGGTGGCGCTACAAAGTATTAACGCAAGGGGGCTGAATGATATTGCACGCCCCACTTTTGAGTTTTTTATTTCTAAAAAAAGTTTAAAATATCCAATAAATTTCGTTCCACTTCACGATTGTGTCCCACTTGTTGTTGATTCTTCACAAAAAATTACAATTTCATATCGTTATGTTTGAAGCCTGAAATGTGGCAAAAGGTTGAAAAGTTCAAGGGGGCTGAATACTTTTGCAAGGCACTGTATATGGCGATAATATCGCATACCGCTGTGTTGAGCCACGCTAAATACCGAAAGGGGAAATTCTTTTACCGCGACAGCCCTAGTCAGCAGCACTAGAAAGGAAGTGAAGTGCAGTCGGGGAATTAGACACGACCTGATTGGGACACCCGTGAAAGGGTGCCACATCACTCATCCGCTTTGATTGTCCTCTACTCCTCTTCTGTATTACTATATAGTCTACCTGCCTGGCCTGTCTCTCCTCATCTATGTTTCTCTCAGTTTAATCTAGTCTGCTAGTCCTTGACCCTCAATTGCTTAGACAATAAACTGTCAAAGTACTGTAAGTCACTTTGGATAAAAGCGTCTGCTAAATGCCAAAAAGGTAAATATAAATGTAATATACATCCCATGCACACTAATAATTAAGTAATAGGCTGTCACAGCTAAAATCTGGCAATCTTAGCTGGACAGGACTTGAGTTCAGGGACATCCAGAAGGTGATTTGGGATTAATTGGGTAATGTGAGGTGAAAAATCACTGTCAATGTCAATGTACAGTAAAAATTTAACTTCATTTCCAAAGTCACTCAAATCAGTGTCAAATGACCCATTAGCCACAGTGGTAGCCTAGTGCAGGGGTTTTCAACCTTTTTGGACATGTGCCCCCCTTCGTGTGCCAACCGCGAACGTGCGGCACATCCCCCCACCCCCCACTCGAACTCGCGCCTCAACCCCCCCCCACCTTCGTCAACCATCGCACAGAAACCATTGCGAAAGCTCTTGACAAGCTAAAATAACATAATTAACGTTGTGCACATCATACATACGATGCAATTTGCTGACTGAAAATATAACTTCAAAAAGATAATAGAGTCCGATCCCATCTGAGCCGATTCTATCAGCTCATTATATAAATTCGTGGTTCACTTTTGTAAATCGTAAGCGGTTCTTGCTTTTGATGAAGATGAGAGCAAAAAATTTTACTTCACAGAGCCAAGCAGAGGCAAAAGTACATCAGTTACTAAGTTCGTTAGTTCAGGATCATCTCAAACTTTTAGCTCCACGGGCAGAACGAGTCTGACTCGGTTACCGCCCTGTGGTAACGGCAGTTTAATTAAGCCTGAGCTTTTTAAGGTAAGCGAGTCACACAAAATGTTCTGTAGTAGCCGGTGTTTATTTAAAACAGCAACATTCATTAATAATAACAGTAAAAACGGAGAGATGACTGAGAAAAGAAACGTACGCATTGCTTTATATGAATCGACTCCTGAATCACTTATATATCGATACTGTGAACAGAGCATCTCTCTTAAAGACACACACGCATCCTATAAAAGCAGTCGTTGCTTTTGTCACCGGTTTATCTTCACTGTTAGCCCTATTTTTAAGGTTTTTTTTCCCCAGACTGAACTGGATAACATTAAACGTGCGTGCGTGCTCAGTAAGACCAATCAATAATGTCTCCTGTGGGTGAAAAATGAATTGCTTTAGTTTTAAAAGTAAAAAAATCTCGTAATGCCACGCCCTCTGGTCAGGCACTCGCGCGCGCGGTTGAGAGTTCGAATGTTGGGCCTTGAGCAAGGCCTTTAACCCTCTCGGCTCTAGGGGCGCCGTATAAGGGCTCTGACCCCAGCTTCCAAACAAGCTGGGATATGTCAAGAAAGAATTTCATTGTACTGTACACGTGTATATGTATATATGACAAAGGCATTCTATTCTATCCACTCTATTATGGTTCTACTGATTTAGTTCTAGGAGAGAAGTGGGAAGTATAAAGCAGTATGTTAAGAGATGTAGTCTCTTTTAACACAGTGGATACAGGAACCTGGTCTGTGTTAATGCTAACCTCTTCTCGTACGAATGACACTGTGAATAACAATAAAACCATCAAAGCTGACACGAGACCTCTAGGTGTTTCTGTCTAACAGTTCATATTACACCTGAGAAACGAGGCCTCACTCAGCCCCTCTCTCTTAAACCATTTTCAGCCTTGTTAAAATACGATATTCTGTTCGCCACGGGTGATATAAGGGACAGTAGAGTGCCAGAGACAAGGTCTTTCGTACTGTTTTAAAACATCACTGGGGAGTTGGATTCCATTTTTCACTACTGAAAAGTCTTTTATGTGGCAGAGCAAGCAAAATCCAGTCACTATAAAGAGAAATAAGCTGTGTCACTATTGCTTTGGGCTGTTTCTGCTAGAAGAGTGTTTCCCAAACCTTTCAGGGTCAGGACAGCCTTGTTCTGTATATAATTCCCCTGATTATGGCATCCAAAATGATTCACAAAACCGACGTCACACTTCAGATTATGCTCGTTGACTGGTTTCTATAAAAATTACATTTACATTTTCAACATTTAGCAGACGCTTTCATCCAAAACAACTTCTAGTACTGTGACGGTATACTGTCTAAGACAGAGGTGTCAAACTCACGGCCCACGGGCCAGATCTGGCCCGCCACGTCATTTAATGTGGCCCGCGAGAGCTTAAACGACTGTACGATTGTTGTGATGGTTCGAGTATTTACAGAGACGCAGTTATATTTTAATGGGACACCTGCACCTTTAAACGGCAACTGGTGACATCGTAGTCATGGCAACTAACTTTGACCTTCGCTGAGAAGCCATGTGACTTTTACGGCAAAAGAACGCGGGTAGTAATGTAAACAATAATAATAAATATAAATAATTATCTTGCAGTATAATACCAAAGCATTGTCTGTAAGTAGTGGCGTTTATATTCTCAGTTGTTAGTAAATGTTTAGTGAGTATATCACAGCGCTTTAGTTACAAATTTACCGTAATTAAATACAGTTGTTACCGTTACTATAGCAATTAGTATCTTTACACAAAATTTTAACTCCTTAGCGCTATTTTATGTTTGGTTAAATCTCATATTGTACCAGATGTAACACTTGACTACAGCTGTGTGCTTGTACTGTATTAAGTTCTTTATTGTTTTTATTGTTTTTATTTTTACTTCATTCTGGTGCACACAGTGTATCACACAGCTGGGAAGCAAATAAACCCGACTGTATTCTGAAGAGAGCTGTCTGTCTGTCTGTCTGTCTGTCTAGCTGAGCAAGGGGGATAAACTATTAGTGAGGGCAAAACAATTGTCTTAAAATACACTGTAAAATCCTACATTAACTGCATCTCTCAAAATGCATGCTGATTTTGTGACCTGCAAAGTGACACAGCCCGCCAGTAGATGAAGTTAAGAAATATTTACACATAATCCCAAAATGTACAAGAAGATAAGTAAGAAAATTAAGCAGAAGGAGGAAATTTAATAAAAGTGAAAACAAGTTTGTGCTTCAGGAAGAGAAACCGGTGCGTCTCTTGTGTTATGAGGATGTGTCTGTGGTAAAGGAGGACAATATAAATGCAGAATTTAGCCTCCAAGAAAAACAACAGACTGCAATCACAGCAGGATACGTTACAATCGGCCCTTTGAGGGCCACAATAATGCTGATGAAAATGAGTTTGACACCCCTGGTCTAAGCAATTGAGGGTTAAGGGCCTTTCTCAAGGGCCCAGCAGTGGCAACCTGGCAGTAGTGGGGCTTGAACCAGCAACCTTTGGATTACTAGTCCAGTACCCCTAGTACCACTAGGCCACAACAGTCGCACAAATTAACGACATGCTTGTAAAACCATTGAACACATGCGATCAATCAGTTTTACCAGTCAAGTTCTAAACACACATTAGCTGTGTTTAGAACTTGTGAGTTGGAATCTGAGCCCTGCTACCAGCAGGAAAATCCCCCATAACTGATGCAATTACGACCTCTGCAGGCGTGATAATGGAGATCAGTGCGTGACTCTCTGTGCGTAAGACTGAGCCCCTTATGAACTCATCTCGTGCAGGTGAAAAGATGCAGTCGGCTACTGCACGTGTCACAGGGGGGCGTGTGTTAGTCACAGCTCCTCGGTCAGGGGTGGAAGTCAGCAGCACTAGAGATTAAAAAGTGCAATCCGGTAATTAGACACGTCCTGACTGTGAGAAAAATTGGGACACCCATGAAAGGGCTAGACTGCCCGCCTGGCCTGTCTTTCCTCATCTATGTCTCTCTCAGTTCGATCTAGTCTGATCAGCTGTAATATAAAGACCATATTTAGTTAGTTTTGCCAAAGCATCTGCAAAATGTTATTACTCAATAGATTTAGTCTGAGAATGATGCATCAAGAACACTCTCTCTCTCTCTCTCTCTCTCTCTCTCTCTCTCTCTCTCTCTCTCTCTCTCTCTCTCTCTCTCTCTCTCTCTCTCTCTCTCTCTCTCTATATATATATATATATATATATATATATATATATATATATATATATATATATATTATACGTATATCAGCCATAACATTAAAACCACCTCCTTGTTTCTACACACACTGTCCATTTTATCAACTCCACTTACCATATAGAAGCACTGATCAGGACTCCCAGGACCACTACAGAGCAGGTATTATTTAGGTGGTGGATCATTCTCAGCACTGCAGTGACACTGACATGGTGGTGGTGTGTTAGTGTGTGTTGTGCTGGTATGAGTGGATCAGACACAGCAGTGCTGATGGAGGTTTTTAAACACCTCACTGTCACTGCTGGACTGAGAATAGTCCACCAACCAAAAATATATTCAGCCAACAATGCCCCGTGGGCAGCGTCCTGTGACCACTGTGTCTCTGACTTTACATCTACAAGGTGGACCAACTAGGTAGGAGTGTCTAATAGAGTGGACAGTGAGTGGACACGGTATTTAAAAACTCCAGCAGCGCTGCTGTGTCTTATCCACTCAGATACGATCACTTATCTATTGCTGCTGTTTGAGTTGGTCATCTTCTAGACCTTCATCAGTGGTCACAGGATGCTGCCCACGGGGTTGGTGGACTATTCTCAGTCCAGCAGTGACAGTGAGGTGTTTAAAAACTCCATCAGCATTACTGTGTCTTATCCGCTCAGTACAACACACACTAACACACCACCACCATGGCAGTGTCACTGCAGTGCTGAGAATGATCCACCACCCAAATAATACCTGCTCTGTAGTGGTCCTGTGGGGATCCTGACCATTGAAGAACAGCATGGACTACAGTCAGTAATTGTAGAACTACAAAGTGCTTTTATATGGTAAGTGGAGCTGATAAAATGGACAGCGAGTGTGAAAACAAGGGGGCGGTTTTAATGTTACGGCTGATCTGTGTGTGTGTGTGTGTGTGTGTGTGTGTGTGTGTGTGTGTGTGTGTGTGTGTGTGTGTGTGTGTGTGTGTGTTACTGAATATTACTATATTAATGCTAAAATTCCACCGAACGGGAGATGCCCTCCAGTACTTCCGCATTACAATTGGACCCACAGGAGTTAATTATTGGGAATTGTTGGTGTACTAGGTTAAACCCAATTTGCATTAAATCGTAAACCCATTTGAAATGCCACACGTCCCACTCTGTTTCTCTGTTGCCTTATTTTACGGTTTATTTTGTTTTGTCACTCTTTAGTGGGAGCTCAGAGCTGCTGTTATGACTTGCCCACATCCTTGCAACAACAGTAATAAAAGTGGAAGTGGGGAAAAACATCGTCTGTTCTGTTCCCTCAGAACAAAAGCTTTTATTATCCCAGTCGCACAAAGCTTGGTCAGTAGTGAACTACTTCACATCAGTCATTAGTCTGAACTAGACTACTAGCATCTTTTTTTTCCAGTTTTAGATGGAACAGTTGATTTGCACCAGTGCAGGATTTATCTGTAAAAACAAAGGCTAATTGAATGTGTTATTTCACCTAACCTTAACTAATGATGTGAAAACAGTTTGTAATTAGCAGCACCAGTGGCTGGTTCTCAGCTGTCAGCAGTGCACTGTACATAAATATTAAGAAGTACCATACACACACATACAGTCTCATTCTGTTATTACTATTCCAGTCGTCTTTGGCTTTCAGTAGCTGGCTGATTATTCAAGTGTTCATTTAATTAGCATATGCTGACGCTGTACAACAGAATTAGACAGTAAAGTAAATTTACTTTGTAAATTGGTTGTGCTCAGGGCCAGCTTTTTAAGATCTAAGAAGAGTTTAAGATCCTGAATAGCAAAGTAATGTAAATGAGTATAGTTGGAAACAACAGAGGGAAAAAATAATGAATCCATTTTGGTTCCATTTTGTCTTATGCAAAATATTGGGCGCCCTGTTTAAATGTTTTTAATTTAGTTTTTTTTTGCATTTCCCCCAATTTTCTTTCCAGTCTAGCCGTGTTCAATTACCCAATTGCGTTACGCTTCCTCTCTACTGATGTTGACCTCCACTCCTGACTGAGGAGAGCCGCAACTGACACACGCTCCCTCAGACACGTTTGCAGTACCAATCTTTATACCTGCATGAGGCGAGTTCATATGTGGATCAGCTTTGTGTATGTAGAGTCACACCCTGATCCCGTTATCCCCCCTCTCTTTGCAGGTGCCATCGATTAGCCAGCAGAGGTTGTAATTACATCAGTTATAAGGAATCCCCTTCAGGGACCCCTCCTGCAAACGAGTCAATTGTTGTAGTTCATGTAGGGTGCCCAGCCTGCTGGTAGCAGAGCTGACATTCAAACCGATGAGTTCAAGATGTCAGCTTTGGTGTGCTAGCATGTTTTACCACTGTGCCACCTGAGTGCAGAGAGAAAACAATTTAACATTCTGCATTTTTCTACCAACACTGGTGCATAACAGCTATGGATTTGCTAGATTTATCATTATATTTTTTCATTATCATGATCGCTTTATCCAGTACAGCATCACACATGTTCTGTGTAGACACCCGGCTGGCCGATAGCACTGCTGAAATTAAAATCTAGATCTCTGCGGTACTGGTGGGCTAGTGTAATGAGATGCTGTGCTACTCCAAAATGACTTCTTAAATGTGCCAAACACTTTTGCTGTGGTAGCTCAGTGGTTTACATGTACTTTTCTAGTAATTCTGTTCTAGGTCCTTGGTTTAAGCTCTAACTGCCAGATTGCCAGTATTTAGAGTTGTGTCAGAAGCTTGTAATGAAAAGCAGCTGATTGAGGTTAAAAGAGCTGGTGAGCTGTATTTAGATTTTTGACCCAGCAGATTTTGTCAAAAAAAAAGAGAGAAAAAAAAAAAGTTTTTGAAGATTTTTGGGAGCCTTTATATCATTTAAGCGTAAAAAACAATTGCAGAAATCCCAGGACGAGCATGACATCCCATATTAGAGTGTAAACCTTTAACCTGAACTGTACTTTTCTTTATGAGCTGTGAAATGAAGATTTAGGTTTATCGTGAGTGTAGTTTTGCTCTACACTGTGTACTACAGTCATTTGTTTTCCACATGCGTTCTCTCCCCTGATTTACTAACTGGTTGCATGTGCAAAAACAAATTTCCTTACAACCACAAAAATGTGAACAGTGATTTGCTTACAGTGTCGATGAAGGATTGCATATTCTAAACGTGCATTTCTACTTAAGGATGAAAATAGGGGTTGTGTCAGTGCAACTAGATTTATTCAGCACAGCAGCAGTGTGATTCATCAAAGCTTAGTCATCACATGAACTGCTTAGGTGTGTATAAATTCATTCCACTGACGGGCAGGTATTAATCAAATGCAGGCTTTATTTCATTCCTGCTGATATTAGCTGGATTTTTTTTAGATGTTTAAAAGATTTACTTTAGAAGTATGGTAATAATAAATAAATGTATCTTTGAGTCTATGGGTGTGTTCGAAAACCTAGTCAGCTCTCTACATTTTACGTCATCCTATGCACGCTCCCGAGAAGGAGGCTGTTCGAATTCCTAGATGCCTTAAAATGCTGTCTACTAAGTCACCTTCAATCTGAACGCTATTTTGACAGAAGAACGAGGGAGCATTCGATGCTGCCTTAACGGTGGAGGCAATCCCAGCATTCAGTGCGGCACAACTTTTCTCACAAAAATATTTAAAAATATGGTGGACGGTGTGGAGTTCTTTTCAAACGTAAATAAATTATCATTGATTTTTTATTTGTGAAAACCACCTGCACAAGTGTATTTATTTGCAAATTCAGGCATGTCAGCGAATGTAACCGTTTTCGGAACACAGAGGGAGATGTTAGTTGACATGCTAGCGCGTTGTGCCACCTCATCCCATTGGTTTGAATGGCATGAGGATAACTGTTAGCTTAGTAAGCGAAAACTGATGTAATCGCTGTCTAAGTAGTGCGTTTGAATAACCTGACTTATAAGTCGATGTCTTATTAGAATCCTCTCTACTTAGGCAGCTGTCTATGTAGGCGGTCGGACAGCAAGGCAGTTCGCTAGGTTTTCGAACACACCCTACGATTAGGAAGAGAAGCCCTAAAGTACAGGCTGATGTTACCAGTGAAATCATCACTGCATCACACAGACTGGACACTCATGCTGGACAGTGAGTGAAACATTTGGAATAAGAGCAGTTCGTTAATACCCTGCGTTCCCAACCGTTACCCCATAGGGACAGAGCAGCATGGTGGCTCGGTTGGTAGCACTGTTGCTTCACAGCAAGAAGGTCCTGGGTTCGATTCCTAAAATGTTAAAATTCTAATAAAACTAATAACTAAACCCCATAAGGACAACACAGCACCTTGTGGACAACCAGTGCAAAGAGTGTGGGGATAACAGACACTGCAGCAGTCTAGCAAAATCCAACCAAAATCTGGCCAGCGACTTAAACAAACACAGCAGGTGGTTCTGTAATTGGATGTCACTGTTGCAACAAGTCATTTAGTGCAATTTCTTCCCTCCTAGATATTCCATGATCACCTCTGAGTGGCATTACTGAAATGTGGAAGCTTTTAGAAAAAAAAACAGCACTTAGCAACTCAGCCAGAAAGAAGCAGACCATGTAAAGTTACAGAACAGGAGTACTCTAAATCAGTTCTTAGCTCTAATTCAGTTGCTGCAGGGTTCCAGACCTTTTCTGTTATTAACATCAGTACAAAAACTGTGTGCAAGCCTTTTATCACCAAACACAATGCCAAGAGTCAGATTGTGTAAAGCATGCCACCACTGGGCTCTGTGGAGTGATGAATCGTGCTTCTCTATCTGGCAATCTGATGGATGTGTCTGGGTCTGGCGAATACCAGGAGAACGTTACCTGTCTGACTGCATTGTGCCAAGTTTCATGGAGGAGGGCTAATGCGGTGAGGTTGTTTTTAGGGGTTTTCCCAGGCTCCTTAGTTTCAGTGAAGGGAAATCTTAATGCTTCAGCATATCAAGACATTTTGGACAATTGTATGCTTCCAAGTTGTGGGACTGTTGGGGAATGCCCTTTTCTGTTCCAGCATGACTGTGCCCCAGTCCATGAGGGAATGGTTGGATGAGTTGGATCTCTCTCTCTCTCTCTCTCTCTCTCTCTCTCTCTCTATATATATATATATATATATATATATATATATACAGTGGGGGAAATAAGTATTTGATCCCCTGCTGATTTTGTAAGTTTACCCCCTTACAAAGACTTGAACAGTCTATAATTTTTATGGAAGGTTTATTTTAACAGAGAGAGACAGAATATCAACAAAAAATCCAGAAAAAAAACATTAAATAAAAGTTATAAATTAATTTGTATTTAATTAAGGGAAATAAGTATTTGATCCCCTACCAACCAGCAAGAATTCTGACCCCCACAGACCGGTTATGTGCCCATGAGGCACACACATTAGTCCTGTCCCTGTATAAAAGACTCCTGTCACAGAATCAGTTTCTTCCGTTCAAATCTCTCGACCACCATGGGCAAGACCAAAGAGCTATCAAAGGATGTCAGGGACAAGATTGTAGACCTGCACAAGGCTGGAATGGGCTACAACACCATCAGCAAGAAGCTTGGTGAGAAAGAGACCACTGTTGGTGCGATAATTCGAAAATGGAAGAAATACAAGATCACAGTCAATCACCCTCGCTCTGGAGCTCCATGCAAGATCTCACCTGGTGGGGTAAGAATGATTCTGAGAAAGGTGAGGTCAGTCCAGAATTACACAGGAGGAGCTTGTCAATGATCTCAAGGGAGCTGGGAGCACAGTCACCAAGAAAACCATTAGTAACACACTTCGCCGTAATGGATTGAGATCCTGCAGTGCCCGCAAAGTCCCTTTGCTCAAGAGGGCTCATGTACAGGCCCGTCTGAAGTTTGCCAATGAACACCTGAATGATTCAGAGAAAGCTTGGGAGAATGTGATATGGTCAGATGAGACCAAAATTGAGCTCTTTGGCATCAACTCCACTCGCCGTGTTTGGAGGCAGAGAAATGCCCGGTGGGGATGGTGTTCTTGGGGTCATATCCAGCATTTCTCTGCTCCCAGCTCCCTTGAGATCATTGACAAGCTCCTCTCATGTAATTCTGGACTGACCTCACCTTTCTCAGAATCATCCCTCATATGTTTAAGCAATAGAACACGAGAGGGAGTGTGTTATCACAAATAACATCACGGCTGTGATTTGGTTGCAGGCACGAGCCGAAGGCGAGCCGTGATGTTATTCGCAATAACACACGACCTCAAGTGTTCTATTGCTTTTATACAACAGTTTTTACAAAATAAAGAAAGAAAATAAATTAAAGAAGCCCTGAATTTCATATTAAATATGCTTTAATATTGACAATACCTTCCGCCAAAAAGTAGTTCCACAACGAATGAGTTGCTGCTACGCAACAGTAAAAATTCCCTACCCTGCCTTAACACAGTAGGCTAAAAAAGGCATATAGTTTAACACTACAAAACAGACATCCCAAGATGCAAAAACTCATTTCAGGGAGGTAAGAAGAACAAGAAGAAGAAGGCAAGAACCTCCGAAGGGAAAAAAAGAAATTAAAAACCTCTCGCACACACCAAAGGATTATGGGTGATAACAGAACTTTTCGGAGCTGCTAACTGAGCTATTAAGCTAACTGTTCGTGTTACAAACACATTAATGGTCCCTACATAGTGCAGTAGATTGTGTGTCAGATCACGGATTTATGTTCCCTACATAGTGCACTAGATAGTGAATTAGACAATTGATTTATGTTACCTAGACAGTGCACTAGATTGTATATCAGATAACACATTCATGTTCACTACATAGTGCACTAGACAGTATATTAGACAATTGACTTATGTTCCCTACACAGTGTGCTAGATTGTATATCAGATAACAGATTTAAAGTGGAGCCTATCCCAGCTTTTCAATGGACGCAAGGCACACAGTAACACCCTGGACGGAGCGCCAGTCCATCGCAGGGCAGACACACATACACACATATACACACACCCATTCACCTATAAGGCAATTCACTGTCTCCAATTACCTTACTGCATGTTTTTGGACTGTGGGAGGAAACCGGAGCTCCCGGAGGAAACCCAGGCAGACACTGGGAGAACATGCAAACAGAAAGGACCCGGACCACCCGACCTGGGGATCGAACCAAGGACCTTCTTGCTGTGAGGCGACAGTGCTACCCACTGAGCTACTGTGCCGCCCCTCAGTTGCAAACAGTAGTTGTCATTTATTTATGTAATGTTATAAACCTGTTATACATTTACATTTACATTTTCAGCATTTAGCAGACGCCTTTATCCAAAGTTACAGTACACAGTCTGAGCAACTGAGGGTTAAGGGCCTTGCTCAAGGGCCCAACAGCAGCAACCTAGCAGTGGTGGGGCTTGAACCAGCAACCTTTGGATTACTAGTCCTGTGCCTTAACCACTAGGCTACGGCTTGCCTTATACAAGTGTACCGGTTTAATCCTGTGTAAGCCCTGACCTTTTTATTAGCGTAAAAGCCATTATGTATATGAATTATTTAAACTAGAGATGCATGAGTACCGATACTGGTATCGGGTATTTGCCCGATATCGCGCTCATTAACTTGTACTCATACTCGCAAACGAGGCTCCGATACTAAACATCCGATACCGTGTGCCTAGTGCACGTTGCTGCGTTATGCCTCGTTCACACTACACGATTTTTGCCCTGATTTTCGCTCGGCGGCTGGTCGGCGCTAGATTTGCCGGCTCGGGAGCAACTCGGCGTTCGTGACATGTCGAACAGCCAATGAGAACGCAGGATACGGTGTGAGGGGAAACGCAGGAGAGGAGTGTAAACAGGTGGGACAGGGGTTTAATATAGTTTATATCAGAATACACCGGCACACACACACGTTTTACAGTTTTTCTGACCTGATCGTTCTCTACAAAACATAACAACAAAACACCAATATTGCAAAAATATTTATTAACCTCCAACTCACTACAGAACAATCCATGCTATTCGTGTTGCCAAATCCACTCAGATTCATTCATTTTTCCTCCTTGATTTCATCATGTCAGCGCACAAACACTTTGATCACTCGCTACTTGTTGACGTGCATTTTTGGACGTGGTATCATTAAACCCCTCGTCACTTCTCACGTGTGTTTTTGTTTAAAAAAAAACGGTATTCTAAATAGGTATTGGTATCGGTATCGGCAAGTACAAAAATACATGTACTTGTACTCGTACTTGGTTGGGAAAAAATGGTATCGATGCATCCCTAATTTAAACAGTTATGTTGTTTAATAGGTTTGGATGTTCTCTCGATGTCTGTGTGGGTTTCTGCTGGTACTCTGGTGTTCTCCTTCTCTGCTCTAAATTGCCCTTTTTGTGACTGAGTAGTGCTGGGATAGATTGTTAACCTGTATTACTACATTGCACCCAGTGTTTTCTTGTAGAGCCTGACCCACCTTCTCTGACTAGGATTATTGAATTAGCATTTCTGATTTTGCTTCTTTTATATTATTATTTGCTTCACTTCAGCCTTGTTGTCAGGGAAAAAAAAGTAACACAAGCACTTTTTTTTCTTTACTTTCGTTAAATGTGTTGCCTATTGTGTTGCACAGTCAAATGAATACTTCTCATTTTAAACCAAGCTAAATCTAGTTGCTCTAAATGTCTGTCGATCTTTTTTGCAGCTTCTGAGTCGGAAGGACAAGGCTACGTTTGAGCGGCTGGAGTATCTGATGTCGAAAGAGGATAACTACAAGAGATTGAGAGATTACATCAGCAGCCAGAGCATGACCTCCTGCATACCGTATTTGGGTAGGTCTGTCTCAATCATTTTTCCTTTTCCTTTTGTTGCTCTCATTTTTCTCCTCATGCTCTTAAACCATAATTAACTGTGTGTTTTAAATTCTCAAAACAAGTACAAAGAGAAGGCATTTCATGTTTCAGCTGCTTCAGAGTTTTGTTGTTGTTGTTGTTTTGTTGTGCTTCATAAGGCTCCATATGTCTTTAATTAGAGACAGATCTGCACATAGCACCTGCATCCGTATTTAAAAATCCCACACTGTTGTAGCGTGCAGAATAAGGCTTGGCATTGTCTTTATGAAGCCGGGACATCCCTTAAAAGAAGTTTAAATGAGCATATGTTGATCCAAAGTGTGTGTGTGTGTGTTTGTACTTTTATCAATGGTCTTTTTTTTCTTTGGTTCAGAGGACCCAGTGTTCACTTTTTAAAAACTATTTGAACAGTGAACTCATTAGACCACAGCACACATTCAGCTTTGCATCAGCCCGTCTCAGATTATTGTAGGCTTTTCTAGATGTTGATTTATGGCTTCTGCTTTGCATAAGAGAGCCTTAACTTGCGTTTGTCGATGCAGCAGCACACTGTGTTTGCTGAGAATGGTGTTTCTGTTGTTTTATGCCTCAGCCCATGTCGTTCTATTCAATAAAGTTATTTATTAGGATTTTTAACGTCATGTTTTACACTTTGGTTACATTCATGACAGGACAGGTAGTTACTGGTTACACAAGATTCATCAGTTCAAGTCTTTAATGTCAAACACAGTCATGGACAATTTAGTATCTCCAATTCACCTCACTTGCATGTCTTTGGACTGTAGGAGGAAACCGGAGCTCCCGGAGGAAACCCACGCAGACAGGGGGAGAACAACACACATAGAAAGGACCCAGACTGCTCCACCTAGAGATCAAACCCAGGACCTTCTTGCTTTGAGGCCACAGTACTACCCATTGTGCCACCCTATATTCAATACAGAAGCATGTCGCTTTTTTTTTTCTCTCCCCATTTTTTCCTCCCGATTTAGTGCATCCAATTTGCCTTCCGCTGCTGACAGACACCAGATTTGCATCCAAGGAGAGCACGCCGCTGCCCACGCCTTCTTTGCATGTGTGCAGCCCTCCTCTTCTCGTCCGTGCTTCCTGCACGGGCGTCTCTTCTGCCAATCAGGGTCCTTACACAGCGTATGAAGAGCCACCCACCCACACATAGTCTGGTCCCCACCCTGCAGATATGGTGGCCAATTAGTATCTGCTGCAGGCACTGATAATTTTGCCCGCCAGATGGCGCCCAGCCGACCGGTGGCAACACCGAGCCTCGAACCCGGGAGTTCAGAAACTCGGTGCTGGTGCTGTAGCGGAATATTATCAAAAACAAAATTCTATTGTGTGTTGAGAAATGTTTTTAAGTTTTGGACATTTTTTTACATTGGCAAAATTTCAATCCATACTTGCTTCTAAATGACTGATTTTTTTATGATGTTAATGTTCCCTTTATATACAGTCATGATAGCATGATAGCATAACCCATGTGAAGTTCCAAAACAGGGTGTTATGACTCATTTCCCAAACTTCCCAGTCTTATATTACCCCTGTCCTAACCTTTTCAGGTATCTAATAAGGAATGGTAAAATATGCTATCCCATTGCCACTGAGATCCAGGGTTCTAATATCAGTGGTGCTATCGGCGTCTACACAGGCATGATGGCTAAATAGCCTAGCCATTGAAGGCGCACTTGTCAGTGTGCTCACAATGCTTGTCTCAAGCCTGGATATAATAAGGGAGGGGTTGCACCACAAACTGTGCCAATTTAGGTATACAGACCAGAATGATGGACAGCATGGTGGCTTGGGGGTAGCACTGTTGCCTCACAGCAAGAAGGTCCGATCCCCAGGCGAGGCGGTCTGGGTCCTTTCTGTGTGGAGTTTGCATGTTCTCCGTGTCTGCGTGGGTTTCCTCCGGGAGCTCCGGTTTCCTCCCACAGTCCAAAAACATGCAGTCGGGTTAATTGGAGACACTGAATTGCCTTATAGGTGAATGTGTGTGTGTCTGCACTGTGATGGACTGGCGCCTCGTCCAGGGTGTTACTGTGTGCCTTGCACCCATTGAAGAGCTGGGATAGGCTCCAGCACCGCCCGCGACCCTAATTGGATAAGCGGTTAGGTGAGTGAGTGAGTGAGACCTGAATGGTCTGCTGTTTTAACCCCTAAATATACAGGAGCATACAGAAAAAAATGTAGATGTACCACCACCCCAGTTCTTTCTGATATATAATCTGTGAGAAACACTAACACATTTACTGTCACATGCTAAACTGTAGTCCAAACTAAAATAGGACTGTGATGGCGAGGCTTTTGTTATTTGTGTAACTATAATAATAAACCAGCAGTTTATTTTTTCATTTTCATCAACCACTTCATCCTGCTCTATCATGGAAACACTGGGCGTTTAAAAGGAACACCCAGGACAATGCGCCAATCCATTGCTGGGTGTCGGCCATAGCACAAACCCACCCGCCAATCAAGCCTGACAAAGCCAATCGTGTCTGATTCAAACCTGAGTCGTAGCTGTGGTGGGCTAGTGTAACCACCCAAGCACTTGTATGAGAATATATAGGTTTTTCTTTAGCTGTTTCTTAATGCTCCCTATTAATGCTGAACTTTCTTCCTCCAGACTTTCCAAGCAAAATAAAACTGATGTCAAAACCTGCTTCACTGCACAAGAACAAAACGTAACTGTAGAACAATATTCAGTGTTATTAATGCTCATTGTAATGATTACACCCCAAACTTTATTACAAACGCTGCTATTAGGGACTTTTTTTTTACTCTTTTTCTTCTACATGGTAATTATATACAGTAGATTTTTTAAACAGCAGAATAGACAGTGCTATTCCAGACCTTAAGAAAATAAAATACCTATTTTATTTATTGTATATGAAAGAAGTCAAATCCACAGGAGTGGTATAGCTTCATTCCAGACTGCTACTAAGCAGTAAAGTGTGTTTTAACTAAGTTAATGCTTTGGACAAGAGCTACATGGACACGTCATGTTTACATTTGTACTTGCCCCAGTCAGTCAATCAGAGCTCTGCTTTATGAGCCGAATAGAAAAATAGGTGGAGTTTTATTTAAAAATAAATAATATGAAGTGAGGGGTGGGGGTATTAAGAATGATCACCCACAAAAATCTGTAGAATCTGTCTTTGTATGGGTTTGTACAATTCAGATCAAAATTAAAATCAGTTAAGGCTGTAAAAATGTTCTAGTGTCTACCCAGGTATTGTTTTAGTCAACTAAATAAACACTGATCGATCTCTATCTTACATTTGAAACTTTTTCATGATTATATATACAGTGGATACAAAGAGTATGCACACGCCCGTTACAGTGCCAGGTTTTTTTTTTTTTGTTTTTTTTTTATCAAAATCAGACCAAGATGAATAATTTCAGAACTTTTTTTTTTTCTTTAGTGCAATTTATAATGTGTACAATTCCATTGAAAACAGACTGAAATCATTGGGGGGTGCATGAATATTTGATGTCATAACAGCATTTGGTAGGAGGCTATCAGCATAGCACGTTTTGACTTGGCAGTCTTTGCTCCTTGCAAAAGTGCTCCCAATGTTTCAGATTGCAAGGACATCCCCTGTGCACCGTCCTCTTCAGGTCACCCCACTGATTTTTAAATTGAGTCAGGTCTGGTCTTTGTCTGGGCCCTTCCAAAACTTTAATCTTCTACTGGTAAAGTCTTTATTTTGATCTTTTTTTCTTGATATGGAGATATGATTTGGGTTGTTGTTGTGCTGAATGGTGAAATTTCTCTTCATCTTGACTGAGGCTCCAGTTGAAGCCGAAGAAAAACAGACCCAAAGCATAATGCTGCCATAACCATTCTTCACTGTGGGTATGGTGTTCTTATGGTGATGCACAGTGTTGCTTCTGTGCCATACAGACCTTTTGAAATTATAGCCAAACAGTAGTTCCTAACCATAACACATTTTCCCACGTGCTTTTGGGAGGCATGATGTCTCGGTAGGTAGCACTGTCGACTCACAGCAAGATTCCCAGGTGGAGCGGCCCGGGTCCTTTCTGTGTGGAGTTTGCATGTTCTTGCCGTGTCTGTGTGGGTTTCTTCCGAGAGCTCCGGTTTCCTCCAACAGTCCAAAGACATGCTAGTGAGGCGAATTAGAGATACAAAATTGTCCATGACTGTGTTTGACATTAAAGACTTGAACTGATGAACCTTGTGTAACCAGTAACTACCTGTCCTGTCATGAATGTAACTAAAATGTATAACCATGTCCATTAATATACCATGTGCTTTTGGTGGACTTGAGGTAGGTTTTTGCAAAATGTAGCCAGGCTTGGATGTTTTTCTCGCCACTCTACCCCATAGTCCAGGCTTATGAAAAGTACACTATATTGCCAAAAGTATTTACTCACTCATCCAAATAATTGAATTCAGGTGTTACAATCACTTCCATGGCCACAGGTGTATAAAACCAAGCACCTAGGCATGCAGACTGCTTCTACAAACATTTGTGAAAAAATGGGTCGCTCTCAGGAGCTCAGTGAATTCCGGCGTGGTACAGTGATAGGATGCCACCTGTGCAACAAGTCCAGTCGTGAAAATTCCTCGCTACTGAATATTCCACAGTTGACTGTCAGTGGTTGCCAGGAGAACGGTACTTGTCTGACTTGTCCTTAGTTCCAGTGAAAGGAACTATTAATGCTTCAGCATACCAAGAGATTTTGGACAATTTTATGCTCCCAACTTTGTGGGAACAGTTTGGGGATGGCCCCTTTCATCATGTTCCAACATGACTGCACACCAGTGCACAAAGCAAGGTCCATAAAGACATGGATGAGCGAGTTTGGTGTGGAAGAACTTGACTGGCCTGCATAGAGTCCTGACCTCAACCCGACAGAACACCTTTGGGATGAATTAGAGTGGAGACTGCGAGCCAGGCCTACTCATCCAACATCAGCGTCTGACCTCACAAATGCGCTTCTGGAAGAATGGTAAAAAATTCCCATAAACACACTCCTAAACCTTGTGGAAAGCCTTCCCAGAAGAGTTGAAGCTGTTATAGCTGCAAAGGGTGGGCCGACATCATATTAAACCCTATGGATTAAGAATGGGATGTCGCTCAAGTTCATATGCGTGTGAAGGCAGACGAGCGAATACTTATGGCAATATAGTGTATATCTGATTGCTGTCACGTGGTGTACTTGCCAAAAGTCCCTGCAGCTTCTTTAATGTTGCTGAAGACCTCTTGGTCCAGTTTTTGGTAACATCACTGTTGTGCTGTATTTTATTCACTTGTTGATGACCGTCTTTACTGTGTTCCATGGGAAACACAGCCGTGGGAATTTTTTGTACCCTTCTCCTGACTGATGGAACATGAGGATCATGGCTTTAAGTATATTGTCTGGAAAGTCCTACTAAAAAAACTGAACTTTATATGGGGTTAATCAGAATCACTTACACTTATGGCAGGTGTCACTGACTACTGTTTACATGAATTTGAATGTGATTGGTTCCTTCTGAACACAGCCACATGCCCACATTACCTTTGTTTTCCTCTCTTAATGATTTTAGTCTGTTTTCAATTGAATTGTACAGATTATAGGTCACATTAAAGTTTTTTCTATCCTCTGTATCAGCCCTTGTTCTTCTATGTCAGCATGAGCATCTGTGGGCACTTCTGTGTCTGCAGGATCTGACGTTCTCGCATTTGCCACTGTTTGCATAGACTTGGCAGAACTCTTGCTGACAGAAGTTTCACTCTTGTCTCATCACATTTACAAAAACGCGAGGAAAAAAAACTCGACTCATGCTGTTGCTGTAGAAGAGCTTTTTCTTTTTTTTTCCATTTTGCTTGGCAGAACAGTGTGTCTTAAGTGAAGTAGCACAAACCACCAGAAGGATTTTGCTCAGATGGGACGAAAAAGGACCATCCGTCATGCGCACTCGGCATGTGTCTGTGTCTGCCTTAGCGTTTGCTAGGAGTCAGAATTTCCTCATAGACATTTGATATACACTCTTTTAGAAAAACGATCTGTTCTTGGCAAGCACTGCCCACACACGCATGGTTTAATGTGATACAATGACAAGCACAAATATATTTTAAGCTCTGCTGGCAAACTGCATTTCATCATTGGAGAAGAGGCAGAAGGGGGACATGGTGACTGTTTGTGTTTATTTACTGCTAGCTTAGTTATAACTTTCATGTCGTCTGTCATGCTGGTCACCCGTTTTGTTGTCTAGTCTATCTCCTTACTGTCACTCCTCTGCTGTGTGTGTTGGGCTGTTTATCTGCCTGTTCCTTTCGTGCAGCCCGTACACTTTTTTATTTAATATTGCAAAACAAAACCAGACACACTAACTCATACTGGGACAGAACAAAGGCTTAAAGTTAGGCTTGCTGGATTATAAACCTTTCTGTGTTTATATGCTCAAGTATGCTTGCAGACAGACTGGTCCAGGTCTGGACCTAAATCCATTATATTACAGACCAAAATTACCTTTTTTTTTGTCCAATCACAGAGACTGTGACTATTATCACTCAGTGATGTCACTACTGTCATAGAAATCACTTTAAAAAGTATACACCGATCAACCATAACATTAAAACCACCTCATTGTTTCTACACTCACTGTCCATTTTATCAGCTCCACTTACCATATAGAAGCACTTTGTAGTTCTACAATTACTGACTGTAGTCCATCTGTTTCTCTACATACTGTTTTAGCCTGCCTTCACCCTGTTCCTCAATGGTCAGGACAACCACAGGACCACCACAGAGTAGGTATTATTTAGGTAGTGGATCATTCTCAGCACTGCAGTGATAATGACATGGTGGTGGTGTGTTAGTGTGTGTTGTACTCGTATAAGTGGACCAGACAGCAGCGCTGCGGGAGTTTTTAAATATCGTGTCCCTTCACTGTCCACTCTATTAGACAGTCCTAACTAGTTGGTCCACCCTGTAGATGTAAAGTCAGAGACGATCGTTCATTTATTGCTGCTGTTTGAGTCAGTGTCAGTGTCACTGCCTACTCTGTAGTGGTCCTGGAAGAGACCTGACCATTGAAGAACAGCATGAAAGGGGGCTAACAAAGCATGCAGAGAAACAGATGGACTACAGTCAGTAATTGTAGAACTACAAAGTGCTTCTATATGGCAAGTAAAGCCGATAAAATGGACAATGTGTGTAGAAACAAGGAGGTGGTTTTAATGTTATGGCTGATCGGTGTATAATCCTGGCATAAAGCTGCTCTGTGAGGCTATTTTTAATGCTTTTTAAAAGAGAAGTTTTTTTATAAACATGGCTTCTGAACAGGTCGAGCCACCTTCCGTTTGCCTGACCAATAAATGTTGGACCACAGGTTTTGTCTAGACATTGTATGTGTATGTGTGTTCTGGGCACATCTGTAGTCTGTGTGGGAAAGTTGGACTGGGAGGTGTGTTGGAAGCACACCGGAGGTCAGTCGCTCAGGCTAGGCAGTGAAGAGACCTGTGTAATGGAAACTCAGTATATAAGAGCAGAGCCAACCCTACTGTCTCTGGGCTTCTTTATGTCCTTGTTGATGTATCTCTGGACCAGGGCTTCTTCAGCCCAGTTCGACTCATGGTTTTGTAGAAGGCTTAAGTTTCAGGGATTTCCAAGCCTGGCAGAAGACATTACCTAACATACCTAAAATGTTCCTGCATGCTCGTGTATGAAAATGTGTTGTCTCCTATGAATTAGAGTCATAAAGAATGTTTTGAAGGACTCCACAGATGTACTGATGATTAGGGGGTCGTTACTTGTATGAAATACGCACTTGAAAATGAAACTGAAGCACTTTATGTGGAAAGAATGTTATTGTCTGTTTCCAGGCCTCTGCTTTTCTCTTGCTCTGTTTTGCTCTCCCTTTCTGGCTATCCGTGACCGACTGTAGAAATGTGTTTTTCATTGTCTGTGTTTGCTGGAACAGTCTTTTCTTGTCCAGAGTTTTATCTTGAACAAGCTTGGTGCTTTTTATTGGTCTCGTAAAGTCATGAGCGACAATGTTCACTGTGGCTTGTTTAAAAGAGTCCTGAGTCATGGCATGTTTAATTGGGGGGGGGGGTTTATTTCGTTTCAAATAAAATTGCATTAAAATCAGTTGATAGGTAAAACATGTTGCCGACTGGTTTCCAATATTTATGTACATGCTTAAGTATGTCCAGTTACTGCCAATTCCGTGGTTGATTTGCACACATTGATTGGTTGCACAAGAATGTGTGCATGGCAGAAGCACAATGTACATTATACACAGGTATAAATAACCAGGAGCATTACTGTTATAAATAACTTCTGATAAATAGGAGGTGGATAAGGGCACTTCTGTAGTATCAGAGTTCTTAAATGAACCCATACAAAAACAATGCCAACATACAAACATGATATTTACAGAACAATACAAACCAGCCTAAGCTTTCAGCACAGTTTGTTTCCAGTCCTTTCTGTGCATTAAACAAGTACTAAGCTATCAAATAAAAATAAAAAACATAATTACAAAACTGATCAGGCTGTTCCGGTATAAAAAAACTGCAACCAGAGCCACAAAGAATAGATTATTGACAGAATTTTACACACAATCCAAAAGAGGATTGACAAAGTGGTTGAAATAGCAAGGCATGAAAAGCTTATGGGCAGAATGAGCAAGAAATAGAAGAAACCGAAGCTAAACAGACACTTATTCCTTTTTAGCCCAATTTAGTAAATGCCTTCTCAAACTTACAACCACCTTAAATACTGAGCTACATGTTCTGGTAACTGGTACTAGACACAAAGCTAGGACGGAAATTGACCGCATTGCACCTATTCATGCATTAAGGACCCAAGGTGGCATTTAACAAGTTGCATAGACAATGGAGTTGGCTGAATAAAAACGAAACCAAACGCAGTAACCTCAATTCTGGTCCTCGACAATTCTAACAGTCCCATTACACATATGAAACCTAAATAAATGAGTGTTAAAACATGGTGGAAACATCAAGGACAAGTGCAGAGGCTTCCAGACAGGTGCACATGTATAGAAAGTTATTGTTACTGATAACCTGATCAGTGTGATTGGAGTGGTATCTTTTAGGATCAGAATTTCTTCCACCATCCACATTAAACAATTAATATTGGACTCAGTGGAGACCAGATCTCCACAAGTGAAGGCCCAAGTACAATTTTAGACAGATGTGTTGGAGAGCGCTCTCCTCCACCACCACCATCGTCAGATTGTTATCTGATGACCTGTAGTTCCAGAATCTTTTACAATTTACAACACATTACATTGCAGCTTGTTTGCTTTCAACTTGTGTAAGTGTTCAAACATGGTGGAAACATCAAGGACAAGTGCAGAGGCTTCCAGACAGGTGCACTGCGTGTTACAAATGTAACTTTTTTCTCTGAAATCTAAAGCTGTCAAGGTCAAATCCCAGACAGTGCTATTGATCTGGCCAGGCATTTAAACAGGCTAAATTTTGTTGAGCCCAAAGGCAGACGGTTGACTGGACTTCATTGTTGCTTTACAATTGCAGCCCTTGCTGTCTGGTCGAAGCACTTTCACTGTTAGTGGGGTATACACTGATACCCCTTTTCCGGTTCCCGAACCTGATTTTGAACCGGTTCCGCGTGTTTCCACCGGAAAAAAGAGGTTCCAGACAGCGAACTAGCGGGCCAATGTGGCACCACAGTATACTTGTTTTTTCAGCCCGAACCGTGACGTCCGTCAGTGGGCGCGTCATGTTGTACAGCATAGCGACGACAACAATGGCGTCAGCTGGTGTCTCGTATGGAGCTTAATGCTGCATTTTTATCTTTTAAACTTCACCTGATTACATTTTGAGTTTGCCGCTTATATTTTCAAAAGCGCCTTTAAAAAGGTGAACTGTGTGATAAAAGTGACCCGGACAGAACGAAACACGCTTAACGTGAAAAATAAAGCGTGAAGCTTTTTCAACTCCCCGAGCTGCATAAACACACATGAAGGGAATACAGTTAAACACAGATACATGTTGTATTTTAGAGTGGATTTGATGTTTATTTCACTCAGATGGATGTTCATGTTGTGGAACTTTAATGATGTTTTATCGCTCGAGTCGAGCGCTGAGCAAATCGGTTATCTGTGAAAGCGAAGCGCAAAACTCCTCTCACGTCAATAAACTAAAGAAAACAACAACTGAGACAAACACGTCACGTCTTCTTATCACCGATTGTCAGATCGCTGCTTTTTACATAAAAACAAACATCTGTAACAGCAGCACAAATGCTCGCACATAACCCACACACTCCGCCATGATGTTATTACTTCTCTTAACTCTTAGTATGTAACGCCCACCGATGATGACGCTGCTTGGTTCTCAAAAACCTGGTGAAAACGTGCGTCGGTTCTCTACAGAACACCAAGGTTCAGAGAAACCTGAACAGAACCGGTTCAAGAACCACGTTTTTTTTGGTGGAAAAGGGGTATGAGTATGGTTCTATGTAAGGTAGAGCCACTGGCTGGTAAGAAGAAGTCAGTATGGGTGTGTGGTGGTCTTAGTTTTCCTCGGTCAGCGCAGGGGTGGTACAAGCATTAAGGGAATTTGGGGTGGTTAGATTAAGGATGAAATTGGGTAAATCCTTAAACAAAAAAACTAAATTATTGAGCGGGCTTTTGTGGTCATACCATTAAATTGCTAAGCAGAATGATTCGGTATATTAACGAATCATTCTGGAGTTCTGTTTACTTAGTTCATTTAGGTGGTATTTAACATTATTGCTATTAAGTCTTGGTAAAACAAGAAAATGTGTATGTGTGGCATACACCAAGAGAATGGTAAAGGCCTAATATATATCCCCTTTATTAAAAGAGTTCATTTTGCTCGCATGGCTTGGGGCCACTTGTCTACTTAAAGGGTTCCTGAACATGTATAGAAAGTTATTGTTACTGATAACCTGATCAGTGTGATTGGAGTGGTATCTTTTAGGATCAGAATTTCTTCCACCATCCACATAAAACAATTAATATTGGACTCAGTGGAGACCAGATCTCCAAAGTGAAGGCCCAAATACAATTTTAGACAGATGTGTTGGAGAGCGCTCTCCTCCACCACCACCATCGTCAGATTGTTATCTCATGACCTGTAGTTCCAGAATCTTTTACAATTTACAACACATTACATTGCAGCTTGTTTGCTTTCAACTTGTGTAAGTTGCCTTTGTTGGTAAATACATCATGAACATGTAGACTAGTGAGAATCAATCCAATTATTACAATTATAATCATATTAATAATGGTAATTAATTACCACTGTTTGGCTAAAAGTATGTGGACATTTTTCATTGTCTTAAGTGAACATAAACATTGATGGCATTTTAAAGTCACTTACATTTGTGACTGATTACAGTTGAACCAGCAACCTTCTTATCCCTAGTACTCCCACTGCACTCCACCCATAAGCACAGGCTTAAAATGGACCTTTTTAATTAATCCCAAAGACTCTCAGTTGAGATCAGAGCTCATTGCAGATTGAGTTTTTACACATTAACCATTCTAACCATATATTTATGGACATCACTTTGTGCACAGGGGCACTGTCATGCCGGAACAGGAAGGGTCTGTGAAAGCATATTATTGGTTTTATACACCTTCTAACAATGTAGGTTCATTAAACAATTCAAACATCTTAATAATTAGGAAGGGTGTCCACATACTTTGTGCCATATAGTGTGTGTCCGAAAAAAAGGTATTCCTATAACTTGTTTCAGGAATTGTGCTAGATATGAACCTGGTAAACTGTGAAGACATAGACACCTCACCCCTACTTGGGCAGTTGTATCCTAGTGGTTAAGGTACTGGACTAGTAACTGAAAGGTCGCTGGTTCAAGCCTCACCACTGCCAGGTTGCCACTGTTGGGCCCTTGAGCAAGGCTCTTAACCCTCAAATGCTTGGACAATATACTGTCACAGTACTGTACGTTGCTTTGGATAAAAAGCGTCTGCTAAATGCCAAAAATGTAAATGTACTTGATCCCCCCCCCCATTGTTTTCCTGCTTGTGACAGGTCAGGGTTTGACCAGTATCTTATACTGCTGTGCATCCATGCACTACTACATGTTTAGTCCTTACTACTGTAAAAGTGTGGCTATAAATTAATATTTTACAAAATAAACAGGTTATATTAAAAGTGGTAAAGAGGCGAGAAGTATGTCTCAGTCGATCGGCCGAATCATCATGCGGACGGACTTGAGTGAATAAAAGCCTCCTCCGTATTCAGCCCAGAAGATCCCATCCTGAAACTTGCTTCTGTACACACCACCAGAATACCACACGCCATTCAGATTGGTCTGCCCGCATGCGTTATACCACCAGCCTCCTTTGTGGAAGTGAGCACAGTTGCCTCCTGTCATGTGAAAGAAAAAAATACAGCATATGAGAAATGGGAAAGTGCTCATTAGGAAAATATCTATTGCGTCTACAGCCGGGGGCTTCTGGATTACTGACAGTCTAGCACAGGGGTGGGCAATTAAATTTTCCAAGGGGCCACATAAGAAACTGGGACTGTTGTGGAGGGCCGGACCAATAAGTTGAACTTAATTATGCTCAATATTAATTTTATCTCTTTATTTACATTTACATTACATTTTCAGCATTTAGCGTCAATGTCTTTATCCAAAGCGACTTACATTACAGTTACAGTATACAGTCTAAGCAATTGAGGGTTAAGAGCCTTGCTCAAGGGCCCAATAGCAGCAACCTGGCAGTGGTGGGGCTTGAACCAGCGACCTTGTATTTACTAGTCCAGTACCTTAAGCACTAAGCTACAACTGCCCACTCTTTATGAGAAGCAGTAAATTGTGCAGTTCTAATAAGATGTTAATGTTTAGATGTTACAATCAGGAAATTAGAAGTAGGCAGAGAAAAAACATCGGCATTATTTTACTATTTAAACAAACAAAAAAATGTGAACAAATGTGCAGGTTTTTAAACTATTTTGTTTTGAGTCTAATTACCACATTTGTTTTTCAGTCCTTTGTTATTGTTGGATATTCTTTTTAAAATCACAAAGCTGGACCTGACTGCTTCAGTTCTGGATGTGTTAAACTTTATAAAAAGTCCTTGTTGCTTTTGCAGTTTAGTTAGTGAAGCTTCAGGTGTGACGCTCCGCATCGTTCATGTTCTTGTATTTCTGTTTAGTACCGCGATTTAGAGCCTAAATTATGATCCTTAACAAGCATTACATCTGACTTCAGTTAATAAATACTTCAGAAGTCCATGTCTTGTTAAAAACTCCAGCGTCAGTCACACTCAGTTCTGTTCGCATCACGGTGAAGCTGATTCACTCGCGCACACACGTAAATCCAAACTTACGGAAATTTAAAGACACAGCGCTCCCGTCAAAATCAATCCTGTTGTATTGCATGTTTGATGTACATTTATTTACGTCTGATTTTTAATTGCCTCGAACCTCATGCGGGCCGGTTAGGGATATCTCCGTACAATGCCCAGGTCTGGTCTAGCATGTTGATTGAGAAAGTCAGAATTCTAAAAGTTCTTTTCCAACAGCGAATTCAAGTCTGGCTCAACTGTACCTGTGAAGGCGTCCTTGTCACGGTCCAGCGTAGTAAAGGGCTTGCCATTGTGACTGGTTAGCGAGTCTCCAGCATTACCCTGGTAGGTGCCAAGGCGTATGCGGTAGCCCTCGCTCTCGGACTCCAGCCGAAAACTGCTGTATTCAGCGTAGACCTTCTTTCCCACCCAGTCCTCCAGCTCCACCATCAGTCTGTAGTCACCCTGCTTGGCCAAGATGTAGATGTTCTCCAGTCCCAGCCAGTACTCGCTGTCTATGTTCCCAAAGCCTTTCTGTTACAGAGAACGTTAGACAAGCAGTGAGCTGAAACTGCAAAACCTAAGAAGGTTCAGTGCTGAGGACAGACTAGTCTGCATGGCAGGTTTCAGTCACTGGGATTACATCAGCATAGGTAATCTGACCATGCAAAAACTTGTTAAAGGTAGACCTTTCAGCTGCATTAATAATTTACATTTACATTTTCAGCATTTAGCAGACGCTTTTATCCAAAGCGACTTACACAGTGAGCAGAACACAATGAGCACGTTGAGGGTTAAGGGCCTTGCTCAGGGACCCAACAGTGGCAACTTGGTGGTGGCGGGGCTTGAACCGGCAACCTTCTGTTTACTAGTCCAGTACCTTAACCACTGAGCTATCACTGGCCTATCACTAATAATGTTCTTTGATAATGATAGTGACATTGTTGCTTTTAAACATCCACTGTTGTTTTACTCTGTTGCTTTTTTTATAAACTATTTTATCGACCGTGTGGTGGAGTTTTTGTTTAGTTGTTAGTCGTGTCCAGTTACCCTGATTACGTCCTCTATACTGATTCGACCCTTCACCGCTGACTGAGGACGCCTCTCAACTGACATACGCCCCCTCCGGCACGTACAGTCAGTACAGACTGCATTTTTCACCTGCACGAGTCGATTTCATACACCGACGAGCACTGTGTACGGAGGGCCACACCCCCATCAGCATTATTCCTCAGCCCTGTGCAGGCGCCATCAGTCAGCCAGCAGGGGCCGCAGTTGCACCAGTTATGAGGACCTATGGTCCGACTTTTTTTCACCCTCTAACCCTGAACAACAGCCAATCGTTGTTCATGCTGCTGCCCAGTCAGAAAGGCACGATGTATTCGAAACCCCAACTCTGAGGCGCTAGCGTACTTTACCGCTGTGCCACCTGAGCGGCCGTAATACAGGGTTTTTTTTTTAGTGCCCTAAATCATGTCCATATTTTTTACGTGATCCAAGTAACACAAACGGTGCATCTTATTCTCTCTGTTTTGCTTTGTACAGTCTGGTCCCACTGTGTTTCACAAGATGTAACATAAAGCCTCCACAAGGGGGCAATTGCGTACAAGTTCATTTCGTGTTTCTATGCTGTTAAAATTAATGTATTTAATTATTATTGATTATTGTTGGCTTGTGAACCACCTAAGGGCTACCTCATACTATAAATTCACCTTCACCTAATTCACCTTGCCTTCTGATTAGAGGTCCTCCGAAATGTGCAGCCACCTGGCCCCTTTTTTTCCACTGGACAACTGTTTAACAGAGGAACACTTTAGGTTCTCTGTATTCCTCAACCAGATAATGGGGTTGCTGTTGCAGCGGCATGAAAGTGACTTTTTCCAGCCTGTTCTAGCTCAAGACACAGCCGGTGGCAAGTTCAAGTCTTTTATTTTTATTTTTATACTGATTCTACTGATTCTACTGATGCCGATCCCCACCCTGATTGAGGTGAGCGAGACTGACACATGCCCCCTCCAACACGTGCAGTAGCTGACTGCATCTTTTCACCTGCAGGCACCATCAATCAGCCAGCAGTTGAGGAGTTCCCTGTCCAGCTTCCACCCTGTATGAACAACAGCCGATTGTTATTCATGTAGGCGCCCAGCCCAGTCAGATGGCAGAGCTGAGTTTCGACAAGTTTGAAATGTCAGCTCTGCTGTGCTAGCGTGTTTTACAGCTGCGCCACATGATCGCCTATAAATTCAAGTCTTTATTGTTTGGTGTTCTGACTATGGTTTTGGATACAGCCCTAAATAAGTAGTTTTATTGCTAAGGTAGTTGTAGAAATAAATAAATTGCACAGAATTGTTATTATTATTATACTGGGATGAATTACTTTATTGAATTTCTGCTGTATACATAAGCACTTGAATAAAATGCCTGGTGAAGTCAAGTTATTAATGTTCATCTAAATGCACTCAATGCTATTTGAAAAAAATCTATCATTTTATGATGACCATTAAACAAATACAGTTACTTTCCTAATTTCTAAAGTAATAACTGCAAAGCCGGGCTATCTGTGGAGAAACGTCAGTGTTGAGAAATGTGGAGAAATGTCAGTACAACATCTGGCTGTATCTATCATCGGGTTGAGTTGATGCATTACCATGTGGTCGATTCAAAGAGGACCTCATTTACTGGGAAAGCTTTGTTTTGTTTAGCAAAATGCAGAAGCTAATTCTTGACTTCTTTGGTTCTGATTAGTGCTGATTATGATCATTTATATCTGTTATCACTGAAATTACAGAACCCCTTTAGGAAGCCCTGATTCAGCTCGTACATGGATAGAAATGTTTGTCTGTGGTTACAAAGCGAAAGTATTTTTGGTTGTAGGACTATTCTCAGTCCAGCAGTGACAGTGAGGTATTTAAAAACTTAATCAGCGCTGCTGTGTCTGATCCACTCATACCAGCACAACACACACTAACACACCACCACCATGTCAGTGTCACTGCAGTGCTGAGAATGATCCACCACCTAAATAATATCTGCTCTGTGGTGGTCCTGTGGGGGTCCTGACCATTGAAGAACAGAGTGAAAGCAGGCTAAAAAGGTATGTAGAGAAATAGATGGACTACAGTCAGTAATTGTAGAACTACAAAGTGCTTCTATATGGTAAGTGGAGCTGATAAAATGGACAGTGAGTGTAAAAACAAGGAGGTGGTTTTAATTTTATGGCTGATCGGTGTATGTTTACTGATACGCTCTGTGTTTTTTTTATTTATTTATTGCACATTGCCACTATTTGTACTTCTGGTAGATGCTAACTGCATTTCGTTGCCTTGTACCTGTACTGAGCAATGACAAAGTTGAATCTATCTATCTATTCTGCGTCCACAGAATTGAATTACGAGTGTATTTAGCTGCTTTAGACCTCGACATATTGGACATTTTGACAACTGATTACTAACTGAATTGCTGTAGGATTGCTAGGACCGCCTCATAGTGCAAATTAACCAGTAAACATGAGGCACTTCAGTCAATGTTAAATCGCTAAACACAAACCATTTTTTTGTTTATGCATTTTCTCCTCTTTTTCTTCCCCTTTAGCGCGTCCAATTGCCCGATTGCATCATGCTTCCTCTCCACCAATGCCGATCCCTGCTCTGATTGAGGAGAACGAAGCTAACCCACGCCCCCTCCGACACGTGGGCAGCATGCCGTATGCATCTCATCACCTACACTTTAATGAGTGCAGTGCAGCTCAGCGTTGTGTACGGAGAGACACACCCCGAGAGCACTCTTTTCTCATCTCTGTGCAGGCGCCATCAATCAGCCAGCAGAGGTCGTAATTGCACCAGTCATGGGAGAGAGACCCCATCCGGCTCAGTCCCGCCCATATCTGAACAACAGGCCAATCGCTGTTCATGTGGCCACTCAGCCTCAGACGGCAGGCAGAGCTGAGATTTGATACGATGTATTCGAGATCCAAGCTCTAGTTTGTGTGTTTTTTTTTTTTTTTTTTTTTTTTTTTTTTTTTGTATAAGTTTTCAAACAAGATCAACAATGAACAAAAAAAATCCACACTATACATAGATAATGCATTTAGAAAAAAAAAATGTAGTATATAAATATGAAATATGTATTATATGGGAAGAAGGTTAAAAAAATTAAATAAAATAAATATATAAAAGAATAAAATATATAAATTAATTCAAAAAATTTTATAAAAACAAGAATTAAATTAAAAAAGAAAAAATAAACAAATAAATAAATAAAATAAAATTATGGCCTCTTAAGTACATCCAAAAATGCCTTCCAAACAGAAAGAGATCGCCCCAGAACTCTGTGTGTGTTTTTTACCGCTGCGCCACCTGAGCGGCCTTACCTTACCTTTTTATTTAACAGCAAATTGCATATTACATGGGAAACTACTCATTTATACGGTTTGTGATGCCATTTTCACAGGCCTTGCTCAGCGGTTAAGGTAGGGGGTGCACACACAGCCTGTTTGTCTATTGCATTTGGCGTTCAGTAAGCTTGCAGGCACGCTTTACTTTAGCAGATGAATGAAGTTACGCTTAAGGAGCACTCCCAGGCTGCGAGACTTTTGGGCATAATTGAATTTTTCCAGTTCTACAAATCACAGCCGAGTTCAGAACGTAATGTTTTTTTTTCCACACTTAAAGCCTCCCAGCTGGATCGAGCTTCAAATGGTGGAAGTTTTTATTTTTCTCTGGTTAAAGCAGTTTTACTTGGGAGCGGCTTGCTTTGGCTCTCTGTGTGTAAATCAGGGTTGAGAAAAGTAATCTTGTGAGGTTAGTGATCATGTTCACTTCGCCTGCACGCATCTTACAAACGGGTTGATTTTTCTGGTGTTGGATTTTCACTACAATACAAACAGCTGTGTTCTGATTGATCTTGTTTGCTAAGCTTTGTTTATTCCTCTTAAGGCATAAACAGAGCTCTGGATTGTTACAACTAATCCCCAATTACACATTCCATCCCATGCTTTATATATACACTTACTTTCTCTCACTCCTTCACACTGACAACAATGATACTGCAAATTAAATTCCTACCTCCCAGCAACAAAGAGCAGGTTGTCGAACAGAAACTGGGGTTTTGGGATCTGTCTGAAAACCTAGTGAGCTGTCTTGCTGCCTACTGCCTACCTAGACAGCTGCCTCATTGGAGCGGATTCTGATTAGTCATAGAACTCATAAGACGCAGTAATTGGGCGGCACAGTGGCTCAGTGGGTAGCACTGTCACCTCACAGCAAGAAGGTCCTGGGTTCGACCCCCAGGTAGAGGTCGTTTCTGTGTGGAGTTTGCATGTTGTCTTTGTGTCTGCGTGGGTTTCCTCCGGAAGCTTCGGTTTCCCCCCACAGTCCAAAGACATGCAAGTGAGGTGAATTGGAGATACAAAAGTGTGTAAAACATGACGTTAAAATCCTAATAAATAAATAAATA
Source organism: Trichomycterus rosablanca (assembly GCF_030014385.1). Classification (NCBI taxonomy): domain Eukaryota; kingdom Metazoa; phylum Chordata; class Actinopteri; order Siluriformes; family Trichomycteridae; genus Trichomycterus; species Trichomycterus rosablanca. The sequence goes on from NC_085996.1 coordinate 24,576,881, forward strand.
CATGCAGTACTTACAGCGATTACGTCACCACAGTTTTTGCATACTAAGCTTACACAGTTCAAAAAATGGGCTGAGGAGGCACAACCCACTATCATACCCGCTAGCATAACACAGAGATGTGTGTGCGACTTACGAGTCGCATTTAAGTCGCACACACAGCGAAACACAGCAACTTCAGACTCGACTCGGACTCGTTTCAAATGACTCGGACTCGACTCGTGACTCACATAAAATGACTTGTGAACAACAAAAGCAACATTAGTGACGTGTTACAATTATATGTATATACGTATATATGTGTGTATATATATATGATCCGACATAATTCTGATCGTGTCATTTTCTGCTCTCTAATAACGCTCCGGCTGTCTTAACCCGCAACGCACGCAATGGGTAAACGTTCCAGCCAGCTTCCGGCGTAGTGATGAAGTGTCGCTCCCTACTTCAAATGGTGGAATACCCTACGTAGTGCACTTCACAGTAACAGATAATGTGAATGGAACGCTCCTACAGAATTGGCGCTAATGATTGTAAGAACCGCTTTCTGAACCAATCAGACCTTCTGATTTTAATGTTTAGTAAGAAATGCTGTTATTTACATGTATTTAGTTTGCAGCGTCACACAGATGATGTGTCAATGAAACGCTTGATTGGTTTTCTAACGAGTTCGTGTTTTACTTCACAACCGGGAAAAGTTTGGAGGTTTTTAATTTTAAGCACATTTACAAAATAACGGATTATATTTGTAATAAGACACACGCTTGTAAATTTAATAGCATCTTGAACAACATAAGCTAAGGTAAGCAGTATTATGGATTTTTTTTGCTGTGTTTTGGATTTTGGCCGCTGTGCCGTAATTTGCAATGAAAACTGGTACCTAGGAAAGTAAAGGCACTAAATAAAACGGCAAAATACAGTCACTAATCTGTTGTTGTTTTTATCTGAACTTACATATTATTTGTTTATTTCTACGCTACATTTCCAATGTATGTTTTGTGTATATTATATTGACTCCTGACCTGAATCTGACTCTAGCCTAAAGACTCATTACTTGACTCGGACTCTAGCCTAAAGACTCGTGACTCGACTCGGACTCTAGCCTAAAGACTCGTGACTCGACTCGGACTCTAGCCAAAAGACTCGTGACTTGACTCGGACTCTAGCCTAAAGACTCGTGACTTGATTCGGACTCTAGCCTAAAGACTCGTGACTCGACTCGGACTCTAGCCTAAAGACTCGTGACTTGACTCGGACTCTAGCCTAAAGACTCGTGACTTGACTCGGACTCTAGCCTAAAGACTCGTGACTTGACTCGGACTCTAGCCTAAAGACTCGTGACTCGACTCGGACTCGTATTCTGTGACTTGTGAACATCTCTGGCATAACATCACTTAAACTGTCACTGACTAGCCTGAGTTAGCAAATAAATGTCACTTGTACACCTTTATACAAATCAAAAATCAATGAGAATTTATTTACATTTTAAAAAAGCGCTTTGCATTCGTCCGCCATATTTGTAATTTTTTTGTAAGAAAAGTTGTGCTGCACTGAATGCTGGGATTGCCTTTATGGCTAAGTTAGCATATTCAGTCAGGTTTTCGCATTTTAAGATATCTAAGAATTTAGACAGTCGTCTTCTCGGGAGCGTGTGCAGGAAGATGTAAAATGCATCTATGTACAGAGCTCACTAGGTTTTCAGACAGACCCTATGAAGCCAGGATGTTCATGATTCCATGCTTACCTTGTAGTTCTCCCAGTTCCTGAAGAAGTTGACTGAGCCGTCTTTTCTTCTCTGTAAGACAGTCCAACCTCCGTTGTCCAATCCCTGATCACACCAGGCCTGAATAAGCCTGTCATTACCATCTGTCTGTAAAAGATACATCCCACTGGTGCTGTGCCCTGCCTGGCGGACCTGATAACAGTCTCGGAATGGTCCTGGATGAAAGAAAGAAAGAAAGAAAGAAAGAGATGTTGGTTTGCAAAGATTCCGCTGGTTTTTTTTTCTCCTCCCACTTTAGCGCATCCAATTTCTGCCCGTCAATCATCCTCTCACTAATGCTGGTCCCTGCTCCTGATTGGGGAGGACAAGTCTGCTCCACGCCCCCTCCGACACGTGCACAGCAATCGAACATCTTATGACCTACACTTGACGAGTGCAGTGCAGTACAGCGCTGTGTACGGAGAGCCACACCCTCTACCGGACTCCTTTCCCATCTCCGTGCAGGCGCCACCAACCAGTCAGCAGAGGTCGTAATCGCACTAGTCTGAGAGAGAGTCCCCATCCGGCTTAATTCCGCCCCTATCTGAACAACAGGCCAATCGTTATTCATGTGGCCGCTCAGCCTCATCCGGCAGGCAGAGCCGAGATTCAATACGATGTATTCGAGATCTCAGCTCTGGTTCAAGCGTGTGTTTTTACCGCTGCGCCACCTGAGTGGCCATGACTACACATTGCTGATGGAAATTAAATAACATTATTGATAAAGCAATGCCTTTCAGTTGAGGGCGTTATAAAGAAGTAAAAAGTATAAAGATACAGTCGTCATGTCTAGGGTAAATCCACTCCCTGAATGTACTCAAAAATGTACTTAACAAAGAGTAATATTCATGGATTAATTAATCATATACAAGGTGCTAATCCATACATATGGTTAATCTTTTTTTCCAAATACATCAGTTATTTGTCCGAACATTATGACACACATGAGCACTGCTGCAACTCCTAAAAGAGACCTGAAGGTCAAGAGTTTGGAGAATAACCCTTTCTTCCCTTGGCTTTGTGAGATCTTGTATTTTGCTGAAGTGGCTCCCCAGAGAGGCATCTGAGAGCTTTTCCACTTCAACACACGAGTGCTGCACACTGCATTCTCAGCTTAGTCCTCAGTATGCCCTCTCGCTTTCATTCTGTACCTCTTACTGAGGATTTTTTTGCCTTTAGATTTAATCTAACTCATCAGTCATGTAGGGCCAAAACAGTAGAACAAGACGGTGCTGGGGAGGAACGATGTGGGACTGGAGGATTTCTTGGTTTTGTGCTCGGTTGTCTTTGTGTTTTGAGAGGAAGTTCTTAAGTAACTGAAGCAGCAGGGTTACCCAGCATGGCCAACTGTCCTGTGAATGACAGCCATTGAGCTCACACAGTGAGGCTTTGTGCCAGACTGTGGTTGTCTGGTTTTTACAGCTGGGCTCCGGTTGGAACCCGTAAACCCCCAGCAATGCACTAGTTTCACTGAGTAGTTTGAAATTTCTTCTGGCTGGCCAACGTGACAGAAGTCCTGACCTCAACCTTGTCAGGAATCTGTGGACTGTGCAAGAAATTCAATTATTCTGCTTAAAATCTACTAATTCTACCAGGTCGGCTGGTCATTCAGTCAGAATTGTGCCAGTGGTTTGGTGGTCGATGCTGAACGTGACTGATTCAGGTAAAAAAAAATGCAAAGAAACATGTGACCAACTATTAGATGTGCTGTCTGTATATTTCTGGTCGATTTCAGGTCTTCAGAAACCCATACTAAACATATAAATATTTACAATTCTGTCTTCCAGTCATTTAGTCAGTAGTAGCTCAGTTGTTAATGTACTGGACTAGTGAGTAAAGGGTTGCAGGTACAAGCCCCACATCTGCTACAGAGCCTCTGTTTGGCCCTTAACCCTCAATTGCTCGAATTGTGTATGGTCCCATTTGTACGTCACAGAGAAAAACGTGCAAAAATTATTGAAATCCCAAAATTGCCATGACGTACATTACATGGCTAAATGTATGTGGACACCTGACCACAAGCTTGTTGGCCATACCATTCCAAAACCACGGGCATTATTATGGAGTTCCTTCCTTATTTAATTTCGTCTTCTTTTTTGTCAGGATAAAACTCCAGAATGTGGAGTGTGTCTAAAAAGATTGCACATTCCAGTTCATCTCAGAGACATCCCAGGGCCAAATACATGATGGAAAAGGATAACTTCTCTTGGAGGCATATCATTATAATTATGTAAACATGCTTATATAATTCTTATTTACTTTATAAACTTTTTTGAGATACTGAGACACCTAAAAATAATTAGCAGTGGTGTCCACATACTTTTTGGCAATGCGATTCACGATACTGGGTTCACGATACGATTTTTTCCAGTTTTTTTTAAACTGAAATTGAAGACAAATTATGACAAAGTTTCCTTTTATTATTTCTCTTAAGAAAAGAGAATAAAACACTGTATTTGTGCTTATCTTTTATTTATCTAAATAATTAATGCCCTTTTATTTCTGAGGTAGGTACAAACTATGCAAAACAATTTTGAATGAAGCCAAATTTAGCTGAATAAACCCGAATCTGGCAACCTTGTGCATAGCGCCTGTGACGTCAACCGGGTGACATGTATAGTGCCAGTGCCCTCTGCTGTTTAAAGTGAATATCGATTTATTTTACATGTCAAATCGATTTGAATCGTGGAATTTTTGAATCGGTTATTAACTGTCTTGTGGTGCATCGTTACATCCCTACTAAATACAGAACCAGCCGAATATGTGCAACATTGCCTGGTTGCTGGTCTTAACTCCATCTGCACTGTGTAGATTTTTAGGGGCAGTGGTAGCTCAGTGATTATGGTACTGGAATAGTAATCAGAAGGTTGATGGTTGCCACCGTAGGGTCCTTCAGCAACTAATTGCCTGCAATGTACAGCAGGCTTTTAATGAGCTGCTCATTGTAGTCAGTATCAGAGGAATAGTCAGGTAGAACTACCACGATTAGTCAGATTGTTCTAAAAGATGTAATACTTTGGAGCTCTACTTGAGGAAAACTGAATTTGTCAGGGGTTGGAGGGATGCTGGGGGTGGAGTGGCGCGCTGGGAGTTGTGGGTTGCTTTTGGACAGCTTTTGAATGTTAAGATTTGAAGTCCAACAGAACTTGACAATGTAAGAGGCTCCTGATCCAAATCCCTCTCCTACACACAGACACACACATCTGCCAAGGCTCGGGTCAGTGGGAGTGCAACTGCTTCTCCTGATAAGATGGAAATTTGAGGTACTGTGTTTTACCCAGAGGATTAAGGCTGCCTCATGCTAAGTCAGAAGTGCTTTGTAGAGCCATCTAAAATGAACTGGGGAAGTTTGGAATGTTCATGGTTTTCAGAACAAGTGGGGGGGTTTTAAGCCGCCTCCAGATGAGTGGTGGCAGTTACCTGGATGTAGTGAGTTTTCCTTCTAAGAAACAAGTGGACCAAAACACTTACTACTCATCTAAACAATATGATTCTATCATACATTTCCCAGATGACCCTCATTATAGTCCAGGTCCTTTCAGTGTGGAGTTTTCATGTTCTCCTCGTGTCTGCATGGGTTTCCTTCCTCCCACAGTCCAAAGACATACAAGTGAGGTGAATTGCAGATACAAAATTGTCCATGTCTGTGATTGACATCAAAGGCTTGAATTGTGTAACCAGTAACTACCGTTCCTGTCATGAACGTAACCAATGTGTAAAACACGACGTTAAAATCCTAATAAATAAATCTTTAAGTCTAAACCACAACACGAATCTGCATTTGTGTAAAATAACCATCAAATCCACTCTGAAAGCATCCACATACATCTATGTTTAGCTGGATTTTCCTCACTGTTTCACTTTTAAACTTGTGTTATAGCTCGGGATGCTGAGAAATGCTAAGAATCAGCTTTTCCGAGAAAGTTAAAAAAAGCTTAACGTGGTTTAATGTACTAAAAGAACGACACGGTAACACTAAACCTCTCCCCTCACGGAGACGACATTCGCCTGGCTTCAGCGACCAAGGTGACGTTTTTGCGGAGAAATCGAACAACCACAGACGTCACGCAGGATCTTCGCTCGACTGGTCGCGCACATGGAAGCCGACGACACTGATGAGTCAGTGAAAAAAAGAGCCGTGGATTTTGAGGAGCGTCTCAACTGTGATCATCGGCTGCGTCCGCATACTTTCATACTGAACAGTACGCAGGTAGTGTCATTAAACAGTACGCGAAAAAGTAGTCGGTTAATCTGCTGCTTGGGCAGCCATTTTTGTGTATGCAAACACAGCACACTTGCACACTGAAAGAGCTTACTTCTGTACTGGCCGAGCAGTGCGCACTGCCTCTAATTTAGTATGTACTCTATGCGATTTCGGGCGCAGCCGTCGTTTTTCGGTAGTCATGGAACCTAACATCATAAATATCACAGCGTCACCTGCAGCTGTGGAGCAGACGCAACAGGCAAAACAACAACACAACCGCTGAACTTAGTTTTACATTTACATTTTTCGCATTTAGGAGACGCTTTTATCCAAAGCGACTTACAGTGTCTAAGCAATTGAGGGTTAAGGGCTTTGCTCAAGGGCCTGACAGTGGTGGGGCCTGAACCAGCGACCTTTCTATTACTAGTGCAATACCTCAACCATTAGGCTACCACTGCCCTGGAAGTATGCGGAGGCCTTTAATTATTACTGCTCATAAGTTCTCTCCAATAATTACATTCCCCAGTCGTTGTTTTAATACAGTAAGTCACATTAAGCTTTGTTCTCATTAGGTGTTAATCATACTGCCAGAGTCGCTTTTACTGTGTCATATCAAACAGTTCGTCTCATCGGCGGCGCTTTGAAAAGGTCAGTGGCAAATCAGGTGAAGCACAAAAATTGCAAGCAATACCATGTAAAAAGACAAGCTGATCTCCACGATAACCCTTCCACTAGTGCAGGCATCTCGATCGGACAGCAAAGGTCGACACCCCTCCCTCAGGCACAGCCATCTTTTTGCTTTATCTCTGTAAAAGCATTTCAGTCGCACCACAGCACGGACGAAGCGAAACTCTAATACCCCTTTTCCACCAAAGAAAACGTGGTTCTTGAACCGGTTCTGTTCAGGTTTCTCTGAACCTTGGTGTTCTGTAGAGAACCGACGCGCGTTTCCACCGGTTTTTGAGAACCAAGCAGCGTCATCATCGGTGGGCGTTACATACTAAGAGTTAAGAGAGTGTGTGGATTATGTGCGAGCATTTGTGCTGCTGTTACAGATGTTTGTTTTTATGTAAAAAGCAGCGATCTAACAATCGGTGATAAGAAGACGTGACGTATTTGTCTCAGTTGTTGTTTTCTTTAGTTTATTGACGTGAGAGGAGTTTTGTGCTTCGCTTTCACAGCGACGACTCTCTGCACAGATATCGAGCGATAAAACATCATTAAAGTTCCACAACATGAACATCCATCTGTGTGAAATAAACATCAAATCCACTCTAAAATACAACATGTATCTGTGTTTAACTGTATTCCCTTCATGTGTGTTTATGCAGCTCGGGGAGTTGAAAATGCTTCACGCTTTATTTTTCACGTTGAGCGTGTTTCGTTCTGTCCGGGTCACTTTTATCTCGTAATATCACACAGTTCACCTTTTTAAAGGCGCTTTGAAAATATAAGCGGCAAACTGGCTCGAAATGTAATCAGGTGAAGTTTAAAAGGTAAAAATGCAGCATTAAGCTCCATACGAGACACCAGCTGACGCCATTGTTGCTAACGTGCTATGCTGTACAACATGACACGCCCACTGACGGACGTCACGGTTCGGGCTGAAAAACCAAGTATTCTGTGGTGCCAGATTGGCCCGCTAGTTCGCTGTCTGGAACCTCTTTTTTCCGGTGGAAACACGCGGAACCGGTTCAAAGTCAAGTTCGGGAACCGGAACGGGCTCCGTGCCGCGTCGGTGGAAAAGGGGTATAAGAGTCTCAGTGCAGCAGGAAAGGAAGTAATGTAGCTGCGCTGTCCTTCTGCTTTCATTAGTGAAGGTGAAGGGAAAGTGTGGGACAGCTCGAAGGCAGACACATTATGTCATATATTGGCTTGTGTTTCTGTACTGCAGCTGGTTCTCATTGTGACCCCGTGCCCGGCCTTTCAGAAAGTGTGTAATTGTCTACATATGTGCAGAGTTCATTGTGCTTACATGATATGCATGTGTGCTTCAGTTTGTTGCTTTCTGTCTGATGTGTTTGATCCGAGGCGTAGCGTCTGACATCTTCTCTGTAGCGGAAAGTCTGATGTTTCTGCCACCGTGGTGTGCTGTCTGCATCACGTTCTGCATACATTACATAATACTTTTGCCTGTACTATTTCTTCTTTTTTTTTTTTTTTTTTTTTTCAAATTTCCCCTTTTTCTCCCCCTTTTAGCGCATCCAATTGTTCAATTTGCATCGTGCTTTCTCTCTGTCTATGCCGAACCCTGCCCTGACCGAGGAGATCGAAGCTAACCCACATCCCCTCCGAAACATGGGCAGCAGCCGGATGCATTTTTGCCACCCACACATTGATGAGTGTTGTGCCACCACGCGGAGAGACACACCCTAAGGGCACTCTTCCTCATCTCTGTGCAGGCGCCTCTAATCAGCCGGCAGAGGTCGTAATCGCATTCTGACAGAGAGAGACCCACGTCCGGTTCTTTGTCCCGCCCCCCAACTGAGCAACCGGCCAATCGTTGCTCATACAGCCACACGGCCTCGAGGCAGAGCTGGATTCGTTACGATGTACTCAGAATCCAGCTCTGGTTGCAGCGTGTCTTTTTACCGCTGCGCCACCTGAGCGGCTTGTTCTATTACATCTGCTTGATTTGTTATTTGTACACTGTGTTAAAAAGTATGTGAACACCACCTTTAGTTACTAATTAAGGCCCTACCTAGGCCATGGAATGTAAAATGAGCCGTTTCCCGTGTAGTATGAAATCTGCTTTGAAATTGAGGCGCAATATGAGGCGGTCCTAGCAATCATACAGCAATTAAGTTACTGTAACAGACTTTTCTGTGGTGTGCTGACAATGTTTTATATTTTCTTTATGCATTTTCTCCCTTTTTAGCGCGTCCAATTACCCGATTGCGTCATGCTTCCTCTCCACCAATGCCGATCCCTGCTCTGATTGAGGAGAACGAAGCTAACCCACGCCCCCTCAGACACGTGGGCAGCATGACACAAACTGAGAGCACGGAGAGACACACCCTGAGAGCACTCTTTTCTCATCTCTGTGCAGGCGCCATCAATCAGCCAGCAGAGGTCGTAATTGCATTAGTCATGAGAGAGAGAGCGACCCTATCTGGCTTAATCCCACCCATATCTGAACAACAGGCCAATCATTGTTTATGTGGCACTCAACCTCAGCCGGTAGGCAGAGCTGAGATTCGATACGATGTATTCGAGATCCAGCTCTGTTCCAGGGCCAGTGCTGACAATGTTTGATGTATGTGTTTACATATTGAGTGCATTTTGTCCTTTTGGGGAATCCATAGTCAATGGAAAAGTGTGCTTCTCTACACACTTGATCATCTCTCTATAGTCACAGGCCAGTAAAGTATTTTGCTGCCGATAGTTTGTCTATGTACAGTTTATTTCTTACTGTACAAACTCGGCAAACTCTAAAGACGCTCCGTTACACTAGCAATTATTTAGACAAAGTCCAAAATGTTGAAGTCTAAAGTGAGAATTTACGTCCTTGTAAACCTAGAACATTGAGTGACAGTCTCATTTAACCATTATGGTAGGCTGTGCTGTGTATCGTAGCTTCAATTTATACTATCATTCAACTTATGTATTTTATTTAATGACGTCCGTGAAATTAAGCACTTTTTCCTGTGAATTTAGAAGGACCCTGGTTATTATTACAGGTTTAGGTGTTTATCACACAGTTCTAACAGCTGTATAAAACAAGTGGGTGTTTTTTTTAATCATTTTGGCTAGAGTGAGCTCCATACAGTCATAACTCCAGTAGCCTGCACAGATCCCTGACTTTAACCTCACTTAACACTTTTGGGTATCAGAACCTCAACTGTGAGCCAACATCTAACCAAAGTTCCTGACTTTACAAATGTTCTTTCAACAGAATGGGGGCGGCACGGTGGCTCAGTGGGTAGCACTGTCGCCACACAGAAAGAAGGTCCTGGGTTCGATTCCCAGGTATAGCGGTCCGGGTCCTTTCTGTGTGGAGTTTGCATGTTCTCCCTGTGTCTGCGTGGGTTTCCTCCCACAGTCCAAAGACATGCAAGTGAGGTGAATTGGAGATACAAAATTGTCCATGACTGTGTTTGACATTGAAATTGTCAACTGATGAATCTTGTGTAAGCAGTACGTACCTGTACTGTCATGAATGTAACATGACGTTAAAATCCTAATAAATAAATAAATACAGGTTTAGTTTTATTTGTCACACAGTTCTAACAGCTGTATAAAACCAGTTAATATCATTTTGGCTAGAGTGAGCTCTGTACAGACATAAATCCAGTGACCTGCACAGATCTTTGACTTCAACCCCATTTAACACTTTTGGGTATTAGAACCTCAACTGTGAGCCAACATCTAACCTCAGTTCCTGCCTTGGTGCAAATAGGTGCAACATTTTACACACATGATACAAAATATTGTAGAAAGCCTGCAGATAGTGTGGAAGCTGTTAAAGCTGCAAGAGGGGAAATATTGATACCCATGGTTTAGGAATGGGATGGCAAAAAGCTCATGGTCATGTGTACATATACTTTTAGCCATACAGTGTGTCTATTAATCTGTAGTTCTGTTTTAATTAAAGTGTTGTACACATGTGTTTCCTATTCTGTTGCTGACACCTCTAACTGCAGCTTTCTGTATTCAGGGGGGCAAAAGCTGCTTTAACATTTTGTGCAAATGGGTACTTTGTTCACCACATATTGCAGTTTATTAAAGCATTTACACCATTCACATGATACACAGAAAGACCTCTCTCTGCTGGCTGTGCCACTGCATTGAGCAGCAAGCTTTGAAATAATACTACGTACTGACTGACACTATGGACGGTTTGTTGGCATCCAATTTTGAATAAAATGTACTTCAGTTTAAAACAAGAACGTTCTGCACTGGTCATCATTTGGAGACGTGAGAAGGGAAAAAAAGGAAAAGCCAGATGGCACCTAGCCAACCGGTGGCAACGCCGAGATTCTGAACTCCTCGGTAGCTAGCAGAATGTCCCGCTGCGCCACCTGGGTGCCAAAAAGGAACATTTTTTAGGATAAATGTATTGCTTTAATCAAGGGGCGTATTGAATCTTATTAAAGTGCTGCAATGCCATGGTTCTCGTTTAAAGCAGAATTTAACAGTTCATGGTTTTTTGAAACACCGAGAATCAGTCAACAGCAAATTGCTTATTTAGATAGCGTCCAGGTGGTGCAGCGGTATAACCCACTAGCACACCAGCGCCAAGATTCTGACCTCCAGGGTTCAAATCTCGGCTCTGCTACCGGTTGGCTTGGCACCCTTCAGTAGACATGATTAGCTAATGCCTGCAGCAGACCAAATTAGCTTTCAGTCTGCTGGGTGGGAAAAGAACGGCAAAGTAAGGGGTGGGGTTATTACACTAGGGAAGTTGTAGCCTAGCGGTTAAGGTACTGGACTAGTAAGCAGAGGGTCGCTGGTTCAAACCCCACCACTGCCAGGTTGCCACTGTTGGGCCCTTAAGCAAGGCCCTTAACCCACAATTGCGTACACTGTAAGTCGCTTTGGATAAAAGCGTCTGCTAAATGCTGAAAATGTAAATGTAAATGCTGTGTAAGGACCTTGATTGCCCAGGGCGCCTGTACAGAAAGTGAAGGAGCACAAAGATCGGGGCGTGGCTGTTAATACGCAAAGCCGACCTCATGCTCAGATCCACTGAAGTATGGGTAAATAAGATTGGTAGATTGGTAGGACTGCGCACACATTGGAAGGAGTGTGTGTCAGGTGAATATACACCCTCCCTGGACGTCGTCATGGTCCCCAGCAGCGGACTGGCTACACTAAATTGGGATAAAAGGGGGTAAAATGCATCAAAATGACCGTATTCTATATTGGTATTGGTATTGCATTGACGATGATGGTGTAATGTTAAGTGTGGACACACGTATGCCTAGATGCCAAGTAACAGTGTGTTTATGACACTAATGTGTTAATTCCATTACACACACTGCCCACCCCACTCACTACACACTTACTTTTTTAAACCAAGTGTCTTACCATCAGTGGTGAGTGTGCCTTGTGGCGCTGGTGGAATGTCCAAAGGATCAGCGGTGGGTGGCGAGTCGCGCGAGCCGCGAGGGAAGGCTCGATTGCTGTGGTCCCTCTGAATCTCATTAGTGAATCGGTTGGTGTTGACTGGGATGGCCTCAGGCACCACTTGCACCAGCGGTGGCACAGGAGGCAGGTCATGACGTCCGTACCCACGCATGCACTGCTCCTCCAGCATGGTGATCAGTACCGACTGGTTGTTAACAGTGGAGGCCAGTATAGCAAAGCGCATCTCCATTTCCTTGTAGCGCGAAGCGAGACGCAGCATCTCGGACGTGACGTTGAGCACCCGGTTCTCCAGCTGCGCCAGCTCCAGCGAGTTGTCACGCTTGCGGATGATCTCATGCAGCAGCTGCATGTAGAGCTGCGTGACCCGGGAGTTCATGTTGCGGGACTCCTTGCGCAGGAGCTTCATCTCGTTCACCAGGTTGCTGTCCACATCAGAGACCAGCTGCAATGTCTCGATCTCACGACGCTGTTTGGACAGAACGTCCTTCAGGTCAGAGATGTCCATGCGCGTTACGCGATCTTTGTCTGGCTCGGGCCCCGTAGCCGAGGCACAGATAGGTCCTGTGATCTTCTGCTGGGGGACCAGGAATGTGTACGAGCACCTTTTGACATCGTCAGCCGGTGCCCGGCGCCGCCGGGACAACAAGGGCTCGTTGCCCGAGCCACATCTGCTCAGGGGTGTGAGGCAGAGGGAGAGCATAATGGCCAGGTTCCATGCTTCTAGCCTCATGGCTGCTCTGCTTTTCCACTCCACCTCCCTCCTTCTCTTGTTCTGGCCTTGTTTTGTTCCACGGTATTACCTCTTCCAGACCTGAAGACCTGAGTAATTCACCTGAAAGAAGAAATGATTCCATCAGTAAACAGTAATTCACAAAGCAGTTAAATCACTTCAGTGCCACGGAACGGTTTTATTGTCTCACGTTCTCCTGCCTGAGTAGTATAGGGATTTTCTGCTGAACATTAAAACCACCTCCTTGTTTCTACACTCATTGTCCATTTTATCAGCTCCACTTACCATACAGAAGCACTTCTACATTGTAGCAGTTCTACAATTACTGACTGTAGTCCATCAATAGATGAGCGATCGTCTCTGACTTTACATCTACAAGGTGGACCAACTAGGTAGGAGTGTCTAATAGAGTGGACAGTGAGTGGACACAGTATTTAAAAACTCCAGCAGCGCTGCTGTGTCTGATCCACTCATACCAGCACAACACACACTAACACACCACCACCATGTCAGTGTCACTGCAGTGCTGAGAATGATCCACCACCCAAATAATACCTGCTCTGTAGTGGTCCTGTGGGGGTCCTGACCATTGGAGGGGCTGGGTGTCAGTCAAAAACGCAACAATTTTTTTAATGAGAGTCCATGACTACTTGAACTGATGAATCTTGGGTAACCAGTAACTATGGATCAAAGTATGAGGGATCTTCAAAAAGTTTCCACACTTTATATTTTGGTTGGAAACGATGAGGGTGGGAGGAGTAGTAATTGGTCGTGTCTGAGAGACACAGAGAGAGTTTATAGTCCGGATTTAGCACCATCTGATTTCCACCTTTTTGGACGCTCAAAGAAGCTTTAAAGGGAAGAAGATTTTCATGTGATGATGATGATGACTTTTCGAAGAACCATCGTCATTTGGAACACAACAGCTCTTCTTCACTCTGTGTGTATCCGTGTGCTGCCTGATACAGAGAGTTTCATGCTGATATATTACGTGCTCTCTCTCAGTTTTTTCTGCCCCAGCAGCTTCTATGTGATCAACAGTTGGTATTATAGTAATCATTAAGGTCTGCCTTTCATTTATACACAAAATATACGGCTTAATAAAATAAGCCTTATGTTTTTATTATTTGTAACATTAAAGCATGTGTAATGTGACTGTAGTTAAAGTAAAACGTTACAGCTAAAGTACCTGTAAATGAAGATGTCATTTGGTATCTTTAGCTAAGTTCCCGTCACAGCAGGTAGAGATGATACAATAGAAAACTCTGTGACTGCTGGAGTGCAGGAGTGTAGTTCTGATAAACAATGTGTTAAAGGTCCTCATGTTTATGTACTGTTAGGAAGCCGTCATTTTCTAGCGGCCTGCTCTGCTTCAAACGTCAAATGTAGCCTCTTGTAATGTATAGTCTCTCTTCACTAGAAGTCTGTTTGATCTACAGTAGTATAACAGAATAACGTTTGCATATACACTGATCAGCCATAACATTAAAACCACCTTCTTGTTTCTACACTCACTGTCCATTTTACCTTTTTTTTTTTACTGACTGTAGTCCATCTGTTTCTCTGCATGCTTTGTTAGCCCCCTTTCATGCTGTTCTTCAAAAGTCAGGACCCTCCCAGGACCACTACAGAGCAGGTATTATTTGGGTGGTGGTTCATTCTCAGCACTGCAGTGACACTGACATGGTGGTGGTGTGTTAGTGTGTGTTGTGCTGGTATGAGTGGATCAGACACAGCATCGCTGATGGAGTTTTTAAACACCTCACTGTCACTGCTGGACTGAGAATAGTCCACCAATCAAAAATATCCAACCAACAGCGCCTTGTAGGCAGCATCCTGTGACCACTGATGAAGGTCTAGAAGATGACCAACTCAAACAGCAGCAATACGATCGTCTCTGACTTTACATCTACAAGGTGGACCAACTAGGTAGGAGCGTCTAATAGAGTGGACAGTAAGTGGACACGCTATTTAAAAACTCCAGCAGCACTGCTGTGTCTGATCCACTCATATCAGCACAACACACACTAACACACCACCACCATGTCAGTGTCACTGCAGTGCTGACAATGATCTACCACCTAAATAATACCTGCTTTGTAGTGGTCATGGGAGAGTCCTGACCATTGAAGGACAGCATGAAAGGGGGCTAACAAAGCATGCAGAATAACAGAAGGACTACAGTCAGTAATTGTAGCACTACAAAGTGCTTCTATATGGTAAGTGGAGCTGATAAAATGGACAGTGAGTGTAGAAACAAGGAGGTGATTCTAATGTTATGGCTGGTCAGTGTACATATACAGTGCAATCTCGATTTAGCGGACCTCCATTTAACAGATTTCGGATTTAATCGACAAAATCTGGAAAACCAAACGTCAGGTCCGATTGTTTAAAATTCCCGTGAGAAGTGTACCAGCACCAGTAGTTCAGTAATTGTCCAACAGCCGGCGCACGTCGCTCTGTTTACATGAGCGATAGGCTTTATTTTGTCAGGAGGCTCACTTTGTTCTCGCCTTTCTCAGTGTTTTATGCATGATTTTTGCAAGTATTAGTGCTTAGTCGAGTCCCCACTATATAATCACGACAAAAAAAAAAACATACCTTGTATACCACACAAGGTAAAGTAAATTTCTTCCCAGTTTTACAGTACACCAAGTTTTACATGACATATTTAAATATCTATTTACTTTGTTCATTTTACTCTTTATGTGCATGTAATAGGTGCATGTCTTGCACTTTTGTGGACCTTAGTGCTGTGTTTTCGTATATTTTTGCACCCCTTTGGGAAAAAAACCTTGCTGTTTCGGACAGTCGCATTTTACGGACCAGTGCACCCCCCTTTTAGTCTGTTAAATCGAGGTTCCACTGTACTTACTTATGCATTTATCTTTCACTATCCTCAGTAATAAGCCTTCTTAAAGATGCATCTGAGAATTTACAGTAGCCCAGACCCAAAAATAATAATAAATAAGTCAACGGATTTTAACAGGCACCAACACAAAATAAACTTGTACACAAACGCCCTCTTGTGGAGGCTTTACGTTACATCTTGTAAACCACAGTGGGACCAGATTGCCACATTTCCATTCATTAAGTATATTTAGTTTTGTGTTTCATTTTGATGCATAGTTTGTGTTGCTTGGGTTGTGGTAAAAATCATGGACTAAATGTGGGTCGCTTGAAAAAACGTTTGAAAAAAACCTTGGGGTTGCGCATTGGGTGACTATAGTGTTTGAAAATGTTCTTTGTAGTTGTATACTAGACTGGATAAAAGTGTCAACCAAATGACTAAGTACAAGTGTATTCTCCTCTCTCACGCCGAACTCTGTTTTCCATCAGGCAGACACACACTTTCCCAGGAACCTGACTTTATATACACACCACCCCACTACACATTTTCTTCTGCTCAGCTGCCGTGTGTGGCTCTGTAAGGTCAGGGTCATGTTTGTTTACACGTTTGCACAGTTTTTCTAAGCGTGGACTCAAGAACACATAAAACCTTCTGGCTCTTTCATTTTAATTCTTTAATCACAGTAATTGGGACAGTGGGAGCCTAGTGGGTAGAGCTTTGGGCTATCAGTCGGAAGATTGTCGCTTCAAATCCAGGCCCTGCTATGCAGCCACTTTTGGGCCCTTGAGCAAGACACCTAACCCTCTCTGCTCCAGGGGCGGCGTGCAATGGCTGACCCTATGCTCTGTCCCCAGCTTCCAAACAAGCTGGATTATGCGGAAAATGAATTTCATTGTACTGTACACGTGTATGTGTATATATGACAAATAAAGGCATTCTTTTTCTTATAGAATAATAACTTTTTTATAGAGTAAATGTACAATGTTTTAGCATTAGTCAGCAGTCATAGTAGATTTCCACACACCCATGAACTCAGTTGTTTTTTGAAGATATGCACCTATATATGCTTTTTCTCCCTATTTTCCTCCCGATTTAGCACACTCAATTTGTCTTCCACTGCTAAGGGATTCTCTGAGGAGAGCACGTCGCTGTACGCGTACGCCTCTTCCAACATGTGCACAGCCCTCCTCTTCTCACCCCTGCATTCTGCACAGGCGTCTCTTCCGCCAATCAAGGTCCTTACACAGCGTATGAAGATCCACCCACCCACATACAGTCCGGTCCCCACCCTGCAGATACGGTGGTCTATTAATATCTGCTGCAGACACTGCCAATTATGCCTGCCATATGGCGCCCAGCTGACCGGTGGCTACGCAGAGTTTCGAACCGAGGAGTTCAGAATCTCGGTGCTGGTGTGCTAGCGGAATATCCCGCTGCGCCACTTTAAAAGATATGTACCGTTTACATATATGTAAAAGGTTTTTTACTGTCTTTTACTGCATACAAAAACAGTGAGGTCTGTGTTAATGTACTTACATCATCCATCGTCAAAATAGATGTACATTGCATTTAATTGTCCATGTAAAGCCAACCAATAAAACAAATTTTGTGTAATAAAGCTTAAACAACAACATAAACAAATTAAAAAATAAATAAGTAAAGGGGGGTTAAGTATGACAGTAAGTAATCAATAATAAGGTACTAGTAACATAAAGTATTACTCCTGTAGAATATTCCAGTTAGGCGGTAAAACACGCTAGCACACCAGAGCTGGGATCTCGAATACATCGTATCGCATCTCAGCTCTGCCATCCGGCTAGGCTGGGCGGCCACATTAACAACGACTGGCTGTTGTTCAGGGTGGGATGAGACGGACCAGGGTTCCTCATGACTGGCTGATTGATGGCGCCTGCGCAGAGTCGGAGAAAAAGGCTGATCAGGGTGTGGCTCTACGTGCACAAGGCTGGTCCGCATATGAACTTGCCTCGTGCAGGTGAATAGAGGCAGTCGGTACTGATCACGTGTCGGAGGGGGCGTGTGTCAATTGCGAAGCTCCTCAGTCAGCAGTGGGGGGTTGTGTCGGTAGAGGTGAAGCATAACGCAATCATGGTAATTGGATACGACTAGATTTGGAGGAAAAGAGAAGAAAAAATATATATATTATATATTTTATATTCACATTTTATTTTTTGTAGCCTTAGCGACAGTCAGTTTGTCCATAATCTGAATAACCTGAATCTCTGTGACTATCTCAAGCCATTGTATCTTAGTAGGTGGGTCTACCAGCATCCACTTCTTTTTAACCCATTCAGTCCACATCAGGAATTTTTGCATTCTCTATTAATTGGCCCAAATGAGTTTAAAATATTAATAACCCTGCATCAGCTTTTTAAAAGATCCAAAGACCTTTGGCTCAGGCTGTACTTTAATCAGCGTTTAAGATCAAATAAGGGCATGTTTTTCACCAGGGTACCACAAGTCTAATGCACTAGCATACTGCTGCAGAGACTCGAGTTTGATTCTTAGTGCGTTCCTAAAGCTGGATAGGCACTCATCAGGGAAAATTGGCCGTGCCTTAGCAAGGGTAGGCCAGATTAGGATTTCTTACCGCTGTAATAGCAAATCATGCTGTCTGATTAAGGCATCAGCAAGAGTGGAGAAGGAATACAGAGGGCAAAGAATTATCTCCTAGTCTGTGACCCTTCTTGGTGGGCATGGGAATTTTGTATGCACCAGATGAATTTTATTAAAAAGTTTGGTACTGACCGAAATAGAGGACAGGTTTAACAACACTGTGGTGTTATGGGGGCAATATAGCCATGAAGATCCTCTATCGCACTATGTGTAATTTGCATGTCACAATATAGTATTTTTGTTAAAAAGTGGTGAAATATGATGATTTAGTTTTTCATCTCTGCTCTGTGGGCAGCACAGTGGCTTAGTGGGTAGCACTGTCGCCTCACAGCAAGAAGGTCCTGGGTTCGATCCCCAGGCGGGGCGGTTCGGGTCCTTTCTGTGTGGAGTTTGCATGTTTTCCCCGCGTCTGCGTGGTTTTCCTCCGGGAGCTCCGGTTTCCTCCCACAGTCCAAAAACATGCAGTCAGGTTAATTGGAGACACTGAATTGCCCTATAAGTGAATGGGTGTGTGTATGTGTGTCTGCCCTGCGATGGACTGAATGATTGAATAAATCTCTGCTCTGTGACAGATTTTCAAAGACCAATTCAGGGTGTTACTGTGTGCCTTGCGCCCCCCCCCCCCCCCCCCCCCCCGCGACCCTAATTGGATAAGCGGATAAGACAATTAAAGAATTTTCAAAGACCAATTCATGGTGTTTGGGTGGTGCAGCAGTTTTGAAATGCTATTGGACAGTGGTAGCCTAGTGGGCTATTAACGGAAAGGTTGAGAGTTCGAATCCCAGCTCTACCATGCAGCCACTGTTGGGCACTTGAGCAAGGCCCACCTCTCAGCTCCAGGGGCGCCGTACGTTGGCTGACCCTGCGCTCTGCCCCCAGCTTCCAAACAAGCTGGCATATGCGAAGAAAGAATTTCATTGTACTGTACACCTGTATATGTATATATGACAAATAAAAGCATTCTACAGATCTCATCAGCAGTGTTGCCTCTCGCCTTGTTGCCTCCTTGGTTAGGTTTGAGATCCGCCACATTATAGAAGACACAACTTGAGAGAAAAATGCAACAGTCCCTAACAATACTAAGGAGGATTAAACTGTATACACTGCCTCTTCTGGGAGATCTCAGTGTCTCCGTCCTGACTTTTCCGAGTCCCTGAGCACTTCATTTACAATATGGCTTGCTTTCTTCCCTGTGTCTCCTCCATCACAGACACCAACTTTCATCAGCTCTATTAAACCGCAGCAGCTATCGAAGATTTTTGCCAATTGGCTGTAAGTGTGCTATTGGTAAACCTCGGGTCATTTTCATTACCACTAAATCTGCAGTATTTCCCAGGTGACATCATCATCAAGTGGTGATGTCCAAGCATTTATAAACAAATCTGTTTTCATTCGGCTGATCTGTGGCAACATTGGTTTAGGAAGCAATCAAGTCCAATTCCCACAAGACTTTGGTTAGAGGCGCAGATTCAAAATATATAAGGAATACATTATTGCAGAAGAGTGAATCCAGATCCTGTGCTGCTTTTAAAGCTTCGCGATACATGCCATCATCCTTTCAAAAGCTGGCTTTGTTTTCTTGTTATTTATTAGGACTGGAAGCAGCTGGTGGATATGTGCCCTGCTGCCTTTGTTTTTGAGTGGAAATTTATTTTGTTTAATTGTTCCAGGATTGATTTAAATATTGGTTTCCTTTTTATTTCTGGTTTGGGTTTAGATTTTTTAGTTAGACATGCTTAGCTTTGAGTTACGGATCATTTTTATTTTCTGGAATTCCTGTCAGTTTTGCCCACCTGTTTTTTTATTAATGTTGGCGGGACGTCTTGTTCTTGGTAATGCCCCTGTTTGCCATGTTTTATTCACTTGCTGATGACCGTCTTCACTGTGTTCCATGACTAATATCTTTTAACAACGAGATCTCTTTGTGGATCATGGCTTTTGCTTTAAGATGCAAATACATGTCAGGAAATCCTACTAGAAGAGCTGAACTTTATATTAGGTTAATCAGAGTCACTTCAATTGATGGCAGTCGTCACTGAGTACTATATTTATTTATTTATTTATTTATTTATTTATTTATTAGGATTTCAACGGCATGTTTTACACTTTTGGTTACATTCGTGACAGGACAGGTAGTTACTCGTTTCACAAGATTCATCAGTTCACAAGTTTAATGTCAAACACAGTCATGGACAATTTTGTGTCTCCAATTCACCTCACTCGCATGTCTTCGGACTGTTGGAGGAAACCGGAGCTCCTGGAGGAAACCCACACAGACACGGGAAGAACATGCAAACTCCACACAGAAAGGACCCGGACCGTTCCACCTGGGAATCAAACCCAAAACCTTCTTGCTGTGAGGCGACAGTGCTACCCACCGAGCCACCTTATTGCCCTTGCTGAGTATTTACTATTTAACATGAGTTTAAATGTGATATGCGACCACATTATTTTAGTTTTTTATTTATTATTTTTATTTTTATTTATGTATTTATATACATTATTTTAATTTTATTTATCCCCTTTAAACAATTTGTTGGTTTTCAATTGAATTGTACAGATTATTTAATCACATTAAAGGGAAATAAATCTAAAGTGATTATTCTTGGTCTAATTTTTCTTTTTTACATCACAAAAGGGGAGCACGGTGGCTTGATGGGTAGCACTGTCGCCTCGGTCCTGGGTTCAGTTCCCAGGTGGAGTGGTCTGGGTCCATTCTGTGTTGAGTTTGCATGTTCTCGCAATGTCTGCGTGGAGCTCCGGTTTCCTCCCACAGTCCAAAAACATGCAAGATGAATTGGAGATACAAAATTGTCCATGACTGTGTTTGACATTAAACTGATGAATCTTGTGTAAGCAGTAATTACCTGTCCTGTCATGAATGAAACTAAAGTGTGTAAAACATGACGTTAAAATCCTAATAAATAAATAAATAAATACATCACAAACCTTCATTTTAACACTATTAATTAATGTGTGCATTTTTAAACATGATCACATCTAACACAGCTCTTTGTTCCATAACATTATTTCTAATAAAGAGCATTGTAGACACTTTTTTTTAGATAAGTGTGTTAGCTTATTCTGCTTAACACTGCTTGTTTAGCATTTTCACTCTGTCCTCTTACTTCCTTACAATAATGCTGATCTGCTCTCTGGGTGATGCATAATGTTTTATTAAGCTTATAGAGTGTCTACGTCTAGGAAAAAGCAAGTTTAGCATTTTGCATCCTGTATCAGTCTACTTTTTCTAATACTGTATTTCTGTAGCATTGCAAAGACCACTTATTTACTTGTCAGCATAGCCAAGCAGTTCTGTTTTTCATTAGAGTGGATTAATTTGTTGAGCAAAACATTGTGAAATTTCATGTTATGCAACATTAACTGATTAAATCTCTGAATAATAGTGAATTGAAGTTTTGAATTTTCGCCAACAGAAAGCTGGTGTGGCTGCAGATTTGGCTGTAGAAATTTGATAGCAATCTAAGGGGCTTAAATGAAGCTTCTGAAAGTAATTTTTTTATTTTATTTATGTTTTTCCCCTCTCTTTTTTCCCCCCAATTTTTCTCCCCTAATCTAGTCGTGTCCAGTTACCCTGATTGTGTCCTCTATACTGATTCGACCCTTCACCGCTGACTGAGGACGCCTCTCAACTGACTTGCGCCCCCTCCGGTACGCACAGTCAGTACAGACTGCATTTTTCACCTGCACGAGTCGAGTTCATACACTTGACGGGCACTGTGTACGGAGGGCCACACCCCCATCAGCATTATTCCTCAGCCCTGTGCAGGCGCCATCAGTCAGCCAGCAGGGGCCGCAGTCGCACCAGTTATGAGGACCTATGATCCGACTTTTTTTCACCCTCTAACCCTGATCGTTGTTCATACAGCCACCCAGCCCAGTCGGAAAGGCAGAGCTGAGATTCGATACGATGTATTCGAAACCCCAACTCTGGTGAGCTAGCGCACTTTACCGCTGCACCACCTGAGTGGCCTGAAAGTTAATTTTACATGATATTAAACATATAATGTTTACATTTTTATATTTTTGTTTCAAATTCATATTTGTTTTGCATACAGCACAGAAGATGAAGAAGATGTAATCCAGTTTTTTTGAAGATTATTACAGATCCTAACTGTAGCTGATTAAGGAATGTTCAGTGGTTCGTCCTTTCATATTGCACTGTGTTTTTTCCCTGTAGTATCCTGGGTTCGATCCCCAGGTGGGGTGCTCCGGGTCCTTACTGTGCAGAGTTTGCATGTTCTACCCGTGTCTGCGGGGGTTTCCTCCGGGTGCTCCGGTTTCCTCCCACAGTCCAAAAAAAACATACAAGTGAGGTGAATTGAAGATACAAAATTGTCCATGACTGTGTTTGATAGAACCTTGTAAACTGATGAATCTCGTGTAACTACTGTGTCTGTCATGAATGTAACCAAAAGAGTGTAAAGCATGATGATAAAATCTTATTAATCAAACATTTTCCCTGTAGTACTAATTCTAATTCTGAATGTTTAAATTAGGATTTTCATCTGCTGTCTGTCTGTCTTTCTTTCATACGTGGTCTGGGTATCTAAACAGGTCAGATTAGCTCAGAAAGCCTGGTGTAACCCCATGAGTTCCAATTCCCACCATTTGTAGCCTCAGCAGTTAGATTGTAAATCATGTTGTTAATCATACACAGTGTTTCACAGACCCCCGCCCAACACAGAGCACACATTAACCTGCTCACTGACTGTGTGGGATCACAGACACCTGAATTATTACAGACGGGCCAGGAGCAAGAGACGTTCAGATGAGCTTTGTTTACTTTTATAGAGAATGTATTTACCAGCCTTTAAAACAGTATTGAAGAGTTCCACATCTGGCATTCAGATTTTCCTTGACCCAAGGGGATATGCACATACGCACAAACACACACACACACACACACACACACACACACACACACTCTGGTGAAAGAGGCGGGCATTGGAGGATGAAAGATGAGCATCAGAAAGAAGGTCTGAATCAAAGAAGATGATAGACACAAAATAGAAGCCAGAGCAGCAGGACACTGTCCAGTATTGTAATAATGGTATTGTTAAGAGGGTTTGTGTATCTTGCAGCAGGACACTGTCCAGTATTATAATAATGGTATTGTTAAGAGGGTTTGTGTATCTCGTGTTGAGCTTTCTCTGAAAAATGTGTTTGAGAGCAAATAAATACACTAAAGTGTCTCTTATCTTGAATCGTAAGCCTACACAGATGTTACACAAATCTGAATTCACTATAGCACCATTTAGGGACGTCGTTTAACGTCGTAGGCTGTGCCAGTGTTTAGGAAATCTCAGCATGAAGGTCTCTTATTCACTTTGGAGGAACCCCTGACAAAATGAAGAATGGCAGGTCTGAGGGAGTGGAGTGTGGGGGTGGATGTTGGGTTTGGGTGGAGCAAACTCGGCAAAGGGAAATGGTTAGCATTACTCGTTATTTGCTTGTAAGCCTATATTTTATTTGAATAAGTGAGGGGGGACTTGAGTTTAGTGGAATGGAGAGAAGGAGAGTGTGATTTGATGTTTTTATGAAGTGATAGAATGAGGTACTCAGGAACTAAAACTGGCTTTGGAGTCGGCCCTCGAAGTTAAATTGGAGAACACTCTTCATTTACTAGGGTCCGAATAAATTCATTTTCTGCTGTTTTAATTATATTTACATTTTCAGATTTGGATTTATATCCAAGTCAAGAAACAGAACTGAACAGCAATCTTAAAATAAATCAAATGATCTCATTCAAAGCCTAGTTGCCTGGTAAGAAAACATATCGTGGATTTCAAAAAGCCCTTATTCAGCAGAGTTTAGCCTTTCAAGGGTGTTGGAAAGCTCCGAATTTGAGCCAGATCTCTGTTCCAGATCCTCACTACACTTTTACACAGCTTTTGTAATACACCACTTCTGTGATAAGTTTGTGTGAGCTGTTGAAGTCATTTGTTAGATGCTTTGGTCCAAGCTGGCCTAATTTTGATGGCTAAATCCCAGGCATCTCCCAGCCCCCAGATCCTCTAAAGTTACATTGTGTGTGTGTGTGTGTGTGTGTGTACAATAAGCTGTCGTGTTTATACTAACTGACCGGGTCAGGAATAAACTACCCAAAACACTGTTTATAGGTATAATTACAAAGGTTTATTGGCAAATGGGACAGTCAAGATGGCAAGGTCAGCAATTAAAACATTAGTATTATTAACTTGTTATTAACCTTTAATCATTGTTTTAAATGCTTTGCACAATGTAAATAAAAAGACAATTATGACAGACTAAAGATAACAGGGGGCTGGTTGGACAGTCTCAATTTAAGTGCAACAGTTTGAAAATGAATTCAACTATGTTTCAACATGCTTTTGCTTGGCACTTGTAATGAGTTTTTAATTACTATAAAAAAATCGTTTTTACTGTGAGACTTATGAACTCTCATTGTCACACTTCTTGGCTCTTGTTTTTGTGCTAGGATAAAAAGATGTTTTTGCTCCTTTGTAAAACAGTCTATGAACAATCCACTAAAATCCACTTTGTTCTTTTAGCGTCAAGGGTCTACATCAGGGGTCACCAAACTTTTCGAGACCGAGAGCTACTTCAAGAGTACTGAATAATACGAAGGGCTACTTGTTTGATACAAACTTTCTGAATAACATAAAGTTCCACCTTCAATTATATCATTATTACTATTATTATTATCATTATTATTATTATAAATATTCATATATATGACGAGTCTGATCATATGTTAATGTTAATTATTCCTCAGAAAAATTATTAACAATGATTTACCATGGTAGGAAACACAGATATATTTCAGCATGTAACATTACTCTCTAATAGTCTGAATCTGTTTTAATATTTGAAAGTCAGAGCTATCACATCTCTGATATTTTCGTAAATATTGTTCCTGACGGTTTTGTATGAATGAGCACATTTGTAGCATTTTGATCAACATCACACCATTTTTTTCACACATCACTTCTGTAGCATTTTTGGAAATCATTAACAGTCACATCTCTTTTTTTTGCAACATTTGAGAACAAATCATGAACTCTGTCCCATGTTTGTACAAATTATCAGTTATGTACGATTTGAAAAACAAAGCTGCGATGTACGTGGAAGTTTTTGTGACACGTACTGAAGTGTCTGTCCACATTCCTCCCAATCATTGTGAAAACATTACGTTTTCTTTCGCTTTTCTTGTGTGTTTTTTCATTATTATTTTTCGGGGTAAAACCCGCATCTCACTCCCCATCGCAGCTGCGCATTGTCTCCGCGTTACGTGCACGATATAAAACTCCACACCCAGACAAGATCAGAGCTCATATAAACATCAAACACTTTTGTTTTTAAAATGTTATATTCAGTGTTGTCATTTTCAAATCTACATCAATGCAAGTGTTATTGATTCAAAAAGAACAGCAACACAAATCTAATTTTTTGACGGAGCTGGATAAGATAGGATTCCTTTATTGATCCCCATGGGGGAAATTCAAGTGTTACAGCAGCTCCAGTACAGTGTAAGTACAATAAGTAGAGTAAATTAAAGAAGAATAAAAATAAGAAAATAAGGAAAAAATTTGCTATGCAATGCAATTACTATTATACATACAATTACTACAATATAATACAAACACTATATATTCTAATATATACATATGTGTGAATAATGAAACATAGAGTCCTGTGCAGGTAAAAAGGTTAGGGGGGATCTTGAGTTATTTTAGGGGGAGCTGTCTCATCAGTGTGAGGACAGCCTGTGTATTCTGCTATTGTTCTGCAGTCTGATGGCAGCTGGCACAAAAGAACGTCTGAAGCGCTCCGTCTTGCTCTTTGGTGGAATTAGTCTATGACTAAAAGAACCACCCAGCCGCCATAGTTCCTCATTGAGATGGTGAGAAGGATTATCCAGGATGGCCCTAATTTTGTCCTTTGTTCTCCTCTCACATACTACCTCCAGACAGTCCAGCTGTAAACCCACCACAGAACTGGCTTTCCTGACCAGCTTATTTAGTTTGTTGGCATCTCCGACCTTGATGCCACCACCACAGCAAAAAAGAGGGCGCTGGCAACCACAGACTGATAAAAAGCTTTCAGCAGTCTGTTGCACACATTGAAAGACCTCAGCCTCCTCAGAAATAGTCACTAGTGCTATTTTAGAACATGCCCTGCGTGCGACTAACGTGGTCCCTGTGGGCGACCAGGTGCCCGTGGGCACTGGGTTGGTGACCCCTGGTCTAGATCAATGGTGGGCGAACTATGGCCCATGGGCCACATATTGTAGACCAGGCGTGCCCACACTTTCGTGCTTTGAGATCTACTATTTTAGTCAACAGGTCATCGAGATCTACTTTTTAAAAAGGTTGGCCTCATCTTTTTTCAAAAATGCTTTGTAGCTTTTGTAAATGTGCTTCAGTTGCCTATATTAATATTCAGCATTACAGGGCAAGCGACTGAAATATCACACTAACCTTATTCTGATGATTTGCACTGAATGGTGTGAGCCAGGTTCATGTAGTCTGTACAATAGCTGCTGATGCCAGTTCTGAAGCCGGCTTCCAAGTGTTCATTAGTAAGGGTGGACTGAAATTTAGACTTAATTATTTTCATGTGGGAAAAGGCTGATTCACACAAGGAGGTTGATCCTAAAATGCTGTCAAATATGTGGCACATTTTTATATGTTTGGATATTTTTCCTCAGCCAGCAAGTTCCAAAATTGTCCAGCAGAGACCCTTGACTTCATTTGAATGTCAGATTGTAGGGTTAACATTTCTGTATGTAACATGAGTTCTGAATATTCTTCATCAGCTTTTTACACGTGTGAACAAAACAGCCGCCTTTACAGTGGTCTTGCCCGAATCGAATTGATTTTGGTTTCTTTGTGCTTGGTTGCACACTCATCTTTACAAACAGTGTAGGTTACAAAATGAAAAATGAAAACTTTCTAGATTCTCAGTGCTTTAGGTGGGCTGAGGCGTAGCTATGGTAACAAACCACAAATTAAAGAAACAGTGACCACATTTCATGTCAATCACATTGACCTGTTTGAACGAGGTGCGTTCTACCAGCAAGCACTGTGCGATCGACTGGTAGATTGCGATCGACGTATTGGCCACCCCGCTGTAGACTGTTTAATTTGGCTTGTCGAATATGTACAAAATCTTCCTAAAGACTGCATTCATTTCACTATTCCTCTGCAATACCCTGCGTTTTAGTCCATTCTACTAGATTGCACATTCCAAAAACTACTGACCTTTGCTTAAGCCGAGTCAATCGTCTCTACACACAGATACTCATTCTTCATGTTTGCGTTGAGCTACTTAAACAATGACTAGACCAAATAAAAGAAACATTGACAGTGAGTGCCTAGTTAGGCATTCTTTAATTCTTAAGTAATGAGTTTCACATGTGATTTATTAGTTCACCCCCCTCCCCCAATCTGCAACTGGCCTGACCTGTCTGTCAAGTCATAAAACCCAGTCTGTCCATTGAGCCAAAACGTTTGCCCAATCCTGGCCTAGATCTAAATGTTACGCCAAATCTCTGGGTAAAAGATGGAAATATACCCTGGCTATATACAGTATATGCCAAACCATCATAGTGAATCACAAATTCACTCACTAACTTACACCCAGGAGCAATTACCAGTAGCCAGTCCATTCACAGTGTGAACATATGAAGTGTGTTTTCTTCCTAATCTTCCTTTTCTTCCTAATATACACTGATCAGCCATAACATTAAAACCACCTTCTTGTTTCTACACTCACTGTCCATTTTATCAGCCCCACTTACCATATAGAAGCACTTTGTAGTTCTACAATTACTGAATGTAGTCCATCTGTTTCACTGCATGCTTTGTTAGCCCCCTTTCATGCTGTTCTTCAATGGTCAGGACTCTCACAGGACCACTACAGAGTAGGTATTATTTAAGTGGTGGATCATTCTCAACACTGCAGTGACACTGACATGGTGGTGGTGTGTTAGTGTGTGTTGTGCTGGTATGAGTAGATAAGACACAACAGTACTGATAGAGTTTTTAAACACCTCACTGTCACTGCTGGACTGAGAATAGTCCACCAACCTAAAAAATACCCAGCCAACAGCGCCCCGTGGGCAGCATCCTGTGACCACTGATGAAGGTCTAGAAGATGACCAACTCAAACAGCAGCAATAGATGAGCGATCGTCTCTGACTTTACATCTACAAGGTGGACCAACTAGGTAGGAGTGTCTAATAGAGTGGACAGTAAGTGGACACAGTATTTAAAAACAGCACTGCTGTGTCTGATTCACTCATACCAGCACAACACACACTAACACACCACCACCATGTCAGTGTCACTGCAGTGCTGAGAATGATCCACAAGCCAAATAATACCTGCTCTGTAGTGGTCCTGTGGGGGTCCCGAGCATTAAAGAACAGGGTGAAAACAGGCTAAAAAAAGCATGCAGAGAAACAGATGGACTACAGTCAGTAATTGTAGAACTACGAAGTGCTTCTATATGGTAAGTGGAGTTGATAAAATGGACAGTAAGTATAGAAACAAGGAGGTGGGTTTAATGTTATGGCTGATCGGTGTAGTTTGTAGCCAGAAAGTAGCCCATACTTAAGTATGATTAGCAGCACATGTAGAATGTTAGATGGGTGAAGATCTGTCATTCTGGACACCTTTTAAGCCTACCAACCCCCCTCAAACCACTCCAAACGTTCGTTCCAGCAATTTGTCAGATTTTCAGTCGTATTTTACACTTCCCGCAGATACAACATGTTAGAAACACTCGGGCTCTGTGAGTTCTGGTACAAAACCTTACACGGCCTGGGCTGTCTGTGATTCAGCTCGATGTTTTTGCTCTCCCAGGCCACGAGTTGTTAACCTTTCACATTCCATTGATTTTGTTTGGTTCCAGCTGCTGTTCTAGCTCATAAAATTGGGAAAGAGAAAATGCCATCATCAAAAATCTTAATGACTTATCTCTAACACACTTTACTCTCTTAAACCCAAAAGCAGCATGATCTTCACTGTAACAAGTTCCTGTTTTAGGCACAGGTTTAGGCAAGGTTTAAAGACCTAACTGATACTGCATTTGGGTTTGTATTACCTTCCAGGGCAGCCACTGCATGCTAAAGTAGCTTCATATGCGCATTAGTGTGTGCGCATTTGTATGTACACACAGAGAATATCGGGTAACCAGGCTCTGGTTTCGACATGAGGAAGTGGTTAGTGTAAAATGGTGAGTTTTGGTGAGTTTATTGTTTTTCATTAGGGCTTTTATGAATGGAGCTCTTTATTCTAGCCATAACATTCTGACAAACTGAGTCACTAGGTGAACAACATCACAACACGTCATCCTACAGAACAGCGGATACAGAGCACATGATCCAAAACACTTCAAAGCTGTATTAAACTCTGCTCACATCCTGGATGCTGAAGTTTCCCAAATGCAACAAAAAAAAATCAGAACAAAAAAATAAATGATCAGAAAAGAATTTGTCATGTTATTACGACAATGTAACCATTCAAACTGTCAATCATTCGGATTAAAATGCCTATAATTTATAATCATTAAAGGTTATGTAAGTTGGACA
This sequence comes from Trichomycterus rosablanca, assembly GCF_030014385.1. Lineage (NCBI taxonomy): Eukaryota > Metazoa > Chordata > Actinopteri > Siluriformes > Trichomycteridae > Trichomycterus > Trichomycterus rosablanca. Next base: position 24,606,748 of record NC_085996.1, read on the forward strand.
TAGTGCTAGACAAACACACAAGTAACACTGCATATTTAAAGCATTTGAAACTAAATAAAATGCTGAATAGAATCTTTATCACATGTCTAAAAGAGCAACATTTTAAAGTGTAAAACTGTTTCTTTAAACGATTGAAATGTTGCTTTAATAGAGCTCAGCTTTTTAAGGTGTAAAGGCTTAGCATTTAACATTCAGCTCCAAAACAGATGTTTATGCAGCTCACGTCATGATGTGTAGAATGTTAGATGGGTGAAGACCTGTCACTCTTGACCCCCTTTAAGTCTACCAACCCCCCTCAAACCACTCCAAACTCCCTGGGCCAGACTTTGGGCATGTCTACCCAGTGTAGAGCACATGTAATGAATAAAAGCCGTCTGGGATGCTCAAAAGCCTGGACGGTAACAAGTCATTTTATCACATTTGTGTTATTTATTCAATCTTTTAGGTCATTAAGTTTCAGAGCACATGGTAGGACAGTGCTGGGTCTGGATTAGGAAATAGACCACTGAAGTCGTGTCATCATTTTGTAGTCCACGCCATGTTGTTATGCCCATATTTGGTAACCCAGGTCTAAGAGAAATTTTGAATGGGGAAAAATGAATGGAGATTTAGAAAATTGCCTCTCTCGCATCCTGTAGTCATAAAAAATGTTCCAGAGCTTTTACGTTTTGTTTTATAGAGGTTCTTCTGTCTATTATCACTGGATTCTCTGAATTATGAAGTCGTTAAAGAGTCAAAATATGAATATTGCTACATATAAGCTAATGCTACTGCGCACTGAATTGACGTCACTAGACTGGAAACCTCTTAAATTTGTATTTTTTTTTTCTTTTATAAGCCTCTTAAATAACCGATACGAAGCAGCGCGATTCGCCAGTGTAACAGTGCAGTGATATTCACAAGTTTTACTTTATATTTTTAGCTGCTAGCTACATTAAAGTAGAAAGCAAGGATGGTTGGGTGTTACGCCTTTGGTTGCACTCACCAAACGCGGGCTGCTCATTCCGTCGATTCGATTGGTGTAGTTCAGTGACGTCTAATTAATGCGCAGTAGCATTAGCTTTCGTGTAGCATTATTAGTATTACGACCCTTTAACAACCTCATAATTTATAGGATCCAGTGATGTACAGAAGAAAAATGTACGTAGGACAAAACGTACAGGGTTCTGAACATGTTTTTTTAGCACAGGATGCGTTAGAGCCGATTTTTTGAAAACCCCATTCATTTTTGCCATTGAAAATCGGGCTTAGACCCGGGTCTCCAAATATGGGCATAACGAGCACGACAGAATGACGCACGACTTCAGTGGTCTATTAGTGTATGATGATAAAAACAACACTTATTTTACTTGTTTTTTTTCTCAGTTTTGTAGACATTTCTAGAAGCTTTGTGGCTGTTGCTCCAGTGTGCCACTGTTTTAACTCGGCTGCATGTTTAAAGCAGTGGTAGAGGTAGCCCAGTCATTAAGGTACTAGATTTGTAATGAAAAGGTTGTCTTTCTTAGGTCTTTGAGCAAGGCCCTTAACCCTTATTTGCTCAAATTGTATTCAGTCATAATTTTAAGTTGCTTTGGATAAAACCATCTGCTAAACAGCGCAGAAAACTTCTTACCTCTGTGAGCCTATTTAGGAACGTCATTCTTAACTTCTAAACGGGTGGCACAGTGGCTCAGTGGGTAACACTGTCGCCTCACAGCAAGAAGGTTCTGGGTTTGATCCCCAGGTGTGGCGGTCTGGATCCTTTCTGTGTGGAGTTTGCATGTTCTCCCTGTGTCTGTGTGTCCTCCAGGAGCTCCGGTTTCCTCCCACAGTCCAAAGACATGCAAGTGAGGTGAATTGGAGACACAAAATTGTCCATGACTGTGTTTGCCATTAAACTTGTGAACTGATGAATGTAATGAGTAGCTACCGTTCCTGTCATGAATGTAACAAAAGAGTGTAAAACATGACGCTAAAATTATAATAAGTAAATAAATAGATAACTTTTAAACGTGTGCATCACCTGCAGAGCAGGGAACTGATTTCCCGAATACCACACTGCCTACTAAATACGCTGTTAATTTTAATCTCCACCAGCACTGATATTAGTACTTTGAGCACAGTGTCTAGCATGTAAGTCATGTGAATTAAGACACAGCCCTTTAGCTTACTTGTTGTAGCACATCTCTCCTTTGCTCTACGTTTTTTTTTGTTACAGCTAGATGTTTAGACTGAAATATTGCATAAACCCTATAAACAGCTCTGACACTTTTGGCTCTTGGTTTAAAGCAGTGGTCCCCAACCACCGGGCCTCCACGGACGTCATTTATTACCGGGCAGCACAGAAAGAATGAATAATTGGAGATCGTTGCAAAAGCAATGAAAACACCGCTTCCATATCCAACATCCTATATTTGTGAAGCGGGATTTTCTGCAGTGACGGCAACCAAAACAAAGATACAGAGAAGACTGGACATAAGGAACACACTTCGGGTGTTATTGTCTCCTATCACCCCTAGGTGGGAGCGTCTTGTCGCAGCAAAAAAAAAAGCTCATGGTTCCCACAGATTTTCCATCATTAGTGAGTAGTATTGTTATTAGGGATGTAACGATACACTCTACCCACGATGCAATGCAATTCACAGTACTGGGTTTACGATACGATTTTGTCCCGTTTTTTAAACTGAAATTGAAGACAAATTATTACAAAGTTTCCTTTTATTATTTCTCTTAAATAAAATAAAATACTGTATTTGTGATTATCATTTATTTATCTAAATAATGAATGCCCTTTTATTTCTGAGGTAGGTACAAACTATGCAAAACAATTTTGAATTAAGCCCAATTTGGCAACCAGGCGTATAGCACTAGTGACGTCAACCAGGTGAGGTGTATATCGCCAGTGCCCTCTGCTGTTTAAAGTGAATATCGATTCATTATGCATGTGAAATTGATTTGAATCGTGGAATTTTTTAATCGGTTATTAACTGTCTTGTGGTGCATCGTTACATCCCTAATTGTTATTCACTTTTGACATGTTTTTTATTATGCTCATTATATATTTGGTTTTTAAATCCTCCCACCTGCCGCCGGTCCGTGAAATTATGTCTTATATAAAACCAGTCAGTGGTGCAAAAAAAGGTTGGGGACCGCTGGTTTAAAGGATTTGTAGACTGTCTGTACATTTGCACCTTTGCAGTGCTGCCTTGATCATACACTCGATTAAACAGCCACACAGTCTTCTCCTGCTCGCCGTGTTTCCCCTGCACAGCTCTCATCTGCGACTGCGACTGATGAATCTTGCAGTGTGAACTACACTGGAATCACCAGAGTACTTTTATTTTTTTGGAGTCATTTTACATGAGTGGCTAAACACACTACTGCAAAAATTACATCAGACCAAGTAAATAAATCCTAATCTTTTTTTAGGTCGTCAGATATATTCTAGTAGTTTAAGTTATCAATGTATTACCACCAATCAAAACCCAGAATGGCCTGGTAAGTGGCAGTCTGTTGGACCCCTGACCCAACACAGACTCCGGAAGAGCGCTACTAGTTTGATGCTTAACAAAGCAAACAAGCTCCCATTCAGCCATATTAGCTCTTCCCCCAAGGCTCCCCAGACAAGAGTGGGGAAAAGCTTAAAATCACTGTTCCTCTACATTAATTATTTTTAATTATTTTTAATTTTTTGAGGAATTCTGTAGTTTTAATTCTGTCCTTGGTTTGCACCCGTGGTGTATTTAGAGTAAGTGGAAGATTTCAATCTAGAGTGCTGGACACTGTGATCTTCTAAATCCAAATCTGATATTCCATATCCTTTCTAACACTTGTTTGTAAAAATAAATAAATAAATAAAAATAATAATAAGAGGAAGAAAAATAACAGGAGCAGCACTAAACAGAACAACATGTGCAGATAAGAAACAGCCAGAGAGTGGCATGACTTCCCAGAAGCTAGTCTAGCTGCTCAGAAATAGAGATGAAAGAGAAAGACTAAACGAATGTAGTGAATAATGCACTCACTTTTCCTTTGTGAATGTAGACAGTTTGCTAATTCTCTCAGTGTATAGATCAGCCGAGCAGTACCACCTGGATCTCTGTTCTGCCTTGCGCCCTTACAAAGCAAGAAGCTTTGTGAGAGTCCTCAGATCCACGCTCATCGCTCCTATCCCAGTTCTAAGGCCTCCTCTGCTCTGGATTTCTTTTCCAGAGACTGCAAGCGCCGGCCGTCTGTCTCCTGCTCTCCAGCCGCTCTAAAGCCAGGACATGGCTCTGGAACTCCCAGCTGTGCTCTGGAGACCGAGCCGCCCTAAGACGCCACCTCCGCTTTTTTTTTTAAACAAAGAATAGGGAGGTGAAGAAGTGAGGGAAAGAAGGAGGGTAGGAAGGTAGCAGCAGAAGGGGCAGGGGTCAGTCTAACCCTGTGATGTAACTGTGGCTGAAAAGGAGACAGAAAAAGTCGAGCCCTCCCTGAAGTTTTGACTTCCCTTTAATCCATTATTGTTTTCCAGAGAAAGACCAAGTTAGCATGACCACTCAGAACTACACATTGCGGTCAGAGTGGAGACACTGTGGGTCTGTGAGGGTTTTTTTTTTTATTTTCGTCCAGGGTTCTCGAGACGTTGAGAGGAAACAGTAGATAGTTGACATATGGTGTCAATTGAAGTTTTTGTATGGTGGCTTTGTCCCAGCCGTGCATTAAGTGATGCTGCTTCAGGCTAAGAGGCTTTACATACTGCAGACGTTATGTAATCTTTGTAGCCTCAGCATGTTATGTGCTCAGGGATTACTTCATTTTAGTAGTTTTATGGTTGCCAGATTGAGATTGAATTACATTTTTATCTGTATAATGTTAGAAGCATGAAGAAGAAGGGGAGTTTGAGCCAATCTGTTGTCTAGTTTTGCTCTGTATTTATTTTCATTTTTAGACACCGATCAGCCATAACATTAAAACCACCTCCATGTTTCTACACTGACTGTCCATTTTATCAGCTCCACTTACCGTATAGAAGCACTTTGTGATTCTACAATTACTGACTGTAGTCCATCTGTTTCTCTGCATACTTTGTTAGCCCCCTTTCATGCTGTTCTTCAATAGTCAGAACACCTCAGAGCAGGTATTATTTAGGTGGTGGATCATTAACACACCAGTGACACTGACATGATGGTGGTGTGTCAGTGTGTGTTGTGCTGGTATGAGTGGATAAGACACAGCAGTGCTGATGGAGTTTTTAAACACCTTACTGTCACTGTAGTCCACCAACCAAAAATATCCAGCCAACAGCGCCCTGTGGGCAGCGTCCTGTGACCACTGATGAAGGTCTAGAAGATGACCAACTCCAACAGCAGCAATAGATGAGCGATCGTCTCTGACTTTACATCTACAAGGTGGACCAACTAGGTAGGAGTGTCTAATAGAGTGGACAGTGAGTGGACACAGTATTTAAAAACTCCAGCAGCGCTGCTGTGTCTGATCCACTCATACCAGCACAACACACACTAACACACCACCACCATGTCAGTGTCACTGCAGTGCTGAGAATGATCCACCACCTAAATACCACTCTGGTGAAAGCAGGTTAACAAAGCATGCAGAGAATCAGATGGACTACAGTCAGTAATTGTAGAACTACAAAGTGCTTCTATATGGTAAATGGAGCTGATAAAATGGACAGTGAGTGTAGAAGCAAGGAGGTGGTTCTAATGTTTTGGCTGATTAGTGTAAGATACACACTTGTTAAAATGAGCAAAATTTGATGAACTCATATTTAAAGTTTAAGCATGATTAAAACATATAAAAATGTCCTTGTTTATCACTTGCAACTGGCCAATATGTATAAATAGAAAAAGCCTCTTCCACACTCAAAACCCAGGAAATTCCTAAGTAACCATTACCAGTAAATGTTCTAGCTTTTAATCCTACAGCCTGGCAGCTGTTGTTTTTTTTACGTATTTACACATTTGCCATAAAGGTACTGTTATACACACTAAAACAAATCTAAAAATATGCTTTAAACACTTTAAAAGTTTCACCCAGATCAATTTTAAGAACACTGATTTTTCTGATGGCTTTGTAAAGAATTGCATCATACATTTACATTACTGACACTGAGCAGATGCTTTTATCCAAAGCGACTTACAGTACTGTGACAGTATATTGTCTAAGCATTTAAGGTTTAAGGGCCTTGCTTAAGGGCCCAACAGTGGCAACCTGGCTGTGTTGGGGCTTGAACCAGTGACCTTTTGATTACTAGTCTAGTACCTTAACTGCTAGGCTACAACTGGCATGCACATATATAAGCACATTAAACTGTGGCTTTTATTAAAGGATTTTTTCCTTAGCACAGTAACGAACAGTTTCGTCAATTCTAAATCAGTGGTCCCCAACCACCGGGCCGCGGACCGGTACCGATCCGTGGGTCATTTATTACCGGGTCGCACAGAAAGAATAAATAATTAGAGATCGCTACATCAGCAATTGAAAACACTACTTTTTTACGGGTGTTATTGTCCCCAATCACCTCTAGGTGGGAGCAGCGTCTCGTTGCAGCGGAAAAAGCACATTTGTGAGTAGTACAGTTATTCTATTTTAAATCCCCTCACCCCTGCCGGTCTGTGAAAAGTGCATTTCATGGCAGTCATTAAATAACATCCATAAATTGAATGACGTAATAAACCTTAATGGTTGAATGTAAACCTAAAACATCCAGCGACACTGTGAGGCTTCATGTTCTGCCTCAAAGATGAAAATTCTCGTCCGTGTTTTGACACCCCGCCTCTGCGTCCACAGAATCGATTGGGAGTTTTCCAAACTCAGTTACCTGAGTAGTGTTTTTTTTTTTTTTACATTTTTAATGCATTTTCTCCCCATTTTCCTCTCGATTTAGCGCACTCAATTTTGAGGGATACTCGATTGCATCAGAGGAGAGCATGTCGCTGTACACGCCTCTTTCGACACAGCCCTCCTCTTCTCGCCCCTGCATTCTGCACAGGCGTCTCTTCCACCAATCAGGGTCCTTACACAGCGTATGAAGACCCACCCACCCACACGTAGTCCGGTCCCCACCCTGTTAGAATCTGCTGCAGGCACTGCCAATTATGCTTGCCAGATGGCGCCCAGCCGACCGGTGGCAATGCCGAGTTTCGAACCGAGGAGTTCAGAATCTCGGCGCTGGTGTGCTAGCGAAATATCCCGCTGCACCACCTGGGCGCCTCGTGAGTAGTGTTCTTGGCTGCTTTACACTTCGACATCTTGGACATTTTGACTAACCGATTGCTGACTGAATTGCCGTAGAATTTCTAGGACCGCCTCATAGTGAATATTAACCAGTTAATATAAGACACGTAAACGCTACACGAATAAAAATTGTTAAATAGCTATACACAAATCGACACGATTTTCGCAGGCGTGAATTAGGTAGGGCATTAGTTTTGACCGAATACCACACAAGCAATTAAAGGTTAAGGGTCTTGCTCAATGGGTTCAACAGAAAAAGACATACAGAAGAACAATAAAGAGCTTTATTAATGAATTTAAAATACTTCAAACTTACAAGGCTTTAATGCTTACAAAGTAATGTAATGTGTGATATTATAGTAATTTAATCCACCCCTAAACTCACTTCCACTTCCTCTTCCACCTATTATTCTTTAATTGTGCATATTTTCTTTCATGTCCCTAATGTGTTAAGTGTTTATCCAGGCCGATGTAAGTGCAGCCAAAACTGATCAGTCTTCTCCTTACTGGAAAGTCTTCATCTTCTCCCACTGTTTATTCTGCACAGCTGTGCGTGTGTTATGTGCAGCTCCTCTAATGCCGTGAAGCCATTCTTCAGCCTGTTAACAAAAGCTTACAGATTACTGTAAACTGACCTCGTTCCTTGTGTGTGTTTTCTTTATAGGTATGTATCTGTCAGATCTCACATACGTAGACTCAGCGTACCCCTCCACAGGCAGCATCTTGGAGAACGAGCAGCGTTCCAACCTGATGAACAACATCCTGAGGATTATCTCAGACCTCCAGAGATCCTGCGAGTACGGTTAGTGAGCGTCTGAGTCGGACTGGATTCTGACATGCAACAGTATTACGTGATGCTTTGATTTTGAGCTGGTTTGTTGATCCCTGTTATTGTTTCTCATTCAGACATACACGAGTTGCCTCATGTCCAGAATTATTTGAACTCTGTGCACTACATTGAGGAGTTGCAGAAGTTTGTGGAGGACGACAATTACAAGTGAGTGCACGGCATGGATACAAATGGTGTATGGATACACTGTGTTCACTATGTGCCTTGCAATACACACCGATCAGCCACCTCCTTGTTTCTACACACACTGTCCATTTTATCAGCTCCACTTACCATTTAGAAGCATTTTGTAGTTCTACAATTACTGAATGTAGTCCCTCTGTTTTTCTACATACCTTTTTACCCTGCTTTCACCCTGTTCTTCAATGGTCAGGACTCCCCCAGGACCACTACAGAGTAGGTATTATTTAGGTAGTGGATGATTCTCAGCCCTGCAGTTACAATGACATGGTGGTGGTGTGTTAGTGTGTGTTGGGCTGGTATGAGTGGATCCGACACAGCAGCGCTACTGCAGTTTTTAAATACCGTGTCCACTCACCGTCCACTCTGTTAGACACTCCTACCTAGTTGGTCCACCTCGTAGATGTAAAGTCAGAGACGATCGCTCATCTATTGCTGCTGTTTGAGTTGGTCATCTTCTAGACCTTCATCAGTGGTAACAGGACGCTGCCCACAAGGCGCTGTTGGCTGAATATTTTTGGTTGGTGGACTATTGTCAGTCCAGCAGTGACAGTGAGGTGTTTAAAAATTCCATCAGCGCTGCGGTGTCTGATCCACTCATACCAGCACAACACACACTAACACACCACCACCATGTCAGTGTCACTGCAGTGCTGAGAATGATCCACCACTCAAATAATACCTGCTCTGTAGTGGTCCTGGGAGTCCTGACCATTGAAGAACAGCATGAAAGGGGGCTAACAAAGCATGCAGAGAAACAGATGGACTATATTCAGTATATATATATATACACACACACAAAAACCAGTGACTGTCAAAAATTTAACCAGAGTTGTGACAAAAGCTTGTTGATGGTAATCGAAAGCAGCTAATCCCAAGACTGTCTTTACATACCTTTAGATGTGTTTAAACTGAGATTTGTTTGACTGTCTGTTTATTATGTATTGTATAAGTATTCATATAATTGTATATGTATTCATTTTCTTAGCTTTTGTTATCTTGATCAGGGTGGGTCTTGTTCCCCAGATCACTGGGCGCAGGGCAGGAATACAGTATACAGGGAAAAAATCTATTACATGGCTTCAGACATTGTCCTACTCAGACATAGACATGTCTGTGTAAACATCTGAGCTGGCTGATAACACCGCTGAGATTAATACATACATATATACATACGCTTAGAACATATTTACTGGAAAAAGATTAAAGGAAAATTAATCACACTTCGTTCACAATCAGCTTTACTGCACATTTGAATTACTGTTTATATGACTAATGAAAAAATATAAAATTACTATAAGTTTATTATAAAATTTACATTTGCTGAAAACCATACTGTTCAGCCTTGGTAGGTACTTTGTGCATAATGTGTGTATTTGTGTTCTGTTTAGGTTATCTTTAAAGATTGAGCCAGCCACTAGCACACCCCGTGCAACTGCCTCCAGAGAGGACCTTGTAGGTAAGAAAAACAGAACGCATGAGCCAAACCTTCCAACTCTATTGCTTTCTGCACAGATAAACATCAAATTCATCTTTATTTGTGTATCGTAGGTTCTGATGCCTCTAGCTCACCTCTATCTGCTCGTCGTGGTAACTCCGCTGATGGCGGTCTACCCAAAGTCCCACGTACTCCACCCTCTCCTCGCAACCTTCTCCCTTATGGGCACAGAAAGTGTCACAGCCTGGGCTACAAGTAAATCCACCTAAATCATTCTGTTTCAGCAACCCATTACAAGCACATAAGTCCATGCTTATTCTAGTCACTCGTCCTCTATGTCAGTGCAATGATACAGTGCTGTACGTTCATTATTAATGCCTACACTGTATGTCCAAAAGAATGTGGGCAATTCTAAGAAATAAATGACTGCTCAAATGGGAAAGGGCCTTCCCCAAACTGTGTCACCATGCTGGAAGCATGCAATTTATATGACTGATTTTACATTTATGGCTTTAAGCAGACACGTATTCAAGGACACAGTGGGAAAGCAGGGAATGAAGAAGCAGATTAACCAGCCAGAGAAAAAAAACAGACAACATACAACAAACATTAAAATTCCCTCGACAGATGTAAAACCACTAATAAATACCTACAACAAGGGAAAATGTCAAACTGAATGGAACACACAGACCACAAACAAACTCATACACCCAAACATCAACGTTACACCAAGGACGGCGAATAGACCAAGTCAGACACACAAGATGCAGAATTGGCCACACTAGAATAACCCACCGACCCCTGATAAAAAGATTAAGGCTCTGGTCAAAACAGTTCTTTTGTTTGTAATATTGCTCTTTGCCCCATGCTTTTAATGAAAGATACTGAAATTCTGGTTCATGACTTGAACCTTACCCGCCTTGGGTACATAGACCAAGTCAGACACACTAGATGCAGAATGGGCCACACCAGAATAACCCACCAAAACCTGATAAAAGAACAAAACCCAACAACCTGTTATCTGTATCTATTACAATAAAGCACATCCTGACAGAATGCCCCAAATACACAAAGACAAAAAGTACACATGCCCAAAACCATAAAAGAAGACAACACAAGAACAGTTTTAACTTACCTCACAGCCATAAAAATAAAAATATGAAATGGACCCAAGATATAAAGGCAAGATACAATAAGTAGACACAAACATAATACCGATCATGCCATAAAATGACACAAATATGTGTTAAAATCCAGCAGACACTTTTATCCAATGTGACTCTGTGATGGGAGCTGAACCAGTGACCTTCCGATCAGAACATTACCCATTAAGCTATAACTGAGAACAATGTGGTTTCAGGGGCAGCTGAATTACTAAGCTTTTTAAATTTTATTGTAACTGCTGTGATGACATCAAACACACAATTTCTCACCAATAGCTTCCTGTGGAAAATCGCAATAGTAAAAGTTAGAAGTGCATAAGCATAATTCTGCTATCAGTTCTGTTACACAAGGTGTTCCCCATGGATCGGTCCTTGGCTCTCTACTCTTTATTATTTATATATTACCCCTCAGTCAGGTTATCTGTTGTCATTGACATTTTTACTGTTATGCTGATGATATTCAGACCTACTGTATGTCAGCACCAAAACACCCCCCCCCCCCACCTTAGATTAAGGCTATGGTTAATCTAGTATTTTTATCTATTACAGTATCTGTAATATTGCTCGTCTTCACCCCATGTTTTTATAAAAAAAACTGTAATTCTGGTTCGTGACTTGAATCTTGAATCGTCTCAGGTGCAAAATATTCAGCATTATGGTTTAAGTGGGTTAACATCATTCAAAAAGACTACCCTAAATGCTGTGTGTTTTCTCCATGATGTAGTTTCATCCACAAGATGAACACGGTGGAGTTTAAGAGCGCTACGTTTCCCAACGCTGGGTCCAGACACCTGCTGGATGACAGTGTACTGGAGAGTCACACACCGACACGAGGGCAAGCTGAGAGTTCCACTTTGTCCAGCGGCATCTCCCTTGGTAACAATAATTTCATTACTTTGTTTTAGTTTGTAATGATAATTTTCTCATGTTTAATGATCATTAACTGCTTTATTAAAGAAATCTCAACATCACAATTACATTTATTTACTGCCATTGCAACACAAATAGAAGTCCACTACAGTTTTATATTAAAAGAGGTGATGATACATAATCAAGTGTTTTAGCTGGCAACAAATAGAAAACCAGGCTTTGATATCACACTGGAACTGATTTGTCTGGAACTTGTATAAAACTTATAAGATACTTCATCATTAATTGTGCTTTCAGGAAGCAGTGAAGGATCAGAACTCAGTGAAGAGATGTCTTGGCCTGCCTTTGAGAGGTATACACACACAAACACTGTCAAGCAGTTCCTGTATACACATACACAACTACAAATCCACATGGATATTACTAACTCACGAAAACAACTGAAACCTCTAAAAGTCAATTAATCATTTCATCAACTACTAGTTCTGTGCATTATCCAGGCTCTGAGAAATGTGAAGCAACCCATGTGATCTGCTCAAGATTTGATGCATCACACTAACGCATGGTCAAATAGGAAAAAAAAAAAACATAATTGTGTGAAGTATATTGTTGGGTTGACAGGAAACTTTCTGTTTGTGCGTTTTGTTTCACAGTTTACCTTAATTTACCTCTTAGTCCCAAACTATAAGCCATCATTACTTACTTACATACAAATCAAATACATTTTAGATTCTTTCCACCAATCTGTGTTTAATTAAGACCAATAATTCATTGTGTGTTTTGTGTGTAGCACGCATTTCTGAACATGTATGTATTTCTAGCATGTATCAGCTGAATAGAATTCATTGTGACTTAGCCAATCCTATTCTGTTAAAACAAAGTGTAAAAGTTTTGACTGCCACTGTGCAATCGATGACTGCACTAGTGATGGACGATTTGCAGAGTGCCTAGCATGGCTCTTCAGACGCAGTACGGCTCTCTGTGTGACTCCACCACTAGCAGATGAAAAGTTACATCCTACTGATTTGGGGATGCAGCTCTCATTGGCCAGAGCAGAAGGAGGAGCAGGTCAGGCAAGAATGACCAAAAAATCTGTGGGTTGGTCCTTGCGAATTGCAGTCAATTTTCATATCAAATTTATGGTTGTTTGCCATTACAATAGCATCAAAATACTTTTCAGACCAGACGAAAATATAAGCAACCACCTGAAATAAAACCCTCATAGATAATGGGCCTTCCCTCCAGTACACACGTGTTGGACAGTGTGAGTATGTGCATGCATGTGTGTGTGATGCCTGATACTGATTACTGCATTGCTATGCCAACACCCAACAGGACACGTTTCTACCACTCTCTGGGCCCAGTGACCCGAGTGGGCCGCATCTCCTGCAGAGGAGGCCTCAGGCCCAGCAGGTAACTCCAGTCAGCCTGGACTGCTCTTTCACTCGCTATCTTTTCCTGCTTTGCATCTTGTTTGCATTCGACCGGGCCAACCTGTTGCACATATTGTGTATAGCGGTGCTAGTGTGGGGGATTTGATACGGGCAATTGGTGATGGGCTTTTCTGAATCAGGTGTGGATGTGTGTGGTTCGTATGTGTCTGTCACTGCAATTTCACGTCTAGCTGCAGCTAAAGCAGGAATTCTGTTTACTGCCTCTTAGAATCCTCTCTTTTGTAAATATGAAGTAAAGGAAGTCATAATATGTGCTGTCCATATTACTCTTTTTAAGGTGCTTATTAAGGTGCTTGCATCTGAAAAAAGTTGAAGATCCAGCCCATGTTTCCAATTTTTAAGTGCCAAAACATGTCATCAGATAATCAGTGTTACAAAAAGGTAGTTTTACAGAATGTTCTGGTTTTTCCTAAAAATATCCTCATAGACTATTGTACACAAGATAAGGCTTTAGTCAGGGCTACTCAACAGATGGACTCCGGTCCAGGCCTAGACCTAAGCTTGCTTTATAGAATGAACAGAATAATATGCGTTTATTATTTCTTTTTTTATCACGTCAATTTTTACCCAATTGCATTATGCTTCCTCTCTACTGGTGCTGACCCCCGGCCCGATTGAGGAGAGCGAACTGACACACAACCCCCTCCAACACGAGCAGTATCTGACTGCATCTTTTTACCTGCACGAGGCGAGTTCACATGCCGATCAGCCCTGTGCCTGGAGAGCCACACCCCGATCAGCATTATTCCTTTACTCTGTGCAGACGCCATCAATCAGCCAGCAGAGGTCGTAATCGCATCAGTTATGAGGTCCCTATCCGGCTCCCTATCTGGATGAACAACAGCCAAACGTTGCTCATATACCCGCCCAGCCCAGCCGGATGGCATAGCTGAGAATCCCAGCTCTGGTGTGCTAGCGTATTTCACCTCTGCCTCTGCCACCTGAGCGGCTATAATATGCTTTAATTATCCATGTGAGAAGCACAAAGCCAATGTGCTTAAATTGTAAAGAAATCATAGCCATTGTTAGGAGTGATAACATGAAGCTCCATTATGAGACCAAATATGCAAATTTTGAACAAAATTACCCACAAAACACATCGGTAAGAACCACAAAAATAAACCAGCTAAAGGCATCACGTCAAGCGGCAAGCAGAATAATAGCTAAAACAGTTACACAAGAGCGAGTAACAGAGGCTTTACTTAGAGGAGCCTGGATCTTTGGAAAACACCAGAAACCTTTCTCTGATATTCTATGCTGAGAAAATAAAAAAGTCAAAACGGCAGAGAAGATAAATCATTTCTTGTTCAGATTCTACTGCAGCATTAGACTAACTAAACCACTTGCTAAGGATTTATTTAAAGCAACTCAGCCATTCCATAAAAAAATCTTTATGATGCGTATTTAAGTACTCCTGCTTTAAGTGGATTAGTGTGAGGGTGTGGTATTAGCATTAGCAATGTAGATACTGTTTTTAGACAACCTTAAAACCCCCTGCACTGTTCATATATAATTTTGGCAGTTGAGAGCTTTGCTTTTTTTTTAATAAAAGCAAACATGTTTGTTCTGTGGAGCAAGATGTGATGTAGGAACAAAAAAAGATAAATGTACACAGAGATTCTAAAACCGGCACCAATTTTAGTTCCTCAGTCCATAACACAAGCAAAACAACAATGTGAACTTTAGTATGGAAGCCAAGTTTTCAAAATAAATGTTGTAGGACATCATTTCCTTTATTTTAGTTCTGATTGTACTAATCAGCTTGGTGATTTTTTCACCTTCTTTATTATAACAGCATAGTGCTTAACTCTAGTACAAGTCCCAGTGTTTGGTTACAAACACACATAGCTGTTTCAATACTTTCAACATGAAATGACTTTCACATCCACTGTTTCTATCACCTGTACAGAGTGGCTTCGATATAGCAGACCTTACCTGAACAATTTATACTTGTTTGCAAATGGTTTTTGATGCATCTACAGTGGGGCCAAAAAGTATTTAGTCAGCCACTGATTGTGCAGGTTCTCCTACTTAGAAAGATGAGAGAGGTCTGTAATTTTCATCATAGGTACACTTCAACTATGAGAGACAAAATGAGAAAAAAAAATCCAGGAAATCACATTGTAGGAATTTTAAAGAATTTATTTGTAAATTATGGTGGAAAATAAGTATTTGGTCAATAACAAAAGTTCAACTCAATACTTTGTAACATAACCTTTGTTGGCAATGACAAGAGGTGAAACGTTTCCTGTAAGTCTTCACCAGGTTTGCACACACTGTAGCTGGTATTTTGGCCCATTCCTCCATGCAGATCTCCTCTAGAACAGTGATGTTTTGGGGCTGTCGCTGGGCAACACGGACTCCACAAATTTTCTATGGGGTTGAGGTCTGGAGACTGGCTAGGCCACTCCAGGACCTTGAAATGCTTTTTACGGAGCCACTCCTTCGTTGCCCGAGCGGTGTGTTTGGGATCATTGTCATGCTGGAAGACCCAGCCACGTTCCATCTTCAATGCTCTCACTGATGGAAGGAGGTTTTGGCTTAAAATCTCACGATACATGGCCCCGTTCATTCTTCCCTTAACACGGATCAGTCGTCCTGTCCCCTTTGCAGAAAAACAGCCCCAAAGCATGATGTTTCCACCCCCATGCTTCACAGTAGGTATGGTGTTCTTGGGTTTTTCTTTTTCCTCCAGACACGACGAGTTGAGTTTTTACCAAAAAGTTCCATTTTGGTTTCATCTGACCACATGGTATTCTCCCAATCCCTTTCTGGATCATCCATATGCTCTCTGGCAAACATCAGACGGGCCTGGACATGTACTGGCTTAAGCAGGGGGACACGCCTGGCACTGCAGTATTTGAGTCCCTCTTGGCGTAGTGTGTATACTGATGGTAGCCTTTGTTACTTTGGTCCCAGCTCTCTGCAGGCCATTCATCAGGTCCCTCCGTGTAGTTCTGGGATTTTTGCTCACCGTTCTCATGATCATTTTGACCCCACGGGATGAGATCTTGACCCCAAGGGAGATTATCAATGGTCTTGTATGTCTTCCATTTTCTTACAATTGCTCCCACAGTTGATTTATCCACACCAACCTGCTTGCCTATTGTAGATTCACTCTTCCCAGCCTGGTGCAGGTCTACAATTTTCTTCCTGGTGTCCTTCGACAGCTCTTTGGTCTTGGCCATGGTTGAGTTTGGAGTCTGACTGTTTGAGGCTGTGGACAGGTGTCTTTTATACAGATAACGAGGTCAAACAGGTGCCATTAATACAGGTAACGAGTGGAGGACAGAAGAGCTTCCTAAAGAAGAAGTTACAGGTCTGTGAGAGCCAGAAATCTTGCTTGTTTGTTATTGACCAAATACTTATTTTCCACCATAATTTACAAATAAATTCTTTAAAAATCCTACAATGTGATTTCCTGGATTTTTTTTTTCATTTTGTCTCTCATAGTTGAAGTGTAGCTATGATGAAAATTACAGACCTCTCTCATCTTTCTAAGTAGGAGAACCTGCACAATCAGTGACTGACTAAATACTTTTTGGCCCCACTGTATGTTAATCTCATTGATTGCAAAATGCATTTGCATGCTTATTTGGCATGTTCTGTTTGTTAGCCCTGCAAGCCTTTATCCATGATTACAGCATGCAATGTTTACAAAAACACATTAGAAATGTGCTGGTACGTTCCAAACCACATAATAAGCTCTAACTACTGGGTTTAACATATTAAACAGACTATGTAATGCAGTAGTGTGTGGTTTGGGATGCAACCAGTTTTAGTTCCAGTTTTAACTCTACTTACTTGGAGTTTCACCATCAATAACCAGTAAGGCTTCATTTCCGCCTACCCTTTCCCTAGACGTGTATGCTTGTTCCAAGGTCACATCTTGCCCCACAATACTATGATTTGGAACCAAGAGTGTGTAAAAATACTATATTAATGTTTATCCAGCTCCTGCAGCTTCTTACAGAGAGAAAAAGCAATAAAATAAGGACAGAGCTTATTGATACAGACAGTATGGGCAAGGGCTGCATCGTATGTACCTTGTGACTGAGTAAGATGGACATACATATACAGTATATGACTACTTTTCATTTTGCTGGTGATAATTATAAATAATAGATTGTGTTCTATGTTGACAGTTTGGACATGTAGGTAATGGGCAGGGGTAATTCAGTGGAAGGTACTTGTCTAGTAATCAGAAGGTCACTGCCAGCATTCTGCACTGACCCTGAGCAAGGTCCCTAACCCTATTGCTTGCACTGTATTCAGTAACACTTATGAGTTGCTTTGGATTAAAGCATTTGCTAACATGTCAGTGTTATGGTATTTTGTCCAGAGTAAGAGACAAAGAGTAAAATATCATTTTAAAGTCTTCCGTTTTCTGTTTTATAGAAAAACAAAGGTATCAAAACAGCATAAGCACATAGAATGTTTTATTTTGTCTTTAATGTATCTCATTACTTACTAAAGTATACACATACAGCAGTAAATGTACTGAGCCTCCCATGTCCTTACTACACCACTGATGAGATGCAATTCTCAAAACCAAAAAATCTCCAGCTGTTAGTAACATTGCTAAAAGATCTCAGGTACAACATTGTTTAATCAGATAACAGATCACATTAGTATGTGTCTTTGCAGAATGTTATATTAAACACTTGACAGTGTTCTTGAAAGTCGTATCAGTATTGGTTATGCAATAGACCATTGTTTATAGTCACATTAAAAAAACACGTGTGTAGCTACTACAGGTAAAATATCTATTTTTACATTTTTCCACATCAAAGCTCTGTGGTGGAGGTTCTGCCTAAGTTTTCCTCCTACCTTTGTGGTTGTGTGTTTTTAGGTATGGGTGCAGTGCTTATGAACGCTATATTTGGGATGTGAAGGTCACTGCTGTTCATGTGCAAATACTTTTGAGGAAGAATGTTTTGCATAAACCTGTGTGAGGGTGGACTACTACATTTTATAAACAAGCTCAAATAGTGTTACACTATTGAATATAAGTGACAATTCTGTTCATGTGCAGAAGAAAAGTACTGGTGTGTTCCAAACTACATAACTACCTACAAAATAGTGTGTAAAAATGGGTGGTGGATTAAGATGATATACTAGTTGGTATGGTAGTATGGTGTTTGGAATGCAGCTATTTACTTGCATCAGAGAAAGTGTTGGGCGCTCGGGTGGTGCAATGCTAAAACGTGCTAACACACCAAGCCTGACATCTCAAACTTGCGAGTTAGAATCTCAGCTCTGCTACCAGCAGGCTGGGCGCCTATAGGGGAAATGATTGCCTCGTTCAAGGGTGGAAGTGCAGAAGGGGGTTCCTCATAACTGCTGCATTTATGACCTCTGCTGGCTGATTGATGGTGCCTGCACAAAAGACAGGTGACAATGGAGATGGGTGCGTGACTTACTGTGTGCGATACAGGTCTCTATATGAACCCGCCTTGTGCAGGTGAAAAGAACTCTTGGCTACTGCACACGTGTGGGACGTAGAGGTCAGCAGCAGTAAAGGAATCAAAAGCGATGGGATTTGGAAGAACAACTGGGGGGGCGGGAGGCAGTGAAAGTGTTAGACATTATCTTGTGCAATTTATAAAAACTGTTTAAACGTTTAAATAAATGATTATTAGACAGACAGATAGATAGATACTTTATTTATCCCATGGAAAATGATTGTAATAAAATAAAATGGTTAAAGTCTATATATAACAGTACAGAATGACATACACCGATCAGCCATAACATTAAAACCACCTCCTTGTTTCTACACTCACTGTCCATTTTATCAGCTCCACTTACCATATAGAAGCACTTTGTAGTTCTACAATTACTGACTGCAGTCCATTTGTTTCTCTACATACTGTTTTAGCCTGCTTTCACCCTGTTCTTCAATGGTCAGGACCCCCACAGAACCACCAAAGAGCAGGTATTATTTAGGTGGTGGATCATTCTCAGCACTGCAGTGACACTGACATGGTGGTGGTGTGTTAGTGTGTGTTGTGCTGGTATGAGTGGATCCGACACAGCAGCGCTACTGGAGTTTTTAAATACCGTGTCCACTCACTGTCCACTCTATTAAGACACTACTACCTAGTTGGTCCACCTTGTAGATGTAAAGTCAGAGACGATCGCTCATCTATTGCTGCTGTTTGAGTTGGTCATCTTCTAGACCTTCATCAGTGGTCACAGGACGCTGCCCATGGGGTGCTGTTGGCTGGATATTTTTGGTTGGTGGACTATCCTCAGTCCAGCAGTGACAGTGAGGTGTTTTTTTATCCACTCATACCAGCACAACACACACTACACACCAGCACCATGTCATTGTCACTGCAGTGCTGAGAATGATCCAACACCCAAATAATACCTGCTCTGTGGTAGTACTGTGGGGATCCTGAACACTGAAGAACAGCATGAAAGAGGGCTAACAAAGTCAGTAACTGTAGATCTACAAAGTGCTTCTATATGGTAAGTGGAGCTGATAAAATGGACAGTGAGGGAAGAAACAAGGAGGTGGTTGTAATGTTATGGCTGATTGGAGTATATAGTTACTAGTAGGATAAAAGCATCTGCTAAATACCAAACATTTTAGGGGCCACACTATTGAGACCACTGACTAAAAGTGTAGGAAAAAAATTTAAAAATCTTTCTATTTTACAAATCATGTAATGTGTAACAATTTCACTGTATATTGAATTTTTAAAAAATGTACATTAATTTTTTTAGTATTTGCTCCAACCCATTAAGTTCAAAATTTGATTGATTAGATTTGTTGGTGATATTTGATTGTTCTTTTTAAACAAAAGTGTTTCTTGTTTGAACTATGCAGTAGATTTGCTGGTGTTAGTTACCATGCCACCCTCATTATACTAATCCATACTGAAGTGAATGACAGAATGAGTTCAGAACCACAGAACTCTTGCTGGATGAGTTTTGTTAGTGAAGTGTGTACATCAGGGTGTTAAACCTCTGTGTTTTGTCTTCGTCTCTCTGTAGCTCAGCAGAGTCCGAGGAACTGGCAGTGCATCTGTACCCCGGAGCAGTGACCGTTCAGGGAGTGTTACGCAGAAAAACCATCCTCAAGGAGGGCAAGAAACCTACAGTAAGAATGCCTCATGTCTCCATTTGTCATCTGTATCATTTATCACACCATGTTTATCTTGACCTCCCCATGCCCTCGTTTCACATCTCACTGTTTGCCCGACCTCATTTGAATCTTCAGCATAGACATTTCTCCAGCTCTTCTGTCTTCACCCCTGTCTCTCCATCTGGTTTATCACTTATCTCTTCACACTTCACACTCAGCTCCTTCCTGTAGCAAGCCAGACGTTCTGCTCGGCATTTTTTATTTCCCTTCACTCTGCTCCTCTCATCACTCACTGTCTGTTTCTCTAAACTCTCACAGCCTCTGCTTCATTTTAGACTAGAACTGTATAAGAGAAGCAGTTGAAAAACTCCACTAAAAGTATCGTTATCTGTGTCACTAAATTGCTCATTGAAAATAATCTATTAATTTACGTTTATTTAACTTATAACTAGGGCTGTCGAAGTTATCGCGATAATAACGCATTAACGCGATCTCAATTTAACGCAAATTCTATTTGGCCCTGCGAGTCATCCGTAGTTCATGTTGAGAGACTTGACCGTGCACGGCATCTCTCATTAAGACAGCGTTTCTCAAATGTAACCGAGCATTGTAGTGATGCACTTGCTTAATAAAGAAATAAATACACGGTATATTCACAAGTTGTCGGGAGCAGAACACTTTATTACTTCTTCTGTTACGGTACCGAATAACGGACAGCTAGAGTCGTTAGCCAAGCATGCTATTCCATGAACTATGGAATCCCCAAAGGGTCAAAACACACTCACTTCGTGTAGAAACGTCCATCAAACCATTGTCACGATACAACCACAGAAAAGTCTGTTACAATAACTACGCCTTATCCCACCTAAAGCACCGCTGATCTACAATGTTTGCTGATGGAGAAATTTTAACCTACAATCTGACATATATACGGAGTCAAGGGTCTCTGCTGGATAGAATTACTGCCTAGTATGTGAGTGAATAAAACAACCTTACAGTTTTCTCTTGTCCCAGCAGTTTTTAACATAAGTACATTTAGCATAAAATGTGTTCACCATTTTAATTGTAACATTTCACTTAAAAATCCTTGTTTTCTATAACATTTACACAGATTTTTTTTTTAATGCGATTAATCGCGATTAACTATATGAAATTCTGAGATTAATTGCGATTAAAAATTTTAATCGTTTGACAGCCCTGCTTATAACTGAATTTAACTGATTTAATTATAACACCTGAATTAATGAATGTTCTTTAATATGAAATTCAAAATCATTCAATAAATGCATGCCAGCCAAATTGCTTAAAGTAACCACAACATTATCTATTGTGGCTGTGTCCCAAACCACATATAACTTATCTAAATATTACACACTAAAATCAGTCTTACCACTATGACCCCAGATCTCAACTAGCTTACATAGCGTGACTTTTCGTTTTATAATCAAGGCCAGACCTAATTCCCGACCGTGAAAATCGTGTCACCGACCGTAAAATATGCAATTTGCTGTAAAAATCAAATTTCAACTTTTGTGTTTAGCAATTTAATTCAATTCCGTTGCCTCACGTTTACTGGTTAATTTGCAATATGAGGCAGTCCTAGCAATCCTACAGCAATTACTAAAAAAAGTCCAAAATCTCTAGGTCTAAAGCAGCTAAAAACACTACTCGGTAACTGAGTTTGGAAAACTCCCAACCAATTCTGTGGGCACAGAGGAGAGGGTGTGTCAAAACACAGACAAGTATTTTCATTAACATGAAAGGTCTACATTTAACCATTATGGTACACTGTGCTGTATATTGTAGCTTCCATTTAATCTATTATTAAATTTTTTGTATAGTGAAATGTGGCACTTTCTTTAAAAATCTGTGAAATTTGTGATTTTTAAAAAACGCCCTACTCATATGAGCCCTTATTATAAGCTCTACTCATAACGTGTGATCACGTCTGAATCATTACCAAGAATGTTGCATTAAGATTTGCAATGTCAGTTGTCATAGAATTGGTAGGAATGTGACCAAGCTTTTTCACTGCTGTTCCTAGCCACCTTGTTTAAAGCTTTTCTCCAGACTCCTTGACTACCACAGCCTTTATTTACAGTCATAATTGTTTTGTGTGAAAATAGTCTACCTATGCCAGGCATGTCCAAAGTCTGGCCCGCGGGCCAATCACGGCCCGTGGTCGGATTTTATACGGCCCGTGTCTTCTGTCTTAAATTGCATTATTTGTGGCCCGCCAGCACGGTCAAACAAAAATAATAAATCATGCAAATATAAAATGCAATTCCTCTTTTTACCAGATGGTGGCTGCAACACTGTACGCATTCATTTGATAAGTGGCAAAATCGTACATGATATGATATGACGAGATTACCGGTATACAAACAACGATTACCGGGAACAAAATTAAACGTGACGTATTGTACTAAAATGACGTATGCCGTATGCATCTTATCACCTGCACTTTGACGAGTGCAGTGCAGCTCAGCGTTGTGTACGGAGAGGACACACCCTGAGAGCACTCTTTTCTCATCTCTGTGCAGGCGCCATCAATCAGCCAGCAGAGGTCGTAATTGCACCAGTCATGGGAGAGAGACCCCATCCGGCTCAGTCCTGCCCATATCTGAACAACAGGCCAATCGTTGTTCATGTGGCCGCTCAGCCTTAGCCGGTAGGCAGAGCATGTATTCGAGATCCCAGCTCTGGTTCCAGTGTGTGTTTTTACCACTGCGCCACCTGAGCGGCCGAAAATAACATTCTTGAATAACAGCATTATTAAATATGGCCCTCCTTGAAAAAAGTTTGGACACCACTGACCTATGCTGTTCAATACGAAATATTCAGACACTCTTTGTCTGTGTTTAGCAAAATTGTGAAAACGCTTCTAGTTTGTATTTTTCCTCAGTTTAACATTTAAGACTATTACAACTCTCACACCTCAAAACTTTGACAACAATACTTAAGGATCAATTGCTGGCCACTTAACATGCACACCACTGCTGAGTGCGAATCTCAGCCGAGACACAGGGGTGTTGCGGGGGGAGTCACATGGAGCTTAGTGTGGCTTCACGTATGTGATATGCCTGTGTGTGAGAACCCAACACTGGCAGGTGATAAGAAGCAGCTGGAATTGGAATCCTGGAATCTGGAACTTGAAATGACTAGATTTATGATTGTCACAGACTTTTCTTCATAGTCACTTAACCTAAACTCTACTGGGCATTTATGGAGGCACCTGAAACTAGCATCACAAAATGGTCTTTGAATTATTGTGAAATCAGTCTAGGATAACATGGGTGATCAGATTTTGGACAAACTCATGACATCCATACGCGTTCAAGTAAATGTTGCCACTACAGCAAAATGTAGAAGTACCAAATGACTAAGAATGTTCTCCTCGTGTCTGCGTGGGTTTTGTCCGGTAGCTCTGGTTTCCTCCCACAGTCCACAGACAAGCAAGGTAAGGTAAATTGGAGATACAAAATTGTCCGTGACTGTGTTTGACATTAAAGACTTGAACTGATGAATCTCATGTAAACAGTAACTTCCTGTCCGGTCATGAATGTAACCAAAGTGTATAAAACTTGACGTTAAAATCCTAATAAATAAATAAATACATCTTTATGCTGATTATTAGACCTGTGATTAAAACGGATTGCATTTGAGAAAAATATAACTGGCGTTTTCACTAGTGATCTCAGACTTTTGGCCATTACATTATGTTACACACAGTAAGCCAGGAAGGTCGCTGTGGTACCACAAAACACTGGCAATGTATGAGTTATTTGATCTTAACCACTAGTGTAAAATGTCATTGACTTTCCCTTAGTTTTATTACCTGAAAAAGAAGGGCATACTTAAGCACATATGCTCCACTGAAATTTTATAGGGTTCTGTATAAAAGTGCAGTTTTATTTTCTAACCCATCAAATCCCCTCTGTAGATTGTGTGTGTGTAAGTTTGTTAAAGCATTCTTTAACAAAGAAAAATGAATATATATTAAAGAAAAATGAATATACAGAGGAACCTAGAACAAACGGTCCAGTCCGATTGTTCAGTAGTTCAGTAATTGTCCAGTAACTGGTGCATATCTCTTTATTTTGTCCGGTGGCTCGCTTTGTTCTCGCCTTTTTCTTTGTGTTACATGCAAATGTTTGCAAGTTCTAGTGCAAAAGAGGGTGCATCTAGGTATTGCTGAATAGATAGAACTTATTAAGAAAGTGGAAAGCGGTGTTTCCTCATCTATGCGAGGGTGCACGGTGGCTCAGTGGGTTGCACTGTCGCCTCACAGAAAGAAGGTTCTGGGTTTGATCCTGAGGTAGAGCAGTCTGGGTCCTTTCTGTGTAGAGTTTGCATGTTCTTCCTGTGTCTTCGTGGGTTTCCTCCCACAATCAAGACATGCAAATGAGGTGAATTGGAAATTCAAAATTGTCCATGACAAAATTGTCCATGACTGTTCGACATTAAACTTGTGTAAACTGATGAATCTTGTGTAATGAGTGACCATCTGTTCTGTCATGAATGTAACCAAAGTGTGTAAAACCGTCGTTTAAAAAAAAAAAAGTCGTTAAAAGCCGAATAAATAAAAAAATGAAATCCTTGTGTATGTGAGGAATATGGTGATGCAACAGTGAGTGATAATCGTAGTTCTAAAGAAAAAATAATGGAGTATTCATATTTATTTACAGGTTTTATGTTAGCTATTTACATATGTTTACCTTGTTCATTGTATTGTTGATCATATGTGCATGTTTAGCACTTTTGAGGACCTTTGGTGCTGTCTTTGTGTATTTCCGCCCCCTCTGGGGAAAAAAACCTTGCTGTTTTACATTTTTGCATTTTACAGACCAGTGCTCCCCCTTATAGTCTGTTAAATCGAGGTTCCTCTGTGTTTTTCTTCTGGTTTGGGACCCCCCCCCAATACAGCGACTAAAGTTCACCAGGCATCCACTAACGCCAACATCTAACTTAATGCACCTTTGATGTTCATAGATTTTAATAATGCTGTGGTGTTCACAAACCTTTGCCATGTATATACGTTTTCTTTTGTCGTCCATGAGCTATATTATCACAAATTGTCTGTCTCTGTTTCTATCTAGGTGGCTGCATGGACCAAGTACTGGGTAGCTCTGTGTGGTACTCAGCTCTACTATTATACTGCCAAGTCTCTGAAAGCCACTGAGAGGAAGCATGTGAGTGTCTCCTGCATTAAGGTTCTAATCAGAATGTTGTAGTTGGCCTTTTGCTTGTATGAAAGATACAGAGAGGGAAAATGTAGCGTGCTTGCTGCAGACAGTGAGATCTGTAATTCAATATGAGCTGCAGAAAGAGAACAAAGCTTCAGAACAAAGGAATCTAAACAAACAGTGCCCTAATAATAATAAAGTACATGACATCAGTTTCAGGCCGGCTGTCATTTACTGGGCTAATAGAAGCCACATGCTGCATAGGGCGAGTTACAATGCCACGCCAGTCAACAGGGTTTCAGGTTTGCTGATTATTATAGATATATTAGCACTCTCAGGAGCAAATGTCATGTACCTGCATTTTTAAGTTACATCCGCATGTAACTTTTCATGGCCGTGCAGGCTATTTTTAAGACCATTTTGATGGTACCATTCATGATGGCGGGGCTGGTAGATTCTGGGTATAATCCTCACCTCTGGTCACTTTTTGTGAGGACTTTTATGAGGACAATCTGTATCCTAGTGGTTAAGGTACTGAGCTAGTAATCAGAAGGTTGCTGGTTCAAGCCCCACCACTACCAGGTTCCCACTGTTGGGCCCTTGAGCAAGGCCCTTAACCCTCAAAACTGTATACTGTAACTGTAATGTAAGTCACTTTGAATAGAGGCGTCTGCTAAATGCTGAAAAATGTAAATGTAGAGGACCCTGTCACTATACTTCTAGCTCAGTGGTAGCTCAGCGGTTATGGTACTGGGCTAGGAATCAGAAGGTTGCTGGTTCAAGCCCCACCACTACCAGGTTGCCACTGTTGGGCCCTTAACCCTCAAAACTGTATACAGTAACTGTAATGTAAGTCACTTTGAATAGAGGCATCTGATAAATACTGAGAAATGTAAATGTAGAGGACCCTGTCACTATACTTCTAGCTCAGTGGTAGCTCAGTGGTTAAGGTACTGGACTAGTAATCAGAAGGTTGCTGGTTCAAGTCCAACCACCACCAAGCTACCACTGTTGGGCCCCTGAGCAAGGTTCCTAACCCTCAGTTGCTTGAATTGTTCTCAGTCATAATTGTACGTCGCTTTGGATAAAAGCGTCTGCTAAATGCTGCAAATGTAAATATACCTAAATGCACTGTAACCACAATATGCGCACACACTGTTTTGTAGAGGTCTTTGATAAGTCTGCATCTCTCGCATTCTTTCTGTCTTAGTTCAAGTCCACCTCCAGTAAGTGCGTGTCAGTGTTGGGGTTGATGACCATGATGGCGGATGACCCTGAGCATCCTGACGTTTTCCTTTTGACTGACTCTGAGCATGGTGGGTGTGTTATAATAATGCACAGTCTGCTGTTTTCTGTCACTGACAAATGTAGAGGCCCAATTTGTACTTAGTCACTTACCATGACTGTATGAGAAATGTGAGTGGCTCATTTTGTTTGCTCAGGTAATGATCTGTACCAAATAGTATGTCAGATAGGTTTCCCAAATTATTTTTATAATTTTCGAATGCAGAGTTCTAATGTTAAACATTTGGGTTTTTTATCTGCTGAAATGTAACATAATTTACATAATTTTTTATCTAGCTGAATACATCCTGCAAGGTGTGTTTCCTACAACAAGATTACTTGGTAAAGTGAATATAGCCACACAGTTGGCGCTTTTTTGGCATTCCCTTAAGTTACTAGTTTTGAGAGGCCAGACTTTATTCTTTATGTGATTTATATTTCTAATATGTGTCCTAATAAAATGCAATGGACAGAAAATTACTTTTAGGATCTGTGTAGTTAATGTTAGCTTTATGTAAATGGAAAGTTGTTTTTCAGCTGTGTGGCAAACAAAAAAACAATACACTTTATATGGTCAAGGTAAATAGGTGACCGAATCTGCCAACTTAAGTCATGGATAGAGATAGTAAGGATTAACCGGTTGACCAACAAAGAAAGCATTGTGTGCACTTTGGTGGCACAGCGGTAAAGTATGTTAGGCCATTAAGGGTTCGAATCTTGGTGGTGTATCAGCCAGTTGGGTTTCTGCACAGATGTGATTGGGGGAGTGGCCAGTCTGGCCAGTGAGAAGTGCACGTTAGGTGCAGCCTAAAGTCACTACACAGACGTCCCTTCTGTAGACATAGATCAGGAAAGGAAGAACTACGTAAGTCCCGTACAGAAAAAGCACTCAGACAAGAGACAAAATCAGAGTTTGAGATGCATTCATTCATTCTAAGTACTACAAGATCTTATATAGACACACATATCTCTTGAATAGGCTTAACGTTTAGTTGAGAGAAGTGAGATAGGAAAGGACGTAAAAATAGGAACAGAACCAGATCATAACCACTCTGTGGTTAGCTTTATCTGCAGGAACAGATTGTAAAATGGTACGCTCAGCTTAATGGTCAAATAGTCCAGCACCATAAATATTAGGGCTGGCACCGATCCGATACTCTGGATCGGTCCGATATTTTCCCAAATCAATGGATCGGAGATCGGGAAGAAAAAACCATGTAATCCGATCCGATACTGTTGCTTAATGTAAATAACACAATGTAAATTAGGCCATTGTTTGTGTGTAAAGCAAATAACACACGAAGATACGTCCCAACAGCCGTAACAAGGTGCATCTTGATGACATCATTAACATGTGCCACTGATCTACAAATCATCTGCAGCAGCCATTCAGTAATTAAAACACACTGATCTACTTGAACTTTTAGCATTTAAAAAAAACATCTACTACTGCCACATCTAAACACACAGTTTAACACAATAAAAATCATCTACTACTGCCACATCTAAACACAGTTTAAACACAATAAAAATCATCTACTACTGCCACATCTAAACACAGTTTAAACACAATAAAAATCATCTACTACTGCCATCTAAAAACAGTTTAAACACAATAAAAATCATCTACTACTGCCATCTAAAAACACAGTTTAAACACAATAAAAATCATCTACTACTGCCATCTAAAAACACTGTTTAAACACAATAAAAAAATCACTTTATAAATGATAAATCGCTCACCGGAGATAAAGTCCCGGCTTGGAGATCTCTCACATCCTCAACGATGAATCCATGTAGTGTTATGAAATAAAGCAAACTACACCGTTTCCCATTTAGTCCTTTTCAAAATCCAGCTGGTTTCTTTAATAAGCGCGCTTTGGTTTGATTGACATCCACATCTTCCAATTGTAGACACTTTTGTTAAACAAGCCAAAAATGCTGCTAAATGTTCTGTGTGCAAAAGTTCAAATAAAAACAGCAGTTTTGCATAAGTGTGATGTTGTAGGTTCTGTATTTATTCCTTTAGAATATTTGTTTCACAGTCTGAGCATTGTTATTTAGATAGCTAGTTTAACCATGGTGCATTGAGACATGTATTATTACTGCTTAGTTGTTTGAGAGGAGAAATGACGATATCGGATTGGTATCGGTATCGGCAGATACTCGATTTGCAGTATCGGTATCGGACATGAAATAGTGGTATCGAGCCAGCCCTAATAAATATATGAACATTTTAAATGCCTACATAGTAAGTTACACCACATCACTACTGAAAAACATTTTCCCCTAATAGCTTGAGTCCATGTAGAAATTTTACCACAAGAACTCATTTTACCAAGTCAGTTATGTGGGCCAAAATTTAACGGTGTATATGTTTGTGTTTGTAGGAAACTCTTACAAGTTCCAAGCCGGGAACAGAATGAATGCTCTGCTATGGTTTAAACACCTGAGTGCAGCATGTCAAAGCAACAGACAACAGGTAGGTGTCTGCATGTCCTTGTTTTACTGTGTCTGTTTTGTGTTTTAGGGTTTAAGTCTAAAGGTTAACAAGAGTAAACATATTAGGGACACATTTATGAGCTCCAGGCATTACCTTTTATCAAAAGTTTACAAACTAAGAACTTTTTTTACCTCTTCTTTAGGAGTGTTTTAAGGAAACACTCTTTGTCTTTTAAAGACAGAAACAATTAGCAAAAAGAAACGCACACATCTAATAAATAGCTTTAGTCATTTGTTTAAAGTTGCAGTTCAGTTTACTGGCCCTCTGAAATACTAGAAAATAACTCTGAACTTTCCTGTTCGCTGGAACTACACCCAGACCCTGTTAACTGGACGTAATGCTTTCCAGAAAACTGCATTATCACATTTCCGGAAGGCCTGTTTCCCATTATTTTAATGAGAGAAATTATAATGTCTTCCAAATCCATTCAGACTAATCCAAACAATTTTGTAACAATCACTAAAACAGTAATAAAAACTAATAAAAATACTGAACATGTGCTCACACATTTATTTATTTATCTACACCTAAGGGCAATTTACTATAGCCACTCCACCTTTTGCATGTTTTTGGTTGAAGAAATACCCAGACAGAAACGAGTTTCCCAGGTTGCTGTGCAGCACTCTTCCTGCTGCCTTCCAGTGTTGCACTAATAGTAATTTTAGTAGTAGTTATAATAATTGTAATATTCATTTCTTATCCTCCGCTTCCTCTGGCTGTGCCATCAAGTTTGTAAAAAGAAATGAATAGTGCCAGGTTACAAATACAACTATATAGGGGCACTTGGGTGGTGCAGTGGTCTAACATGCTTAGCAGAGTCACCAACAATGCCATTAAAAAAACACCATTAGCCATCTTTGAGGGAGGGAAGGATGTACAGGGTCTGCTGCTGGCTGGGGAAGTCGGGGCATTGCTCTCTGTACACGATAAGCTCTGTGTGGGAATCCAACACCATCATATTCCTCATAGCTGGTGCAAGTTTGACCTCTGCTGACTAATTGATGGCGCCTGCAAAGAGTTGAGGGAAAATGGGATCAGGGTTTGTCTCTCAGTACACAAAGCTGATCCGCATACACCGATCAGCCAAAACATTAAAACCACCTCCTTGTTTCTATGCTCACTGTTTATTTTATTAGCTCCACTTACCATATAGAAGAACTTTGTAGTTCTACAATTACTGACTGTAATCTGTTTCTCTGCATGCTTTGTTAGCCCCCTTTCATGCTGTTCTTCAATGGTCAGGACTCTCCCATGACCACTACAGAGCAGGTATTATTTAGGTGGTGGATCATTCTCAGCACTGCAGTTACACTGACATGGTGGTGGTGTGTTAGTGTGTTATGCTGGTGTGAGCCTTGTAGATGCAAAGTCAGAGATAATCGCTCATCTATTGCTGCTGTTTGAGTTGGTCATCTTCTAGAGCTTCATCAGTGGTCACAGGACGCTGCCCACGGGGTGCTGTTGGTTGGATATTTTTGGTTGGTGGACTATTCTCAGTCCAGCAGTGACAGTGAGGTGTTTGAAAACTCCTTTAGCATTGCTTTGTCTTACACACACTAACACACCACCACCATGTCAGTGTCACTGCAGTGCTTAGAATGATCCACCACCCAAATAATACCTACTCTGTGGTGGTCCTGGGAGAGTCCTGACCATTGAAGAACAGCATGAAAGGGGGCTAACAAAGCATGCAGAGAAACAGATGGACTACAGTCAGTAATTGTAGAACTACAAAGTGCTCCTATATGGTAAGTGGAGCTGATAAAATGGACAGTGAGTGTAGAAACAAGGAGGTGGTTTTAATGTTATGGCTGATCAGTGTGTGAACTCGCCTCATGCAGGTGAAAAGATGCAGTCGGCTACTGCACACGTGTCGGAGGGGGGTGTGTGTTAGTCACGGCTCTCCTCAGTCAGAGTGGAGGTCAACATCAGTAGAGAGGAAGAGTAATGCAATGGGGTAATTGGATATTGGAAGGACATTGGAAGGAAAATTTGAGGCTACATTTAGACAACCTATGTTTTATTTTGTATTCTTACTGGACAGATTATTCTATTATTTAAATTATACATTGTTGCCATCCTCCCCCAGATATCATCCAAATAGATTCGGTTCGGGTGTAGTCAGTGCTTACTGAATTTCCGATCGATGTTACAGTCACTGTGTTATTAAACACTCTAGCATTTGATTCACTCAGTCATTTCATGTACTCTTTTGTTTTCAGGTCCCAGCAAATCTAATGTCGTTTGAGTGAAAGTACTAATCAGAGGGAGAGAGAACTACTAAACAAAGGCTGTGAAGTGGAAAAAGAGGAATGTGGAGTGGGGAACAGGGAGAGAGGAAGAGTGGAGAAAATAAAACACTTTTCCAGTAGCTTTTCCACTGCCATCACCCGGTCTCACTGCAAAGCCCTCCACCACCACTGCCTTACAGAGTGGAGCATGGCTGTCTGGGTGCACTGCGACAATGGAGTGGAGAATTTCAGCCCTCTCTCTTCTGCCTCCCTTCTCTTGTTCTCCCATGGTTTTTGACATTTCAACATCAGATTGTCTCTACCAATGAGAGGAACCCGTCACATCTCCTCAGTTCTCACGACTTATCCCGGAGACTGGCGCTCAGCTCGGACGTCTGCAGCGTCAACCTTTAGTTGTTACTTTTATTGATGTCATTTCGTGCCCCAAGTCTATTTTTTTCTACAAAGTCTGGTTAAAGAAAGCAAGCGTGCTCTCTAAGAGCCTGTAGGTCAACAATTGCGATTTGTCACGAAGGTGTCATCAGGACTGTTTAAAATGTGTTCGCCACGATTAGGTAACACCCTCTTACACACACACACTCTTTCTCTCATGCACACACACATTCGCACATTGTCTTCACACATTTGAGTTGGACTCGAGCAAGCACGGCACCATGCAGGTTTCACTGCAGCGAGCGGAAGTGTCTCATTTGTTCAGACAGTTGCTACAAACAACAGAAGCAACCACAAAGGGCTTTAATACTCAATGAATTCCAGATGAAAAGTATTCCCTACTTGAATGTCAGCTTCACTTCATTTTTTTAATCTTATGAATTGTATGAATTACACTTGCACAGACATACACACGGTCATACACTGAGTGTTTGAGGTAATGATTCATCTTGTTTTCTATGGGTGTAAATGCACCTCAACCATCTCTTGAATTTACTCAAGGAAGTTGGTTTGACAGGTTTGTTCTAGAGGGAATTTTGCTTTTTAAATAAGAGTTGAACTTCTTTTTAGTTTAGGTGTGAACGTAGGGCACTAGGGTTTAGGGTTTTAATGCAAAGGATCTTCACTGTTCAATTAGGGCTGAACAAATTTCTAATGCCTAGTGCACACTATGTGACTTTCTGCACTGCCTGGGAAGGTGCCCTTATATTCTCAGAATTAGAGACTGCCCGTTATAAGCACTCATGTAAAGTCAGTGTTTCGGTGACATGAAATTTCTAGTTGCAAATCAATCACCACTCCATATATTTATCCAATATTTCCCTTTATGTTGGCAACACATATACTCTGAGCACAACAACCTGTATTAAGCACAGAGCTGAGCCAATAAAAACATGAGAGAAAACTCATGGGCAGTAAAGATTTAAATCAGCACCTAACCCACAATACATGGCTATGTCTCAGCTGCATATTTTCTCTCTAAATCGTATGTCAAATCAATACAGCAGCTAATTTTTCCAGCTGTTATACTCATAGTATTTAGAAAGAAATATGAGATTTGAGACACAGCTATAAAAAGCAACAGCGCCACTCTGTTGGACTTCAGTGTGAAGGAGTAAGTCTTGAAATGAATGTGTAACATGCACCCAGGCACCACCAGGATACTTTTAGGTCCTGGTTATTATTTTGCTGAGTTGTTTCTTTTGCTAATCCACTATTTAAAAAAAAAAAAACCTTCCCCGGCTCCCTGTGTCTCCGCCAACAATTGTTTCACCATATATATTTTAATACTTGTGTCTATTGGCAGTTACATAAACATACACTGATCAGCCATAACATTAAAACCACCTCATTGTTTCTACACTCACTGTCCATTTTATCAGCTCCACTTACCATATAGAAGCACTTTGTAGTTCTACAATTACTGATTGTAGTCCATCTATTTCTCTGCATGCTTTGTTAGCCCCCTTTATGCTGTTCTTCAATGGTCAGGACCACCACTGGACCACTACAGAGCAGGTATTATTTGGGTGGTGGATCATTCTCAGTACTGTAGTGACAATGACATGGTGGTGGTGTGTTAGTGTGTGTTGTGCTGGTATGAGTGGATAAGACACAGCAGTGCTGCTGGAGTTTTTAAACACCTCACTGTTACTGCTGGACTGAGAATAGTCCACCAACCAAAAATATCCAGCCAATAGCGCCCCGTAGGCAGCGTCCTGTGACCACTGATGAAGGTCTAGAAGATGACCAACTCAAACAGCAGCAATAGATAAGCGATCGTCTCTGACTTTACATCTACAAGGTGAACCAACTAGATAGGAGTGTCTAATAGAGTGGACATTGAGTGGACATGGTATTTACAAACTCCAGCAGCGCTGCTGTGTCTGATCCACTCATACCAGCACAACACACACTAACACACCACCACCATGTCAGTGTCACTGCAGGGCTGAAAATGATCCACCACCTAAATAATACCTACTCTGTGAAAAAGTATGTAGAGAAATAGATGGACTACAGTCAGTAATTGTAGAACTACAAAGTGCTTCTATATGGTAAGTGGAGCTGTGAGTGAGTGTAGAAACAAGGATGTTTTAATGGTATGGCTGATCAGTGTATATTCTCAGAAGACTCTGCTCTTTGACAGTCATAAAACAATCATGTATCGCCCTGGTTCTTAATCTTACACACAAAGTTTCAGTCTGGCTGCACGTTTTCATACCAGCCAAGCTCAATCCAAGACCCTATTTAATTTGTTTAATAGGGTTTGGTCTTTGAACTACTGAGCCCAAGCTAGAGAGTTGTAATTAAGTGTAAGTAAACCTGCACCCATACTGGTCTTTCATTAATAAGGTTAAGTACCAGGAGTAACATTGATTCTCACAGGTTGATTGAAATTTGAATGGATTTCATATTGTGTGCACTAGGCTTCAAGTGAAGTCTTTCCTTATGTTTAAAATCTTAATTTTTCCAAGTCAGACATTGGTTTCAGATCTGAGATAATGCGACAGCAAATATTCATATTCATATTTAATAACTGTGAATATGGGTTGGATTTTTTTTCCCTGTTATGTCAAGCAGGGCTTTTCATCACAAATAGTTTGTCCTAGTGGGTAGGATAAAAAACTAATGACTGTTAGAGGTGGGTGTGGGTGCTTGTCTTTGTGTTCATTACCAACGTTCCATTTTCAGACTTCACAGTTAAAAGATGAAGCTATTCAGGAGCCGTTTCATTTTTTTGTTTACTCCGTTTGGTTTTTTGTTTATTTTATTTGCAGTGTTATGTTAGACGATGTAGATTCTGTTGCACTGGTCCTAGGTTGTTCTAATTGTCTGTTACATTTTGTTTAGTTTGACTTTTAGCTGTTTTAGTGTGTTTTGGGTTTGGTTTTATTTGGGCAGTTTTTGCCTGTCGTAAATGCAACCAAACGAAGAGTTTACTTACATAGCACAGTACAGGATTACACTTTGTGTTTAACATCAGGTTAAGGCTAGACTGTGAAAAGAAAGCGTGGGGGGGTTTTCTAATATTGCGTATTTCACACTGATTTCATGTGATTTATAGAGACCTCATGATTGAAGCATTGTTTCTCATGCAGTCTAACCCCTTGCAGTTCACTTTACTGTATTGCTATTGCATCTTCTACACTGAAAGTTTGCACATAGTAGTTTACATATAAATTCAAATACTTACCACGGAATACGGTTTTGAGAAAATTACACAAATATATGTATTTATGTCATCTTTAACAATGTAATACTTAGTAAGCAATATCAGATTTAAAACACGGCTTGTAGAAGGCAGCAGCGTCACAAGCATGATGCATTGGCACACATTATTACAAGACGCCTTCGAGGAAGCCAATCTCAGTAATACAAAGTGGATGATTAGTGGCTTATAAGTGACATTATGAATCTTTGTCATTCATTTAAAGAAATTAATTCCAAGCGTATATGATCATCTCATCCTTTCGGCTGTTAGCACATCTCTATTTTATTCAAAATTAAATCTATTGACCTTTAGAAACACATTACCCAGAAATTGTCCATGTCCATCTGCCACAACCGGATTTAGACTAACCGTGCTGTGCATTCATTTTACCCCTAACCAGTACATTTCTTGAAAGAGAAAATGTGTGAAAGGGGGCATCCAGTTTAAGCATGCAGTGTTGTGAGTGAAGGTTTAAATAAGCTTAGAGCAAAGTGCATTACAGTTCAGGAATAGGGCTTTAATTTCTTGATGGGTTGGTTAAGCCAATTGCCATTTATTTACTTCTGTTGTTATTTTTTATGGGTCAATTTTTGTTTCTCAGAGTTTTTATCCAGTCACCTGTGTTTTCCTCCAATTGGTAATGTTGTAATGATGCTGAAGATCTTGCTTTATGTGAATCAGTTGGTTCAGCTAGTGGTCAATTTTTTTATTTAGTTGAATCAATTCAGGTCAAGTTATTTAAATCTATTTCCTCACTTTAATTAATACTAGTGGAACTTAAAAGAGCAGCTGGCAAAATTTATAATATAAAGTGGCTTGAAAGTAGATTTGTGTGTTTCTGGACCAGCACCTCTAGACTAAGTTTAGACCTTTTTATCTTTAGGGACTAATAAATCTACAGAATAGACTAAGTATTTCTGTATGAATGCACTGGACATAAGTGCATATTCTATTTTCTTTGATTTAAGGTAGCCTTAGCAGCTCACCCCAAAAAGTGCTGACATGTCCATTCACAGTAATTTGCTACAGTGCACAAGAAACAGCCCAGACCATAATTAGACACAGACATTCCCGATGCACTGTTGCACTGCTCAGCACGGTACAGTCATGCGAAATACGGCCAATTTGCAGTCTCATGTCAATCTCTAATTTTGGTTCTGTTTAGGTAAAATGGTTAAAACGTTTTGAAAAAGTGAGAAAAAAAAAAGTCAAACACCAGCCAATAATGTAGTTACAGAGCTACAGTGGAAGCTACATTTAGAAAGTTGTTAGACCCAACTTAATTGTGTTGTGGATTTGATTTGAAATAATCAGCACTTATGCCCTTCTACAGTTAATCACTCAGACCATTTATTTAGAAGTCTCTTTCTTTATAGTGGTCTCTTTAGCAGTGATTAAATCTACGAGTCTTCTTGGATGTGTCTTAGATGTGTACTTTTGCACACCTGGGTTTGTGCGGTCTATCCCATTCTTCATGGCATATCCTTACAAGCTCCATCCGATGGCCAGCATCTGTAACCTGTCATCTTCAGGTCTCTCTACTGATGTTTGAGTCTGGGTCACTGAACAAGATTTGCCCCAAAGCCACTTTATTGTCACTGCTGTAAAAATTTTTTATCCCAATGTGCATTAACTCCTTCCTCAAATCTTAGCTGTGTCCATGTCCTTGCTGCTGGGAAGCACCTCCATAGCATGATGCTGCCATCACTGTTTTATCGTAGAACTGGTATTATTCATGTGATGTGCAGTGCCTGTTTTTTGCCAGATATTGCACTTACCATTCTACCCAAAGACTTCAATTTTGATCTTATCAGACTATAGAATCTTTTTTCTTGTGTTGCCAAAATTATTTACATGACATTTTGCAAAGTACAAGTGGGCTGTAATGTGTCTTTCACTCAACATAAAGATATAATTTACTGGAGTGCTGTAAAGATGATTCTCACAGGACTATTGAAGCTTCTTTAGAGTGACAGTTTGGTTCTTTCTTACCTCTCTGAATAAGACCCTTCTTTCCCGGATGCCAAATTTGGCCAATTCTAGAAGAGTTCACTTTTGTGGAAAGTTCTTCCATTTAATAATTATTGAATCAGCTAAAGCTTTAAATATTGTTTTATATCCCTGTTCTGATCAATAGCTTACCACAATTAGACCATGGAAATCTACTGACATTTCCTTGGACCTCATGGGCTCTATTTTTCCCAACAATACTGTGTATATTCTGGGCACTAAACACGGCTGCTC
Source organism: Trichomycterus rosablanca (assembly GCF_030014385.1). Taxonomy (NCBI): domain Eukaryota; kingdom Metazoa; phylum Chordata; class Actinopteri; order Siluriformes; family Trichomycteridae; genus Trichomycterus; species Trichomycterus rosablanca. Next base: position 24,644,132 of record NC_085996.1, read on the forward strand.
TGAAGATACTGTTTTCTTTTCATGGGTGCATCCAGAAACCAAGTGTGGTCAGTATATGGGATGCACGCAGTATAGCACAATAAGTTAAGGCTGTCAGCAGCTGCCTGCGTGAACTTTAACTCACAATTTCTAAACACTTGAATGGTTAGAGGTGTTGTGTATATCATACATGTTTAATGTGATGTAGTGTTTTATTAGAAAACTGCTTATCAAATAACTCAATTACAATTGTCATTCACTATTCGCTGGATCTACCATATACGATTGTAGTAAATAGTTTAAAGTAAAATAGATTTTGAGATACGGCTTTTAAATACATGAACACTGAAAAATTACAACTTTTACAAGAAGCAAAATGCGTTTTAGTATTTATCTGAATCTCGACTTGACAAAGACATATTCCATTTCAATTGGTAGCACACGTACATATAGCCTTCTGTTTATTTTGATGCTTTGGACAGAGCTTAATTTACTTCAGCTTGTAATGAGGATGTTTAGGCACCAATCTACCCTCTAGTAAGCTTTCTTTTTTCATCCTTAAAGTGCTTAAAAAGGTATGCATGGCGCCCAGGTGACGCAGCAGGATATTCCGCTAGCACACCAGCGCCGAGATTCTGAACTCCTCGGTTCGAAACTCGGCGTTGCCATCGGTCGACTATATTATTTATATAAAACTGGAGACCATTTTTTATTTAAGGTGCGCCACCATCATAGTTTTACTGTGTCTGTATGACTTGCTTGCTCTTAACAATGTAGGATCAGTTTTGGATAGTATTAATTCAATAGAAAATAAATAAAATAGGAGCGAGACATCCCTACTATGCAGTAAATATTATGTAGCGACACCAGTACTGTTTAATATAGCAGCATGTGGTTGGGAATGCAACTCAATTCAATCCCTTTCCTTCAGCTAATATTTACATTCCTTTTCATTTTTGAAGCAAATTTATGGGTTCATATCTCACTACTAAACATTCAGCCCAAACTGCTCAGAATTGAGAAAGGTCAGGAGCTAGGACTCAGTATTTCATGATACTCCTCAACTCATCTGGCATTGATTCTTTAAACGATTTTCCATCAGACCTGAGTTTCATCTGCATTTAACAGTTAAATTAAACATACCAGAGCAGAAATGAACAACAAATAAGTGCTGAAGAGAATCTTAATCGATTGTGGAGAACCGGGTGACTGGAATAGTAAAACTCTTACTGTTTACTTTAACTTTTATTTTCCTTGCAGTCTGCACAGTCCTGCTGTCTCCTACTTACAGATATGAATTGGTACTTGGTACATGCAGGATTTGAATATGTAATGCATTTATAACACAACACGGTACATTTAATGAACCAGCTCTCCAGGTTCTGGAGGAGAATGGGAATATTTCTTGTGTGTAGATTTGGTTGTTGTTTTGTTGAGTTTGAGTGTTTATTTCAGTTATTTACATTTTTAGTGACATGTCACACATGCATTATAACCTGAACTAACACTGTTTTGTACAGTATATAAATGCACATTGTTTTGTTACAATTTTTATGTAGCTTTTCTTTTGGCTCCATTGAACATTATGGGATGGGACAGCAATAGAGTGTCAAAAAATGATTTGGGGTTTAGAAGTGAAACTCGGTTAGATGGTGACCGTGTTTGAGATGCTAGTCTCTGCATCCCAGCACTCCTGAATTCTTCTCTGCTGTATCCAGCCTCCCTGTCTTGCAGCCCACGGAAGCACTATGACCTTTGTTTGTAAAAGCGATGTGTTCTTGGGTTCATGAAAGGGCAAAACCAATAAACACTTGTGTTTCTTTTTTCTACATCCTGGTGGTTGATTCACTTTGTTCTAAAGGTAGTATAAGCCAGCTTAGTATGTTAGAGAGGCCCAAAACAAGAAGCATAGATTGTTCTTAGCCATGCAGGGTGTATTAATGGTTGAAAAACTATGTAAGAGAAAGTAAAGTGGCTATAGTACCAAGGCTATAAGCCAGGGGTGTCATACTCATATTCACAGAGGGCCACGTCAGCATTATGGTGGCCCTCAAAGGGCCGATTGTAACATATCCTGCTGCGATTGCGGTCTGCCTTTTAATTCCTGGACAATTTGTTTTTCTTGGAGGCTAAACCTAGCATACTTAGCTCTGTGTTTGGTGTGAAAATGCCAAATTTATATTGTATATCTGTAATTGTACTCCTTTACCACAGACACGGCCTCATAACACAAGACATTACGGTTTTTCTTCTTCGCTTTCCCATCTTTTATTAAATTCCCTTCCTTCTGCATCAATTTGTCTCTTGGACATTTTGACCCGCCTTATGCCTAGTTCACACTACACGATTTTCGCTCGGCGACTGGTCGGCGCTAGATTTACCGGCTCGGGAGCACCTCAGTGTTCGCTCGGCGATCGAAACTCGGCTCTCAATCGCCACGTGTAAACTACTCAACAACTCGATCCGAGCGGCTCTGAAGAGAGATTTCTAGCTTGTCAGATATCTGAATCTGAGTTGCCCGACTGGCAATGAGTGCGGTGTCGAACAGCCAATGAGAACGCAAGATACGGGGTAAGGGGAAACGCAGGGAAGGAGTTGTAAAAAGGTGGGACAGGGGCATAATATAGTTTATATCAGAATACATCAGCACACACACAAGTTTTACAGTATTTCTGACCTGAACTCACTGTAGAACAATCCCTGCTGTTCCTATTTTTCCTACTTGATTTTATGCTGCACATCAGCGCACAAACTTTGATCGCTCGCTACTTGTTGATGTGCATTTTTGGACGTGGTATCATTAAACCTTTCGTCACTTCTCGCATGTGTTTTCGTGACAAAACGTAGTTTGGGAGACCAGAGAAGCTCGCCTGCGATTCCAGTTGGAGATAGATCGTGTAGTTTGAAACCCCCTATCGCCGATCAGTCGTGTAGTGTGAAAGCCACACTGACTTGAAAGACTCCCGATTACAAGAGATCCAGTTGTGTAGTGTGAACTGTACAGCAACCTGACGACTTGGAAAGTCGTGTAGTGTGAACTAGGCATTCGTTAAACGCTGATGTGGAAACGCCGCCATCTAGTGGTGGGATACGGTCACTTTATGGGTCACAAAATCAACATGCATTGTGGAAGATGTAGTTTATGTACGATTTTACAATATATTTTGGGACAATCATACTCCTTTTAAGCTCTCACGGGCCACATAAAATAATGTGGCGGCCCGCGGGCCTTGAGTTTGACACGTGCTATAAGCTATTGATGGCTTAGCACACTTTCTTCAAATTTAAACATAAATTATTTATTAATTTAATGTTGACCTGAGACATGCAGTGGTTATATAAATGTGGCATTACATATTGGTCCCTTTTATTTAAATAAACCACAATTAGCTCTCGAAATTGTTTAAATTGAAACATCAACTCTGTTTGCAGGTGGAAAAAGGAAGTCTGAAGAAAAGAACGCCATGTCTACTGTAAAACATGGTGGAGGATCAATGATGTTTTGGGGTTGCTTTGCTTGAGTATCAAAGTATTTTGTAGTGGTACATACAGCCCAGAGTCTGAAAGCTGTCTCAGTTGCAGGTCATGGGTCTACCAGCATAATAATGACCTGATACATTGAAAAGCACCCCAGATTGGATGAGAAGAAAACGTTTGACTAGTATAAAGTGGCCTGCTTTGAGTCAGATCTGAGAACTGAAACCTGAACGTGTAACTGGAAGACAGTACCCCACATTCTTATAAGAGCTGGATGGATTCTGAAGAGGACTGGGTCAGTCTACCAGCAGAGAGGTGCCGAAAGCTTATTCAGAATGACAGAAAATGCAGTTATTCACTCATGGCTGTCTACAAAATATGAATGTACCAAAATTCTGTTCATGCCTTCGTTTTTTTATGTTCATTCATCATAAATCAGAAGCAGATTTAATAAAATACTGTTTAAAGTAAGTGTTTCAACGATAACCTACTCTATATGACCAAAAGTATATGGACACCTGCCCATAAGCTTGCTTAACATCATTATGTAGCTACCCCACACACACATTGACAGTTTGCAGTCTCTTCTGTAAAGGCTTTCCACAAAAATAATTGAATGTTTCTCTAGGAATATGTGCACATCCAGTCAAAAGAGCAGTTGTGATGTCAGGAACTGATGTTGGGTCAAAAGTAAAAAGCCTGTGATGGATTGGTGCCCTGTCCAGGGTATTCCTGCCTTGCATTTACTGTTTTCTAGTTGAACCAAACTCGCCGTGACCCTGACCAGATGTGGAAGTAAAACCTGACGACTGCTGCAAGAATATTATAACTATTTACTGCACTGTTGACTGGTGTTGAATTGAAGGTAAGTTTAATTTTTAACTCATTTAAATGATGCCAGCTGGTAACCTCTCATTGCCTGTTTTTAAGTACATGGGACGGCGGTCTCCTGCCAAAGCTGTCATGCTAAAAGGAAATCTGGATTGTCGGATGTCATCAAAAAACAACCCAAAAACAAGTCTGCCATAAATTAGAAGCAGCTGGAAAACAGAGGACCCTGTACAGTCAAGCAAGAATTAGTTTGGAATGGACGTTTTCCGTGGCAATGTCAAGCTCACTTGACTGTGGACAGTATAACCCATATCCAGCAGCTTCCAATTATGGCACACCTGTTATCTGGCGGTTCTTGGATTCCATTTGACCAAGTCAAGTCAAAATTATTTGTATAGCGCTTTTTACAATAGACATTGTCTCAAAGCAACTTTACAGAATCCAGGACCGACAGACCAAAAGCCCCTGTTGAGCAAGCCGAGGGCTACAGTGGCAAGGAAACCTTGAGAGGAACCAGACTCAGCAGGGACCCATCCTCTTTGGGTGGCCTGGAGAATAATTTAAATGAATATGAACAAACTGCCTCTGAGCATAGGGGGACAGTTTTGGTTTTCTTCATATACCACTGTTCCATGTGCTTTGTAATATCGGCACAACAAAGGATGGCACAGATGGGATCAGATATTAGTAACACATGTGAAGGTAGCTCAGGTCGGAGTTGAAAATATCATATTGCTTGTAGCTGTTGACGCTGCCATGACAAATTTGTACCACATATAAGGAAACCTAAAGTTTTAAAGTAGCCAATCCACCTTCTGCATGTTTTGGAAAGATGGAAGTCATGCACAGTGAGATCACACCAGACTCTTCTGACACACAGTTATTAATGTCTCAGAAACATGTCAAACGCTCTGGTTATTAATGTTGAGAAAATAATCGACGTTATTTTTAGGGGAAGAACAGTGGCACACATCAGCTTAAGTCTTAAGGACCTAGTTTTGTCTGTCTGTCTTTTATCTGTATATCCATCTTAAGTTTGAATGAAGAACTGACTAATTGCGTAGTGTTGTATAATAGCGCCCTCTGGTGTTTACACTAAAGCTAGGTGAATTTTAAATATAGGGATGCAAAAAAAATTAAATCACAATTTTGGCTTCTTCATCGATTAATAAAAATAAAATCATATGTGATATTGGTAAGCTAAGCTAAAGGAATCTGATCATAACTAATGGCTACTATCGACTCTTGTGCATTAAATTTTAAGCTGGATGCAGTTACACATGCAGACGATTGTTATTGTTACAAAAATGTTTTCACATATTTGACTGGCACATCTGACTGGCACATGTGGCATTTCATGGGGCATTTCATGGGGCATCATTGAAGCTGTCACAAAATATTATATTTGCCTTTAATTCAGGCACTTTTTAGTCATTTGGATATGGAGTTGCTTTTACAACAACATCATTCAGCTCATCATGTTCTTCTCAACAATTTTCTACTAAATGTGTTATTTATTGTTCCTTTTATAATGGCAAGTCATGCTTCACACACACTTCACTGTTGGAAAGACTCAAGAAAATCTGTTTTTCTGTATGAAGGATTTAACATGGTCAACGTCACAAATGTGCTTACTTGCTTTCCAGTAGTGTGAAATACTCATTTTTTTTTAGAATTTATTATGTTGTGGTTTTAATTTTAAATGTAGTTCCATAATTTTAATCTAAATGTTAAAAACTGAAATCTCTTATTCACAAAAGCATAAGAGCCTTTATTTGATCATTGCTGCTTTAGCTGCTATTTTAGCTTTAAGTCTATTAGCGCTCTCTTAGCTCAGATTTGGCCAGTTTATTCCAGTCTGCATTTGTGTCCATTTTGAAGAAGGTTTCACTGCCTCTGAGTTGCATCCCAAAAGCATGATGCTACCACCACCATGCTTCACCCTTGTCATGATTAAACCAGAGTTAAATCTTTTTCCAAACAAGCTGTTGCATGCCTTTTTCAACAACGTCTTGGCGAAACGCCACTCTGTCATAAAGACGCTGTAATAATGATTCCTACATCTCTGCAAAGTATTTTGAAGCACTTTTAGAGTAACCACTAGGTTCATTCTCTCCTCCTTCAAAAAGGCCGCTCTTGCCCATATTTAAAAACAGGCTAGATGCCAATTATAGGAAGCTTCAAGGTTGAACCAAGCATTTTTGCTTTCAGAATGATTAAGGTCAGTGTGGTCCTGGGCCCATCAAATCCTTACAGATTTATACTCTTGTCCTGATATATGCCTAGACACAATTTGATTGCAGAGATCCACAGACAGTTCCTTGGACTACATGGTTTGGTTTTTGTCCTGACAATGCAGAGTAAATGGGAATCCAACTGAGTTCTAGACACATCACAAGGACAATGAAAGCAAACAGGATGCACCACTTGACCACAATTATTTTTTACTTCGTAATGGGTTATTGAGTGTGGATTTATCAAATCTACAACACATGGCCCTCGTATGACACAGCGTTTTAACACTCTAGCACGCCACTGTGGAGAGTTCAAATCTCAGCCGAGCCACCGACCTGGCTGGGCAGCCAAACAAACACAGTTTAAGTGATGGAAGGTTGTACGGGGTCTCTTCCTGCCGTCACTCATTATGCGATCTTCAGGACTGGTCCGCAACACGAGTACAAACAATAGAACACAAAACACTCACTCACTCACTTTCGTAACCGCCTATCCAATTTGGGGCGGGGGGTTTGGAGCCTATCCCAGCTTTTCAATAGGTGCAAGGTCCATCAGTTCAGACTGTGAACTAAGAAGTCTGATGGCCTGGGGAAAAGGTTGTTGCACCATCTAGCTCTGGCCAGTGAGGGACCAGATTTACATTTTACATTTTCAGCATTTGGCAGACGCTTTTATCCAAAGCACACTTACAGTTATGACTGAACACAATTTTTGAGCAATTGAGGGTTAAGGGCCTTGCTCAGGGGCCCAACAGTGGCAACTTGGCGGTGGCGGGGCTTGAACCGGCAACCTTTAGATTACAAGTCCAGTACCTTAACCACTGAGCTATCACTGCCCTGACCAGATGGCAGGAAAGTGAAGATTTTGTGAGAGGGGTGTGAAGGGTGATTCACGATACTGAAGGCTTTGCGGATGCAGCGAGTGGTGTAAATGTCTGTGATGGAAGGAAGAGAGACCCAGATGATCTTTTCATCTGTCCTGTATATTTGCTGGAGAGTCTTGTGGTCAGAGACAGTGCAATTCCCAAACTAGACAGTAATGCAGCTGCTGGGGATACTCTCTATAGTGCCTCTTTAGAACAAAGTGAGGATGGAGAGTGGGAGCTGAGCTCTCCTTAGTCACGCAGGAGGCAGAGATGCTGCTGGGCTGGGCAATGGACCTGGTGTTCAGGGTGTACAGGTGAGGTTTTCTGCTACGTGAACACCAAGAAAATTCCTCTATGTATGAGACCCACCATGGTCATGTAATCAGCAAACTTACTAAGATGGTTCATGCAAAATTCCCACAAGCACACTTCAAAATCTTGTAAATTTGAATGACTATGATTTTAAAATGGGATGTCCAACAAGCTTTGGCCATATCATTTTATACTATGTACTCCATATACTTTTGGCCATATGGCGTACAAACGACCAGCCATAACATTAAAACAACTCAACTTGCACTGATCAGCATGGTTGGTTGGATATTTTTGGTTGGTGGACTATTCTCAGCCCTGCAGTGACCGTGAGGTGTTTAAAAACTCCAGCATCGCTGCTGTGTCTGATCATAGCAGCACAACACACACTAACACACCACCACCATGTCAGTGTCACTGCAGTGCAGAGAATGATCCACCACCTAAATAATCCCTGCTCTGTGGTGCTCCTGTGGGGGTCCTGACCATTGAGGAACAGCATGAAAGGGGGCTAACAAAGCAAGCTGATAAAATGGACAGTGAGTGTAGAAACAAGGAGGTGGTTTTAATGTTATGGTTGATTGGTGTATATTGTCAAAATTTGACCTGCTGAGACATGGACTCCACAAGACATCTGAAACTAGAGCACCCTAGTGACGTCTCTGTTGGGTAATTGATGCACAGTAATTGATGGCTGTTCACATACTCTTTAAGAAAACACAATATGTTGGACCAGCCAAGCATCCTCTGTTGCTTCAAATTCTGGTTCCAGTGCCTATGTGCCCATTGTAGGTACTTTTAGTAATGGACAGGAGTAAGCATGGGCACTTTGACTGTCCTGTGACTGCACAGCCCCATACACGGAATGGCTTGATTCACTGTGTGTTGTGACACATTCCCCTCATCACCCATCTTAAAAGTAGTCCTTCTGTTGGTCTGTACCAGATACCATAGCCTTTATGTTCTTTGACATCAGTAAGTCTTGGTAGCTCAAAAACCTGTCAACAGTAAGTGACTTGTCCCTCTTCAGACCACTGTTGGTGGGTATTCACCACGGCTGCCTGTGAGCACACCTTGCTGTTTTGGACGACCCACTTCAAACCACTTTCTAAAGTCCCTCAGGTCTTTATGCTGCCCATATCTGCTGCTTTCAACATTTACAATGGGAATTTAACATCAGCTCAATATTTAGACTATGACATGCACAACCATTACAAAACAGTCAATGCCATGCTCATTTTGTGGGTGGTCTTAATGTTTTGGCTCGTCAGTGTGCATTGTTAAGAGGTGCATAGGGTAGAAATTAAAAGATCAACCAGGGTAGCAGATCATGCTTCCATGCAACTGTTATATCAAAAAGATATTTAGCAAAGGAATCTGTTAAAGGAGAGCATGTTATGTTTTGCATTATGTTTGTATAAGGAAATGCTGTGGAATTCAATGGCTTAAATACATTCTAAATTACAAGTAAACAAGGCTGTATGGAAAAAAGTATTTAATTTGCTAGGAGAATATGGATTAGACTCACTGGCTATAGAAAAGGCCATGTGGTCTGATTAGTCTAGATTTACCATATGATCAAGGGTGGCCTCAAATGGTCAGGTCTAGGTCCATTAACGTTAACGTGACAACCTGAATGTACTGAATGACCAGGTTAATCCATTAATGTTCTTTGCAGCATGAAAACCATCAAACCTCAATGATTTGGAAGCTTTTACACAGGAAGAATAGGTGATGATTTTACAAGAGAGATGTCGGAGGCTTTTTAGCACTTACTGAAACTGCTTATTAGAGGTTAGCAAGACAAAAAGATGTTCTACCAAGTACTGAGGCTGGGGTATAGAATAGAATAAAAGCAATTTTAAAACATGAAAAAACACCTAGTTCTTTTGACAAATGTCCACATGGACTATGTATGAGTGAGTGTTTTACTCTGACTTCTTGATGTATATGTCATTCAATTCCTTGCACATCACAATAATACCCTTTAAGCTGCACATCAAGTCTGTGCAGAAACGCCTCAGAGTTCTCTGGTCCCAAGCTCATCTCAGACGGTCTGAAAGACAGTGGAAACGTGTACTGTGGTCAGATGAGTCCTCGGTTCAGCTTGTTTTCGGGAAAAAGAGACATTGAGGTCTGTTTGCCAAGTATAAAAATGATCATCCAGACTGTTGTCAGTGAAAGGTGCAAAAGCAAACAACTGTCATGGTATGAGGGGGCATCAGTACCCATGATGCCCATGGGTGACTTTTGTGTAAGTGAAGATACCTATTGTGTCCACTCACTCATCTTTCCCCACCCAGTCACAACAGTACCACTAACGCAGAGTTATATATACTGTATATTGGGATTTTGGAGAGACACGTGCTGCCATTCTGAGATGTCCATGGTTATTTCAGTAAGACGATGCCAGGCCTCATTCTGAATGCGCTACAACCATAGACACAGAATGCATGTGGTTGACTGGCCTGTCTGCAGTCCAGATCTGTCTCTTATTGACAATGTATGGTGCAGCATGACCAGACTGTTGAGCACCTGAAGTCTCATATCAGGCAAGAAAATTCCACTTGCAAAACTGCAACAATTAGTGTCATCCAGTATTACCACTCATTGGGATTTTCCCAAGATTTTGGGATTTGGGACTCAAGCAATTAAAATCTGCCTGCAATTTTATGGTCTACAGTCATAAATAAGGAATGACAAAGCGTACTACGACTAAATAACAACCTTTGGTTGTCGCTGGCCATTTCTACGGCTACTGTACGTTTACTTCTTCACTTACTTACATTTACTTGGACACGAGAACATATCACGTCTTTTGTCATCTGTGCATTTTACTTCTGTTTTTTGGTCATTGTTGTGATAGATTGCAATAATTGCAATAATAGATTGTAATAATTGTGAAAATATGTTATATAAATCTTCACAATTTTGTCATTTTCAGTTACTTGGGATTTTTAGTATTTTTGTGGCAAGATCTTGGGAATTCTTAAAATGGAGAGTGGCAACACTGGTGTCACCACCTTCTAAACTATTAAAACTCTCTTTAATAGGAAAGATGATGGAACCCAGGGGTAAACACACCTCTGTTTCAACTTTCTTGGAGTGTGTTGCAGGTATAAAACTTTAAATGTGTTTATATGTACAAAATACAATAAAGGTAATGAAGAAAACATTGGAAATCTTTTGTTCCTACACACACAATGTTTAGAAATTGTATTTTTATGTTGATAGACTTGCTTTGATTAAAATATACACTGATCAGCCATAACATTAAAACCACCTCCTTGTTTCTACTGTCACTGTCCATTTTATCAGCTCCACTTACCATATAGAAGCACTTTGTAGTTCATCTGTTTCTCTACATACTGTTTTAGCCTGCTTTCACCATGTTCTTTAATGGTCAGGACCCCCACAGGACCACCACAGAGCAGGTACAGTGCTGGCCAAAAGTATTGGCACCCCTGCAATTCTGTCAGATAATACTCAATTTCTTCCAGAAAATTATTGCAATTACAAATGCTTTGATATTAAAATGTTCATTTAATTTGTCTTCAATGGAAAACCACAAAAAGAATTGTCAAAAAGCCAAATTGGATATATTTCCACACCAAACATAAAAAAGAGGGTGGACAAAAGTATTGGCACCCTTTGAAAAATCATGTGATGCTTCTCTAATTTGTGTAATTAACAGCACCTGTTACTTACCTGTGGCACTTAACAGGTGGTGGCAATAACTAAATCACACTTGCAGCCAGTTAAAATGGATTAAAGTTGACTCAACCTCTGTCCTGTGTCCTTGTGTGTACCACATTGAGCATGGAGAAAAGAAAGAAGACCAAAGAACTGTCTGAGGACTTGAGAAGCAAAATTGTGAGGAAGCATGGGCAATCTCAAGGCTACAAGTCCATCTCCAAAGACCTGACTGTTCCTGTGTCTACCGTGCGCAGTGTCATCAAGAAGTTTAAAGCCCATGGCACTGTGGATAACCTCCCTAGATGTGGACGGAAAAGAAAAATTGACGAGAGATTTCAACGAAAGATTGTGCGGATGGTGGATAAAGAACCTCGACTAACATCCAAACAAGTTCAAGCTGCCCTGCAGTCCGAGGGTACAACAGTGTCAACCCGTACTATCCGTCGGCGTCTGAATGAAAAGGGACTCTATGGTAGGATACCCAGGAAGACCCCACTTCTGACCCAGAGACATAAAAAAGCCAGGCTGGAGTTTGCCAAAACTTACCTGAGAAAGCCAAAAACGTTTTGGAAGAATGTTCTCTGGTCAGATGAGACAAAAGTAGAGCTTTTTGGGAAAAGGCATCAACATAGAGTTTACAGGAAAAAAAACGAGGCCTTCAAAGAAAAGAACACGGTCCCTACAGTCAAACATGGCGGAGGTTCCCTGATGTTTTGGGGTTGCTTTGCTGCCTCTGGCACTGGACTGCTTGACCGTGTGCATGGCATTATGAAGTCTGAAGACTACCAACAAATTTTGCAGCATAATGTAGGGCCCAGTGTGAGAAAGCTGGGTCTCCCTCAGAGGTCATGGGTCTTCCAGCAGGACAATGACCCAAAACACACTTCAAAAAGCACTAGAAAATAATTTGAGAGAAAGCACTGGAGACTTCTAAAGTGGCCAGCAATGAGTCCAGACCTGAATCCCATAGAACACCTGTGGAGAGATCTCAAAATGGCAGTTTGGAGAAGGCACCCTTCAAATCTCAGGGACCTGGAGCAGTTTGCCAAAGAAGAATGGTCTAAAATTCCAGCAGGGCATTGTAAGACACTCATTGATGGTTACCGGAAGCGGTTGTTCGCAGTTATTTTGTCTAAAGGTTGTGCTACCAAGTATTAGGCTGAGGGTGCCAATACTTTTGTCCGGCCCATTTTTGGAGTTTTGTGTAAAATGATAATTGATTTGACTTTTTTTTCATTCTCTTTTGTGTTTTTTCATTGCAAGCAAAATAAATGAAGATATTAATACCAAAGCATTTGTGATTGCAATAATTTTCTGGAAGAAATTGAGTATTATCTGACAGAATTGCAGGGGTGCCAATACTTTTGGCCAGCACTGTATTACTTAGGTGGCACTGCAGTGACACTGACATGGTGGTGGTGTGTTAGTGTGTGTTGTGCTGGTATGAGTGGATTAGACACAGCAGTGCTGCTAAAGTTTTTAAATACCGTGTCCACTCACTGTCCACTCTATTAGACACTACTACCTAGTTGGTCCACCTTGTAGACGTAAAGTCAGAGATAATCGCTCATCTATTGCTGCTGTTTGAGTTGGTCATCTTTTAGACCTTCATCAGTGGTCACAGGACGCTGCCCACAACGTGCTGTTGGCTGGATGTTTTCGGGTTGGTGGACTATTCTCAGTCTAGCAGGGACAGTGAGGTGTTTACAAACTCCATCAGCGCTGCTGTGTCTGATCCACTCATACCAGCACAACACACAATAACACACCACCGCAATGTCAGTGTCACTGCAGTGCTGAGAATGATCCACCACCTTAATGCTCTGTGGTGGTCCTGGGAGAGTCCTGACCATTGAAGAACAGCATGAAAGGGGGCTAACAAAGCATGCAGAGAAACAGATGGACTACAGTCAGTAATAGGGGCCAGTGATAGCTCAGTGGTTAAGGTACTGGACTAGTAAACAGAAGGTTGCCGGTTCAAGCCCCGCCACCACCAAGTTGCCACTGTTGGGTCCCTGAGCAAGGCCCTTAACCCTCAATTGCTCATTGTGTAAGTCGCTTTGGATAAAAGCGTCTGCTAAATGCTGAAAATGTAAATGTAATTGTAGAACTACAAAGTGCTTCTATATGGTAAGTGGAGCTGATAAAATGGACAGTGAGTGTAGAAACAAGGAGGTGATTTTAATGTTATGTGCTGTTCAAATATTTCCACCTGAACTAATAGGAAAACAACGCTCACACACACACACACGCAGTCTGACTGTGTGTGTGTGTGTATGTGTACAGGCGGAGTTGAATGGTGGATGGAGAGGTGGAGGTGAATGGACCGTGCTTGTGGATGTGAGAGGACAGCGATGATCTTTGCAAAACATCGGTTCAACACATGGAATCACACAGATGATGATGATCGTTATCTAGATTGGCTGAAAGCGGTAAGTTACAGGCTTGTACTGCATCATACATGTAGCTTAGCACTACACTGCACTGGTAGCGACCTGGCTAAGCTAGCTTTTACACAGAACACACTGACTGCTCGTAGCTCTTAATGTTATTTAGCTACAAATGTGTGTGTGTGTGTTTAGTGACAGAATCATGACAGCGCGTTAGCACCGTTTAGCACCGTGTTAAACTGTGGGGGAAGTCTCTACAACATTCATTTGTCTATTTGCTTGACTACTTAGCTGTGCTATGTAGCTAACAACATAGACTAGATATGCAGTTACCACAGATTACTGTTTAATAGTGTTTTATACTTATACACGTTATACAATGTTAACGGACCATACAAATGTTTAAATAGATATCACCTTACTTACTTCCTAGTCACCTACTTCCAAGTCCACCGACTAGCTAGTAACAGCTACAGTCTTCCGAGTGTGTTAATTACATTCATGCGATTTATAAATACGGCCAATATTAGTAGTAAGACACGCAGTTCCATGTATATATTCCATTAGTAATACTGTTTGTCATGGATCATTTTATTAACGTTACATTGTGTATAAGGGTTTACACTTGCACATTCATTCACATCAGAGATGCCATATAACGTCGGTTTCTGTATCATCATAGACCTGATCGCATTCCTTATATTAGTCAGTGCATTCTAAACATTGTTTAGAACATAAGCAAGGTTAACAAAATATATACCGACAGTAAGAGTCGCTGGATGACCAGCGGTTTCGTGGGACGTGTCATTGCAAAGTTGAACTAGCCAGGTAGCTAATAGGTACGGCTGTTCGATTCCAGAACGAGGAGTCGACTCCGATTCCAAGTTTTAGAAATCGAATTGAGTCGACTTCGAACATGTTACTCTTCCGTCACAAAATGATCAACTTAAACATCTTCTGGCTCTGACATATGATAATGAGTCTAACTAATAAAAAATGACTTCATTTGGTTCCAATGAATAAGGTAAGCTTTCGGTATTTTCTCCATTTGTCATTTTTCTTTAGTTTTATTAGGGATGTCAGTATATACACACACCAGTCTTGTTACTTTAGTTGACATATATGAAGTTAAAATATTATTTATGTATTTATTTTCTTTAAGTGTGTGAATCGACTTCAAATAAATTCGCGATTCTTAATGTCGGGAATCGGAGAATCGACTCTCGCAGTTGACTCGCAGCTGGATGACCAGCGGGTTCGTGGGACGTGTCATTGCAAAGTTGAACTAGCCAGGTAGCTAATAGGTACGGCTATTCGATTCCAGAACTAGGAGTCGACTCCGATTCTAAGTTTTAGAAATCGAATTGAGTCGACTCCGATTCCAAGTTTTAGAAATCGAATCGAGTCGACTTCGAACATGTTACTCTTCCGTCACAAAATGATAAACTTAAACATCTTCTGGCTCTGACATATGATAATAAGTCTAACTAATTAAAAATGACTTCATTTGGTTCCGATGAATAAGGTTAGCTATTGGTATTTTGTCCATGTGTCATTTTTCTAAACAGTTTAATTAGCTATGTTAGTCTATACACACCAGTCTTGTTACTTTAGTTGACATATATGAAGTTAAAATATTATATGTTTTTTTTATTTTCTTGACTGTGTGAATCGAATGCAAATCAATTCGCGAATCGGAGAATCGACTCTCGCAGTTGATTCGCAAACCCTCCTCATCAGTGCTATGAATCAGCGATTGTATACTGGGTTGGTGCCTGCGTGGACGTTCTTTACCTCACCACCTTCTGTAAAGGAGTTCATGTAACCCTCCCTTTTAATAGCAGCTAGTTAGTATTTATCACAAAGCTCTGTGGCTAGGTGAAAGGCAGGCTGGGTGCAAAGTCAAGGACTGAATGTAGGAGAGGGAGTTCACAGTGTTGTGTTGGATTTTGTAATGTGTTAAAGCCATTCATTCACACCAGTGTGGTTACAGTTATGGAGTCCATGATGTGATTCTTTAGACACCTCATGATAAGATGCCATGATCATTTAGGGATGCACTGTTTGTTTGTTTGTTTGTTTATTAGGATTTTAACGTCATGTTTTACACTTAAAAAAAAAAAAATTTCTCCTCTAATCTAGTCATGTCCAATTACCCTGATTACGTCCTCTATACTGATTCGACCCTTCACCGCTGACTGAGGACGCCTCTCAACTGACATACACCCTCCGGCATGTACAGTCAGTACAGACTGCATTTTTCACCTGCACGAGTCGAGTTCATACACTTCACGAGCACTGTGTACAGAGGGCCACACCCCCATCAGCATTTTTCCTCAGCCCTGTGCAGGCGCCATCAGTCAGCCATCAGGGGCCGCAGTCGCACCAGTTATGAGGACCTATGATCCGACTTTTTTTTACCCTCTGACCCTGAGCAACAGCCAATCGTTGTTCATGCGGCCGCCCAGCCCAGTCGGAAGGCAGAGCTGAGATTCGATACGATGTATTCGAAACCCCAACTCTGGTGAGCTAGCGCACTTTACCGCTGCGCCACCTGAGCGGCCCATGTTTTACACTTTTGGTTACATTCATGACAGGAACAGTAGTTACTTATTACACAAGATTAATCAGTTTACACAAGGTTATATTAAACACAGTCATGGACAACTTAGTGTCTCCAATTAACCTCACTTGCATGTCTTTGGACTGTGGGAGGAAACCCGAGCACCCGGAGTAAACCCACGCAGACACGGGAAGAACATGCAAACTCTGCACAGAAAGGACCCGGTCCGCCCCACCTGGGCATCGAACCCAGGACCTTCTTGCTGTGAGGCGACAGAGGGATGCACTGTAACCAAATAAAATGCAAGCTATTGATAGTTGATAGTGGTGGCAGGGCTTGAACCAGCAACCTTCTAATAATAAGTGCCTTATCAACTGAGTTAACACTGCACTATGCTCAGTTTGTGTTTTAATATTGTTAATACTTTTTAATGCTCCCTTGTGTCAAATGTTGCTGCTAAAATAAGTTGCAACGTTTAATAAAACGCCAAGGAAAAGTGTAAAACAAGGTGTTGACTGTGAGTCTTACTGGGAAGCCAGGAACTTTTCCATTTAAGACACACCCTCGGCAATCTGGAACTGCCATGTGTACACACAGCACCAATGAATTATACAAAAGCAAACACACATGTCTTCTGTAGGAATAAATATTTTGTAACTATTGGTTCTTGTTTGCTGTAGATTAGATTTATTAATATTAGAAACAGAGAGTGATGCACATTCACACATACAGAACATTTAGGATCACCCAGGTGACCGGATAACATATAGGATCTACACACTCATTCATTTTTTAAAGAAGTTGGAATATTTCATAGTATGGAATAAAAACAAGAATCTGTAAAAAATTTTTTTTATTTTTTTTATAAACACTTATTTCTGATAAAAGTAGAATGACTTTTAATGTTCTATCTGATCAACTTTATTGGGACAGTAGTAGCTCAGTAGGTAGACCTCTGGTCTAGCAATCTAAAATTTGTGTGTTTAAATCCCAGATTTGCCAAGCAGTCGTTATTGGACTTTGTGCAAGACTCTTAACCCTTTTGGCTCAAAGGCTTTCTGTATTATTCATTCTAATTTGTAAATGTAAGCATAATTTGAATTTAATCTCTACTATACACATTTACAACATTTTGGCAGGAGCAAAATAAGAGTAAACATTATAGAGTATTAAAGTAACACAGCTTTGAAACACAGCTTTGATCCAAAGAAATCTCAGTCCATGTAGGGCAAGGTCAGAAACCTTGCCTTTGAGGCCTTGAACAGCATTACAAGATAAATTGTAATTCTACTGTGATATATATGGTCACATGGAAGTACTACAGAAAAGCTTTTTCTCCCTTTTTCTCTCGATTTTTATCTTGTCCAATTTTTACCCAATTGTGTTATGCTTCCTCTCTACTGGTGCTGACCCCGGCCCCTGATTGAGGAGTGCCGACTGCATCTTTTTTTACCTGCACAAGGCAAGTTTATATGCGGATCAGCCTTGTGTATGGAGAGCTACACCCTGATTGCATTATTCCTCTACTCTGTGCAGATGCCATCAGTCAGCCAGCAGAGGTCATAATTTCATCAGTTATGAGGTCTCTATCCGGCTCCCTCCCTGAATCAACAGCCAAACGTTGTTCATATAGCCGCCCAGCCCAGCCAGATGGCAGAGCTGAGATTCGATACGATCTATTTGAAATCCCAGCTCGGGTGTGCCAGCGTATTTTGCCGCTGCGCCACCTGAGTGGCCCAAAAAAGCTTATTTTACAGATTCTGCCACTGCATCAAGAAACACAACCTGAAACTCTTATTATGTAAATAGAAAGCCATACATTAATTTCATGCTGAGATGGTTTAAGTTCTTTTTGGGTCTGAGTTTATCTCAGCTCTGTGTACAGCCACGTTTGGGTGTTGTAATCAGAACGTTTTCATTCATCATTGATATAATTTAAATAATGAACTAAACTATTGGACTTATTGGACTATTATGCATTGTATTTACAAACATTGAGGCTGTTTTGTGTCAGTATGGAGTCTGACTGCAGATCTATGTGTGCCTTTTTTTGTACAAATAATGATGTGATTATATTGCATCATGTCCCAGTATGAAGGTGAAACGCTCATTATCTTATAATAACTACCCTGGTGTTGTCAAGATGAGCTTTAATATACCTACTGCATCTCTAATATTTATGATTGGCATGTTTATTTAGTGCTTGTAATGAACTGTGTGCTGCCGCCTTTGTGTAAAATCAGTGTGTACATTCGAATTGCTGAACTGCTTCTGCTTACAGTGTTCATGATTATCTTACTGTCTATTACTGCCATGTTCATCGTGGTACACTGTTTATTAATTAATAAAGCTTTAAGAGTTGTCAGTATGAAGCTCTTGGCACCATTGGCATGTTGATTAATTCTAATCATTTGTTTCTAGAACATGTTCAACTGGTATTTTCAACTTCCTTTGACGACTTTATGATGGCTTTAGGATTGTCTTGAAAAGTGACTGACAGGAATTAATACCAGTTTTGTAATACATTCTACTTCATGTTCTATAGTTTCTAGAATATTTATTAGATGTGAAGCACTTTATGGACTGGTGACCCACATATTTTCTTATGTTTTTCCTTTAAGGTTTTATTGGCAGTGTAGTGTCGCATAGGTGGAGCGATCCGGGTCCTTTCTGTGTGGAGTTTGCATGTTTTCCCCATGTCTGTGTGGGGTAAACTAGAGCAGTTGTAGCCTAGCAGTTAAGGTACTGCCAGGTTGCCACTGTTGGGCCCTTGAGCAAGGTCCTTAACTCTCAAATGCTTAGACAATATATACTGTCACAGTACTGTAAGCGGCTTTGGATAAAAAGCATCTGCTAAATGCTGAAAATATAAAATGTAAATGTGGGTTTCCTCTGAGAGTTCCAGTTTTCTCCCACAGTCCAAATACAATCAAGTGAGGTGAATTGGAGATACAAAATTGTCAGTGACTGTGATTACTATTAAAACTTGTGTAACGAGTAACTACCGTCATGAATATAACCAAAGTGTGTAAAACATGATGTTAAAATCCTAATAAATAAATAAATATTGGCAGCGAAGTAGCTTTTTAACAGTCAGTGCTAATTAACATCAATTAACAAATGATTTATCCTGTTTAATTTGTCTATTATTATTAAACTGTTTGCTACCATTAGTTTGTATCCAAACAGTGTGGATATTTCACCATATTCTGTAGTTAGAACATTTTTCAACCCATCAAATTCTGTGGTCAGAATTACTACTTGTATAACATACTATTACACAGCCAGAAAGTCAATGGAAAACATACATTATTTGACTACTAGCAAAAGATGCAGGAATTCAAAAGATGCTATAGCTGGAAACTGGCAGATCTAGCAACACCGGTGACTAGTCAGTCCTGAGATGCTGTCGTTTTTTTTACTACATTTACTGAATGTTTCTTACAACCCTCATTGCTAAAACTATAATTCTAATTAAAATATTTTGTCAGTGCTACAGATGCCACTGTGTAGTGATTAATAGACTTGTTCTCTTTTCAGACTTGTGAAGTACTCATCTTCTGTAATCAGTTAATACAACACTCTCACGTTGTGAATGACAAGTACACTGCATATTGGGCAGAATTTACACCTTGTATTACCCTGCAGTCTGCAGAGTGCTTTACAGCTTGATCAGATAATGTAATCAGCCACTAGCCAATCAGATTTTTTCTCATTAAGTGATTCATCTGGGTCTGGTGCCACTTTGAAACAACTGGGGAGAACATCCCAGATTTTCCACAGACAGCTTCCAACTGAGGTATCCAGGACCCTAATTTAACGGGCTCACCCGCTGTGGAGATTGGAGGCTGGGCACGGTTACATAACCATGTCCTCGTGCTTTGCAATTTATGGTCAGCAGAGGGGGGTGGAGGTGCAGATGATTAATGTGATGATCACCTGTGCCTTGTTGAACATTAAGCCACTCCAGGTGGAAGTGTTTCTATTCATCACAGGTTTCTTCCTCACAGATTTATTTGCACCTCTGTTGGCAACCCGGCATGGTGGCTAAGTGGGCAGCACTGTTGCCTCAGAGCAAGAAGGTCCTGGGATCGATCCCAGAGTCCAAGTCCTTTCTGTGTGGAGGATCCTAATATAATGGGGAGATTGGAGGCTGGGCACGGTAGGGCTGGGCGATTTTCACGATTAATTCGGTTAATTCGCATGAACGTTTTCACCCGATGTTAGAATGTGACAATCGCGATTGTTTACATACTTTATATTTTAATTAAAATACCAACATGTCACGAGTCAGAAACTGAGCAGACGCTCGCGGATTATAAATCAGGGAAAGTTTAATATCAAAAGGGCGAAAACTGTACAAAATCAGGTAGAGTCCAAAACCAGTGAAAACCAAGACAGTAAACGGAAGACAACAAGGATTATACACGGTAACGGTTAGATTCAGTAATAAGGAGCGCAAACACGATCGGCAAAACGAGACACAAACAGAAGAGTTTAATTAAGATTCACTGAATCAAACACCGCTGAACTGAATCAAAACACGGAGCCGATGAGCGCGATCAGGATTGGCTGGAAAGTAACGAATTACATTTACTCGCGTTACTGTAATTAAGTAGTTTTTTTGCGTACTTGTACTTTTTAAAGTAGATTTTACAGCCTGTAATTTTACTTTTACTCAAGTAAGTTTTGTACTAAGAATTGTAATTCGCTACATTTTAAATCGCATCCGTTACTGAGTAAAAAAATCGCGTCTGGGAAACTGCTGCAGTGAATTCTGCGATAGGGAGTCGGATCTTTTGTCTCGGTTCCTTTTAAAGAGCCGTATGTATGTAACGACTCCCAAATGCGAATCGGTTCCTTTATTTTGGCTTAAAGGGCCGTTCAATAGAATCGAATCATTCTATGACACATAATAGTGGTTAATACAGTTTGAAAGTTTGGGACTAAAATGACACATTACACATCCTTAAATGTTTAAAATGTTGTATCCCAGCCCCAAATCACAAGAGGATAAAATCAAAGCTGAGCTGAGTGATCACTTGATGCCCCCCCCAATGTAGATACTGATACAGACTCACTCAGTGGTGGAAACAGCACAGTACAGGCTCGTGTTCCTTTTAAGAAACCTGTAAAGAACTTTTTGTAGTTTTTTTCCTAATGTAAGGAGGTTCTGCTGAACATTATTTAAAATAAAAGTTGTTTGTGAGCTATTCTTAGATATAGATAGATAAGGATATAGATAATTTAGATCTATTTTGTTTTAATTATTGTTATTTATTGTGATATCGTTATTGTTATAAAGTTTGAGTCTTTTAAAAGGATAATTATAGGTGGTGCTGTTACTATTTTTGCACTTCTGCAGCCTTTAATTACAATGCAAAAAAAAGAAATTTGAGTCTTATTTTAATTGCATTATACAAGAACAAAAAAAATCGAAATCGTAATCAACAATCGGGTATAATTTTAAAATAATCGAGATTTTGTTTTGTTTTGCAAAATCGCCCAGCCCTAGGGCACGGTTACATAACCATGTCCTCGTGCTTTGCAATTTATGGTCAGCAGAGGGGGATGGAGGCGCAGATGATTAAGCCACTCCAGGTGGCTTCCTCACAGATTTATTTGCACCTCTGTTGGCAACCCGGCACGGTGGCTAAGTGGGCAGCACTGACGCGTTACAGCAAGAAGGTCCTGGGTTCGATTCCTATGTGGGGCGGTCCAAGTCCTTTTTGTGTGGAGTTTGCATGTTCTCCCCATGTCTGCGTGGTCTCACAGTCCAAAGACATGCAAGTGAGGTGAATTGGAGACACTAAATTGTCCATGACTGTGTTTGATATTAAACTTGTGAACTGATGAATCTTGTGTAACGAGTAACTACCGTTTCTGTTGTGGATGTAACCAAAGGGTGTAAAACATGACGTTAAAATCCTAATAAAATAAAACTATTGGCAACCTGCTTTCTCTTGAACTCCTGATGCCAGGCTCGATCTGGTCCAGTTTTCTGACAATGCAGATGCCAGCACTCTGGGTTCATTCTAGAACCCAGCTGGCATTGCCCTATGTTTGGACCTGTGCTGGGTATGGGGTATGTCAGTTGTTAAAGTGGGGTGCCGCACGTTTATTGCCATGCCTGGTTTGATCTGGGGTTGTTAGAGGCGCTCCGAGCAGCTTGCAACCAGTTTGGCAACCAGTTTTTAATTCTGCTCTATCCCTTTTCTATCCACTTTTTCTGTTGTGTGCTGTGGATGTTTTTGTGTCTTTCATTTGTTACTTTGTTTAACTCTGTTATTTTAAAAACCACTTTCATTTCCCCATTACCCTTTTCATTTGTGACTTTTTAGCCACAGTATTGTTCCACCTTGGCTAAGCATCTTGCAAATAGGTTATTTTCTGTTCTTGCAGGTGCAGGTATTTACCTGGCACCTCAGTGGTGAGACGTGATCTGCCCCATTGCACCCATACTGTGTTTCGCCATATAAATCACTTAAGACATTTTGCTTCGCAGCTACAATCCACATAATTAAAAATAACCCTGCAGGTCATGACTTTAATTACAGTTCACAGCATATAACTGGGTTATTATAAATGCCATTCACAGCCTGTGTAGGACCTCTTTTGCTCTTAGAAAAGGTTTTATTCTTCCTGGCTTGGTTTCTTAAACCATTTCTTTAATTTGTGACCTTGTTGACATGACTCATGACTCATTTTTCAGCTGCACATTCATGCCTCACATTTCCTGTTTTAGCTCCCTTGAGATCATTGACAAGCTCCTCCCGTGTAATTCTGGACTGACCTCACCTTTCTCAGAATCATTCTTACCCCACCAGGTGAGATCTTGCATGGAGCTCCAGAGCGAGGGTGATTGACTGTGATCTTGTATTTCTTCCATTTTCGAATTATCGCACCAACAGTGGTCTCTTTCTCACCAAGCTTCTTGCTGATGGTCTTGTAGCCCATTCCAGCCTTGTGCAGGTCTACAATCTTGTCCCTGACGTCCTTTGATAGCTCTTTGGTCTTGCCCATGGTGGTCGAGAGATTTGAACGGAAGAAACTGATTCTGTGACAGGAGTCTTTTATACAGGGACAGGACTAATTTGTGTGCCTCATGGGCACATAACCGGTCTGTGGGGGTCAGAATTCTTGCGGGTTGGTAGGGGATCAAATACTTATTCCCCTTAATTAAATACAAATTAATTTATAACTTTTATTTAATGTTTTTTTTCTGGATTTTTTGTTGATATTCTGTCTCTCTCTGTTAAAATAAACCTTCCATAAAAATTATAGACTGTTCAAGTTATTGTAAGGGGGTAAACTTACAAAATCAGCAGGGGATCAAATACTTATTTTCCCCACTGTATATATACATACGCTGTTATTTAATAATTATATTTTCACACAGCAAGCAACAACCAAATGTAAGCATTCAGACGAACAAATCAGAACATACAGAACAAGCTATTTGAATTTCCAACTAAACTTTAAAACTTTCAGAAACCCTGTAAAATAAAAGACAGGAGCCGCTCAGGTGGCGCAGCGGTAAAAACACACATGCTGGAACCAGAGCTGGGATCTTGAATACATCGTATCAAATCTCAGCTCTGCCTGCCGGCTAAGGCTGAGTGGCCACATGAACAACGATTGGCCTGTTGTTCAGATATGGGCGGGACTAGGGCGGATGGGGTCTCTCTCCCATGACTGGTGCAATTACGACCTCTGCTGGATTGATTGATGGCGCCTGCACAGAGATGAGAAAAGAGTGCTCTCAGGGTGTGTCCTCTCCATACACAACGCTGAGCTGCACTGCACTCGTCAAAGTGCAGGTGATAAGATGCATACGGCATGCTGCCCACGTGTCGGAGGGGTCGTGGGTTAGCTTCATGCTCCTCAGTCAAAGCAGAGATCGGCATTGGTGGAGAGGAAGCATGATGCAATCAGGCAATTGGACGTGCTAAATGGGAGAAAAGGGGGAGAAAATGCATAAACAAAAATATTAAAAAATAAAAGACAAGGCGCCTAAAGCGCCTAAAAATAAAAATAAAGCTTAACGTGGCTTTATGTATGAACGGCACAGGAACTCTGACCTTCTCTAAATTATTACTGGGCATAAGTTCTCTTTCCACCACTCAAATTCTTAGGTTGTTATTTTAGTACAATACAGCATGTTAAATTTTGTGCACGTTAATCGTTGTTCATACAAGCTGTGTCGTTTTTATCACGTCATATCAGTGAGTATGTCTCATTCATGGTTTTGCCGCTTCTCATGTGAATGCGTACTGCGCACAGTGTTGCTGCCACCATCTGGTGAAAAGGGGAATTGCATCTTGAATTAGTATAATTCATCTATTTTTTTCTGTTTGACTGTGCTGGCGGGCCACAAGTAATGCAATTTAAGACAGAAGAAAAATAATGGAAATTCGAAGACTGCCATGACAGAAATTCTGAGGACCAGATAATTTTATGTTATCAACCTCTGGTCTGCAGTGGTTATTAAAAGTGGCATTTTGTGTTACATTTAGAGAAACCGCGTGTTATATTCATTGAGTTAAGCTATTTAAATTGTTCTCGTTTGATTGGTTCATTGCAGACCGAAGAGGGCCGTGATTGGCCCACGGGCCGGACTTTGGATATGCCTGTATTAGACTGTTACTTATGACTTAAATAAAAAGATTAATCACTATGAAATCACTTGTTTGATATGAATGATTAGTAGTAAATTCATAGTTACTAGCTGATGTTTACTGAAAGGACAGGTTCACTCGGTTGAGTCTTTTGTTTACAAGCGTATTACATCATTTTATACTCTGTTCATACATTTACTCTAGCGGCTGAAATGTTTGATTTAAGGCATCTGGTATTTAGTCACAAACTATATCAAATACAGTTGCAATTAAATTATTTAACCTTAATTGCAAATAAGGTTTACTAGCAAAATTCATACTCTTTCTGCTGTTTGCAATGAACCAATCAAACAAGAACAATTTAAATAGCTCAACACAACTAATATAACACGTGGTTTCTCTAAATTTAACACAAAATGCCACTTTTAATAACTACTGTAGACCACTGTAGTAACTGTAGAGGTTAATAGCATAACATTCTCTGGTCCTCAGAATTTCTGTCATGGCAGTCTTGGAATTTCCATTATTTTTTACAAACGTTCTGTCTTCAGTAAATAATTGGAACACAGTTCTTTGTCCAGTAAACTTGCAAGAATTTCAGTTTTTTTCTACGTTTATTGTGATTTTTATTGTTTTCGAGTTCTATGTGTCCAAATGTCCAATATGAATAGGACTGGTTTGACTGCATCGATTGAAAAGTACATGGAACAGTCATCTCTTACCAGTAGATATGTAACAATACACTCTACCCACGATGCGATGCAGTTAATGATACGATTTTTTCCCAGTTTTTAAACTAAATTAAATTTAAGTCAAATTATGACAGTTTCCTTTTATTATTTCTCTTTAAAAAACACTGTATTTGTGCTTATCTCTTATTTATCTAAATAATAAATGCCCTTTTATTTCTGAAATAGGTACAAACTATGCAAAACAATGCTGCACATTTCCCTTTTTGTGTAAAAAAAACTGAAACTGAAATTTTAAAACAAATCTCACATTCTATAAATAAATGAATAATACAAATAAATAAAGTATCCTCACATAAATAAATTTGGTTGAAAAATTCCGAACCTGGCAACCCTGTAGTGACGTCAACCGGGCGAGGTGTATAGCGCCAGTGCCCTCTGCTGTTTAAAGTGAATATTGATTCATTATGCATGTAAACCGATTTGAATGGTTACACATGTGAATAAATTTTTAACTGTCTTGTGGGGCATCGTTACATCCCTACTTACCAAGATCAGACAGAAAACCCAAGCTGTTACCATATGAGAAAAAAACTGTCAAGATGGTCAGATGTAATACAGTAAATGGGGTGGCACCGTGGCTTGATGGGTGGCACTGTCACCCCACAGCAAGAAGGTCCTAGGTTCAATTCACAGGTAAAGCAGTCCGTGTTCTTTCTGTGTGAATTTAGCTTGTTCTCCCCGTGTCTGTGTGGATTTCCTCAAGGAGCTTTGTTTTTCCCCCCACAGTTCAAGCACATGCAAGTGAGGTGAATTGGAGATATAAATGGGTGTATAAACTGATGAATCTTGTGAAACCAGTGATTACCTGTCCTGTCATGAATGTAACCAAAGTGTAAAACATGTTGTTAAAATCCTAATAAATAAGTAAAATACAATTAACTGGTCTGCCATAAATTCAAAGCTCCTATAACACATGTTATTAGTGACAATCAAAAAGCTTAACATCACTATTCACTTGAAGTTTGTAGCTAATCACATGAACAAATAAAAGCTGGAGCAGGAGTTTCTTTATTGTATGGCAACCATATGGCCTCTATATGGACAAAAGTATTGGGACGCCTAAACATTATACCTACCGGAGCTTTATACCGGAGTTTCATGTTAAATCCATGGGAATTCATATGAACTTGGTTCTTCCTTGCAGCTATAACAGCTTCCATTGTTCTGGAAAGGCTTTCTAGAAGATTTTGGATTGTGTCTGTGGGAATTTTTGCCCATTCATTTAGAAAAGCATTTATAAGGTTTTGCAATCTAAGGGGCCTTGGTCAGCCCCATAGCATTATCCCTCCTTCACCAAACTTTACAACCAGGCAGGTAATGTTATCCTGGCATTTGCCAAACCCAGATTCGTCCATCAGACTGCCAGACGGAGAAGCGTGATTCGTCACTCCACAGAACACGTTACCAGTTACAGTTGATACTGTTAATATTCTCTCTGTAAATCTTCTCTATCGGTTTATCAGAGATAATAAAATCTTTTCTGATGTTCATGCCTTTTGTTTTAGATTCAAGGGCCAGAGAGCAGTGTAGAGAAATCAATCACGTCCTGTTGAAGGAAGAGCAGTTGCTCCCTCGACAACCACAAGAGAGGGAGAATTTTTTTAATCAGGTGTTGTTTTTTTCCCTTACATAACACTGTTGCATGGCCTCAATATACGGTTAGTACATGCTGTGTTTGAGTGTCTGTAGATGTGAGTTCTTTATACTACACAAAGCTGGCAAAGCACAGTCAAGTTTTTTTAAATAACTACATAAAATCTCTTGGATAAGCAATCTTTATTTATAAAATGATAGCTACAGTGATCAGCCATAACATTAAAACCACCTCCTTGTTTCTCACTCACTGTCCATTTTATCAGCTCCACTTACCATATAGGAGCTCTTGTGGTTCTACAATTACTGACTGTAGTCCATCTGTTTCTCTGCATGCTTTGTTAGCCCCATTTCATGCTGTTCTTCAATGGTCAGGACCCTCCCAGGACCACTACAGAGTAGGTATTATTTAGGTGGTGAATCATTCTCAGCAATGCAGTGACACTGACATGGTGGTGGTGTGTTAGTGTGTGTTGTGCTGGTATGAGTGGATCAGACACAGCAGCGCTGATGGAGTTTTTAAACACCTCACTGTCACTGCTGGACTGAGAATAGTCCACCAACCAAAAATATATCCGCCAACAGCGCCCAGTGGGCAGAGTTCTGTGACCACTGATGAAGATCTAGAAGATGACCAACTCAAACAGCAGCAATAAATGAGCGATCGTCTCTGACTTTACATCTACTAGGTGGACCAACTAGGTAGGAGTGTCTATAAGTGTCTATGAGTGGACAGTATTTAAAAACTCCAGCAGCGCTGCTGTGTTTGATCCACTCATACCAGCACAACACACACTAACACACCACCACCATGTCAGTGTCACTGCAGTGCTGAAAATAATCCACCACCTAAATAATACCTGCTCTGTGGGGGTCCTGACCATTGATGAACAGGGTAAAAGCAGGCTAAAAAAGTACGTAGAATAACAGAAGGACTACAGTCAGTAATTGTAGAACTACAAAGTGCTTCTATAGTCCCTGACAGAAGTTCTGTCGCTTATCCATGTTGTGGAAACAAAAGCTTATAACCTGACTTTAAATTCATCCATTGGTTTTAGAAATGACTCATATGAAAGCTGAAACCCTCCCAAATGAGGTTTAATTTACGAAAATATATTTGCTTCACTGCAGAAATATTGATCATTTAATGAACACAGAAAGGTCAGATTTTGGCAAGACAAAAGTTTTGTCGCCCACAGAAAGTAATGTGAAAATCAAACAAATAATTTACTTCATATACAAAGATATGTTTCATAACATTGGTGAATGAAGTTGTGGTGCTATTAGAGCCATATTTAATATTTTGTGTGACTTCCATGAGCTTTAAGGACTGCATCCATGCGGTTCGACAATGATTCATACAATTTATTGATGAAGTCATCAGGAATAGCAAAGAATGCAGTCTTACATCCCTCCCAGAGTTCATCAAGATTCTTTGGTTTTGTCTTCCAAGCTTCCTCTTTCATCCTACCCCAAACATGCTCAATGATGATCATGTCTGGTGACTGGGCTGGCCAGTCCTGGAGCACCTTGATCTTCTTCGCCTTGAGGAACTTTGATGTAGAGATGGATGTATGAGATGGAGCACCATCCTGCTGCAAAATGTTACCCCTTTTATGATTGGGAATGTAAGAGGTAGCTAATACTTCTTGATATTTTAGGCTATTGATATTGCCTTCCACCTTGCAAATGTTTCGCACACCCCCATACTGAATGTAACCCCAGACCATGATCTTTCCACCACCAAACTTAACAGTTTTCTGGGTGAATCTTGGATCCATACGGGCTCCAGTAGGTCTCCTGCAGTATTTGCGGCGGCTGTGGTGTAATTCAACTGAAGATTCATCTGAGAAATCCACCTTCTGCCACTTTTCCAGCGTCCATCCGTTTAGCAGGCTGTGGGCCTTGGCAAATGCCACACGGTTTTTTAATTGCCTTTTGTTTAGTGCTGGCTTCTGGGCACTGATTCGACCATGGAGGCCATTTCGAGACAGAATCCTACAAACTGTTCTAGTTGACACAGGGACTTGAGGTGACCAGGCCTGGTGGAGCTCTGCTGCAGTGGAAGAGGGGCTGGCTTTGGATTTTCTAACCAACAAACGTTCCTCCTTAGCAGTTGTCTTGCGGGGTCTGCCGGACCTGGGCTTGTCAAAAACATCTCCAGTCTCTTCAAATCTTTTTTTAATTCTTTGTACTTGACGCTGAGACACATTAAAGGTGCCAGCCACCTCTGCAGTGGATCTGGTCTTCAGCCTCTTGATAATCAAGGCTTTGGTCGCAGGGTGGATTTTTGGCATGTTGTCAGAGGTAAAGTTGCAGTTTAAGTGAAGGTCTGGGGTGCTGGGGTTCTTTTTATACACACCCACTAATTAACCGATCAATTAGTGAGCACAGGTGAGGCTGTAAACTAGGATTGGGTGCATTATATGACAAGGCGACAAAACCTTTGTCTTGCCAAAATCTGACCTTTCTGTGTTCATTAAATGATCAATATTTCTGCAGTGAAGCAAATATATTTTCGTAAATTAAACCTCATTTGGGAGGGTTTCAGCTTTCATATGAGTCATTTCTAAAACCAATGGATGAATTTAAAGTCAGGTTATAAGCTTTTGTTTCCACAACATGGATAAGCGACAGAACTTCTGTCAGGGACTGTATTTGGTAAGTGGAGCTGATAAAATGGAGAGTGAGTGTAGAAACAAGGAGGTGGTTTTAATGTTATGGCTGATCAGTGTATGTGTACGTGGACTTGCCAGAAGTAATT
This sequence comes from Trichomycterus rosablanca, assembly GCF_030014385.1. Taxonomy (NCBI): domain Eukaryota; kingdom Metazoa; phylum Chordata; class Actinopteri; order Siluriformes; family Trichomycteridae; genus Trichomycterus; species Trichomycterus rosablanca. The sequence goes on from NC_085996.1 coordinate 24,674,207, forward strand.
TATACAACTAGGCTCATGTAACAATACACTAGGCTCATGATTCGATTCAGTTTCATTTACAGCTACTAAATTTAATATTTATATTCCGAATGATCCAAAAGGTTAATTTTTAAGCATGAATAATACAGAGCAATGTATATTTTTTTATTTGCAGACACAAAATAATCTTTTGTCCCCTGCAGTTAAGAATTGACTAGATTTATGATGCAATTATGTGCAGAACACAGATGGAGTTGCTTTTTTTTTTTTTTTTAATCATGCCTGATTTAATGACAAACATGTACATGCACAGAATTTGTAATCTGTTCTTTCAGTAAATGCCTATTCTGGCAAACATTTGTATCACTGAGATTACAAGCATATTTTAAAATCCTTTTTGACAACTTTGTTAGAGCCCTAGTTTAGGAATGGGGCTGTCTGGGATGATGCCTTTCCAACTTTTGCATTTTCCACCAATTTTCCTCTTAGTCTAGTTGTATCTAATTACTTGATTGCATTTCACTGCCTTCTTACTTCTGCTGACCAAGGAGAGTCGTGATTAACACACGCCCCCTCCGACACGTGCAGTAGCCAAGTGCATTCTTTCACCTTCACGAGGTGGATTCATATGGGGGCTCGGTCTCATGTATGGAGAGTCATGCACCGATCTCAGTTATCCCCCTGAATTTTGGTCAAGTGTTTTATAAGAGCGAAAGGGACAGGAACACGTCGTGGCTTTTGAGTAAATCTAACACACTGACAAGATGTGTCAGGCAAAAACGTGACCATTAGCATGATATAGATAAGCATTGTCACAATATTCTTCACCCCCCATTATTCATATACCAACAGACATTTGTTTAATGAGGAAAAAATACCCTAGTCTATGCTGTCACCTTTTTAAAAGGTATTTCTCTTATCTCTCATTCTCTTGTTCCTCAGGATCTCTTCTTTCTGTGACTGAAGTTCCCAGTGCTAGTGACGGGCACTCAGCGGGTGTTGTCATGTCCAGGGCGTGACCCTGTGCGCCTCCTCTACCTCAGCCATCATGAAGCTGAAGCAGCGTGTGGTGGTGCTGTGTGGCGTGCTGTTGCTGCTGGGCTTGGCCAAGCTCTTTCTGCTGGATGGAGGCGACGGCTCGGCTGCCAGCCGCCGTGACCTGCGCGCCTTCCGCAAGATGGAGGCCAGCATAGCGTTGGCCAAGAACGCTAAGCTCACGCACACGCTGCAGTCTCCCTGGGAGGTGGCGTCACAATGGGTCGGACCACGCGAGGTCTATCCGGACGAGACGCCGGAGCTGGCAGCTGTGCTCAATGCCTTGTCCACCGCCCGCATTCAGAGGGCTGATGTGGGTTACAAGGGTACGCAGCTCAAAGCTCTGCTGGTGCTAGACGGAGGGCAGAAGGTGGTGTTTAAACCTAAAAGGTAGGAGAACGAAGGTGGAAAAGTGGTGAATGATGCTAAATTTAGCTTGTTAATAGTTATGTGCCAGCATCAAATGCTTTTTAAAACCTCATATTTTTCTGTAGCGTATAATGCCCCTACCCGCCATCCGATCTCAGACCAATTATACAAGCATACACCACAAGAGCTTGGCCAAAAAAATGGGAAACATATACCACCAACAAACTCTACAAGATCTATGAAAACGGATACAGCGCAATACCCCAATAAACGATGGAAACAAAGTATCTATACAAGATGCAGCATAGGACACACCAAATTGACCCATACCTACTTGCTAAAAGGAGACCAGGCCCCCAGTTGCCCATTCTGTGGATCAAGAACTTCTATTAAACACATTCTCTATTCATGCCAACAGATTAACACCATCAGAACAAAATTCTACAATACGAACTGTTACAAAGAAATTTTCACCTCAGCCCCATCCAAAAACTGCTTAAACTCTTGGAAGCACTTGCACATAAAAACGCCATATAAATTAAGAAAAAACAATAAAACCTCATCTACACCCTCATAGTTACACAAACTCTCTAACCACCATACGCACGCAAAAGCAAATCGACCCACCTTTTGACGTTTAAAATCTATTAGCTAGCCATGATAATAGCCATAGAAGCTGACATGGCGTCAAGTCAAGTCTGTAGCATATATGTAAGAATTGACACAAAATTCTGACAGTCTTAAACTATGTGGACACCTTTTATTCTTTTATTAATTTACTACACATATTTGCCACACCTAAACTAAATAATTAGAAGGGGTATCTACATGAAACGATACTATATCAGGGGTGTCCAAGTTACCACACGTTACCATTTTTAAAACGGCTCGCAAGGTATTTAAAATAAAAAAACTAAAAAAAGTTGACCCGCTATTAAACAGATTTTTTAAAAACTGCTTGAACTGTTTGGACTCCGGGTGTCGCTATCACATTAAACAAATCTAAAACGCTCCCCTGACTCAAAACATTAACGTTTGACCTACATTAACTTTAATGTCTTGTTTAGAGATGGGACGATCGATCGGCTATGAATCGGTATCGGCCGATTTTTAATCAAAATATGCTATCGGCGATCGGCGATATTTCCTAAAAGTAGCCGATCCGATCGTGTGATATATAAAGATCACGTTAAGTTAACAGCTCAGTGGATTGATCCAGACTTTGAGCTACGAAGCACCAACCATCACATCACCATTCATCAACCATCGTACAGAAACCATCGTGAAAGCTCTTCATGACCTAAAATAACATCATTAACGTTGTGCATCATACATACGATGTAATTTTGCTGATTGTAATATTTACTTTAAAAAGATAATTCAACCCGGTCACATCTGAGTCGATTCTATCAGCACGTTATATAAACTCCTGGTTCACTTTGGTAAATCGTGAGCGGTTCTTACTTGTGATGTAGATGAGAACAGAAAATGTTACAGAGCCAATCAGAGGCAAAAGTTTATTCATTACCAAATTCGTTACTACAAAATGTTCTGTAGTAGTTGGTGTTTATTTAAAACCACGACATTTAATTAATAACAGTAAACACGGAGAGATAACTGAGAAGAGAAACTTACGCTTCGCGAAAAATGACTCGTGAATCAATGAATCACTTATAGCGATACAGTGAACAAAGCGTATCTTCTAAAGGCGCACACACACACACACACACGCGCGCGCGCTGCTCCGGTTTATCTTCACTGTGAGGCTCTTTTTAAGTTTATTTATTTTATTTACTGCTAACCCCCCCCTGCTGTACCCTGCTGTACTGCTGTACGTTTAATTTAAATAAGTATAATAATCTTATCAAACTGGTGAGTCAAACTGGCAAAATCTTAGTTTACACAACATTGCCAAAGATAGATAATTAGCCATAAAAAAATTTAATAGACCTACCTGATTACTAACAACTACACTTCCTTTTTATTTATTTGTTTTATTGCAAAAAAATCTATGGCCGTGTTTGCATATTTTAACTCCATCTCGTCCCCAGCAAGAAAAGTTTGGAAAGCCCTGCTGTATATCAAAATTACGGCCATTAAACGTGTCTTCTCTTATAAATGACTCAATACAAATTTGCTGCATATGTTGTTGGATTATTAGCTTAGTATCAGTACATTTTGTTTATTCTTAAATCTGTTTTGAATTTATGAGAATGTATGTATTTAGAACTATTTAAGGAAATTATGCTGTTTTAATGTTCACTCTCTATTAGGCAAATAAAGCTCACTCTAAGCCTTTTAAAACATTAAGGAGAGATATTGCTAATTTCCGAAATCAAAAAGCACAGTCGACCGTGAAGATAGTAATTAAAGCTTAATTCCACATCTTACCTTCCACAGAGCCTATTTTGTAAATGTATTGTTTTAATTAGAATAAAACCAATTACCACGATCGAATTCCTGTTAGTCTTGTCAATTCATTCCACATCATTTACAGAGAAAGTAGTGAAGCCAAAAAGACAATAAAAAAAAATACTGAATAAAAATAAACTAGTATATAAAGAAAAAATGATGTTTGGCCCTGCCTTGCTGAGTAGCTAATTGCCCCCTTAGCCCCCTTAACAATTGGGTTCGGTTTCACTAGCTACCCAGGCATGATTACTGCCAGACCCGTTGAATCTAATCATCGCTTAAATACACTATATGGCCAATAGTATTTGGACATTTCATCAGGAGCTTGTTGGACATTCCATGTATGGTGTGTTGAAAGTAGGGATGTAACGACGCACCTCAAGACAGTTAAAAATCGATGCACATGTGCCACGATTTGAATTGGTTATTCATTTAAAAGATGAATTGATATTCACTTTAAACAGCAGAGGGCACTGGCGCTATATGTATTTTTTTGTTTTGCATAGTTTGTACCTACCTCAGAAATAAAAGGGCATATATTATTTAGATAAATAAAAGATAATCACCAATACAGTATTTTATTAGAGAAATAATAAAAGGAAACTTTGTCATAATTTGTCTTCAATTTAATTTTGTTTAAAAAATCAGAAAAAAAACGTATCGTGAACCCAGTATCATAAATCGTATTGCATCGTGGATAGAGTGTATTGTTACATCCCTAGTTGTAAGGGTAGCTGAATCTATAGTAGTAATAGTTTGATCAATTGATCAACACAGAAGGCAGTGTTCTTTTTCTGCGTCAGGATTGTTGAAAAGAGCAGCCTGATACAGTACAAATCTCAACGTGATTCAGTGTAGAGTTTAATATTTCAGGTTTGCCCTCAGGCTTTCTACACACTTATGATTGTTCGTACATGAGTTCGATTTCAGTGTGTGGATGTGGAAGTAGAAGTGATTCAGTGATTTGAGCAAGTGCTGTCTTTACATTGTCCAATATTTTGCTCGGTGGAGTCTAACTCTAATGCAGAGCTTTTGTTTGAACCATTTTGCTGTTTCAGCTTTCACAGAGCCTTTCTTCCCTCACAGGTACAGCAGAGATTATGTGGTAGAAGGAGAGCCATACGCAGGCTATGATAGGCATAACGCAGAGATTGCTGCTTTTCATCTGGATAGGTAAGATGATAGAAAATGTATAAACTATGAAATATACTGCACAAATATACGATTTATGTAAACATTCACACTTCTTTAAGTCTTATAGAGAACTTAGAAGTCTTTAAGTCTTAGGGACTGTATTTAAAGTAATCTAAGCCTACAGCTCAAGTTTAAACATAGTACTACCCTGCTGTGAATACACTTTTTGGGTGCTATATTATGATTAATGAAGTCATCTTCACACAGTTTGCTCCTCAGAGCTTCCCAGGTTGTTCCAGAGTGGAGCTCTTGTTTCATTTCTTATTGCATTTGTCATCTTCTTCAAAATATGTGCATTACAAAAAGTTAAAAACTGATTAAACAATTTCTCTTGGTTAAATATGCTGGAGCTGTGGTAAGCAGAAATAGTAAGCATACTATTACAGCCTGGTCATTCCTGAAACTTGTTTTGTGATGACTGTGTAGATGAAAATTTGCTGCCATTGTACTTTAGTTAACAATGTAGCAGTGATTTTATCTGCCTTTAAAACTGAGCTCGTCCCATGTAAACAAGAAAAAAAAAACAAGTAAGTAAGTACTTCTGGTTTATTATAAAGCACCACACGTACAGTGTTTGGTCACTAACACAAATTTATGGGTGAGGTTTGAATACATTTGAACTTTGTGCCAATTTTTTATTAGTCCCAGAAGTTCCCTTTAACAAACATCATTGCTGTGAGGCCGTTTAATATATTTAAATGTATTTTCACACAAAATTTCTTATAAGTAAGGCCCTACCTAATTTACAGCCATGAAAATGGTCACGACTGTGAAATGAGACGTTTTTCGTGTAATATGCAACTTGCTGTGAAATTCAAACTCTAAGGTTTGTGTTCAGTGATTTAACATAATTCGCTTTCATTCGCTCAGCATTCAAGTGTCTCACATTTACTGGTTTATCTGCACTATGAGGCGGTCCTAGCAATCCTACCGCAATTCAGTTAGCAATCGGTTAGTCAAAATATCCAAGATGCCGCCGCTCAGGTGGCTCGGGGTAAAAAGCACACGCTGCAACCAGAGCTGGATCTCGAATACATGGTATCGAATCCACTTCTGCCCTACCGGCTTGAGGCTGAGTGGCAATATGAACAACGATTGGCCTGTTGTTCAGTTGGGGGGCGGGACAAAAAGCCGGATGTGGGTCTCTCTCTGTCAGAATGGTGCAATTACGACCTCTGCTGGCTGATTAGAGGCGCCTACACAGAGATGAGAAAGTAGTGCTCTTAGAGTGTGTCTCTCCGCACGCAACGCTAGGTGGCACAACACTCATCAATGTGTAGGTGGCAAGATGCATACGGCTAGCTGCTCATATGTCAGAAGGGATGTGGGTTAGCTTCTATCTCCTCGGTCAGGGCAGGGTTCGGCATAGGCAGAGAGGAAGCACGATGTAAATTGGACAATTAGACGCGCTAAAGGGGGAGAAAATGCAAAAAAAAAAAAAATGTCCAAGATGCCGAAGTGTAAAGCAGCTAAAAACACTTGAGTTTGGAAAACTCCCAACCAGTTCTGTGGATGCAGGGTGATGTCAAAATACGGACAAGTGTTTTCGTCTTTCTGACCGTCGCTGGATGTACTACGTTTACATTTAACCTTTAAGGTAGGCTGTGCTGTGTAATGTAGTTTCTATCGATTCTACCATTCAATTTATGAGTGTAATTTAATAACTGCAGTGAAGTGGCACTTGTGTTTCAAAATGTAATAATACATAAATATAAAGCATTTATTTCCAAAACAGAACTATGCTAACTGATGCTTTGCATTTCTGTGAGTAGAAATGGGAAGACGTCCCAGTTGAATGGATCACAGCATGTGCCTTATGTTTCTTTGCTTGAATATTGGACACATCTGTTTTAAAATGTACTGTGCAGTGCAACAGAATGAAAGCCATATGTTGATGAGTTTTAAAGCAAGTAGGACAGCCTGAAATAAGAAATAAGTCTGCAGTAACTTGTCACTATGCATGCGTAACTGAACTCTGAAGATCAACACACTTGCCTTTTTCTGTCCTACAGAATCCTGGGGTTTAGGAGAGCGCCGCTAGTGGTGGGGAGGTTTGTGAACCTGCGCACAGAGATAAAGCCTGTGGCTACAGAGCAGCTTTTGAGCACATTCCTCATGCACGGTGAGTTTCATTCTTTTTCTATTCTGTCCATTCAATAAACAGAACTAAACATTGTGGCTTAAAAAACTGGTGGTTCTAAGTGGTGATACACAGAGATAGATAAATGGACAGACAGACAGACAGACAGACAGACAGACAGACAGACAGACAGACAGATAGCAACCAACACTGCAATAAAGACATATATATGGAGACACTCAAGTCACACACACAACTCTCTACAGTGCAGTTCTTCCCCTACATATAGGACCCTCAGTCCTTATGCGTAGTTTACACGACACGATTCTTGCCCTGATTTTTGCTTGCCAACAGGTCGCTGCTAGATGTGGCAGCTCGGAAGCAGTTTGGCGTTCACTCGGGGCTCAGAAATCAGCTCTCAGTCGTTATGTGTGAACTGTTCAACGACTTGATCCGAGTTGCTCGCCGATAGTTTGCATACTCAAAAAAAAATATGTAGCATGTTAAATATCTGGACCTGTTGGCGACTCAAAATCATGTAGTGTGAAAGGTGTTGCGATCAGGTTGTAATTGTTATGAACGCAAAATACAAAAGGGAATCCTGGGGGGAGTTGCAAATATGTGGAACAGGGGCATAATATAATTTATAACAGAATACATCGGCACACACAAGCTTTACATTTTTGACTTTTCGTCCACGCCAACCATTATACCATTATACGTTGCATTGCAAAAAATGTTTATTTGACCTCCAACTCTCTCTGAAGAACAGACAATCCCTGCAGCCAAACCCACTCCTTCGCCCAGATTCATTTCTTTTTCCTACTTGCTTTCACGCTACACATCAGCGCACAAACAACTTTAATCTCTCGCTTCTTGTTGATGTGCAAATTTGGACATGGTATCAATAAACCGCTTGTCACTTCTCGTGTGTGTTTTTGTGACAAAATGTAGTTCGGGAGACCAGACAGACTGGTCTGAGATTCCTCATGGTGACAGATGGTGTAGTGTGTCGGGGATTGTGTAAAAAACACTACTTAAAAGACTCCCGATTACAAGAGATCCAGTTGTGTAGTGTGAACCGTACAGCGATCTGAACAACTTAAAAGTCGTGTAGTGTGAACTTGGCATTAGCTGCTGCCCTTGCTTGGTAGAGTTGTGCAGCCTAATGACTCTGGGGACAATGGAGCAGCTCTGTGACAGCAGCCTAAACATTCTGTTTAATTAATAAATGCCCTGAGTAAGCTTGTGGTGTTGATGCATGAGTCTGAAAAAGTTCCCCAGCCAGAGTTGTAAATGAATATTTTTCACATTAGCCAATCTTCACTGTAAATGAAAAAAAAAAACCACCATAAGGGTGTTTACATTTACTGGATATTCAGATAACTGTGAAAAATATGTCTGATTTTGAGAAAAACTTTTAATCACATATTTGATACCAAATGACTGTTTAATGCTAGGGCTTTTTAAACACTATTTGTAAGAAAAAGCTAGAAAAATTGGAGGCATTACGCTACTGTATCTGTAACGTAGTGGGAGAGAACGGTCCTTGACCTAACCTTCAGTAATCAATGTAATGGTATAAACAAGGTGAGTTGAGTTTATACAAGCACAGCAATGCCATTAGTCAAATTTTCACTGGCTTTTTCTTTAATATTGGAAGAAAAAATACAACAGCAGAAGAGAGGAGCTAATATTGAGAACGTACAATGACATGTTGGTTGGGTCAGATTAAAGGTAGGACTAGCAACAAACAAATCACTCCAGGGTTTGTTTTGGACTTGACTGAGACAGCCTCCTCTCAGGGGTCTTGGTGCAGTTGTTTTGATCTGCACCCAAGTGTGATTACTGTGGTCACACCTACCTAAACAAATCGCACCAAGGGGAAATGCAAGCTCGAGTATGATTAAACAGGATTAAAAAGTTCAGGTGTGAAAACACCCTAATTGGAAATGGAATGTATTTAAATTACATCAGAGAAACGTCACAATTAATAGCAATTTATGAAGAGATGAGACAAAGTTATACTCTACGGTGTTTCCTCTAGAATTTTTTTTAGCAGCGGTGGCACGGACCCTCAACCCCCTACACACCCACGGCCCCCATCCGGTGCAGTGCAAAATTAATTAAATAAAAGTTCGTGTTAAAATGAACACATTAGCCTTGACAGCACTGTTTTAAAGCTTAGAATCTAAGCAGGCTCCATTCTTTAGACAATCATCTTTGCATAAGCAATCGGCGCGGACCCGGATGTCATCTGTGGGCGTGTCACAGTGTAGAGGCTGTGAAACCGCTTTTGTGCTGTTCTTTCATATTTTAAAAGTTCATCTGATTACATTTTGATATTTTCAAAGTGATAAACTGTGTGATATGAGGCGGTAAAAGTGCTCTAGACAGTACGAACAACGCTTAACATGAAAAATAAAGCGTAACGTGACTTATTGTACTAAAACAATGACCGATGAATTTGGGCAGTACAGAGCACTTATAACCAGTACAGAGCACTTATAACCAGTAATAACGGAGAGAAATTTAGTGTCCCTGTGTGGTACTTTTAGTACTCCAAGTTATGCTTTTTTTTTACGTAAAGCTTTTTCGGTTATCCTGAGAAGCCGATTTTCAAAACCCCGAGCTGCAGAACCACCACACAAGAAGTTAATCCAGCTAAACACAGATGTATGTAGAGCTTTTGGACTGGATTTAATGGTTATTTCACACAAATGGATGTTCGTGTCGTGGAACTTTTGTGATGTTTTATCGCTCAAGCGGAGAGCTGAGCAAATCGGCTATTTGCACAGAGGGTCGCGGTGGGAGCAAAGCGCAAAACGATCCTCACGTGATGCACTAAAGAAAAGAATAACTACGACAAACACGTCTACGTCTCTTATCATCAATAGTTATTCGAAAAATGAACATCTGTAACAGCAGCACAAATGCTCACACATAATCTACATGCTCCGCATTACTCCACATCACTACTCTTTACCTTCTTTAAGTAACGCCCACCGTTGATGACGTGCGTTTGGTTCCCAAAAAACTGGTGGAAACGCGGGTTGTAAGACTGTGACCCCCTGTGAGTGCTTTGGGACGGGGGTAATTACGGTTTCATGTAATTATATAAATTCTGATGGAGCGGTGGCAATAATTAAGCAGTGGCGGGCCGCCACCGCAAAGTACATGTAGCGGAAACACTGCTCTATATCAGTGTAACAAGGTTAACAAAGTTATTTTAAAGCTGTGTAAACTAGGGATGCACCGATCCAACTTTTTCAGTTCCGATACCGATCCGATACATATACTTTGCATATCGGTCGATACCCGATACCGATCCGATACCATTGTTGAATTAATAAACCGTATACTTTATCATGTGGGAAAGACTTAAGGCATCAGGATTGACTTAAACATTACTAAGTTTGCAAAACAAAATGTAATTAACACAGATATAAATGTACTGAACTGCTATTTATTTGTCAATAAAATAATAAACAATTGTGCAGGACCTTGGCACAGCATTCAAATTCAAAATAAATAAGGCAAACTTTTTAAAATATTTTAAAATAAATTAAATGTATCAGCTGAAACTGAAGTAGTTACACAAACAGTAATCAATCTTATTTTTTAAATATGTAGTGTAAACACTAATTCAAAATCTAGCAGCGGAAGAAGAACCTGAGAATAAACGAATACATTGGTACAATACAATCAGTAATCAAACACTGTAAACAAGCAAACTTCAACATAAAGGGTGTGTTCGAAAAGCTAGTGTGCTGTCTACATAGACGCATTTTACGTCATCCTGTGCGCGCTCCCGAGAAGGAGGCTGTTCGAAATCTTCTCTCTTTCTCTCACAGAAAAATAAACATGGCTGACGGTGTGGACAAACGAATGGAGTTATTATCAAACGTAAATAAAATATTAAATTAAGATTTTTAACTTGTATAAACTTGTACCGAGTGTTTTTATTTGCAAGTTCGGGCTTGTCAGGAAATGTAACCGTTATCGGTACCTGAAGGGAGGTGTTATATTGACGTTAGCGTGCTGTGCTACCTCAATTCATTGGTTTTAATGGCAAGATGCTAAACGCGAAACTCGATGGAAGCGCTGTCTAAGTAGCGCGTTCGAATAACATTGACTTATTAGAATCCTCTCTACTGAGGCAGCGTATCGGCCCCATGGATCGGCCTAATTATCCGATACCCGATCTATCTCATTTTGGTAATATTGGCACCGATATCCGATCTTAATATCGGATTGGTGCATCCCTAGTGTAAACCCAGCAAATCAGGAAATTGATTTCAAATTGGAAGAATATTCGAAGCAGTGGTACATTTCCCGAGCCTGTCAAAATTCCTTTAATATTGCATTAACCCATATAGGAAGTCACAAAAGAATTCAAACACACAATCCTTGTAGGCCATAGTTTTATATTAGTGTAATAATTATATAGTATTTAATAAATGGTCCTCTTTGTGATTAAGAGGAACTGTTTTTATTGCCAACAGGTGGCGCTGCAGAACCAGACTATCGACAGAGTGGCAGGGTTTGCCTGTGTGATCATTTGGGCCTAGATTTTAAAACTAAAACAGATAAATAGTACAAAATCAGACAAAGTTACTATAATCAGAGTAATCGTTTTATGGAGATTCAATAAAATTAGTTTTTACTGATCCCCTCAAGTAAATGAACTAATAATAATAATAATAATAATAATAATAAATTACTACAACTATTATAATAATAATAAATTAGTACAAACTACTACAGTAAATTAACTTATAAAACAATAATAATTATTAGGGGTAAAAGTAAATGCTCACATCATTGAGAATGAGACATTAGAATGTTGGTCTTTGTTTATTTGTACAAATTTATAATAGGATCACGGACTGATCTTCTGCCTCCTACCCTCTGGGATGCTGTTCCTGTTACTGGATACTGTTATTCTATACTTAACCTTTTCCTTCAGGGCGGGATGCTCTGCAGAGCCACTGCTAAAGAAATGATTAGATACTTTTTAAAAATAGTTTAAAATAGCAATCGTCCTTCCTTTATTACACTGAATTATTTAATTTCATTTTACTATCATGCATGTAAAATCTTCTACCTACATCTTTGTTCTAGCAGATTTGTATTCTTGAATTGTTTTCTACATGAGCTAGAGTAGGGAAATGTTTGCTGTGGGCGCACTTCAGTAAGTCACTCTGAATACGGGTGTCTGCTAAATACTAAAAAATGACTCAAACATAACATAATAAGAGAGAGGGCTTGTGTCTTTCAGTGTAATGCACAAAATAATTCAAACACACAATCCTTGCAGGCAATAGTTTTTATGTTAGTATATGGGTTGCACAACATACGGTCCGGCAAAACTCTCAATCCGGCCCGCAAACAGAAAGCATGTCTTTCGAAAGGTCGTGATCGGCTCCACTCAGGATTATGAGAGAGGGCTTATGTCTTTCAGTGTGATACGACGCCCTAGATCTCAGCAGCAGCTGTATGATCAGCTGCATGCTGTTAAACCCCAGGAAAGTCCTACCGCTCTCACAGTACATTCAACATATTAATCATTCGAGAGGAAAAACCGAGACAGCTTCATCCATCAAACCAGCTCAGATCCAAATGAAATTAAATTTACTTTGAAATTGAAATTTCGTTATGCTTGTGCTTCAGTGATGCCAGTCTAGTACAACCAAAGAGGGTAGAAAGCATTTAATGTGCAGCTGAGGACTACACATTAAAGACCAGACAAGCTGGGTAATGTAAGAAATCTTTAATGATTATTACAATAAAATTGAGACATTTTAATTGTAAGAATACAGGTAGGTAGCATGTTGGCACACCTTTACAGAGTAAGTGCTGGCTAAATTGGGTCCTGGTAACCAGGGTTTAATCCTTGCCTCTGGTCACTGTGTGGTGTTTGCTTGTTCTCTTTTCATACATATGGAATTACTTTCCAAACCTTCATGTATCTATAACAGCCTCTGCTTGTCTGGAGAGAGAAGATTTAAGAGTGTGCCTGTGGGAAAAATTTTTTTAGACCTTCAACCAACTTTTCAATTTAGCCAAGAGGTCTTCAATAGGGTTGAATTGGGGTTCAATGGGAGGCCACTGGAGTTTCTCCACACCAACTCATCAAAACTATGTATTTATGGACCTTGCACGGGCCACAGTCATGCTGAAACAAATTAGAAGCATATAATTTATTTTATATAGATATTTATTTTATTATTAGCTTGCTGTCTACACAGCAGATGAACCATAGTGGATTGTGTTTACATGACTGTATAGCCCAGGTGGGTGGTCCGGGTCCTTTCTGTGTGGAAATGTTCTCCCCGTGTCCGTGTGGGTGTCTCCTGAGTGCTCCGGTTTCCTCCCACAGTCCAAAGACATGCAAGTAAGGTGAATGGGAGATACTAAATTATCCAAGACTGTGTCTGTGACTGATGCAGTGAGTAGCTTTTCATTTGTTAAACAACCATGTGGAAAGACACACCCTGTGGACGTGGAAAATATGTTAATCTGTTTCAGAAGGGTCAAATTATTGGCATGCATCAAGCAGAGAAAACATCTAAGGAGAAGCTGAAACTACTAAAATCTGGTTAAGAACGGTCCAACGCATCATTAAAAAGTGGAAGGACAGTGGGGAAACATCATCTTCGAGGAAGGAATGTGGTCAGAAAAAAATCTTGAATGATCGTGATCACTTAAACGTTTGGTGAAATCAAATGGTAGAAAAACTACAGTAAAACTCAGGGAGATGTGTGAAAGTAAGAGCATTTCCACACGCACAATGCAAAGGGAACTCAAGGGATTGGGACTAAACAGCTGTGTAGCCTTAATGAAACCACTTGTCAGTGAGGCTAACTGGCAAAAATGGCTTCAATTTGCTAGGGAGCATAAAGATTGGACTCTGAAGCAATGCTAGAAGGTCATGTGGTCTGATGAGTCCAGATTTACCCTGTTCCAGAGTGATGGGCGCATCAGGGTAAGAAGAGAGGCGGCTGAAGTGATGCACCCATCATGCCTAGTGCCTACCGTACAAGCCTGTGATACCCACTGAGCCACCGTGCCTCCCAAATTTATATCACGCTCCAAAAAGACAATAAACACATATAGTCCAAGACATTAACTGCCAAGTTACCACTGCTCACTGACAGATTGGGTCATAGGAGTTGTTTACAAAATGAAAACATAAAGTTTTGGACATGTTTACATACTTATATGCATATTTTACAATAATCATTTTTGCATAAACTATTGTTTATTGTAGCGTGATGTTTATTGTCAATTTGGAGCGTGATATTAATTTGGGAGGCACGGTGGCTCAGTGGGTATCACTTTCACCTCACAGCAAGAAGGTCCTGGGTTCGATTTCCAGGTGGAGTGGTCTGTGTGATCGGTCTGCGTGGAGTCTCCCCATGTCTGTGTGGGAGCTCTGGGTTTCTCCTACTCTGGGTTTCTCCCACAGTCTGAAGACATGCAAGTGAGGTCAATTGGTTACACAAAATTTTCCATGACTGTGTTTGATATTAAAAAAAAAACTTGGCAAACTGATAAGTCTAGTGTAACCAGTCATGAATGTAACCAAAAAGAAATAAATTAAATTAGCTTAGCTGACATTCTAGCCCAGATGGTCAGAAATGAGATTGTGGTGAGATTGCGAACATATTAAGCCTTTAAATATGGTTACTGCTCAATAAGGTGAAAAGTCGCACTAAAGATTTTAATACAAAGTGCTAAACAGCATTGATTGAAAAAGTGAATGTATTTTTTTATTTTACCCTCTGTACCTTTCAATCTTTCTGTTGTACGTTTTGAGTTATCAGCAGCTATTATAACTGCATGTGTTGTAATTACAGTGATTAATACTGACTGTGTGTGATTTCTCTTTTGTGTAGGGAATAACACGTGCTTCTATGGGAAGTGTTACTACTGCAGGGAGAGTGAACCTGCTTGTGCAGAGGGCGACATTATGGAAGGCTCGGTGACACTTTGGCTCCCAGATGTCTGGCCACTGCAGAAACACAGACATCCTTGGGGACGCACCTACAGAGAGGGCAAACTCGCTAGGTACACGCACAGACAAACAAACTCTCTCTCTCTCTCTATCATACTCTTAAAGCCCCTTTCATTGAATGGTAGCTATTATTTAATATAAGCAAAGTGACATAGCACCAGGGCTATAAGAGCTTTAAACCTGTCTGAGAAGTTCAGCGTGTTCTCCTTGTGTCCTCGTCGGTATTTTTTAACACACTCAAACCATGCAAATAGATGTATTGGCTGATTGAGTGGATGGGTCTGTGGCACATTGCAGTTGATTGGCACCCTGTACAGAATGTGTTCCCTGCCCTGCACCCAGTGTTTGAGCTCAGCTCAGAGCCCACTGTGACCCGGTTCGGAAGGGAACTGTTATGATGCCTCAAATTCTATTAATATAAAATACAATATAGAGTTGGCACAAGAAGTAGTGTGGGTATTGCTTTATATCCAGAATGTTATTGGTGACAAGTTTAGCACTTACCTGTTTGAGTTCCAGCTCAAGCTAGAAGCCCACACCATCCAAATAGTACTGAAGTACACTGCCTGGCCAAAAAAAAAAGGTCACACACTCTAATATTTCGTTCGACCGCCTTTAGCTTTGATTACGGCACGCATTCGCTGTGGCATCGTTTCCACAAGCTTCTGCAATGTGAAAAACAGTATGCATGCACTTCAGCCTTCTTCGAACCCTACATCCAGAACCAAAGATATTCTTAAATGGAGATCCCATCACCGTTACCAAGGAAACAAAGTTCCTGGGACTTACATTATATAGTAAATTGACCTTTATTCCACATCTTAAACTTTTAAAAAACAGATGCCTCAAAAGATTGGATGTTATAAAAGTCCTAGCAGGAACTAAATGCAGAGCAGACCATCAACTACTATTAAGGATATACAGAACCCTAATAAGATCAAGGCTCGATTATGGGAGTATTGTTTACGGATCAGCTAGGAAATCGTATATTCAAGCACTCGACACCGTACACCATCAAGGAATACGCCTAGCGCTAGAAGCTTTTAGAACATCCCCTATCCAAAGCTTATGGATTGAAGCAAACGAACCTTCACTCAAGAACAGGCGGCTGAAACTAGCCCTTCAATATGTTATTAAATTGAAATCCAGCCAACATAATCCAGCTTACCACACAGTCTTTCACCCACAGTACCTACCACTGTATGAAGCCAGACCAAATTTTATTCAACCTCTTGGCCTACAAATCAAATCAGTCATACAAGAACTAGACATAAACTTGGACACCATTGCACAAACACAGCTGTTAATTATTCCACCCTGGGACCTTAAACGGATAAATATCATCATGGACATTTCTCAAAGCAAAAAATCAGAGACCCACCCAAACACATATAAATAGCGATTTCTAGAAGTCAGAGAAAGATTTCCTACATTCACTCCTATATACACAGACGACTCAAAAACAGACAGACAGACAGACAGACAGACATCAGCAGCAATGGTATCTGGTCAACAACTAAAAGGAATAACCCTCCCCAAACAAAGCTCAATTTTCACAGCAGAAGCCCAAGCACTACTCCTAGCATTAGAGTAGGGATGCACCGATCCGATATTAAGATCGGCTATCGGTCCCGATATTACCAAAATGAGATGGATCGGATATCGGATAATCAGGCCGATCCATGGGTCCGATACGTTCACTTTAGTTCGTTTGCGACGCATGCTAAGCCCATACAGGACGCGCTGCTGACGTATGGCGTATAACACAAACAAAAAGAGCAACATGGAGCGAGCCAAAGAGTCAGCTGCATGGAGGTATTTCACGCTTGCTATGCTAACAAGTTCGATGGCAACATGTTTATTACTCAGGTTTAGCTGCTATATTTTATTTTGAATTACTGTTTGCACTAAATATTTACGGATAAGTTTATTTGAAAAAGTTATTTAAGCTACTACTGTTTTTCTCATTGTCAGCAGCCACATTTTGGGTGTGTTCGAAAACCTAAGGAGCTGCCTTGCTGTCTTACTGTCTACATAAGCGGCTGCCTCAGTAGAGAGGATTCTAATAAGTCATCAACTTATAAGTCAGGTTATTCGAACGCGCTACTTACACAGCGATTCCATCAGGTTTAGCATTTAGCATCTTGCCATTAAAAAACAATGAACTGAGGTAGCACAGCGCTACGTCAATATAACATTTCCCTTCATGTACCGATAACGGTTACATTTCCTGACAAGCTCGAACTTGCAAATAAAAACACTCGGTATAAGTTTATACAAGTTAAAAATCAGTAATATTTTATTTGCGTTTGATAATAACTCCATTCGTTTCTCCGCCCCGTCAGCTATGTTTATTTTTTTGTAAGAAAAGCGCACCCGACCCGCAATGAATGCTGGGATTGCTTTGGTCACCAAGGCAGCGTCGGATGCTTACTCGTTGAGTGAAAATAACACTGAAATATTAAGATGCCTGTTTACAATTTTATTGACAAATAAATAGCAGTTCAGTACATTTATATCTGTGTTAATTATATTTTGTTTTGCAAACTTAGTAATGTTTAAGTCAATCCTGATGCCTTAAGTCTTTCCCACATAATAAAGTATACGGTTTATTAATTCAACAATGGTATCGGATCGGTATCGGGTATCGGCCAATATGCAAAGTATATGTATCGGATCGGTATCGGAACTGAAAAAGTTGGATCGGTGCATCCCTACATTAGAGTATGCAGAATCAATTCAACAACGAAGAACACTCATATGCACAGACTCAAAATCCTGTCTACAAGCACTTCAAGCTCTAGAAACCAACCACCCAACAATCACAGAAATTCTGCAGAAAGTATACTACCTAGAACAACACAGTTACAGTGTCATCTTATGCTGGATACCAGGACACTGCGGGCTCCTGGGCAACGAGAGAGCAGATCAAGCAGCAAAAAAGGCCACATGCATACCGGATCCAATGTACCAGATCCCACCAGTGGACCTCAAACCTACAATAAACTCGTATATCAAGGACAAATGGCAAAACGACTGGAACACACACCAGAATAATAAATTGCACGAAGCTAATCCCACTATTGGGGAAAAAATGAAGACCTACCTCGAAAACCGTTGGGACCAGACAGTGTACACAAGATGCCATATTGGACACACTAGATTAACACACATGTACCTGATAAAAGGTGAAGCTGTTTTATATTGCGCAACATGCCAAACACAGATTACAATAAAACATTTAATGCTGGAATGTATCATCTATAACCATGAAAGACAACAGATCTTATCAGCAAAAACCATAAAGGAACTCTTTTCCAAGACAAAAGTAACATCACTCCTAAAATTCCTGTCATTAATAAAACTGAAGCAACACATATAAATGAACATACATAGACAACAGACATAACTTCTCTAAGTCAAATGAAATAAGTAAATAAAAGACAGATTACGACCTTTCCTGCCATGAACATGGGCCAAAGGGCAGACATGGCGTTAAAAACTAAACACTAAACTAAACTAAACATCTGCAATATCACAACATTTATTTCTGTCCAGAGTTGCATTAATTTTTCCCCAAGATCTTGTATTGATGATGGGAGATTTGGACCACTGTGCAAAGTCTTCTCCAGCAAGATTCTCAATGGGGTTCAGGTCTGGACTCTGTGGTGGCCAATCCATGTGTGAAAATGATGTCTCGTGCTCCCTTAACCACTCTTTCACAATTTGAGCCTGATGAATCCTGACATTGTCATCTTGGAATATGCCCGTGCCATCAGGGAAGAAAAAATCCATTGATGGAATAACCTGGTCGTTCAGTATATTTAGGAAGTCAGCTGACCTCATTCTTTGGGCACATAACGTTGCTGAATCTAGACCTGACCAACTGCAGCAACCCCAGATCATAGCACTGCCCCCACAGGCTTGTACGGTAGGCACTAGGCATCATGGGTGCATCACTTCAGCCACCTCTCTTCTTACCCTGATGCGCCCATCAATCTGGACTCATCAGACCATATGATTTTCTTCCATTGCTCCAGAGTCCAATCTTTATGCTCCCTAGCAAATTGAAGCTGTTTTTGCCAGTTAGCCTCACTGACAAGCGGTTTTCTTAAGGCTACACAGATGTTTAGTCCCAAACCCTTGGGTTCCCTTGAGTTCTACTGTAGTTTTTCTGCGATTTGATTTCACCAAACGTTTAAGTGATCGCCGATCACAATCATTCAAGATTTTTTTTTGTTTCAGCAATCTCCTTAGATGTTTTCTCTGCTTGATGCATGCCAATGATTTGACCCTTCTGAAACAGATTAACATCTTTTACACGACCACAGGATGTGTCTTTCGACATGGTTGTTTAACAAATGAGAAGCTACTCACTGCATCATTTAGGGTTAAATAACTTGTTGGCAGCTGAAACATAATCACCCATGCAGTAATTATCCAATGGAAGACTCTTATCTATTTGCTTAGTTAAATCCAGGTGGTGACCTTTTTTTTGGCCAGGCAGTGTATATTACCACAAATGCATTGATCTGCACTGATTCACAGTCATGCCTGCAAGCAATGAAAGCTTTAACACATCACCACTTAATCCTGAACCAAAATCACGAAAAACACAAGAACCAAAAGAAACCACGACATAAGAATGTGTTGCATACCAGGACTCAGTGTGACCTTTTTTCATTTCCTGTGATGCCTCAGTGGCATCACAGGAAATGAAAGAGCAGACCTGGTAGCCAGAATGGAAATGGAGGAACAAGCAACAAGAAAACTCCCACCTTCAGATGCAAATCTGGTAATAACCAACTATATTAGAAACAGATGGCCGGCTGAGTGGGATACTCAGGAACAAAACAAGCTTCCTCAAGTATGCCTGAACGTTAATACCTAACAAAACTTCCAGTTAGATAAACGCAGTGATCAGGTGGCATACACTAGCTGCCGAATTAGACATACTTTTTAACACACTCCCATTTAATAAAAGGAGAGGAGGCTTCATTCTGTGATGTCTGCCAAGTGCCTATCTCTATAGGCATATTCTAACTGACTGTCCTATATATTATAGAAATCTTCAACAAATCAGGGTGCCCATTCTGACCCTTTTCCACCACCAAAAGCAGCAACAATGGGCATGTGAGGGAACCAGGATGCACTATGGGAGGAAGGCCAGCCGGCAAGGCAGTGAGATGCTTTGGATAATGTTCTGCTTGGAAACCTTGGGTCCTGCCATTCATGTGGATGTTACTTTGACATGTACCATCCAGCATTGTTGCAAACCATGTACACCCTTTCATGGAAATGGTATTCCCTGATGGCTGTTGCCTCTTTCAGTAGGATAATGCACCCTGTCACAAAGCAAAAATGGTTCAGGAATTGTTTGAGGAGCACAACAGCGACTTGGCCTCCAAATTCCCCAGATCTCAATCCAATCAAACATCAGTGGGATGTGCTGGACAAACAAGTCTAATCCATGGACGCTCCAACTCGCAACTTACAGGAGTTAAAGGATCTGCTGCTAACATCTTGGTGTCATATACCACAGCACACCTTCAGGGGTCTAGTGGAGTCCATGCCTTGATGGGTCAGGGCTGTTTTGGCAGCAAAAGGGGGATCAACACAATTTTAGGAAGGTGGTCATAAAGGTATGGTTGATTGGTGTGTATGTATATATGTATATATGTGTGTGTGTGTGTGTGTATAAAGATAATGAATGATCCTGCAATGAATGTAGCCAGTGTGTTAAACCAATAAATAAACAAATAAACCTCTTGTGTGTTATAGATGGGAGTACGATGAGAGTTACTGTGAAGCTGTGAAGAAGATGCCTCCCTACGATGCTGGTCCACGTCTCCTGGATGTTATCGACACGTCCATATTTGATTACCTCATCGGCAACGCTGATCGGCATCACTACGAGAGTTTCCAAGACGACGGTGGAGCCAGCATGCTTATACTACTGGACAATGCTAAAAGGTGTGGAAAGTAAAATGGTTACAGAACGATTGCAGAATACTGTAAAGGTTACACTGGCATTTATGCTTTTCTTTGTGCTCTGGTTTGCAGTTTCGGGAATCCGTCTTTAGATGAAAGGAGTATTCTGGCTCCTTTGTATCAGTGCTGCATGTGAGTGTTCATGCCTTTATATATTTTACACACAGTTGCAAAAAATGTCTTACATTTTTGCATTGTTATCTTAAAAAAGTGATCTGATCTTTATCCAAATCAGAATAGAAACACTTTTTCTGTGTAAATATTGAACACTGAGGCAACATTTTTCTTTGGGGATTTTAAACCACACTATTTAAGGCATTCTGTGTCATTTTTTTATTACATTATCCTTGTCTGCTAAATGTTCAGTCAATTGTTTCATTAAATGACTAGTTTTCCATTTTCCAAGTTGTCCAGTCACTGAGCAGTTTCAAATCGTGGACATGACTTCACAAAGTGAGGTCCAGTAGAATCCAATTCAATAGGCTAAGGGGAGTTGCTTCAGACCTCCAATCACTCGTCTACAATCGTATCCACTGAACCATCACTAATTTTCAAAGGACAGGGTATCTTTACAACCCTTCACGTGTGAATTCTTTGTTAGATTTCCTCTGTGTTATACATTTAGGATGAATATGGTTTGTGTTCTTGATTTAGACTTAAAATAGAACATTTAATAAGGAATCATAGCAAAAAAAAGAGTAATCATGAAGGTTTCATATCTTTACAGTTTACAGATCTATACAAGCCAATTACTGGGTTGGTGGACGTCAGGATCAGATATAACTGTTTTATTAAGGATTTGCTAAGCAAAATAATAGTCAAATGTGAGCATTCCGTACAGCATTTAGTCTAAAGCTGCAAAGTTAAAATTAAAGTTAAAGTTAAAATTAACCTTAAACCATTAATCATATTCATTATATACTGTCCCTGACAGAAGTTCTGTCGCTTATCCATGTTGTGGAAACAAAAGCTTATAACCTGACTTTAAATTCATCCATTGGTTTTAGAAATGACTCATATGAAAGCTGAAACCCTCCCAAATGAGGTTTAATTTATGAAAATAAATTTGCTTCACTGCAGAAATATTGATCATTTAATGAACACAGAAAGGTCAGATTTTGGCAAGACAAAGGTTTTGTCGCCTTGTCATATAATGCACCCAATCCTAGTTTACAGCCTCACCTGTGCTCACTAATTGATCGGTTAATTAGTGGGTGTGTATAAAAAGAACCCCAGCACCCCAGACCTTCACTTGAACTGCAACTTTACCTCTGACAACATGCCAAAAATCCACCCTGCGACCAAAGCCTTGATTATCAAGAGGCTGAAGACCAGATTCACTGCAGAGGTGGCTGGCACCTTTAATGTGTCTCAGCGTCAAGTACAAAGAATTAAAAAAAGATTTGAAGAGACTGGAGATGTTTTTGACAAGCCCAGGTCCGGCAGACCCCGCAAGACAACTGCTAAGGAGGAACGTTTGTTGGTTAGAAAATCCAAAGCCAGCCCCTCTTCCACTGCAGCAGAGCTCCACCAGGCCTGGTCACCTCAAGTCCCTGTGTCAACTAGAACAGTTTGTAGGATTCTGTCTCGAAATGGCCTCCATGGTCGAATCAGTGCCCAGAAGCCAGCACTAAACAAAAGGCAATTAAAAAACCGTGTGGCATTTGCCAAGGCCCACAGCCTGCTAAACGGATGGACGCTGGAAAAGTGGCAGAAGGTGGATTTCTCAGATGAATCTTCAGTTGAATTACACCACAGCCGCCGCAAATACTGCAGGAGACCTACTGGAGCCCGTATGGATCCAAGATTCACCCAGAAAACTGTTAAGTTTGGTGGTGGAAAGATCATGGTCTGGGGTTACATTCAGTATGGGGGTGTGCGAAACATTTGCAAGGTGGAAGGCAATATCAATAGCCTAAAATATCAAGAAGTATTAGCTACCTCTTACATTCCCAATCATAAAAGGGGTCAAATTTTGCAGCAGGATGGTGCTCCATCTCATACATCCATCTCTACATCAAAGTTCCTCAAGGCGAAGAAGATCAAGGTGCTCCAGGACTGGCCAGCCCAGTCACCAGACATGATCATCATTGAGCATGTTTGGGGTAGGATGAAAAAGGAAGCTTGGAAGACAAAACCAAAGAATCTTGATGAACTCTGGGAGGGATGTAAGACTGCATTCTTTGCGATTCCTGATGACTTCATCAATAAATTGTATGAATCATTGTCGAACCGCATGGATGCAGTCCTTAAAGCTCATGGAAGTCACACAAAATATTAAATATGGCTCTAATAGCACCACAACTTCATTCACCAATGTTATGAAACATATCTTTGTATATGAAGTAAATTATTTGTTTGATTTTCACATTACTTTCTGTGGGCGACAAAACTTTTGTTTTGCCAAAATCTGACCTTTCTGTGTTCATTAAATGATCAATATTTCTGCAGTGAAGCAAATATATTTTCGTAAATTAAACCTCATTTGGGAGGGTTTCAGCTTTCATATGAGTCATTTCTAAAACCAATGGATGAATTTAAAGTCAGGTTATAAGCTTTTGTTTCCACAACATGGATAAGCGACAGAACTTCTGTCAGGGACTGTATATATATATATATATATATATATATATATATATATATATATATATATATATATATATATATATATACACATACGTAATGGTCAACAGAGCACAGATAAAGAGGTCAGTATTGAGATCATCTGATGTCTGTTAATGAGTCAGAATATTAGGCTTACAAGAAGTTTGTAAAGTGTAAGTAGGTACAAACAGGACATTCATCACCTCTGAATCATTTCATAACTGGAAGTTTTGTTAACGTCTGCCCACTCTGCTGGTTTGTGTGTTGAGGTGTGAACGCACCCTCATACACACAAATAATGTGTGTGTGATTGCTTTGATTTGTGTGTGCTCTATAAGCCAAAAAAAAATTATAGATAAGTTGATTCTTATTTGGTATTATAATATACTATAAAATATCACTTATGTGGGAGAGCTACATACAAGATTTTGGGACATGACTGCTGGGATTTACTTTCATTCAAATAATTTGTAAGGGCAGACACCCATGTTGGGTAATAAGATTAGGGATATTGTTGAACGGGCTTGAAGTCAGTTTGAAAATCAACCATTTTAGTGGGCATTATAACACTAACAACACTAATATTAAATGTATCCATTCACATATTGCTAACGCTGCACTAAAGTAAGAAGAATTGATTTTCATAAATATTAAAATTAGAATATTACAATAAACATTTTGTTGTGGGAACAGAAGGCAGCAGAGTTATAGAAGAGCCAACAAAACAAATAGAAATATAACTGAGAGTGAAATTAATATGAACCATCTAAAAGCCATTATTTTTTCAAAAAAAAAAAAAAAACAGTACTTGGTAATAGGCTCTGCTGTAATGTAACTGATTAAGATGTGAAACTAAGAAGAGGATGAACTCAGCAGACAAAACCTTTTTAAATGCTGATTAATGAAATAGGAAACAATAGGAACACCCTTCAAAATGGATGTGTCACCGTCAGGGATAAGTTAAACATTGGGCTGATTGTAGCTACATCTTTTTTTTTCTAAGAATAAATAACCCAGTACTTGGTAATAGGCTCTGCTGTATTCCAAAATTTCACACCTAAACGCATCAGTGATTATGCTTTATTGTTCTTTAGAACTAAGCATTGTTTGATTTCTGTCATGCTTTTTTTAATATTAAGTATTATACAGTATTAACATTCGTTACAATTAAACTATTAATGTTGATTAATTTTTACATTCTTGAGTTTGTTGAAATAAAAAGCCACCTGAACGTAGCATTATAAAACTTCAGAGTATATTATTTAATACTATTTAAAGCTTACTATAGTGGTTTACTACTGTATTTACCATTATTTAATACTGATTAAAATGTGAAACTAAGAAGAGGATGAACCCAGTAGACAAAACCTTTTTAAATGCTGCTAAATGAAATAGCACAGTTTAATCCTTTAATTACATTATCTTCCCCTTCATGTACAGTATATCTCTCTCAAATATATATGTGTGTGTCTTTTTTTGTCTTAACATTGTATTCAAGGATGAGGCAGTTTCATGCGGTCCTCGATGAGTGTGCTCTCCGCCCCCTGCAGTTTAAATAAATAAACAGACTTTGGGACTTTGTCCTACACCAGTCAGCCAAAACACTGGGAACACCCTTTAAAAATATGCATGACGATACCTATATTATAACAAAATTGTCACCGTCAGGGATAAGTTAAACATTGGGCTGATTGTAGCTGAATGTTGTACATGTTGTAAGAAAAGTACTTGGTAATAGGCTCTACTGTATTCCAAAATTTCACAACTATAAGCTTCAGTGATTATGCTTTACTGTTCTTTAGAACTAAGCATTGTTTGATTTCTGTCATGCTTTTTTTATATTAAGTATTATTCAGTATTAACGTTGGGCTGATAGTAGCTGAATGTTGTACATATCGTGTGTTGAATGCAGCAGATCAGAATAAATACCAGATTGACTTTAATAAGGGCCATATTGTTATGGCCAGATAACTGGGTTGAAGTTTCTCTGAAACGGCAGTGAGTGCTTATAGGTGGCACGAAAGCACCTTGGAGCTTGACATTGGAGCAATGTCTAAAGAATCTTGTTGGGGAAAAAATGGGTCACAGAGAAAAATACAAATAATTAAACTTGTATGCAATAGGGGTAGGCTCTTTTCAGACGAATTATTCATTGGAATCAAATCAGAAAACTGTGCTCTTATCTATGGTAAAGATTCATTCGTTTTGCTCACTCTGTGGGCAAAACAACTCCGGCTCAAGAGATTCAGATGTATAAACCAATCAGAGCTTCCGAATTTACATTTTGGGCAGAATTTCACGCTCTCTCTTCATTGGTTGCTGTATACTGACAGATAAGTGAACGAATGACCAGTTTCAGCTTTCAACCGCGACAGCCGAGAGAATAAATGAAGTTAAATGATCTAAGACGGTTTTCATTAGTTAGGTGGATAAACACAATTAAATATGGATTTTTATATTTTTTGAAATATTCTGGAAATATACAAGATGGCCTCCAAGGTACGCTGCGGTTATGATTTTATACTGCTGTGTGGTTGATCTGGGTCGTGGTGCTGCTGTTTACCATGCGATTTCATTTTGCAATGATAGCAAAGCATTATCAAATATTAAAAGTTTTCGGGATGCTCATTTATTTGAAGTAAAACAGACAGTATAAATGTGATTATGAGATTCTGCTGGTTTGTTTAATATAAATGTTGTAAATATGAATACAAATACAGTCTGTAATAATACAACATATAAACACAGCAATTAGTCAGAATTGATCAGAACTACAATGTTTTGTGTTTTTAAGAGAACTTAAAAACAATATAAGGTAAAATACAGGCAGTGGCCTGCCATTGTACTTTAAGTTTACATTATATCGTATCGTATCGTATATCGCCACTTCTCAAAAGCATATCGAGATATGAGTTTTTTAGCCATATCGCCCAGCCCTGGTATGCAAATACCCCCTTGTGATGGCTGTATGTTACAGCTTGTGGTGGCTCGGTGGGTAGCACTGTCGCCTCATAGCAAGAAGGTTCTTGGTTCGATCCCCAGGTGGGGCGGTCCGGGACCTTTCTGTGTGGAGTTTTATGTTTCCCCGTGTCTGTGTGCGTGTGAATTGTAGATACAAAATTGTCTGTGACTGTGTCTGATATTGAACTTGTGAACTGATGAATCTTGTGTTATGAGTAACTACCGTTTCTGTCATGAATGTAACCAAAGTGTTTAAAACATGCGTTAAAGTTCTAATTAATAAATATAAATGATGTTACATATTGTAAACCACAGTGGTAGCCTGGGTCACATAAAAAGTCATGGACATAATGTGGGTCACTTGTAAAAATGTTTGAACAACCCTGCATTATAAGACAATTCACCTTGCAATATACTGCTGGTAATGTTCTGATACCAGATCTCAGTAGACACCAAAACTTGTCTCGTGTAGGCCAGTTTTGGAGTGTCGGAGCTTTTTAGATGGGTGGTCCTAATGTTTGGCTCATTAGTGTATTTGCATCTACCTCTTTTGTTATTTTTGTAAACAGGATGCGCTGTTGGTTATTCGAGAATTTCTCAGTAGTAATCTAAGCCAACAGACAGTCTGCAATAAACCGAACACCATTTTTGTCACAGACTGTCAAGAATGGTCTTGTGGAAGCTTTAGCAGGTCAGAAACTTGACAAACTTACTCAGTCAGTAAACTCTTCAGTGCAATTGAAATGTTTTATTTTTTCATATTGACTTACCGATACTGTTTTCTGGTCTGTTTGCTTGCTCTTACTTTCTCTTACTTTTAGTAAACCGATTCATTTGGTCTGATAGTTTCACATTTCCTGTTTGTTCTTCACGCTACTGACATACTGGTGAAAGTTCCATGTCATATACGCTCTCTCACATTGACTTGACTCTTATTTTTGTTCTCTCGCTCTCAGATTTTTTTGCTTTTAGTCACCAATACTGTTTCCCCCCTAACAACTTGCATTCTGATGTTCTGACTTTGTGTGTTTTTTTTTCTGTCAGGGTTCGTGTGTCCACATGGAACAGATTGAACCTGTTGAAGGGAGGCGTTTTGAGCTCATTCATGCGTCAGGCTTCTGCCCATGATCCAGCTTACCCAGTGTTGACTGAGCTTCACCTTGCTGCACTGGACCGCCGTCTTAGCGGTATCATAGCCACCATACGCCAGTGCATAGAGCTGCAGGGGGCGGAGAGCACACTCATCGAGGACCGCATGAACCTGCCTCATCCTTGAATACAACGTTAAGACAAAAAAAGACACACACACATATATATTTGAGAGAGATATACATGAAGGGGAAGATAATGTAATTCAGGATTGAACGCACACCTTACAGACTTTGCAAGAGCATTTTAAGGACAAAATGGGAAAATACTGGGGAAATTACTTTGACTCAAGCAGGAAGTTGTTTTACACAGCATTAGCACCGATACAGATCCTGGCTCCTCCAACACAGACTGAATCATGCGCACACACCTCCCTTTTTCCTATTTTCTCAATATCCGGCAGCACCACACCATGGGAATACAATAAACTGTATTTCTGTATTCCTACCAGCCCTTGTAAAAGTTCTTTATATGGACTTCTTTCACTGGGAGTATTGAAACATTCAAATGAGGAGCCACTTTCACTGCAAGCCTCTATAGAGGCTCATAATGACTGTGAGGTATTTCATATGCCTGGTCGAGCCCTGTAAAGGTCAACACCAGTAGAATGACATCACTGACATCACATACAAATCACACCATAAATAAACAGGATGGCTTGGCTAAACAGACTGTACATACACATCTATTTAATGATAACAATAAGTGGTGTTCTAAAATTGATCAAAAGATTATAATATTAAACAACCTGACAGGTTTACCTGCTAGAAATTGTGCATATGACTTCTGGATTGAAACGGGTAATAAGAGAAAGAAAGTGCTACTGATGCTCCGAGTGATTACAGCCTATCACAGCATTCAGAAGTTGTAAAAAGATTTTTTCAACATTAAAAGAAATACAGTACAGTGTTTCCCCTCAATCGTCATTATGTAATGATGTTAAAGGGAAAAAAATGCTACCTCATTAACTCGTTTATGGGGAAAAACACCAGAAAATCCCGAAACGTTTTTGTGCTTGCCTGAGATGGAAAATGTGAGATAATGTGTTTATAAGCCTGGTCTGCTTTTTACAGTATACTGCCTGGCTACAACCAGACTGTAAATAACGATGATGAACATCAGTGAAGGGTGTTGATAATTGATGATTAGTGTTATTGATTTAAAGGATTATAATTTTGAGGAATATGATGCAGGTGTGCATGTTAAAGTTTGGAATTTAAATTTAAACTAATAAGGGGAGAAAACTGCTGATATAAGAAACACACACAATGATAATAAAATGCTGTATGAGCTTCTTTTTAACATAAAAAAAACCCTTAAAATTCAGTGTTTCTTTAACATACAATGATACTGTTTTACATGGAAACTGCTACCTTTTCAATCAAACGATTTTCATCCACCTTGTTAATACGAATGATGAAAATTGTAAAGGATTAAAACAAATCTGAATGAAAAGGCTGAAAAATGTTTTATAATGATAAATAAATAACAGATTGCTCAGCGGAGGTAGAAATGTTGGAATATCCATACAGATGAAATGCAGTTTTTGTTTATTAAATAAAAGACTGAAGAACATGAAATGATTATATGTGGGTACTACTGCTGCACTTGAAAGCTTGTAACTTTCCAATTTCTTTTAATTAAAAAAGTAAAACAAATCATTTAATCTGATGGCTATTGTGCATAAATTGATATTGGAGTTAATTGTAAATGACAGCACTGCCTGGTGACAAGTCAAGTCAATTTTATTTATATAGCGTATAGCTTTTTACAATGAACATTGTCTCAAAGCAACTTTACAGAATCCAGGACCTACAGACCAAAAACCCCTATTGAGCAAGTCAAGGGTAACAGTGACAAGGAAAAACTCCCTTAAAATTACAGGAAGAAACCTTGAGAGGAACCAGACTCAGCAGGAACCCATCCTCCTTGGGTGACCTGGAGGATAATTGAAAATATTATTACATTTTATTATTATTAGGGCTGTCACACGATTAAAATTTTTAATCAAGATTAATCGTGATTAAAGAAACAAATTAATCACGATTAATCGACTGTAAAAGTAACTAAGCGAAATTTGAAGTTATGCACATTTTTATTGCAAGAACATGTTTACAAATAAAGAAAATAATAAAATTATGATAAAATTATTAATTCTAAATTATCTTTAGAAAGCCAGCCAACGTCTATATAGAGTTGTTACCAGCTACCCATCTTTCAGCCAGTTATTTGAAATAACAAGTCTGTTCACATTATCTGGCAAAAGTGAGGATCTTTTCCTGTTCGTAACCCTGCCACTGAAAACAGGCGCTCAGGGTACTACAATAAACCATTTCTAGATGCAACATGTATAACGTCAGGTTGACTCACGTTGTTAACTATGTTGAAGCGTCTACAGTCCATTGCGATTCATTTAACACCAGTGTTTGTAATGTTCCCACAACGTGTACAGTTCATGGGCTTTCCATCCAAATTCATCTGAAATAAAGTTAGACTGAGTCTGAGCTCATTTTGCCTGTAACGCGTATCCGTGCGCGTAGATGCCTGACAAGACTCTGACAAAAGATTATATTGAAGCATCAATTAATAACTGTAATTTTGTCTAGTGATGATTTCTTACGCTTTTTCAAAACAAAAAAAAATATTATTTAAAACACCCTACAATTTGCAATATGTAGCAGCAACAGCTGGAGTAATTTGTAACTCACGACTGCAAACTGGAAAAGACCTGTGTTATCACTATACAGTATAAACACAATGTTGCTATGTAAAAGCAGCGCAAATTACCACAGAGACACATATTTAAAGTGGCACAAACATAGCCCAATAAAAATCGTTTGATTAAAAATTTTAATCTCTATAATTTTTTTTAATTGTGATTAAAATTTTAATGCGTTAATCGTGTTAATTAACGACAGCCCTAATTATTATATTCTTACATTTTCTTTTAATTTTCCAGTTTTACAAGATGCATTTACATCACTAAGTGCCACCACCAAACTAATAATCTGTTAAAACTTAAACATTTGAAAAATTTAATATTAATCTTAATTAATGGTAACATTTGGGGCAAGAACTTGAGACTGCTATTACATATTCATATTAGAGCTGGTCGGTATATCGCAAATATTAATATATTTGATCTACTTTTTACACGATACTGAAAATGACCATATTCGTTATTCGAGTATGCCTAGGATACACAGGTTACTATTTTAGAAAGTTTAAAACGCAGCACAAAAATGCTGTGCTGCACGCTCTCTTCCATGTATGAGCGATAAAAACAAGTCAGAGAACGACTCTTTTCAAATGAGTTATTCATTGGAATTGAATCAGGGAGCTGCACTCTTATCTATGGTAAAGATTAATTTGTTTTGCTCACTTTATTTCATTATGGTGAATCAGTGTGCATTTAATTCAGACATTCAGTCATGGTTCAGACCTTGAAAAACAGCTGTATAAACAGCTCAGAGCTTCAGAATTCAGATTTTTATGTGGAGTATTAGTTGTTTTTTTGGATTTTTTACCACGAAAACCAAGAGAATAAATTATCTGTTGGATATGGATTTATATATTCTGGAAATATTCTGGAAACATGAAGAAAACATTTGCAAAAAAAAGTGGATTTTATCCTTAATGGAACAACACACGGATAGAGATTTAGTCTCAATTTGAAGAAGAGAAGCTCAGGTAAGCAGCGGTTATGATTTTATGCTGCTGTGTGGTTGATCTGGGTCGCGGTGCTGCTGTTTACTGTGCGCTTTCATTTTGCAATTATAGCAAAGCATTATCAAATATTGAACTTCTTCAGGATTTTTTAGATGCTCATTTATTTAAAGTAAAATTGTACTTTGTTAAGTTTACATTATATCGTATCGTATATCGCCACTTCTCAAAAGCCTATCGAGATATGAGTTTTTTTGTCATATCGCCCAGCCCTAATTCATACTTAAACACTAATGTTAAGTGAAACAGAGGCATTAGGCAAACTCTGATAATGTGTTCTATTACCATTCGGTGTACCCATAATACTAGCAGAGCTGTTTCAAACCTTACCACAATCTTTCTTACCACATTCCTCTTCAGAGTGTGCATTTGATGTCATCATTTATATTTGGATTTGTGGTGCGACTGGGCCACATAGCTGTAAAGTATTTATTTATAATAGTGCCCAAGTCATTGTACTATATCACCTAATAGCATTACCAACAGTGTTTGCTGGTGATTGCTCAAAGGACAAATGACTAATTAGGCAGCTGTGTGGGACAGTGACTAACAATATAATATAATATAGTATATATATATATATATATATATATATATATATATATATATATATAAAAAATGAGCATTTTAAGGCTGGTAATGGGAAATTAGAGTTGGATGACCATAGTGGTGGTGTTGGCAGTTTAGCTGTAATCCAGCTGCAATGCACTGAACTTAGTGCTAAAGCTATGATAAACTTGTAATTTCATAATTATTTTGGGTTTTGCCACTTTTTTACTAGCAGTTTAACTTTCAAAAATAAAATAAGCTACAATGGGTACTTCTGTGGTGCAGCAGTCCAACACAATAGCACACCACTGCAGAACCTGAGTAAGTTCGAATCTCAGCAGAGCTAGCTGGGTGTCCAGACAGAGACAGTTTACTGTTTTTGAGAGAAGGAAGGTTAGACGGGGTCTCTTCCATTGATATATGCAATCTCATCTATATATTTTATAGATGATTTTGATGGTAAGTAAAAAAGAACCATAGAGTTTTATTTGAATATTTAAGGGAATGTGCATGGCTTGCTTCTTTGTCCCACCTAGGGGCAATAGTGAGCCACCAAAAGATTTATTATCACGTTTTTTTCTGTAATGGTTGCTGACCTTATTAAGGTACTTGAAGTCAGATTACTGGAAACATTCAGTCATATATCATTTTATAATAGGCATGAGTGAGACTGAAACTAAAAGGGTTAGTTTTTTTGTATGGATGGATATTTTACTGTTCATATCATGCCTTATGATGTTAGTTAACCACTTAAGAACAATTTTAGAACAAAATGAAGTTCTGTTTATTAAAATCCTTACACTAATTTTCTTGTAAATTCCCTTAGCACAGTTGGCCTACAAATAAATCAAAACTACATAAAAATTATTTAGGGTCGTAATCTCTATTCTGATCACAGGAAGAAAAAGGTTTTTTTTCAACCGTATTACATGTTGCACTGCTGCCACATAATTATTGATCTATAATTGGTGTGCATAGCCTAGTGCTAGTCATTTTTATACTATTTTTGGGCATTCGGGCAGTAAGGTTCACTTAGAATTATGAATAAACTCCTGGATGAGTAATTTTAATTGTGTAGTTTAGATTTATTAGTAAATTAGTAAATAGATAGTAAATTTTTTCATTCATAACAAAAACACAAAGTACTTTTGAATAGAATAATTCATGGGAGGCGTAGCATTTTAGCTCAAGTGTTTTTTAAGGTGACTTTAAACAGTGATCACTCTTTAAACTATTAAATGTTGAGCAATTACTCATTATTGTTTTTAAATTTCATTTTCATGTTTTACAACCCCCTTATCCTGGTTGTGTTGAGTCCAGTTTTACCCGAATTACTAGGCGCAGTGCGGCAACACACCATGCACAGAATGACAATCCATCATGGATCACATTTGATATTGAAATTATTGAAAAGGTTTCATTCTCCCTGGGCTGCTCACAACAGGTCTGTTAGCTATGTGCTAACTGTAAGGACATAAAGTTGTGTTTATTTTGGTATAATTTGTTGTTTGACTATATAAATTGTGTAAATAAATTGATTATAGTAATACAATGCAAATTACCCTGACAATATTGAAACATACATTGAACCGTGACCAATGAAAGGCAGTTTACTAGCAGTAGTTAGCTACCCTGCTAACTGGGCATCTAGAATCAAATCCTCTCAGTATTCAGAAGTGTAAATGAAATAAAATCTTTAGTGAAAGACCAATTTCAAATGACAATAGAATTGATCAATCATATTGTCCCGCTAAATGGGTGGTCTTTTTTATCACCAATTTGTTTCATTTTGTCTATAAAGTGGACTTACGAATTTAATTGGTTCCGAAGGGCTGTTCTTAAGTCAAATTTTCATAAGTTTAACGTATTTTTCCCATAAGAAATAATGTAAACAGAATTAATTTGTGCCAGACCTCTCAAACCACCCCCTTACCTAACCTTTCTAATGTCTTACATGGTCTTTTTTGTTATAAATACAACTATATTTTATCTTAAATCTTAAATTATAGAATATACATTACTGTAATAAACAATAATAAACAACAATTCACAGTAGAACTGTACATAAAAAACACATTTAGTACAGTACGTATGCTGTATCATACACTATAATACTGGCTTCCTGTAGCTGCACGCATTCAGTTTAAAACACTGATGCTCATCTACAAAGCCAAAAATGGACCAGCCCCAAGTTACCTTTGAGGTCTAATAGAACCCCACTCTGTACCACACAATCTCCGAGCCACTAGTCTCGCTCGACTTGATCCTCCACCCAGAACTCGAGGAAGACAAGCATCAAGGCTCTTCTCTTTACTAAGCACTTCAACTGACATGTACTTACTAATGCTTTTATTTATTTATTTTATTAAAAAACACTTTGGTTCTAACAGGGTTTCAATAAGATTTGTATTCTTGGACTGTTGTCTGCTTAAACTAGAGTAAGGTAATGTTTACTGTGGAAGCACTTTTGTAAGTCGCTCTGGAAAAGAGCGTCTGCTAAATGCCAAAAATTTAATGTAAATGTCTAATAATTATAAAATTATTTAATTAATTGCTAACATCTTGCCCCGCCATGAATAACAAACAAAGCAAAAGTTGCAGTAATGTAGAACAGTAATATAAATATATGAAAAAACTAGCATTGATTAATTCAATAGTTAGGTTAAAGTACTGGACTAGTAATCCTGGACTAGGTCACTGGTTTGAGCCCCACCACTGCCAAGTTGTGAGTGTTGTGCCCCTGAGCAAGACACTTAACCCTCAACGGCTTGCAACTTTAATAAGTGTCAACCAAATCCCATAAATGTAAAGATAGTCAGTGACTAGCAATCTACTAGAAGATGGGATGAATTAAACAGGCAGTGGAGATGCAGCTGGTATTAAAAGTTATTCCTGACAACATTAGTAAAATATACCATGGTCAGCAGTGCCCTGCCTATATATTAGGCAGTAAGGAACCATCTTAGACATCTATCTACAGGTAAGCTTAAGATGCCACTGTCAGACCAATGGCTCTACTAATAGAATAGATTTCTTGTTAAGTATTTAAATTGATCTTTAATATGTGTTGTATTAAATGTATGCACAAAGGCAGTCAAACTCTGCTGAGTCAGAGTTCAGCCGTACACAAACCAATTTATATTTAAGTGTTAAATATTATTTATTATATATATTTGATCAATTTTGCTGACAAGTTGCTGTACATGCAGCCCTGAAGTACACAGAACAGAGAGATTAGTTTAGCTAATGGTATCTAATGGAGTGGAAAAACACACATCTTGCTGCTTTCGGTGTATTTTTGTCTGTTTTTAATACACTGTAAGCCCGGATAAGTTCAATCTACTTAAAAAATTTGAGGAAACCGGTTGCCTTAAAAAAGTTAAGTAATGTATGATGAAAACTTGAGTTAGCATAACTTAAAACATTAAGTTATTACACCTAAAAGGCAAGTTGATTAAACTTAATTTTTTTGGTCATACCAACTGCTTTTCCCAGTAATTCTACTTATTATCTTGAGCTCAATGGAAAAAAATATTGATTTCTTTTTAGTTTTCATGTTAATTACGTTTTAAATATCAATTAGAAATGTTTATAGAAAAACAGACAGAATAATACAATTATTTTTCTTTATTTCACTTCAGAAGTATTTACTTAAAATTCAACATGTCAAGAAAACATCTTAAAAACTGTACAAACTGTATATAAAGTTCTGATGAAACACAAACAGCTCCTCACAGTAACCATGAACCTGCACTGTTTCACACAACAAGCTGATTTCTTAACGTTTTGCTGCAGCTTTCTAAAACAAAACAAAGAAACAAGAAACAGAAGTATTAATATCAACATTAATACCATTTATTTAAGGATTAAAATAAAGCAAGCCAGCACACTCTTTGTTTCGTATGAAGGCTAGCATGCTAGCATGTAGCCTAAACACGGCAAATAAAGCAGCGCTGTTTGATTATTTATTTAGTATCAACATTAAGATAATTTATTATAAACAAAATTGTTAAGTAAAGTACAACACTTACCAAAATTGGACGGAAGATGAAAAAGTCCCATCAGACTGGTGTACATGCTACTCAAAAATAGCATAATGAGAAAGAAAATGTTTGTCCACTTAGTTTAACAAAGGTTCCACTTCACAAAAGACAAGTTTACTTTTGCAAAAAGCCTTAAATGAAAAGTAAAAAGTAATTTGCAACAACAGGTTACAAAAGTTAAAACAAATGGCTACCCGAACACAAGAAAATCATTTTTGCCTGATTCACCAACAGCAAGCTGAAAAAAGGTGGACTTACACGTAAATGGGGCGTTTCTCTGTTTAATTACCTTAACTTCACTTTTTTAAGTTAATCTGATAGAAAAGTAATTTTTTTGTTTAGTAAACTTAAATCTTTTAGCTTTAATGTGTACTCAAATGAGTACATTGTACTCTGGATTTTTTAGTAGAGCAAAAAAATTTAAATAATTTATGTAAGTTGTACTAAAAATGTTTGATTAGATATAAAGTCACAGTGCACTCCTTTAACCTTAGCCAGCTAGCTAGGTCTTTTACCTTTGCTGTTTACCTGCAAGCCTGCTGTTCATCTAAAAGGCTACATGAAGCATAAAGTGAGTACAAATTAACCACGGTGTTGCAGATCAAACAAGTTTGAAGAAGCACAAAACCACATCAAACATTCAAACATAAAAGCAAGCTAGCTAAAACTGATTCACAACTGGGCTGGCATTCACTGTGATAGCTGGTAGTTAGTTTTTATTTAGCTAGGTAGCTATGTAGTTTTTGTTTATCTTTTAAGAAACCTTTATTTAGTTTTAGGCAAAGGAACCATTTGCATTGCAGCTTTAATTGGATAATACTATTAATTTTCAGTTGAAAACTTTAGACTGATTACAAAACACTGCTCCAATTCTTTTCATTCCTTTAGTTGGCTATATACTATGTGTGAATTACTTAGCCAGACAATACCAATTACGGGCTAGTGATGAGGTAAAAAAGACAGGTGATGTCAACAGGTCGTTGTAATCATGATTTGGTACAATAGCAGTATTTATGGCTTTAAGGAGAAAAGATCCTTAGTTTGTCAAAAAAATTCATGAGAAAAAAATGTTTAAAAACAATCTTGGAAAGGATTTGCATATTTCTTCCTATACAGTGCATAATATCATTAAACATTTCATATATATATACAGGGGTTGGACAAAATAACTGAAACACCTGGTTTTAGACCACAATAATTTATTAGTATGGTGTAGGGCCTTCTTTTGCGGCCAATACAGCGTCAATTCGTCTTGGAAATGACATATACAAGTCCTGCACAGTGGTCAGAGGGATTTTAAGCCATTCTTCTTGCAGGATAGTGGCCAGGTCACTACGTGATGCTGGTGGAGGAAAACGTTTCCTGACTCGCTTCTCCAAAACACCCCAAAGTGGCTCAATAATATTTAGATCTGGTGACTGTGCAGGCCATGGGAGATGTTCAACTTCACTTTCATGTTCATCAAACCAATCTTTCACCAGTCTTGCTGTGTGTATTGGTGCATTGTCATCCTGATACACGGCACCGCCATTGGATGCACATGGTCCTCCAGAATGGTTCGGTAGTCCTTGGCAGTGACGCGCCCATCTAGCACAAGTATTGGGCCAAGGGAATGCCATGATATGGCAGCCCAAACCATCACTGATCCACCCCCATGCTTCACTCTGGGCATGCAACAGTCTGGGTGGTACGCTTCTTTGGGGCTTCTCCACACCGTAACTCTCCCGGATGTGGGGAAAACAGTAAAGGTGGACTCATCAGAGAACAATACATGTTTCACATTGTCCACAGCCCAAGATTTGCGCTCCTTGCACCATTGAAACCGACGTTTGGCATTGGCACGAGTGACCAAAGGTTTGGCTATAGCAGCCCGGCCGTGTATATTGACCCTGTGGAGCTCCCGACGGACAGTTCTGGTGGAAACAGGAGAGTTGAGGTGCACATTTAATTCTGCCGTGATTTGGGCAGCCGTGGTTTTATGTTTTTTGGATACAATCCGGGTTAGCACCCGAACATCCCTTTCAGACAGCTTCCTCTTGCGTCCACAGTTAATCCTGTTGGATGTGGTTTGTCCTTCTTGGTGGTATGCTGACATTACCCTGGATACCGTGGCTCTTGATACATCACAAAGACTTGCTGTCTTGGTCACAGATGCGCCAGCAAGACGTGCACCAACAATTTGTCCTCTTTTGAACTCTGGTATGTCACCCATAATGTTGTGTGCATTGCAATATTTTGAGCAAAACTGTGCTCTTACCCTGCTAATTGAACCTTCACACTCTGCTCTTACTGGTGCAATGTGCAATTAGTGAAGATTGGCCACCAGACTGGTCCAATTTAGCCATGAAACCTCCCACACTAAAATGACAGGTGTTTCAGTTATTTTGTCCAACCCCTGTATATATTTCGTTTTATGCATTTTCTCCCCCTTTTACTCCCGACTTTTAGCATGTCCATTTGCCTGACTGCATCGTGCTTCCTCTCCACTAATGCCGGCCCCGGCTCTGATTGAGGAGAACGAAGCTAACCCATGCCCCCTCTGACACATGGGCAGCAGCCGTATGCATTTTGTCACCTACACTAGACGAGATCAGCTGCGGATCAGCTCTGTGTACGGAGAGACACACCCTGACCAACGTACTCCTTCCCCGCCCCTGTTTTAACCGCTGCACCATATTAAACAATTTTTTATTCATTACATTCACATTGCAAGGAATCTTTGGCAATCCTTTGTCAAGCATTTTAATACGCAGTTACATTCACAAACACCCTTAAACTCTACTGTGCAAAAAAGTTAACCATGCTCAGAAGCGGCGTCAAATTATCTGGGCTTGGAGGCATCTGGGAAAGACCATCACACACTAACAAAGGGGTATTGTATATACAGTGTATCACAAAAGTGAGTACACCCCTCAAATTTCTGCAGATATTTAAGTATATCTTTTCATGGGATGACACTTTGACACAATGAAAAGTAGTCTGTGTGCAGCTTATATAACAGTGTAAATTTATTCTTCCCTCAAAATAACTCAATATACAGCCATTAATGTCTAAACCACCGGCAACAAAAGTGAGTACACCCCTTAGTGAAAGTTCCTAAAGTGTCAATATTTTGTGTGGCCACCATTATTTCCCAGAACTGCCTTAACTCTCCTGGGCATGGAGTTTACCAGAGCTTCACAGGTTGCCACTGGAATGCTTTTCCACTCCTCCATGACGACATCACGGAGCTGGCGGATATTCGAGACTTTGTGCTCCTCCACCTTCCGCTTGAGGATGCCCCAAAGATGTTCTATTGGGTTTAGGTCTGGAGACATGCTTGGCCAGTCCATCACCTTTACCCTCAGCCTCTTCAATAAAGCAGTGGTCGTCTTAGAGGTGTGTTTGGGGTCATTATCATGCTGGAACACTGCCCTGCGACCTAGTTTCCGGAGGGAGGGGATCATGCTCTGCTTCAGTATTTCACAGTACATATTGGAGTTCATGTGTCCCTCAATGAAATGTAACTCCCCAACACCTGCTGCACTCATGCAGCCCCAGACCATGGCATTCCCACCTCCATGCTTGACTGTAGGCATGACACACTTATCTTTGTACTCCTCACCTGATTGCCGCCACACATGCTTGAGACCATCTGAACCAAACAAATTAATCTTGGTCTCATCAGACCATAGGACATGGTTCCAGTAATCCATGTCCTTTGTTGACA
The DNA here is from genome assembly GCF_030014385.1 of Trichomycterus rosablanca. Taxonomy (NCBI): domain Eukaryota; kingdom Metazoa; phylum Chordata; class Actinopteri; order Siluriformes; family Trichomycteridae; genus Trichomycterus; species Trichomycterus rosablanca. The sequence goes on from NC_085996.1 coordinate 24,714,028, forward strand.
TGTCTTCAGCAAACTGTTTGCGGGCTTTCTTGTGTAGAGACTTCAGAAGAGGCTTCCTTCTGGGGTGACAGCCATGCAGACCAATTTGATGTAGTGTGCGGCGTATGGTCTGAGCACTGACAGGCTGACCCCCCACCTTTTCAATCTCTGCAGCAATGCTGACAGCACTCCTGCGCCTATCTTTCAGAGACACCAGTTGGATGTGACGCTGAGCACGTGCACTCAGCTTCTTTGGACGACCAACGCGAGGTCTGTTCTGAGTGGACCCTGCTCTTTTAAAACGCTGGATGATCTTGGCCACTGTGCTGCAGCTCAGTTTCAGGGTGTTGGCAATCTTCTTGTAGCCTTGGCCATCTTCATGTAGCGCAACAATTCGTCTTTTAAGATCCTCAGAGAGTTCTTTGCCATGAGGTGTCATGTTGGAACTTTCAGTGACCAGTATGAGAGAGTGTGAGAGCTGTACTACACACCTGCTCCCTATGCACACCTGAGACCTAGTAAAACTAACAAATCACATGACATTTTGGAGGGAAAATGACAAGCAGTGCTCAATTTGGACATTGAGGGGTGTAGTCTCTTAGGGGTGTACTCACTTTTGTTGCCGGTGGTTTAGACATTAATGGCTGTATATTGAGTTATTTTGAGGGAAGAATAAATTTACACTTTTATATAAGCTGCACACAGACTACTTTTCATTGTGTCAAAGTGTCATTTTGTCAGTGTTGTCCCATGAAAAGATATACTTAAATATCTGCAGAAATGTGAGGGGTGTACTCACTTTTGTGATACACTGTATTTATTTCAGATATTATATTAATATTAATTAATATTATTATATTATCAGTTGAAAGCTCGAGTTCACTAGTTTTATTAGCAGCTGGAATCTCAGTAAGTAAAAAGTTACAATTTGTCACAAATACACAATAGTTGTACCCTAATTCTGGTGATTACTGTCAGACAGGGCTGCTCTGAATAACACTTCAACAACATCTGCTAAGTCACATACTATGCTTGGTTTGTTTTTAAAGAAGGCTATGGAATTTCCACACTTTTTATCAACAGCATACAATCTCCTTGTTTTGCCCCTCTTCGATCATGCTACGGTTCTCAGTCATCTCTGAATTAAATCGACTGCCCTGAATGACTTATGCATTCACCATGCTTGTTCATTTCTAAACTTTCAGATCTGGCCACTGTTTTCTCTTTCCTTGCAGATGCGCGTGGGCTGAGAGCGATATCAGCTGCAGGTGTTGACATCACATTCTGCTTTGAACTGGGTCAGTATACTTCCTGCAACATGTGCTGGAAGAGGGACTGCCCTGTGGCTTTCCCAGCCGAATGTTGGTGTTTGTTTTTGAGTGTGCGTTTCACTGAGCTGTTATGACCTTTTCTGTCTGTGTTTAGAGGTGCATAAGAGCCCATAATGCATACATGGTGTGAACATTCAAAATGAGTAAACCTAAACAAACATGTAGTTTTACAAGCATGCTTTTATAGCTGTGGTAACTGCATTCACATTTTACTGAAATTCTGGATTGTAATTCTGTGCTCCCACACTCCCATAGCACCGGTTTTTATCACACCCCTCTGACAGTAATGTAGGAGTAATTTTATTGTTACATTTGTAAATGTTTTCTTTATTGAATTTTTAAGCCTGCATTTAATTTGAAACCTCAAAATATTAAGAGCATCTAAAGGAATGTTTTGGGGTCAGTTTTCAGTTTTTGAAGTGGGTTTATTAGGTTTGAGTTATGTGCCAGTCAATGGAGTTCCTCCACTTTAAATTCGTCCATCCATCCTTAATAGACTGTTATTAGACTGTCAAATCCTTAACAGACTCAATAACCTGCATACCAGTGAAGCAACTCCAATATTTGGCTACATACTTTCACCATTTAATTCAGCATTTAGTGCAAACCATGTTGCTGTATTTTTACACGCCCTTCTTGCTGTAAGGTGGCAACGCTACCCATTGCGCTACTGTGCCACCCCCACTGTGGCACATAATATTAATATATATTATATTATATATATATATTATTATATTAATATATATTAGAATATTAATAATATTCTATACAATTTCAGCTAAAATGGCTTCATTTGGCCCATTTGTGTCAATTTTGTTGCAACTTGGGGTTATTGGTAGATAACACAATTTCAAAGGTACACTGATCAGCCATAATATTAAGACCACCTCCTTGTTTCTACACTCACTGTCCATTTTATCAGCTCCACTTACCATATAGAAGCACTTTGAAGTTTTACAATTACTGACTGTAGTCCATCTGTTTCTCTAAAAAACTTTTTTTTAGCCTGCTTTCACCCTGTTCTCCAATGGTCAGGACCCCCACAGAGTATTATTTTGGTGTTGGCTTATTCTCAGCACTGCAGTGACAATGACATGGTGGTGGTGTGTTAGTGTGTGTTGTGCTAGTGTGAGTGGATCAGACACAGCAGCGCTGCTGAAGTTTTTAAATACCATGTCCACTCACCGTCCACTCTACTAGACACTCCTACCTAGTTGGTCCACCTTGTAGATGTAAAGTCAGAGACGATCGCTCATCTATTGCTGCTGTTTGAGTTGGTCATCTTCTAGACTTTCGCCAGTGGTCACAGGACGCTGCCCACAGGGCACTGTTGGCTGGATATATTTTTGGTTGGTGGACTATTCTCAGTCCAGCAGGGACAGTGAGGTGTTTAAAAACTCCATCAGCGCTGCTGTGTCTTATCCACTCATACCAGCACAACACACACTAACACACCACCACCATGTCAGTGTCACTGCAGTGCTGAGAATGATCCACCACCCAAATAATACCTACTCTGTAATGGTCCTGGGAGAGTCCTGACCATTGAAGAACAGCATGAAAGGGGGCTAACAAAGCATGCAGAGAAACAGATGGACTACAGTCAGTAATTGTAGAACTACAGCATGCTTCTATATGATAAGTGGAGCTGATAAAATGGACAGTGAGTGTAGAAACAAGGTGGTTTTAATGTTATGGCTGATCGGTGTTCTGTATAAGTGTTGCACTAATTTCAATATACAGTATATGTAATTTTGCTTACAAATGTCTATGGACCATTGTTATTGTGGTTTTATTAGAGTTTCCTTTCGTCTAAATAAATTACTGCAGGTATCTCATGGGGCAGCGAATTTAAGGATAATGTGTGCTGCCTTTAACAATTATAGCAAGCCAAGAGTCAACTGTGACATTTTGTCTTCTGCTTTTCTTCCTCAGTAGACATTTCTGGTTATTTACGGGTACATATTAGGTCAAATTAAACCCACTTAACAGTGCTTGAAATTGTAATAACTTTTAATACTAAGACTTAGTTTTTCAAAGAAGGAAAAGCAGAGGTATTTTTTTCCTTTGTGTTGACAAAAGCTGTTGTTAAAAGCTGAAACTTTTTCTCATTTCACTGATCTTGTCAAACACATCAAAAAGAATTAAACAGAGCCCATCTCCATTTTAAATGTATTTATTTATTTATTTTTATTTATTTATTTATTTATATAATCTTTCTATTATATATTATAATTATATTATATAATTATATTGAATCTTTAAATAGGCTTACCAGGGATAATACTGGTTTTACAAAAGCTTGTACAGTTTATAAAGCAGCATTCTCTTGCTCATTTTAATTAGCTCCATTAGTGTACAACTGACATTGCTTACCATATCATAAATTCTAGGAATTACTTCAATTCAAAAGAGTCACCAGATTGAGTTATTTATCCATTTTAGTTAGTTATTTAGCTATTATAGTAAGCTATTTCTTCACACATACACCGATCAGCCATAACATTAAAACCACCTCCTTGTTTCTACACACATTGTCAATTTTATCAGCTTCACTTGTATAAAACACTGTATAAAAGCACTTTGTAGTTCTACAATTACTGACTGTAGTCCATCTGTTACTCTGCATGCTTTGTTAGCCCTCTTTCATGCTGTTCTTCAATTGTCAGGACTCTGAGTAGGAAGTACCACTGCAGAGTAGGAAGTACTTGGGTGTGGATCATTTTCAGCACTGCAGGGACAATGGTGGTGGTGTGTTAGTGTGTGTTGTGCTGGTATGAGTGGAAAGGACACAGCAATGCTGATGGAGTTTTTAAACACCTCACTGTCACTGCTGGACTGAGAATAGTCCACCAACCAAAAATATCCAGCCAACAGCACCCTGTGACCACTGATGATGGTCTAGAAGATGACCAACTTAAACAGCAGCAATAGATGAGCGATCGTCTCTGACTTTACATCTACAAGGTGGACCAACTAAGTAGGAGTGTCTAAAAGATTGGACAGTGAGTGGACACAGTATTTAAAAACTCCAGCAGCGCTGCTGTGTCTGATCCACCCATACCAGCACAACACACACTAACACACCACCACCATGTCATTATCACTGCAGTGCTGAGAATGTCCCACCACCTAAATAATGCCTGCTCTGTGGTGGTCCTGTGGGGGTCCTGACCATTGAAGAACAGGGTGAAAGCAGGCTAAAAAGGTATGCAGAGAAACAGATGAACTACAGGCAGTAATTGTAAAACTTCAAAGTGCTTCTATATGGTAAGTGGAGCTGATAAAATGGACATTGAGTGTAGAAACAAGGAGGTGGTTTTAATGTTATGGCTGATCGGTGTAATTCAATAAACAAGAAGTACCAGTTGTTTAACAGTAATTTGGACCATATTTACATTTGGAATCCACAACCATATAGTAAGACGCTCCTTGAGTCTTGGAAACAGGAGTGTTAGTACACTTCACTGTGAATTTGTCTTACAAGCTTCTCCTGCCTCCTTCCTAGCCTTCTAGTTCCCTGCCGGCAGTCCCTGCTGCCACCTTCCCAGCCTCCAAGTTCCCTCGTCACTCGTTCCTGGTTCCCTCGACGCCCCTTTAGAGTGCTCCTGCTCCTGAGTTATTTTCCCTTTTGTGTTTCACTAAATTTCTCAAACTCATCTGTCTGTCTGTGGTGTGGTGTTCGTCTCATGGTTCCTCCTTAACCTTTATTGGCTCAGTGCCAATCGTAACAGTATAAGGTCTTATCCTTCAAGTGTGTATGTTTTGTGGTTAAGTGCCTCCTTAGAAATGCTGACTTCATTGACTCATAGTTTAATATCACAAGACAGATGTGCTCATGGCTGTTTCTCTATCCCATTGTACATAAACCCTGAAACTTAACTATCTTGCCAAGTACTGTCTCTAAGTCACTATTTGACATTCATTAACACAAGCAGTGCTGTCTGTGGCAAAATTAACATCAGATGTCAAATGTGTAGCCAATGTATAATCCTCCTTATTCTCAGCTAGTGTGTCTGAATTATCAGAACTAGTTAGTGTTGAAGTACGACCATTGTTAGAGCACTGGAGCACCAGTCATACAAAGTGTTAGATCTACCAAGTACCAAAATGTAATTTTGCTTGTTGTGGGGTACACTTAGTTCCATATAATTTTACAAGCACTCATTATTAAGTATTTATTAGCCCTCAATTACTGTAATGGGGCAGGTTACACCTTGTCACTGAGGCACCAGGTGTAACTTTGCACCTGCAAGATTTGAGAATTAGCAGGATGCTTAATCAAGGTAAAACAATAGTTTGGCTAAAAAGTACAAACAAAAGGGTCAATGGGAAAATAATAGAGGTGGTAAAATAACAGAAACAAACTAACAAATGAAAAGCACAAAATAAAACTATAGCTGTCATCATCACTATGTACCAAATAGTAGGTGTTGAAGTAGCACCACTTGTACATGTACCACAGTTTAAAAACACTTGGACTGTTTCTTTATGTTCAAATAAACTGTGCTGCTTATTTAGTGTTGATATAACAAAATCCAAAAAAACAACAGTTTAATCAATTGGTGCAGAAGAAAAACCCCACAATCGAGCAAAACTGACTTTGCTTGTATGACTTGTATGAAATACTATTGTCATTAGCACACTACCCTGCTTCTTAAATAGAGAGCTGTTAAATCTTAAAGTTTTAATGTTGCTGGCTTATAGTTTCTGGAGGTAAAAAGGTGTCCTTTTTAATTATTAATAAAAATGTATTGTTAGTCTTACAATCTGAGTTATTAAACCAGTTTAAAGAGGTTTGAGGGACACATGCACTATTACTATGGTATTAATTAATATAAATAACTGTAATTACTGTTATTTAACGGTTTATTCCATAAAGCCTTCATGTGAAAGTAGTGCCCTTTTCTGCAGTGAAACCTTATTAAACACAGGTTTCTGTTCACACTTGCATACATTTTGGCACCAGACGAAAAGGGTTTATTTTGATGCATTTCTGATTTTGATGCATTTCTGTTAACGACAAAACATTTTCAAGGTAAGAAAAGTCCCAAGCACGCTGGGTTTTTCCCTCTAATGCTACTACTGCATGTCCGATAAGTGTCTAAAATATGTTTAATTCAACTATTTGTTCTGCTAGCTTAATGTTACATTAATGACTTAGCAACTTATTTCTATGAACAAAAATGCTCTCTGAACTACATTACAGTGGTAGATGTATGATAGGAAATGTGTGTTTAGATACTTTGGACTGTGAAGTACCAAAATAAAATTTTGTTGCTGGGGAACATATTACATTAAACCTAATATATACACTGATCAGCCATAACATTAAAACCACCTCCTTGTTTTTACACTCACTGTCCATTTTATCAGCTCCACTTACCATAAAGGAGCACTTTGTAGTTCTGTAGTCCATCTGTTTCTTTACAGACTTTTTATTAGCCTGTTTTCACCCTGTTCTTCAATGATCAGGACCACCACAGAGCAGGTATTATTTAGGTGGTGGATCATTCTCAGCACCGCAGTTACAATGACATGGTGGTTGTGTGTTAGTGTGTGTTGTGCTGGTATGAGTGGATAAGACACAGCAGCGCTGCTGGAGTTTTTAAATACCGTGTCCACTCACTGTCCACTCTATTAGACACTCCTACCTAGTTGGTCCACCTTGTAGATGTAAAGTCAGATGTAAATTGCTGCTGTTTGAGTTGGTCATTTTCTAGACCTTCAGCAGTGGTTGGTGGACTATTCTCAGTCCAGCAGTGACAGTGAGGTGTTTAAAAACTCCAGCAGCGCTGCTGTGCCTGATCCACTGGTACCAGCACAACACACACTAACACACCACCATCATGTCAGTGTCACTGCAGTGCTGAGAATGATCCACCACCCAAATAATATCTACTCTGTAGTGGTCCTGTGGGAGTCCTGACCATTGAATAACAGCTTGAAAGGGGGCTAAAAAAGCATGCACAGAAACAGATGGACTACAGGCAGTAATTGTAGAACTACAAAGTGCTTCTATATGGTAAGTGGAGCTGATAAAATGGACAGTAAGTGTATAAACAAGGAGGTGGTTTTAATGTTATGGCTGATCGGTGTATATACTTTTTACATAAGGAAATACATTACATTACATTTAGGGAATGCTGTTGTTCCCTAATTTACTTTTATATACTTTACACTGTACACATATTCAAACTAAAGAAACAAACGACATAGTATACTGCTACGCCATAGTCTGCTATTACTGTAATGGGGCAAATTACACCTTGTCACTGGGGCACCAGGTGTAGCCTTACACCTGCAAGATTTAAAAACGAGCAAGATGCTTAATCTAGATAAAACAATATTGTGGCTAAAAAAGTACAAACAAAATGGTTATCAAACCATATTAAAGCCATATACACTTTTGAATTGGAGTAAACAATATTAAAGGTGCCAAAAATAACAGAACATAACAAAGGTACAAATGAAAGGCACAAAACAGCAGCAGTAATAGTAGAAGAGAAAGAGTCAAATGAAAATTGTTTGTCAAAATATGGCTTGACCCACAAGCCTGCGATAAGTTCCCTGGGCACTGATCTATGCTTTTTTAGGACGAATAAAGGGTTGTGTCAGGAGGGGCTTAGTGTAAGGTAAATAAGTTAAAACAATTTTGTATTTGTACTGATTTCATTTAATATAGGTCAGTAAGGACTGGCATATTACTGCTGCCTGATTTTATTTAAATACCACTGTCCCAACTTTTTTGGTTTTGTGGTTAACCCATAAGATACCGGACCCAGTTCCCCACATAGGAAAATTATGAGGGATCTAAAACAGACAAAATGGATCTCAAAGAACACATTTCTTAAAGTTTTTTTTAAAGTGCTGCCCCCCCAGTGTAATCTGTAATGTTACATATGTCACATTGGGTGTTTGGGCGGCACGGTGGCTTAGTGGGTAGCACTGTCGCCTCACAGCAAGAAGGTCCTGGGTTTGATCCCCAGGTGGGGAGGTCCGGGTCCTTTCTGTGTGGAGTTTGCATGTTCTCCCCATGTCTGCGTGGGTTTATTCCGGGTGCTCCGGTTTCCTCCCACAGTCCAAAGACATGCAAGTAAGGTGAATTTAAGATACTAAATTGTCAATGACTGTGTTTGATATAACCTTGTGAATCGAATAAACTTGTGTAATGAATAACTACCGTTCCTGTCATGAATGTAACCAATGTGTAAAAACATGACGTTAAAATCCTAATAAACGAACAAACAAACAAACATTGGGTGTTTATAAGTAAACTGTAATGTTACATATATGCCACATTGGGTGTTTATAGTAAACATATACCTCATTTAAAAAAAAAAACTTCCCCTTTTTGTTAATAATACAGATTTTGATTTTTATTTGCATTTCCACACCACTGTACACTACTTTTGCCTTGCAATGTACAGGTATGTCTGTATGTATGTCCGAATCATCAGACCCACTTGACTCATCACTCTCCACGTCTTTTTACCTGTGAGTGTAATCAAGGTCTTCAGAGTTTTCATCTGAGCTATCTTTACATCTTTATCCTTCAAACTCACTGTCATTACCAGTGACAATCTTAAGTGCATCCTAAAGACTTATATTGGTATTCATGCTACAAGTAAACTGACATTGAAATAGGATCAACATGTTTCTTTTTTTATTAAGTAAACCCTTTCTGCTAAAACCAAGGTGCAGTTGCAGTACTGACATGCAAAAGTCGTTTCATAATACATTTTTATAATAATTTAATTGATTATTATTGATTATTTAATTGATGAATTGATTATAAAATTAATGTATTTGTTTAAATATGCTTTAAATAAAACAACAGAAAATATATTGACTCAAAGTAATTGAATCAGTTAAATTAATTAAGCAGCTCATTAGCAATTTTTTTTTTTGTGACACATAGGTCACGTTTTTTTTGCAGCTATTTTAAGGTTAAAATCCCTATGTAACATACAGTATATGTCACAACAATAATTTCGTAATCTGTTTTATATTAATTAGTTACAAAAAGGGGGTCAGAATGTGTCATATGAAATGTAGGACATGTTATTAAAGCATTAGAAGTGTTAAATGAGTTGAAACATACATTTTAGTAACAAAAAACACTCTTAAAATTATCTGATTTTGTATCATGCACTAACCATGCACACCACCATTTTGGAAATGAGGTCACATGAACACAAATTCTCAAACAGTCATATGACTGCATCCAGGATGTTCAGTATATGTCACATTAAAACTTTATAAGAACAAAGTGAAGAATAAAGCTGTATAAAGAACTTTTCAGACCTTTCAAAGTGTTGGTGACACATATGTCACTGTGGTCTCTTATGGGTCAAGTAATCATTTCCCTCACTATAAATCAGCAAAAGAGGACAAACTCTATATTGATGCCAATGGTTTTGAATATGATGTGTCAGGTGACAATGATAAGTCACTAAGTTATCTACGGCTCTGCATACGTGCTATGTTTAGTCTTACTGCAATCAGCAGATCATAAAACTATGAGAAACAGGGGACACAGGATGACACATGGTGTTATAAGCTTGGTGCCAAACCAAGCTTGACTGATTAAGTTTTAACCATTTAAACATACTGATGAAACAAAAAAAAAAAGGAATTTTAGGTGTGTACTAAAAGGTGTATTAGGTGTTCCACTTTTGGCCTTGAAGTAGTGATAGATTTTTCTTTGGGCTGTAAAATTACAGTAATAATGCGCACGAAAGACACACATGACCATTGTAATTAATGGTCATTGTGAATTTCATATGGACCTGATCACCAGTTCCATTGTTATGCAATGGGTGGTGATCGGTCGTTATGCAAATCAACTGTATATAAGGTTGGGGTATTCAACACCAGCTCAGACTGAAGAAGTCATTCGGATTGAGTGACGAAACGTATCTCTACAACAAACTTGTGTCCAGATGAACTGATTCAACTTTGTGGATTTGTGTACCTGGATTATTGAGCATGCATCAACAGATACATTTACATTCACATTTTTGGCATTTAGCAGACGTTTTTATCCAAAGCGACTTACATTACAGTTACAGTATGCAGTCCGAGCAATTGAGGGCTAAGGGCCTTGCTCAAGAGCCCAACAGCAGCAACCTAGCAGTGGTGGGGCTTGAACCAGCGACCTTATGATTACTAGTCCAGTGCCTTAACCACAGCTCGCTTCCATTTTTGCTTCCATTTTTCTTTTCTTCCCCTTTTTCTATTTTTTTAAATCCTTTTTTTTATTAAAACCTAGTAATTACATACAGTCCTCTTGTGGTAAAGCAACAAGGTTGCCAGTTAACAATACCAAATATTTATGAATAGAAAGGCATAGTTATAATAGGTAGGAAGGCCCATTTCTTATTGTTAACCATAGAAAGGTGCTTTTAAGTGTATTATGAACATTTCGAAAGTGAGTATTATAATTATCAATAATAATATTAAATACATATTAAATAATACACCGATCAGCCATAACATTAAAACCACCTCCTTGTTTCTACACTTACTTTGTAGTTCTACAATTACTGACTGTAGTCCATCTGTTTCTCTGCATGCTTTGTTAGCCCCCTTTCATGCTGTTCTTCAATGGTCAGGACTCTCCCAGGACCACTACAGAGTAGGTATTATTTGAGTGGTGGGTGACTGACATGGTGGTGGTGTGTTAGTGTGTGTTGTGCTGGTATGAGTAGATAAGACACAGCAGCACTTATGGAGTTTTTAAACACATCACTATCACTGCTGGACTGAGAATAGTCCACCAACCAAAAATATATCCAGCCAACAGCACCGTGTAGGCAGCGTCCTGTGACCACTGATGAAGGTCTAGAAGATGACCAGCTCAAACTGCATCTGACTTTACATCTACAAGGTGGACCAACTAGGTAGGAGTGTCTAACAGAGTGGACAGTGAGTGGACACAGTATTTAAAAACTCCAGCAGCGCTGCTGTGTCTTATCCACTCAAACCAGCACAACACACACTAACACACAACCGGCATGTCAGTGTCACTGCATTGCTAAAAATGATCCACCATGTAAATAATACCTGCTCTGTGGTCCTGTGGGGGTCCTGACCATTAAACAGGGTAAAAGCAGGTTAAAAAGTATGTAGGAAAACAGATGGTTTTAATGTTATGGCTGATCAGTGTAAATAATAATATTAAAAACTAAAGCCTTGTTGGTTAAAAGAACTAAGCTAGAAGAAAGCAAAGAAAAGCTCAAAAGAGGCTTTAGGCAATAATACACTGCCTGGCCAAAAAAAAGGTCACACACTTTATTTTTTACACAATAATTCGTTGGACCACCTTTAGCTTTGATTACGACACGTATTCGCTGTGGTATTGTTTCCACAAGCTTCTGCAATGTCACAACATTTATTTCTGTCCAGAGTTGCATGAATTTTTCCCCAAGATCTTGATTCAATCAAGATTGATGATGGGAGATTTGGACCACTGCGCAAAGTCTTCTCCAGCACATCCCATTCAGTATTGGTTCAGGTAGTTAGCTGACCTCATTCTTTGGGCACATAACGTTGCTGAACCTAGACCTGACCAATTGCAGCAACCCCAGATCATAGCACTGCCCCCACAGGCTTGTACGGTAGGCACTAGGCATGATGGGTGCATCACTTCAGCCGCCTCTCTTCTTACCCTGATGCGCCCATCACTCTGGAACAGGGTAAATCTGGACTCATCAGACCACATGACCTTCTTCCATTGCTCCAGAGTCCAGTCTTTATGCTCCCTAGCAAATTGAAGCCGTTTTTGCCAGTTAGCCTCACTGACAAGTGCTTTTCTTAAGGCTACACAGCTGTTTAGTCCCAATCCCTTGAGTTCCCTTCGCACTGTGTGTGTGGAAATGCTCTTACTTTCACTATTAAACATCCCTGAGTTCTACTGTGATTTTTCTACGATTTGATTTCACCAAACGTTTAAGTGATCGCCGATCACGATCATCCAAGATTTTTTCCCGACCATATCCTTCCTCGAAGATGATGTTTCCCCACTCTCCTTCCACTGTTTAATAATGCGTTGGACAGTTCGTAACCTGATTTTAGTAGTTTCAGCTTCTCCTTAGATGTTTTCTCTGCTTGATGCATGCTGTTAATTTGACCCTTCTGAAACAGATTAACATCTTTTCCACGACCACAGGATGTGTCTTTCGACATGGTTGTTTAACAAATGAGAAGCTACTTAGCGCATCGGTTAGGGTTAAATAACTTGTTGCCAGCTGAAACATAATCACCCATGCAGTAATTATCCAATGGGAGGCTCTTACCTATTTGCTTAGTTAAATCCAGGTGGTGACCTTTTTTTTGGCCAGGCAGTGGAGTTCATTAATTAAAACAGATTATTGTAGCTCATTGTTAACTATAGTTTAACATTTCAGCTAGAGAAATGTTGGCAATTTTGGAACACTGAATATCTACTGAATACTTATTGATCATGGGGAATGTCTTTATAACTGTGAATCATGTACAATAACTTTGAAATAATTACAGATTAACCTCCTGCTAAACATTCTTCTTGTAAGTACTGAATAATGACTGTTTACTGTTGGCAGTGTTAGTTCATAGATCTTGTTCAGGCAAAAAAAGACAATACAGAATTAGCAACCCATGAATAATTCTGTAGTTATTGTTGGTGTTATGAGTTAGGGAGCTAAACACAGTAGAGCATAAGTTTAAGGACGTCCCCCTGAGCTAAGTGTTGAGCTTGTGAAAAAGGGCTGTGGTATTTACGCAGGGTAGTTCCGTCGCAGACGCTGTGTGGAGGAGAGCAGAGCGACGTATGGTGAGAAATGTCGACTTTTTTGATGGGGAGCTTTCTGTTTTTTGGTCCACTCCCACCTCCGGATTGCCCACTCGGTTTAAAACTGCTGGCGTGGTTTGAAGATGCTCATTTGTTACGATGGACGCGACAGATCCTGAGGGGAAGATGCGGGGCTTCGGCGCTATCAGTCGAGAGGAACGCGGGCAGAGCAAACTGCCGCTCCTGCTGCTCGTCGCTCACAGCCTGCTGATCTGCGCCTGCGCGGCGTTTTGCAGTTACATCTGGCACAGACTGAACGATGGCAGCCTGGTGAGATTACATTTCTACTGATGTACAGTGTACAGTGTCTTTTCACGGGAAAGTCACTTAAAAAAAAAAAATTTTTACTGCTCATAGTATTTTAGTATTTACTGTCTATTCAGAACACTAAGTAGATTTTAGTTTGGCAGAATAGGTGTAAAATACGATTTAATAATGGACACCAACTGTATAAACACTAAGCTGGTCTCAGAACTTTATAAAATAACCTGACATTACGTTTACTCAAACAGGCCTACATAAATAACATTATAAATTGTGCTTTTTACAGATATTATTTTTATTTTTAACAAGATAGACAAAACATTGGAGAATAAGCAAAGTTCACATTAATAAGAGAGACTGTTTCCTTAGTGAATTTTGAAGACAATCAAATAACAAAAACCTGTAAGTTCATCAGACATTAAATATGACTTTTACATTTCTTGAACAGTACTTGGCACCACAATAGTAGAAAGACCCAAATGCAAAATAAAATAAAATATAATGAAGCTTTTTTGATGGTGGCACAGTGGGTAGCACCGACAGAAAGAATGGTCTGGGTTTAATTCCCCAGTCGGGCGGCCAGGATCCTGCATGTTTTGCATGTTCTCTTTGTGTCTATGTGGGTTTCCTCTGGCTCCCTTGTTGTTCCACATTCTACTTGTCCAAAGACATGCAGTCAGGCCCTAAGTGTGATTGTGTGTGTATAAATTAGGGTGGCCAGCCGTCCGGCTTTAGGTAGGACAGTCTGGTTTTTCAACTGCCAGTCCTCCGCCCATGCAACGCTAGGACGGACACTTAAAAATCCTCCTTTTGAAGTGAACTGGTTACATTTTTGATCAATATTATCTGTCATTGGCTCAACAACATGTCAAAACAAATCCTTTGTATTTCATTGATTTGCTTAAGTCAATTAGTCCCGGGGTGTTCTCTGCCTTTTGCCCAATGAACCATAACTACCTTATCATTTCCAATATGTTTAGTTGGAATTCCTAGAAAACATGGAATTCCATGAAAAAGGCAATGCAGTGTGTCTCTATTACCACTGCAGAGGGCAATGTTACATTAGGTCAGTCATCTGTAACCACGTTAACCATTTCTCCTTTTGACTAAAGGTTAAAAAAAAGGGTTTTACCACTGGATTACCTACAAAAATGACTGTAACAAAGCGGCCTGTTGAGCCATTGCTTTTTTAACCCTTATTAACCCTTTTAATATTGCCTAACTTAAAAAAAAGATATAAAAAATATAGATATTCTTTGAAAATGTACATGCATTTTAGATAATGTTATTCAATCGCATGGGTATCATAAATTGTACCACAGTGTTCTTTTTATTGTAGAAAATACAACTTTATTTAAATTAACAAATGGTTATGGTATCTTTTTTTTATCACTGCTTTTACTTATTTTTATTAGATTTGAATAGGTACATTATAAAAAGTTTAAAATATTGACAAATTCAAAATGGTAATTTAATCAAATTAATTCTCAATAAATTAAGTAAAATAGATGGATTTGTCTATTAAATGTAATATTTTTTGTACTTTTAGTAGTAATGTACTATTTTAAACATTGTATGTTATTGCATTTTAACATAGCATTACCTCACATGGTAAACTGAATGGGAAATATTATTTAAGTGGCTTCCTTTTTTTTTCATAATAGTTAATGACTGCATCATTAAAGGTCATTTGTGGTTTATTCATACATTTCTTATTGCTGGTGTTCTGACTAATATGCTTTAGGGTTGCCTAAAATGACATTTAGGAAATCAGGATATTTGGACAGAAGTGTTTAAATGATTGAAATACCTTGAAAACATAAACCTATGCCACGAATTTAAATGTTATAGGATTTTTTTTTTCTTTTGGCTGTTTCACAGCAGATCTGGTCTGAATATCAGACTTGGCACAGTTTTTACACTGGATGCCCTTCCTGGCTAAATGTCTAAATGGGAAGCAAAAAAGCCTTTAGGATAAATAAACCATAAAATGTATTTTGGCAATACAGACCTTTAGATGCACCCAGCCATTTCCATAGTAATAGAGCTTATGATGACTAATCATCTTTTTCCTGTAATACAGAGCCAGTCATCATCTGGAGACAGTGGAATTTACTTGAACCTGTGGAAAAGTAAGTGCCTATTTGCTCTGTTTCTTTAATCATACATACCCAGACATGTGGGTAACTAGTTGCCAAAGCTGTTGATGTCTATCCTCCCACCTCTGTCATAAATGCAGACCCTGTTTAAGGCTATGGAAACAGAGAAGGTCTCAGTAGGAGACAACATAGACAGATAAGCAGTAGAAAGGTACATTCTAGTAGAATAATGTCATTCTTTAACTATTATCTTTTTAATTTTGCACCCAATTACACTTCTGAAAACATCTGAGTAAAAAACAGCAGGACTCCAAAAGAAAAATATTATAAAGAATGGTATTATGCGTTAATGTTTAAATCTGACAAGATCGGCTTACCGTGAGCTATTATAATGTTGGTTTACTCTCCTGTATAAGCCAGTAGATGCAAGATTGTTAAAGGACTGTATTTCTCCATGTATGGATGAGCTATTAGATTGTTAACTGATGATGTTTTTTCACAATAAATATTTGGATAAACCAACTGACAGGCACATATGCTTTATCGATTATTTTAACATAGCAAATGTAGCAGTAATGTAGAACACATAATGAACATAAACACAGTAAGCAGAACTAGTTTAACATTCAGAAGGAACATTTTACATAGTCAGCAATAACTTAATTACAAGCACTAACTAAACATGCTAATCGAGAAATAAACATGCACCTAATGTTAATACGAAGGGTTCGTGTAGATATTATAAAATGAGGAACAGTTTTACCTTTATACTTGAACATGATGCAAAATATCCAAACTATTTTTAAAATTGTTACTGGCAGATCACAGTGTGATTTTTATATATAAAAGTTTCCTTGTTAGTGATTTGCATTATATGAACTGTATGAGATCTGTAGCTTTACTTTCAAATAAAATCAAGCATCAGCTGTTGGAAATGTTTGATAGGGTTTGAGTCTGTGCTTTGGTTGGGTTACTCAAGGACATTCAGAGACTTGCTCTTTTGCTGTGTTAAAGGGTTAAACTGTTACCCCAGTCTGGTTTTACATGTGCTCTGGAGAAGGTCTTCATATTGAATGTTCCTGTACTTAGCTGAATTCATGAATTCCTTCCTATCCCTCTGCACTGCCTAGTTTGGCTGGCGGGTGGGGTAAGAGAGCTCAGTTATGTGTGATCTGATCTCTCATGATTGACTGTCACCTGTGCCTCATAAGCATTAGTTATGCTTCTTGTGGAAGGTTTCCCCACATATTACAGCCTCTCTCTGCCTCAACTCCTTGGTTGGCATATCTGCTTTTCTCTGAAGCCATGATGCCAGTTTGCTTGATCTGGTCTGGTTTTCACTGACATAGAATGTCAGCACACTGTTTATTTCTGGAAACTCACCCCGGTGTTGTGGCTAGTTTGGCCTCACATGGAAACCACTCTGGGAGAGCATTGTTTTCACCCATAATACCACTGGTATGTGCAGCAAACATCATGTGGTGTAGTGGGGGATCCACTTCTGCTTTGCCAGAACTGGCAGGTTTGGACAGATTCCTGTCTTTTCTGGTTTCTGGGAGCTGGCTTTGTTGCAGACAGCCACTGTAGTCTGTAATAACGTGACATCCAGTTCTCATCCCTTTTCTATCCATTTTCTATGTTGTGTTTCCATGTCTTTTATTTGTTTCTTTGTTTCTAATAATTTGGCCACCTTATTTATTTACTATTGCCTCTCTTTTGTTAGTGGTTTATTAGCCACAGTATTGTGCTACCTTGATTAAATGTGTGGGCTTCCTTTGCCAATAAAACATCACCAAGTTTTTTTTATAACATCTTATAAGGTTGGAGAATACAGAGCAGGGAATTTGAGATAATTTCTCTTTACAGAATTCCACCAGATTGCCCACTCTCCTCTTTAGCTCAACCCCACTGGTATTCTGTGGAGTTTAGATCACGGTATTGCGATGGCTATAAAAGCAGCTTGATTTTTGTTAAGTAAACCATTTTTATGTTGGTATGTTTTGGATCATTGTCTTACTAAAAGATCAAATGATGATCCATCTTGGGAGAGAAATATTTTGATTTAAAATGTCCAGGTATGTTAATTAGCCTAACAAGGCTTCTGAGGGCCTTTGGAGAAAAATCTGCCCCACATCATAGACCATGTACCATATTTAATAGTGGGAATTAGGCTCTTTAAACCATACTTATATTTCTGTTTATGCCAGACTCACCTTGATTATTGCTAAAAGGCTCAAGTATGTTTTAATATGACTATAAAATATAGTTTCAGTCAAAGTTAAAGTAGCATTTAGCAAACTCCAGACACTTTTGTTTGTGGTTAGGGTTTAAAGGTTGTGATTATGACATAAGGATAAAAATGATTTCCTGGTAAACCTTTCATATAACCGTGTGTGTGTGTGTGTGTGTGTGTATATGTGTGTGTATATATGTGTGTATATATATATACAGTGTATCACAAAAGTGAGTACACCCCTCACATTTCTGCAGATATTTAAGTATATCTTTTCATGGGACAACACTGACAAAATGACACTTTGACACAATGAAAAGTAGTCTGTGTGCAGCTTATATAACAGTGTAAATTTATTCTTCCCTCAAAATAACTCAATATACAGCCATTAATGTCTAAACCACCGGCAACAAAAGTGAGTACACCCCTTAGTGAAAGTTCCTGAAGTGTCAATATTTTGTGTGGCCACCATTATTTCCCAGAACTGCCTTGCCTTAACTCTCCTGGGCATGGAGTTTACCAGAGCTTCACAGGTTGCCACTGGAATGCTTTTCCACTCCTCCATGACGACATCACGGAGCTGGCGGATATTCGAGACTTTGCGCTCCTCCACCTTCCGCTTGAGGATGCCCCAAAGATGTTCTATTGGGTTTAGGTCTGGAGACATGCTTGGCCAGTCCATCACCTTTACCCTCAGCCTCTTCAATAAAGCAGTGGTCGTCTTAGAGGTGTGTTTGGGGTCATTATCATGCTGGAACACTGCCCTGCGACCCAGTTTCCGGAGGGAGGGGATCATGCTCTGCTTCAGTATTTCACAGTACATATTGGAGTTCATGTGTCCCTCAATGAAATGTAACTCCCCAACACCTGCTGCACTCATGCAGCCCCAGACAATGGCATTCCCACCACCATGCTTGACTGTAGGCATGACACACTTATCTTTGTACTCCTCACATGATTGCCGCCACACATGCTTGAGACCATCTGAACCAAACAAATTAATCTTGGTCTCATCAGACCATAGGACATGGTTCCAGTAATCCATTTCCTTTGTTAACATGTCTTCAGCAAACTGTTTGCGGGCTTTCTTGTGTAGAGACTTCAGAAGAGGCTTCCTTCTGGGGTGACAGCCATGCAGACCAATTTGATGTAGTGTGCGGCGTATGGTCTGAGCACTGACAGGCTGACCCCCCACCTTTTCAATCTCTGCAGCAATGCTGACAGCACTCCTGCGCCTATCTTTCAAAGACAGCAGTTGGATGTGACGCTGAGCACGTGCACTCAGCTTCTTTGGACGACCAATGCGAGGTCTGTTCTGAGTGGACCCTGCTCTTTTAAAACGCTGGATGATCTTGGCCACTGTGCTGCAGCTCAGTTTCAGGGTGTTGGCAATCTTCTTGTAGCCTTGGCCATCTTCATGTAGCGCAACAATTCGTCTTTTAAGATCCTCAGAGAGTTCTTTGCCATGAGGTGCCATGTTGGAACTTTCAGTGACCAGTATGAGAGAGTGTGAGAGCTGTACTACTAAATTGAACACACCTGCTCCCTATGCACACCTGAGACCTAGTAACACTAACAAATCACATGACATTTTGGAGGGAAAATGACAAGCAGTGCTCAATTTGGACATTTAGGGGTGTAGTCTCTTAGGGGTGTACTCACTTTTGTTGCCGGTGGTTTAGACATGAATGACTGTATATATATACAGTGTATCACAAAAGTGAGTACACCCCTCACATTTCTGCAGATATTTAAGTATATCTTTTCATGGGACAACACTGACAAAATGACACTTTGACACAATGAAAAGTAGTCTGTGTGCAGCTTATATAACAGTGTAAATTTATTCTTCCCTCAAAATAACTCAATATACAGCCATTAATGTCTAAACCACCGGCAACAAAAGTGAGTACACCCCTAAGAGACTACACGCCTAAATGTCCAAATTGAGCACTGCTTGTCATTTTCCCTCCAAAATGTCAAGTGATTTGTTAGTGTTACTAGGTCTCAGGTGTGCATAGGGAGCAGGTGTGTTCAATTTAGTAGTACAGCTCTCACACTCTCTCATACTGGTCACTGAAAGTTCCAACATGGCACCTCATGGCAAAGAACTCTCTGAGGATCTTAAAAGACGAATTGTTGCGCTACATGAAGATGGCCAAGGCTACAAGAAGATTGCCAACACCCTGAAACTGAGCTGCAGCACAGTGGCCAAGATCATCCAGCGTTTTAAAAGAGCAGGGTCCACTCAGAACAGACCTCGCGTTGGTCGTCCAAAGAAGCTGAGTGCACGTGCTCAGCGTCACATCCAACTGCTGTCTTTGAAAGATAGGCGCAGGAGTGCTGTCAGCATTGCTGCAGAGATTGAAAAGGTGGGGGGTCAGCCTGTCAGTGCTCAGACCATACGCCGCACACTACATCAAATTGGTCTGCATGGCTGTCACCCCAGAAGGAAGCCTCTTCTGAAGTCTCTACACAAGAAAGCCCGCAAACAGTTTGCTGAAGACATGTCAACAAAGGACATGGATTACTGGAACCATGTCCTATGGTCTGATGAGACCAAGATTAATTTGTTTGGTTCAGATGGTCTCAAGCATGTGTGGCGGCAATCAGGTGAGGAGTACAAAGATAAGTGTGTCATGCCTACAGTCAAGCATGGTGGTGGGAATGCCATGGTCTGGGGCTGCATGAGTGCAGCAGGTGTTGGGGAGTTACATTTCATTGACGGACACATGAACTCCAATATGTACTGTGAAATACTGAAGCAGAGCATGATCCCCTCACTCCGGAAACTGGGTCGCAGGGCAGTGTTCCAGCATGATAATGACCCCAAACACACCTCTAAGACGACCACTGCTTTATTGAAGAGGCTGAGGGTAAAGGTGATGGACTGGCCAAGCATGTCTCCAGACCTAAACCCAATAGAACATCTTTGGGGCATCCTCAAGCGGAAGGTGGAGGAGCGCAAAGTCTCGAATATCCGCCAGCTCCGTGATGTCATCATGGAGGAGTGGAAAAGCATTCCAGTGGCAACCTGTGAAGCTCTGGTAAACTTCATGCCCAGGAGAGTTAAGGCAGTTCTGGGAAATAATGGTGGCCACACAAAATATTGACACTTCAGGAACTTTCACTAAGGGGTGTACTCACTTTTGTTGCCGGTGGTTTAGACATTAATGGCTGTATATTGAGTTATTTTGAGGGAAGAATAAATTTACACTGTTATATAAGCTGCACACAGACTACTTTTCATTGTGTCAAAGTGTCATTTAGTCAGTGTTGTCCCATGAAAAGATATACTTCAATATCTGCAGAAATGTGAGGGGTGTACTCACTTTTGTGATACACTGTATACTGTATATATATATATATATATATATATATATATATATATATATGCTGCTATTTAAACCCTACACTGATTCTTATGTATATCACAGTAAGTTGTATATTCTGTTCCTGAGTACATTACTCAGTGTAACGTAGAGGACCATGTACTAGTCAATTCACGCCAATTGTCAACATACTTTTCCCCTTTTGCTATGTGTTTTCTTATCTTAACCATGTTAAAGAATAAAAATTTGACCTCTTTGTGAACTCGTAATTGTATAACCCAGTGAAGCAGGGAGTCTTGGATTACTGCTTGAAAATTCCTAGATGCTGTGATCAACTTAAAAAAGTAAAGTATGGATGAAAAAAAAATCCTTTAGTAACATTTTGTGTCTAATAATAAATTGACTTTAGTGTATACGTACATATAAAATACTGTGCATTAGATTTGCTAAGACAAAATAAACAGTGCCAGTTAACTTAATATATTCATGCTAGGGGTGACTTAATACACTGTAATAAATGCACTGACGACTGACAACAAATATAAATCATTTTGCATTGGGAATGCTCTCAATAATCCTACTGATTTTATTAACGATCTTAAGGAATACTAAATAAAAATTAAAATACCCTGTAGTTCCCTGTAGTTTCGTGTTTATGTGGGCACAAACAGTTATTGTTTGTACATTTATTTATGTTAAAGCTGATTAGTTTGGGTTAACTAATTTAAGTCTTTGGAGAGCTAATGAAAAAAACTGTTCTTCCACCCATATTGGATTTCAGCAAAATTGTCCTGGGTTCGATTCCCAGGTCCTTTCCGGGTCCTTTCTGTGTGGAGTTTGCATGTTCTCCCCGTGTCTGTGTGGGTTTCCTCCGGGAGCTCCGGTTTCCTCCCACAGTCCAATGACATGCAAGTGAGGTGAATTGGAGATGCAAAATTGTCCATGACTGTGTTCAATATAACCTTGTGAACTGACGAACCTTGTGTAATGAGTAGCTACCGTTCCTGTCATGAATGTAAAGTGTATGAAGGTGTAAAACATGACGTTAAAATCCCAATAAACAAACAAACAAACAAACTAGAGAACCTGAAGAGGAAACCCAATGTACTTCTGTTGGTGGCTTAGTATAAGTTAAATGCCAATGTTAATAGTAACATAACTAATGTCACTAAACTGACCATCACCCTAAAAATAAATAATGCAGTGTCTCCTTACAGCTTAACTAACTTGCACATTGTTTAATCTTTTTTTCAACAGTAAATGAAAGCAACACGCTGAACTTTACAGTGACCTGGAACAACAACCTGGAGCTAGAGCATGGCAGCAAGGTGAAGGTGCCATACCCGGGCCCCTACATCTTCTACATCTGTGCCGTTGTGTGTTGCAATGGTGCTAAAGGCAACTTGAATTTGACACAGGGGCGCACCATTACTTCTATTGAACTGCGTGGCTCCTCAGAGAAGAGGTGCACAAGGCATCAGAGATTGGTCAGTCTGTACGAAAAAGAAGTGGTCAGCTTTAGTTTTATGAGAACAGATGAGCTCTACCTAAAAGACCTCCGTGTGGGCCTACACTACATGCTGGGATCAAAGTATGTCTTTACTCCCGAAAAGCTTTAGCCTTGACGAGAGGAGTTATTATTACTTCCTTCCCCCTATATATATATATACTGTATATATATATTTTTTTTTTTTTTTTTTTTTTTTTTATTATTATTGCCGGATACCTATTTGGCTTTGATCAGCTGATTTACTCAGGTAGTGTTAAGATTGCACAGGGTACCATGTGTCACCAATGTACTGTGGTTACTCACTTCAGCCTAGAAGAAATGAGAAAAAAATTAACCCACAAAAAGGTGCCTTTCACAGAAAAATATGCTTCTATGTACAGCAGCAACTGCTGAAAAATAAAAAAGCTAGGCCCAGCAGATATATAACTTATATTACACATATAACCACTGATAATACACAAGCTGTGAACCTTTTTCATCACAGATAATGTTACTGATTTATGTCAAATGTTGCACATGATTCTGAGATGTGACTCGAATTCGGTTATCACGTCTGGATTATTTCCCACAAATACAGTACTCGTAGATACAGTATGAACAGCAACCTGCTAGAAATAATTTGTTTTAGCAGATTGTTAAACACAAAAAATTCTGATTTTTGTTTTATGATGCTGGAGAACAAATGAAAGAGAATAGCCTAAAACGACGCTATCCTTACATATGTTGTATAACTTGTATTCTATAATAGAAAATGGAAGAAGATGTGAAGAGTACATATAATATATATTATATAGACATATTTGAGAGTATATATAATATATATTATATAGACATATTTTTTACCTTTAACAGTAATAACTAAAGACATCAAATCTATAAAAGAACACATAGGGAATTATAACTTATTAATTCCTCTCAGTCAGCTTTGTTTTGTAATGAAGTTTCCATATCTTCATGTTACAATGAGCTTCTTGGACACCCTATTCCAAAACCATAGCAATTAATATGGCACCAGCATCTTTTTAAGGAAATTAAAGTGTTTACTCTTGTAGAAAGGCATTTATGCCTAATTAGTCAAAAGAACACAAAAAATCTTTTGCTCTTAATCAATGTACCAAATCATCCTTGTGGTTTTCAGCAGGGTTAAGGTCAGGGCTTTGTATAGTTTATCCACACCAAACTTGTTAAACAATGTCTTTACTGACCTTGCTTTGTGCACACGGGATTGACCTTTCCTAAACTGGTGCCACATACTTTATATATATATATATATATATATATATATTACCACTTCCGATCAGCCATAACATTAAAACCACCTCCAATGTAAAAACTTTAGCAGCGCTGCTGTGTCTGATCCACTCATACCAGAACAACACACACTAACACACCACCACCATGTCAGTGTCACTGCAGTGCTGAGAATGATCCACCACCTAAATAATAGCTGCTCTGTAGAAGCCCTGGGAGAGTCCTGACCATTGAAGAACAGCATGAAACAAAGCATGCAGAGAAACAGATGGACTACAGTCAGTAATTGTAAAACTTCAAAGTGCTTGATAAGTGGAGCTGATAAAATGGACAGTAAGTGTAGAAACAAGAAGGTGGTTTCAATGTTATGGCTGATCAGTGTATTTTATATTATTGATTTTATACATCTGATAGGAGTGGGTTTGTTTGAAATATCTGAACTTGGTAAGTAGGAGGGGTGTCCCAATACTTGATTTGTGTATTATTACATCCAAGTGTACTGATTCTATGTTTTACATTTAAGGTTTACACATTAGCGATAATTGAATGTATATTACAGTTTTATTTATAGGCATTGTTTGCCTACTTTTTTATTTTAAGCTATACAGTAAAATGATTGTATGAATTAGTGATGGGGTTAATTTAATTGTTATTTTTTGCTCCTGTATTTTGCATATAAGCTTGCTTTTGATAACTTGACACTGTAATGTTCTCAATGTTTTTTTAGAATCTATTTATTGTAGTAAGTAAAAAACAAAACATATAATTAGAAGCATGTACCATTGAAAAAAAGTTTGGCTGGAAAGGTTTTTATAACTAAACACTTAATTATTATTATGTATTAAAATGTATCACTAAATGTACATGTTATTTAATCCAAGGTTATATACCAATTATTATACTCAGCAGTGCCTTATTTCTTATAGCAAAGTTTGCACTTTATATTCAATCAGTGTATACATATACTGTCTTTGTTCTGCAAGAAATAAAGTATTATTAATATATTTCTTCTACACATTTTTGCTTGTTTTTAATCTCTCATTCAGTATGTGAAAGCAAACATCTAACATTTACATTTTTGGCATTTAGCAGTCGATAGGGCTGGGCGGTATGACCAAAAATTTGTATCACGGTATTTTTTAAGATTCTGATGGTTTCACGGTATATCACGGTATGTTTTTTTGTATGTCTGGGACTTTTTATATGTCTGTGACTTATTCTACTGTCACAAGTATATAGAATATAAAAAGTTTTAATTTCACCATGTATATAATGAAGGTTTTGAGTACTATAAGCTTTGCTTGGCCCCACAAAATGGCACAATATGTGATGGAATCAGAATGCGTAAAACAGTTGCAATTAATAATGTTTTTATTGTTTATTTAATATTGTACAACTACCCTTAGTTTTCCCTTTAACAAATAAAACAACATTTGCAAACTCCACTGTACAACTTGGCCACAGGTATGTTGTAGAAAAGTGGACGACTTTAAATATCTACGCTTCCAGTTCGCTTATAACATTGGTTTAGCAACTGACCTGAAGTATTTTTACCCCATAAGACATACCTGGAATTCAGTGTTTAATTATCTGAAAGCGTCTCTTTTGACTGTCTATAGAGGAATCATGTCCTTGCATATTGTTACTGCATTCGTAATGTCGCTTCACCGTTTACTTGTTTGCAACAAACCGTGCAGTATACAGTGTTTTAAACTGCCGACACGCCTCATTTCTTTGGCAGGTTTTTCCAGGGCATATTTGGTCTTCCTCTCTTCATTCTCCATCTGCTTTTGTTTATTTTTTTTTCATCATATCGAGGAAGCCTCTCTCATTTGTTAACACTGTCATGCTACCTGGCTAACTCATGAGCTGTATCTAATCTGCACAACGCTTCATAGCGCTTTTAGCGGCGAACAATATTATATGATTTGCTGCCTATTGCAGCCTACAACTGTTGTGCTACGGTATGGTGGCATTCAAAAAATCCATACGGTATGAGTAATCAAAGATGGTATACCGAATGTACTGTCATACTGCCCAGCACAAGCAGACGCTTGTGACTTACAAAGTGACTTACAGTTCTGTGACTGTTTATTGTGTAAGCAATTGAGGGTTAAGGGCCTTGCTTAAGGCAACCTGGCAGTGGTGAGGCTTGAACCAGCAACCTTTCCACACTAGTCTAGTACCCTAACCACTATGCTACAACTGCCCTTCTAACAACTTTTGTTTTTATTTTATACAGTATACTTCCAATGTTTCTATCAAGTTAAATTTATTTTTCACACAATGTCCTTTAACTTAGCACTTATAAATATGCACAAGGGTGCTTAGGTGGTGCAGTGATCTATTAGCTCATAATTTCATTGCAGGTTCAAATCTCAGCGGTGCTATTGGCAGGCCAGGTGTCTACACAGACATGACTGATTATGCCTAGGCAGGAGGGGGGTGGGGTGGCTGAAGCCTTGCGATAGATTAAAAAAAGAAATAAAATATGAACAAAACCACAACCACATTTTTTCCCCCTCTAAGCTAGATGGGACTTTTGCAACCAACATGAAAGGGCAAAGGTTTATGATGTACTGGAGATGAATAGATAGAGTAGGGGAGACTGTCTCACTTAAAGACCATTAATTATACCTTGTCAGTGCCTAGCCTTTGTCATAGTGCTTTGTCATTGTCTTTGGCTATTACTGTTAGCTTAGTTGTTAGCATGTACAATTTAGTCTGTTTAATTTAGTAAGTTAATAATGTAAGTGTTTTCAAGTCATAGTTAGCATTTAGCATTAGTATAGCTGTTAACCTAGTATTAGCATAGCTCTAGTCTTGAGATTCATGTTACTATTGTCCCCTAGTGTTTATAGTGTTAATCTTTTTTGCCTATTTTTTGAGCCTGATTTTAATAAAATCTGCAAAACGACTCACATAAGTCCTGTTTAGCAATCTATCTTTCTAACAATTGGGCAGCTGTAACATAACAGGCTTTATTGACAAGCCTAAATTTACCCAGCATGCTTTAATGTTGAATGCATCATTTTATTGTGTTGTATTCATTCTGTTTAATTGTTATTTGCTGGTAAATGAGGCTAGGTTTGATTGAATACTGCACTCTGTTGTACTGTGGCCATCTGATACATATAAAGTCAGAATGAAAGTGTAAAGTTTGTGGGGTTCAGGAGCTGTGTGTGGGTGATGAAACATATAAAGTCATAACACTCTCACTTTAGTTCCTCTACCTTTTTCTTATATTGCAAAGTAGTTCACTGTGCTCAAAATAGTCAGCATGAAAGTAAAGGTTCATTTGCAAATTTACAGTAATTCACTGAGCCATTATGTTTGGCTCCTGTTGGTACGTTAAGTTGAAAAAATAGCTTGTAACCCAAAATGTTCGTATGATAAACGGTTCATAACTCAAGGGTCTACTGTATAGACAAGGGTCTGTAAAGTACCAGGAGATTATAAAAGATAATTATGCTAATTGTTGGCTTTATTAAATCAAAGATGATTTATGGTTTAATTTTTCAGCAGTCCAATCCCCACAAAAATGAAAATTTGACGATTACAGAATCAGTTAATCCTGCAGAGTTTTTTTTTTTTTAACAATAGCACAATCAGGTATGCTCTACAGTTTATTCTAATTTACTTTTATCAGACATAGTCATAAACAGCAGTGACCTAAGTAAAAAGAATCAGTCAGACAAAACTTGAACAGGAAGAAAACCAATTTGTGATTAGAGTAAGCAGACCTTTGATACTTAATATTAACACAGAAGACGTTTTTCCTTTCTCTTGCTGCACAATGGCATCATCAGGTGTTACATCATCAACTTTATTTAAGTGCCATTATGCAAACAGGAACCAGGCCTGTGATTATACACACCCACATTGTTCATGTGGGTGGAAAGACAAATAGTGAATGGATATATCTGGAAATAGTAAGAAACAAAACTTAAGCACAGGGAAGCAAGCCAGCCTGATACCTAAAAAACGTTCTTCCCACTCACCAAGGTATCAACCTTTTACATACCTCAAAATAATTTACTGTTTCAGCATAATAAATGCCCAAGGTTTAAAACTGAATGCTCAACAAGCACATGATTACATGCATACATACTTTTGACCACAACATGTTATATTTGCTCATATTGCATTCTGCAATCATATATGAACATTATATATATACTGTATACTGTATATATACTGGTGCTGGTCATAAAATTAGAATATCATGAAAAATTTGATTTATTTCAGTAATTCCATTCAAAAAGTGAAACTTGTATATTATATTCATTCATTACACACAGACTGATATATTTCAAATGTTTATTTCTTTTAATGTTGATGATTATAACTGACTAATAACTAACTAATGAAAACCCCAAAGTCAGTATCTCAGAAAATTTGAATATTGTGACAAGGTACAATATTGAAGACACCTGGTGCCACACTCTAATCAGCTAATTAACTCAAAACACCTGCAAAGGCCTTTCAATGGTTTCTCAGTCTAGTTCTGTAGGCTACACAATCATGGGGAAGACTGCTGACTTGACAGTTGTCCAAAAGACGACCATTGACACCTTGCACAAGTAGGGCAAGACACAAAAGGTCATTGCTAAAGAGGCTGGCTGTTCACAGAGCTCTGTGTCCAAGCACATTAATAGAGAGGCGAAGGGAAGGAAAAGATGTGGTAGAAAAAAGTGTACAAGCAATAGGGATAACCGCACCCTGGAGAGGATTGTGAAACAAAACCCATTCAAAAATGTGGGGGAGATTCACAAAGAGTGGACTGCAGCTGGAGTCAGTGCTTCAAGAACCACCACGCACAGACGTATGCAACATGGGTTTCAGCTGTCGCATTCCTTGTGACAAGCCACTCTTGAACAAGAGACAGCGTCAGAAGCGTCTCGCCTGGGCTAAAGACAAAAAGAACTGCTGAGTGGTCCAAAGTTATGTTCTCTGATGAAAGTAAATTTTGCATTATCTTTGGAAATCAAGGTCCCAGAGTCTGGAGGAAGAGAGGAGAGGCACAGAATCTACGTTGCTTGAGGTCCAGTGTAAAGTTTCCACAGTCAGTGATGGTTTGGAGTGCCATGTCATCTGCTGGTGTTGGTCCACTGTGTTTTCTGAGGTCCAAGGTCAACGCAGCCGTCTACCAGGAAGTTTTAGAGCACTTCATGCTTCCTGCCGCTGACCAACTTTATGGAGATGCAGATTTCATTTTCCAACAGGACTTGGCACCTGCACACAGTGCCAAAGCTACCAGTACCTGGTTTAAGGACCATGGTATCCCTGTTCTTAATTGGCCAGCAAACTCGCCTGACCTTAACCCCATAGAAAATCTATGAGGTATTGTGAAGAGGAAGATGCGATACGCCAGACCCAACAATTCAGAAGAGCTGAAGGCCACTATCAGAGCAACCTGGGCTCTCATAACACCTGAGCAGTGCCACAGACTGATGGATTCCATGCCATGCCGCATTGCTGCAGTAATCCAGGCAAAAGGAGCCCCAACTAAGCATTGAGTGCTGTACATGCTCATACTTTTCATGTTCATACTTTTCAGTTGGCCAACATTTCTAAAAATCCTTTTTTTGTATTGGTCTTAAGTAATATTCTAATTTTCTGAGATACTGAATTTGGGGTTTTCATTAGTTGTCAGTTATAATCATCAACATTAAAAGAAATAAACATTTGAAATATATCAGTCTGTGTGTAATGAATGAATATAATATACAAGTTTCACTTTTTGAATGGAATAACTGAAATAAATCAACTTTTTCATGATATTCTAAGTTTATGACCAGCACCAGTATGTATATATATATATATATATATATATATATATGAACATTTTACAGAAATCAAAACCTGCCATGATTAGAATTATATTAAAGTCTATGAGGGCTTCCGTGACATGCCTTAGCTTGAATTCGAGACAACCCATTCAACAGCAGTCTTCTTACAGTACATCACACTGAATGATTAGATGTTGCCAAACTTGTTCTTAAACTGTAGTAGCTAATTAGAGATTCATCAAGCATGCCTTGACACGAACAAGTCTTAAAATGAACCAGAACAACCTCTTGCCCTTCCAGTATACTATGCAGCAGGCCTATTTGATGTTATCAACAGATTAGCCTTGTTAATAAAAACATGACAGGAATACTGGCTGTCTATACAACTGAAGTTTATACACTAATCAGCCAAAACCGAAAAACCAAAAGGATTTCCCCATCTAATTTTTTTCTATATTTGCAAATTTGTCACACACCTGAAGAATGAAAAAATACCCAAATATAAAATGTTTAATCAAGATAAAACAATACTTTGGCTAAAAAGCAAATAACAAAAAGTGAACAATCACAAATAAATAATAAATGAAGGACATAAAAACATCTGTAGTCCGCAACAGGGCAAGTGGATAGAATAGGGATAGCATGGAACTGGTCGTCACAATATGGTGGGATACTCCAGCCGTCTGCGACAACTCAGTTCTTGGTAAAAAGGAAAGATAGAGAACCCAAGAATATTGTAAAGACCACTGACAGAAATGAAGCTCCAAACCAGGACAAATTCTTCACCACGTTTCACTGAAGACTGCAAGCGCTCATTCTTCTGTCTTTCTCCAGCTCTTTTTGTCACATATTGTCGATGATTGAACCAAAAAATTTAAACTTGGATTTGTCACCCCATAAAACTATTTTCCACTGCTCTTCATTCCAGTCTTTCTGAGCTTTCGGCAGTCGGCGTATATTTGTGTGCTCTTGTCACTATGTTCTTTAGCAGGTTTTGGCTAACAGATCGCTGAAATAAATAATAAATGAAGGACACAAACACATCTGCAGCCAGCAACAGAGAAAGTGGATAGAACAGGGATAGCACGGAATTGAGGACTGGTTGTCACAATATGGTAGGATGCTCCGGCCATCTGCGGCAACTCAGTTCTTGGTAAAAAGGAAAGATAGGGAACCCTCAGAACATACCCAGCACCTCAATCTCACTAGCTGACACTTCCACACATTACATGCATTTACAGGTGCGGTTCATTCTGGAAAATGGACGTCACGCCACCTCTTGGGCGATCTGCTCTCCCAGGGCAGTTCCACTGTGAGGTCCAAAACAAATAAAATTTCAATACACTGTGTTGCATGAATGCATGGAAATGTCAGCGTTTACTATTAGGACAATAATTAGGAAGTTTAAATCAACCAGCGCTTCATTAAACCTGCTGTGAAAGTATTCCAACTGTATTATGGTGAAACTTTAGGATTTAGAGTTTACTACACACAAGTGACACTTTGTCTGAAACTAGGATCAGGGTTTGATTAAGTTAGATGAGACTGTCTGGTGTAAAAAGAAAGATGTTATACACAGAAGAATTTAATGCCGACTACAATAATCTGATACGAGATCTGATGTTTTAAGGCTGATTTGAAACTGAAACTATACTAGAGTCTGTAAAGTATCAGGAGATTATTAAAGATAATTATGATAATTGTGGTTTGAAGAAATCAAAGATAATTCATGGTTTCATCTTTCATCAATCAACACAAAAAATGACTGAAATTTTGATGACTACAGATATTTGTTTAGTTTAATGAATCTTTAAACAACAGCACATTCAGGTATGCTCTACAGTTAATGTTAACTTACTTTTATTGGACATAGTCATAAACAGCAGTGACTTAAGTATTAACACAGAAGATGTTTTCCCTTTCTCTCTGTCAAACTGCAAAATAAATACGACACGCTGCATATTGTCTTCATCAGGTGTGATATCATCACCTTTGTCTAAGTGCAGTTTTGTAAGTGCAGTGCAGCCAACAGGAACCAAACCTGTGATTATACACACCCACATTGTTCATGTGGGTGGAAGGACAAATGATGAATTGATAGATCAGGAAAGAAAATAAACAAAACCTAAGCACAGGGAGGCAAGACGGCCTGATACCTGAAAAACTTTCTTCCCACTCACCAAGGTATCAACCTTTTACATACCTCAAAATCACAAATCAAGCTGAAATTAATATTTTGTTCTCTCTCAAATTTTTTTTCCAGAGTATATTAAATATCCAATATTACAATTAATTAATGCCAAGTCTGGTTGATGGATTTATGCTACAAAAAAAAAAAAAGAACAGGGAGTTAAAATTTCAAGAGATTTTACAGTTCCCAAATCCTAACCCCTTTTCACATAAGTGATTGTCAAGTCAAGTCAAATTAATGTATAGAGCGCTTTTTACAATAAGCGTTGTCTCAAAGCAACTTTACAGAATCCAGGACCAACAGACCAAAAACACCTGTTGAGCAAGCCGAGGGCAACAATGGCAAAGGAAAAACTCCCTTAAAATATACAGGAAGAAACCTTGAGAGGGACCAGCAGGGACCCATCCTTTTTGGGTGGCCTCGGGGATACTTTAAATGTATAGGATTTACACAAATCATACAAAAACAAAATTAAATTGAACTGAAAGTTATAACTAGCAAAAAAATAAAAAAGATTTGGAGTTCTTCATTGTTCAGTCCAGTCTGTGAAAAAGTCAGTTGTAAGTTCTGGAAATTTTTGGTGCAAACACGCCAGGGCCCATCCCATCTAGTAGGAGCAGCATTGTCGGCACTGCAGTCTCGACTTGCAGTCTTCCTCAAGAGGGTGAACAGGTTTCCGTCCGAACCACCTCGGGGTAAAAAAAGTTTTGTTCTTTTAGCAAAGTATTAATGACCGTCCATATATTTTTTTTGGTCTTTTTATTAAGATACAAACAAAAAACAGAAAATATGTACACAAAAAACACAATTTCCAGAACAAAATGGCTTCTACAGCCAAAAGTCAGTATTTAATGTGACTATCCTAATGTTTTCTGAAGTAATCTTCTGCTATATTGTACCAGGCTTCTTTCAGCAGAGTTCCTTAGACTTAGGTTGTCTTGTATTTCTTTCTGTGTCCAGGTGATCCCATACTGCCTTTATAATAGTCAGGTCTGGACTATCCATGACTGGCCAGTCCATGACAGTTTTACCAGTGGTTTTACTCTCCAGATATGATTTCACTGCATTAACAGTCTGCTTCGAATCATTATCATGCTGAAAAATAAAACCATTCCAAACCAGGCGCTTTTCAGAAGGAATGGCATGATTAATTAAAACTTGTAATTATGATCCCATCAATTTGAAAAATACTGTTAATAAGATATTAAGACTTTTTAAATACTCCTTTAATTTTTAAAGACTCTTTGTTTTAATACTTAATGAAACTGAGAAATAATTATATATGGACGTAGTGTCCATATATAATTATTTCATTAAGTATGTGTAGTACCAATGCTAAAACAACAAAACTACTGTTAACACAGAGGTTTCTTCTGTACAGATGATGTTAAGGAAAGATCATTTTTATTTTCAGTAAATTAAGCACATTTGTCATCACAGAAAACTTCAACCAGCTGCACCCAAACAGACCCACAGTACAGTTGCCAAACTTCTTGCCAAATTCCAGAAAACTGAGATGAAAGCTAAAAGACCAAAAATTGCAACTGCTGTTTTGGTCTAATTCAGCAAGAGTCCATAATGTAGAACTCATCATCTGTCTCTGAAAGGTTGTTAGATGAAGATGTGTTTCCTTTTTTGTTGTCAGAGGATGGATCATTGGGTGCGTTCGAAAACCTAGGGAGCTCTCTACATAGACAGCATTTTACGTCATCCTAAGCGCGCTCCCGAGAAGTAGAATAAAAATAAAACCATTCCAAATCATGTTTGTACTTTCCAGTAATTATGATCCCATCAATTTGAAGAATACTGTTAATAACACTGGCTGAAATAAAGCCCCAAAGCAGGACAGATTCTACATCACGTTTCATCAGAGGCCGCAGGCGCTCATTCTTCTGTCTCTCTCCAGCTCTTCTTCTCACATATTGTTGATGATTGAACCAAAAATTTTAATCCTGGATTTGTCACTCTGTAATACTCTTTTCCACTGATCTTCATTCCAGTCGATAGGAGATTTCGACAATCGGCGTATATTTGTGTTTGTGTGCCCGTCACTATGTTCTTTAGCAGGTTTTGGCTAATAGATTGCTGAATGGAGTGACAGCAGCAAATGGATCATTTTAATTGCTGGAACAGCGGAGCATCATCCACCAATCGGAGCAGCGTTTCAGCATGTAGGAGGGAGGACCTTATCATTAAGAAGTGGCGGGCTGTCAGTTGTCTGGCAGCCACTGCCATTCACGAACATGTTCTAATTTGTTAGGGTTTACTCCGTATTTACTAGTGTAGATTTAATTATGCTGTTTTTTGTATAGTCCTATTGATTAATCTTTTGTACTGTGTGAACCCGTGTGAATGGATGTGACCCCACTGTGTAGTTCACGTGAACTGTGTTATTCATTCTGTTATTCATTGTAGATGTGGTTGTAAATAGTAATTGCATGTTATATCCTGTATATACACTGATCAGCCATAACATTAAAACCACCTCCTTGTTTCTACATTCACTGACCATTTTATCAGCCCCACTTATCATATAGGAGCACTTCTAAGTTCTACAATTACTGACTGTAGTCCATCTATTTCTCTGCATGCTTTTTTAGCCTGCTTTCACCCTGTTCTTCAGTGGTCAGGACCCCAACAGGACCACCACAGTGCACAGTGCAGTTATTATGGTGGTGGTGTGTTAGTGTGTGTTGTGCTGGTATGAGTGGATCAAACACAGCAGCGCTGCTGGAATTTTTAAATACCGTGTCCACACACTGTCCACACTATTAAACACTCCTACCTAGTTGGTTCACCTAGTAGATGTAAAGTCAGAGACAATCACTCATCTATTGCTGCTGTTTGAGTTGGTCATCTTCTAGACCGTCATCAGTGGTCACAGGACACTGCCCATGGGGCGCTGTTGGCTGGATATTTTTGGTTGGGGGACTATTCTCAGTCCAGCAGTGACAGTGATGTGACAAAGCATGCAGAGAAACAGATTGACTACAGTCAGTTCAGTGGAGCTGATAACAAGGACAGTGTGTGTAGAAACAAGGAGGTGGTTTTAATGTTATGGCTGATCGGTGTATAAAGTACTGTAATCATTTTCCTCTGTTTTAAATATTGCACATGGTTGTCCCTGCCCCTGTACCACATCCTTCATTACCCTATAAACGTGTCACCTGAATTCATTACGTCTTAGTTTCATCTGGTTGTTTGTATTTTAAGCTCCGTACAATCCATTGTTCCAGTTAGGTCTCCTTTTACCACAGAACTACCTTCATCATCACCGCACCTTATTTATGTGACGGCCTAACCCTAGACGGGTCGTAACAAGCATATCTTTAATACTCCATACATTTTGGTTGTATTCTGAAAACAAAACTAAGAAACAATTATATGTGGTCACTACACCAATGCTAAAACAACAAATCTACTGTTAACACAGAGTTTTCTTCTGTACAGGTGATGTTAAGGAAAGATCATTTTTATTTTCAGTAAATTAAGCACATTTGTCATAACAGAAAACTTCAACCAGCGCCACCCAAGCAGGCCCACTGTATAGTTGCCAATTTTCTTGCCAAATTCCTGAAAACAGGTTCTGTTATCAGTAAACTGAAAGCTAGACGGCCAAGAATTGCTACAAATGTAGCAACAGCAGCTGCTGTTTTGGTCTAATTCAGCAAGAGCCCATAATGTAGAACTTATCATCTGTCTCTGGAAAGTTTGTTAGATGAAGATGTGTTTCCTTCTTTAATGTCAGAGGATGGATCATTGGGTGTGTTTGAAAACCTAGGGAGCTCTCTACATAGACAGCATTTAATGTCATTGTAAGTGTGCTCCCGAGAAGTAGGCTGTTGGAAATCCTACATGCCTTAATATGCTCACTAGTAAGGTATCTTAAAATTTCAACAATATTTTGAGTGGATAACGAGGGAGCATTCGATGCTTCCTTAGCGGTGAAGGCAATCCCAGCATTCAGTGCGGCATTACTTTTCTCACAAAGAAATTTAAAATGTAAATAAATTCAAATGTAAATAAATTATCATTGATTTTTAATTTGTATAAACGTGTACAACTGTATTTATTTATATATCTTGCCACCTCATCCCATTGGTTTGAATGGCATGATGCTAACTGTGCTAGTGTTACACCGACTGCAATTCCTCCTCCCTGCCACCAGAGATCACAATCACCAGAATACTGAATTAATCCAGGTGCTTCCGTTAGGAAGCCATTTTGTACACTATATAAACAGAAGATTTGGTGTTATTATTTGCGAAGTCTTATTTTGGCGAGTCCTGCAATTCTAAGCTTTTACATAGTGCATTTTGATTTTCTGGTACGACCCTATTTCTTGTTTTTTTCTGGATTTGAGTATATTGCCTCACGTTTTTTGGATTTGTTTGCCCTAATATCTCTGATTTACCGTTGCCGACCTGGACTGTTTTTGGATTTACGATTCTGTGAGATTTGTTAATAAAACCTGCACTTGATTTCATACAATCGTGTACAGTGCTTAATTGTGACAGCTAGCATAGTAAGTGAAACCCATTTTATTGCTGTCAAATTACTGCGTTTGAATAACCTGACTTATAAGTTGATGACTTATTAGAATCCTCTCTACTAAGACAGCTGCCTATGTAGACAGTAAGACAGCAAGGCAGCTCCCTAGGTTTTTTGAACACACCCATTTCTTCCAACAAGGTGGTGCCCACATCATTATGGACACTATCAGAGAATTTCACTAAAAGTGGTTTGGTCACAGGGGTCCATTTGAGTGGCCACCACAGTCTCCTGATTGAACCCCATTGGACTTCTATCTCATAAGGTACTTGTTTACTCTGTAAATATACAGAATTTTGGTAAAAGTTCATCATTGAACAGCATATTGAACACATGCTATAAACCTTATAGTCAATTTTATGTTTTCACATAAAATCACTATTTTAACATGAGAATAATTGAAGTTACATGAAACACACCATTGTTTTTTTTTATGTGTCACACCTACCTTCCCATAAAAAAACTGAAGTAAAATCCAAGATGGTGGCATTCAAGATGATTGCAATGTTGGTAACATGGCCTTACAGGATCCCATGATTGTAACCATGATTTAGCACAAAAGCAGTATCCACGAAAGGCTGAGTCTTTGAAAAGCACACATGAGCAGAGGATCTCCAATTTGTCACCAAATGCATCAGCAAATTACTGAAATGTTTAAAAACAGTGTTCTTCAAAGAAATATTGGAAGCAATTTACATATTTTTCCCTCTACAGTGCATAATATCATTTAAAAAAATTTTTTGTTTATGCATTTTCTCCCCTTTTTCTCCTGACTTAGCACGTCCAATTGCCTGAATGCATCACGCTTCCTCTACACTAATGCCGACCCCTGCTTTGATTTGAGGAGAACGGAGCTAACCCACGCCCCCTCCGACATGTGGGCAGCAGCCGTATGCATTTTGCCACACTGGGCAAGTGCATATATGCGAATCAGCCTTGTGTACGGAGAGACACACCCTAAACAGCGCACTCTTTCCCCGTCTCTGTGCAGGCGCCATCAATCAGCCAGCAGAGGTCATAGTTGCATCAGTTACAAGGAGTCCCTGTCCTGTATGAACAACAGGCCGCTCAGCTCACTATGTATTTGAGATATTTGGTGTGCTAGCATGTGTTTTCACCGCTGCACCACCTGAGCGGCATCAGTGCATAATATCCTTAAACGATTCAAGGAATCAGAAGGAATTTCAGTGTGTAAAGGGCAAGAGCACAAGCCTAAGCTGATCACCCGTGATCTCAGATTCCTCAGATGGCACTGCATCAAGAAACGTTATTCATCAATAGCTGATATAACCACATGGGCAAGGAATTACGTTGGCAAATGTTTGTAAAGCACTACAGAGTTACATTCACTAATGGCAATGCAAAACAGATTTTAAAGCAACATAGGCTGCCTTCAAGACAACATATTTTCCAGGGATGTCTTTTTCAACAAGGCAAAACCACATGCTGCACACATTACAAAGACACGGGTACTGGAGTGGCCTGCCTGCAGTCCTCAACTGTCCACAAAAGAAAATGTGTGGAGAATTTTGAAACAAAACATGCAATAACAACCCCGTACTACTGCACACTTTAAGATGTGTTTGATGCAAGAATGGGACAAAATTACACTTGAAACACTTCATTGCTTGGTATCCCCAGTGAAAAAATCATTTTACACATATAAACACATTTTTATTACACACTTTTGTTACACATTATGGGGTAATCACACTACCACTTTATTACCATATGAGTATTATTGTGAGAGTAAATACAACTTGTAACTATTATTTTATCATTGACTTGTTATACCTACAATTACTGATTCATTATCAGATAATGACTAGACAACTGACATTTAATTTATATGAATAAATATTATAGCAGTCCTTGTTTTTCTGATTTATTATTATTAATATTAATAATAATAATGATAAATCTGAAAAACAAGGACTGCTATAATACTTAGAATAGTATCTGGCCATTATAATATTGCACACAACATTTACAGTTGCTTCCATGCTGGTAGAATAGTTTTTTTCACCTATACTTACAGTTCTAGCATTCTTGGATTGGCTGATTTTCCTAAGAACATCTAAATGTATTTGAGAGTCATTCAGAAAGGCAGCGAATTTCGTTTTCTGTGGAAAGCTTTGCATTCCAACCTCACAAAACTGTGTGCGATGAATCTTGTAAACAATAGTAGTCTTGTTGTAATATGGAACTTCCTTGTCCTAATGAATCTGGAATGCATTTGAAGTGTACTTTATTGGAATTGTGCTGAAACTGTTCATTTTAAAAGCATTTAAGGTAATTTCCAGGGATCTGATTTTAGATCATTTTCAGAACTGCAATAGTAGTAACACTTTACATTACACATTGATAATAATTGGGTAATATCAGGGTAACAAGTCGTATTTATCCATTAATTAAATGTCTATTACCTAGGTGTTGCTTTTAAATAATTTTCTTTTTTCTCTATAACGAATCAATAATAAAATGATAATGTATGATAATATAGTAGTTACAAGTTGTATTTACCTAAACATTATGCACATTTTCAAGTTCTTGAATAAAAAGTTAGTAATTGTAGCTGTAACAAGTCAATAATAAAATGCTAAAATAATGTAACGAGTATCACTTACCTAAATATACATGCAAATTTTCTAGTTCTTAATAAATAATATGTTAGTAATTTTAGTGGTAACTAGTTGGTTATAGGTGGGTAATGATATGCTAATATTGGGGTAACAAGTCATATTTATTCACAAGTTAAATGTAAATTTTCTAGTCATTATCTGATAATTAATCAGTAATTGTAGCCATAACAATTCAATAATAAAATGATAAAATAATAGTTACCTTCACAATAATACTCATAGAGTAATTACATGGTAGTGTGATTTGTACTGGTATGAGTACATCAGGTGCACCCTAGTTTACATCTTCATGTGAATGCTGGGTGAATAATAGTGCTCCAAACATAAAGGCTAAATGCGGCATAAGATTAGAAATTGCCCACTGATTTAAAATAAAACCCTGTCCAGGGTGCAGGGTGTTTCCTGCCAAACAAATCTGAACCACAGAGAAGCAGGCAAACAGGCATATACATACACCTACTAGGCATAACATTATGACCACTGACAGGTAAAGTGAATAACACTGATTATCTCATCATCATGGCACCTGTTAGTGGGGGGGATATATTAGGCAGCAAGTGAACATTTTATCCTCAAAGTTGATGTGTTAAAAGCAGGAAAAATGGGCAAACATACGAATTTGAGTGAGTTTGACAAGGGCCAGATTATGATGGCTAGACGACTGGGTCAGAGCATCTCCAAAACTGCAGCTCTTGTGGGGTGTCCCCGGTCTGCAGTGGTCAGTATCTATCAAAAGTGGTCCAAGGAAGGAACAGTGGTAAAACCGGCCAAGGCTCATTGATGCACTTGGGGAGCAAAGGCTGGCCTGTGTGGTCTGGTCCAACAGACGAGCTACTGTAGCTCAAATTGCTGAAGAAGTTAATGCTGGTTCTGTCAGAATACACAGTGCATCGCAGTTTGTTGCGTATGGGGCTGCATAGCCGCAGACCAGTCAGGTGCCCATGCTGAAGAAGGTGGCCTGGTCTGATGAATCACGTTTTCTTTTAGATCACGTGGATGGCCGGGTGCGTGTGCGTCGCTTACCTGGGGAACACATGGCACCAGAATGCACTATGGGAAGAAGGCAAGCCGGCGGAGGCAGTGTGATGCTTTGGGCAATGTTCTGCTGAGAAAACTTGGGTCCTGCCATCCATGTGGATGTTACTTTGACATGTACCACCTACCTACACATTGTTGCAGACCATGTACACTCTTTTATGAAAACGCTATTCACTGAAGGCTGTGGCCCCTTTCAGCAGGATAATGCTCCCTATCACAAAGCAAAAATGCTTTAGGAACAACAACGAGTTTGAGGTGTTGACTTGGCCTCCAAACTTGCCAGATCCCAATCCAATCGAGCATCTGTGGGGTGTGCTGGACAAACAAATCTTATCCATGGAGGCCCCACCTTGCAACTTACAGGAGTTAAAGGATCTGCTGCTAACATCTTGGTGCCAGATACCACAGCACACCTTCAGGAGTCTAGTGAAGTCCATGCCTCGGTGGGTCAGGGCTGTTTTGGAAGCAAAAGGGGGACCAACACAATATTAGGAAGGTGGTCATAATGTTATGCCTTATCGGTGTATAATAATTCTTTATAAATATGTTGCATACAACTTACTGTATTTCCTAATTAGATGGGAAATCACAATCGTCATCCAAATGTGGGGCATAACTTTGCTGCCGGTGTTAGTGGCATTAGACGATGTGCCTTCTTTTTCTTCAAGACCATTAGGAGACTCTGGCAACAAATATTCCAGCTAGCCTTCATGATATTTCTTTATTTACTCTGCCTGATGAAGAATGGGCATCTTATTGCAGTTGAAC
Source organism: Trichomycterus rosablanca (assembly GCF_030014385.1). Lineage (NCBI taxonomy): Eukaryota > Metazoa > Chordata > Actinopteri > Siluriformes > Trichomycteridae > Trichomycterus > Trichomycterus rosablanca. Next base: position 24,754,842 of record NC_085996.1, read on the forward strand.
TTTGCTTGCACCATGTGGTTTAGTAATCTGTGATCTATTAGGATTGATTATGTCTGTACAGCCCCATTAACCCTGCCCCAAAATCGATAGAGGATTGCAATTGGACAGTAATTATTTTTCATTTTAGCACAAATACTGCATTGTTTGGACTGAAATACAATGAATGAACTGTTTTCCAAATTGTTGTGTACTGTTTCATAGTAAAGAGGTCAAACAATGTGAAACAATCTGTAATAGAGGGTTTGCTTTTTTATTTTGGCATGTTGTCTTTATGTTATTATGGAAAGGCAAACACATGTGTATTGCATTTCACATTTTTCCACTGTGTGATTGCATTTCAATTTGGCACCAATTCCTCTCCATAAAACTAGCCCTATTAGTATGAACACAAAAAACTAACCAGTTATAATAATTTCATTTCATTTTTATCAACCTCTGTATCCAGGTCAGTGTCACTGGGCGTAAGGCAGGAATACCCTGGACAGGGCACCAACCCATTGTGGAGCCTTGGCTCTTTTCCCCAAGACACAGCCAATCATGTCTGCTGACTGTCAGCAGATCTCAGCGGTGATGGTCTAGCATAATAGACCACTGTACCATTTATTAATGACTTGTTACAGCATTATACAATTTTAAAACAACCAAATTATTAATCTATAGATTATATTATATAATCTATAGATAATATTAATCTATTATAAGACCCATAAGTATTTTGGGGGATAAAGTTGTATTGGCTTTAATTACTCAGTCACAGAAAATACAATCATCCTCACACTAATGCTGGTCCCTGCTCCTGATTGGGGAGGACAAGTCTGCCCCACGTCCCCTCCGACACATGCACAGCAATCGCACATCTTATCACCTACACTTGACGAGTGCAGTGCAGTACAGCGCTGTGTACGGAGAGCCACACCCTCTACCGCACTCCTTTCCCATCTCCGTGCAGGCGCCACCAACCAGTCAGCAGAGGTCGTAATCGCACTAGTCTGAGAGAGAGTCCCCATCCGGCTTAATCCCGTCCCTATCTGAACAACAGGCCAATCGTTGTTCATGTGGCCGCTCATCCTCAGCCGGCAGGCAGAGCCGAGATTCGATACGATGTATTCAAGATCTCAGCTATGGTGAACAGCGTGTGTTTTTACTGCTGCGCCACCTGAGCGGCCACATTTTGCATTTCTGAATGTATATATTTTTTAAAATAACAATAAGAATAATAAGAATAATAATAAGAAAAAAATGAAGAACTTTACAATTAAACATGCATTTTACACAGTTCAATATTATAATACAAATAACACAAATAATATTTCATGATATTCCCTGTGGCTCAGAAACGTACATACATGTGATTAGTATTTAATAGCATTGCCTTTAAATTATTGCATCAACAGTTTTGGGTAACCTTCCACAAGCTTCTCACAATAAATTGCTGGAATTTTGGCGCATTCTTCCTGACAGTAGAGATGTAACAGACAGGTTTTTCAATTTTGCCCTTTGATTTTCTCTGAAAAGGCCAGGGTTTTGTGAAGGTCATTCTATTACTGTCACTTTGTTGTCCTTAAGCCATTTTGCCTCAACTTTAGATGTCATTGTTAATTTGGATGACCCATTTGTTCTTGAGCTTTAAATTGCTGGCTGATGTCTTGAAGCACTGCTTCAATATCTCAACATAATTTCCTTTCCTGATGATAATCTAAAAAATGATTAAAATCCCAGGTCTGGCATAACATACATAACATGTTCCTTATAAGTAAAGATTGAAGTTTGTGTGTATAGAGATTAAAAAAATGTCAGTGGTTTAAAGAAACATGTAAATGCATTAAAGTTGCAAAAGGTTTTGCGTAAGCAATCCTAACTACAAAAATTAAGTCTAGACTTGCATCTTGCCAGTGACACACAGGTGCGATAGTAGCTGGTGCGATGCACTGTGTATTCTGACAGAACCAGCATTCTATTAGTTCCAGCATTATCTTCATTAGCAACTTGAGCTACAGTAGCTCGTCTGTTGGATCGGATCACATGGGTCACCTTTTGCTCCCCACGTGCATCAATGAGCCTTGGCCGCCCATGACCCAGTCGCCGGTTTACCACTGTTCCCTCCTTGGACCACTTTTGATAGATACTGACCACTGCAGACCGGGGACACCCCACAAGAGCTGCAGTTTTGGAGATGCTCTGACCCAGTCGTCTAGCCATCACAATTTGGCCCTTGTAAAACTCACTCAAATCCTTATGCTTGAAATTTTTTTTTGACATCCTTATGCTTGACATTTTTCTGCTTCTAAGTAAAGATTTAAGTTTGTGTGTATAGAGATTTATAAAATGTCAGTGGTTTAAAGAAACATGTAAATGCATTAAAGTTGCAAAATGTTTTGCATAAGCAATCCTAAATATAATAAAATAAGTCTAGACTTGCATCTTGCCAGTGAGGAAAGCCTGGTGATGTAACAGTTGACTTTAAAGTAAGGGTTTCGCCTCAGCATTATGCAACCCGTTACCTGACGAAATTCCCCTGTTTGACAGCTCACTAGCAATAGCTGGAAGACTTTTGGTTTCTCTCCCTCCCTCCTTCACTCTTACAGATTTGCTGAGCACTGCGGGGTTGTGAAACTCACTCAACTTTTTTTTAAAGACTGACTGAAACTGGCTGCTGCATTGCTGTAATGGTGTGAAAAATGTTTTCTTGACAAACAAATACTGGTTCCGAATACCAGCCAAGCATTGTTTAAATGTCACAGCTTCTTTCTATGTTTTATTGCTAACCATGTGCATTTCTTTACAGATTTAAAGACTTATCTTATAATGCCTACTTTCAGCAGGATAATGCACCATGTTACAAAACACTAGTAATCTGAAACAGGTTTCATGAACTTCACAATTTCAATTAACCTAAGTAGCTTTCTAGTCAACACTTTTAAATTTAATAATAGAGCACATTTTGGATGTGATAGAAAAGGAGTTTATCTGGCACACCAGCGCAGAGATTATGAACTCCTCGGTTCGAAACTCAGCGTTGCCACCAGACGGCTGGGCGCCATCTAGCAGACATAATTGGCAGTGCCTGCAGCAGACGTGAACGGACCGTGTAGGTGGGCTCTTCAAACGCTGTGTAAGGACCCTGACTGGCAGATAGAAAGGTGCCTGTGCAGAGTGCATGGGTGAAAAAGGGTTCCGCTAAGGGCTGTGTGTGAGTCAGAGGAGGCGCGAGCTTCAATATACCCACCTCGACTGCAATTGGGAGAAAAATTGGAAGAAAATGCATAAATAAAATAGAAAAAAAAGAAAAGGAGTTTATCAGTATTGATGTGCTGCTGATAAATCAAGAGCAATGCAATAACGCAATATTGTTAACACAGATATGGTTAAAGAGTATTATTTCCATAAAAAACAAAACACCAGGAGCAATACAGGAACACAACCTGGACAAGACAGTAGTCCACTGCAAAGAAACACAATCACACAATTACCCCTAAAGACATAGGGAGAACATGCAAGCATTGGAGACACAGTTTGTATTATATAATTGTTTCTATTTAAGGTTAATGCAAGGTTTTATTATTAATTCATTCATGACAAGCATGTGAGTTCTGGAAAAATGACTAAAAACTGCTGTGGTTTTCAGTTAGGGCAAAAATGTATTATTTATTTTTTAATTACTATCCCTGGCACAACAGGGCATGTGGTGTGGATACATCTGAGACTGTAGGAAGTATATACTCCAGAAACTTTTGAACTGTAATTCAATGATATGACATTGCCTCCTAATTTCATGTTATTATTATGATGACAGCTAGTGACCGCTGTAGGATCAGTACGATAGAGATTGTTTGATTGTATGCATACAAAAATAAATAAAAATGTGGTCTCCTTTGTAAGGTGTCCACAGTTAAGCAGGCTTTATATTGCATTTTACTTAGAAGCCGCTGGGCAACAAGGAGGCCCACACTAGCTTTAAAGCGTTGATGTGCCAATTGTAGGGCGATGGCTAATTTTAACTGCTCTTTGAGTATTTTGGTGTTTTTGATGTTTTTAACAAGTGTATGTATACATTTATTTTAACTGTAGGGGTAGATGGCATAGTATACATTAATATTTGTAGTTACTGTGCAAATAAAATAACTTTGTTTCCAGATTCTGTATTTGCCAGACACTAATGTATTAGCACTACATATCTCCAGCAGGCATGTTTACACAGTTGTTATTGCTCTGAGAGTAATTGCACTTGTAAATTGGCTTAAACCACATCTACACTAGTGTTAACTATCACACTTGAGACTTGACTTCCACTAAATGCTTATTATAGACCTTAGGAATGTGTGTGTGTGTGTGTGGGAGGTGTTATGACTGTATGCAGGCAATCCTGGCTAGGTGACAGTGCTGGAGGCATGCCAATAATTGCAATCCAGAGGCAGGTTTCACCAGCTGTAAATCTGCTTTTGTAAATGTAGGATGGTGTGTAAATGAGTGGGCAGCATCTAGCATAAAAGATGCTCAGCCTGGCAAAACACAAGATGGTCATGTATTCCAACAAGATGGAAACAACTCTCTTTATTAGTGAAACCGAACAGGTACAGGAGTTTTCTGGGTCCTTAAAAGCGATGAAGGAGTCTAGACTTACTAGCTGTTCCAGATGTTTACTGCTGGCCTTTACTGCTCTACTTCTGTTTTTGGTTGGAGGAATGGTTGGTTTTGGCTTTTGGATGGCACAGGTAAAAATAATGTGCACTTAATGAGGTCTAGACAAAGTGTAAATGAATAATTATTAAAAATATCTGTAGTATTGTTAAAAAAACTTAATATAAATAAAGATAACTCTGATTTATGCATGACCTCTCCAAGTGTATCAGTAATATTTTTGATGTTGTGATGTCTAAAATAGAGTAATAATTAATAAGTTAAGATATTCTCTTATATCTTTATTCTCTTTTACAGGCAATAAACACACCAACCTGCACAGAAAGATTGGGCATGCCCTTTCATATAACAGGTAACTATCACAACAATCCATTTAATAATAGCTGTAGAAGATATATAGAAGAAACGTTTACATACATTTGTTTTTGTGACTAATGTATTGAACACATACACTTTTGCCCAATTAAATATTTTATGCAAGATTTAAGTCTTCCATAAGTTTGTTTTTATAAGCATTTTATGAATATTTTTTTCAAGTTTTCCAGTACTATGACGAAATGAGCTTGGTCAAAAATATGCATGTACTTAAATTAATGACCTTGTGGTGTAAAGCTTCATAATTTCATATAACTTTGTGGCATGGTTTCCTTTGTACATGGAACAGTGGTCGCTTTGCCAAGGTAGGGAGGAGAAATAAACTGTCACCTTATGCTAAAAAGAAATTTGTGTTGACGGTCAAATGTAATTCAAAAACTTCAAATTACAGATCTCCAGGCGGGAAGGTCCGGGTCCTTTCTGTGCAGAGTTTGCATGTTCCCCCCGTGTCTGCGTGGGTTTCCTCCGGGAGCTCCGGTTTCCTCCCATAGTCCAAAAACATGCAGTCAGGTTCATTGGAGACACTGAATTGTCCTATAAGTGAATGGGTGTGTGTATGTGTGTCTGCCCTGCGATGGACTGGTGCCTTGTCCAGGGTGTTACAGTGTGCCTTGCACCCATTGAAAAGCTGGCCCTAATTGGATAAGCGGTTAAGAAAGTGAGTGAGTGAAATTACAGATCTGCTATAATTTATAAGCTGGAGCTTATTAGCAAGCAAGCTTTACATCGCCATGAGCTTAGATGCTGTTGTGTAGAAGAGAAGCCCTTTTAGTATAAAATCTTCATAAAATACCCAGTAAAATTGTATTTAAAAGGCTAGACTGTCTTTTTTTCCACTAAAAGTCATGTTAATCATTGTCATGTTTTAATCTGTGTTTGATTTTTATAAAAATAACCTTAAAAAAACATATTTTATGCTTTGTTTACAGGTCATAGTCTTGTCTTTACAGTGGAACGAAATGGATCCTATATCATCTATGGCAAGGTCCAGAAGTTAGAGAATGAGGAAGATTGTCAGGATTCATGGGAGTTGTTTTCGAAAACGAAGGAAGCTAAATACGTCATTAAAGATGCCAACTTTACTTTAGGTACATCTGAGGCAGAAATTGTGGCTACTGATGTACAGCTAAATGAAAACACTGAAGTGCACTTCCATATTAATTGTGGAATAATTGATAAAAGTAAGACATTATTTAGGGTTTGGACATAGTTTTGGACAAGTCTTTGCATTCACATGCTATGTAAATAATACCTGCTGTAATCATAATCAGATTTGTAATGTAATCAATGTATTTTAGTTCTGTAAAATTTCTTTGTACTCAGAATAAATTTGTGTTTGTCTACAGACAAAAGCTGTCTAGCGTGTTTTAATCTGTGCTTAAAAATAAACTAACCAAGATGCATGAGCAATGTACAAAATACAAAACATCAAAGAACAATATGTGCTGAAAATATAGTAAGCAATATTGTAGGTAGTGGTAGCCTAGTAGGTAGAGCTTTGTGCTATCAATCAAAAAGTTAAGAATTTAAATCCCCGCTCTGCCATGCTCATGCCTCAAAAGCATGCTAAGCCATGCAGCCACTGTTGGGCTACTGAGTAAGGCCCTCAACCCTCTTGGCTCCAGGGGCACCGTACAATGGCTTCCAAATGTTCTGGGATATGCAAAAAAATAACTTTGTTGTACTGTGCATTTGTATATGTACAGTGTATCACAAAAGTGAGTACACCCCTCACATTTCTGCAGATATTTAAGTATATCTTTTCATGGGACAACACTGACAAAATGACACTTTGACACAATGAAAAGTAGTCTGTGTGCAGCTTATATAACAGTGTACATTTATTCTTCCCTCAAAATAACTCAATATATAGCCATTAATGTCTAAACCACCGGCAACAAAAGTGAGTACACCCCTTAGTGAAAGTTCCTGAAGTGTCAATATTTTGTGTGGCCACCATTATTTCCCAGAACTGCCTTAACTCTCCTGGGCATGGAGTTTACCAGAGCTTCACAGGTTGCCACTGGAATGCTTTTGCACTCCTCCATGACGACATCACAGAGCTGGCGGATATTCGAGACTTTGCGCTCCTCCACCTTCCGCTTGAGGATGCCCCAAAGATGTTCTATTGGGTTTAGGTCTGGAGACATGCTTGGCCAGTCCATCACCTTTACCCTTAGCCTCTTCAATAAAGCAGTGGTCGTCTTAGAGGTGTGTTTGGGGTCATTATCATGCTGGAACACTGCCCTGCGACCCAGTTTCCGGAGGGAGGGGATCATGCTCTGCTTCAGTATTTCACAGTACATATTGGAGTTCATGTGTCCCTCAATGAAATGTAACTCCCCAACACCTGCTGCACTCATGCAGCCCCAGACCATGGCATTCCCACCACCATGCTTGACTGTAGGCATGACACACTTATCTTTGTACTCCTCACCTGATTGCCGCCACACATGCTTGAGACCATCTGAACCAAACAAATTAATCTTGGTCTCATCAGACCATAGGACATGGTTCCAGTAATCCATGTCCTTTGTTGACATGTCTTCAGCAAACTGTTTGCGGGCTTGCTTGTGTAGAGACTTCAGAAGACGCTTCCTTCTGGGGTGACAGCCATGCAGACCAATTTGATGTAGTGTGCGGCGTATGGTCTGAGCACTGACAGGCTGACCCCCCACCTTTTCAATCTCTGCAGCAATGCTGACAGCACTCCTGCGCCTATCTTTCAAAGACAGCAGTTGGATGTGACGCTGAGCACGTGCACTCAGCTTCTTTGGACGACCAGCGCGAGGTCTGTTCTGAGTGGACCCTGCTCTTTTAAAACGCTGGATGATCTTGGCCACTGTGCTGCAGCTCAGTTTCAGGGTGTTGGCAATCTTCTTGTAGCCTTGGCCATCTTCATGTAGCGCAACAATTCGTCTTTTAAGATCCTCAGAGAGTTCTTTGCCATGAGGTGCCATGTTGGAACTTTCAGTGACCAGTATGAGAGAGTGTGAGAGCTGTACTACTAAATTGAACACACCTGCTCCCTATGCACACCTGAGACCTAGTAACACTAACGAGTCACATGACATTTTGGAGGGAAAATGACAAGCAGTGCTCAATTTGGACATTTAGGGGTGTAGTCTCTTAGGGGTGTACTCACTTTTGTTGCCGGTGGTTTAGACATTAATTGCTGTATATTGAGTTATTTTGAGGGAAGAATAAATTTACACTGTTATATAAGCTGCACACAGACTACTTTTCATTGTGTCAAAGTGTCATTTTGTCAGTGTTGTCCCATGAAAAGGTATACTTAAATATCTGCAGAAATGTGAGGGGTGTACTCACTTTTGTGATACACTGTATTTACACCACAGAGTAGGTATATTACTTGGGTGGTGGATCATTCTCAGCACTGCAGTGACACTGACATGGTGCTGGTATGAGTGGATAAGACACAGCACCGCTGATGGAGTTTTAAACACCTCACTGTCACTGCTGGACTGAGAATAGTCCACCAACCAAAAATATCCAGCCAACAGTGCCCCATGGGCAGCGTCCTCTGACCACTGATGAAGGTCTAGAAGATGACCAACTCAAACAGCAGCAATAGATGAGCGATCGTCTCTGACTTTACATCTACAAGGTGGACAAACTAGGTAGGAGTGTCTAATAAAGTGGACACTGAATGGACACGGTATTTAAAAACTCCAGCAACACTGTTGTGTCTGATCCACTCATACCAGCACAACACACACTAACACACTATCACAAAAATAGCGGTTATTAAGTAGTTGTCATGTTAGAGGGCTATACGAAGGTTTGAGTTAGGAAAAACCCCCCACAATAAATCATTTAAGTGAGTTAAAGATACATGTTAACTTATTTTACAATTAACATGCTGACTTTTGTATATGAATTATTTTCAGTTCACTGTGGACTTATATTCACTAATTTAACTACATTGAACAAGAACACAGGAAAGTGAGAGTGAGAGAGACAGAAAGAGAGAGGGAGATAAAGAGAGAAAATCATGGGATATTTACTTTTATAATGCCTGCAAGCACAACAGTCAAGGTCAGATTATACAGCTATAGTAATTAGGTTATGTAATGTACAGAAGTTTAAAACAACAACAACTGTTAGTCTCTCTTTCTCTCTTTGGCCCTACTGGCATAAACCCATGGGGTTTCAGTTTTGACACAAACCTCTTGTAGACACTGACTGTTTATGAAAGAAATATATACAAATCCCATTTCCAGAAAAGTTGGGACAAAAAGTTGGGTTTTGTAAAATGCAATAAAAAGAAGAATCTGTAATTTGTTAATTCACTTGAATATGTCTTTAACAAAGAATAGATTTCCTATGTAATGTTTTCACAGATTGACAGTTTTCTGCTGGTGTGTGATGCCAGCACTGTTATTTGTTTCTGGAAACTCATCCAGTGTTGCAGTTTTAGTAACTTTTTTTTTATTTTTAAAATACAGCTAGAGTATTGTAGTAGAGGCTTATGGTTATTTCTGACTGGCTATAACAAAACTGTCTCCTCTGCTTCAGTGGCTGTGTGATGAATCTTATAACTGTGTAGACCCAGTGCTGGGTCCTATATCAACATTTTAAAAAATATTGTATCTGAAGAATAATGTGACATGCTAGCCCTACCCTACAGATAAACTTTGTGGGTATAAACTTACTGACTGCAGCTCATGTGTTGCTCTATAAATATCATCACCCCCTGTACTCTGTTTAGCAAATGCATGAGTATCCTGTAGCAGCCTCACTGAATGGATGTTATTTCGGTGGTGTTTTTCAAATACCTTAATGTCAATGCTGGGAGGAAAATAGTGCTTCAACAGTAATATGAAACCAACAGCATTATGTCAGAAAGTGTCCACTGATTAAGGAATAGAAGAAGATTAATCAAAATAACACACATTGTGCAAAAAAAGAAAATAGTGCTTTTAGGATCTGTGTTTCTAATAAAAAGGCCAGTAATTTCAAACCGTATTTTAAAATGCTTTGTTATATGTTGATGTTAGCTAATCTAAGATTAAAAACTACAACCAGCATTTTAAAATTGTGAGTAAAATTTCAAAGCATACAGTGTATCACAAAAGTGAGTACACCCCTCACATTTCTGCAAATATTTCATTATATCTTTTCATGGGACAACACTATAGACATGAAACTTGGATATAACTTAGAGTAGTCAGTGTACAGCTTGTATAGCAGTGTAGATTTACTGTCTTCTGAAAATAACTCAACACACAGCCATTAATGTCTAAATAGCTGGCAACATAAGTGAGTACACCCCACAGTGAACATGTCCAAATTGTGCCCAAATGTGTCGTTGTCCCTCCCTGGTGTCATGTGTCAAGGTCCCAGGTGTAAATGGGGAGCAGGGCTGTTAAATTTGGTGTTTTGGGTACAATTCTCTCATACTGGCCACTGGATATTCAACATGGCACCTCATGGCAAAGAACTCTTTGAGGATGTGAGAAATAGAATTGTTGCTCTCCACAAAGATGGCCTGGGCTATAAGAAGATTGCTAACACCCTGAAACTGAGCTGCAGCATGGTGGCCAAGGTCATACAGCGGTTTTCCAGGACAGGTTCCACTCGGAACAGGCTTCGCCAGGGTCGACCAAAGAAGTTGAGTCCACGTGTTCGGCGTCATATCCAGAGGTTGGCTTTAAAAAATAGACACATGAGTGCTGCCAGCATTGCTGCAGAGGTTGAAGACGTGGGAGGTCAGCCTGTCAGTGCTCAGACCATACGCCGCACACTGCATCAACTCGGTCTGCATGGTCGTCATCCCAGAAGGAAGCTGATGCACAAGAAAGCCCGCAAACAGTTTGCTGAAGACAAGCAGTCCAAGAACATGGATTACTGGAATGCCCTGTGGTCTGACGAGACCAAGATAAACTTGTTTGGCTCAGATGGTGTCCAGCATGTGTGGCGGCGCCCTGGTGAGAAGTACCAAGACAACTGTATCTTGCCTACAGTCAAGCATGGTGGTGGTAGCATCATGGTCTTGGGCTGCATGAGTGTTGCTGGCACTGGGGAGCTGCAGTTCATTGAGGGAAACATGAATTCCAACATGTACTGTGACATTCTGAAACAGAGCATGATACCCTCCCTTCGAAAACTGGGCCTCATGGCAGTTTTCCAACAGGATAACGACCCTAAACACAACCTCCAAGATGACCAGCTTCCTCAGCAAGGCAGTTAAGGTAAAGGTGATGGACTACACTCAATTGAGCACATGTGGCGCATCCTCAAGTGGAAGGTGGAGGAGTTCAAGGTGTCTAACATCCACCAGCTCCGTGATGTCATCATGGAGGAGTGGAAGAGGATTCCAGTAGCAACCTGTGCAGCTCTGGTGAATTCCGTGCCCAGGAGGGTTAAGGTAGTGCTGGATAATAATGGTGGTCACACAAAATATTGACACTTTGGGCACAATTTGGACATGTTCACTGTGGGGTGTACTCACTTATGTTGCCAGCCATTTAGACATTAATGGCTGTGTGTTGAGTTATTTTTAGAAGACAGTAAATCTACACTGCTATACAAGTTGTACACTGACTACTCTAAGTTATATCCAAGTTTCATGTCTATAGTGTTGTCCCATGAAAAGATATAATGAAATATTTGCAGAAATGTGAGGGGTGTACTCACTTTTGTGATACACTGTACCTACTTAAAGTTGCTATTTAACTCACACATGATTTCAGGGGGTGGTAAGCACCTCAGGACAGAACCCTGCACCGTTAGAGGATGACTTAACCAAGGCATAACAGTACTGTGGCAAACTATAAAACTATACTACTATTACAGTTTTACAGCAACTGGCGGATTGTAAAATAAAGGGATTTGCAAAGGTTGATATACAAGGAAATAAATGCTTAATTATTTGGTTTCATGTAATTAAAAAACAACATTCTAACTTCTCTCGAGTTTACTTGCGCATCAAGTGTAAAAATGACAATAACACAAAGGTTTTTTTTAACATGGCAGTTAGTATCAATCATGCATAGAGCTACAAGCTCGGAGCTGAATTAGGTAATATTAGGGGGTCACACCCTACACAATCTCTCAAACTTTGTTTTGACATGAAAACACACGAGAAGTGGACAAGTCAGAAATACTATAAAGCTTAAGTGTGTGCCAATGTATTCTGATAGAAACTATATTATGCCTCTGCCCCACACATTTACAACTCCTCCCCCAGGTTTCCTTTCTGTATCTTGCGTTCACAATATTTACAACCTGATTGCAACACCTTTTACACTACATGATTTTGAGTCGCCGACTGGTCCAGATATTTAGCATGCTAGATATTTTTACTGAGTCTGCAAGCGTTTGGCGAGCCGCTCAGATTGAGTCATTGAACAGTTCACACATAGCAATCGAGAGCCAATTTTCAAGCCCCAAGCGAACGTCGATTTGTCTCCGAGCTGGTACATCTAGCACCGACCTGTCAGCGAGCAAAAATCAGGATGAAAATCGTGTAGTGTGAATTTGAGTTTCTGGGCCAAAACTCTTGGGCATTTTTGAAAAAGGACAGATACTTTACTCTCCAACATTTTACAACATGTCTACAATAGACACCTATTAAAAAATTCGACATGTGAATAGGCATGTTTACATAATTGCCAAGTTAATGCCAAGTTCACACTACACGACATTCCAAGTCATCAGGTCGCTGTACAGTTCACACTACACAACTGGATCTCTTGTAATCGGGAGTCTTTCAAGTCAGTGTGGCTTTCACACTACACGACTGATCGGCAATAGGGGGTTTCACACTACATGATTTATCACCAACTGCAATCGCAGGCGAGCTTCTCTGGTCTCCCAAACTATGTTTTGTCACGAAAACAAACGCGAAAAGTGACAAAAAGTTTAATGATACCACTTCCAAAAATGCACGTCAACAAGTAGCGAGCGATCAAAGTTTGTGCGCTGATGTGCAGCGTTAAAGCAAAAAGGAAAAATAAATGAATCTGGATGGATTTGGCTACGCGAACAGCATGGATTGTTCTATAGTGAGTTGGAGGTTAATAAATATTTTTGCAATGAAACGTGGGTGTTATGTTTTGTAGAGAACGATAAGGTCAGAAGTACTGTAAAACTTGTGTGTGTACCGAATTTATTCTGATATAAACTATATTACGCTCCTGTCCTACCTTCATACAATGCCTCCCCTGCGTTTTCCCCTCACACCGTATCTTGCGTTCTCACTGGCTGTTCGACACCGTACTCATTGCCAGTTGTGCGACTCAGATTGAGATATTTGACAAGCTAGAAATCTCTCTTCGGTCGCCAAGCGTTCAGCGAGCTGCTTGGATCGAGTTGTTGAACAGTTCACACATAGCGATTGAGACCCGAGTTTTGATCGCCGAGCGAACGCCGAGTTGCTCCCAAGCCGGCAAATTTAGTGCCGACCAGTCAGCAAGCGAAAATCAGGGCAAAAATCATAATTACTTGAAATTACTTGTAGTCAGCACTAATTATTCACAAATTATTATCTAATTAGTGACAATGTTCATACCTATTAAGTTCTTTTTTAAAAATTATTTATAAGTATAGCCAAACATATGCGGACATCCTTGCTAATTAACTTTATACGGGGCAGTGTGGGTAGAACTTGCTGGGATATGCGACTAAAGAATTTTATTGTACTGTACACATGCTTAGAAATGCTCTTTTTTTCAAATTTTATCGATTTATAGCTAAATCGATAAACTTCAAAGACAATAAAGCTGACTGTACTGAAATATGAGGTGATAGAATTAAACTAACACTATTTACAGAAGCAGCTAGCATTGTCATTTGACAACCTGTGTTTAAAAAACAGTATACCATTACTAAGAACTAAAGGGTTTTTACTTTATAAAGGCTGATACTACATGTCTAAAACAGTATGAAATTGCACTTCTGGCTAAGTAGCTGTTTATTATTAAAATAATAAAAGCAACAGTATCTATTATATCTTACTGTAAATGTGTGTAAATCACATCCAGGAACAGAGACCAAAACATGTTTAAATTATTGCATTGTTGCAAATGCAGAACACAAGTGAGATTCATTCAAATCCTGGAGGGAGAAATGTGAAACCTAATGTTGTCAGTGTTGAAAAGAGGTTTCAGCAGTAGTTACTGATTAACTGACTTTGTATTCAGTTCTGCATTAACAGTGTTAAAGGGGACCTTTGGACTGTGTAAGGAAATTATGTCAGAAAAATGTTTTGCCTGCCTTTACCGAACACTGATAAGCAGTCTCTTAAAATCTGTTAAGAGACTTGCAGTTTATATTCTTTCTATTTTCTACATTCCTGCATTCCTAACATGGTTTACAAGTGTAACTGTGTGAGAAGCAGACACATAGGTATCTGAAAACTGTATAAGGCCTAAAAGAGAATAAACTATTAAACAGACAGGAGTTTTATAGGCTGTGGGACAATGGTGTCAAGCAAGTCTGGTCTAAAAAACAAATAACCTAAAAATATTCAGGTATACAAAACAAGAAAACAGGTAATAAAACAAAATCAAGAATGTAATCAAGATTTTGTAGAATTTGTGCCCATATATTTAAAACAGCAAGGTTAGGCAAATCTTAGATGGAAATGTCTGTCTCATTTAACTAATTTATCCCAAACGTTTTTAATGGAATTGAGTCAGTGCTGGGGGACTGGGGTGGGAAGAGCTAGTAGTGGCAGCTAATATACACCAATCAGCCATAACATTAAAACCACCTCCTTGTTTATACACTCACTGTCCATTTTATCAGCTCCACTTACCACATAGGAGCACTTTGTGGCTCTACAATTACTGACTGTGGTCTATCTGTTTCTCTGCATGCTTTGTTAGCCCCATTTTATGCTGTTCTTCAATAGTCAGGACTCTCCCAGGACCACTACAGAGCAGGTATTATTTGGGTGGTGGGTCATTCTCAGCACTGCAGTGACACTGACATGGTGGTGGTGTGTTAGTGTGTGTTGTGCTGGTATGAGTGGATCAGACACAGCAATGCCGATGGTGTTTTTAAACACCTCACTGTCACTGCTGGACTGAGAATAGTTCACCAACCAAAAATATGCAGCCAACAGTGCCCCTTGGGCAGCGTCCTGTGACCTCTGATGAAGGTCTAGAAGATGAACAACTCAAACAGCAGCAATTGATGAGTGATCGTTTCTGACTTTACATCTACAAGGTGGACCAACTAGGTAGGAGTGTCTAATAGAGTGGATAGTGAGTGGACACGGTATTTAAAAACTCCAGCAACACTGCTGTGTCTGATCCACTCATACCAGCACAACACACACTAACACACCACCATCAGGTCAGTGTCACTGCAGTGCTGAGAATGATCCACCACCTAAATAATACCTGCTCTGTAGTGGTCCTGTAGGGGTCCTGATCATTTAAGAACAGGGTAAAAGCAGGCTAGAAAAGTATGTAGAGAAATAAATGGACTACAGTCAGTAATTGTAGAACTACAAAGTGCTCCTCTACGGTTAATGGAGCTGATAAAATGGACAGTGAGTGTGGAAACGAGGAGGTGGTTTTAATGTTACGGCTGATTGGTGTATAAATACAGATATACAACACAGGACACAAAACCTGTTTTTGTAAATTATATGACATTAAGACAGGAAATCAAACATCAATGTTTGTGTGTACTTAGAAATTTGGAAATTTGTTGGTGGGCTGTGCGTCACAGGATGTCCATTTTCCATTCCGTGTGGTAACATTAAAACCCTCACCTACAAAAAAGGTTGAATCAACTTTATCTTCTCCTCCGCTTTCCTTTCTCATCATCTGACGAATATGATATCTCTTCAGGTTGTATGCTTAACCATCGCTCCATAAAACTTTACTGTTGGTTTTAATTCGAGTATAACACCAATGTTACAGAAAATACATTTTGTATACATTACTCCACAAAAAGCATGTGAAAACTTGCCATGTTTTTGAAGCCCTATGCCACACAGGTCAGCTGATTTCCTGTGACCTCCCCACTTATTTCCTGTTTGTGCATTGGCCACAGGTTTACAAGGCAATGTTTTATCAAACATTCTAGCTATACTCGCAGCTTTTATTTACGCAAGATTCCTAATACATTTCTGATTTCTTTTTATTTTCAGTTAAATATTGCTTAATTCAGAGATGTTTACTGTGCAGCACTGGAAATGAATTTCTAGTGTTTACACTGATTAACTGAATTGTATTTTGTAAATATAATTACATATAGAAAATGTGACAGAGGCAATTTCATAGAATATTCAGATTATACAGTTTTAAAACATTCTACAATACTCAGATGAATTGATAACAGCAACTGGAATCATAAGGTATAAAGAGAGGATCCATGATGCTCAGTCTATGCAAGCAATGACAGGTCATGGCTCATCACTTTCTTCTAAATTTGCATAAGAGGCTTCTCAACCAGTTTAAGGTAAAAAGAACCTTTCTCAGTGCAAATAATATTCTAATTATTTGGGTATTTTACCATCTACTATACATAATATTGTGAAAGATTCAGTGAATCTGTTAAAAACGAAGTCTCTGTAAAGCAACGCCTGAAATCACTGTTCTTAAATGTAACCATATGGCTGCCATTAAACCGCCGTCTTTTTTCCTGTAAAGTCCATGATTATTTTTGCAAGATGATGTCAGGCGTCATCCTACATGTGCTAAAACAATGTGGCTGTGTAGATAGAGTGCGTGTGCTTGACTGGCCTGTCTGCATGTGCTTATTTCATGGTTATGTCTTACAACCTTCTCAATCTGTGATCTCTAAAGTGAAATTGTAAATGTTGCAGTTTTAGGAATTCTGTGGTGAGAGAATGTTTTCAGACATTTACATTTTCAGCATTTAGCAGACGCTCTTATCCAGAGCGACTTACAAAAGTGCTTCCATAGTGAACATTACCTTAGTCTAGTTTAAGTAAACAACAGTCCAAGAACACAAATCTGCTGAAATTAGTAAGTGCATGTCAGCTCAAGTGCTTAGTAAAGAGGTGAGTTTTTAATCGTCTTTTGAAGACAGAACAGGACTCAGATGTTCGGTCAGACAAGGGAAGCTCGTTCCACCACTTGGGTGAAAGTACAGAGAAGAGCCTTGATGCCGGTCTTCCTCGAGTTCTGGGTGGAGGATCAAGTCGAGCGAGACTAGTGGCTCGGAGGTTGCGTGGTACACAGTGGGGTTTTATCAGACCTTGAAGGTAACTTGGGGCTGGTCCATTTTTGGCTTTGTAGGCGAGCATCAGTGTTTTAAACTGAATGCGTGCAAATGTTTTCAGACACATTTTCATATGCATATCTCGTATATTCTATTCTGATTCTATTCGAAATCAGATGCTGCCAAATCCGGACTGTAAACCCTCTCTCAGTCTTGCAGACACAACCAATTACTACTACCCTCATCATTTACAACAAAAATATAAAAGTGCAGAAACTTTCTGAAGATTCCTTGTTGATGACTATTTATGAAAAATGTAATGTACTTAAGATTAAAAGTATGTCTTTGGTACTGTTAGATTTATGAATATTTTTCTTAAATTTGTATTTAGTTGATAAAAGAAAAGATTATCAGTGTTTTTCACTAATTATTGTATTTTGTTAAAATAAACACAATTTGATACCTGCAACACACTTAAAAAAAGTTTAGCACTGTGTTCCACCACCATTCTTATTAATTTGACTTCTTAATAGTTTGGTAACTGCAATTTACTTCGGGATCAATAAAGTGTTATCTTATCTTAAATGAGGACAAGTGTTGCAGTTTAAAAAAGTAAAATTTTCTTAATTTTTGCTTGAAATAAGACTTTAGATGTTCAACAGTCCATAGTTACTGATTTCTTGATGCAGTGGTGCACTGTGTTAAGTGATAACAGTTTTGGTATATGAGCAGTTTTCCGTTTATGAAAGTATACAAGCCCAGGTGGCTATATTTAATAATTGTAGCATAATGATTAGGGCTGGCACAGATCCGATACTCGGTATCAGTATCGGTCAGATATTGGCCCAAATCACTGGATCAGATATCGGAAGGAAAAAAACGAATAATCCGATCCGATACTGTTGCTAAATGTAAATAACATTTAATGTAAATAAGGCCGTTGTTTGTGTGTAAAACAAATAACACATGAATATACGTTCCAACAGAGCGCCGTTTATTGCCACTCACTCTTGATGACATGATTAACATGTGCCACTTAAGCAATAGAACACGAGAGGGAGTGTGTTATCGCGAATAACACACTCCCTCTCGTGTTCTATTGCTTTTATACAACAGTTTTTACAAAATAAATTTCTGAATTTCATAATAAATATGCTTTAATATTGACAATACCTTCCGCCAAAAAGTAGTTCCACAACGAATATAAAGTTTAACACTACGAAGCAGACATACCAAGTTGCAAAAACTCATTTCAGGTTGGTAAGAACAACAAGAAGAAAAAGGCAAGAACCTCCGAAGAGAAAAAAAAGAAATAAAAAACCTCTCACACACACCAAAGGATATGGGTGAGAACTGAACTTTTAGGAGCTGCTAACTGGGCTATTAAGCTAACTGTTCGCGTTACAAACACATTAATGTTCCCT
This sequence comes from Trichomycterus rosablanca, assembly GCF_030014385.1. Classification (NCBI taxonomy): domain Eukaryota; kingdom Metazoa; phylum Chordata; class Actinopteri; order Siluriformes; family Trichomycteridae; genus Trichomycterus; species Trichomycterus rosablanca. The sequence goes on from NC_085996.1 coordinate 24,773,447, forward strand.
ACATAGTGCACTAGATTGTGTATCGGATAACGCATTCATGTTCACTACATAGTGCACTAGACAATATATTAGACAATTGATTTATGTTCCCTACACAGTGCACTAGATTGTGTATCAGATCGCAGATTTATGTTCCCTACACAGTGCGCTAGATTATATATCAGATAACGGATTTAAAACGCGATCGGGAAAAAAAGGCTGTGTCGCCTGCATGCGCGTTTGTGTGCATGAAGCTTGTCGTTACTGGCAACGCGTCAGCGGAGTAATCAGAGAGTCAGAGTCAGAGAGGTTTTATTGTCATTTCAGCTACATACAAGTACATATTGAAACGAAACAGCGTTCCTCTAGGATCACGGTGTAACACAGTACAAAAAGTGCAAGACAATACAAAACACTGTAAATACAACAATAAATACAAAAAATCCTATAATAAATAACTACAAAAGATATTCCTAATTATCCCTAATATAAACAAGTAATTAGAAGACAGGACTAAAGACAAGTGTTAGTACATGATGGTGAATAGATGGTACAATGGTTCATGAGGTAGTGACAAGTTGTACATTAGCAGCGTAAAAATTGGCAATGCCGATAAGGTGCCTAAAAAGTAAATAAGGTGCAAAAATACAAGTAAGGTGCAGAAATTACTTGTGCAGTTCCAGGAGGTGTGCAAAAAATGCAAGTAACATAGTCAATACAGTTCAGTGTGTGGCAGCAGAAAATTGAAATTGTTACAGTACTGAGTTGAGGAGTCTGATTGCCTGATGGATAAAACTGTTACACAGTCTGGTTGTGTTGGTCCGGATGCTGCGGTATCGTCTCCCAGACGGGAGCAGAGTAAAAAGTCCATGTGATGGATGGGTTGGATCGTCTACAATGCTGAGAGCTTTGCGGATGCAGCGGGTGTTAAAAATGTCCGTGAGAGATGGAAGAGCGACCCCGATGATCTTTTCAGCTGTCCTCACTACTCGCTGTAGAGTCCTGCGGTCCGACGCAGTACAATTTCCGAACCAGACAGTGATGCAGCCGCTCAGGATGCTCTCGATTGTTCCTCTGTAGAACGTGGTGAGAATGGGGGGTGGCAGATGAGCTTTCCTCAGTCTTCTCAAAAAGTAGAGATGCTGCTGGGCTTTCTTGCTGATGGAACTGGTGTTGAGGGTCCAGGTGAGATTCTCCTCCAGATGAACACCGAGAAATTTGGTGCTCTTGACGATCTCAACAGATGAGCCGTCGATGTGCAGTGGGGAGTGGTCCCTTAGTGTCTTTCTAAAGTCAATGACCATCTCTTTGGTTTTATCCACGTTCAGAGACAGGTTGTTGACTTGGCACCAGTCCGTTAGATGTTGTATCTCCTCTCTGTACGCTGACTCATCGTTGTTGCTGATGAGTCCCATGACAGTTGTGTCGTCTGCAAACTTAACGATGGAATTCGAGCTGTGCATTGCTGTACAGTCGTGCGTAAGCAGAGTAAACAGCAGTGGACTGAGCACACAGCCTTGGGGAGCGCCGGTGCTCAGTGTGGTGGTGCTGGAGGTATTCTTACCGATCCGGACGGACTGAGGTCTCTCAGGGACTGCTCAGGGAGATGTTGAAGATGTCAGTGAATACATCTGCCAGCTGGTCTGCACATCCTTTGAGCACTCGGCCAGGAATGTTGTCTGGTCCAGAAGCTTTCCGTGGGTTGACTCTGTGCAGAGTTCTCCTCGCGTCCGCTGTGGTGAGACGAAGCACCTGGTCGTCACAAGGTGGGATCATCTTCCTCGCCAACATGTTGTTCTGCGCCTCGAACCGAGCGTAGAAGTCATTCAGCGCATCTGGAAGGGAGGCATCACTGTCACAGACGGGTGGAGTCGTCCTGTAGTTGGTGATGGCCTGGATGCCCTGCCACAAGCGCCGTGTGTCACCGCTGTTCTGGAAGTGGCTGTGGATGTTCTGGCCATGTGCGCGCTTTGCTTCTCGGATTGCCCGGGACAGTCTGGCTCTCGCTGTTCTCAGAGCCGGCTGGTCACCTGCTTTAAAAGCGGAGTCTCGGGCCCTCAGCAGTGCACGCACCTCTGGAGTCATCCACGGCTTCTGGTTGGGTCTGGAAGTGATGGTTCTAGTGGTAGTGACGTCCTCAATGCATTTGCTGATGTAGCAGGTCACTGAAGTCGTGTACTCCTCTAGATCAGTGTAATCGGCGTATGTTGCAGCCTCCCTAAACATGTCCCAGTCAGTGCACTCAAAACAGTCCTGAAGAGCAGAGATGGATCCTTCTGGCCAGGTTTTCACCTGTTTCTGTACAGATCTGGAGCGCCTGACGAGTGCTCTGTATGCTGGAATTAGCATTACAGAGATGTGGTCTGAGTGTCCGAGGTGGGGGCGGGGCTCCGCCCGGTACACACCGGCAATGTTCGTGTAAACATTATCCAGCGTGTTCGCTCCTCTCGTAGCAAAGTCCACATGCTGATGGAATTTAGGGAGAACAGACTTGAGATTTGCATGATTAAAATCCCCAGCGATAATAAACTGTCCGTCTGGATGAGTGTTCTGCAGTTCGCTGATGGCTCTGTAAAGTTCGCTCAATGCTTCCTTCGCGTTCGCGCTGGGCGGAAGATACACCGCGACAATAAGCACGCTGGTGAATTCCCGTGGTAAATAAAAAGGTCTGCATCTAACAATAGCAAATTCCACCATCGGAGAACAGTACGCCACAACAAGCACAGAGTCCTTGCACCATTCGGTGTTAATGTAAACACAAACGCCTCCTCCTCGTGTTTTACCGGACTGAGCTGCATTTCTATCGGCGCGATACGATGCTAGCCCGTCTAGCTGAATGGCACTGTCTGGAATGTTGTCGCTAAGCCATGTTTCAGTGAAAATTAAAACACAATACCATTGTGGTGTGAAAAGACAGTGCTGTTATCACGAATATCAGCACAGTTAGAACGCTTCTCAACCAATCAGATTGTAAGGTCGGAACTAACTGTTGTATAATGATCTACAACTCATCTGCAACAGCCGTTTAGAAATTAAAACACACTGATCTACTTACATTTTTAGCATTTTAAAAAATCATCTTCTACTGCCACATCTAAACACACTGTTTAAACACAATAAAAATCATCTACTACTGCCACATCTAAAAACACTGTTTAAACACAATAAAAATCATCTACTACTGCCACATCTAAAAACACTGTTTAAACTCTTTATAATGCTTTATAAATGATCAATCGCTCACCTGAGATAAAGAACTTATCTTGTCCCGGCTTGGAGACAACTAATCCATTAGTGTTATGAAATAAAACAAACTACACCGTTTCCCTCGTCAAAACACAGACAAGAATTTTTCGTATTTGAGACGGAGCCTCACACCATCGCTGAATGTTCCAGGTTTACATTCAACCATTAAGGTAGACTGTGCTGTGTGTTGTAGCTTTCATTTATTCTAGCATTTAACTTAGATAAAGAGTGTTATTTAATTAACTTAAAGGGCTTTCAAATCAGACATAAGACTTTTTGGATTTGGATTGTTTCATTATTAAATACAACAGAGATTTGACTGTAATGGCTTGCAAAATTATAACCTCAAAAGACAATTTGTTAATTTTTATTTTTGTTTATAAGCTATGTTTATTTGTTTATAATGTTTACTGTAAATTTTGATCTTATAGTCCAACTCAGAAAAACATTATTACTATGAGTGAGCAAAACAGTTTTATCTACACATAACATATTCTTTACTGATTCATGACATTCTAGCTAATTTCAGTTAAAACAATCCGACAATCTGTTATATGATCAAAAGTTCTGTCATGTGGTTTCATTTGAGTTAGTAAAAAATGATCCACTTCATTTTTTATAGGCTCTTAATGTATGTTTGCAAGAACATAAAAGGTCAGTGAATACCCTTTCCTCCTACTCAGTATCAGATAAAGCCAAATAAAACAATACCACAATTATAATACTGTAGTTCAAAATGAATATAACACTAACCATATGAAAGAGTTACGGAAAATGGTAAGACAATTTCTTTAAAATGCATGGCTTTGATGTGTAAAGACAAAAAAGTGGCTATTACTAACCCAACAATAATAAAAATGAAAATAAGAAATGTACAGTAATTATAGTACAATAATTATATAAAACAGTGACCAGGTATATACACCGATTAGGCATAACATTATGACCACCTTCCTCATATTGTGTTGGTCCCCCTTCTACTGCCAAAACAGCCCTGCAACTGTGATGCACTGTGTATGTATTCTGACACCTTTCTATCAGAACCAGCATTAACGTCTTCAGCAATTTGAGCTACAGTAGCTCGTCTGTTGGATCAGGCCACACAAGCCAGCCTTCGCTCCCCATGTGCATCAATAAGCCCTGGTTGCCCATGACCCTGTCGCTGGTTTACCACTGTTCCTTCCATGGACCACTTTTAATATATACTGACCCCTGCAGACTGGGAACACCCCACAAGAGCTGCAGTTTTGGAGATGCTCTGACCCAGTCGTCTAGCCATCACAATTTGGCCCTTGTCAAACTTGCTCAAATTCTTAAGCTTGCCTGCTTCTAACACATCACCTTTAAGGATAAAATGTTCACTTGCTGCCTAATATATCCCACCCAGTAACAGGTGCCGTGATAAAGAGATAATCAGTGTTATTCACTTCACCTGTCAGTGGTCATAATGTTATGTCTGGTCAGTGTATTTTATATTTTCAGCAGTCTATGCACATTCATCAATTTATTTATTTTTAATATTTACCGTATTCTGATCAGAGCAACAGTGGGTCTGCAATCTACTTGGAAAAAGATGGAGCCCCTCTGGACAAGGTTTCTGGCAAATACAAGCTCATTAAGTGGAGTCAATTGATCATCTGTTGCAAAATCATTTGTATTCTTATATCATTAGAATCTAATCAGTAATCAGTGATGTCCAATGTAAACACTAATCATAAAGACGCAGCAAACCAATTGTGAATAAACCAAGTGAATAAAGTTTGGGCACGGGTTTTTGTAGACACACTTCAAAATGGAAAGCTTTCCAATAATAGAAGAGGCTGTTATAGCTGCAAGTGGGGTGCAACTTCATATTAATGCCCATTTGAAATGAACTTCATGGTGAGGTGTCAGCTTACTTTTAACCATATAGTGTACATGTGTGTACAAGTGTAGAATACTGGCTTATTTTGGGTCAGCAGCAGTAAATATTTTAGCAGTATATAATACAGTACCTGTATTTGTACTGTAAATATAAAATAAATATCAAATATATTATGTATCATGTATTAATACACTAATTAAAAGGGATCAAGCAAACAAAACAAAAAGCAAATGAAAGATACTGAACCAGAAAGTAAAGCTGATTTTATGTGCTGATATTTAGATCAACTTTTTCTGGTGTCAATCTGGGACATTTTTTAGGTTGCTTAGTCATTATGGACCTGCACTGTTTATTGTACCAAAGGAAACTAACAGCTAGGCAAACAACCACTATCATGGAAAGGAAGCCCCATCTATGTGCAGGGGCTCGAGGTGTTGGGAACCAGAGCGTTTTTCCAAAAACAAGTGGGTGTAATCAACTTAGTAACCTGATTGCTGTAGATGTTAACAGTGTTAGAGGGGGTGGCTACCGCTATCGATACAGGGACCACTCTCTCCCACTTGATGGGACTCCCCCATCTGACTCATTTCTGTTCTGTTTTCTTTTATATGTCTGTAACTGAGACCTGACAATGCCCCTAGTGCTCTTTGTGACAAACATTTACATATATGCCCAGACATGTCTGGCCTTGCCTTATGTTACATGAAACATGCCTTTATGTTCACAATAAAGAAGCTACAAATTACAATACAAATTAATACACTAGGTAGAAGTAGGTAGAATAGAATTTCTTGAAGCACATTTGACATAGCATTTAAAAATATGTTTATTTATGCATGTATGTCAATCGTATTGAGGTCACACAATATTGCAAAAGTGTGGTTAACAGATTAAGTGGAATGTTTAAGTGTGATCCTATGTATGTATGCATGTATGGACATGTACTTAAATACATATACAGTACATATATAAATAACTATATACAAATCTTGAATAACAAGATTAGAAAAGTGATCAGTAATTGAGTTCAGTCAAATTTCATGGTGACAGGTTTGGATCATATACTTTACAAACTTTCCCAACATTTTAGAAAATTGGCTAAATTGGTTAAATGTCTAGGTAGAGGTATCTAAGTAGAGTATCTGGCCTATCAGATTCTTTTTTTTTTTTATAATGCTTTTTCTCCCAACTTTTAGCGTCTCCAATTTTTACCCAATTGCGTTACACTTCCTCTCTACTGGTGCTGACCCCCACCCCTGATTGAGGAGAGCAGACTGACACACGTCCCCGACACGTGGCAAGTTCATATGCGAATCAGCCCTGTGCACGGAGAGCCACACCCTGATCAGTATTATTCCTCTATCTGTGCAGACGCCATCAGTCAGCCAGCATAGGCTGTAATTGCATCAGTTATGAGGTCCCTATCCGGCTTCCGGATATTATCCGGCTTCTTCCGAAATATAAGAAGAGATCTAAGTGTTTTAACACAGCAGGTGAATTAACGTGGCAAGCACATATAGCAATAAAAATGTACGATATTTAAACTTCCGAATTTACCCACTGTCATTTGACTTTGTGTGTCACTGCAACAATAGTCAACCTCAATTCCCAAACCATTACAAACTCTAATAGGAAAGGTGATGTAACACAGGGGCAAACAGGCCTTAGTCCAAAAAACTCATCGACATGTTGTCTCGACATGCTGCCATCTCAATTTTTCAAAACTATTTTTAACTCTGTAAAAACTGATTTGCAACAAATAGTTAATGGCTCACTAGCATCAGGTGTTTTCCCAAAGTCACTGAAAACAGCTGCCATTAAGCCACTCCTTTTTTCTCCTCTTTTAGCGCATCCAATTGTTCAATTAGCATCGTGCTTCCTCTCTGTCTATGCCGAACCCTGCCCTGACGGAGGTGATTGAAGCTAACCCGTATCCCCTCCGAAACACGAGCAGCAGCCAGATGCATCTTTGCCACCCACACATTTGACGAGTTTGGCGCCACCTAGCGTTGCATGCGGAGAGACACACCCTAAGGGCACCCTCTCCCATCTCTGTGTAAGCGCCTCCAATCAGCCGGCAGAGAACGCAATCGCATCGCATTCGGACAGAGAGAGACCCACATCCGGTTCTTTGTCCCACCCCCCACATGAGCAACCGGCCAATCGTTGCTCATATAGCCACTCAGCTTCGAACCGGTAAAGCAAGGCTGGATTCGATACCACGCTTCTCAGAATCCAGCCCTGGTTGCAGCGCGTTTCTTTTTACCGCTGCGCCACCTGACCGCGGCTCCAGTGGTTATTTTGACAAATTTCAGTCAGGCTTTCAAGCTCACCACAGCACTGAAACGGCTCTCATAAAAGTGTTAAATAATCTACGGCTGAATACTGACTCGGGTAAAATATCAGTTCTGGTTTTACTGGATCTTAGTGCTGCCTTTGACACTCTAGATCATAGAATACTGCTGGATAGGTTGGAAAACTGGGTTGGACTTTCCGCAACAGTCCTTAATTGGTTCAGGTCTTATTTAGAAGACCGGAGTTACTTCGTCACTATTGGCAGCTGTGAATCTGACAGGGTGGCTATGACATGTGGAATCCCCCAGGGATCAGTTCTCAGACCTCTTCTGTTCAATCTTTACATGCTGCCATTAGGCCAAATGCTACAGGCTAACAACATTGATTATCATAGTTATGCAGATGAAACACAGATATATCTGGCTCTCTCACCAGATGATTACAGCCCAATAGATTCACTGTGTCAGTGTCTGGAGGACATCAATAACTGGATGAGCCAGAATTTTTTACAGTTAAATAAGGACAAAACAGAGATTGTTGTTTTTGGCAGCAAAGAAAAGAGGTCTAGTGTCAGTGAACACCTCAGTTCCCAGGCTCTAAAAACCAAAGACCAAGTCCGAAATCTTGGCGTTTTAATAGACTCAGATCTCACATTCACCAGCCATATTAAAACCATCACCAAAACAGCCTTCTACCATCTTAGAAATATAGCCAAAATCAAGGGTCTAGTGTGCCAACAAGACCTAGAGAAGCTGATCCATGCTTTTATCTCCAGTAGGGTGGACTATTGTAATGGTCTCTTAACTGGACTTCCCAAAAAGACCATTAAACAGTTACAGCTCATTCAGAACGCTGCTGCTAGAGTTTTAACTAAGACGAAGAGAACTGAGCACATCACTCCAGTTCTAAAATCTCTACACTGGCTTCCAGTTAGTTACAGAATAGAATTTAAAGTGCTGCTACTGGTCTATAAATCACTGAATGGGTTCGGCCCAGAATACATCTCAGAAATGTTTAGAGAATATAAACCCAGTAGATCTCTTAGATCGATGGACTCAGGTCAGCTAGTTGAGCCCAGAGTCCAAACTAAACACTAAGCATTTAGCTGTTGGGCTGCATATAACTGGAACAGACTGCCAGAAGATATTAGATGTTCCTCAAATGTAGAAATCTTTAAATCCAGGTTAAAAACTTTTCTTTTTTCTTGTGCCTATGATTGAGCTCGAAATTTTTGCTATTACCCTCATTTTACCATATTTCTTTTAGTTTTTCATGCTCTTAATAATTTTTTATAGAGTAGTGTATGAGTGTTTGTTGCTTGTTTTAATTTTATACAGTGGGGGAAATAAGCTCCTCCCGTGTAATTCTGGGCTGACCTCACCTTTCTCAGAATCATTCTTACCCCACGAGGTGAGATCTTGCATGGAGCTCCAGAGCGAGGGTGATTGACTGTGATCTTGTATTTCTTCCATTTTCGAATTATCGTGCCAACAGCGATCTCTTTCTCACCAAGCTTCTTGCTGATGGTCTTGTAGCCCATTCCAGCCTTGTGCAGGTCTACAATCTTGTCCCTGACATCCTTTGATAGCTCTTTGGTCTTGCCCATGGTGGTCGAGAGATTTGAACGGACGAAACTGATTCTGTGACAGGAGTCTTTTATACAGGGACAGGACTAATTTGTGTGCCTCATGGGCACATAACCGGTCTGTGGGGGTCAGAATTCTTGCTGGTTGGTAGGGGATCAAATACTTATTTCCCTTAATTAAATACAAATTAATTTATAACTTTTATTTAATGTTTTTTTTCTGGATTTTTTGTTGATATTCTGTCTCTCTCTGTTAAAATAAACCTTCCATAAAAATTATAGACTGTTCAAGTCTTTGTAAGGGGGTAAACTTACAAAATCAGCAGGGGATCAAATACTTATTTCCCCCACTGTATTCTCTAAACTGTAGTGTATATTTTACTATATTTTCCTTTAGTTTTCATGTTCTTAATTGCTTATCTCTCTTGTTTTAATTTCATATTTCTTAAATTGTAGGGTATATTTTACAATATTTTCTTTTAATTTTTCGTGTTCTTAATTTTTATCTCTCTTGTTTGAATTTCATGTTCTTAATTGTAACTAAATGTTTGCAAGAAGTCTTTCTGAGGTTCTAGATCTCAGGAATGTTTTACTGCTTTTAATTTTTCCTTATGTAAAGCACTTTGAATTGCCACTGTGTATGAAAGGTGCTATACAAATAAACTTGCCTTGTCTTGCCTTGCCTTAGTCACGATCTTTTTGAAGTGTGTAGCCGGTATCAAATTCTACGTGTGTTTATATTTACAAAATTCAATGAAGTTGGTCAGTAAAAACACTGGAAATCTTCTATTCTTACTTTTATGAGTTAAATAAAGATCACAGATTCTTTTTGTGCATTTTACAAAATATTCCAACTTAAATTCCAACTTCTAAATTAAACATACTAAAGGTATGAAGAACAAGCCCTGAGGGTACTACCCCAGACAGAAGCAAAGGTACATTTCCCTTTCATTTCTAAAAGTTTATGAATTCTATTTCTAGTTTACAAATTACTAATTTGTATTGTGGACTTTTAAATAGTAGTAATGTCACAAATCTGAAACCATATTACAGTTTTTGGAAATAACAGGTAATGCATTACTGTACCTTAAGCAGTAGGTTTGACAACAGAGAAGCCATCTACTGTAGCTCTGGGTGACACTGTGTAATAAAGATCAGTTTTAAAAGTGTCCAAGTATAACAGTGTATAAAAGAATAGATAGATAACAAAGAACAGTAATGTGTGGAAATACAAAGTGCTTCTCTCTCTCTCTCTCTAAATATATATATATATATACAGGGGTTGGACAAAATAACTGAAACACCTGGTTTTAGACCACAATAATTTATTAGTAATTAGTAATTTTTGCGGCCAATACAGCGTCAATTCGTCTTGGAAATGACATATACAAGTCCTGCACAGTGGTCAGAGGGATTTTAAGCCATTCTTCTTGCAGGATAGTGGCCAGGTCACTACGTGATGCTGGTGGAGGAAAACGTTTCCTGACTCGCTTCTCCAAAACACCCCAAAGTGGCTCAATAATATTTAGATCTGGTGACTGTGCAGGCCATGGGAGATGTTCAACTTCACTTTCATGTTCATCAAACCAATCTTTCACCAGTCTTGCTGTGTGTATTGGTGCATTGTCATCCTGATACACGGCACCGCCATTGGATGCACATGGTCCTCCAGAATGGTTCGGTAGTCCTTGGCAGTGACGCGCCCATCTAGCACAAGTATTGGGCCAAGGGAATGCCATGATATGGCAGCCCAAACCATCACTGATCCACCCCCATGCTTCACTCTGGGCATGCAACAGTCTGGGTGGTACGCTTCTTTGGGGCTTCTCCACACCGTAACTCTCCCGGATGTGGGGAAAACAGTAAAGGTGGACTCATCAGAGAACAATACATGTTTCACATTGTCCACAGCCCAAGATTTGCGCTCCTTGCACCATTGAAACCGACGTTTGGCATTGGCACGAGTGACCAAAGGTTTGGCTATAGCAGCCCGGCCGTGTATATTGACCCTGTGGAGCTCCCGACGGACAGTTCTGGTGGAAACAGGAGAGTTGAGGTGCACATTTAATTCTGCCGTGATTTGGGCAGCCGTGGTTTTATGTTTTTTGGATACAATCCGGGTTAGCACCCGAACATCCCTTTCAGACAGCTTCCTCTTGCGTCCACAGTTAATCCTGTTGGATGTGGTTTGTCCTTCTTGGTGGTATGCTGACATTACCCTGGATACCGTGGCTCTTGATACATCACAAAGACTTGCTGTCTTGGTCACAGATGCGCCAGCAAGACGTGCACCAACAATTTGTCCTCTTTTGAACTCTGGTATGTCACCCATAATGTTGTGTGCATTGCAATATTTTGAGCAAAACTGTGCTCTTACCCTGCTAATTGAACCTTCACACTCTGCTCTTACTGGTGCAATGTGCAATTAATGAAGATTGGCCACCAGACTGGTCCAATTTAGCCATGAAACCTCCCACACTAAAATGACAGGTGTTTCAGTTATTTTGTCCAACCCCTGTATATACACACACTGACGAGCCAAAACTTTAAAACCACCTCCTTGTGTCTACACTTATATCAGCTCCACTTACCATATAAAAGCACTTTGTAGCTCTACAAGTCCATCTGTTTCTCTACATACTTTTTTTAGCCTGCTTTCACCCTGTTTTTTATTGGTCAGGACCCCCACAGGACCACCACAGAGCAGGTATTATTTGGGTGGAGGATCATGCTCAGCACTGCAGTGATGCTGACATGGTGGTGCTGTGTTAGTGTGTGTTGTAAGTGGAGCTGAAAAAATGGTCAGTGAGTGTATAAACAAGCAGGTGGTTTTAATGTTGTGGCTGATCAGTGTGTATACTGGTGCTGGTCATAAAATTAGAATATCATGAAAAAGTTGATTTATTTCAGTAATTCCATTCAAAAAGTGAAACTTGTACATTATATTCATTCATTACACACAGACTGATATATTTCAAATGTTTATTTCTTTTAATGTTGATGATTATAATTGACAACTAATGAAAACCCCAAATTCAGTATCTCAGAAAAGTAGAATATTGTGACAAGGTACAATATTGAAGACACCTGGTGCCACACTCTAATCAGCTAATTAACTCAAAACACCTGCAAAGGCCTTTAAATGGTCTCTCAGTCTAGTTCTGTAGGCTACACAATCATGGGGAAGACTGCTGACTTGACAGTTGTCCAAAAGACGACCATTGACACCTTGCACAAAGAGGGCAAGACACAAAAGGTCATTGCTAAAGAGGCTGGCTGTTCACAGAGCTCTGTGTCCAAGCACATTAATAGAGAGGCGAAGGGAAGGAAAAGATGTGGTAGAAAAAAGTGTACAAGCAATAGGGATAACCGCACCCTGGAGAGGATTGTGAAACAAAACCCATTCAAAAATGTGGGGGAGATTCACAAAGAGTGGACTGCAGCTGGAGTCAGTGCTTCAAGAACCACCACACACAGACGTATGCAAGACATGGGTTTCAGCTGTCGCATTCCTTGTGTCAAGCCACTCTTGAACAAGAGACAGCGTCAGAAGCGTCTCGCCTGGGCTAAAGACAAAAAGGACTGCTGAGTGGTCCAAAGTTATGTTCTCTGATGAAAGTAAATTTTGCATTATCTTTGGAAATCAAGGTCCCAGAGTCTGGAGGAAGAGAGGAGAGGCACAGAATCCACGTTGCTTGAGGTCCAGTGTAAAGTTTCCACAATCAGTGATGGTTTGGAGTGCCATGTCATCTGCTGGTGTTGGTCCACTGTGTTTTCTGAGGTCCAAGGTCAACGCAGCCGTCTACCAGGAAGTTTTAGAGCACTTCATGCTTCCTGCTGCTGACCAACTTTATGGAGATACAGATTTCATTTTCCAACAGGACTTGGCACCTGCACACAGTGCCAAAGCTACCAGTACCTGGTTTAAGGACCATGGTATCCCTGTTCTTAATTGGCCTGCAAACTCGCCTGACCTTAACCCCATAGAAAATCTATGAGGTATTGTGAAGAGGAAGATGCGATACGCCAGACCCAACAATTCAGAAGAGCTGAAGGCCACTATCAGAGCAACCTGGGTTCTCATAACACCTGAGCAGTGCCACAGACTGATGGACTCCATGCCACGCCGCATTGCTGCAGTAATCCAGGCAAAAGGAGCCCCAACTAAGCATTGAGTGCTGTACATGCTCATACTTTTCATGTTCATACTTTTCAGTTGGCCAACATTTCTAAAAATCCTTTTTTTGTATTGGTCTTAAGTAATATTCTAATTTTCTGAATTGAGATACTGAATTTGGGGTTTTCATTAGTTGTCAGTTATAATCATCAACATTAAAAGAAATACATTTGAAATATATCAGTCTGTGTGTAATGAATGAATATAATATACAAGTTTCACTTTTTGAATGTAATTACTGAAATAAATCAACTTTTCATGATATTCTAATTTTATGACCAGCACCAGTATGTGTATATATATATATATATATATATTAGGGCTGTCAAAGTTAACGCGATAATAACGCATTAACGCGATCTCAATTTAACGCGATTAAAAAAAATAGTGCCGTTAACGCAAATTCTATTTGGCCCTGCGAGTCATCCGTAGTTCATGTTGAGGCTTGCCACCGTTTTTCATTTGCGGTTTGTTAACATAATGTAACCGAGCGTGTAGTGATGCACTCGCTTAATAAAGAAATAAATACACGCTATATTCACAAGTTGTCGGGAGCAGAACACTTTTATTAATTCCTTCTGTTACGGTACCGGACAGCTGGAGTCATCGCGTTAGCCAAGCATGCTAGTCCATGAACTATGGAAACCCCAAAGGGTCAAAACACACTCAATTCGTGTAGAAACGTCCATCAATTGTCACGATACAACCACAGAAAAGTCTGTTACAATAACTACGCCTTATCCCACCTAAAGCACCGCTGATCTACAATGTTTGGAGAAATTCTAACCTACAATCTGACATTTATACGAAGTCAAGGGTCTCTGCTGGATAGAATTACTGCCTAGTATGTGAGTGAATAAAACTCCCTTACAGTTTTCTCTTGTCCCAGCAGTTTTTAACATAAGTACATTTAGCATAAAATGTGTTCACCATTTTAATTGTAACATTTCACTTAAAAATCCCTGTTTTCTTCTTTTTAATCGTTTGACAGCCCTAATATATATATATATATATATTTATAGTACATAGTATAAAACATAGATGCTAATAGTGCCACAAATAAGCTATACCTGAAATGAATAACATTGTACCTTACAATACACCCAAATGCTACCATCTTTGTGATTTGACAACTACAAACATATATAAACATTAATTCTATAAATTTGCATTATCCAGATGCCCAACTCCTGTTGCCTTTCCCTCAATTTATTTTTCTTGAATTTTATAATGATTATAAGCAAGTAAATGAAACATTACTGCAAAGTATGCTCTTCATTCTCTTCCATTTAAAGTAAAATATGCACTTATTTGCAAATGTTGTTTGACAGCCATTCAGTTAATATTGTTGTGTATTATTGTAAAGTATGATGTTTTTTGTTGGTTAGGCGTATTAAAATGTGTCAGCTATATGAGGTAGTTTCAGTGAAAGTTGTCACTTGTATAAAAGAATTTATAGGCATGACTGCCACCATGTGAAAAACTCAATGTGGTGCACCTTCCTTCTGTTTCTCCTAAACATAACTTTAAATAGACATATTAAAAGTATATAAATATATATCATTAATCAAGTAAGTAAGCTTCATAATTACTTGTAAATAATAAAGTAGAGCATTCTCAAAAAAGAAGCTGTAACATTGTCGTAGCTGTGATGTTGCTAAGAATGTGTCATTAATGTTACAGGGATTCGAAACAACTCATTGCTGGGTTGGGTATAGTAGTCCAGTAACCAAATTACTAAACCAAAAGTATCCTGTGGTCAGAAACCAACTCTACTGAAAAAGTGGATAAGAACTATGTGGTCAGAAATGAATAGGTAGATAAAATCTATGACTGTACATGGAAAAGATGAGCTATAACCTCTAACAGTAAATTTACAGTCTTAACACGCAAGGTATGATTGTTAAGTATTAGACGGATTTTCGCCCAATGACTTAGTCCCACCGAGACCCTGACCAGGATGAATCGGTGCTAAAACAATGAATGAATGTACTTTTGTTAATGTTTTTGTTTGTTATCTCGTTATTATAAAAATGACCACCAGAGGGCTTCATAAACTTTTCAATAGTAAACGACCATTAAGTTGGATGTACAGTGGTACCTTGTAACTCAACGTCCCCTAAACTTAAAGTCTTTGAAAGTCAACGCCCTTCGTCGAGAAATGTGTGCCCTTAAACTCAACATTTCCCTTAAACTCAACGTGTTCACCTTTTTTATTTTTTATATAATTTTTTATTTATTTAATTTCAAATTAACAATAAACAGCCACTTTGATCAGCACTTCGCTTTAGCGGTGCAGTAAGACGTCATCAAAGACTAATATAAGACGAATATGCATTTGTGTAAAATAACTGTCAAATCCACTCTAAAAGCTCCACATGTATCTGTGTTTATCTGGATTTTTCTTCTGTTTCACTTTTAAACTTGTTTTACAGTTCGGGGTTTTTAAAAAATTGTAAGAATCAGCTTTTTTAAAAAATTGTCTAAAATGCTTATCGTTAAAAAAAGATTAACGTGACTTAATGTATTAAAATTATGACACAGAAACACTAAACCTTGCTTAATTATTACTGCTCATAAGTTCTCTCTCTAATAAAATTCTTTGCTCGTTTTAGCATGATAAGTCACGTTAAGCTTTATGCAACAGTTGTTCATTTTTAACTGTTTGTATTGTCAATTGTATTTTAATGTTTTTATATTATATTTGTGTTATTTGTAGTGTGTAAGTATCAAAAAACCCATTATTTTACATTAGCCTAAAATACAGTGCCTAGCAAAAGTATTCGGCCCCCTTGAACTTTTCAACCTTTTGCCACATTTCAGGCTTCAAACATAAAGATATGAAATTGTAATTTTTTGTGAAGAATCAACAACAAGTGCGACACAATCATGAAGTGGAACGAAATTTATTGGATATTTTAAACTTTTTTTAGAAATAAAAAACTGAAAAGTGGGGCGTGCAATATTATTCGGCCCCTTTACTTTCAGTGCAGCAAACTCACTCCAGAAGTTCAGTGAGGATCTCTGAATGATCCAATGTTGACCTAAATGACTGATGGTGATAAATAGTCTCAGAGTTCTGTTTAAAGCGCAGAGAGCATCATGAAGACCAAGGAACACACCAGGCAGGTCCGAGATACTGTTGTGGAGAAGTTTAAAGCCGGATTTGGATACAAAAAGATTTCCCAAGCTTTAAACATCTCAAGGAGCACTGTGCAAGCGATCATATTGAAATGGAAGGAGTATCAGACCACTGCAAATCTACCAAGACCCGGCCGTCCCTCTAAACTTTCAGCTCAAACAAGGAGAAGACTGATCAGAGATGCAGCCAAGAGGCCCATGATCACTCTGAATGAACTGCAGAGATCTACAGCTGAGGTGGGAGAATCTGTCCATAGGACAACAATCAGTCGTACACTGCACAAATCTGGCCTTTATGGAAGAGTGGCAAGAAGAAAGCCATTTCTCAAAGATATCCATAAAAAGTCTCGTTTAAAGTTTGCCACAAGCCACCTGGGAGACACACCAAACATGTGGAAGAAGGTGCTCTGGTCAGATGAAACCAAAATCGAACTTTTTGGCCACAATACAAAACGTTATGTTTGGCATAAAAGCAACACAGCTCATCACCCTGAACACACCATCCCCACTGTCAAACATGGTGGTGGCAGCATCATGGTTTGGGCCTGCTTTTCTTCAGCAGGGACAGGGAAGATGGTTAAAATTGATGGGAAGATGGATGGAGCCAAATACAGGACCATTCTGGAAGAAAACCTGTTGGAGTCTGCAAAAGACCTGAGACTGGGACGGAGATTTATCTTCCAACAAGACAATGATCCAAAACATAAAGCAAAATCTACAATGGAATGGTTCACAAAGAAACGTATCCAGGTGTTAGAATGGCCAAGTCAAAGTCCAGACCTGAATCCCATCGAGAATCTGTGGAAAGAGCTGAAAACTGCTGTTCACAAACGCTCTCCATCCAACCTCACTGAGCTCGAGCTGTTTTGCAAGGAAGAATGGGCAAAAATTTCAATCTCTCGATGTGCAAAACTGATAGAGACATACCCCAAGCGACTTGCAGCTGTAATCGCAGCAAAAGGTGGCGCTACAAAGTATTAACGCAAGGGGGCGAATAATATTGCACGCCCCACTTTTCAGTTTTTTATTTCTAAAAAAAGTTTAAAATATCCAATAAATTTCGTTCCACTTCACGATTGTGTCGCACTTGTTGTTGATTCTTCACAAAAAATTACAATTTCATATCGTTATGTTTGAAGCCTGAAATGTGGCAAAAGGTTGAAAAGTTCAAGGGGGCCGAATACTTTTGCTAGGCACTGTATATGCAGTTCCAAAGGACCATGGAATGCATTAACAGGTTTCCCATACATCCTAATGGGAAAAAAATACCTTGAAACTCAACACCTTTACAACATAACGTCATTCCCAGAAACCAATTGAGTTTCAAGCAGTGGCAGCTCCTGCCAAATCTCTCGGGGGCTGAACGGCATTTCCCTTAATGACATGATGGAGTTGCTCCCAACTGAGGTGATGGTAGTCATGGTGACGAGATCGCGACACCAGGTTACGTGTGATGCAAGAACGTAAGTGCGAGCCCTCCCGGAACCCATTCAGATTGTATTGCAGCGCCTGCAGTTCGAAAAAAAGAGCCTTAACATGAGAGTCTATGAGAGCAATCACCAAAAGGGGCGGTACTGTACGGAACACAACTCGACGCTGATTGGACTACGATTATTCTGAGGCAAGACAGACTGTCCAGAACAGTCACAGCTGTGATAGAAACATTTCTTCCCTTTCGCCCTTTGGTGGTGCATCGCCCGATCACCCTAATGAACGAGACGCCCCTGGTTTCATGGTACCACTGTAGTGTAAATCATCCTGTTAAGTTCAGCTCTAGACAGGGTTTGTTGTATGAAGTAAACTATACTCATTCTTGACTAAAAGTAACTAACTAAGACAAAAAAGTAAATCACCATTAAACGAACTGTTTATAATTAAGGTTTTTCCCTTTCAAATAGAGTACTAATTTTAGAGTACGATTATAAATAGGTGACTGAGATTACTACTACAATCACACGTTAAACCCATTTAAACAGAGACGATTTTATTTTCTATTTAATAATAAAGTTAAAGTAAAGGTTTCTTAAACTCAAACCCATGGTAATCAAGAACCATCTCTGTTACTTGGCATATTATACAGTGTCTTGCATAAATATTCATATATTATAGTTTGTTCTGTGATGTGAAACCTTTATGATGAAGTAAAGATCGAGATAAATTACATTATAAAAAATCTGCTCTACCACTAATGGCCGGCAGGGGGCGCAGATGACTGGCTGTGGCAGTATTTAACAGCATTTTAAAAGCTGTTCCCATTGGTCTTTTGCTCGTAGGTTAATTGGATTTGTATTGTATGGGTCTCCAAGCTTTAGTGGCACCTGCACACTCTGCAAGGCCAGTATCTTTCGCTTCCTACTGCTCAGATGTACGCACTATATGATCCTTTTTCCCCAGAAACTCAGCCGAATTGCAGTGCCCTTTGTCTGTCAAAGGTGCCTCCAGAGGTGTGACTGCACCCTTTTGACCGAAGCCCCACAGACAAGTTCACACCGGCTGTGTCAGTGGTGAAGTTTGTTCTTGGAGCTTTTTAAGTGTAGCGCAATGTATACTGAGCTCCTCTCTTTGCTCTTCTTTCACTGACCTAAAACATGCAGCCAAAACAACAGTAAAGTGGCTTTGGGGCAAAATCCTAATTTGGCCCAGTCAAAGCCCAGATGTACACATGGGACATCTGTGGAGAGATTTTAAGATGGCAGTTCACAGACACCATCCAGTCTTACAGAGCAGTCTTATCAGGAGTGACATAAATTTGGCTTGTAGAAAGCTTGACTACCTCAGAATCTGCTGCACCTAAAATAAAATGCTGATGAAGACTGAATTAAATTGTTAGGGTGAAGGCTTTACTTAATTTTATGATTAAGTAAATCATAAAATTTATGATTTACTTATCCCCCCCCCCCCCCCCCCCCCTGGTCTCCTTCCAAGTCTTGGAATCTCTAGAGCAGTGGCGAGCAAATACTGATTTTGCCTTTTTCCTGCATTAACCTGGGTTTCAGTTGATTCCACTAGATGGCGCACTCCAGACACTACCAATCTTTGTTAAAGCCAAGTTACTATGCTAGCAAAACAGGGTGATTAACAACACTGTTCCCACTGAAATTGAATAAGATATGGAGGTTATCTTTATTTCTTAGGTAATGAGTTCCCCATCTGCAACTGTCCTGGCCCGTCTGTCAAATTTTAAAACCAAGTGTGGCCCTGAGGTGCTAGGCTAGCCTGTGCTTTATTTCACCAATGCTAGTGCTCAGCCTGTCACTTTGAGTGGCCAACAATGATTTTTTAAAAGAAGCTAAAGTTTAGCAGTTACGTTAATTCTGCTTCTGTGTTATCATACTTTTATAATCACATTATTAGTCCTACACTTTAAATAAACCCCACTGCATATGTTTTAAAACATGCCTAGTAAACTTACCAACACTTCACACACAACTACACCGATCAGCCATAACATTAAAACCACCTCCTTGTTTCAACACTCACTGTCCATTTTATCAGCTCCACTTATCATATAGAAGCACTTTGTAGTTCTACAATTACTGACTGTAGTCCATCTGTTTCTCTACATACTTTTTAGCAAGCTTTCACCCTGTTCTTCAATGGTCAGGACCCCCAAAGGACCACTACAGAGCAGGTATTATTTAGGTGGTGGATCATTCTCAGCACTGCGGTGACAATGACATGGTGGTGATGTGTTAGTGTGTGTTGTGCCGGTATGAGTGGATCAGACACAGCAGCGCTGCCGGAGTTTTTGTCCACTCACTGTCCACTCTATTAGACACGCCTACCTAGTTGGTCCACCTTGTAGATGTAAAGCTCATCTATTGCTGCTGTTTGAGTTGGTTATCATCTAGAGCAGTGGTTCTCAAACTGTGGTACGCTGGTACACTGGTGGTACGTGAAGCAGCACGAGGTGGTACGCCAGATAATCTTGGAAAAGTTATTACATGCACCGAAAAAATAAATAATTGAATAATTATTAAAAAAAATGAAACAAAATGTGTAAATTACCAATAAAATCTGTTTCAAAGTTCTTATGATTCTGTTTTAATAAAATCAGTTTAATTAAAATGAAGGTGTTTTTAGAAATATTCGGGGCTATGCAGACACCGTACTTTATTACGTATGCGGTTTCCATCTCGAAATTTCCGAAACGTTATCAGTAAAGTTATTAGTAAAGTTATCAGTAGCTCTCTCACTTTTGTCAGAGCCAGATCTGCTTTTGAAGCTCACTGATCTCGTTCCTGACATCACAAGGCTGCTCCGCTAAACAGGCGCACCCCTCTCACTCACATGCTCAGTGCTAACTGCATAACCACAAAAAATTTTCAAATTACCATTGATAATGACACTTTGTCTCCGTCTTCTAACATCCGAAATCTTGGTGTAATTTTTGATAGCAACCTCTCTTTTGACCGCCATGTAAATCACATCACCAAAACTGCTTTCTTTCATCTAAAAAACATAGCACGTCTACGTCCATCACTCTCCTTTTCTGCCGCCGAAACCTTGATTCATGCTTTTATTACATCCAGAATTGATTATTGCAATAGCATCCTTTATGGTACATCTAACAAAATCCTAAAAAAACTTCAGTATATCCAGAATTCAGCTGCTCGCCTCCTTACTCATACTCGCTCCCGTGATCATATTACACCTGTTCTACAAAAACTTCATTGGCTTCCCGTTGCTCAACGCATTCAATTCAAAATTCTTCTATTCACTCACAAAGCTCTCCATAATCAGGCCCCATCCTACCTCACCGACCTGCTCCATCAGCACATTCCCTCCCGTAGCCTTCGCTCTTCTGAGGCTAACCTACTGTCCATACCCTCTAGGACCAAGCACCGGACCTGGGGTGACAGGGCCTTTTCCATAGCTGCTCCATCTTTATGGAATGCTCTCCCCAAACACCTACGAGATTGTCCTGACCTGTCCAAATTCAAGTCACTTCTCAAAACTCATCTATTCAGAGTGGCATTTAACTTGTAACAACACAAAATAAATGCTTTTATTTTTGCTATTCTTTTTAATAGTTTTTATACTTAGATCACGACAGAAATGTGAAGTCCTAGATCCTAAAACTTGTAAAGTTTTCAGTTTCCTGATTGCATGTAAATCTGTCCTGTTTCTGTCTAATTTTAAGAAATTGTTCTATATTTGTTGTTCTCTCTCATAATTTAGCTAATTTTTAATGAACTGTCTTATGCTGCTCTCTTTGTTTTTATCTTAATTATTCTTGATGTTGATGTACTATTTTGATTTTGTACTATGATTTGTATGGTGTATGTACGTATTTGTTTTGATTATTTGTCTTATGTAAAGCGTCTTTGAGTATCTTGAAAAGCGCTATATAAATAAAATGTATTATTATTATTATTATATATACTAGTGATGGGTCGCTCGCGAATGATCCGATTCTATTGAACGCATCTTTGAAACGAACAAAAGGAACCGAGTCTTTTATTTCTGAACAGTTCCTATTGGCTGTAATCAACCCATTAAGCTTCGCATCAGTAGAGGGAATTAATCGTAACTCGTAATAAAAGCTGTTTATTGTCGATATTCAAATCCGAAAACACTTTCAGTATCACGGAGAGTGAGCAACACACACACACACACACACACACACACACACACACACACTCATACACAAACTTACATTCACATACACTAACACCACACACATAAACACACACTCGCACTCATGCATACTCATACACACACACACACAGAGCTAGTAGTATAATGATAAATAATTGAGAAATAAACTATACACTTGTTTAATTGTGTTAAATCTGGTTATTTCATTGTGCTTATGTTTTAAAGCAGAAACAAACACAGTCACAGGATTTTTCTGAAACTTAATGCAATGCAACCACAGTATGTCTCTTCCCTGTAGTTTTTTTTCCTTTTAAAAATAAATCTTTTTTCTCTCGTTTAAGTGTTGTTTGAATTAGGAATACATTTAAGGCAAGGTAGCAAAATTTGATATTAATATCGGGGGTGTCTTATAGTTTACCTAGTAGCGCCTCTCAAAGAACGAAGAGCCATTTTTTTGAACGGCTCTTTAAAAGGAACCGAGCCAAGAGATCCGACTCCGTTCAAGAAGCCATAATTCCCATCACTACTACAGTATATACACATACACACCTAAATAATGTGTGGCATATGTGGTTCTGTGATGAGAAACATAGGTGGTACTTGGAACTTTTGGTTTGATAATGGGTGGTACTCGGTCTAAAAAGTTTGAGAACCACTGATCTAGACCTTCATCAGTGGTCACAGGACGTTGCCCATGGGGTGCTGTTGGCTGGACATTTTAGGTTGGTGGACTATTCTCAGTCCAGCAGTGACAGTGAGGTGTTTAAAAACTCAATCAGCGCTGCTGTGTCTGATCCACTCATACCAGCACAACACACACTAACACACCACCACCATGTCAGTGTAACTGCAGTGCTGAGAATGATCCACCACCCGAATAATACCTACTCTGTAGTGTTTCTGGGAGAGTCCTGACCATTGAAGAACAGGGTGAAAGCAGGCTAAAAAAGTATGTAGAGAAACTGATGGAATACAGTCAGTAATTGTAGAACTACAAAGTGCTTCTATATGGTAAGTGGAGCTGATAAAATGGACAGTGAGTGTAGAAACAAGGAGGTGGTCATAATGTTATGCCTGATCGGTGTATATTATGATAAAGTTAGGGTCTTTTCTCGCTACAAGCTTTGAAGAATATGCTTACTCAACACATCTTCCGGACAGTTGTATCATTGCATCAATGTGGCTGCTTTTGACATATTGTTTTGCAGACATTTTTTCCATGATAGTTTCAGTTTTGCTAGGTGGGTTTCTAATATGACTGAGACAAATGATTAAACCTCAGACATTTTCTATATCTTTACTGTCATCCAAATTGCGGAGTTTTTCCGAGCATTGTGTCAGAAATGTGATGTTTTGTGATCTGTGTATCCTTTTCCCGGTTTGCAATGTCTCTCAGCACATTCTCAAGAGCATGGAGGAGATACCAGAACATGGGCATGTTATACAAGGAGAACTGGACAGGGCCACAGAAAAGCATAAGCCCAGCACCAGGACCGGTATCTGCTCCTCTGTGCAAGGAAGAACAAGAAGAGCACTGCCAGCCCTACAAAATAACCTCCAGAAGACTACTGGTGTGCATGTTTCTGACTAAACTGTCAGAAACAGACTCTATGAGGGTGGCATGATTGCCTGGTCTCCTCTAGTGTGACCTGTGCGCACAACACAGCACTGGGTAGTTGGATTGCCATTTGTCAGAGAACACCAGAATTTGCAAGTCCAAGGTGAACATTATACTGCCGGTTTGGTGGTGGGTCAGTGATGGTCTGGGGAGGCATATCCCTGGAGGGTTGCTCAAACCTTCATGATTTTGTCAACAGAACCCTGACAGTTGTTAGGTACTGGAATTAAATCCTTAGAGCCATTATGAGACCTTACTTTTCTAAATATTGAGTTTGTATTCTTTAAAATTGATTAAAAAAGGATTCAGACGCTTTGACTTTCAGTAAACCTCACTGTGTTGTGCACCAAGTTCTTGTTCTATTTATGTAGCTCTTTCTACTTCTCTATTTGGTCTTGCGTTTTGTTCGGGACTTGGTGTTGATGCCTCTGTGGGGTGAGTGCATGGCTACCTTTCTTTTCTACGGTTCGCTTATGATTATGTCCCTGTGGAGCAATTATGCAAGTGTGATGATCTGCGATTAAAATGCTTGCCTACCTGTTCTGTCTTCACCCAGCTTCGGGCTGAGGATTTGTTTGATTGTTTTTTGTTTTTACTTACTTTTATTTTGGCCACTTTTATTTATTATTTCTCTCTTTCCATTTGTAGCTCATTAGTCGGTTTTGTTCTACTTTGTTTCTAAGATTTATTTTAAACAATAGACAAGAAACAAAACAGGATAGAGCAAGACAAGACACTACAAAATGACCTATGCTACAGCTAACCTAAATGCTAATGCTAATTGCTAAGCTAATGTTAATCTAAACACACAAGAATCCTGACTAAACTATCCTAGACCCTAAGCTAAGCTAACACCAAACATGAACAAGACTAAAACACTTAACTTGACTTCTGAGCATGAACTAGGCAGGAGCAGCACAGCAAAAGTCTCCAATGACTGATCCACAGCTGCTTCCTTAAATCCTACGAGCATTATCCCTAAAACAAGGTGCAGCTATGGATGATTGGCTGTGGACCAGTCATGATAAGGGGGCATTGACTTGACCACCCAAACAAACCAGCGCTAACATGTGCTCCTGGAGAGGGGGTGTGGCACCTAAACATGGCTCCAGAAGCACAAAAAGGCTTGATTCGTGACACCTGCAGTTTGGATAATTTCTTATAACCTTGCAGATGGGTACAATCGGACCCTTTAGATGTACCCATTGATCTACATTTAAACACCCATAATAATGAAAAAAAAAATGTTTTTTGAACTTCTGTGAAGCATCTGTAAAGTGTCATCTTCTGGCCTCTCCAAAGATGTTCGCTGGTGTTTAAATCTGGGGTTTAACGTTTTCACTTTATGATTTTTATTTTAAAAAGACTCCAAATACAGGAGTTTACTTTATCATTTGCTGTAATTAAGTGTAGATTAATGGATAAAATGCCAATTATATCCAAAATCACAATTGATTAACAATAAAAGTAACAATACAGTGTGCAGAGAGACTTGTATGAGTATGGGGACATGACCATGACCATAAACTTGTTGGATATTGCATTTTAAAACCATGGGTACCAATGTGTATTTTCCCCCACCCCTTGCAGCTATATCAGCTTCAACTCTTCTTGGAAGTCTTTTTGGGTTCAATTCCCAGGTAGAGGGGCCTGGGTCCTTTCTGTGTGGAGTTTGCATGTTCTCCCAGTGCCTGAGTGGGTTTCCTGTAGGAGCTCTGGTTTCCTCCAACAGTCCAAAGACATGCAGTCAACTGGAGCTACTAAAATTGACCTAGGTCTGAATGTGTGTTTGTATGTGTGTGTGTTTGCCCTCTGATGGACTGGCCACCTGCCCAGAGTGTTTCCTACCTTTCGCTGAGTGATTTATACCCACCACAAAGGAATGAATTAGTACAGTGTGTCAAACACACATTTAAATTCAAAATGGTAATACCTCAAAATTGTCCAAAGCTACCCATGTGTCATCTTACAGGGTATCCTAACTTTATGAAAATGTTTTTTTAATTCAGCACTAAGATGCTATTCTATACATTTCAGCACTGCTATCTATTCTAGCTGTAGTTTGGACATCAGTTTTTAGCAGAGGGAGCCCATACCAAACTGTAAGAATATAGATTTTCTTCTCTGTAAGTAACTTGAAATTTTGCATGCACAAAAAGCTGGTCAGGGCCCTTTACATATCAGCCTTGTGACCTTTGCTGGGTCCTTTCATCTTTTTTTGTGGTTGTGCATGCTTGTTTCTTCGAGGCTGATCGGCTAAAGGTCAGACCTGCACAGCTTCTCCAGCCAGGCTGAATTTTAGAATTGACAGACTGCCTGGCTTCAACCTGCCCGGTTACATAAAAGGTCAGATCTTATGGGCAAATTAAACAAAAGCTCCTAGCTTGTGCTTTTGGGTTATTTTGCTGAGCATTTGTTAATTTTTATGCTGCTTTTGCTTTTAAGTATTGTTCTTCCTGTTCTTATTTTTCTCAGTATTGATTGTATCTTAAATATTCGAATATGAACATAATCTGTACAGCTACAGTTACATTGACACGATCAAAACAATAGATTTTCTTCCAATACAAAGCAAATATTTTTATTGTTTTTTTCTCAACATACACTATATTGCCAAAGTATTCGCTCGTCTGCCTTCACACGCATATGAACTTGAGCGACATCCCATTCTTAATCCATAGGGTTTAATATGATGTCGGCTCACCCTTTGCAACTATAACAGCTTCAGCTCTTCTGGGAAGGCTTTCCACAAGGTTTAGGAGTGTGTTTATGGGAATTTTTGACCATTCGTCTAGAAGCACATTTGTGAGGTCAGACACGGACGGACGAGAAGGCCTGGCTCGCAGTCTCCACTCTAATTCATCCCAAAGGTGTTGTATCAGGTTGAGGTCAGGACTCTGTGCAGGCCAGTCAAGTTCTTCCACACCAAACTCGCTCATCCATGTCTTTATGGACCTTGCTTTGTGCACTGGTGCGCAGTCATGTTGGAACAGGAAGGGGCCATCCCTCTGCCACACGGAGAAACATGATTCCAGTGTCCAGTGGTGGCGTGCTTTACACCACTGTATTCGACGCTTTGCATTGCGCGATGTGATGTAAGGCTTGGATGCAGCTGCTCGGCCATGGAACCCTATTCCATGAAGCTCTCTACACACTGTTCTTGAGCTAATCTGAAGGCCACATGAAGTTTGGAGGTCTGCAGCGATTGACTCTGCAGAAAATTGGCGACCTCTGAGCACTATGCGCATCAGCATCCGCTGACCCCACTCTGTCATTTTACGTGGCCTACCACTTTGTGGCTGAGTTGCTGTTGTTCCCAATCGCTTCCACTTTGTTATAATACCACTGACAGTTGACTGTGGAATATTTAGTAGCGAGGAAATTTCACGACTGGACTTGTTGCACAGGTGGCATCACGGTACCACACTGGAATTCACTGAGCTCCTGAGAGCGACCCATTCTTTCACAAATGTTTGTAGAAGCAGTCTGCATGCCTAGGTGCTTGGTTTTATACACCTGTGGCCATGGAAGTGATTGGAACACCTGAATTTAATGATTTGGATGGGTGAGTGAATACTTTTGGCAATATAGTGTATATTCTACTTATTTACTATCCGATGTTGAACAGCCTGTTCAATTGCTATTCTTTAACAATGCTATATATTGTTGTATTGTACTACTATAATTTGTGTTTTGATATTGCAAAGCTGTACACTTTCACTATGTTACTGCTTTATATGCTGTGTCCAATACAAGGCTTTTTGAAAGTTTGTGACGGCTCACAATTTCTTGTTCTAATAGAAGTCGAGACTTTGATCAGTATAATACTAATGATATAGTATTCTCTTTTTTTTGTAAAGTAATTACAATGACTTTCTTACTCTAAGAATAAGATACTTTTATCAGTTTATAATTGTGTCAAAAGATCAAATGTAGATTTATTTGCTCGACCTCGTATTTCCGGAGTCATGGGTTTGTGGCTTACTGCTGGTACATTACTTCCTCTTTATTATTTCAGCAGCACCAAATCTATAAAAGGCATCAAAATGGTTGTGATGCTGTTATGCAATTAACAAAACAGTTGAAAACTGTGGAAAATATGGCATGTGTGCTTTGTAAACACTTACTTGCTATTGTGTATTATGTTTAGTGCTATATACAGGTATGCTACCTGCGTCACTGCTCTTGATTGTTTTAAGCCTAATTAGATCAGTGATCCTCCAAAGCCTTTCTTTCTCTGCAACTCCAAATCAGAAAAAGTTGGGACTCACAGGTGATTGTAACCATGATCAGCAGATGCGTTTATCCAAAGCGACTTATGCCAAGTTCACACTACACGACTTTCTGATTTGCCGGGTCGCTGTACAGTTCACACTACACGACTGAATCTCTTGCACTCTTGCAGTCTTTTCAGTCGGTGTGTATTTCACACTACACGACTGATCTGCGATAGGGGGTTTCACACTACACAATCTATCACCAACTGAAATCGCAGGCGAGCTTCTCTGCTCTCCCAAATATCGTTTTGTCACGAAAACAAATGCGAGAAGTGACTAATGGTTTAATGATACCACATCCAAAAATGCACGTCAACAAGTAGAGAGCGATCAAAGTTTGTGCACGTAAAAACAAAGAGAAAAAATAAATGAATCTTAGTGGATTTTGCTTGGATTGTTCTATAGTGAGTTGGAGGTTAATAAATATTTTTGCAATGCAACGTTTTGTAGAGAACGATAAGGTCAGAAATACTGTAAAACTTGTGTGTGTGTGTGCCGGTGTATTATTTACATTTACATTTTCAGCATTTAGCAGACACTTTTATCCAAAGTGACTTACACAATGAGTGGAACACGATGAGCACGTTGAGGGTTAAGGGCCTTGCTCAGGGACCCAACAGTGGCAACTTGGTGGTGGCGGGGCTTGAACCCGCAGCCTTCTGTTTACTAGTCCAGTACCTTAACCACTGAGCTATCACTGGCCCCGATATATATTATGATATAAACTGTATTAAGCCCCTGTACAGCCACACTTCTCCCCTGCGTTTCTCCTCATGCCGTATTTTGTGTTCTCATTGGCTGTTCGACATAGCAATCATTGCCAGTTGTGCAACTCAGATTGAGATATCTGACATGTTAGAAATCTCGATCTCGGCGAGCCACTCGGATCGAGTTGTTGAGTAGTTCACACTTAGCGATTGAGAGCCGAGTTTCGATCGCCAAGCAAACACTGAGTTGCTCCCGAGCCGGCAAATCTAGCGCCGACCAGTCGCCAAGCGAAAATCTAGGCAAAAGTCATGTAGTGTGAACTAGGCATTACAATATACAGTCTAAGCAACTAAGGGTTAAGGGCCTTGCTCAAGGGCCCAACAGTGGCAACCTGGCAGTGGTGGGGTTTGAACCAGCAACCTTCTAGTCTAGTACCTTAACCACTAGGCTACAACTGCCATGATTTATAACTAAAGCAGTATCCACAAAAGTCTTTGAGAAGCAAGGGCGGCACGGTGGCTAAGTGGGTAGCACTGTCGCCTCACAGCAAGAAGGTCCTGGGTTCGATCCCCAAGTGGGGCGGTCCGGGTCCTTTCTGTGTGGAGTTTGCATGTTCTCCCTGTGTCCGCTTGGGTTTCCTCCGGGTGCTCCGGTTTCCTCCCACAGTCCAAAGACATGCAAGTGAGGTGAATTGGAGATACAAAATTGTCCAGGACTGTGTTCGATATAACCTTGTGAACTGATTAACCTTGTGTATAAGTAACTACCGTTCCTGTCATGAATGTAACCAAAGTGTAAAACATGATGTTAAAATCCTAATAAACAAACAAACAAACTTTGAGAAGCAAAGATGAACAGAAGATCTCCATTTTATCATCAATTGAGTAAAAGAATAATTAAAATGTTTTAAATACACTAAAGATCAGCATCTTTTGATATAAGTTCAGTGTTTAAGTCATATCAGTATTCCTCCAACACAGTCAGATTTTCAGCTTGTGAATGATAATACATAGTAGTGGTGGTAAATTCGGTTCATTTTATGGACTCGGGTTAATCTGAGTCACTCAGTAATGTGATCCGGTTCACTTGGGTCAGTTGAGTCACTTGTACTGAAATTCTGATTGCGATTGATTTACTGCATGAAAATGCATCCAAATATCACTTGTCTCCCATGCACTCATCTTCTGTAAATACATCCTTCTCTCTTAATTCTCTTGGCACCTCACACGTCTCTTGTTAGTGACAAGTTGACACTTTTTTCTAAGTGGCATCTTGATCATGCGGGAGAGGGGGGTGGACTCACCTACCAGTCAGATGGGTATATTAATGGGTCAAGGGTTTAAAATTACCATGGGGGCTATGATACTCCTTAAGTGGTACAGTACTAAAGTAGCCTGTAAGCATTTGCATTTTAATAATAATATAACTATATTTTGTTGTTGTTTTGCTTACAAGAAAATATTAGTATTAGTAATCTATACCACTACTACTGATAATAATAATAATAATAATAGCATGTGCATAAAATCAGCCATATAACGAACACCAGTGTGTTTAACTGCTTGTTTACTGGAATATTTAACTTTAGATTCACGGACTGGAGTAAAGTCGGTTCAGCCCAGTCATCTGAGTCTGCGGTGTTTCGGTGAGTCTGCTCACTCGCCTTGTGTACTTAGCAGCAGCCAATCAGAGGACTCATAGGATCCTGATTCTGATCCGGGTTCATTGAGATTTTGGACTCGTGATTCCTGATTCAGTACAAAGATTCAAATCATTAACCCGGCCCAACTCTAATACATAGTCTTAAGAAGATACAATTTGGTGATGGGGTTAAATCCCCATCATAACTCAAATGCAAGTGATCCATAAGAGTACAGGGAGTCTCAATCATAGTTTGGGGTTAATTCTATAGTTGGTGTGTTTTGTATAAATGAACTTGACTCACCCGTTGCTCTTATCTCTTACCAACAGAACCTTTTTTTTTTAAATAAAAAAAGAGTGAAGGCTTTTAAAGCATATATAGAAGCTTTATAATCATGTCTATGATTGGTTTTAATAATATATCCAACAAGATGCACTATTAAGGTGATGAAGGTGTCCATACACTATTGACCTTATATTATATGACTCACTACTATACTATAAATAAACACTGACATTAAAGCCTATAGTGGGCACAGAAAATATAGTGGTCAACTTTTTGAGAGTGTGAGTGTGGAATATGTTGGAGTGTGTGTAAAAGTGTGGGGACTTATTTCCACCTAACTTACTGGTGGAAAGTAAGTGCAACCTCAAGTCCCACACATGTAAAAATGTTAGGCAATTTCTGCTGCAGTCTTTAGTGAGGTATTTACTATGTGATAGTATTGTTAGTATAGTATATACTAATGATAGTTTTGTTATATAAATAATTGTGGTCAGTATTACTGGCCACAACTGTATATACAACCCTTGATTGATTAGTATTAAACCCAACAGCTTTTATAAATAAATGAATATGTACCATCTTTGTATCATTACACTATTTTAATAGCATATCCAAATACATTTAACATAAAAGTTTACCTGTCAACATACATTATATGACCAAAAGTATTTGGACACCTGACCATCAGTTTATTGCACATCTTATTTCAAGACTTTAAAGTATGTCTGTGAAGTTTGTGCCCATTCAGCATTTGTATGACTAGGCACTGATGTTGGTTTATGTTCCAAAGCTGTTCAGTGGGACTGAGGTCAGGTGACTAAAGTTTCTTTAAATCAAGCTTTTCTTCATGTCATTACAGACGTTACTTTGTAAACTGGAGCACAGTGATTCAAGAAATATCCTTCCTAAACTGTTGCTGCATAGTTGGAAGCATATAATTTCCTTTATATAGATAAGGTTCCTTACATTAAATAAGGTGTCCCAATACTTTTATCCACATAGTGTACATGCAATCATTTAAAAAAAGAAACGACTTTTTTAAGGCACCCTTACCTGGTTGCACAACCCTGACAATCTCCAAATGTTTTTGTGTGCTTCTTCACTTCTTTTTTTAAATTTTCTTACACTTGGGAGCACATTTTGCTTCTAAATGCTCTGATAGTCTGCCTGTCTCTATTTCCTCGGCTGCTCCCATTAGGGGTCGCCGACAGATCGTGATCCGCATTTTTGATTTGGCACAGTTTTTACACCGGAAGCCCTTCCTGACACAACCCTTCCTATTTATCCGGGCTTGGGACCGGCACTACAATGCACTGGTTTATGCATCCTAGCGGCTAGGTACCTATAGGACAATTCAGTGTCTCCAATTAGCCTGGCTGCATGTTTTTGAACTGTGGGAGGAAACCAGAGCACTCGGAGGAAACCCACACAGACACAGGGAGAACATGCAAACTCCGCACAGAAAGGACCCAGACCGCCCCACCTGGGGATCGAACCAAGGACCTTCTTGCTGTGAGGCAACAGTGCTACCTACTTAGCCACCGTGCTGCCTATAATGTTCCTATAATACCACCATCTCAGAGTAAGCAAAGCATCCCCACAACAGTATGGATCCTCCACCATGTTTCACTGCAGGTTGAATGCACTTTTCTTTATAGTAGTCATTTCATCATCTACACACATAACACTAGTAGGCAAAGAGCTAGTTTTCAATAGAGTCATTTTCAATAGAAAATTAATTGGTATTTGGCATATATGTTTAAACATATGTTAATACCCCTCCTTAACCTATTACTAACAAATTTTTAAAAAATCAACTATAGAAAAATCTATTATTTACTTTCAACTTTTTGTGCACATTTAGAAATGCCAAGTACTGTTCAAGCATGACTGTGCCCCTTAGCCCAAATTGAGGTTCATAAAATTTGATGTGGACAAACTTAAACAGGCAGCACAGAGCGCTGACCCCAAGCCTAGCACCTTTTAGGAGAAACTGGAATGTTGATGGAAGACCAGACCTACATTGTCCAGGATCAGTGCCCTCACAAATCCTCCTTTAAATGAGTAGGCACAAATTCCAAAAGACTCACGGACACATTTTGTGGAAACCCTTTCAGGACTGAAGAGTGAAAGGGGGGCCTAACTCCATATTTAAAGTTTTGATATAGGAAGTCCAACAAGCTCATGGTCAGGTGACCACAGACTTTTGGCTATAAAGTGTAACACATGGTGGTATGGTTTATCTGAAACATGAATGGTAACAATAAAATGATAATATTGTTTGATCATTTTGTTTACTTTGTCACTCTCTGCTAATTGTGCTTTTATGAAACTGAAATTTGTGCACTTGCAAAATGCAAGTGCTAGCATTGATCATGTTACCTAGCTAGCAGGATATGCTTTCATATATTACACTTTTGCATGATGTAATACATGTTCACATATGAGTTTAGCTTGTTGAGAAATACACTACATTGCCAAAAGTATTCGCTTGTCTGCCTTCACACGCATATGAACTTCAGTGACATCCCATTCTTAATCCATAGGGTTGAAGCTATAACAGCTTCATCTCTTCTGGGAAGGCTTTCCACAAGGTTTAGGAGTGTGTTTATGGGATTTTTTGTTCATTCTTCCACAAGCGCATTTGTGAGGTAAGACACTGATGTTGGACGAGAAGGCCTGGCTCGCAGTCTCCACTCTAATTCATCCCAAAGGTGTTCTATCAGGTTGAGTTCAGGACTCTGTGCAGGCCAGTCAAGTTCTTCCACACCAAACTCGCTTATCCATGTCTTTATGGACCTTGCTTTGTGCACTGGTGTGCAGTCATGTTGGAACAGAAAGGGGCCATCCCCAAACTGTTCCCACAAAGTTGGGAGCATGAAATTGTCCAAAATCTCTTGGTATGCTGAAGAATTAATAGTTCCTTTCACTGGAACTAAAAGGGGCCAAGTCCAACTCCTGAAAAACAACCCCACACCATAATCCCCCCTCCACCAAACTTTACACTTGGCACAATGCAGTCAGACAGGTACCGTTCTCCTGTCAACCGTCAAACCCAGACTCGTCCATCGGATTGCCAGATGGAGAAGCGTGATTCGTCACTCCAGAGAACACGTCTCCACTGCTGTAGAGTCCAGTGGTGGCGTGCTTTACACCACCGCATCCGACGCTTTGCATTGTGCTTGGTTATGTAAGGCTTGGATGCAGCTGCTCGGCCATGAAAACACATTCCATGAAGCTCTCTACACACTGTTCTTGAGCTAATCTGAAGGCAACATGAAGTTTGGGGGTCTGTAGCGATTGACTCTGCAGAAAGTTGGCGACCACTGCGCACTATGCGCATCAGCATCCGCTGACCCCACTCTGTCATTTTATGTGGCCTACCACTTCGTGGCTGAGTTGCTGTCATTTACAATCGCTTCCACTTTGTTATAATACCACTGACAGTTGACTGTGGAATATTTAGCAGCGAGGAAATTTCATGACTGGACTTGTTGCACAGGTGGCATCCTATCACGGTACCACACTGGAATTCACTGAGCTCCTGAGAGCGACCCATTCTTTCACTAATGTTGTAGAAGCAGTCTGCCTGCCTAGGTGCTTGGTTTTATACACCTGTGGCCATGGAAGTGATTGGAACACCTGAATTTAATGATTTGGATGGGTGAGTGAATACTTTTGGCAATACAGTGTACATTACTGTTAAAACCTTTTAGCTATTTGGATAACTTAGCAATTTAGCATGTTTGCATTTTTTAAGTAAAAGCACTTACAAAAATATAATATTTTTTGCTACTTTAACCACATTTGCATTTAAGAAGAGACAAAAGGATTTACTTACTTTCCAAAATAACTACACTTTGCAGATTAATGTTTGATTTTGACATAACTCTCTAGCCCCTAAACCCAAGTTATAATACAGGAAGGAAACAGTAGAAGCACATCGTGTTCTGTGTCACCAACAGAAATCTTAAAGTGTGAGACAGCAACAGAAAGTGCGTATCTGCAGGCTTGTGCTGGCTGATGAGGCCAGGATGAGGGTCTTTGCAGAAATGACGAGGAATGAAACTGCAACTTTGCAGAATTGACTTTTGGTCCAAATAGGGTATTTAAAACCTCATGTAACACTCATGTAGAGACATAGAGGTTACTTTTCTGAATGAAAGTTTAAACTGTTCAGCGTAAAGTGTTGAGATAATTAATACAATATGCACATTTTATGACTAGTAGAAAATAGATCTGGAAAATATGTAAATCAAAAGGTTTTGCATACTTGCCTCCAGCTTTTCCAGTACCAGCCCACTGTTACACCTGCCTACTTACATTTACATTTTCAGCATTTAGCAGACGCTTTAATCCAAAACGACTTACAGTACTGTGACAGTATATGTTCTAAGCAATTGTGGGTTAAGGGCCTTGCTTAAGGGCCCAACAGTGGCAACCTGGCAGTAGTGGGGCTTGAACCAGCAACCTTTGGATTACTAGTCCAGTACCTTAACCACTAGGCCACAACTGTCCTACTTTGTGCTTAAATATTCAGTCTAACTACGTGCACAGTTGAGGTCATAAGTTAACATACATTTGTAGGGGTATATGTTCGGTAAATCATCTTGGGACTTCTACTTTTTCTTTTCTGTCACTAAGTGATAAGAAAACACGTTTAATGTGTTTAATGTGCACTGTGGGTTTTCAGAAAATTGGACCAATATATTTGAAAACATTATGGAAAGGTTAATTCCCTTAAACCTTTATATACACTGATCGGGCATAACATTATGACCACCTTTCTTATATTGTGTTGGTCCCCTTTTGCTGCCAAAATAGCCCTGACCCATCGAGGCATAGACTCCATTAGACCCCTGAAGGTGTGCTGTGGTATCTGGTACCAGGCTGTTAGCAGCAGATCCTTTAACTCCTGTAAGTTGTGAGGTGGGGCCTCTACGGATCGGACTTGTTTGTCCAGCACATCCCACAGATGCTCGATTGGATTGAGATCTGGGGAATCTGGAGGCCAAGGCAACACCTCAAACTCGCTGTTGTGCTCCTAAAACTATTCCTAGTTCTAGGAATTCCTAGTTACTATTCCTAAAGTAACATCCACATGGATGCCAGGTTTGGATTCCAAGGTTTCCCAGCAGAACATTTCCCAAAGCATCACACTGCCTTTGCCAGCTTGCCTTCTTCCCATAGTGCATCCTGGTGCCATGTGTTCCCCAGGTAAAAGACGCACACGCACCCGGCCATCCACGTGATGCAAAATAAAGAAAAAAAGAAGAAGAAAACGTGATTCATAAGACCAGGCCACCTTCTTCCATTGCTCTGTGGTCCAGTTCCGATTCTCATGGCCACTTCCTTCCTTGGACCACTTTTGACAGATACCGACCACTGTAGACTGGAAACACCCCACAAGAGCTGCAGTTTTGGAAATGGTCACATAGCCATCACAATTTGGCCCTTGTCAAACTTGCTCAAATCCTTACGCTTGCCCATTTATCCTGCCTCTAACACATCAACTTTGAGGATAAAATGTTCACTTGCTGCCTAATATATCCCACCCACTAACAGGTGCCGTGAAGAGATAATCAGTGTTATTCACTTCACCTGTCAGTGGTCATAATGTTATGCCTAGTCGGTGTAACTAATAAAAGTAGAATTAAACGATTTCCAATGTTTTCACTGACCAGATTTGTTGTATTTTGTATATATAAATAAATTCAAAATGTGATGCCTGCAACACAAAGACATTGTAATCTTGTAATCACTTGGGAATTAAGAATACTGATTGTTGCAGTTTTTACAATTGAAGTTTGGCCACAAGTTTGATACAAGGTTTCAGCTGCCTATCATGTCACTCTAACATCCAAATATACACATTTACATCAATGCATCCTTCACAAGTCACCCATTCTGTGGTGCACCTCCATTCTAAGACATGTTGCTGCTTGCAGTATTAACGGATAAAGAAAATAATTTTGTATACAGTCTTAGCTGTAGACATTTCTGACCTCAGCACAATTCTACTCTCTTTGGGTGCATCTGATGAGTTGAAGCCCAGAACAACCACCACTCAGTGGTGTTTTAGCATATAATTGATGTATGGCTTTCTCTTTATGTAATAAAGTCTTAGGTTGCATTTCTTGACACAGCGGTAAACTGTGTGAAGTGACCATGTTTTCTGAAGTACTCCCCAGCTCATGTAGCTATATACAGTATATTAGCATAGCAAAAGTCATTCACCTTCGGCAGTGGATTCTGACTTTAACCTTAATTATTTGCAATAACGTGTTGAGAGAAAGCAGCTGCAGTGTGAAAGCCAACAAATGTCAATGAGCTAGAACAAAATTCTGCACGAGAAGAATGGGTGAAGATTCCATCAGAGAGGTGTCAAAAGCTTGTTAGCATTTTCCAAAATCGCTAATTAGAAGTTATCAAGGCAAAAGAATGTTCCACTGAGTACTGAGGCTGGGGTTGAATAATATTGCTCATATTTTCCATTTAAACTTAATATTTTATAACTTAACATATATGTCAATAAGAATTCTACTGAGTGTGCTTGCTATGACAGCACATATACTAAATAATTCTACTGAGTCTACTTCTTGAGACTTCTTGTATATGTTCATTTAATGCTCCAGGTATTTAGTCGCAGAAAACAGATCAGTTCCATAGGGCCATGGCCATCATGACCCTTGCAAGTGTGTGTATGCTTTTAACCTTAAATATAATCTTTATCTCTTGGACATCAAAAAAGCTATATTTTTTATCAGATACTTTTATACACAAGCAGGTTTTAATACCAATAAGCAGCTGCTACATCTGATTCCACTTGCCTAATCAGCTAATCAGTCTTCAGATGACTGATTGGTTTAGTTCTATTAAGGCATTGCTGTATTTTGTGGATTACATTTAGCACCACTACACAAAGAATAAAAAAATGTCACCATTATTTAATGATAAGCCATTCATTCATTCATTCATTTAAAGTTTCAATTTAATTACAATTATAATTACATGGACCTCATGTATAGTCAATATGACCATTTCTTCCTGATATACCGTACATTTCAGACATGGTGCCCATGTGTATATACTTAACACAATGAAATAAATAACACTTTTATAATTTCACCTTCATACATGAGCATATTAGTGTTCAGTGAGCAATAAAATGGTTAATGTATCCAAAATTAAGAAATGTTATGATATGAAACAGAAATGCTGGAAATTTTCAGGCATTTCACTAAATATTTGCTGAGAACTGAACTTATGTTAATGACATTGCTTTTGGTTTCGAGTTTAAATGGCATTATAAGTAATGGAATAAAACTGAAGAAAGAAGTGGGTTACAGGATTGAAGGGTAGCAAAATAACTTGACTTGTAGGTCTTTAGGGAACATTCACTAAAAATAATTGTATGTAGTTCAGAAAGCAGACTGAAAACATTCTATTCTCAACCAGAAGCTACTGCAGATACATTCATCCCACTTCTCCTTCCTTCTAACTAGATTTTAATTTTTATGGCAATTTAAAGAGGCCAAAATAATTACTTTGGTGGTCATTACTGAGCAAGTCTGTTCGGGACACATTGACAAACACCCAATCATCTTTTTGGAGCTGTTGCATAGAGCCAAGGTTACTTCCTGCAATCCACACTTCCTGACTCCCAATCCTGCAAACTCCCTGTCTGTGATCTTTCATAAGTGTTAACGGTTGATTTTCTCGCTTTATGTAGACTATGTGAGACAGAGATTCCCTAAATTTGCAGTCATTAAAAAGGAACTCCACATGTGAGTAGACAAAGTAGAGGCCTGTTTCATTTACTAGTAATCCACCATTGCTGTACAGAATACCGTCTGTGAAGGCACGGCCATGCCTTGACTCCCACTTCAGCGTCTTTAAGCCTTTCTCCTGGCTTTTTCCTAAACAGATAAGAGAAAAAGTAAACATTATTAGAGGGCATTATTAATAAACACAGGTTTGTTTAACCTTACTCATAGGTATCTGTTTTTAAGAGTAGTAGATTTCAAACTTTTGTTGCGCAAGCACTGCTCCATATCTAACACAGTTTCTTATCAGTTAAATCACTTCAAAACTCTAGTTAGTTGTCTTTACCAGTCAGATGTGCAGCCTGTGCATGTTTGTTGTCCTTGATGTCTTCAATTTTGTGCCCTGCAAAAGTCATAAGATAAAGCAAATCATATTAATTGTGTGCTTATTTCATAGATAAGATCCACCAAGTACTTTACTGTACATTATAAATAACTCACCAACGAGCATTTGAGGTGCACTGCTTTCACTTTCTGTGTTTACAGCCTGTGGTGACCAAAATAGAAATTAAGCACTACAGTGATATCACATATGCAGATGATTATTTCACTAACATGTACAGTATGTATGCATATATATTCTTGCATGCATGCAAGCATGGTATAGTTTCAATATGTAGGTTTAAAAAATCATAAAAAAAAGCTATTAAGCTCATGATGCAAGATAAGTTTGACTTCTAAAGAAAGTGATGTTCGCCGTCTAGTTCGATGAAAGGAAATCCTGTACCGCTGGACGGGTGACCACAATTTTATATAACCTCATCTCTTCAGGTCTATGTATGAGCATGTAAATGTCAAATGCAATGAAAGGAAACTCTAAACATAAGACATTTTAGAACCATACAGAATGAAAGAGAGAAAGACAGAATAAGCTATAAGTTGGCACACGAGCAGACATACAAAGCTTGATCAATAGTGGTAGACAGACAGATGCAGATAGATACAGACAGTGAGACAGAAAAACTCAAAAATTTAATACAGACGGTATAAAGGTCACAGACAGATGGATGGACAGACATACATGCCTAAGGAACATCTTCTCGTGCAAAAACATTTATTGCAGATTTTCTTAAATTTGACAAAATATGCTTGGACAAACACACAAAACTAATCTAATACTTAGATATACATACACTATATGGACAAAAATGTGGACACCCCTCCAAATTTATGAGTTAAGTTGTTCTTTTAGTTAAGTTCTTGCCATTGCTAACAGGTTTATAAAATCATTAAAATAAGATATAAATTAAATGCTTTTAACTGGGTTTAACTAACTCGAGAAAGGCCCTTTTTGTTCTACAATATGCATCTGTGCTTGAAGCAAGGTCCATAAAGACTTTGAGCAGTTTGGTATGGAGAAATTCCGGTAGCCCTCACAGAGTCCTGACTTCAGCCCAAGTGAACACCCTTGACTCAATACTGAAACAGTGATTGCAAACCTGGGCTTGCCAATAGAATTGCCCAATAAGCTGATGGATGGGTTTCCATATACTTTTGGTCATGTGTTGTATGTGCCTTGATAGCCATCAGCATGGTTCTGGAACAAGTAATATCTTTGACCAATCCTTTTCGTAAAAGCTTTGAAGTTTAGGCCAGGATTTTGAGAAGGCCAGTCCAAAGACCTAGTTTTTGCCATATTTAGCCATTCTGAAACATTTTTGACCTGATTTGGATCATTGTCCTGATATATAAACCAAATCTTAGTTTCATTAGACCAAAACTCATCTCCATAAAAGTTTTCTTTTTCTTTTTCCAGGTCATTGAAAAACAATTACTTTCATCAACTGTTTTATCTTGGTCAGAGTCTTGGCAGATCTGGTTGGACATGGAACCACTGGGTGCAAAGAAGAAATATCCTGGACTGGGCATCAATCCAGTACAGGGCTTTGGCCATAACCACCTCTATCCAGACAAATCTTCTAAAACTCGGATAGGAGACTACTGTTCCATGTGCATTGTACTTTGGACAGTTCTTTGTTTTCTTGGGCCATGGCATTCCATAGAAATGGCTGCAAGTGGAATTCTTGACTTTAAGTGTATAATCTGCTTTCTGGAGTCTCTACAGTGATTTCTGGCCTTTCCAATTGTAATGTTTGTTGCTAATGGATATCCATATGGGCATACCTCATCATACTCATTAGGAATTAAATAACAGAACTTTCTACACCACCAGATGATTCATCTTAGTTGCTGCATATATATTTTGACCACATTCTGACATATTCTATTAAAAGAACACAATTAAACCTTAAAAATAAATTTTTGTGCAAGGTAGCATCAACACCATTTCCATACTGACATAAAATACCAGTGACATACCATGAAGTTCATGTAACTTTTGGTATCAATTTTGGAAAAATAGGTAGACATATAAGTAGGGCTCACCCGTTTAAGCTGCATTAGCTCTTTCTGCAGAGTCATGATTTGGTAGGCTCCAAGTCCCAGTGCAGCAAACACCGTGAGCAGGACCATAACCAGCAGAGTTCCTGCAGCAGAGCTCATGCCTCCACAACTCCTTCTCTTGGCTTGAACTCTGGCAGGAGGAAATGACCAGCAGGGCACCGGGGGCAGCTCAGATCTTGCAGCATGAGTCCTGTGATGTTGCTGGTATGAAAGACATCCTGAAGCATCCACAGTGAACACTGGAGGGTAAGGGTTCCTATTATTACTGTGCATATCTGCAGCTCTCAGTCCGTTTAACTGGTGTGATAGTGTACAGCACCTCAGCTTTTTTTTTTTAAGAGCGACTTCTTATGTGGTCGCCACTTTGTGCACCTTCCTCCCACGTTCTTCTACTTGTCACTCTGTCCTCTCTGCCTTTCTCTTTGAAGAACTCATGCCCTGCCCATCACATTTTGCATGGTTGTGACATCATGGGCAAAAGAGAAGCATTTCCTGTGACTACTTTTCAAATACATTATTATCAGTCAAATCAGATAGTTATCACAATTTGAATAAATCTGATGCATGAGCATGTTCTGATTCCCCTTTTTACATTTTAAGTATAGAAATGTCTAATCTGTAATAATCTGTTATATACTTTCACACGTCTAAATACAGTAACCTGCAATAAAGTGTCAACAGAGTATATACAGTATATTTATACTTTATTGGTCAATTTGATATAAAGTAATTTAAATTGACCTAAAATAAAAATCCACAGCATGTGGGTCAAACAGCATCCTCTCAGACATGAGCCCTGAGCAACACTTTGTGGCATCATTCTAGTCAAAATAGAGCATTTATTGCCTTCTGTCCTTCTCTTTGAAGAGCTTATGCCTTGCCTGTCAAATGCTACATAAAGTTGTGATATAATGGCCAGAAAAAGCCACCACATGGATTCTATACTTTTGCTATTTTATACACTGGCTACACCTGCATACACATCCTGTCAGACAGGTATGATTAGAAAGTTCTTAGATATTAATGCATCACCGAAAGTAACACTATGTGCTGCCATTCAAGTAAATATCGAGGTTCGTTGTATATGTAAACAGTGATGCGGCAGAATGAAGAAGTTTCAGTAACCCTATCAAACAACCACGAAGGAACAGAAGCTTCCACATGAAACATGCTGTGCGTGTGTGTGCGTGAGCTTGCAGTCTTGCAGCCTCAGAGGTCTGCATGAGAATCGAGGGATGTAGGTTAGTGGTGTGGTTTAAACCAGATGACGAGCAGCTTCATTCTAACCTGTACCCTTTTTACTGCATATCCTCCATATACACATACACACACACACAGGCGATACACGTTTACTGGAACTGGTCTGCTTTCTCAAGAGCAGGAGGGTACTTGTGGTTGCTAGTTTGTCTCTTTTTTGAC
This sequence comes from Trichomycterus rosablanca, assembly GCF_030014385.1. NCBI lineage: Eukaryota > Metazoa > Chordata > Actinopteri > Siluriformes > Trichomycteridae > Trichomycterus > Trichomycterus rosablanca. The sequence goes on from NC_085996.1 coordinate 24,815,513, forward strand.
CTTTTATATTTTAACATGCTCAACAGTCCTTAACAAAATTAGAAAATTACCTCTTTTCTGTATTCAGAGAAGTTATTTCTCTTTAAAGCATTCAGATTTCCTATGGTTGGAAACAAATGCAGACTGTTTTGTTTAGTCTCTATTAGTATCTGTCTATACCAATACCAATATCCACATGAATTCTACACCTTTATAGGAATACCAAAAAAAGTATTAGATCATCTACAAGTGCAAGGAAAATGTGGGACCTTTAAAATCATCTGGATTTTTGCATGAATTACTATTTTAGCAAGGCTGATCCCGCATTATTAGGAAATTATTATTTTATTTTTACAACCCCAAATCAGAAAATGTTAGGACAGTATAGAAAATGCAAATAAAAATGCAGTGTTCCTTACATTTACTTTGACTTTTATTTTATTGCAAACAGTTTGAACCCAAGATATTTAATGTTTTGTCATTTCATTTGTTAATAAACCTCCATTCCTGCATTTCAGGCCTGCAACACATTCCAAAAAAAAGTTGGGACGGTGGCACTTTAGGGCTAGTAACGAGGTGAAAAAACTAAATAATGATGTGATTCCAAACAGTCTTTGATGAGCAAAGATGGCCAGAGAATCTCCAGTTGGTCAAGAAATGCATGAGAAAATTATTGAAATTAAAAACAATGTACCTCAAAGAAAGATTGGAAGAGATTTGCATATTTCTCCCTCTACAGTGCATAATATCATTAAACCATTCAAGGAATCGGGAGGAATTTCAGTGCGTAAAAAGGCCAAGGGCGCAAGCTTAAGCTGAACGCCCGTGATCTTCCATCCCTCAGACGATGCTGCATCAAGAACCGCCACTCAACAATAGCTGATATAACCACATGGGTGAGGGATTACTTTGGCAAACCTTTGTCAGGCACTACAATACAGAGTTACATGCACAAATGCCACTTAAAACTTTACTGTGCGTGTTTGCAGAAAGAATGGGACAAAATAAAAGCTGAAACACTAAATCACTTGGTATTCTCGATGCCAAAACATCTTTTAAGTGTGGTGAAAAAGAATGGCAACATTACAAAGTGGTAAATGCTTTACTGTCCCAACTTTTTTTGGAATGTGTTGCAAGCCTGGATGGATGTTTATTATTAAATGAAATGAAGTTGACCAGACAAAACATGAAATATCTCAGGTTCATCCTGTCTGCAATTAAATATAAGGCAAAGTTAATGTAAGAAACTCTGTGTTATTTAATATTTGCATTTTCCATGCTGTCCCAACTTTTTCTGATTTGGGGTTGTTACAAAAACACATGCCACATTTTTGGCACCCCTGTATTAAATACTTTGTACAATCTCACGTTTATGACAAAACAGCACTAAAACACCTTAAAACTTTGGAGAAGAAATGGCACGGAATTTGAGACATTACTCCTTACAGAATCTCTCCAGAGTCCTAGGTCCTCTCCCGAGGGCACTCACCCCACGTTTTATCTTTTTTAAATGCATTTTCCTCCCAATATAGCGCAGTCAGTTTGTCTTCCGCTGCTGAGGGATACCCGAGGAAAGCACGTCCGAGGAGTGCATGTCGCTGCCCACGCCTTTTCCGACACAGCCCTCCTCTTCTCGCCCCTGCATTCTGCACAGGCGTCTCTTCCGCCAATCAGGGTCCTTACATAGCGTATGAAGATCCCACCCACACATAGTCCATTTGTCCCGCCCTAGCAGGTACGGTGGCCAATTAGTATCTGCTGCAGGCACTGCCAATTATGCCCGCCAGACGGCGCCCAGCTGACCGGTGGCAACGCAGAGTTTCGAACCGAGGAGTTCAGAATCTTGGCGCTGGTGTGCTAGCGGAAGATCCCGCTGCGCCACCTGGGCACTACCCCACATGTTTTCTATGGGTTTTAATTGATTTTGCATTTGTTAAACCATTTTCGTGTTGATGCAAGCATGTTTTGGATTATTGTCCTGCTGAAATGATGACCAGCAGGAGGGATGTTTAATTGTTTTGGCAGACAGATTTTGATTTCAAATGCCTGGTATTTGAATAGAGCCTATTATGTCATTGACATTTTCAGCATTTAGCAGACTTACAGTACTACAGTCTGAGCAATTGAGGGTTAAGGGCCTTGCTCAAGGACCCAACAGCAGCAACCTGGCAGTGGTGGGGCTTGAACCAGCGACCTTCTGGTTACTAGTCCAGTACCCTAACCATTAGGCGGTTTGCCTATGTCATGCACCCTAACAAGGTGTCCGTAGCCTTTGGAGGTCAAACAGCCCCACATCATCACAGACCTTTCTTCATACTTAAGAACGGAAGTCATGGCGCCCAGGTGATGCAGCTGGATATTCCGATAGCACTCCAGCGCTGAGATTCTGAACACCTTGGTTTAAAACTTGGGGTTGCCACCGGTCGGCTGTTTTAAACCAAGGTGTTCAGAATCTCGGCGCTGGAGTGCTATCGGAATATCCAGCTGCACCACCTGGGCGCCATGACTTCCGTTCTTAAGTATGAAGAAAGGTCTGTGATAATTGGCAGTGCCAGCAGCAGACAGGGTTCTGCTAGAGTGGGATGACCGGACTATGTGGGTGGGGTCTTCAAACGCTGTTTAAGGACCCTGATTGGCAGATAGAGAGGCGCCTGTGCAGAGTGCATGGGTGAAAAAAAGTTCTGCTAAGGACTGTGTGCGGGTTGGCGTAGGCGTGAGCAGCAGTATACCCTCCTCGACTGCATTCAGGGATCCCCCAGCAGCGGAAGACAAATTCACTACGCTAAATTGGAAGAAAATGGGAGAAAATGCATAAATAAAATAGAAAAAAAAAAAGACTGGGTGTCACGTTCAGGTTTGTGGTTAGATGACAGGAAATGCTTATAAGTGGAAAGCTTTCTAAATAGTCTGTTGGCATAATGGTAGCTTTGAAGACTTGGTGACCCCAAATTGCTGTTTTTTTTCTTTCTGTAACCTGTTCTTAGGATGAATTAACTTCAATTAAAGTTTGGATTTGTCTCATTTTTGTGGGACATTAAGCTAATTCACTAAAAGAGGTACATTTCCTATCACACAATTTTTCTCGTGTTTACCAGGAGTGTTAATAATTGTTACAAGGACTGTGTGTTCTGCACTTACTTCCATTTCCAAGCTTCAAAAAACATGAGGAAGGTAAAGAAGGAGTGCATTCATCAAGGTGTGCGTTAATGTGTGTGTAGTCCTCTGTGAGGGATAGGCATTCTACACAAGGTGTATTTCCACTCTGCATCCAATGTTATCAGGTGGCCAATGCTGGGCCCCCAGTGACCTCAAATAAGATAACATGATGACTAAAGATAAACAAATCTATTATTTTTTTCTTGCATGGGTAATAATTCTATTATTAATATTGCATCTTTGCCAACAGATGAAATAATAAAAATACAATAAAAGATTGCCAAACAGTTCCAGATTTAATTTGTCAAGAAACTCTGCAAACCTATCCAATGTTTTTTTTTTTTTGCCATTTTCCAGACAACCCTTCTTGTGCTTCTCAGTCATGAGTGGCATGTGTTGAGGAGTCTGACCTTGAAGTACTTGGTTGTTAAGTAATCTTATTGTTGGCATTGACACATTTGTCCCAGTTTTCATCAGGTCACCATATTTTTTACTTAGTAGCCTGAGGGTCTTTCTTCATTGTCTTGGTGAGATTGGGTAAAATTGGCAGCCGTTTATGATGCTGCGCCCTCAGTTTGAAACTTATAGGCAAAACTTGCAATGGTGCCTCTAGGAATGTTCAAGGTTCTGGAAATCTTCTTATACCAACTGTGACAGCTTCTTAGTTTTCACTATAGTTGCAACATACCTTAACCAGTTGAACCTCTGGGTGGTGTTTATATAACACCTTAAAGATAAAGCAAATTAAGGGTAGTTATTGAATGTCCAAAGGTTTAATCATGTTGTGACCAAACTTTAGGTCATATAGACTAACAGTAGGTTTTACTATCCATATTATGTAGGGGCTCATGTACCAATATTAATAAAATTAGCTTACATTCATGATAGAACAGATAGTTACTGGTAACACAAGATTCATCAGTTCAAGTTTTATGTCAGACACAGTCATGGACAATTTTCAGCTTCCAGACAAAATGAGGTATGCAAAGAAAATGAATTAATTGTACTGTATAGACACCAATCAGCCATAACATTAAAACCACCTCCTTGTTTTTACACTCACTGTCCATTTTATCAGCTCCACTTACCATACAGAAAATTACTGACTGTATGTAGTCCATCTGTTTCTCTGCATGCTTTGTTAGCTGGCTTTCACCCTGTTCTTCAATGGTCAGGACCCCCACAGGACCACTACAGAGCAGGTATTATTTGGGTGGTGGGTCATTCTCAGCACTGCAGTGACACTGACATGGTGGTGGTGTGTTAGTGTGTGTTGTGCTGGTATGAGTGGATCAGACACAGCAGCACTGCTGGAGTTTTTAAACACCTTACAGTCACTGCTGGACTGAGAATAGTCCACCAACCAAAAATATATCCAGCCAACATCGCCCCGTGGGCAGCGTTCTGTGAACACTGATGAAGGTCTAGAAGATGACCAACTCAAACAGCAGCAATAGATGAGCGATCGTCTCTGACTTTACATCTACAAGGCGGACCAACTAGGTAGGAGTGTCTAATAGAGTGAACAGTGAGTGGAAACGGTATTAAAAACTCCAGCAGCGCTGCTGTGTCTGATCCACTCATACCAGCACAACACACACTAACACACCACCACCATGTCAGTGTCACTGCAGTGCTGAGAATGATCCACCACCCAAATAATACCTACTCTGTGGTGATCCTGTGGGGGTGAAACAGGGTGAAAGCAGGTTAAAAAAGTACGTAGAGTAACAGAAGGACTACAGTCAGTAATTGTAGAACTACAAAGTGCTCCTATATGGTAAGTGGAGATGATAAAATGGTGAGTGTAGAAACAAGGAGGTGGTTTTAATGTTATGGCTGATCAGTGTAGACTTCAGGATGTCTCAGCAAGCAGCACTGTTACCTCATAGCAAGAAGGTACTGGGTTTGATTCCCAGGTGGAGCAGTCTGGGTCCTTTTGTTTCGAGTTTTCATGTTCTCCCCGTGTCTGTGTGGGTTTTCTCCCGGTGCTCCAGTTTCCTCCCACAGTCTAAAAACATGCAGTCAGGTTAAGTGGAGCTGCTAAAAATTGCCCTTTGGTGTAGATATGTGTGTTTGCCATATGACAGACAGGCGACCTGTGTGGGTGGTGTTTCCTACCTTTCGCCCAGTAAACTGTACTCACCGTGACACTAATAAAAAAAGGAGCAGTGGTAAAACAGACAATGAATAAATGGATGTGCTATATACATGTATATTAAGGCAAACCTTTTGGGTTTGGGTTTGCATTGCTTAAATATTAAATTAAGTTCAATGTATCAACAATGTATCAAAAATCGTAACAGACTACATTTTGTAGAACACCGATACTATAGCATTATGAGATCAAACTTCTAGAAGCATGATGTAATGCACAGATGATGCATTGTTACAGGTAATCTTAGAAAAAATTTCAATTCTTCCATTACAGGTAAGGGAAACCCTGAACCTCTGAGCGCATGCAACTAAAGCTGCACCATTAGCAAAGGCTTCATTTCCCCGAAATGCTGCACAATAAGCAATTCTCATTGCTGAAAAATGAAGGGGGGGCCTTTTGGGGTCGGCGTGGGATGCTTCGCCGCGACCAGACTACAGGAGCAACTATGATTTACACATGAAAAGCGTGAGTTTCTTTCTCTCTGAGTCAGCATCTCTGTGCTTCATGATAAACCAGCAAGTACCAACTGCAAATGTGGTTCAGTAGCTCTGCTTGTGAGATCATCAGGTAATCTCTCCACATACTGACTGATCTTTACTGTCTGTGTAAAACTGCTGAATAGTGGTAACACCACCCACTCAGGTAAACCACATCATTTAATAATTTTGATGATTTGTTTCAGAAACATCATTAATACTCACTTAAAAGTAGGGCTGTGCGATATGACTAAAAAACTCATATCTCGATATGCTTTTGAGAAGTGGTGATATACGATACGATATAATGTAAACTTAAAGTACAGTGGCAGACCACTGCTCGTATTTTAGCTTATTTGGTTTACAAGTTATCTTAAAAACACAAAACATTGTAGTTATTATCAATTCTGACAATTAGTGTTTATATTTTGTATTTTTACATGGCTGTATTTGTCAATTCATATTGACAAGATTTATATAAAACAAACCAGCAGAATCTCACATTTATGCTTCATTTTGCTTCAAATAAATGAGCATCTAAAAAAATTCCAAAAAAGTGTAATATTTGATAATGCTTTGCTATCACTTCAAAATGAAAGCGCACGGTAAACAGCAGCACCGCGACCCAGATCAACCACACAGCAGCATAAAATCATAACCGCCACCTTATATGTTTCCAGAATATTTCCAGAATATATAAATCCATTTCCAACTGTTTATCCTCCTATACAGTAAAAAGCTGAAACTGGTCATTCGTTCACTAAACTATCACAACCAATCAAGAGAGAGATTGAAATTCCACCCAAAATCTGAATTATTGGTTTATACAACTGTTTTTCAAGGCTTGCACCATGAATAAATCATTTGTGTGAGCAAAACGAATGAATCTTTACCATAGAGCACAGCTCCCTGATTTGATTCCAATAAATAATTTGTTTGAAAAGAGTCATTTCTGACTCTTTACTCAGTGATTCATTTTGCATGTGTGTGCACGTGCACATGCCCACCCACTCATGCGCTAGAGAAAGCGTTATGCGCAGCGCTTGTGCTCTGTTTTAAATGTTCTCAAAAGGTAACCTGTGTATCCTAGGCATACTCGATATATGGAATATGGCCATTTTTAACATCGTGTAAAAAGTAATATCGAATATATCGATATTCGCGATATACCGCCCAGCCCTACTTAAAAGGTAACAATTGTTTTTGTAGATAATCAGATTTTTTTTGGTTTAAAGAGAAAAAGAACCATCCTAACTGTTACAAATGCAAAGTTTAAAGGTCAGTAATGGTATGGGGGTGTGTTGACATCAACAGAATTGTTAAATCACACATCTCTAAAGTAGGGCTGCCACTAACGACTATTTTTCTATCGATTACTCTATAGACTATTTTATCGATTAGTCGATAATCTAAACGATAAATTTTCCTTCAAAAATGAAATTTAGAATCTCATTTAAGCTTCTTTTATTTTAATAACAAACTGTATGGCATAATAATATGGCACAAAACTAAATGTAAACAGGGTTTATGTCCATATTATCAAATTCTCAAGTGCTCCATATTAAACAAAAAGCATAATGTGATTATGGCATTCCGTACACAAAGCAAAGTGCTTAAACTTATAAATTTTAGCAGAAATAAAAGTTAGAGGTAGCCACGTCACATTAAGTCCAACGTACAGTAACGACAGAATGAGCCCAGATTCTAGTCTACACATTCACTCAAAAATTACTTCACATTCTAAGCGATGTAAACAAAGTGGTAAGTGTTTCACATGAGAAGCTTTCTGCGCTTTGAGCGCCACGGCAACCGCAAAAAATCCCGAGCCCAACGGAGCAAAGTGCTTGGCGGTCTAACTGAACTTGCTAAGAAATACGGTATTCCAAAATCACTGCGACTAAGCCTAATGAAACAATATATAAGTAAGTTTTGCCGCATCTCATGCACCCTAACTGAACTCACTAAGGAATATGGTATTCCATGACCTCCGTGATTAAGAAGCGTAATGAAACAATATAGACGTGCAACATCACGCTAGTGCTGCTGTGGTACCATCAAAGCTTTGCAGTGTACAAACCACCTTTTAGTTTTGTGCCAGTTTTAAGTGTTCCCAAACTTTCAATGATTTGGCTGCATTAAAGGAGAGTACAGGTGCTTGACTGGCCTGCCTGCAGTGCAGACCCGTTTACTATTAAAAACATGGTGCATATCTACTTATTCATCTACAACTACTGGTGTCCTCAGTTAGCACACAATTACAGAATGTTGCTAAAAAGAAGGTTATGTGACAGTTTTGCTTGCCCCTTTTCCAACTTTTTGGTCTTGTAGTCATCAATTTAGAATCTCTTCTACTTATCTACTTATATATGAAGTTATGGCCCCCGTCTTTGCAGCTACAACAGCTTCCACTCTTCTGGTAATAATTTCTATATTATTTTGGAGTGTGTGTCAGAATTTTGCCCATTTATCCAGAAAATTATTAACAATCTCAGCTCTGTTTCATCCCAAAAGTATTTTATAGGGCTGAGGTCAGGGCTTTCTGCAGGTATGTTCATTCACACCAAACTTACCCAGCCATGTCCTTATAGACTTTGCCTTTTGCACAGGGGTAGTCAAGCTGGAACAGAAAAGGGCCTTCCCGAAACTGTTCCCACACCACAAAGTTAGAAGCATTCCACTGGCCAAAATGTCTTGCTATGCTGAAGCATTAAGATTTCCCTTAACTGGACTAAAGGGATAGGCCAAGTCCTAAAAAACAACCCCTTCGCACTATCCCGCCTCCATCAATCTTTACAGATGGCACAATGCAGTCAGGCAGGTAACATTCTCCAGACCCACTCATCCATCATACAGACAGAAAGACAAGTGTGATTCGCCACTCCACATAACCCATTTCCACTACTATAGAGTCCAGTGGTGGCATGCTTTACATCATCCAGAGCTTGGAATTGTGCTTGATGTTGAGGCTTGCATGCAGCTGCTTGGCAATGGAAAACCCATGCCATGAAGCTTCCAGCACACAGTTTTTGTGCTGATATTAATGCCAGATAAGGCTTGCAGTTTGAGTCAGCAGAGCTTTGGCAACTTATAGGAACTACACGTCTCAGCATTCAACGACCCCGCTGTGAAACTTTATGTGGTATGCCACTTCGTGGCTGAGTTGCTGTGGTTCCCAAACGCTTCCACTTTTTAACACCACTCACAGCTGATCGTGGACTATCTAGGAGGGAAGAAATCTCACCAGCTGACTTGATGCAACTGTGGCATGCTGTTACTGTACCACACTCGACTCTTTCACAAATGCTTGTAAAGGCATACTGCATGACTAGGTGCTTGATTTATACACCTGTTGTGATGGGACTAAATGGAAATACCCGATTTCAGTGATTAAGAGGTGTGTCCCAAAACCATTGTCCATAAAGTGTGTGTGTAAAGCTTAAAGTCACCATTTAAACTAAAAGCAAGATACACTGTATTGCCAAAAGTATTCATTCACCCATCCAAATCATTGAATTCAGGTGTTCCAGTCACTTCCATGGCCACAGGTGTATAAAACCAAGCACCTAGGCATGCAGACTGCTTCTACAAACATTAGTGAAAGAATGGGTCGCTCTCAGGAGCTCAGTGAATTCCAGCGTGGTACCATGATAGGATGCCACCTGTGCAACATTTAACATGCAATATTCCACAGCCAACTGTCAGTGGTATTATAACAAAGTGGAAGCGATTGTGAACGACAGCCACAAAGTGGTAGGCCACGTAAAATGACAGAGTGGGGTCAGCGGATGCTGAGGCGCATAGTGCGCAGAGGTCGCCAACTTTCTGCAGAGTCAATCGCTACAGACCTCCAAACTTTATGTGGCCTTCAGATTAGCTGAAGAACAGTGCGCAGAGAGCTTTATGGAATAGGTTTCCATGGCCAAGCAGCTGCATCCAAGCCTTACATCACCAAGCACAATGCAAAGCGTCGGATTCAGTGGTGTAAAGCACGCCGCCACTGGACTCTAGAGCAGTGGAGACATGTTCTCTGGAGTGACGAATCACGCTTCTCTGTCTGGCAATCCGATGGACGAGTCTGGGTTTGGCGGTTAACAGGAGAATGGTACTTGTCTGACTGCATTGTGCCAAGTGTAAAGTTTGGTGGAGGGGGGATTATGGTGTGGGGTTGTTTTTCAGGAGTTGGGCTCCGTGCCTTAGTTCCAGTGAAAGGAACTCAATGCTTCAGCATACCAAGAGATTTCGGACAACTTCATGCTCCCAACTTAATGGGAACAGTTTGGGGATGGCCCCTTTCATCATGTTCCAACATGACTGCACACCAGTGCACAAAGCAAGGTCCATAAAGACATGGATGAGCGAGTTTGGTGTGGAAAAACTTGACTGGCCTGCACAGAGTCCTGAACTCAACCTGATAGAACACCTTTGGGATGAATTAGAGTGGAGACTGCGAGCCAGGCCTACTCATCCAACATCAGCGTCTGACCTCACAAATGCGCTTCTGGAAGAATGGTCAAACATTCCCATAAACACACTACTAAACCTTGTGGAAAGCCTTCCCAGAAGAGTTGAAGCTGTTATAGCTGCAAAGAGTGGACTGACATCATATTAAACCCTATGGATTAAGAATGGGATGTCACTCAAGTTCATATGCGTGTGAGGGCAGACGAGCAAATCCTTTTGGCAATAATGTATGTTATAAATTAAATACAAAGCGCATTAAAATATATAAAATATCTATATTTGGAAAATGTCTACATAAACAATCGAATGCAATTAAAAAAAAAAATCACAACACCTACAGTGTATCACAAAAGTGAGTACACCCCTCACATTTCTGCAAATATTTCATTATATCTTTTCATGGGACAACACTATAGACATGAAACTTGGATATAACTTAGAGTAGTCAGTGTACAACTTGTATAGCAGTGTAGATTTACTGTCTTCTGAAAATAACTCAACACACAGCCATTAATGTCTAAATAGCTGGCAACATAAGTGAGTACACCCCACAGTGAACATGTCCAAATTGTGCCCAAATGTGCCGTTGTCCCTCCCTGGTGTCATGTGTCAAGGTCCCAGGTGTAAATGGGGAGCAGGGCTGTTAAATTTGGTGTTTTGGGTACAATTCTCTCATACTGGCCACTGGATATTCAACATGGCACCTCATGGCAAAGAACTCTCTGAGGATGTGAGAAATAGAATTGTTGCTCTCCACAAAGATGGCCTGGGCTATAAGAAGATTGCTAACACCCTGAAACTGAGCTACAGCATGGTGGCCAAGGTCATACAGCGGTTTTACAGGACAGGTTCCACTCGGAACAGGCTTCACCAGGGTCGACCAAAGAAGTTGAGTCCACGTGTTCGGCGTCATATCCAGAGGTTGGCTTTAAAAAATAGACACATGAGTGCTGCCAGCATTGCTGCAGAGGTTGAAGACGTGGGAGGTCAGCCTGTCAGTGCTCAGACCATACGCCGCACACTGCATCAACTCGGTCTGCATGGTCGTCCTCCCAGAAGGAAGCTGACGCACAAGAAAGCCAGCAAACAGTTTGCTGAAGACAAGCAGTCCAAGAACATGGATTACTGGAATGCCCTGTGGTCTGACGAGACCAAGATAAACTTGTTTGGCTCAGATGGTGTCCAGCATGTGTGGCGGCGCCCTGGTGAGAAGTACCAAGACAACTGTATCTTGCCTACAGTCAAGCATGGTGGTGGTAGCATCATGGTCTTGGGCTGCATGAGTGTTGCTGGCACTGGGGAGCTGCAGTTCATTGAGGGAAACATGAATTCCAACATGTACTGTGACATTCTGAAACAGAGCATGATCCCCTCCCTTCGAAAACTGGGCCTCATGGCAGTTTTCCAACAGGAAAATGACCCCAAACACAACCTCCAAGATGACAACTGCCTTGCTGAGGAAGCTGAAGGTAAAGGTGATGGACTAAACCCAATTGAGCACCTGTGGCGCATCCTCAAGTGGAAGGTGGAGGAGTTCAAGGTGTCTAACATCCACCAGCTCTGTGATGTCATCATGGAGGAGTGGAAGAGGATTCCAGTAGCAACCTGTGCAGCTCTGGTGAATTCCATGCCCAGGAGGGTTAAGGCAGTGCTGGATAATAATGGTGGTCACACAAAATATTGACACTTTGGGCACAATTTGGACATGTTCACTGTGGGGTGTACTCACTTATGTTGCCAGCCATTTAGACATTAATGGCTGTGTGTTGAGTTATTTTCAGAAGACAGTAAATCTACACTGCTATACAAGCTGTACACTGACTACTCTAAGTTATATCCAAGTTTTATTTCTATAGTGTTGTCCCATGAAAAGATATAATGAAATATTTGCAGAAATGTGAGGGGTGTACTCACTTTTGTGATACACTGTATATGCAATGCACATCAAAAATCTAAGACATTTATCATGAGTTACACCTCTTCATCTGAGGAAGATGAGTAGCAGCCAAGTCCCAACACATGTTCTGTTTTGCTCAGAGTTATTTTAATGCTGGAGAGGGGTTTAGGGTTCTCTCTTTCCTCGGGTCTTAAAACATTTGCTGTAGCTGAGTTGTGTAAATTGGGGAGACCATTATGCAGGGCATGTACCAGGGTACTGGTGTCACTTAACTGCCCTGAGAAGGTCCCCCGGGATCCTGCTACTGCTACCGCCAGCCTGGACCTGTCAAACGAGAGTGGAAGATCTTGATCTGGAAGATTAGAAAGCTGGGCATCACCGGGTTGTGACGGGTTACATTCTTCTATATCCTTCTTATTTGCAGTAGGTGTTGCAGCTTTTTCTCTAAGGCTGGTTTGGTCATTAGGATCAGGAATACAGAGTCTCTTGGCTGCAATAAAAGAAGTACGTTTTAGCAAGTCTAAAATAATAGTACAATAAATATAACATAGTGCCAGTGGTAAATCTAATGTCAGTAGTACTAACCAGCAAATTGATTGTTAGATTCTTTTCTCCTCTTGGTGTATGCCCTGAGACTCCAAGGCTGGTGTTTACAGGTGGGGTCGAGGAAGTGCAGCTTCTTAAGGTAACACTTATACTCTTTTTCCAGCTGTTCGATTTGCTGGTGGAATTCTGCTATCTTCCTCTCTGGGTAATGAGATAACTGGGACTGCTACATGTAAGAAAAAGAGAAAGATGAAAGTAAAAATTATATAATCTTATTTTTGCAGTGTAATAGGTTATAGTGCTGGGCGATTTTTATGATTAATTCAATGAACGTTTTCACACGATGTTAGAAATGTGACAATCGTGATTGTACAAGTTGACAAACCTTATATTTTAATTAAAATACCAACATGTCACGAGGCAGAAACTGACCAGATGCTCGCGAATATATATCAAGTTTAACATCAAAAGGACAATCTAAAATCAGTGTACAAAACCAGAGGATAAACAGACAGGCAGAGAAAACCAGAGGGCACAGGCAAAAACAGTAAACGGAAGACAAGGGTCATACACGGTAACGGCTAGATTCAGAAATAAGGCACGCAAACACAGACGGCAATACTTCGCAATGAGACAGACAAACAGAAGAGTTTAAATAAGATTCATGGAATTAAACACAGATGAACTGAATCAAAACTCTGGAGGCGTGAGGACCGATCAGGATTGGCTGACCGGGGACATGTGATAGTCACGTGAGAATCCGTGGGAGCATGGGAATTGTAGTCCATATTGTTAGAAGCAGAATGTGCCCCCTCCATCCACCCCCCCCCCCCCCCCCACCCCCCCAGTCAGAAGAGGACAAAATCAAAGTTGAGCTGACTGCTTACTCTTGATGTCCCCTAGTGTAGATACTGATATAGACTCACTTCATTGGTGGAAACAGTAAACAGGCTCGTGTTCCTTTTAAGAAACCTGTAAAGAATTTTTTGTGGTTTTGCATTTTTCTTAATATAAGGAGGTTATGCTTGCACATTATTTAAAGTGAGTTGTTTGTGAGCTATTCTTAAAAATGATAAAGCTATTTAAGATTGCTATTTTGTTTTAATTACTGTTATATTGTTATAAAGTTTGAGTCCCTTCAAAGGATAATTATTGGTGGTGCTGTTACTATTTTTGCACTTCTGCAGTCTTTTAAATTAAATTTGAGTCTTTTTTCAATGGCATTATACAAGAACAAAAAAAAAAATAGAAATCGGAATCGAGAATCGTTAATAAATTTGAAAATAATCGAGATTTAATTTTTTTGCAATATCGTTTAGCCCCAATAGGATATACACAAAATTGGTTTACATACAAGAAAGTTAGACAGGCACACAGACAGGCTATATGGCCAGAAGTATTTGGGCACCTGACTGTGAGGTTGTTGGACATTCCATTTCCAAATGGGCTTCGTTCCTGTTCGCAAACTTAATTTTGAAACAGTTTAGCACGTTTACACCAAGAAAGGGGGGAAAAAAGCCTTCTGAACTGGCTGGAACCAAAGAATACTAGGATTTTCAGTGTGAACCGTGGTGTCATCTGTGGGTGTGTCAAGTTTTAGCGAATAGAGAAAGTTTAGTAAGGTAAAGTTTACAAAATAAAACATATAAATGAAGTTAACAAATATAAATGTCCATGTTTATGTGCATTTACAAACACTGACAAATTATACACCACTTATGTGGCAGTTAGTTTTGTTTTCACTCGAGTATACTAAACATCTGCATATAAAAATGTACCACATACCCTTCATAGAGTAGCCAATAGTTGATCCGATTCTTTTTGCATAAAACGAGCATCTGTAACAGCAGCACAAATGCTCGCAAGGTAATCTACATGCGACGCCATCATGTTAGTACTATTTACATCTGTTGTGCAACACCCACCATTAATAACGCATCCGTGGCTCCCAAAAACTGGTGAAAACACAAGCCGGTTCTTTAAAAGCACCAAGGTTCTAAAAAAGCCTGAGGAGATCTGTTGAAGAACCCGAGTTCTTTTGGTTGAAACAGGCCATCTGTGATCTTTTTAGCTACAGTGGATATAAACAAATCTCACACAATGCCAGGTTTTTGTGATAGAAGAAATAGGGATGCATCAATACCAGTATCACTCATGTACTCTAAGAATTACTCTGGTACAACAGCACCCTATAACACTTCACAGCAACTTAACACTGAGCAGGTAGGTGGAAAGGAGAAGAGTCAAGAAATTGTTTAGCATAAGTGATGATAGATCAATGTAAAGCAGACTGCAAACTATGGTCTGCTAAACTGTCAAGAGAACGAGTTAAAAATAGCTCATTTAACAAAGCAATTAAATAAAATATCTGAAAAAGAAACAGTGCAGAGTTCACAGCCTTTGCTAATGCAGTGGGGAAACAATAACCAACTTTGCAGCAAATGTTGGAAGCAAGAGAAAATGTATAATATATTCCAAGCCATCACATCATCACAGAAATTATACTAGCAAAGCTGTATGACTGTCACCACTAATATTTGAATTAGCAGCATCAGCACAACGTTTCTCATTCATTTAACTGCACAGTGGAACGATGAGAGTTTTACTCCAGAGTCTTTCTACACGCAAAGCAGTTTCGGGGTTCACACACTAGCCAAGTCATAGCAGGTGGTTTTGATGACATGCTTCAGACGTAGGGCATTCCCCACACCCTCCAGCTGACTGCTATCGAGGGTCTTTTCGCTCAGAGAAGCATATCGCCCATGCGGTGGCAGTCAAACGTAAAATAGTTGGCCATTTTAAACATTGCACCTTAGCTTAGTCACACCTGGAAGACATTCGGGTACAGCTCAATCAACCTACAAAAAGCAGGCCATGCTGACCCACTGGAACAGCACATAATACATGCTACAGTCTCTTAGTGTGCAGAAGCTGGTTCTGGGACTATCTGGGTCTGAATATAAGCTCACAATGACACCTCTCACAAAAAGACACTTTTGGAAGAGACACTCTGTTCTGGCTCGGTTTGAGAAGTTAACCCAAAAATTGAGCTCTTCTGATACTTGGCATCAGATGCAATTCCTGCTTTCCAAACTATGTAAAATTAATTTAAACTGCAATAAGTGGACTCCAATTAGACCCATCTAAGAACAATTAAGGTAAATGTGCATCTGATTATAATATGGAATGCCACAATAAAAGCATACTTTTGTGAACATGAGATTTTAGTTATTAATTTTCTTATTGGTAAAAATTACAATTATACCCATTAAAAATCCAAATCCACCACACAAAGTGTGCAAAAATTCAAGAACTCTGAATACTTTCAAAATCCATTATTATATATTACACTAATTTACTGTAGTAGTTTTTTGCTCAGTGAAACTATTGTAAAACCTTTACAGTGTGACAGCATGAAAACATAATATTAAAATTATGTAGCCAAGACCTTTATATTATTTTTATTATGAAAGAAAAAATTGTACTGTAGCTTTGATTTTGTAACGATTGTGTTTTAAAACAACTAGAGTTCAGATATTTAAAGTACATCTGATTTTCTAAAGGCTCTGAAGGTTTCACTTAGGTCTTCCTAACACTGACGCAGTAGTGGTCATGCTTCTGTTTTGCATTTTGATCAAATTTCACACATTTATTTTCATTACGAATCACATAATCATATAAACTAGAGTAAACAACATAATTTATTTCAGAATTTCTTGGTATTTTTTTGGTATATTATTATAAATATGAATGGATGCAAATATATTCACTGAAACAAGCTTCTGATAAGAAAATCAAATCCACATCATCAAAGTTGTTTAAGCAGGTGCTTTAATGTAAATGATTAGACGTTTTAAAAAAGCTGAATTTTTGTACAAAGGAATTAAAGAGGTCAGTTACACAAATAAGCTTTCTTGTTTTTCAGTGGTGGCAAATACCAAATTCAAAAATGTATGTATTTCTCCAAAGACTTGACTTTTTACTTAATTTGTTTTACTGATTAAATCATTTGTACTGTTATTTATTTATTTATTAGGATTTTAACATCATGTTTTACACTATTTGGTTACATTCATGACAGAAACAGTAGTTGCTCATTACACAAGATTCATCAGTTCACAAGTTTAATGTCAAACACAGTCATGGACAATTTTGTTTCTCCAATTCACCTCACTTGCATGTCTTTGGACTGTGGGAGGAAACCTGAACTTCCGGAGGAAACCCACGCAGACAGGGGGAGGATATGCAAACTCCACACAGAAAGGACCCAGACCACCCCACCTTGCTGTGAGGCGACAGTGCTACCCACTGAGCCACCCTTATTTATAAAAAAAATTTGCATTATATTTAGGAAAATTTACAGTTGAAGTACATATTCAATAGTGGCCTTAGACTATTAGCCTACTGACTGTGTCTGTATAAAATAAATAAAAAAAGAAATGCTTAACAGGGGAGAAGGTATGTTTGTATTTAGGCCTATTTAACTGTTTTTATGTACACTGATCAGCCATAATATTAAAACCACCTCCTTGTTTCTATACTCACTGTCCATTTTATCAGCTCCACTTACCATATAGAAGCACTTTGTAGTTCTACAATTACTGACTGTAGTCCATCTGTTTCTCTGCATGCTTTTTTAAGCCCCCTTTCACCCTTGCTGCAGTGACACTGACATGGTGCTGGTATGAGTGGATAAGACACAGCAATGCTGCTGTAGTTTTTGAACACCTCACTGTCTCTGATGGACTGAGAATAGTCGACCAACCAAAAATATCCAGCCAACAGCGCCCTGTGACCACTGATGAAGGTCTAGAAGATGACCAACTCAAACAGCAGCAATAGATGAGCGATCGTCTCTGACTTTACATCTACAAGGTGAACCAACTAGGTAGGAGTGTCTAATAGAGTGGACAGTGAGTGGACACGGTATTTAAAAACTCCAGCAGCACTGCTGTCTGATCCACTCATACCAGCACAACACACCACCACCATGTCATTGTCACTGCAGGGCTGAGAATGATCCACCACCTAAATAATACCTGCTCTGTGGGGGTCCTGACTAGAGATGGGACGATCGGGGTTTTTGGCACCGATTCCGATCTCCGATCTCCTTTCAGGGACATCGGCCGATAGCCGATTGCGATCGGGTTAGCAGTAAATAAAATAAATAAACTTAAAAAGAGCCTCACAGTGAAGATAAACCGGAGCAGCGCGCGTGTTTGTGTGTGTGTGTGCGCCTTTAGAAGAGACGCTTTGTTCACTGTATCGCTATAAGTGATTCATTGATTCACGAGTCATTTTTCGCGAAGCGTAAGTTTCTCTTCTCAGTTATCTCTCCGTGTTTACTGTTATTAATTAAATGTCGTGGTTTTAAATAAACACCAACTACTACAGAACATTTTGTGTGACTCTCTTACATTAAAAAGCTCAATTAAAAAGCTTAATTAAACTGCTATTACCACAGATCTGTAACCGACCGTCAGACTCGTTCCGTCTAAGGAGCTAAAAGTTCAGCAGATGATCCTGAACTAACGAATTTGGTAATGAATAAACTTTTGCCTCTGATTGGCTCTGTAACGTTTTCTGTTCTCATCTACATCACAAGTAAGAACCGCTCACGATTTACCAAAGTGAACCAGGAGTTTATATAACGTGCTGATAGAATCGACTCAGATGTGACCGGGTTGAATTATCTTTTTAAAGTAAATATTACAATCAGCAAAATTACATCGTATGTATGATGCACAACGTTAATGATGTTATTTTAGGTCATGAAGAGCTTTCACTGTGGTTTCTGTACGATGGTTGATGAATGGTGATGTGATGGTTGGCGCGTCGTAGCTCAAAGTCTGGATCAATCCACTGAGCTGTTAAGCTTAACATGGTCTTTATATATCACACGATCGGATCGGCTACTTTTAGGAAATATCGCCGATCGCATATTTTGATTAAAAATCGGCCGATACCGATTCATAGCCGATCGATCGTCCCATCTCTAGTCCTGACCATTGAAGAACAGGGTGAAAGCAGGATAACAAAGCACGCAGAGAAACAGATGGCCTACAGTCAGTAATTGTAGAACTAAAGTGCTTCTATATGGTAAGTAGAGCTGATAAAAATGGATAGTAAGTGAAAAAACAAGGAGGTGGTGTTAATGTTATGGCTGATCGGTGTAGATTGTAGTGATAGGGACCCTGAAAATGAGACAGTGAGGGTAATTTTGTCAATGTAACACTGATCCATAGCTCAGTTCGTAACAAAACAGCTTGTGGATATTAGCATGGGAGTGTGCTTTATACCTGCAGATAATACTCTATTTCATTCTTGATGCTTGGTATCCATTTCTTCACAGCTGCAACTGAATTCAATGTCGCCTAGAAAAGGGACCACAAATGTATGTATTAAAAACCCAGCGAGTTGTGTTGAAATTAACGTGTCTGTGATGTTTTAAAGCACTAGCTGAATCACCACAAGCTTACTCTACTCAGATAAGGAATTACTAAGTGTTATTAATTAAATTACTCACTAGTTTGGGTCTTGAAACGTGAACATCTTTAATGCGACCCTCTGTGATAAAACAAAAGTAATGTGAGTGGTGACTCAGTATTGCCATGCATTGAGGTAGCACACATACAAGCTAACGTCACATAACGTGTCTCATTTATGAGGAAACCGTCAAGCTTTCCACAGTCTGTTAAAAGCAGTAAAAATTTACCCTGTTTTTCTTTCTGCAGCCATAACCGATTTAATTTTCCGAGCTGCTTCTCTTCATTCCGAGCCATTTCAGCGCTACTAGCCACTCACTGGATCACGTGACAAATACGACTCGTGCAGTCACGAGACAGTTACGTCACGAGCGTGTAAATCAGTTCAGTGTTTCTGGTTTGTATAATTTCTCGTGTAATTTTGTATGTTTAATAGTAACTGTGCCTTTATTTTTACAACAAGAACGTTTTAAACCCACATTTACACTGATTAAGTGATTTAAGTTGGTCATCTTCTAGACCTTCATCAGTGGTCACAGGACGCTGCCTACAGAGCGCTGTTGGCTGGATATTTTTTTGGTTGGTGGACTATTCTCAGTCCAGCAGTGACAGTAAGGTGTTTAAAAAAATCAGCATTGCTGTGTCTGATCCACTCATACCAGCACAACACACACTAACACACCACCACCATGTCATTGTAACTGCAGTGCTGAGAATGATCCACCATCCAAATAATACCTGCTTTGTGGTGGTCCTGGGAGAGTCCTGATCATTAAAGAACAGCATGAAAGGGGGCTAACAAAGCATGTAGAGAAACAGATGGACTACAGTCAGTAATTGTAGAACTACAAAGTGCTTCTATATGGTAAGTGGAGCTGATAAAATGGACAGTGAGTGTAGAAACAAGGAGGTGGTTTTAATGTTATGGCTGATCGGTGTATATAGTAACAATTTCAGTGTTTGATTTCTACCAACTGTCTTTTTTATTCCAAACACTGAATGTTTGGAACACATACTTACTTGTTTAAAAACGCTTATTACGTTACTGTTCCTTTTTAAGTTTTTGTTGTAATTTTGTTGTTTGTTTGTTGTGAGGTAAATTGGAGATAAAAAATTGTCCATGACTGTGTTTGACATTAAACTTGTGAACTGATGAATCTTGTGTAACGAGTAACTACCTGTCTTACCCTGAATGTAAAACATGACATTAACATCCTAATCAATCAATCAATCAATCAATCAATCAATAAATAAAGAAATAACCAACCTACTCTGATATTCTGTTCTGCCAGCTTACCAGTTTGACTATATGGACTATTAAAAATAGTGTAATGGCGACACCTAGTGAACAACCTATGTTAATGTAGCTTTTATTTCTTATCAAACGCACTTGGTTACATTGCATTCAGGTAGTAATATAAGGTTTATTTTTCTACAGGACCACAAAGAGGCCACAGTTCGTGGCCAGCCACTGACAAACTACCATGTCAATGCCATGCTAGTTTATTAAATCACACTCCTCTGTTATTTGAACTTGCTGTAACAATATACATTATAATAGTGCTTTATAGAATACACATGGCTTATATATACACAGTTGAGTCACATTATTTTTACCACTTCCTACTTTTGACAGTGGCAGCTGGCTTGGTGGGTATATAAGGTGTGCAATAGGCTGTCTGCACACATATCCCTCATTGCTGTCATGGGTAAAAGGGGCAACAGAGTTGCAAAAATGAATGATTATTGGCTTTCGGGGCAAGGGTGTCAGTAATTCTGCAAAGCTTCTGAACTGTTCACGTGCTGCTGTGGTAAAAGTGTATTGTGAGTGGATCACCCCCATGCACCCTCCATCAGCTGTGGGATATACTGCAGTCAGCAGGGCTCCAGATACCTGCGACAACCTACCAGGACCCATATAGCTGCTGTCCATGCTGCACATGGCGGTTACTCTGAATATTAACTGGTGGTCATAATAATGTTACTCGACTGTGTATGATATATATACTGAAAATGTACTTAGTGTGCTCCAGTATCCGCCCAAAAAGTACCAACAAAGATGTGATTTCGCAAATGTGAATTATTATTTTGTAACATATTAAAAAAGGAAAACAAGTATTAAGTACAGAGATCATTCCATATACTGAAAAAAGACATAAGCATATTATAACATTATCCTAACACCACATGTTATGGTTAATATATAGCACAGCTCCAGCAATTGAAGTTTGATCTATACTTTTAGGTACTATCTATGTTTTTTTTTATTTATTTTTATCCCCATTCTAATCGTGTCCAATTACCCTGATTGTGTCCTCTATACTGATTCGACCCTTTGCCGCTGCCTGAGGACGCCACTCAACTGACTTGCGCCCCCTCCGGCACGCAGTCAGTGCAGCCTGCATTTTTCACCTGCACGAGCCGAGTTCATACACCGAGAGACACTGCGCACGGAGGGTCACACCCCCCTCAATGTTATTCCTCAGCCCTGTGCAGGCGCAGTCAATCAACCAGCAGGGGCCGCAGTTGTACCAGTTATGAGGACCTATGCTCCGACTCTACCCCTAAGCCCCTGAACAACAGCCAAACGTTGTTCATACTGCCGCCCAACCCAGTCGGAAAGGTAGAGCTGAGTTTCGATACGATGCATCTAGAAACCCAACTCTGGTGAGCTAGCGTACTTTACCGCTGCGCCACCTGAGCAGCGGTACTATCTATGTTGAACTAACTGGCAGGTTTTCCACATGCATAAGTGGGTAACCCACTAAAAATAAGCCAATGGGTGAATTGGCTACTCTAAAGTAATCTAGATAAGCGTGTAATGTCCTGCAATTGACTAGCATGATGTCTGTTAATGTAATAAGCTTCTTTAAGCACAACCTTGAAATATAAATGAATTAATGATAGATAAATAAATAAATTCATAAATATAACCAACATAAATGTATAATTTTATTTACTAAACCGACATTTAAACAAGCCTTTTTATTTAATAAGAAACATCTTCCGTTTTAGCAGTAAAGCAATGCTCTGATGGTTTGGAGTGCCCTCAGCCTCTGCCACCTGCAGGGGTATTTTATTCACACTATTAGTAGCCTGAAGGTTTGCCCTCTCCCCTTGAGTCCAGTTTACCAGTCTTTGCACTGTCCCCAGATGCCCTGTGCGACAGGCGCAGTGTAACGGCGTGTCTTTGTTATTGTCAATAGCATTAATCTTGGCTCTTCTTTCCAGCAGCAGATTTACCAGCTGCTCTTGTCCATGTTCTGCTGCCAAATGTAGAGGCGTTCTCCTCCAGACATTTCTCTCATCCACGTTTTTATTCCTTGCAGCGTTTAGAAGAACTGCTGCAACTCGTTTGTGTCCATTTCCAGCAGCATAATGTAGAGCTGAGCAGCCATCCATATCTCTGGCCCCAACTTTTGCCTTTGCTGCCAGGAGGGCTAAGACAGCTTCAGTGTGTCCTGTCATGGCTGCTAGATGTAATGAGGTCTTTCTTTCCTTCTCAGTAGCATTTATATCAGATCCAGCAAAGAGGAGAAGCTTCATAACTTCACTTTTTCCCTGAGCAGCAGCCCAGTGTAGTGCCAATCTGCTTTGTCTGTCACGGGCATTGAGGTCTGCTTTGCCTTCCAATAGTTGGGCTACTGCTTCTGTGTGTCCACTTTGGCTAGCAAAATGAAGAGGAGTGAGCCCATCATGGGTCACTGCATTGATCTGTGCCCCCTTGTGAAGCAACAAAGCGATTAGAGCAGGCTGATTGTGTAGTGCACTAAGATGAAGAGGCGTTTTCTCTTTGGCGTCAGTTGTGTTGGGGTCCATGCCTTTTTCCAGTAATATCTACCATAAAATAAAGATTATTAATGGTAGATTAATTATTGTTTTCAATAAAGAATTTGAATTTACATAATTTTGTACATATATTTTGTTTATGCATTTTCTCCCCTTTTTCTCCCTTTTTAGCGCGTCCAATTGCCTGATTGCGTCATGCTTCCTCTCCACCAATGCCGATCCCTGCTCTGATTGAGAAGAACGAAGCTAACCCATGCCCCCTCCGACACGTGGGCAGCATGCATCTTATCACCTACACTTTGACGAGTGCAGTGCAGCTCAGCGTTGTGTACAGAGAGACATTTTCTCATCTCTGTGCAGGCGCGATCAATCAACCAGCAGAGGTCGTAATTGCACCAGTCATGGGAGAGAGACCCCATCCGGCTTAGTCCCGCCGATATCTGAACAACAGGCCAATCTTTGTTCATGTGGCCGCTCAGCCTTAGCCTGGAGGCAGAGCTGAGATTCGAGATCCCAGCTCTGGTTCCAGTGTGTGTTTTTACTGCTGCTCCACCTGAGCGGCCTTAATTTACATATTTGAATGTCTTACGCAGTATGGTGCTTATAGCAGTATACAATAAAAAAAAGGTTTGTGAACCCTTTGGACCTATCTGGATTTATTTCTCATAAAATGTGGTCTGATCTTCTTCCAAGTCAAAATAAGGGACAAATAATTTTTTTAATGTTATTATTAAACATACAATGTGAATCATACACTTATCAAAAAATCACTGGACAGTTGTAGGTGATTCATACTAGAATACAATGGAATAGAACGCCTTTATTTGTCATATATACATATAAAGGTGTACATTACAACGAAATTCTTTCTTTGCATATCCCAGCTTATTTGGAAGCTGGGGTCAGAGCGCAGGGTCAGCCATTGTACGGTGCCCATGGAGCAGAGAGGGTTAATGGCCTTGCTCAAGGGCCCAACAGTAGCCCAAAGCCCTACCTACTAGAGCTAAGCGGTTCCTGAATCACCTGGGTCAATGATTCAAATCTTCGTACTGAATGAGGAATCACGAGTCCGAGGTCTTAATGAACCTGGATCCTATGAGTCTTCTGATTGGCTGCTGCTAAGTACAGAAGGCGAGTGAGGGGGCTCACCGGAAACACCGCAGACTCAGATGATTTGGCTGAACCGACTTCACTCCAGTCCGTGAATCTAAGTAATGAGTTAAATATTCCAGTAAACAAGCAGTTAAACACACTGGTGTTCGTTATGTGGCTACTTTACAACTGTACCACTTAAGGAGTACCATGGTAATTAATCCAAAGTGCGTAAGTTGGTATTTTTAAATGCCAACATGTTTGTATGTTAGGATTTTAACGTCATGTTTAACACATTTGGTTACATTCATGACAGAAAGGTTATATCTCAAGGTTATATCGAACACAGTCGTGGACAATTTAGTCTTACTTGCATGTCTTTGGACTGTGGGAGGAAACCGGAGCACCCGGAGGAAACCCACACAGACACGGGGAGAACATGCAAACTCCACACAGAAAGGACTCGGACCGCCCCACCTGGGGATCGAACCCAGGACCTTCTTGCTTTGAGGCGACAGTGCTACCCACTTAGCCCACATGTAGGTGGAAGCATTTGCATTGCACATTTTTGTCTGCATTTTTGCATGTTTTTTTGTATATGTATGTACTGTATATAGTTATATACTTTTTTTGCACATTTTGCCTTTTTTCAGCTTGGTTATTTTTGTTTATATAGCTATTTAAAATATTTATTTCTTAGTCTATATTCTAATTGGCACACTTTAATTTTTTAATTAACATATGTTTTTGGTGTGTGGAATTGAAATTAAAATAAACATTGGTTTAATATAAAATAAACATCTGTAACCTAATGACGTGTCTGTGGATCCTTACAGTTGTAACTTATTTTATTTATTGGATGGGTGGAGGGGGGTGGGGGGTTCTCAAGTGACTCAAGTTAACCGGATAACATTACTGAGTGACTCAGATGAACCCGAGTCCATAAAATGAACCGAACTTACCACCACTACTACCTACTAGGCTACCACTGCCCCCCTATGCTGATGTATTAATCAGTCTTCTATTAGACAAACTGTCTACAAACAAATAAAATTCAATACTTTTGGTATTCTTGCTAGAAATAGGTGTTCAACGAGGATTGCAACACAAACAAAATGGTTCCAACGATGCCTAAAATTTCTGCTGTGTAGCCGAGGGAAACATTGCTGCCATTCAGGACGTTCTACAAGTACAAGGGTTCACACACCTTTTTTCAACCTGGATTGTGATGGGTTATTAATGTGTTTAATAAAGAAATAAAATCAAACTGCTGTGTGGTATAAATAATTATGGATTGTATACAAAAATCATTTACATACCTCTGTTATTGGCATATTGCCACTCCGGATTGCAAGGTGAAGAGCAGAAGTCTGATTTGGTAGCCTCTTATTCAGCTGGGCTTTCCTGGAAACCAAAACTTTAAACACCTCCACACTGCTCATTTCTGCTGCTAGAAGCAGTGGTGTATAACCTAGGTCATTGCGCATATTAACATCCACTCCATTGTCAATAAGAGCAGCCACAATCCCATCCAAGTTCCTCTGTACCGCTCTAAAAAGAGCAGATTTGACTTCATTTTGAGATATTGCCGTCTTGATGTTCCTCAGAATCAGTGACAGCATTGACTTCCTGTTTAGCTTATACACAACCTCTATGATTTCAGAATCAACCTGGGCACCCGCCTTAAGAAGCACAGCAGCTGTTTTTTCATTTCCTCGGCTAATGGCATGGAACAATGCTGTCTTTCTCTGAGGATCTCGGGCATCCACTGAAGCACCATTGCGCAGTAAAATTTCTGCTAGTGCTGCATCATCTTCCATCGCAGCCATGTGCAGGAATGTGGTCTGGTTTCTAAAGCCTTTTGCTTCCTCCACCACTAGTGCTCGGACAGTGCCCTCATGCCCCTTTTGTGCTGCTAAATGTTGTGGTGTTTTGGAAGCTTTGTCCATGGCATGGATGTCAGCTCCGGCTCTTATAAGAGCCACCGAGGCAGCTGTTTGACCCATTTCTGATGCTCTATGAAGGGCAGTCTGACCTCGATCATTTCTCACATCCAGTTTGGCTCCTTGACTTAACAAAAAGTTTATAACTGCTAATTGTCCATGTTCTGCAGCAAGGTGTAGAAGAGTGTCAGATGACCCATGTTTGCTATTGACATTTGTTCTATTTATGACCTCCTGTAAACTGAATACATCACCTGTAGTAACAGCTTTGAGAATCACATTTGATGCATCTTCAGGCTTTACAGAGGTCTTCAGCTCTTTCTCTTCATCTACAGAATAAGTCATTTCTGTCTTCTTTGATTTCTGTTTTACACTGTTATCGTTCTTCATTGTGTCCTGTATTATTTTAACTGGTCCTTTATCTTTTTCAAGCAAATACCCAATCAGCTGCCTTCGTGTATCCTTAAGGTTTTCATTCAGTTTCTCAACGTAGGTTTTCATGTTCTGGTACAGGACAGGTTCAGCACTTTTTAAACAAGGGTAGAAGAATATTCGGCACGCCCGCTCACCTTGGGATTCCAGGATGTTAAGCATTCTTGAGTTTTTCTCTTCTTTTACTGTGATTCCAGAGACAATAATTCGGCTCTCAGGTTGAAAGACTCCATTAGAAACCAAAAGGTCCAGCAGGTCGTCAGTGTTGGAAATGCCACCAACTAGCTCTTTTTTCCTACTTCGTATTACTTCAATAGCATAAGGATTTGTGAATTTGGTGGAACCCATGTCACTTACCTACTAGAACAGTAGTAAATGTTATGGGCTCAGAAGGAAGTATCCTGTAAGGTAAAATGCTTTGAGCAGACTGAAACTTTGATTCTACTATTGTCAAGTGTTTAAATATCTCTAAGCAACCAGATAATGCCTTAATAAAGGCCTTAGAAAACACATGACATGTTAATTATAAACATTCTTGTAGTCACCTTAAAGACTGTTTTGCTTGATCTTTTTTAGAGATATCGTGTTTAGACATAACATACTTTCATTTATATGTTGTAAATGTGATTTTAATGTTTAAATCACTGATTTCATTAAAGATTTTACTACTGGCTAATCTGCTACCTGACTACCGTAACCATGGCATGCATTAGTCATTGTGTTTGTTTATCGATTACAAGAACAAGTTTCCTTGATTTACTCACTCACTCACGCAAGAAAAAGTTATCTTTATAAGTCAGAGAATTGCTATAAAAATAACTACTCATCTGAAAGTGACCATATCTATAGGTAAGGCAACTGGATCTGTAGCAGACATGCCTGGACAATGACCCAAGTCTGTTTTGCCCCCACACAGTGTGGAGTCAAGGATCACTGTTGGAGAGTTACAGAAAAAAAAAAAGCAAAAAGTCACAAAGTCTTGAAAACTAACATTAGGCACCCCCTCCATGCCAACAGGTCATCTGGAAGGCCTGCCAGGAAAAGCCTTTCTTGTTATCTAATCTACAAGGAAAAAGTGGGTGGTGTGTAATGTTGTGGGGCTGTTTTTCCTCCAAAGGTTCTGGGAACCTTGTCAGGGTCCATGGCATAATAGACTTGAAATACAGGGCATTTTAAATAAAAATCTGTTTGTCTCTGCCAAGAAACAAAAATAGGTCACTACTGAATAAAACTGAAAATAGGTCACTGTGTTAAACTAAATGATATTAAAAATGGGTCACTGGATGATCCAATAAGCCAACATAATTTAACACATGTCCAGATCAACACAAAATCAACCTTCTTCAATGGCCAGTTGATCTAAACTGAAAAGAAAGACTGTGGGTAAGCTAAAAAGGACAGTGCACAAGAGAGGACCTAGGAACCTGAAAAATCTGGAGCGATTCTGTAAAGAGCAATATTCTTCTCCAACATCATGTTACAGGAAAAGACTAAGGGCTGTTTAGTGTTCCCACCTACCATATATAGCGACCATATACACTGATCAGCCATGACATTAAAACCACCTCCTTGTTTCTACACTCACTGTCCATTTTATCAGCTCCACTTACCATATAGAAGCAAATAGTTCTACAATTACTGACTGTAGTCCATCTATTTCTCTGCATGCTTCGTTAGCCCCCTTTCATGCTGTTCTTTAATGGTCAGGACCCCCACAGGGCCACCACAGAGTAGGTATTATTTAAGTGGTGGATCATTCTCAGCGCTGATGGAGTTTTTAAACACCTCACTGTCACTGCTGGACTAAGAATAGTCTACCATCCAAAAACATCCAGCCAACAGTGCCCCGTGGGTAGCGTCCTGTGACCACTGATGAAGGTCTAGAAGATGACCAACTCAAACAGCAGAAATAGATGAGCGATTGTCTCTGACTTTACATCTACAAGGTGGACCTTGGAACTAGGTAGGAGTGTGTAATAGAGTGGACATTGAGTGGACACGGTATTTAAAAACCCCAGCAGCATTGCTGTGTCTGATCCACTCATACCAGCACAACACACACTAACACACCACCACCATGATATTGTCACTGCAGTGCTGAGCATGATCCACCACTTAAATAATACCTGCTCTGTGGTGGTCCTGTGGGAGTCCTGACCATTGAGGAACAGGATGAAAGCAGGCTAAAAAAAAAGTATGTAGAGAAAGAGATGGACTACAGTCAGTAATTGTAGAACTACAAAGTGCTTCTATATGGTAAGTGGAGCTGATAAAATGGACAGTGAGTGTAGAAACAAGGAGGTGGTTTTAATGTTATGGCTGATCACCACCAAAACACATGCAGAAGGTGGACTGATTACATTTTCATCCTGGTCATAATTTCTGCATTCATTTATTTCCTTATTAATCTGTAGATAATTTGTAAATACTTTATTTATTTCTATTTTGTATTTGTATTGTCCTGTAGTAATATTATGTATTTATTTAATTATTTAATAATAGTTAATTACATTTACCAAACTGATATACAGTATATGACCTATTCAGTTTTACACAAGTTGTTGAAGAGTTGCTGTTTACACACTTTATCCTCAGTTTTCAAAATGCTTTGCCAAAATAATGTTTTATTAAGCGTTATTAATCCATTTATTTATATATTTATTTATTCTTGTATTTATTATGAAGAACTTCTTTAAAGTGAACTCTATAGAGTTTCACTTCCCGGAAACACGCCCTCTAGACACGCTGCAAAGTTGACGTTGATCTTCCGACTCTTTTCTTACCTTACATGGTCTTGTGGGTAACCCTTTCCGGTATGATGTCAGCGTTTACCATGTTTGGCCAGTAAAACAACAGCGCATAAATATTTTTATTGTCTTTCAAGATATCAAATATTAAATCTGGTAGAAATGTGCACTCATCTTACTTTTAATTAATTTGCAGTCAAAAAATAATATGACCCCCTAATTAGCTTTAAAAAGTGTAATCTTTTAGGGCGTTTAATTTCTTAGTAGTTAACTTTAAGTATCAACAAATTTAGAAAAATTGTGCCATCAGGTAAAACTGTCTAGATCTTCGAGTTTGAATAGAAAACGTATTATTTTATTATTATTTATTTTTATTCTATTATTTTATTTGTTATTATTTTAGTTTTCGTTTTATTATTTTTTTTAATTAATGTAATGTGTTTCATATTACTGTCACATAATGTATACTAAATGTAATTGTATAACATATTTTAACAACCAAACAATTACCTCTAAGGTATTCACACACAACTGCACACCATGTACTTTTTATTGCCCATTTTATTATATATTTTAACATAAATGATAAAGAATACCTGATTTTAACACACATTCACACACAACTGCACACCAAGTACTTTTTATTGCCTATTTTATTATATATTTTAACATAAATTTAAAAAAAAGACCTTATATAACACACAAGTCATTAACTTTATGCATTGCTAGTTATTACTTACTGTATGGACTCTAATTCAAACTTTAAAAAATACATGTTTCTATCATATTTTATAATAAATATATATTTATCATATATTTACTAGATTTATATTATAAGAAAATGTAACAGACATGTGTTAGTTGAATGTCTTGTTTAAAACGTTCTCTCAAATTACACCCAGTTTACTTTTGGGAATTTGCGTATTTGTTTGGGTATGCATATTACCAGTGGCGTAACTAGGAGCTCATGGGCCCCAGTGCAAAAAAAAATGTTTGGGCCTCCTCAACAAATTTCATATATACTATATATATATAACTGATATATATATATACTGTATATCAGTTTTATTTCATATATATCACTGTTTGTTATATATTTCCTTTTCGGCTTGCCATAATACATGCATAATACGTGCAGCCAACGGGGGGCAGAGAGGTGGGTGGTTGAGTTCATGTCGTTGGGCTCCCCCCCCCTTTCCTGCCACGGGCCCCAGTGCACCTGCCCCCCCCCCCTGTAGTTACGGTTACGTCACTGCATATTACACGCAAACCATTAAATGTGTAAATTTAAGATAAATGTATATTAATCTGTTTTTCCCAGATTTTAAAACACTCAGTTTGGTGAAAGTTTACAGCTCTTATATTTTAAGTCTACACACCACAGTTAAAGTGTAAACCTTATTGTCAGACGGTATACATATCCATATATCACCAAACCCTACCTTGTTCGCTTTTTCGTATTTTCTTTCCTGAGTGGATGTGGAAGTGTACAGACAATATAGTGTGTAAAGCTGGGGTACTCAGAACTTTCAACGCCACGACACAGAACGATGGCGCCCCCTTGTGATACATCTCCATTCGTTACGCAAAAGCTGTTTACTAGAAGCTTTTGTTGGGTCGAGCTGGAGACCAATTCTCACTTTAATTACTTACTTATATTCAGCATCAAGTTGCAATATTTAAAATTTCATTATGGTATTATTCTGTATGCAACACTTCGTGTTTGTTCTAACCAATATTCCGGTGCCATTACACTGTATTAACTGCTTACAAACCAGTATAGCCCCTTACAACTACCAATACTCTTGAAGTAAGCAATGCCATTCAGACTGTCGCTTGAGGTAGGCATGCTGCTCTTAATATGTGGCTCCACAGTTGGCTCAAGTATGTCTTTGTTTATTTAATAGCTTTAGAGAAAAGTAGCCTAGCTGTTGATATTTGAGCCAAGGCAGATAAATATTTTTAAATTTATAGTTTAGAATTACTACGTATTTTTGTTTTAAATAAAAATGTGGCTTCTGAGTTTTGTGTCTTTGAGTACTACTGCTTTATCAGCACTTTAACTCTGTATGGAATGTGTCTTGCACATGTTGTTGATTTCTGTCCCATGGTCCTGTTTACAAAAACATGTTGCAATGAATTTAACTGATTCAAATGTAGTAATGTAGTATATGTCAACATTTAAATCACATAAATGTATGCATTTACTTTAAGCAATTAAATTATTCATTTACTTACATTACTATTATTATATTAGGAATTTGCTCTGTAACTACTATAAAACTACCAGTCAGTCTAATAAGTTGTGCTGATAATAAAACCTATACCATTTTTAAT
This sequence comes from Trichomycterus rosablanca, assembly GCF_030014385.1. Classification (NCBI taxonomy): domain Eukaryota; kingdom Metazoa; phylum Chordata; class Actinopteri; order Siluriformes; family Trichomycteridae; genus Trichomycterus; species Trichomycterus rosablanca. The sequence goes on from NC_085996.1 coordinate 24,847,011, forward strand.
TACTGATGTTTGTGTACTGGAATTAAAACTGGAGTAAACATAATTCCTATGGAAATAGGAATACATAAGGTGTGTTATGATGGTGAGGATACTCTTAACTCCATGTAATCCATATTTAAGATTTTTTTGCAGTGTAAATTGTTCTGAAATCTTGAACTTGTATTCATAAACACACACCAACAGAGACAACATAGTCATATTTTAAAGTTGAACATACTTTATTACAGTTCATAAATATTCATTAGTTTCTGATGAGTTCAGAAAACAAAACATAAAAAATTATATAGTACTTGTATTACAAATGGTAAAGATAAGTACTCCCGATTATTCTCTATTTACAAATAACAATGAGTGAAACCTCATCAAATAACTTTTTTTAAAAAGAAAACGCTGAAACTCGACTAACTCAAACAGGGTCAAATCGATTCAGTGTAATATAACAGGTACATTAGAACTCAATCAGGCAGGCTTTGCCAAATGTTTCCAGAATGAAGTGGAAATAACTTCCAGCGTTTAGCGCGCCAGAACGGGCCATCATGTTCCTATTAGTTATTTTGCTGTAATACTGAGTGCTCCCTTACTGAGGTCCATGCACAACTTGGTCAAAAGTGAACAAGAATAAGTCTTTCATGCTTTCTGTCTTGGTTTTACCGCTGGACACATTCGGTTGTGCTTTCAGAAAGCTCCAGGTCGGACCTCCTTTTACGCGCAAAGTCGCACGGCCGCACAGTCCCCGGTCCCAGTGTACCATTAGACACTTCCGACTAGCGTGTCCTTTCAGTCCGATCTGCTTAACTCCATCTGGACTTCATTGGCCAGCTCAGAAGGTCTGCAGCTGCTGAGTCAGCATGAGTTGACAGCCGCTGTTTACGTGGTTCATGACTTTTTGCTTGAGCTGGGCAACCTGTTCGCGCAGCATGTTAGCCGTGGATGCCAGATCGGAGTTCTGCGTCTTGAGCGTCTTGACCTTATCCTCGAGCCGGGAGATCCTCTCAAGCTTCCTCTTGCGACATTTGGAAGCCGCGACGCGGTTGCGCATGCGTTTGCGCTCTGCCTTAATGCGCTCTTGGCTCTCCATGTCGATCGGAGAGAGCGGCGGCGTCTCACCGGGCATTTCGGGCACCGTTTGCGGCTCCTCTTTAAGCGCCTGGAGGCGAGGGTGCTGCACGGGCATGGTGTGCTGCTGCTGCTGAGGAGGCACACTTGTGGTGAAGCTGGTCATCACTGGATTGGCGCTGCTGAAGCTCTGGGCAGTGCTGATCGCCGGGTTGAAAGTGTTCAGATCGGCGTATACAGGTGGTTCAGAGCGCATGGATGAGGTGTACGCCGGGCCGCCTGCCATGGACGACACGGGCGCCATCGAGCTGGTAGTCTGGGGCGCCGAAGTGACCCCTGTTGCCGGCATATGCTGGTGATGGAGCTCTGCCAAAGCGCGCACGAATCCCTCAGCGAAGCCCTCCTGTTCGTCAGTGACATTCTTCGGGCACAGGAACTGGGTCGGCGTGGGTGTGGTGGTGATCAGGCCGTTGCTGGACTGGATGATCAGGCGCTCCAGCTCGGGCGAGGCCAGTTTGAGAAGGCCGACGTCCGGAGAAGTAAGAATGTCGTTAGCTTTCGGGCGCAGGTGCGGCTTGAGCGTGGTGTTCGGGTCGGACAGGTTGAGAGTCATGCTGTGTTTCAAAGCTTTCGGGTTGTATCTGAACCCGGCGGGCTCGTGCTGCGTGAACGCGCCGCTCAAAGGGTCATCGTAGAATGTAGTTTCCATCTTGGTAGACATAGAAAGAGAAACCAAAACTTTTTGGTTTTGTTCTGGTTTCACTTACGAGTCCGTATTACGAGTCTTCTTTCAGCTGAAGTCAGATATAGAAGATAATAGTATCAGGGAGCCTAGCAACGTCAGGCGGATTCAAACTTCAGTCCGTCTGTAACTCCTCGTCCCGTGACAAACTTCACCTCAGAAAAAACTTTTCAAAACGTCCGAAAGTATTCAAACTCGAACTAAACCTCACTCGCCAGCTCTGCTATGTCTGTTAAACGTGTCAACAGACGAACAAGTGTAAAAAACAGTGTTTTATCATACACAGCTGAAGCGCTCTTCCTGAGGTGTTCTCTCTGTAGCGAGGTCTGTATATACTGAGGTGCTCCGGCTTGGAGGCCAACCTTATCTGCTACACCACTGCCTCACTAAAAATAGGCCTCCCAATGATGTCATGCCTGAAGCCTCTTATTGGCTGCGGGCGATTCGAGGGGCGTTCCTTTGTGCGCAGATAAGGTGCGTTGCCTAGACTACCACCAGAAGATTCTTTGCGCGCAATGCCTTCTGGGATGAGGTAATGCAGCGAGTCGATGGACGGTGCATTATGGGATTACGTATTGTTTTTGAATATCTGGTTACCCGCTTAGCTGCTGGTTTGGACTGTGGCGGGATTCGAACTCAGTCCAAATGTTTCACTCGCATTATAAGTGGTTATTACTACAGTATAGAAGCATAAGGAGTATATAACAGCACTGTTAAGACGATACATTGTTTACAAGCGTTCAGATGTGTTTTGGAAAAACAATACTATACAACCAACAGTCACTACTGCTACTTCTTACTGCTTATTTTGTAGGATAGTGGCAAATTGAATTTAATCTTCTATAACTGTGTTATCCTGATCAGGGTCTCAGTGACAGCGGAAAACAAAAGGTTGATGGTAGTGACCAAGTTGGTTTACGTATTTATTTAGTTTAAAATACAATGTATTAGTATCAGGTTAAAGCAACAATGTAATAATAAAAAGTGATATTTTACCAGTTTAAATACATATGAAAAAGTAATAGATTTTAAGTTTTTTTTTTAATAAAATAAGGCCTATCAAAAAGTTACATATAATAGCCCATAAATGAATTTATTTACCAATTTTTTTATTTATTTTATTTTCCTATTTTAATATCATAGCTATTAAACACTTTTGTGGTCTCTGGATGGTCAGATTGTAACTAAGATATACTTTATTTGTCTTTCTTCGCATATCCCAGCTCGTTTGTCAGAGCGCAGGGTCAGCCATCGTACGGCGCCCCTGAAGCAGACAGGGTTAAGGGCCTTGCTCAAGGACCCAACAGTGGCTACATAGCTGAGCCTGGATTTGAACCGCCAATCTTCCGGTTGATAGCCCAAAGCTCTACCCACTAGGCTACCACTGTCCCAATTGGGTAAAGTTTTCAACTAGCAATAATCGCGCCTCGGATAAACCTCATAGGTCACGATACTGCCACTGCGCAAAGCAAAACTGATACACACAATGTAAGCAGCTACACTTAAATTAATATTTATATAATTCAAAATTTAACAAATAAGTTAACAAATCAGGTCTGTTGTTGTAAATTGTACCCTACAATACTGTGTTTTTTTTTTTTTTTTTTAGTATTTTTTGATTGTATGTTAAATACTTATTCTGTAGTTCCAGCAATTCTGTAAATCCACTTAACGAAATTTACATTATATTCCATTATCACAAAAAATAATATAACTATTTTCTTCTAAAAACTTGAAAAGAAGTTCTAATCAGTAACTGATTAGTGTTGTATTACTTTAATGCTTAATAGAAACTTACACACCCTTTTTTAGATGCATAAGTAACAGTGGATTTATTTATCCACTATCAAAAGGTTACATATAATAGCCCATGAATGAATGTATTCACCAATATTTTTTTTTTTTTTTTTATTAATTTTATTCTCAAGAAAGAAACAGAAAATAAATGTTTAAACGATTCAGTACCAGAATAACTTCAAAGTCGTATTTTAAAATAAAAAAAGGTTTGTTTATGTGCTAAACAGAATAATCAGGAGAATTTTATTGTTGTAGTACGTTAGGATACATTAGATATTCTTAACGTCATTATTTTCTTAAAAACGACAATTATTAAAACAAAAATTATTTTATTAATACAATAATAGTAGTTCTGCTTTTAGGAAGCCTTGTAGTACCTTCAAGGTCCCCTAGGGGTATGCTTACCCTATTTGAGCAACTTGAGAAGCCTACTTTTATTGTCAGAAAACAAGGCCTAATGAATAAAATAATTTACAAAAAAGTCTTGTTTAAAATGTAAACAGTGGAATATAGATTGCTAATCTGCATCAAAATTTTATATATTTTTATCTGATGATTATCACGCATGCTTTCAAATCGGATCAACAATTAAATAAATGAATTAAAGTTTTTAAACAGGTCATACATCTATAAAGTGGCTTAAAAAAGCAATAACAGTCGTTTATATTATTTCATACAAACTTATACTTAATAAGTATTTAAAGAAAGTATATTGTGTATACTAATTATCTATTTTTATGTGTAACGTTATAGTTACTGTAGCATCTTGCTGTTACATTTCTTGTCAAGATGCTTTTTTATAAAACAAACAGTGCTATATTTAGGAAATTATTCGTTATAATTAAGTAATAAAGATGCAGTTTAAAACGTTAGGTCATAAAAGGCAAAAGCAAACGTTTATTGGTCAAAATGAAGCCAACTTTGGCTGACCGTGTTAATTATTTACAACTGGAGCACCAATTTAAATTAGTAAATTAAGCCAATTGATGCACCTCAGAAACAAGCCCAAGTGCTGTCACTGCTCTCCGTGCTTAGCCAATGGGAATAGAAGGAGGCGGGTCTTCTAGAGGAGTTACAACACGCCACAGTGCACGCCGGATTTAGGGAACGTCTTGAAAGTGAATTTTTAAAACAAAACGTATAACGCAACAAACAAGTTAATAAAACATTAAACGTCCACAAAAACAGGGGTAATAATGTGTTTTATTTTGATCGTTTATCCCTTGATTTGTTACACATTGTTTTATTTTAAACATCAATAATTAGATTTTTAATAGCATAGCTATCAAACACTTGTTTGTGGTCTCTGGGGACAGATTGTAACTGATACACACTGATGTAAGCATGACATGGCAGCCACACTTAAATTACTATATTTATAAGGCAAATCAGGTCTGTTAATGTAGATTGTACGTTACAATAATGTTTTTTAGTATTTTTTTTATTGTATGTTAAATACTTATTCTGTAATTCCAGCAATTCTGTAAATCCACTTAACGAAATGTACATTATATTCCATTATCACAAAAATAATATAACTATTTTCTTCTAAAAACTTGAGAAGAAGTTCTAATACAACTCTATGTGTTGTATTACTTTAATGCTTAATAGAAACGTACACTTCTTTTTTAGATGTATAGGTAAGTAACTGGATATATTTAAACTTAAACGAAAAGGGGAATAAAAAGAATAAGTAACCTTTCTTCTAGAGGTTGTTGTCAGACAAGTATTGCCCTGTTGTTGTCTGATTTTGAAAGATATGAATAAAAACTTGAGTGGCGCAAAAGTAAATTAGCCCCCTATCTCTGGGATCCAGGGTTTCGAATCCCATACTCATCCATTGCACTGCAGATAGCGAAGTGTAATTTGTCACTCCACAGAACCTCACAGAACATATTTCCAACACAAGCGTCCCAACAAACCAGTACAACACACACTACCATGTTATTATTAGGTTAGTGTTTTTAGTGTCGAGAATGGTCCACAACCAAAATAACAAGTTTCAATAGATAATTTGGTGACATGGGGATGAAAAAGTGTACAAAGCAACAGACGGTAACTCTATACCCACAGAAATTGTATCTACATGGTAGGTGAAGCTTATACAGTAATCAATGTATGGATGTGCCTGTTGGGGGGAAGCTAATAAAGTACCTGGTTAGTGTAGTTAAGGTTATGTTAAAGTATGATCTTACAATCCCACATCCTCTTTCAGGGTTTTACAGTGTTTTCTCGTCAACAGAAACTGGAGTGTCCAGTACAATTCAGTTCAGTTTCATAACATACCCGTGTCCTGTTTTCACTAATCATAACCAATTATATTTTAATTTACCATATCTGGATAATTATAGATCATGTACTGTAGATTACTTTTATTATTTGTGTGTAGGGGTATTCTTTGTAACATTTAGTTAGCTAGTGATGGTGATGGACTGACATCCAGTTAAGGGTGTATTTCTGCCATCTAACCGTGATAAAGTGGTTACTAATAATTAAAACAGGTGCAAACTAAATGTGCAAAGAACAGACCTTTTTAACACTAGAAAAGCTATACAGCTACTGTGCAAATGCAGGTGCATTACTTATACAAATTTTAGTAGTATTTTTAAAATTAATTTACTAATTTAATTAATTTATTTATTTTCATCAGCTGCTTCATCTTGGTCAGATTTTGATGGATTTGGTAACTGAAAAATGGGCGTAAGGCAAGAAAACACCTGGACAGGTCACCATTCTGTCACAAGACAGCTAGTAATTTGATTTTTTATTAAAAATACATTTTGACAAGTTTGGGTTACACCCTTCAGTGCAACGAGTTTGAAACTTCAGTTGCTTGCATAATGCCCTGACCTCAATTGCACTAAACACCAACCAAGTCATAGAATAAATGTGTATTTGCTGAGTGTATTTATCTTAACAATAAAATGATTAACAGACAACCCTAGACTACTCTATGAATTAAACTTTAATCATCGGTCTTGCAGTCAAGATTGTAATTGTGCCATGTTTACACTCTCAAGTTATATGCCTCAATGTCTGTGCCACCCTTGTTGAAAACTAGTCCAATACACACCCCTAAGTAACACACCGTACACCCATGGAAAATGTCATTACTTACACATTTGTTTATATTCTTCAAGCTTTAGTACTGAAGTTCTAATTTCAGTTACCCATAGGCCATGAGGTGCATATTTGCTTTAAGTTGTGGTCTGCCAATAAATTAGTGGTATTTATTACTTAATGGTTTATATTACTGGTGGTCTTATTTAAAAATGGTCCACTGACTCTTGGCTGGGAAGGGGGGGGGGGGGGGGGGGGAACTATATGATTGCTTTTGGCCAACAGCTGAAGCTGTAAAAACTGAACACAGGATTGGAGTGGATTTGTGCTCATCATTGCTCTTACCAATAGGAGGAATATTCATAGGGCTGTTGTTGAAAGACAGGGATATCTAAATTTGTCAATAACACTTACCTGTGAATTTGTTATTATATCATGTCTGAAAGTATGCTGAGAGCGACACGTGACTTGGTTGGTAGCACTGTCACCTGACAGCAAAAAGGTCCAGGGTTGATTCCCAGGTGGAGCAGTTCGGGTTCTTTCTGTGTGGAATTTGCATGTTCTCTCGATGGAGTCGTCTGGGGTTTTTCTGGGTGCTTCCGGGTTTCTCCTACAGTCCAAAGACATGCAGTCAGGTTAACTGAAGATACTAACTGGTTAATTATAGATACTACCAACAAAAGAGAATGCCTTAAGAGGTAGTTTTGATCTCTGTAGTGCTGTAAAGAATTTAAGTGGTACATGGTTAAGTGGCTGTTGCTTATAGATGTGTTAATTTTACCAAACTGTCAGTTACAAACCCAGTTCCAAAAACTTTATATATATATATATATTTACAGAAACCATGGTTCCCTTGGTCTTTTTTTGCTTTTTACTTTTTACTTTCTGTCAAACATAAACCATTGGACTGCCATATCTGTGGATAATACATTGCTGTGTACCTGATTTTATGTATCTCTTATCAATAGGTGTGGCAAAATTGATACACTCGCAGTTAGAAATGAAGTCCACATAATATTGGCAGTTGACCAAGTGCACTTTAGAGGACAATATTATGTCTTTCCTCAATTGCTAGTCTGTCTAAAATCCACATAAAAGCTTTATATGTCCCAGTCCTCTGTCAGTATGTCTATAATTAGTGCACTTCAGTTCACTGGCCTTCAGCCTCTTGTAAGAAATCACCTGGATTCTAATTGAGGAGGAATCAAAGGTCTCAAAGTAATCCTGTCATATATAAGTTCATTGTCCACATCTGGTGCTATCTTAACGGCCATCTCCAGACCTGCATAGGAGTAAATCAGGACACTGGCGCTAGGGCTGGACAGAAAGAGATGGGATGGGAGGGCTTGTGGCAGTTGGTAAGTGCTACAATAAAGCATAGCTTTCTAAAATCCAATGCAGTGTCCTGCTAATGCCTAATTTTCAGATACATTCATCACTTTCATATCCAAATCTATCAAGAGAAGATGGAAGGAGATGCAATGTGTCAAGTATACAACCATGCCATTTAAAAATATTAGGGTTCCTTTTAGGATCTAGGGTTTAGGGTTCCTAATGCTTCAGTTATTCCATAAACTGGGTTGTCGCTGATGGCCGGAGCATTGATTTTCACGTGGAGAGGACAAGGTGCTTTATGTGTGTAGTTTGCATGTTATCTCCATGTCTGCATGGGTTTGATCCGGAAGCTTTGATTTCCTCCCACAGTCCAATAACATGTAAGTTTAATGAATTGATACAATATTGCCTGTGATGGTGTTTAACTGAATCATGTGTAACCTGTAACTACCTGTCCGGTCATTAATGTAAGCAAAGTGTAAAACATGACATTAAAATCCTAATAAATAAATTCTCTAGTTTTTATTATTTTAGCCACTTTTTGTTGGAAGCGTTTTAGCCACGCGTTTTAGTATTGATCTACTTCGGTCAAGCAACTTGTACTTGGATTCATTATTTACTCTTGCAGATGCAGGGCTTCACCTCATGCTTCAGTAGTGAGGCACGACCCGCCCTGTTACAGATTCACAGTTCTGAAGTCTGATTCTCTTAGTGTCTATCACCCAGCTGGCAGCTGTAGGAGATGCTAATCTGAGATAATGAGAGAATACTTAAAATTCTCTGTTTGTTTATACACTATATTGCCAAAAGTATTCGCTCGTCTGCCTTCACACGCATATGAACTTGAGTGACATCCCATTCCAGTCAGACAAGTACCGTTTTCCTGGCAACCGCCAAACCCAGACTCGTCCATCGGATTGCCAGATGGAAAAGCATGATTCCTCACTCCAGAGAACACGTCTCCACTGCTCTAGAGTCCAGTGGCGGCGTGTTTTACACCACTGCATCCGACGCTTTGTATTGTGCTTGGTGATGTAAGGCTTGGATGCAACTGCTCGGCCATGGAAACCCATTTCATGAAGCTCCCTACGTACTGTTCTTGAGCTAATCTGAAGGCCACATGAAGTTTGGAGGTCTGTAGCGACACCATATTTAGTAGCGAGGAAACACTGAGCTCCTGAGAGCGACCCATTCTCTCACAAGAAGCAGTCTAGGTGCTTGGTTTTATACACCTGTGGCCATGGAAGTGACTGGAACACCTGAATTCAATGATTTGGATGGGTGAGTGAATACTTTTGGCAATATAGTGTATGTATGAGCAGAGGGCAGGTTTACAAAGTAATTTACAATGTTAAAACTTTTTTTAATTACAAACCAGTGTGGTGAATTGATTTTATGGAAATCCATTTTATTGGATTTAACACTGCAATTATAGTTTAGTGCTCTTACAGTTACATTTACATTTTCAGCATTTAGCAGACGCTCATCCAGAGCGACTTACAAAAGCACTTTCATAGTGAACATTACTTTACTCTAGGTTAAGTAGACAACAGTCCAAGAATACAAATCTGCTGAAAACCCTGTTAGAACCAATTTTTTTTTTATTTATTTATGTATTTTTCACAAAAAAATTAATAAGAGCATTAGTAAGTGCATGTCAGCTTAAGTGCTTAGTAAAGAGGTGAGTTTTTAATCGTCTTTTGAAGACAGCACAGGACTCAGATGTTCGGACAGACAAGGGAAGCTCGTTCCACCACTTGAGTGCAAGTACAGAGAAGAACCTTGATGCTTGTCTTCCCTGAGTTCAGGGTGGAGGATCAAGTCGAGCGAGACTAGTGGCTCGGTTTTATTAGCCCTTGAAGGTAGCTTGGGGCTGGTCCATTTTTGGCTTTGTAGGCGAGCATCAATGTTTTAAACTGAATGTGTGCAGCTACAGGAAAACAGTGAAAAGAACGCAGCAGTGGGGTGCTGTGGCAGTTTTTAGGTTGGTTAAAAAACAGGTTGCAAGGGTTTAATAGTGGACATGGGAGCACCTGCCAGGAGGGAGTTGCAGTAGTCCAACCGTGAACTTACTAAAGGAGTCCAACATACTAAAGGAGTTATAAATATATATGAACAGACAGTTGGCATATTGACTGATGTTTAAAATATGGGAGGCTCCTTACCAAAGTAGTGTCACCAGTCTGTTTGGTTAAAGGATTGTGCTGCTAAATTAAGAAGTGTAAACAAAACAGTGCAAGGCAGAATGGGAAATGTAGTAATAACACACTATAGTGTCTTAAATAAAACAGTACAATATCTGTTAAACTACCACAGTGCTATTTTATTTGGAATGTTTGTTCAGTTGACTTATATAAGTTTCTTTCTTTCTCTTATACAAGTCTTTCTGCTGTTGTTAATTTTTCCACCATCCTTCAGCAGCTCAGCAAAGTCAACATAAAAAGAGGTGTGGCCCATGCCATTGTGTTGGTGCTGCACATGGTCTCATGAAGTAAAGAGAGGAATCACACACACATACACAATCCTGAACGTCTGTCCTTACTACAAGTCCAGGCAGGATATCCGTTGCCTTGAAAACAAGCTTTTAGTGGGGCTCTATTGTGTTGCCATGTTCTTTCCAGAAGGTCTGGGTGCACACGTGAGAGAGGTCAACTTCCTTAACTTACTCACTATCAGCACAGACACACACAATAATGAAACCTCCTCAGCTTTGCTCACACACACACACACACACACACACACACACACACACACACACACACATACAGTATATATATATATATATACAGTGTATCACAAAAGTGAGTACACCCCTCACATTTCTGCAGATATTTAAGTATATCTTTTCATGGGACAACACTGACAAAATGACACTTTGACACAATGAAAAGTAGTCTGTGTGCAGCTTATATAACAGTGTAAATTTATTCTTCCCTCAAAGTAACTCAATATACAGCCATTAATGTCTAAACCACCGGCAACAAAAGTAAGTACACCCCTAAGAGACTACACCCCTAAATGTCCAAATTGAGCACTGCTTGTCATTTTCCCTCCAAAATGTCATGTGATTTGTTAGTGTTACTAGGTCTCAGGTGTGCATAGGGAGCAGGTGTGTTCAATTTAGTAGTACAGCTCTCACACTCTCTCATACTGGTCACTGAAAGTTCCAACATGGCACCTCATGGCAAAGAACTCTCTGAGGATCTTTAAAGATGAATTGTTGCGCTACATGAAGATGGCCAACACCCTGAAACTGAGCTGCAGCACAGTGGCCAAGATCATCCAGCGTTTTAAAAGAGCAGGGTCCACTCAGAACAGACCTCGCGTCGGTCGTCCAAAGAAGCTGAGTGCACGTGCTCAGCGTCACATCCAACTGCTGTCTTTGAAAGATAGGCGGAGGAGTGCTGTCAGCATTGCTGCAGAGATTGAAAAGGTGGGGGGTCAGCCTGTCAGTGCTCAGACCATACGCCGCACACTACATCAAATTGGTCTGCATGGCTGTCACCCCAGAAGGAAGCCTCTTCTGAAGTCTCTACACAAGAAAGCCCGCAAACAGTTTGCTGAAGACATGTCAACAAAGGACATGGATTACTGGAACCATGTCCTATGGTCTGATGAGACCAAGATTAATTTGTTTGGTTCAGATGGTCTCAAGCATGTGTGGCGGCAATCAGGTGAGGAGTACAAAGATAAGTGTGTCATGCCTACAGTCAAGCATGGTGGTGGGAATGCCATGGTCTGGGGCTGCATGGGTGCAGCAGGTGTTGGGGAGTTACATTTCATTGAGGGACACATGAACTCCAATATGTACTGTGAAATACTGAAGCAGAGCATGATCCCCTCCCTCCGGAAACTGGGTCGCAGGGCAGTGTTCCAGCATGATAATGACCCCAAACACACCTCTAAGACGACCACTGCTTTATTGAAGAGGCTGAGGGTAAAGGTGATGGACTGGCCAAGCATGTCTCCAGACCTAAACCCAATAGAACATCTTTGGGGCATCCTCAAGCGGAAGGTGGAGGAGCGCAAAGTCTCGAATATCCGCCAGCTCCGTGATGTCGTCATGGAGGAGTGGAAAAGCATTCCAGTGGCAACCTGTGAAGCTCTGGTAAACTCCATGCCCAGGAGAGTTAAGGCAGTTCTGGGAAATAATGGTGGCCACACAAAATATTGACACTTCAGGAACTTTCACTAAGGGGTGTACTCACTTTTGTTGCCGGTGGTTTAGACATTAATGGCTGTATATTGAGTTATTTTGAGGGAAGAATAAATTTACACTGTTATATAAGCTGCACACAGACTACTTTTCATTGTGTCAAAGTGTCATTTTGTCAGTGTTGTCCCATGAAAAGATATACTTAAATATCTGCAGAAATGTGAGGGGTGTACTCACTTTTGTGATACACTGTATATACACATGTATATATATACTACTTAAACTCTCTGTTTGTTTAGATGTATGAGCAGGTGTACAAAGTATTTTACAACATTAAAATGTTCCTATTTTGTAGCTTTTAAACCAGTGTGGTGAACTGATTTTTTGGAAATCAATTTAAATTAAAGATAAATCAAAAATACCGTTATGAATAAATTCGAAAGTTGTGATATGCAAAACTCAGACAGTTGGTATTTTCTGGAAACCCATTCAAATGGATTTTAATGGATTTAAAAATATATTACATCCTATATACACCAATCAGCCATACCATTAAAACCATCTCCTGGTTTCTACACACAATGTCCATTTTATCAGCTCCACTTACCATATAGAAGCACTTTGTAGTTCTACAATTACTGACTGTAGTCCATCTATTTCTCTACACACCTTTTAAGCCTGATTTCACCTGTTCTTCAATGGTCAGGACTCTCCCAGGACCACTATAGAGTACATATTATTTGGGTGGTGGATCATTCTCAGCACTGTAGTGACACTGACATGGTGGTGGTGTGTTAGTGTGTGTTGTGCTGGTATGAGTGGATCAGACACAGCCATTGAAGAACAGGGTGAAAGCAGGCTAAAAAGATATGTAGAGAAACAGATGGACTACAGTCAGTAATTGTAGCACTTCAAAGTGCTTTTATATGGTAAGTGGAGCTGATAAAATGGACAGTGAGTGTAGAAACAAGGAGGTGGTTTTAATGTTATGGCTGATCAGTGTATACGAGCATTCAGTATCCCCACAAAGATTTCTACTTGTTCTCGGAATCTGTTCATTATATATGGACTGTAGATGCTGAAATCCCTATACTGTAATCACAGAGAGCCTATTGTTAATGCTCCCTTAATACTAATAAAGATATATTTAAAACCAGCGTTACCTATTACTTATTCTTCTATTTAACTGTAAAAAGTTCCACAAACTTCTCAGTCTTGCCCATGCTCCTAAACACTTTGGGATGTGTTGCAGGTATCAACAAGTAATTAGTGCATATTTACACAAATGATAAAGTTAATAAAATTAAAATTATATATTGTTTTCTTTGTGCTGTTTATAATTGATTACGTCAATAATAAATAACAAATCACTGCTTTCTGTGTTTATTTGTGTACGGGATAATGAATTTAAAGACCTAAATAGAATAAAATAAGATCATTTTCTTCATTTTGTCATTTAATTAAAAAAGAAAAGTTATTTTACATTATTATGTATGAATATCAAATTATAACTTTTATGACAGTATTAAAAAAAAATCTTTGTACTTTTAAAAGCATCTTTGTACCTTTAGTTGGTATACTTATGCCACCTCTGAACACTGATTGTCCCTGCTCTGATAGAAACTTGATAGCTGTGTGTATGCTGGGAGCGACTAGGACTTTTGATAATCTGTCGGGTGTCCCTTTTCATGGCAGAGTGTCAACCAGATCACTGATTCCACAGAGGCCTTCCCCTCCAAGAACTGCTGTTGTTTCAGCTGTTGAGGAAGAAGAAAAAGAAAAAAAACTGTTCCTCCTCAGTGAGCTGTTTGCTCTGCCAGCTGTGTCCTCATGGACAATATGTGTATTTTTTCCTTTATAGCTGTTATCATTACTTCTAACATAATAGCAGGAAGGTCGTAATGAGAACGCTGGATACTCACTGAGGGCTTTAAACAAACTGATATTTGTATTTTGAGCAAATAATTATTTTATTCTATTTATTAAAAAATCTATTTATAAGTGCATGCCAAAAATATGTACACACATGTACTAGTTGCTGAATGTGACAATTTTAAACAAACCAGCTGCATACACTGATCAGCCATAACATTAAAACCGCCTCCTTGTTTCTACACTCAGTGTCCATTTTATCAGCTCCACTTACCATATAGAAGCACTTTGTAGTTCTACAATTACTGACTGAGGTCCATCTGTTTTTCTACATAACTTTTTAGCCTGCTTTCACCCTGTTCTTTAATGGTCAGGACCCCCACAGGACCACCACAGAGCAGGTACTATTTAGGTGGTGGATCATTCTCAGCACTGCAGTGACACTGACATGGTGGTGGTGTGTTAGTGTGTGTTGTGCTGGTATGAGTGGATCAGACACAGCAGTGCTGCTGGAGTTGTGTCCACTCACTGTCCACTTTATTAGACACTCCTACCTAGTTGGTCCACCTTGTAGATGTAAAGTCAGAGACGATCGGTCATCTATTGCTGCTGTTTGAGTTGGTCATCTTCTAGACCTTCATCAGTGGTCACAGGACGCTGCCCACGGGGTGCTGTTGGCTGGATATATTTTTAGTTGGTGAAGAGAAAATTAGTGTTATTCACTTCACCTGTCAGTGGTCATAGTGGTATAAGTCTACTGTATATTGTTCCCAGCATATTTTGGAAAATACACAACACCAGCTACTCAGTCCACCAGTTTGTGATAATTCATGTTTTTGGAAAATTATCCATCATTGATGCAACCCAGGTCCAGTATGTATTCGTCTGAAAAACTCTGTTTAAAAGGTTGCAGTCATACAAGCTCTGGAGGCAGCTTGCCTGCCCGGGTAGTTACTCCCTGATTGACAAAGGGCAGTGCCCTGCTAAATCCAGCTAAGTTCCTCAGAAAATATAAAAAACTGCTGACATTTTAGCCAGTAGAAACAAAAGATAGCGGACTTGCAGAGTTTCCAGATGCCTCTAGGGCAAAAGCCCAATAAGAATGGCATTTAAGAAGGCTATTACAGGTGCAGGGCATTATCAATGATGAGTTGCAGAGATTAAAGAGTGTTCTGATTAAAGAGACCACCAGACAGTCATCTGTACCTCTATGTACCTTGCTGGCTATTAGTGTCAGGGTAGATGGACATAATTCTGTAATCTGAGCCCACTGCAGATCTCTTCAGCAGGTGTGCCAATCACAATCGGACAAAATTGTTAGTAGTAATTCATTTCAGATTTCAAATAAGTCTACAACCAACATTTTGCCACCCAGGTATTATTATTTTATTTCATACCAAATTAAATGAGTCAAGTCAATCAGTGCTTGAGGGCTTGAGCTGTTAGTAAAAGGAAACAGAGCTAAATAGCCACGTAAAATAACCACGCCCATGATGTCTTGCAATAACCTTCATAGTGAAGTCATTGTGCATGTGTCAGTCATACAAAATGTTGTTCAACCATGGTGTCACCTGCCACTTTTGACTGTTTGAATCAAACCCTTGCTGTCAGGCATTGCCATGAACCTAAACTGATGATCATGACCCGAATGGAATACTGTGTGTGTGTGCACCACCCTCGTCCTGTCATTTAGCTATGGAAAGTCTGCTGTTATTACTGTCTTATTAATATTTAGGCATGTTGTTTTACTCTAAAAATAGATAACTACCAGTAAATGTAACTGTTTTTGAAACACAGATTGCTAGCAGGTGTTTAAAATCAAGCATACAGCCATGTATTCTCTATAGCCAAACATAGTGGAATAAGTCTTACTCAACATGGTAATTAAGCATGTAGTCTGCCTGTAGTTGCCACGTTCCCAACTGCATCTGCATACATCACAGTTATTCGAAGCTTCATGGTTTTGGCTTCTTTGCCCAAACCACCTCACACAAACACAAAAGCATTGTTGGCACTGTCAAAAAGATTACAAATCAAGTCAAAAGTTTAAATACACTTGTTAGGGATGTGAATTTCATAGTAAATTCCTCGTCCGAGAACAAAAATATGAATTTGACCTAGTGTAGTGTGGTAGGTTCTCTAACAACATGACACCATCTGACCAGTCACAAATATACAGTCCCTGACAGAAGTTCTGTCGCTTATCCCTGTTGTGGAAACAAAAGCTTATAACCTGACTTTAAATTCATCCATTGGTTTTAGAAATGACTCATATGAAAGCTGAAACCCTCCCAAATGAGGTTTAATTCACGAAAATAAATTTGCTTCACTGCAGAAATATTGATCATTTAATGAACACAGAAAGGTCAGATTTTGGCAAGACAAAAGTTTTGTCGCCTTGTCATATAATGCACCCAATCCTAGTTTACAGCCTCACCTGTGCTCACTAATTGATCGGTTAATTAGTGGGTGTGTATAAGAAGAACCCCAGCACCCCAGACCTTCACTTGAACTGCAACTTCACCTCTGACAACATGCCAAAAAGCCACCCTGCGACCAAAGCCTTGATTATCAAGAGGCTGAAGACCAGATCCACTGCAGAGGTGGCTGGCACCTTTAATGTGTCTCAGCGTCAAGTACAAAGAATTAAAAAAAGATTTGAAGAGACTGGAGATGTTTTTGACAAGCCCAGGTCCGGCAGACCCCGCAAGACAAATGCTAAGGACGAATGTTTGTTGGTTAGAAAATCCAAAGCCAGCCCCTCTTCCACTGCAGCAGAGCTCCACCAGGCCTGGTCACCTCAAGTCCCTGTGTCAACTAGAACAGTTTGTAGGATTCTGTCTCGAAATGGCCTCCATGGTCGAATCAGTGCCCAGAAGCCAGCACTAAACAAAAGGCCCACAGCCTGCTAAACGGATGGACGCTGGAAAAGTGGCAGAAGGTGGATTTCTCAGATGAATCTTCAGTTGAATTACACCACAGCCGCCGCAAATACTGCAGGAGACCTACTGGAGCCCGTATGGATCCAAGATTCACCCAGAAAACTGTTAAGTTTGGTGGTGGAAAGATCATGGTCTGGGGTTACATTCAGTATGGGGGTGTGCGAAACATTTGCAAGGTGGAAGACAATATCAATAGCCTAAAATATCAAGAAGTATTAGCTACCTCTTACATTCCCAATCATAAAAGGGGTCAAATTTTGCAGCAGGATGGTGCTCCATCTCATACATCCATCTCTACATCAAAGTTCCTCAAGGCAAAGATGATCAAGGTGCTCCAGGACTGGCCAGCCCAGTCACCAGACATGAACATCATTGAGCATGTTTGGGGTAGGATGAAAGAGGAAGCTTGGAAGACAAAACCAAAGAATCTTGATGAACTTCTTTGCTATTCCTGATGACTTCATCAATAAATTGTATGAATCATTGTCGAACCACATGGATGCAGTCCTTAAAGCTCATGGAAGTCACACAACATATTAAATATGGCTCTAATAGCACCACAACTTCATTCACCAATGTTATGAAACATATCTTTGTATTTGAAGTAAATTATTTGTCTGATTTTCACATTACTTTCTGTGGGCGACAAAACTTTTGTCTTGCCAAAATCTGACCTTTCTGTGTTCATTAAATGATCAATATTTCTGCAGTGAAGCAAATTTATTTTCGTAAATTAAACCTCATTTGGGAGGGTTTCAGCTTTCATATGAGTCATTTCTAAAACCAATGGATGAATTTAAAGTCAGGTTATAAGCTTTTGTTTCCACAACATGGATAAGCGACAGAACTTCTGTCAGGGACTGTACATATAGCACACCTTTTTCCTGATATGCCCATTTGCTTTTCTTACCTGTATCAGCCACATCTAATGATAATCAACAAGATTTTAGAATACATTTGGTTGTATTTGGTTGTATACAAATCCAACTTGCACTATTAGACCTCAGTCCTCAGTAATGTTCTTGGTATAAATTGTAGGTCACTTCTGCTAAATGACATACTGTATATAACCATATACATTGTTGTATTTATAGATATCTGGGGTAAAGTTGGTCCATTATGAAAGCTAGAAATGTTATAGTGAATGCAGTTCCAGCAACAGATTGGGGTTTTCACTACTATTATATCAGTAGCAAAGGAGTGTGCCATGTTTTTATGTATGGGCAGTACATATTATGGTTGAGTGAGGGGCCTTGGGTCTTGTAGGCATCATTATAATGTGACTAGTAATTATTTATTTATTTGGATTTTAACGTCATGGTTAACACTCTTTGGTTACATTCATGACAGAAACGGTAGTTACTCGTTACACAAGGTTCATTAGTTCACAAGTTTAACGTCAAAGATGGACGTCATGGACAATTTTGTATCTCCAATTCACCTCTTTGGACTGTGGAAGGAAACCAGAGCTCCCGGAGGACACCCACGCAGACACGGGGAGAACATTTAAACTCCCCACCTAGGGATCGAACTCAGGGCCTTCTTGCTGTGAGGCGACAGTGCTACCCACTGAGCCACCGTGCCGCCCCCTAATATGACTAGTAGTGGGAAAATAAACATGCCTGGCTCTTTATTCTTCAGGCACTATTTTCAATGTTATGACACATTTGCTTTAATGAAATTGTGTCAACACTTGCAATGTTGCAATACTAAGAACAATTAAATATAGTCTGATGCAACTTTAAGGAACTAGACTAGTAGTTGTATACTGGAAACGGTTTAAGCCCCACCACCAACACCACTGTTAGGCCGCTAAGTAAGGGCCTGAACTGTCAGGCTGAAATGTATCTGGTCTCAGTTGTAAGTTGCTTTGGATGAAAGTATCTGCCTAATGTACAATATGTAAACTATGTTTGGCTGGGTGCCTTCGTTTCAATAAAGGGAACTATTAATAGATATAATTGCAGTTGTACAGTTTAAAGAAAGTACAATGAACAAAGACACAATGAGTTTGGTGTGGTAAAAATGTTCTGTACAAAGCCCTGATCCCAACCCCATCCAAAACCTTTTGGATAGATTTAAACCACTGTAGTAATGCTTCTGTGCATACAGTGAAGTTATCTCCCGCACTCATGTTTGAACATCTAGTAAAAACCTTCTCATAGATGACTAATAGCAAGATTAAAACCAGTTCCAGTAATTATTATGGTTTTGGATATGATGTTCAGGTTGTGGGTGTTCAAAAATAAACCTGGGATTACTGTATTTTTGCAAAACACGTTAGAACAACGCATTACCTGAATTACAATCCTAATAAACCTATGTGCTTCAAAGCACTGAAAATAAACAGAAGGTAATAAGTACATTTCTTTCTTTAGTTTATGGACCTTGCTCACACAGTTACTGTGTAATCCCATCTAGACATACATATGTTGCCGTGTTTTTGCTCCTAATTCAAGATTATTAACTCGGTAGCTTATGTTCTTTTAATTTCCTGTGTTACTGCAAAATATGAAAGGCTGAAACTAAATGTCATCCCAGCCTTTTAGCTCTTGATTGATGATGTGGCAGTAAAGGGTTGAAATATCATGTCCAATCTTTCAGCCATCGGTGTGCATGCACTTTTACGGGCCGCACAGATGCAGGCCTGTCAGTTTTATGTCTCTTTATGGCTGCAGACATTGGGATTACATTATCGATATTGTCTGCCTCAGCCATAGCTGTTCATTTATCACCACACACCCCTTACCTTACCAGAGAAACACATGTCACTGTTTGATGACATGTTCAGAATGATCTCTCCGGCTTTCTTTAATTAGCAGTTGTAAAGAAAAAAAAGCAGTGATTCCCAGAAGCCTCCCTGGGGAGAGAGAGGCGGGGTGCCAAACTGAGTTTATTAGCACTGTTAATTAATTACCATTAAAGCATGCTGATTAATCACTGTTTAGAGCGCGGACAGATTGTTTAATGAAAAAAATTTTATGACATCAAGGTTGAAATTGAAGGCAGAAATTCAAATCCATAGAGCAGTCGCAGTCATGCTCAGGGTATTAAGAGTGAGAAATATGTTTAATTATAGACACTACACGGCCAATATTTTTTCATTGTAATTTTTGTTTGTGGGTTTAGATTTTTTGACCACATCTGTTTTAAATAAATACAGTTTAACATACAGCCATAAAATCTCCTTAGTTAAACACTGGCACATTAAACCAAAAATCTTGATTGTTGCACTGCTTGAGATTTCTCTGTCAACCTTTGGTACTTGGTGTTATGGTGAACTAACAATGTCTAGATACAAAAGATTGGTAAAACTTTTTTCCTATTTCAGCATTACAGTGCCTAATCTAAACCCTATTCAACAATTATTAAAACACTGACTGCAATCATTAATGCTCTAATGGCTAAATGGAAAAGGGTCTAATTTTAAATACCCCCCAAATTTGGTAAAAAGCCTTAAAAAAAAGCAATGGTGATGCCCAGGTGGCACAGCGGGATATTCCGCTAGCACACCAGCACTGAGATTCTGAACTCCTCGGTTCGAAACTCAGCATTGCCATAATTGGCAATGCCTGCAGGGAGGGAATGACCGGAATAGGAGGCGTGAGCAGCAATATACCCACTTCAACTGCAAAATACTGGGGATCCCCAGCAGAGGAAGACAAACTAACTACACTAAATTGGGAGAAAAACACACACACACACACACACACACACACACACACATATGTGTATATACAGAGTATCACAAAAGTGAGTACACCCCTCACATTTCTGCAGATATTTAAGTATATCTTTTCATGGGACAACACTGACAAAATGACACTTTGACACAATGAAAAGTAGTCTTTGTGCAGCTTATATAACAGTGTAAATTTATTCTTCCCTCAAAATAACTCAATATACAGCCATTAATGTCTAAACCACCGGCAACAAAAGTGAGTACACCCCTTAGTGAAAGTTCCTGAAGTGTCAATATTTTGTGTGGCTACCATTATCTCCCAGAACTGCCTTAACTCTCCTGGGCATGGAGTTTACCAGAGCTTCACAGGTTGCCACTGGAATGCTTTTTCACTCCTCCATGACGACATCACGGAGCTGGCGGATATTCGAGACTTTGCGCTCCTCCACCTTCCGCTTGAGGATGCCCCGAAGATGTTCTATTGGGTTTAGGTCTGGAGACATGCTTGGCCAGTCCATCACCTTTACCCTCAGCCTCTTCAATAAAGCAGTGGTCGTCTTAGAGGTGTGTTTGGGGTCATTATCATGCTGGAACACTGCCCTGCGACCCAGTTTCCGGAGGGAGGGGATCATGCTCTGCTTCAGTATTTCACAGTACATATTGGAGTTCATGTGTCCCTCAATGAAATGTAACTCCCCAACACCTGCTGCACTCATGCAGCCCCAGACCATGGCATTCCCACCACCATGCTTGACTGTAGGCATGACACACTTATCTTTGTACTCCTCACCTGATTGCCGCCACACATGCTTGAGACCATCTGAACCAAACAAATTAATCTTGGTCTCATCAGACCATAGGACATGGTTCCAGTAATCCATGTCCTTTGTTGACATGTCTTCAGCAAACTGTTTGCGGGCTTTCTTGTGTAGAGACTTCAGAAGAGGCTTCCTTCTGGGGTGACAGCCATGCAGACCGATTTGATGTAGTGTGCGGCGTATGGTCTGAGCACTGACAGGCTGACCCCCCACCTTTTCAATCTCTGCAGCAATGCTGACAGCACTCCTGCGCCTAGCTTTCAAAGACAGCAGTTGGATGTGACGCTGAGCACGTGCACTCAGCTTCTTTGGACGACCAACGCAAGGTCTGTTCTGAGTGGAACCTGCTCTTTTAAAACACTGGATGATCTTGGCCACTGTGCTGCAGCTCAGTTTCAGGGTGTTGGCAATCTTCTTGTAGCCTTGGCCATCTTCATGTAGCGCAACAATTCGTCTTTTAAGATCCTCAGAGAGTTCTTTGCCATGAGGTGCCATGTTGGAACTTTCAGTGACCAGTATGAGAGAGTGTGAGAGCTGTACTACTAAATTGAACACAACTGCTCCCTATGCACACCTGAGACCTAGTAACACTAACAAATCACATGACATTTTGGAGGGAAAATGACAAGCAGTGCTCAATTTGGACATTTAGGGGTGTAGTCTCTTAGGGGTGTACTCACTTTTGTTGCCGGTGGTTTAGACATTAATGGCTGTATATTGAGTTATTTTGAGGGAAGAATAAATTTACACTGTTATATAAGCTGCACACAGACTACTTTTCATTGTGTCAAAGTGTCATTTTGTCAGTGTTGTCCCATGAAAAGATATACTTAAATATCTGCAGAAATGTGAGGGGTGTACTCATTTTTGTGATACACTGTATATATATTTTTTTTTTCCCTTTTTTTTTTCTTTAATATGAGGGATCTTCAAAAAGATTTTCATGTGATGATGATGATGTGAAAGCAGAGGTGCATCAGTGGCTACGCGCTCAACCAAAAACATTTTTTGCTGATGGCATTAAAAAAATGGTACGATGCTGGAAAAAATGCATCCGAAGTAAAACTACTCAGAATAACTAACATGTAACTGTACAGTAATTTCATAATAAGAAATATTAGAAAATTATTACATATTTTTAAATTACTAAGATCATATTTGATGTTATTCTACACATTACAACTATTTTTCCCCTTCATTGCATTTTTGTCCTGTAAATGTTTTAAGAAATGATCATAAACTAAAATATTTTATAGACAATTTAAAAATTACTGAAACAGACATGTAAGATATACATTACTTAGGTTGTGGTGTTTGGATGTGTTCTCCAACGTGACAAAGCATAAGCATGCCCTTAGCAGTGGGTAGTGGATAATTTATAGCCTGCACTGTGCATGTGTATGTATTCATAAGTCTGTTCTCTTTACAGCTAATTTAGATTATGAACCTGAACGTGTCCATTAGCATTTAAGTGAAATCACCCACACCCTAATGCTGGCAGCATGTTAGAGTTAAGCAGGTCTATTTAAGGGGTTGTGTATACATACATACACACAGAGAAAGAGAGAGAGAGAGAGAGAGAGAGAGAGAGAGAGGAAGAGAGTCTGGCCACACTGTGGTTGCTTTGTGAAGCTGCCAAGGTCTCAGACTGACCACCACTACAACCTGACCGCTCACAGGTGGACCCACTTTCCTAACAGTCACCCTGCAACAGACACACAAATACACAACATACACTTTTGTGTGGAAAAGTCTGTTCATGAAGCAGACGCTTATTTGGACCTGAATCTGACATGTGACAAATGGGTCACCCCTCCTAACAGGACATAATTCAAGTGGTCTGTTAGATTTCTTTAAGCTGGCAGGCCGTGTCAAGGCCTTTCACAGAAGTGTGTGTGTGTGTGTATGCATGTGTGTGCTGGTTAGAGGAATGATCGATAGCTATTACACAGCACCATGTCCCTGAGCTCAGATGGACTGTGCTGTTTGCACAGGTGTCCAACAATGTGGTACTCTGCGCTAAAGCTGTTCCAGCCCATTTCTCCACTGTATGGTGGCAGTCATATTTACACACACACACACACACACACACACACATACACACCATCACTTTCTCAGTCTAACAAAAACCCTACATGGCCCAGCAGATAGTGTAGCTAGCATACAGCTGTAGAACCTAGTTTTGAACCTTGCGTTACTGTTTGTGTGGCAGGTTTTATTTAGGTACTTTTGTTTCTTTTGAAAATAATCTTTCTTTTTATTTTACACTTGAACTATTTTTACAATAGCACTGAATTTGAAGAGAAATAAAGACAAACTGTGTATAGATTCAGGGTTTTAAAAGAATAAAACCACTGACTGTTCCACTTAAACTGTACAAATTGATACCTTCATTGTTTAGGAAAACAATAAATATGAAACACCGGAACCAATAACAAAGATACTTCGTTATTACTTTATTAGGAAATAATAAAGGCTGTATGTAACAGCCAAACGGTAAAAGTTAGGCGGGTCTTCCAAAGAAACAAAATTCATGTGCTCACCAGGAGTCAGAATAGACATCATGTCTATTCTGACTCCTGGTGAGCACATGAATTTAGCACTTAATAAGTAATAGTAATAATACTAATGTCTAATTTGAATGTGCTTCTTTACCTGCCGACTCTCTCTGGTTAAAGATGGAAACAGCTGGGTGCTGGTGTTGTTGCAGCAGTTAATGTGGCCCATATAGGAAGACAGCACCCTACCACAGGAAGTGGGTTATGCGTCAATAACTAATGTTCTAATGAGGTAGGAAGATACAGATGATTCAAAAGAAAAATATGAAAAAAGTAAATAATATGATATGTTTGTTTTGGTTCACAAACTAATAAAATAATTACCAATGGAATTACCAATGGAACAAAATAGCTATCATGGGTAACTTGAACATCTGTGAAGGCTCCAAATAATGCTTTGTGGTGCATATGGAGCAACATATGCTGTCATTTATCAAGCCACATGGCATTATAAAGCATAATACTATATATGACAATTACAAATCTGGACAGCTAAGGTGTGGTATCAAGCAGAAGGGGGAACATTCACTTTCACAACTGAAACAATTATCATCGTCGTCAATTCGAAGTTGATTACAGAACATGCCTCTGCCCCCCTCTGTCCCATTTGTTGCAGACATGAAAGTATATACAAGGGTTTTTCAAAATGTTTCTGCACTTTAAAAAAAAACTATATTTATTAAGAATTCCAAAAACAAATCATATCACTTTTCTACATCGTCACCTTCCGATGCATTTTTCCCAGCGTCATACCAACTGCTTATGCCATTAGAAAAAATGTTTTTGGTTAAGCATGTAGCCACTGATGCACCGCTGCTCTCACATTATCATCACATGAAAATCTTGTTCCTCTTCTTTGAGAGTCCAAAAAGGTGGACATCAGATGGCGCAAAATCTGGACTATAAGCTTTCCTCCCGCCCTCACCATTTCCAACAAAAATAGAAATTATATATGTATAATATATATATAGCATTGCTGTGTCTGATCCACTCATACCAGCACAACACACACTAACACACCACTACCATGTCAGTGTCACTGCAGTGCTGAGAATGACCCACCACCCAAGTAATACCTACTCTGTAGTGGTCCTGTGAGAGTCCTGACCACTGAAGAACAGCATAAAACAGAGCTAACAAAGTATGCAGAGAAACAGATGGACTACAGTCAGTAATTGTAGCAACTACAAATTGCTTCTATGTGGTAAGTAAAGCTGATAAAATGGACAATGTGTGTAGAAACAAGGAGGCTGATCAGTGTATATACTGTATATACAAAACAAAGTTGGTTATTTAAAGCAACATCTTGCCTTTGTACTCAAAATGACTTGCAAATGGTTACTCTCTGTTTTGGTTGAAAACTTATTTTGGATTTGGTTTCAGTAAAGTGTAAACATGCTGCATTGCATTACAAATAAGTACGCAAGAGATAGCACATGACCATACCATTACTTAACATTTTCCATGCTGCACATTGCCTTTGTCAAAGGACTTGCACGGTACATTGCAAAATCAGCTGTGTTTTTTATATCCTAATGTGTGTGTGTGTGTGTGTGTGTGTGTGTTTTAGCAGCACTTACACAAGACGAAGCATCATTTTGTTAGGGCAAAGGCAAAGCAATAGAAGCACCATGACTGCAGGCAACTTTCCATCACTGGAAACCTTCCAGCTTCTAAAAAAAACACTGTAGGCAAATATGAACAGTGGATTCGGAAAGTATTTAAACCCCTTGACTCTTTGTGTACTTCATTGTGTTGTAGATTTACCCAGAATAACAAGTGCAAACATGTTTTTACTGTTATTTGCATTAAGTTTCAAAGAAAAAATAAAATAAAATCTCTCATTTAAAAAATATTAAGACCTTTTGGCTGTGTCCTGCAAAAATAGTTATTTGTCCAACACACTCTCCCATGTCAGCCTTTTTTAGACCTCTTTTAGAGTGATTCTCTGGTTCTCTTTTACCTCCCTGACCAAGGTTTTTCTTGCCCGGAGACCCACTTTGGCAGGACAGCCAGTCTAGTAAGGTTTAAGGTTTAACCATTTCAAAATGATTGAAGGCACTATAATCTGGGGAACACTTAAAGCCTTAGATATTGTTTTATGTAGTATAACTTGTATATATCATAGAATCAAGTGTGTGCCTTACCAAGCCCTGCTGGACTCCAGTTGATTTCCAGACACATCTCAATTATAATTGACGCAAACAGAATGCATCTGACCACAATTTTGAGTGCCGCAGCAAAGGCTCCAAGTACTTCTGAATACTGTAAATGAGAAATTTTAGTTTTTGATTTTATGCATTCTATAACTCTACATCATATAACTATATAAATATACACAGATCAGCCATAACATTAAAACCACCTTGTTTCTACACACATTGTCCATTTAATCAGCTCCACTTACCATATAGAAGCACTTTGTAGTTCTACAATTACTGACTGTAGTCCATCTGTTTCTCTGCAGGCTTTGTTAGCCCCCTTTCATGCTGTTTTTCAATGGTCAGGACCCCCACAAGACCACTACAGACTAGGTATTATTTGGGTGGTGGATCATTCTCAGCACTGCAGTGACACTGACATGGTGGTGGTGTGTTAGTGTGTGTTGTGCTGGTATGAGTGGATAAGACACAGCAGCACTGATGAAGTTTTTAAACACCTCATTGTCACTGCTGGACTGAGAATAGTCCACCAACCAAAAACATCCAGCCAACAGTGCCCTGTGGGCAGCGTCCTGTGACCACTGATGAAGGTGTAGAAGATGACCAACTCAAACAGCAGCAATAAATGAGCAATCATCTCATCTCAATCTTCATATCTACAAGGTGGACCAACTAGATAGGAGTGTCTAATAGAGGGGACAGTGAGTGGACACGGTATTTAAAAACTCCAGCAGCATTGCTGTGTCTGATCCACTCATACCAGCAAAACACACACTAACACACCACCACCATGTAATTGTCACTGCAGTGCTGAGAATGATCCACCACCTAAATAATACCTGCTCTGTGGTGGTCATGTGGGGGTCCTGGCCACTGGAGAACATGGTGAAAGCAGGCTAAAAAAAGCATGCAGAGAAACAGATGGACTACAGTCAGTAATTGTAGAACTACAAAGTGCATGCTTCTATATGGTAAATGGACAGAGTGTGTAGAAACCAGGAGGTGGTTTTAATGTTATGGCTGATCGGTGTATATTCACTTTGTCATTATGAGTGATTACATGTGCATTACATGTGGACAATAAAGTGTACAAAATTTAACGTTTTGATTCCACAGTTTATATGTATACTGACCAGACTTTAAAAGCTTTCTTTTTTTATTAAATTGTATTAAATTAAATTAAAATTGTAATACATCAATTTCTTTGCTTTAACATTTAAGTTCACATTTATTCATTTACCAGACACGTTTCCCCAAAATGAATTAAACTATGTTACCAGTAAAAGACTGAGTCATTTTTAACATGTGTATAAATACACAGTATTTGGCAACATAGGGGGGATTAACTCTAAATTAAGGCATTTGGGCTTGGATGGGCTGCTGGAGTGTCTGTGTCCAAAAACTTTTCACCATATGCTGTAGGATAGGGAGGGAGAAAATTATGCAAGGCTGTTGTCCATTGCTCACCTCCACTGGCTCTGACTTTGATGTGGCATAGAAAGTAGCATTAGGTATGATATCCCAAAATCCTCTGAAGTCACCTGTTCCACCTGTTTCAGGGAACAACAATATAAGCACACACAAAACATGCATGCTTGAGATACCCTTAATAATTTTACCACACACAACAGTGTGGCTTGGGGTAGCAATGTTGCCTCACAGCAAGAATGACCTGGGTTCAATTCCCTGGCTGGGAGAGTTTGCATGTGCTCCCTGTGGGTTTTCATCCAGGTGCTCCAGTTTCCTCCAAAGACATGCAGTCAGGCCAACTGGAGCTACAAAAAATTGCCCCAAGTGTGTGTGTGTGTGTTCCCCATGATGGACTGGTGACCTCTCCAGGGTGTTTCCTGGCTTTTGCCCAGTGAATCAGTCCCATAGCAGCCTTTACCAGGATAAAGTGGTGGTAAAACAAACAGACAATAAATGAAAGAATTTTAATATGCTAAATCAAAATAGTCATCCACAAAATTGGATTTTGAAGATCCTCCATACTATATGTGTAAGAGAGAAGTCTATTTTAAGCAGACTACATTTGGGAACAAACCTATAAATAATAAAGCAGAAATAGAAAACAGAAATAGAAGTGACAGAGATAAACCATGTATTTCTCTGGAAAGTAAAAAGTACAGCAGTGTGGAGGCAAGTTGAAAGGGATCCACTTGTCTAATGCCAAGTTCACACTACACGACTTTCCAAGTCGCCAGGTCGCTGTACAGTTCACACTACACGACTGATCGGCGATAGGGGGTTTCAAACTACACGATCTATCTCCAACTGGAATTGCAGGCGAGCTTCTCTGGTCTCCCAAACTACGTTCTGTCACAAAACCAAACGCGAGAAGTGACGAAAGGTTTAACAATACCATGTCCAAAAATGCACGTCAACAAGTAGCGAACGATCAAAATTTGTGCGCTGATGTGCAGCTTAAAATCAAAGAGAAAAATAAATGAATCTGAGTGGATTTTGCTTGGATTGTTCTATAGTGAGCTGGAGGTTAATAAATATTTTTGCAATGCAACGTCGGTGTTTTGCAGAGAACGAGCCGGTCAGAAATACTGTAAAACTTGTGTGTGCTGATGTATTCTGATATAAACTATATTATGCCCCTGTCCCACCTTTTTACAACTCCTCCCTTGCGTTTCCCCAAACCCCGCATCTTGTGTTCTAATTGGCTGTTCGACATAGCACTCATTGCTAGCCGGGCAACTCAGATTGAGATATTTAACATGCTAGAAATCTCGCTTCGGAGCCGCTCGGATCGACTTGTTGGGTAGTTCACACATAGCGATTGAGAGCCGAGTTTCGATCGCCGAGCGAACGCCGAGTTGCTGCCGAGCCAGCAAATCTAGCACCGACCGGTCGGCGAGCGAAATTCAGGGCAAAAATCTTGTAGTGTGAACTAGGCAAAAATGTCTAAATTAAGTCTTTGTGTGTATTTCTGCTTGTTGATATTAAAACTCTTGGCTTAAAGTAAGTGAATATGCTGTAAAATTATGCTTTGATATTTTAGATATTTTCTGATGTGTTGCAGGCCTGAAATGCATGAAACAAAGTTGACCAAACAAAACATGAAATATACACCGACCAGGCATAACACTGACAGGTGAGGTGAATAACACAGATTATCCTTCATCACGGCACCTGTTAGTGGGTGGAATATATTAGGCAGCAAGTGAACATTTTATCCTCAAAGTTGATGTGTTAGAAGCAGGAAAAATGTAAGGATTTGATCGAGTTTGACAAGGGCCAAAATGTGATGGCTAGACGACTGTTCCCAATCTATCAAATATGGTCCAAGGAAGGAACAGTGGTAAACCGGCGACAGGGTCATGGGCGGCCAAGGCTCATTGATGCACGTGGGGAATGAAGGCTGGCCTGTGTGGTCCAAGCTACTGTAGCTCAAATTGCTGAAGAAGTTAATGCTGGTTCTGATAGAAAGGTGTCAGAATACACAGTGCATTGCAGTTTGTTGTGTATGGGGCAGCGAAAGGGGGAACAAAACATTTGGAATGTGGTTGGAATGTTATGCCTGATCTGTGTATTGGGCCTAGCAAATCCATTACTGTCCTGTGTTTGTCTACTCTTGAAAAAGATTCAAAACTAATGCTCAAGATCTTTCTAAAGTGCTACCTTGCTGACACCCCTCACTCCACCACAGTATTCTTTATTTGTCTAAAAAAAGCCTGCCCCCCATGTATCCCCAATTAAATATAAAAAAGTCATTATTATAGATATTAGAGTGATTCTCTAGGTTTAAATGTTTGTAAATGTGAATTTGTGTTGTGTGTGTGTGTGTGTGGTAATGCAGTGGGTGCTTAAACAGCCGTGACGTGCTCTGAAACCACAGTTCCTTTTCTCTCTTTCTACCCCAAGCAACCGTGACACGAGGGGGCGGAGCCATACACATCACACTAGCGGAATCCCACCACGCTGTGACATCACAGGCAGTCAGCGGAGGCCTTCATCTACCTCAATACAAACCCCCACTCTGACAGATACGAAGCAAGAGAGAAGAGAAATATATAGACGGTGGGTGTTTAGCATGCCTGTTTGGTCCTACATATGACTGAATGTGACGTCTGTTCTCTCTCCTCCTACTGTGTTCTTTAGTTCCCAAAAACATACACAATTATACACATCACACAAACGTATGCACGCAGACATCAGCGAAAAAGAAATATTATACTTACCATTATGACATTACACAGATTGTTACCATACCTCATGGGTTAACCAAGGAGGAGGACTTTCATGTCACTGGTGGAAAAGTTTTGATTAGTAGATCACACACCTTTTTGAGCAGTGATAAGACAGTTGTTAGACTATTTAAAAAGTAATAATTTCCCTGCTGGAGAAAATAGCCCATCAGAATGCTAATCACGAGTGTAGATTGTCAGTTTGATTGCTGGAGTTTGACATTCACCAGATTAGGAAAACAGAGGGTAACTTAATACCCTGGACCCCTAATTATTTCATTCAGTAGCCACTTAATCCATCAATCAATTTAACACACAGGAATCTCAGCCAGACCTATTATTTAATTTCTCCGTTTCCTTTACTTAATTTATAATCAAGTCACACTGTGAAATTGACCACAATACTATTGTTAATTTTAAACTCCTCATGGACATTTCATTAAAAAAAAAAAATCTATGTATCATGTCACATCACTGTGCACAGATGGGTCAGCTTTCTCCAATGCCCTCTATCTTGTGTCACTAGCCCATGATAATGCAATCCACGTCATGAAATTGGGTGTGTTCAAAACCTAGTAAGCTCTCTACATTGACAGCATTTTACGTCATTCTACGCGTGCTTCTGAGAATTCTTAGATACCTTAAAATGCTGTCTATTAAGGCACCTGAAATCTGAATGGTATTTTGACTGAATAACAAGGGAGCATCCGATGCTGCCTTAGCGGTGAAGGCAATCCCAGCATTCAGTGCGGCACAAATGAAAAATATGGTGGACAGTGCGAAGCAATGAGCGAAGTAATTTTCAAACGTAAATAAATTATCATTGATTTTTAATTTGTATAAAGTTGCACAAGTGTATTTATTTGCAAATTCGTGCTTGTCAGCGAATTTAACTGTTTTTGGTACGCGGAGGGAGATGTTAGTTGACATGCTAGCATGTTCACAATCTATACCAGCCTTACAATGTTAACCGAAATAACACCTCCATATGTACCCTCAGGCCCTGTTGTTGTAGTATGTTGTCTGAGTGTTGTTGTGATTATACAGATACTTGTGTGTATAATGTGAATCTCTGTAGTATGTACTATTACTTTTGACTTTTGATTTATGTAACTTGCTACTGAGGCCTTAATTTCCTATCTATCTGTCTGTCTGTCTGTCTGTCTGTCTGTCTGTCTGTCTGTCTGTCTGTCTGTCTGTCTGTCTGTCTGTCTGTCTGTCTGTCTGTCTGTCTGTCTGTCTATCTACGTTGTGCCACCTCATCCTAATGGTTTGAATGGCATGAGGCTAACTGTGTTAGCTTAGTAAGCGAAAACTGATGGAATTTTGAATAATGTTTTAATAACCTGACTTATAAGTTGATGTCTTATTAGAATCCTCTCTACTTAGGCAGCTGTCTAAGTAGGCAGTAAGACAGCAAGGCAGCTCACTAGGTTTTCGAACAGACCCATTGTCAATTCAGTTTATTCTTGGTCTTCCTCATCCTCTAAGTCTTTCATAACACTTCCTTTAATGTTGTCATGTGGGTGCCTCATCACATGCCCAAAGAAATGTAACTTTCGGGACTTAATGCGGTCCAGTAGCCTCTTTTCTGTTCTGTCCATCTTATAAACTTGATCAGTGGTCATAATCTACCTGCATGAGATTTTCAGCAGTTTTCTGATGCACTTATTTTTAAAAGCCTGAATACATCATATTTATTTGAATTGAGTTATAATAACGTTAATTTAGTTAATAATGTTAATTTAGTTGATTCATTATATTTCAATTATCTCTCAATTATTTAATTTATTTTGTTGTAAATTACTAAGATACTAGTTGGTTCAAGAAATGAACTTTTAGTCTAATTTTGTGGAACAAAAACTGACAACACTTTAAACTTGCAATATAAAGTCTCTGTTTTCTGTTCTTTTGGCATTACCCAAATGTCTTACCCATTCTGCACTGTAGCACTCTATAAGTGACCCTCTATAAAAGTATATAAAAGAATGTACCAGTACAAATTGTGTGACTGTATATAACCAGTTAAATTAATCTGTGTAGACTGGAGATGAGTGAAACAGGACAAACGACTATGTCCTCATAAGGAGTGTAATGCCTACTTCACACTACACCCTTTTTGCCCTGATTTTTGCTCACCGACTGGTTGCCGCTAGATGTGGCAGCTCGGAAGCAACTCAGCATTCGCTCGTGGCTTGAAAATTAGC
Organism: Trichomycterus rosablanca; assembly: GCF_030014385.1. Classification (NCBI taxonomy): domain Eukaryota; kingdom Metazoa; phylum Chordata; class Actinopteri; order Siluriformes; family Trichomycteridae; genus Trichomycterus; species Trichomycterus rosablanca. Next base: position 24,879,594 of record NC_085996.1, read on the forward strand.
TCTCGATCGCTATGTGTGAACTGTTCAACGACTCAATCCGAGCAGCTCGCCGAGTGCTTGCAGACTCAAGAAAAATATCTAGCATGTTAAATATCTGGACCTGACAGTCAAAAACATGTAGTGTGAGAGGAGTTGCGATTGTTGTAATTGTTATAAACACAAAATACAAATGGGAATCCCGGGAGAGGAGTTGTAAATATGTGGACATTATGAACAGTTGCATAATATAGTTTATATCAGAATATATTGGCACACACAAGCTTTACAGTATTTGTGACCTTATTGTCCACTCCGAACCATAATACCAACGCTGCATTGCAAAAAAAAACAACTTTGTAGTTCTACAATTACTGACTGTAGTCTATTTGTTTCTTAGCATGCTTTGTTAGCCCCCTTTTATGCTGTTCTTCAATGATCAGGACCACCACAGAGTAGGTATTATTTGGGTGGTGGATCATTCTCAGCACTGCGGTGATACTGACATGGTGGTGGTGGGTTAGTGTGTGTTGTGCTGGTATGAGAGGATCAGACACAACAATGCTGATGGAGTTTTAAAACACCTCCCTGTCACTGCTGGTCCACCAACCAAAAATAGTCCACCAACCAAAAATATTTGCTCGGGGCTCAAAAATCAGCTCTCGATCGCTATGTGTGAACTGTTCAATGACTTGAGTGCTCGCGATCGCTTGCAGACTTAAGAAAAATATCTAGCATGTTAAATATCTGGACCTGTTGCTGACTCAAAATCCTGTAGTGTGAAAAGTGTTGCGATCAGGTTGTAATTGTTATGAACGCAAAATACAAAAGAGAAACCTTGGGGGGGGGGGTTGTAAATATGTGGAAGGGGGCATAATATAGTTTATATCAAAATTAGGGCTGTCGAAGTTAACGTGATAATAACGCATTAACGCAATCTCAATTTAACGCGATTATAAAAATTAGTGCCGTTAACGCAAATTCTAGTTCATGTTGAGACTTGACTGGTAGAACAAACGTTTTAATGTCGGACTTGCCACCGTTTTTTATTTGCGGTTTGTTATCATAATGTAACCGAGCGTCGTAGTGTCGTAGTAATGCACTTGCATAATAAAGAAGCTGCCAGTCCTCCATTCACGTAACGCTAGGATTGACACTTAAAAATCCTCCTTTTGGAGTGAACTGGTTTCATTTTTGATCAATATTATTTACCATTGGCTCAGGTACATGTCGAAACAAATGCTTTGTATATCATTGGTTTAACAGCCTCATTTGACTCCTTATAGAGCTACCACTGGCCAATCGGAGAAGGTCCGCCCTCTAAATGCTAGTCTGTGATTGGGTGGTTGAATTTTGCCCGCCCTCTCTGTTTTGTAAACACCGCGCTACCTGAGTCAATCACTCAGCTCTCATGATCAGGAACGCGGTGAAAATGCCAAAAAGTAAACTTTTGAGGCAGCGATGAACGGACCTAAATATGAAAAGACACAACATTTAGTGAGTAAAACAGTCATTTGTTATATAATTCTTGCTTAAATTGGTCAAAAACTCTGTTATATGGGTTCTGGATTCATTCTGTGTGTTGCAGTAGCATGTCCCCCTGTTCCTAATATGATGTCCGGCTTTTTGGGGTGTAATGTCCTCCTTTTTGTTACTATGAATCTGGCCACCCTAGTCTAAACACACTCAGTTCGTGTAGAAACGTCCATTAAACCACTGGATAGTATTACTGCCTAGTATGTGAGTGAATAAAACAGTTTTCTCTTGTCCCAGCAGTTTTTAACATCAGTACATTTAGCATAAAATGTGTTCACCATTTTAACTGTAACATTTCACTTAAAAATCCTTGTTTTCTATAACATTTACACAGATTTTTTTTTATGCGATTAATCGCGATTAACTATATGAAATTCTGAGATTAATCGCGATTAAAATTTTTAATCGTTTGACAGCCCTAATCAAAATATATCGGCACACACAAGCTTTACAGTATATGTGACCACATTGCATTGCGAAAAAATATTTATTTAAGAACAGACAATCCTTGTTGGCTGCGTAGGCAAACCCACTCCTTCAGCCAGGTGTTTTTTTTTTTTTCTTACTTGCTTTTATGCTACACATCAGCACTCAAACAACTTTGATCGCTTGCTTCTTGCTGGCGTGCATTTTTGGAAATGATATCATTAAACCCCTCGTGTTTTCATGACAAAACGTAGTTTGGGAGACCAGACAGACTTGTCTGAGATTTCTCCTGGTGATAGATGGCGTAGTGTGAAACCCCCTTTCGCTGATCAGTCGTGTAGTGTGAAAACCACAACGACCTAAAGGACTCCCGATTACAAGAGATCAGGTTGTGTAGTGTGAACTGTACAGCAATCTGAACAACTTGAAAGCCATGTAGTGTGACCTATGCACAAACAATGTTTATGTTGACAGTTTGTGTTGTTTCCCAGATAACAAACCAAGTTATTTGATGAGCAGTATTAATAAGAATGTCTCTCTAATCCTGAACTTTATGCAACGATCTTCAATTAAAAATGTACAGTACCTCTGCACACAGTCGAGATGACACACTGAGTGCCCTTTACCAGCACATCCCACACTGAGATCGATATGACAGTAAACAGTGGTGAATTTTACTAGAAAATTAACATCAGTCATGTAGCTATATCTTTTGTAACAGTTTCACATCCTCATTTTTCGATAACGGTGTGGCCACAGACCTCAAAGGTAAGACTATCAAAGTGCACAGGTGTACCCAGCTTACGAATAACTGTAATGATAATTATCTGATTTATATTGGGAATCAGTTTGATTTTATCATGCTGGTTTGTGGTTACGCTTTTGAGCAGTCACTGACTTTTCTGTATTAGTATATCTGTTTGCTGGAAATGGACAAGTGCAGATAGACACAGTAACACAAATAAAGGATGAGAGGAAGAGAACAGGAAAAGTGACAAATTCTATCCATCCTTTATTAACTCAGCATTCCTTAGTGATCAGTCTGGGATTTAAACTAACAACCTCCCAGTTTCTGTCGTTAAACTTTTATTTACTGAGGCACAACCTGGTGTCATAGAATCCTTTCCTAGAATCAAGATTTTTGGCAGCAGATGTCAATGACCTGACTTTCAATAACAGGAAACCAAAATGTGGGTATGACTTTTGAAGCATTCTGCATTGTAACCCCTACACTCAGAGGAGGTCAGTCTGACACACATTACTGTTTACAGGCTACACATGCCTACATATACACTGATCAGCCATAACATTAAAACCACCTCCTTGTTTCTACACTCACTGTCCATTTTATCAGCTTCACCTACCATATGGAAGCACTTTGTAGTTCTACAATTACTGACTGTAGTCCATCTGCTTCTCTGCATGCTTTGTTAGCCCCCTTTCATGCTGTTCTTCAATGATCAGGACCACCACAGAGTAGGTATTATTTGGGTGGTTGATGATTCTCAGCACTGCAGTGACACTGACATGGTGGTGGTGTGTTAGTGTGTGTTGTGCTGGTATGAGAGGATCAGACACAGCAGCGCTGATGGAGTTTTAAAACACCTCACTTTCACTGCTGGTCCACCAACCAAAAATAGTCCACCAACCAAAAATATCCAGCCAATAGCGCCCCGTGGGCAGCGTCCTGTGACCACTGATGAAGGTCTAGAAGATGACCAACTCAAACAGCAGCAATAGATGAGCGATCCTCTTTGACTTCACATCTACAAGGTGGACCATCTAGGTAGGAGTGTCGAATAGAGTGGACAGTGAGTGGACACGGTATTTAAAAACTCCAGCAGCGCTGCTGTGTCTTATCCACTCATATCAGCACAACACACACTAGCACACCACCACCTAGTCATAGCACTGCAGTGCTGAGAATGATCCACCACCTAAATAATACCTGCTCTGTGGTGGTCCTGTGGGGTCCTGACCATTGAAGAACAGGGTGAAGGCAGGCTAAAACAGTATGTAGAGAAAAAAATGGGCTATAGTCAGTAATTGTAGAACTACAAAGTGCTTCTATATGGTAAGTGGAGCTGATAAAATGGACAGTGAGTGTATAAACAAGGAGGTGGTTTTAATGTTATGGCTGATATGAAAATGCATACACAGAGTTAACACCTTTTTACCTGATGGTGGGCTCAGACCAGTTGGAAATTTTACACTCGATTACAGACTTGCATTAAACCTTAAAACTGTTCCAGTAAAATGTACACAATGTTCACAAACTAACAACATTTTTCAAAGGGTTTGCAAAAAGTTTGAAGCCACTGATGCACCACTGCTTTCACATCATCATCACATAAAAATCTTCTTCCCCTTAAAGCTTCTTTGAGCGTCCCAAAAAGGTGGAAATCAGATGGCGCTAAATCCGGACTATAAGCTCTCTCTCATTCTCTCAGACACCACCAGTTACTACTCCTTCCACCCTCACCGTTTCCAACCAAAATATAAAAGTGCAGAAACTTTTTGAAGATCCCTCGTACAGTACTATCAAAGCTATGAGCATGAATATGCTTAGAGTAAGCATATTAGATTAGCATGCCAGTAGTCCTGTTTATAAAATTTCTATACTGAGTGATACTTTCCTCTAATAAACCATGGCTAGTATAACTTGTGTAGGTTTTATATTCATGCACCTGGTGCAGATATGGGAATTTCTGGCCACATTGCAAAGTAAAACATACTAAAACAGAAAGCATCAGTGGGCAGGGGATAGAAAGAACAAGCAGCTGGCAGCTGTGCATGAACAATATAGCTATGTGCATGCAGACAGGTGAAAGATGTTAAACACCAAGCAACATGGGTTCTGGGTAATGTTTGTTTAATTTTTGCCTCCAGTTTCCCGGTGTAGATGTGGTTTCTCACCCAAGTGCTCAGTTTTTTCTTAACTCTGTTAACATCTTAATTTTCCCTTGTTGTACGAAAGTAAATAGTAGAGAGTAAGTTGCCCTGTAATAGAACAGTACATACACCCATGACTCAAGGTGTATTTTTGGTTTGTGCCCAGTGTTTCCATGTGGCACTAGACCTTTCATGACCCTGACATATTGGTGGATGTCTATGTTTAGGTTTAAGTACTAAAAGTCTACTTGTGTAAAAAAAATATCAGCACTTAAATAAACAGCATGCTTGGTAGATGAACCCTGGGCATTTTCAATTTCACATTACTGTATTAAATTAGGGCGGCACGGTGGCTCGGTGGGTAGCAATGTCGCCTCACAGCAAGAAGGTCCTGGGTTCGGTCCCCATGCGGGGCGGTCCAGATCCTTTCTGTTCGGAGTTTGCATGTTCTCCCCGTGTCTGTGTGGGTTTCCTCCGGGAGCTCCGGTTTCCTCCCACAGTCCAAAAACATGCAGTCAGGTTAACTGGAGATACTGAATTGCCCTATAGGTGAATGTGTGTGTGTATGTGTGCCTGCCCTGCGATGGACTGGCGACCCATCCATGGTGTTACTGTGTGCCTTGCGCCCATTGAAAAGCTGGGATAGGCTCCAGCAACCCCCCCCCCCCCCATCCCGGCGGCCCTAATTGGATAAGCGCTTAAGAAAGCCTTTTATGAAATAAGCTTTTATGTCTTAAAATGTTACACTATTTTATTGGATTCATAAGCTTTTATAAGCAAATATTTTTTTTTAAAAAGAAATGTAAAATAATAAATAAAAAAAAATGGAAAAAAGCATCAATAAAAATGTGTCAACATTATATCACAGCTAAAAACAAATACAGCACGATGAAAAAATGTTCTTGTTCTAATTCTAATTCTCTCTATTTTTTCTATTAATTGAGAATGTAAATGAACATTTGCATTTGTGCAAGACTGTAGTTGAACTAATTTAGCAAGGATGAACATAGAAAAATGATACTCGCTGAATTACACACACACACACACACACACACACACACACAAACACAATTTTTCTTACACTGAAATTGGCCTCTGGGCCATTGTGTAAACACTGATTAATAATAAAACTAAGAGGCACATTCCTAAAATTCCTGTTTTTACCAACTGTATGCACACTCTCGAAAACACACACACCTGCAAGTACACACCCACTCACACACACATCCTTGTAGTAAGAAAAATGTACACTTTGACTTTGCAATACCTCTGGTAAACTATTTCCATGAATCTGAGCTTAATACAGGTATGTTAAATGTGGTGTAACTAGTTAAGGGGGCAAATACTTTTTCACAAGAGTGATTTAAGTGTTGTATAACTTTCAACCATTACATTGAAACCACCTCCTTGTTTCTACACTCACTGTCCATTTTATCAGCTCCACTTACCATATAGGATCACTTTGTAGTTCTGCAATTACTGACTGTAGTCCATATGTTTCTCTGCATGCTTTGTTAGCCCCTTTCATGCTGTTCTTTAATGGTCAGGACCACTACAGAGCAGGTATTATTTGGGTGGTGGATGATTCTCAGCACTGCAGTGACACTGACATGGTGGTGGTGTGTTAGTGTGTGTTGTGCTGGTATGAGTGGATAAGACACAGCAGCACTGCTGGAGTTTTTATACACCTCACTGTCACTGCTGGACTCAGAATAGTCCACCAACCAAAAACATCCAGCCAACAGCACCCTGTGGGCAGTGTACCGTGACCATCACCTCAAACAGCAGCAATAGATGAGCGATCGTCTCTGACTTTACATCTACAAGGTGAACCAACTAGGAAGGAGTGTCTAATAGAGTGGACAGTGAGTGGACATGGTATTTAAAAACTCCATCAGCACTGCTGTGTCTGTGTCACTGCAGTGCTGAGAATGATCCACCACCTAAATAATACCTGCTCTGTAGTGGTCTTGGGAGAGTCCTGACCACTGAAGAACAGCATGAATTGGGGCTAACAAAGCATGTAGAGAATCAGATGGACTACAGTAAGTAATTGTAGAACTACAAAGTTCTTCTACATGGTAAGTGGAGCTGATAAAATGGACAGTGAGTGTAGAAACCAGAAGGTGGTTTTAATGTTATGGCTAATCAGTGTATATAGGGGTCACCACACCAGATCTGGTAGGCTTAACAGACTTGGCACAGTTTTTTACACTGGATGCCCTTCCTGATGCAACCCTCCTATTTCTATCCAGGCTTGGGACCTGCACACTGACAAGTGCACCTCCCAATGACTAGACTGTTTCGTCCATCCCTCCCCACTTCATCTAGTGGGTTAGTGTATTTTACCTCTGCACTACCCAAGCACCCCATGATAATTAAATGTATACAGTCACCTTTTTTACACTGTATGACATAATGACTAGTTTTAGTGGAACGTACTGCATAACAGCAAACCACTCGTTAGTCCTGCAGCCCCTCATAGAATAAAGGTCAGTTAGTTCAGGGAAAGGAGAACGATAGAGGGAACAGAGGAACACCGTGCCCTCAAGTTTTTATGACCTAAAGGTTTATGGTGCACAAAACATTGTGTACTTTTCAGCAGCTGTAAAAATATTTATGTCGAAAAATGTCTTTCATTTTAATGAGGCTCATTTAGCAAATGCTTTTAAAAATCACTGCAGCATCAATGCCGGGTTTCACTCCCAAGGCTGACACCTACTTAAATTAAGGGAAAAAAAATCCATGCAGCTGAGTATTAAATAAATATTTACAAGCCAGGTGCCCTTGTCATGTAGCATTACACAACTGGTGTGGTGAGAGCCATTCAGTGCTAGAATTCTAATGTAAGATTCATTGGACACAAATATGTACATTATTAACAGAGAATATTAAGGTTTCTTAAAATTATTTTCCTAATTCTCTCTTTTACAACCTTTAGACTGATCTAAGAAATGTTCAAGTGACAGAGTTATATGCCAGCAAACGGTACATTTTGAGGAAAATCACTATACAAGGAACAGATATACAACAAGGTTATACAAATCACATTTACATGAACATTTACGGCATTTGGCAGACACATTATCCAAAGCAACTTACAGTATACTGTCTGAGCAATTGAGGGCCCAACAGTGGCAACCTGGCAGTGGTGGTGTTTAAACCAGCGACCTGCTCCTTACTAGTTCAGTACCTTCATTCCACTTCATTCCAGTGCTTCCAGATATATGTGACAAAAGCAGCCAAATACTCAATTAACACTATAAACAATATTTGCTCCTCCAAAGACATATTCACTGACTTTACAGTTAATCACATTTATTTTAAGAATGCTGTATTATAAATCCTTAATTCTTTAAACAATGCCCTACAATGGTCGTAGAGACAAAAATATAAAATTGTAATGATAATTAGTAGACCAATAATTACAAACACACTGATAAAGTAATAAACATTGCTAATATTAAGGATAAAGTCACCCAAACCCAGTGATAAGGATGGATGTCCTTTCTTTAAAAACTGTATTTAGCTCTTCTTCTAGCTGTATTGTAGGTAATTGTGTCAGGTTGTGTTTTTGACCTTACTGAACCAAGAGGAAAGATTAACATCAGTTTACAATGCCTGCTTCCGTAGCATATGATTCTTCATCAAGATTGTAAGATGCATAATTGTGACAGACTGTGGTTATGACAGATGTATTAATACAGAAAGTCTGACAGTAAAGAAACAGACTAACCTGTTTATAGAATCACACAGTCATGTAAAGGTAGAGCAACTCTGGAACCTTATTTAATGCAAAATTTCAATTCTTTTTGAATTTCTCAATATGTATATATACATTTCTAGGAATGTATATAAAAAACATTTAGATCTGAAATATGAGGAATGTATTTTGAAGAGTGAAAATACTACTTAAGCTAGAAATATGACCATGTCAAAATGATTAGAAAATACTCTTATGAAATGAAATATATGTGTGTGAACCATCATTACTTGTATCATTTGGGGACACCAAGTCTCCAACACTACAGTTTGATGCCTCCAATGGGTCAAACAATATGAGAAAGACTTTCCATAGGGAAACACTTTTTTCAGTTTAACAAAAATGCCTGATGTTTATTAGATATTACTGGAGCTTGACAGAAAATGAACAGATAATATAGAAAAAATATGGCTATGGACTTCAAGCACCAGGACATTTGTCTACCACTGGCAAGAAGTTGAAAATGGTCATGGTTGGTTCTTTATACATTCATGTGCATGCAAAAATGGTTAGATGATCACAGAATTAAACTTTTGCCATAACTTTCCAAATCACATGACATATAACTTTGAAAAAGTTTATTTTTAATGTTAATCTTGGAATAAACTCTAAAGAGTCCACAAGAGAGGACATAGCAGCATTGAGCATCTGAAGAAATTGATTAATTAAGAAATTAGCATTATTGGAGAAGGTGGGTGCCAATAACTGAAATGGGATTTAATTTAAGGTAAGACCTTTTTATATTTATAAATCTTCACAATGTGTGCTGTAATTCTCCAGCTGACTGCACTGAACATATGAAGACAGAAGAATTGGTTGAAATAGAAAGAAAAAAAAAAGGAAAATGAGAGTGAAAGCACTTGAATGTGAGTGTGTGTTGAGTGAAAACACTGCACACCTCTGCAATGTTTTCAAGCTCACTTGCCCCAAACAAAGGCACCATTCTAGTGACGCGAAAGGGGGATGGAGGGAGGACAGGGTGACAACAGAACTTTCCAAATGATTGGAGTCTGAAACTGGAATTTCAATAGAAGGTGCTACATAGCTCCAAATATTTGTTGTTTCAGTAGGCATGGCAACTGATACTTAGCCAGAAAGTTTGACGAGGAAAACTAACTATTGATATCTCTCTCTCTCTCTCTCTCTCTCTCTCTCTCTCTCTCTCTCTCTCTCTCTCTCTCTCTCTTTATCTCGCTCTCTTGTTCTCTGTCTGATACTTGTTATGCTGTAAATCAGTAATAGACACATTGACTGTCAGTCACACTTTGGTGAAAGTTGCACTAACCAGTCAGAACAAAACAAACATCCATCACTCAATTATTAAGACCCACCTTTAAGATTTACAAGCTAAGAGACAAGTAGAAACCACTGTTGAATGTTCATGACCTACGAGCACACAGATGGTATTGTATTTATATTACATTTTCAGCATTTAGCAGACGCTTTTATCCACAGCACTGTGACAGTATATTGTCTAAGCAATTGAGGGTTAAGGGCCTTGCTCAAGGGCCCAACAGTGGCAACCTGGCAGTGGTGGGGCTTGAACCAGCAACTCTTCCAATTACTAGTCCAGTACCATAACCGCTAGGCTACAATTGCCCAGTATGAGAAACTGTGATGAATACATGGAATCTGGAGTACTTCAGAAAACCACTGACACGAAACACAGTCTACCACTGTATGTAATCTGGAACTTTGTTATGCAGAATGCTGTTATGCTGCAGGGTTCTCTGGGCCTGAGCTCATCTCAGATGGAACGAAAGTCAGAGGAAATGTATGCTGTGGTCAGATACTGTGGTCAGTAGTCCACATTTTAGCATGTTTTTGAAAAAAATAAATCAATTTACTGTGCCAGTGACAAAAAAGGATCATCCAGACTGTTATCAGTAAAAGGTGTTTGTTTGTTTGTGTATTTGTATTTTAACGTCATGTTTTACACACTTTGGTTACATTCATGACAGAAATGGTAGTTATGCGTTAAACAAGATTCATCAGTTCACAAGGTTATATCGAACACAGTCATGGGCAATTTAGTATCTCTAATTCACCTCACTTGGTGAGGGTTAGGGTTAGGGTCTTTGGACTGTGGTAGGAAACCAGAGCACACGGAGGAAACCCACACAGACACGGGGAGAACATGCAAACTTCACACAGAAAGGACCCGGACCGCCCCACCTGGGGATCGAACCCAGGACCTTCTTGCTGTGAGGCGACAGTGCTACCCACTGAGCCACTGTGCTGCCTAGTGAAAAGTGGGTGACTTGCATACAGTGCTGTGAGAAAGTATTTGCCCCCTTTTTAGTGTCTTCTTTTGTTGCATATTTGTCACACTTATATGGTTCAGATCGCCAAACAAATTTTAATGCTAATTCTTTAATTCCTTAAATGATAATTATATTTATTGAAGGAAAAATGCTGTTCAGCCTTACCTGGCCCTATGTGAAAAAAGTAATTGTCCCCTTAGCCACTAAATTAACCAGTTAACCAAATTCAGTTGATAATTGGATTTAGTTTCTCTAGCCACACCAAGGCATGATTACTGCCAGACCTGTTGAGTCTCAACGTATCTTAAACAGAACCTGTCTGGCAAATGTGAAGCAGACTAGAAAGCATCATATGCCACATTCTAAACAGATACAAATACAGATGCAAAACTAAGTCATTCAAATGTACCAGTCTGGAAAGGGTTACAAAGCCATCGCTAGGGTTCTGGGTGTTCCAGCGAACTACAGTGAGAGCCATTACCCACAAACAGAAAATACTTGGAACAATGGTGAGCCTTCCTGGAAGTGGCCTGCAGGCATCACTTGCCTGAGTTAACATCAATACATACAATTCCACACTAAGGAAGAAACTGGGCAAAAATGGCAACAATGGTTTGCACTTTGCAACTCTGACCATAAAGCACAATGGTTTATCTTGCATTTGTTGTGGACTAATAAGTCAAAGATGGAGTTATATCTGGCAAAAAGTAAACTACATTCCACCATAATAACATCACGCCAACAGTCAAACTACAGTCAATTACTTTTACCAGGTATTAGGTTTAGACAATGGCTTTTTTACATGAGTAATATAGATTTTTAATACATTTTATCTTAATTAAATGGGATGCTCATTTAAATGCTGCTATTATGTTTACTCATGTTGTCTTTATCGTAATATAAAAATTAGTTGGACGATCTGAAACACTCACTCACTTTCTTAACCGCTTATCCAATCAGGGTCACCTGGCGTGGTGCTAGAGCCTATCCCAGCCTTTTACTGGGCGCAAGGCACACAGTAACACCCTGGACGGGCGCCAGTCCACCAGGGCAGACACGCATACACATTTCAGTGTCTTCAATTAACCTGACTTCATGTTTTTGAACTGTGGGAGGAAACCGGAGCTGCCGGAGGAAAGCCACGCAGACACAGGGAGAACCTGCAAACTCCGCACAGAAAGGACCTGCTGTGAGGCGACAGTGCTACCCATTTAAATAAAAATAAAAAATAAAAAAATTGGGAAGAAGGGTAATTACTTATGTGTAACAATATCATTGATGCTTTGGTGTATATTAAGTTTTGAGATATATGCTTAAATCAAGGTGATACCTTGTTCCAGGGGGTCCATGGTTATTTCAGTAAGAAAATACCAGGCCTCATTCTGCAAGCGCTACATCATTGAGGCTGGGTAGACACTTGGTACGACGCTGGGAGAAATGCATTGGAAGGAGACTAGGTAGTAAAGTGATGTGATTTGTTTTTAAAATTCTTCATAAATAGAGTTTTAAAGAGTGTGGAAACTTTTTGAAGAACCCTCGTATTTACAAAATACAATTACAATGTTCAATAAAAACATTGAAAATCTTTTATTTGTACTTTTGTCAGTTAATTACAGATTAAATAGAATTAACATTTCACAAGATTCTTGTTTTTATTGCTTTGTTTAATTGCAAAAAATGTCCCAACTTTTTTTGGAAAAGGAGTTTGTATAAAATATTTATAAGTGGTTGAGTTTCATACTCAAGTTGTAAGCAACATCAATTCAATCACTATGCTTTGGTTGCTTTAAAGATTGGTTTTCATAGCTGATATTTTAAACTTTCTCATATGAACGTAAACCAGGTCTAAAATCTAAGAGGATCAATGCCAGATACAAACTAGATTATCCAAGACATTTGAACCTGGCTAAGTAACAGCCAGCACGTGTGGTGTGTGTGTACTGTATGTGTGTTTGAGTGTAAAATTGTGTATGTTTAAAAGGTCTCTGATTATGTGCCCTGTCCCCTGAGAAAAAGCGCAAAGCCGAGAGAAAGTGAGTGAGAGTAGATCTGAGGGCTGCTCCGAGCCCATGTGTATCAGACAGAATCTAACAGCTATGAAATGTGATCACAGATCAATATCACCCAGCGCTCAAGAGGGTGGACAAGAACAAAAGAGCAAGAGCATTGATGTACTGGGAGGAGGGGGTGTAACTTAAGCTCACACAGAGAGAACAATAAAACCAGTAATCACTAAAGTTAATCAGAGATGTATTAGTGCATTCGGACTCGCATTATAGTCTGTATGAACTCACACACAGGGTTAATAATAATAATAATAATAATAATAATAATAATACATTTTATTTATATAGCGCTTTTCAAGATACTCAAAGACGCTTTACATAAGACAAATAATCAAAACAAATACATACACCATACAAATCATAGTACAAAATCAAAATAGTACATCAACATCAAGAATAATTAAGATAAAAACAAAGAGAGCAGCATAAGACAGTTCATTAAAAATTAGCTCAATTATGAGAGAGAACAACAAATATAGAACAATTTCTTAAAATTAGACAGAAACAGGACAGATTTACATGCAATCAGGAAACTGAAAACTTTACAAGTTTTAGGATCTAGGACTTCACATTTCTGTCATGATCTAAGTATAAAAACTATTAAAAAGAATAGCAAAAATAAAAGCATTTATTTTGTGTTGTTACAAGTTAAATGCCACTCTGAATAGATGAGTTTTGAGAAGTGACTTGAATTTGGACAGGTCAGGACAATCTCGTAGGTGTTTGGGGAGAGCATTCCATAAAGATGGAGCAGCTATGGAAAAGGCCCTGTCACCCCAGGTCCGGTGCTTGGTCCTAGAGGGTATGGACAGTAGGTTAGCCTCAGAAGAGCGAAGGCTACGGGAGGGAATGTGCTGATGGAGCAGGTCGGTGAGGTAGGATGGGGCCTGATTATGGAGAGCTTTGTGAGTGAATAGAAGAATTTTAAATTGAATGCGTTGAGCAACGGGAAGCCAATGAAGTTTTTGGAGAACAGGTGTAATATGATCACGGGAGCGAGTATGAGTAAGGAGGCGAGCAGCTGAATTCTGGATATACTGAAGTTTTTTTAGGATTTTGTTAGATGTACCATAAAGGATGCTATTGCAATAATCAATTCTGGATGTAATAAAAGCATGAATCAAGATTTCGGCGGCAGAAAAAGAGGAGTGATGGACGTAGACGTGCTATGTTTTTTAGATGAAAGAAAGCAGTTTTGGTGATGTGATTTACATGGAGGTCAAAAGAGAGGTTGCTATCAAAAATTACACCAAGATTTCGGATGTTAGAAGACGGAGACAAAGTGTCATTATCAATGGTAATTTGAACATTTTTTGTGGTTTTTGCCAGGGATGTAGGACCTACGATGATCATATCAGATTTTTCACAGTTTAATTTGAGGAAATTAGCTTTCATCCAAGGGTTAACACCTTTTAACCAGATAGTGGTCCCAGATCTTTCACAGAAGCTCATAGACTTTCTGATTAATCTCAGTGCGGTTTTTTCCACATTCTTGCAAAATGTATACATTTAATAATGGAATGTTCTTATTATATTTATGTTGGTTTACACTTTATAATATTTATGTTGGTTTTCACTTTTTAAAGAGATGCAGCTGGAAGATTGGCTTCTCTAAAATGCCCATTGGTATAAATTAGGGCTGTTGTTAATTGCGTAAATTTACACGTTAAATCTTAATCACGATTAAAAAAAATTATTGAGATTTTTTTTTTTATCAAATTATGTTTTATTGGGCTTTGTTTGTGCCACTTTACATATGTGTCTCTGTGGTAATGTGCGCTGCTTTAACACAGCAACATTGTGTTTATACTGTATAGCAGGGGTCTTTTTCCAGTTTGCGGTCGTGAGTTACAAATTACTCCAGCTGCTGCTACATATTGCTAAATGTAGGGTGTTTTAAATAATGGTCTTGTTTTCAAAAAGTGTGAGAAATAATCACTAGACAAAATTACAGTTATTTGATCGAAGTCTTTTGACACTTCAGTAGCATCTTTGGTCAGAGCACGCCTTTGTCTCGTCAGGCGTCTGTGCACACGGATACGCGTTACAGGCAAAATGAGCTCAGACTCAGTCTAACTTTATTTCAGATGAATTTGGATGGAAAGCCCATGAACTGTACACGTTACAAACACTGGTGTTAAATGAATCGCAATGGACTGTAGACGCTTTAACATAGTTACCAATGTGGGTCTACATGACGGTATACGTGTGGCATCTAGAAATGGTTTATTGTAGTACCCTGAGCGCCTGTTTTCAGTGGCAGGGTTACGAACAGGAAAAGATCCTCACTTTTGCCAGATAATGTGAACAGACTTGTTATTTCAAATAACTGGCTGAAAGATGGGTAGCTGGTAACAACTCTATATAGACGTTGGCTAGCTTTTTAAAAATAACTTACATTTAATTATTTTAGCATAATTATATTTTTTTTGCTAAAACAAAATGTGCTAAACTGTTTACATTTTGTTTAGTTATTTTTGCAGCCGATTAATCACGATTAATTTGATTCTTTTATCGCGATTAATCATCGTATGACAGCCCTAGTATAAATGAATGTGTATTGTCCAGCGTGGTCAATGGCCACCATGGCCAGGATGAGTTTCTTTCTTATATACATATTTCCGGGAGGCATTAAACCCACCTGCGACTGTTACAACAGTGAAGTGGCTACATTAAAAGAAATTAATGTATTAAATTCAGGTCAGCATTGTGGCTCATCAGGTAATGTTAATGTCATATAGCACCAAGATCCTGGGTAATTTATATGTAATTATCTTCTTGGTCAGAGTGTGGTGGGCTCAATGTCATTAACAACACACTGGACGCTGACCAGGATCAAGTGACTCATGGAAAAGAATAAATACAACACTCATTTCCAAAGTTGGGATATTGTGTAAAATGCAGTAAAAAGAACCTGTGATTTGTTAATTCTACTATTCCTCAACTGACAAAAGTACAGTAGAAAGAAAAGATTTCCAGTGTTTTCATTGATTAATTTGATTGTATTTTGTAAATAGAAACTTTCATGCCTGAAACACACTCCAAAAAGGTTGAAACACTGGCAAAATAAGAGTGAAAACAAAAGAATATTAAAAAAAATGTATATTATAGCATTCAACAATAAGCAGGTGAAAAAATGGTGGATCCACTAAAGGATCAGTCTTTACAAGCAATGATGGGTTGTGGCTCATAACTTTGTGCCAAACTTCAGGAGAGAATTGCCAATAATGAACAATTTTAATGCAAAATTGCAAATTATTTCATCTTTCCCAATCTACTGTTCACTGTTTATTATTATAAAAATATTCAGATAATCTGAAGAGACCTCAATCTATGTAGGGTAAAGTTGGAAACCACTGTTGAATGTAACTGCATGAGAAACTGTCATGCTACTGTGATGAATGTAGCCAGGACTTGGAAGTACTTTAGAAACCCACTGTCACTTCTGAAACTCCATTACACAAAGACAAAGCAATACTTCAATTATATACTGAAACACCTCAGAGTTCTCTGGGCCCAAGATTATCTCAGATGAAGTACTGAAAACATGTACTGTGGTAAGATGAGTCCACGGTTCAGCTTGTTTTCAGGAAAAATTTATGTTAAGTTCCCTGTGTCAGATTAAAAGAAAAGGAATGAAGATGTATGATGTGTTCTGACATTAGCAAATAACATTAATGTCGACTAGATTTTCTGGTCATCAGCACTGGATAGTTTTTCAGGTTGATACACACTGTCCCAGAAATACTGTATATGTAAAGATTATTACAGTATATAGTAAGTAAAAAAAAAATGGAATTGCTTGCTCAGCAATAATTGTGACCTGAGATGATGATCATATTCTATGGTCAGTATAGCTCATATTAATCTCAGATGTCTGAGCAAATGCAGCACACAATGCCATTTGGCCCAATTACTGCATTAAAAATTCATCAATAATTGACCAGGTTAAACTGAAACAGGAGCTGTGTGAGAGGCTTTGCTTTGCTGAAATCATAAAACAGTTAGTGTCAGGATAAGTATCAGGGTATTTATCTTACAACACATTACATCTTTGAAACCAGAATATGAAGCAAATGGAGAGAGAACAGCCTAACTGCAATGCCTACATAGGTTTTTACAGCCCATCTCATTCTGTGAGGAAATGGTTTTCTTCTGGTGTCAGGTAATACACTGATCAGCCATAACATTAAAACCACCTCCTTGTTTCTACACTTACTGTCCATTTTATCAGCTCCACTTACCATATAGAAGCACTTTTACTACAATTACTGAGAGTAGGCCATCTGTTTCTCTGCATGCTTTGTTAGCCTCCTTTCATGCTGTTTTTCAATGATCAGGACTCTTCCAGGACCACCACAGAGCAGGTATTATTTGGGTGGTGGATCATTCTCAGCACTGCAGTGACACTGACATGGTGGTGATGTCTTAGTGTGTGTTGTGCTGGTATGAGTGGATAAGACACAGCAATGCTGCTAGAGTTTTTAAACTGTCACTGCTGGACTGAGAATAGTCCACCAACCAAAGATATATCCAGCCAACAGTGCCCCGTGGGCAGCGTCCTGTGACCACTGATGAGCGATCATCTCTGACTTTCATTTACAAGGTGGACCAACTAGGTAGGAGTGTCTAATAGAGTCGACAGTAAGTCGACACGATATTTAAAAACTCCAGCAGTGCTGCTGTGTCTGATCCACTTATACCAGCACAACACACACTAACACACCACCACCATGTCATTGTCACTGCAGTGCTGAGAATGATCCACCACCTAAATAATGCCTGCTCTGTGGTGGTCCTGTGGGGGTCCTGACCATTGAAGAACAGGGTGAAAGCAGGCTAAAAAAGGTATGTAGAGGAACAGATGGACTACAGTCAGTAATTGTAGAACTACAAAGTGCTTCTATTTGGTAAGTGGAGCTGATAAAATGGACAGTTAGTGTAGAAACAAGGAGGTGGTTTTAATGTTATGGCTGATCGGTGTAAGTACTGAATTAGGAAAGGCTGATTACAGTGAAATCCTGACTTGATCAACCAACGGCTTAAAACAAAGAAAACGTACACACAACAGCAAAGCCATCCAATAACAGTTTGTCATCATATTTCACATGGTGTGTTTACTACACGGTGCACAAAGAGCTCACAAGGACATAGCGTTAATGACATTTTTATCATGGTGACAAACAGGACAACCACTGCGTCATTTATACGTTGCACTTAATCGCCGCTTTTTTCTCAAACAACACAGATACTTTTAATCTTCTCCAGTTGGCGGCCTTGCTCTGATTTTTGCAAAGCTGATAACAGGTGGCATGGTTGCGCAATTGGTGGTGTGTAAGTCTGTTTATAAACTTAGCTTCATTTGTAGAACACAAGCTTTAGGTGGTTCTTATAGTTCATATATTTAGTGACTTAATAATTAGCCCTAGGAAAGTAAATGCTAATGATTGAATTTGAGTCTACATTGTGGCAGCATAAATACATGTCAAGTCAATTTTATTTATATAGTGCTTTTTACAATGGACATTGTCTCAAAGCAACTTTACAGACTTCAGGACCAACAGACCAAAAACCCCTGTTGAGCAAGCCAAGGGCGACAGTGGCAAGGAAAAACTCTCTTAAAAATACAGGAAGAAACCTTGAGAGGAAACAGACTCAGCAGGGACACCATCCTCCTTGGGCAGCCTGGAGGATAACTTAAATGAGCAGAATCCACACAGATCATACAAACACAAAATTAAATTGAACTAAAAGTTATAACTAGCAAAAAAATAATTGGAGTTCTTTATTGTTCAGTCCAGTTTGTGACAAAGTCAGCAGTGAGTTCTTGAAATTTTTTGGTGCAAACATGCCAGGTTTCCGTCAAATCTAGCAGGAGCAGCATTGTTGGCACGGCAGTCTCGACAACCTCAGGTGGGTAAACAGGTTTCCGTCAGAACCACCTTGTGGTAAAACAACAAAAATTGTAGTTAAAATGTAAAATCGTTAAGAGTAAAATATCAGTTCTGCAGAGAGTAGCATTAGACATTAGAGCTCTGCGCCTTTGTCTATAGTCGGGGTGGGCAGCTCCGGTCCTAGGGGTCAGAGATCATATTAGTACATATAGCTCCAGTTTTATTTATTAAGCTAGTCATTCAAAGAACTTATTTTTACGTGTAATTTGTAGAACTAAAAACACTAATCTCATGCACATTTTGCATACTGGTTTCACTTATTTTGTACAAAAAGAGACTATTGAGTGCTATAAAAGCTATCAATTAAAGTCAAACTGAAATCTGAGATCAAAAATGGACGTACAGTACAAATCTAAAAACTTCATTTTGTTAAACATACTTCCACTGTGTCCCATAAAAGCTCATACATACAAATGCATTTATTTATTATTATTTTTTTAAGTTTATATTTTCTGTATTTGCCAAAATGTGAAAGTCCTGCTGGTTTTATGCAAAGAACAGTAATCAGGTAAATCTAATGTAAAAAGGAGGTTCTTTACTTTAACTAATGTATGTTCAAAAAGCCTATGACAAGCTCCAGCAGTCTGAGAAAATACATATGCTGTCTAAATCCGTCAGTCCAGTACCCAGTCATATGATCAAGCTGATCCATTAATAACTCTTCCTTTTCCAAATGCACTAATATTAGAATGTGCTGTTGTGGATGCTGGTTCTATTGCTGTTCTTCCTCTTCTGCTTTTCTTTCCCTCTGACCTGACTCTGACCTTTTCCACTTGATATAGATATTTGCCACTCTGGCAATTTTTGTGTTATGAGATTTGTTGTGTTCCATTGGCAACAGATTGTAAGGGCTGACCTGTGTATGTGTGTGTGTGTGTGGGGGGGGGGGGGGGTGTTTGCCCGTAGGTGTGTGTGAAGGGATGTCACTGTTTTCTTTTTTAGACAGGAATCAGGGATCCCAGGTCCATCCACCATGTTTAGTGGTGAACATCTGTTCCTCATTTGTCTCGTTCTCTATTGTTTTTATTCATCCGTCCGGCCCACCCTCGTGTTCTGTACATCCCAACCACCTCATGTTAAGTTATCTCTGTATGTTTACCTTTATCCTTTTGTAGAGTTAAATAGAGTTATAAAATGTACAGTGGTACCTGGAAACTCAACCTCAATTAGTTCTGGGATGTATGGGAAATCTGTTAATGCGTTCCATGGTCCTGTAGACTTGCATATGTAGACTTAGGCATATGTAAAATAATGGAGACACTTATACACCGAAAATACCACAAATATAATATAAAAAACACTGCATTAAAAAGCGGGCGGAACGGTGGCTTGGTGGGTAGCACTGTCACAGCAAGAAGGTCCCGGGTTCGATCCCCAGGTGGGGCGATCCGGGTCCTTTCTGTGCAGAGTTTGCTTGTTCTCCCCGTGTCTGCGTGGGTTTCCTCCAGGAGCTCCAGTTTGCTCCCACAGTCCAAAAACACGCAGTCAGGTTAACTGGAGACACTGAATTGCCCTACAGGTGAATGGGTGTGTGTATGTCTGGTGTATGTGTGTCTGCCCTGCGATAGACTGGCGCCCCGTCCAGGGTGTTACTGTGTGCCTTGCGCCCATTGAAAAGCTGAGATAGGCTCCAGCACCCCCTGCAACCCTAATTGAATAAGCGGTTAAGAAAGTGAGTGAGTGTGTGAATTAAAAAGCAGATTCCTACAATTTCTCAGAACCCCGAGCTGTAACACAAGTTTAAAAGTGAAACAGTGAGGAAAATCCAGCTAAACACAGATACATGTGGACGCTTTCAGAGTGAATCTGACGGTTATTCCACACAAATACAGATTCGTCTCATATGCCACACTTTGATGACGTATTACAGCACCGCTCAAGCCAAGCACTGAACAAAGCGACTGTTTATTGTTAATTGGAAATTAAATAAATACATTTTAAAAAAACAAACTGAACACGTTGAGTTTAAGGGAAATGTTGAGTTTAAAGTTACAAATTTCTCAACAAAGGGCATTGAATTTAAAAGATTTTGAGTTTAGGGGACGCTGAGTTACAAGGTATCATTGTAAATGTTAATGTTATGTTATTGCTTTGTGTTTTGTTTGATGTGCTCTTAATTTATATTGAACCATGTCACATAAATACTACATTTGGATGCCAAATGCAAAGATTGCTGTAAGAGGAAGCGTAGTCTGAGGCTTTTCTAAAAGGTTTGTACTGGGCCCAATAGTTATTCTTGAGGCAAATATTAATGCTATAACATGCAGTAATATACTATAGAACTGTTTTCTGCAGTCCAACCTCAACAACATCAATTACTTGCTGTAAGTCAGGCTATACACAATTGGGTTTAAAAGATAATTGCTTAAGAAGGTCCTGGGTTTGATCCCCAGGCGGGGCGGTCCAGGTCCTTTCTGTGTGGAGTTTGCATGTTCTCCCCGTATCTGCATGGGTTTCCTCCGGGAGCTCCGGTTTCCAAAAACCAAAAACATGCAGTCAGGTTCATTGGAGACACTGAATTACCCTATAGGTGAGTGGGTGTGTATGTGTGTCTGCCCTGCGATGGACTGGCGCCCTGTCCAGGGTGTTTACTGTGTGCCTTTTGCCCATTGAAAAGCTGGAATAGGCTCCAGCCCCCCCAGGTTTGTTTGTTTGTTTATTAGGATTTTAACGTCATGTTTTACACTTTGGTTACATTCATGACAGGAAATGGTATTTACTCGTTACACAAGATTCATCAGTTCACAAGATTATATTACACACGGCCATGGACAATTTAGTATCTCCAATTCACCTCACTTGCATGTTTTGGACTGTGGGAGGAAACCAGAGCACCCGGAGTAAACCCACGCAGACACGGGGAGAACATGCAAACTCCACACAGAAAGGACCCGGACCTCCCCACCCGGATTGAACCCAGGACCTTCTTGCTGTGAGGCGACAGTGATACCCACTTAGCCACCGTGCCACCCGGATAAGCGGTTAAGAAAGTGAGTGAGTGAGTGAGATAATTGCTTATGTACCAATGCAGATCAATAAATAAAAGTAAAGTCATTTTTTTGTCATATTGGGTTGAATATGGCAGAGGCACATTGATAATTTTAGATTATTAGTATGCTAACTTTACAATAGCTATTGTTCTAACATCTAAAATGATGTCAGACTTCAGATTTTATTGACACAGTAAGATAAAAGGCAGGATTCATTTAACTGGCAATCTCTCTAATGCTAAATAGAAGCATCATGCACATGGCCAGTAGGATCATAAGTGGCACAGGTTGCTGTCCTCATCCATGTCATGTCAAAGCATCTCAGAACACACACACACACATGTATAGGATAAAAAGTCTCTATATCTTTATTGACATAACACTTAAAACAATTATATTAAACCCAGTGCACACTGCTATTTTAAGCTTGTTGCTTCCATAACAGTTATTAATGATAATGACATCGACATAACTTTTGGCCCAACAGCTGTGGACGATGTAGCACTCTGGTGATGTTATTTCTCATATAAATGTGAGGGGAGGTCTAGATAATGTGTAAAAGTTTTGTTTGGGGGCATGAGGCTAAAACTTGTCTGAGGCATTGGGTTCACCAGGTCTAAGGGTGTGTGTGTGGCACCAACACTACCATGATAAGATGGCAGTATGATAAAGGGAGAGACCAGTGCATTCTGAAAAGCCATTGAACTTGAGAGCAACATTCTTACAACTGTTATTAAGATATATATGATTACTTTTAGTCAGAACTGTCTGAAATGTTATAAGATGATGTTAGAGAGGCAACATACTGCAGTAGAACGTCTTGTTCTACACTGGGTCACACTATGGAACGTAAATATATTTTACTAAAAAAGGTATTAGTATAATATTTACAGGTAAAGTTAAAGACATTGTGAAGAGCGTGTACAGTGGGTTCAGATGTTCAGACTCCTTGACCTTTTGAACACTTTGTGTTGTGAATGAGTGGTAGCTTAGTGGTTATGGTACTAGACTCAATCAGAAAGTTGCCCTGAGCAAGGCCCTTAACTTCCAATTGCTCAAATGGTTTAGTGATAATTGTAAGTCGCTTTGGATAAAAACGTCTGCTAATGTAACAATATGGGCTAGGACAAGACAAGAGGGGCGGACACACACGCAGAGATGTTTCTTAATGAAGTTTAATAATAACAAACCACAAGACAGGTAGGAACAACACAAGACACACAAACACATGAACTAAGCTAAATGCTAAGCTAACCGCTAACCTAACTGCTAAGCTAAACACATGAAACAGGAAACCTATGCTAATGCTAATCCCTATGCTAAGTTAACACTCGCTAACAAAGAACATAAGACTAATATTTAACAAGACTTCTGTAAATAACCTAACAAGAACATGACTAAATCAAAAGCGTGACAATCACGACAAATTAATATGAGCATCAAACCAAAATCATGAGAAGTCAAACCAAACCAACAGAGTTAAATCCAATAGTTGCCAATCAAGGATTGCCAACTGCCTCCTTAAATACCCTGACCTTAAACAAGGTTCAGCTGTACATGATTAGTAGGAGACCAATCATAAAAAGGGGAGTTGGCTTGACTGAACAGACACCATAACATGTGCTCCCAGAGAGGTAGGCGTGGAACTTAAACTCCAAAAGCCTAGACAGGCTAGATATGTCACAGCTACACACCATTAATTATAAATTAAAAAACTGAAATCTCTTCACAAAAGTATGTACAAAAGTATTCAGACGCTCTGCTGTGGCACTCCAAATTGGGATCAGGTGCATACTGTTTGCTTTAATTATCCTGGAGTAATTATTCTTGTCTAAAACTCAACTAGTGTCCACATGTTGCATTAACATTCATTGAACATACACCGATCAGAAATAGCATTAAAACCACCCCCTTGTTTCTGCACGTACTGTCCATATTATCAGCTCCACTTACCATATAGAAGCACTTTGTAGTTCTACAATTACTGACTATAGTCCATCTGTTTCTCTGCATGCTTTGTTAGCCCCCTTTCATGCTGTTCTTCAATGGTCAGGACCACCACATAGGTATTATTTAGGTGGTGGACCATTCTCAGCACTGCTGTGATAATGACATGGTGGTGGTGTGTTAGTGTGTGTTGTGCTGGTATGAGTGGATAAGACACAGCAGTGCTAATGGAGTTTTTAAACACCTCACTGTCACTGCTGGACTGAGAATATTTCACCAACCAAAAATATATCCAGCCAAAAGCACCCCATAGGCAGCGTCCTGTGACAACTGATGAAGGTCTAGAAGATGACCAACTCAAACAGCAGCAATAGATGAGCGATCGTCTCTGACTTTACATCTACAAGGTAGACCAACTAGTGGTCACGGTATTAAAAAATCTCCAGTAGCGCTGCTGTGTCTGATCCACTCACACCAGCACAAAACACACTAACACACCACCACCATGTCATTGTCACTGCAGTGCTGAGAATGATCCACCACCTAAATAATACCTGCTCTGTGGTGGTCCTGTGGGGGTCCTGACCATTAAAAGGGGTGAAAGCAGGTTAAAAAAGTATGTAGAGAAACAGATGGACTACAGTCAGTAAGTGCTTCTATATGGTAAGTGGAGCTGATAAAATGTACAATGAGTGGAGAAACAAGGAGGTGGTTTTAATGTTATGACTGATCGGTGTAGTCTGGTTGGCACATTACTTAACAACAATTACTACTGTACTGTTATGACAAAAAAACAAATCATGACATTCAAGGAACTGTCTGTCAATCTCTGCAATCATGTCAGGGCAAGGCATAGATTAGCACAAAGATATAAATCATTATCTAAGGCTAAGGAGTGTTCCATGAAGCTTTGCACAAAGTTGCACCTTGCCAGAGTTTTGCTGCTGGCCAAATTATCCATCCTGATGAGAAGGGATTTGGTCAGAGAGGTACGAAAGTTGTAGAATGTTGGGAGAACCTGTTGTATGGACAATCATATCTGCAACACTCCCGAATCCTGCCTTTATGGCAGAGTGACAAGAGCAAAGTCACTCTATACAAAGACACACTTCAAGTTTGCAGCAAACTTGCATGCAGCATGCAAACTACAACATGAAGGAAAATATTCTCTGATTTGAGAAGACAAAAGAAGCCAGAGATTGAGAGATTGGTACTGACTGGTGAGAATTGATAGCCAGATGAATTCTGCCAAAATAGAGGTGCATACAAATGCAGACATTGGTGGGGAGGTATCATCTTTAACATAACAAAATGATTCAAAGCATACAGCCAAATAATCACTGAAGTATAATAAGACAAGTCTCTGGATGTCCATGAGTTGCACAGCCAAAGCTTAGACTTAAACCCTATTGAACATCTGTGGAGAAACCTAAAGATGGCAGTTCACAGATGCCTACATTCAGTGTGATTGAGTTTGAGAGTACTGTATGTGGTAAAATGTGTTGCCACAACACAAATAACAAATAATCATTAAATTTACACTGAAACCATCCATGTATATCTAAGTTTAGCTGCATTTTTCCTCACTGTATCGTGGTACATTTTTAAAGTTGTGCTATACATCCCGGGGTACAAAAAGATTTTTGAGAATCAGCTTCTCCTCCATGTTCATTCTGCCTGAGTAGCTTTTACTACATCAAATGAAACAGTCTGTCGCAGTGAAGGTACTTTGAAAGGGTCAGCAAACTGTGTCAAAGTTCAATCAGATGAAACTTTGAGCGCTATGGCAGGCACTAAAATAGTGAAGACTCACAGCACTCAGGAAAGCACAGTGGCAAGGTAAGGTAAGCACCACAGCCACATCTCAGAGGAAACAATGGCAGGGCCAGCGCAAAAGCCATTTAAATGTTACCTTATGGATATAGCAGTCATGCACATGGATGCATGAACACATGCACAGAGTAGAACACATCACACTCTCTATGCATTCTGAGAAAGTGAGCAGTGATGCCTGAGTCACAAGATGCTCAGAATTAGATTACTTTCAGCTTCACTTCCCAGCAGCTCCCACCTAATGTAGAAATGCATGTTTTCCAGTAAGTCCAACACTGTTCACTACCGATGCAAAGTCAAAGGCATAACAAAGCTTGTAGATCATTAACGACTTAATTTAAAGGTTTAGACCCTAGAGAGAAACCCAGAGAGAAAAGGGGAGAGAGTGTAATGAAATAAAACAGATTTTATGCTAATTGCGTCCATGTCTGATAAAGTGCACTTGGTCCATTTAGTTTATTGATTGAGTGAGAGCCGTAGAGCAGCCATCAGTCAGTTCTGAATTCTGCTGGGCAACAGGCAGAGAAAGACCAATTGGAATACAGTTAGCTCAGATAACAGGGATTCTGGGTAATAGAATAATAGACTGATGGGTAGTTTTTTTTTTTTACTTATTGACTATCCACTGTATTTTTCACAAACTAATTTGGACATATCCCAGTACTGATTCGTCACTTTCAAAACCTATCTGTCTAATTAATAAATACTATTTAAAAAAAATATTTTAAATAGATATTATAATAATAATTGTCTATGGTCACTACCTATAATGGCATTTAAAGCACCCAACTTGGAGTGCCAAGCAACTATTTTATCATATTTATTTAATTAAAAAAAAGCTTTTAACCCACACTGTGTTCTACCAACAGTTTGTTTGTTTGTTTATTAGGATTGTAACATCATGTTTTACACTTTGGTTACATTAATGACAGGAGCGGTAGTTACTCATTACACAAGGTTCATCAGTTCACAAGTTCAATGTCAAACACAGTCTTGGACAATCTCGTCTCTCCAATTCAACTCACTTGCACGTCTTTGGACTGTGGGAGAAAACCGGAGCACAAGGAGGAAGCCCACGCGGACACAGGGAGAACATGCCCCATTTGGGGATCAAACCCAGGACCTTCTTGCTGTGAGGCGACAGTGCTACCCACTTAGCCACTGTGCCGCCCTTCTACCAACAGTTAAGTACCCACATCATATCAGTATATTTAAGAAATAGAACACGAGAGGGAGTGTGTTATCGCCAATAACATCACGGCTGTGATTTGGTCGCCGTAGATCATCACAGCCGTGATGTTATTTGCGATAACACACTACCTCAAGTGTTCTATTGCTTTTATACAACAGTTTTTACAAAATAAATAAAGAAAATAAATCAAAGAAGCCCTGAATTTCATAATAAATATGCTTTAATATTGACAATACCTTCCGCCAAAAAGTAGTTCCACAACGAATATAAAGTTTAACACTACAAAGCAGACATCCCAAGTTGCAAAAACTCATTTCAGGGAGGTACGAACAACAAGAAGAAAAAGGCAAGAACCTCCGAAGGGAAAAAAAGGAAATAAAAAACCTCTCGCACACACCAAAGGATTATGGGTGATAACAGAACTTCTAGGAGCTGCTAACCGGGCTATTAAACTAACTGTTCGCGTTACAAACACATTAATGTTCCCTACATAGTGCACTAGATTGTGTATCAGATCACGGATATATGTTCCCTACATAGTGCACTAGATAGTGAATTAGACAATTGATTTATGTTCCCTACACAGTGCGCTAGATTGTACTGTATATCACATAACGGATCTAAAACGCGATCAGGAAAAAAGTCTGTCGCCTGCGTGCACGTTTATGTGCATGAAGCTTGTCGTTAATGGCAACGCGTCAGTTGAGTAATACAGTTGCAGTGTGAAAAGACCGTACTGTTATCACGAATATCAGCACGGTTAGAACGACGGCTTGATTTAATGTTCTTTAAAAAATAATGAGGACAGCCACTTAAACAGTAAGTGCACATTCAGACGAAAAGCGACAAAACTGCTTTTGTGCCGACTGTGCCGTTGTTTCCTATGGAGTGTGGTTTCCCTGATTTCCCTGACTGAACTTTGACCCAGTTTGCTGCTGACCTTTTTACAGCACCTCCAATGAGACAAACTCTTTGATATGACATGGTAAAAGCGACTCAGGCAATTTGAGCAACAGCCTGAGAGAGAAATTTAGTGTTTCTATGTTGTTCTTTTAGTACATTAAGCCATGTAAAGCTGATTCTCAGTGTTTCTCAGCACCCCGAGCTATAACACAAATTTAAAAATGAAACAGTGAGAAAAATACAGCTAAACACAGATGTATGTGGATGCTTTCAAAGTGTATTTGCCGGGTATTTCACACAAATGTGTATTCATTTACATTTTCAGCAGACGCTTTTATCCAAAGTCACTTACAACTATGACTGAACACGATTTTGAGCAATTGAGGGTTAAGGGTCTTGCTCAAGGACCCAACAGTGGCAACTTGGTGGTGGCGGAGCTTGAACCGGCAACCTTTTGATTACTAGTCCAGTAACTTCACCACTAAGCTACCACTGCCCTACATTCGTATTCGTGTCGTGGAACACTTTGCTGACGTTTTTCTGCATAGCTCTGAGCAAAGAGGCAATTCTCATGTGAATGCGCCCTAATACAGTGGACGAAACACTACCTGTTAAGCTTGAGTGAGGGAGGTACTGGATGAGTTAATGAATATGGGAATTACAAGCCAGGTCCATAAGTTGCTTCACATCTAAAATATATGTTAAATATACAGTATACAGTGCCTTGCAAAAGTATTCAGCCCCCTTGAACTTTTCAACCTTTTGCCACATTTCAGGCTTCAAACATAACGATATGAAATTGTAATTTTTTGTGAAGAATCAACAGCAAGTGGGACACAATCGTGAAGTGGAACGAAATTTATTGGATATTTTGAACTTTTTTTAGAAATAAAAAACTAAAAAGTGGGGCGTGCAATATTATTCAGCCCCTTTACTTTCAGTGCAGCAAACTCACTCCAGAAGTTCAGTGAGGATCTCTGAATGATCCAATGTTGACCTAAATGACTGATGGTGATAAATAGAATCCACCTGTGTGTAATCAAGTCTCCGTATAAATGCACCTGCTCTGTGACAGTCTCAGAGTTCTGTTTAAAGCGCAGAGAGCATCATGAAGACCAAGGAACACACCAGGCAGGTCCGAGATACTGTTGTGGAGAAGTTTAAAGCCGGATTTGGATACAAAAAGATTTCCCAAGCTTTAAACATCTCAAGGAGCACTGTGCAAGCGATCATATTGAAATGGAAGGAGTATCAGACCACTGCAAATCTACCAAGACCCGGCCGTCCCTCTAAACTTTCAGCTCAAACAAGGAGAAGACTGATCAGGGATGCAGCCAAGAGGCCCATGATCACTCTGAATGAACTGCAGAGATCTACAGCTGAGGTGGGAGACTCTGTCCATAGGACACAATCAGTCGTACACTGCACAAATCTGGCCTTTATGGAAGAGTGGCAAGAAGAAAGCCATTTCTCAAAGATATCCATAAAAAGTCACCTGGGAGACACACCAAACATGTGGAAGAAGGTGCTCTGGTCAGATGAAACCAAAATCTAACTTTTTGGCCACAATGCAAAACGTTATGTTTGGCGTAAAAGCAACACAGCTCATCACCCTGAACACACCATCCCCACTGTCAAACATGGTGGTGGCAGCATCATGGTTTGGGCCTGCTTTTCTTCAGCAGGGACAGGGAAGATGGTTAAAATTGATGGGAAGATGGATGGAGCCAAATACAGGACTATTCTGGAAGAAAACCTGTTGCAGTCTGCAAAAGACCTGAGACTGGGACGGAGATTTATCTTCCAACAAGACAATGATCCAAAACATAAAGCAAAATCTACAATGGAATGGTTCACAAAGAAACGTATCCAGGTGTTAGAATGGCCAAGTCAAAGTCCAGACCTGAATCCCATCGAGAATCTGTGGAAAGAGTTGAAAACTGCTGTTCACAAACGCTCTCCATCCAACCTCACTGAGCTCGAGCTGTTTTGCAAGGAAGAATGGGCAAAAATTTCTGTCTCTCGATGTGCAAAACTGATAGAGACATACCCCAAGCGACTTGCAGCTGTAATCGCAGCAAAAGGTGGCGCTACAAAGTATTAACGCAAGGGGGCTGAATAATATTGCACGCCCCACTTTTGAGTTTTTTATTTCTAAAAAAAGTTTAAAATATCCAATAAATTTCGTTCCACTTCACGATTGTGTCCCACTTGTTGTTGATTCTTCACAAAAAATTACAATTTCATATCGTTATGTTTGAAGCCTGAAATGTGGCAAAAGGTTGAAAAGTTCAAGGGGGCTGAATACTTTTGCAAGGCACTGTATGTAAGAGAACTTGTATCTAAGCATTTTTAGAATAATCAGTGGATCTATTCAAGTAAGGATTGCTGCAGCAAGTGTGAAGCAAACATTACATTCACTATCTAACAAACTGCACTAGAGTGTATGTAGGATTAGGTACACTGGAGTGTGACTCTGTTCCATGTTAAAATGGAAAAATTCTGTTAAGGGAGGGGCCACTGTTTACAATGCTTATCCAAGGGAATGCTAACAGGCCCAGTGCTAATATAACTATGGGTTGGTGCTCCTCACGTGTGTGTGTATGTGTATGTATGTATGTGTGTGTGCACGTGTGCCAACCTACTCTTTCGAAATTCAGCAAAAAGCTTGAGGTCTGAAGAGAAAGAAGCGATGAGATGGGAAGGATTAAAAGAAACTTTTCAAAAGTTAAAGAAAACCTGAAAAACATGATACAGAGTCTTTCTTGCAATCCAGCTTACATTTGTGCTCTTGTTTAGGAAAGCCAGATAAGACAGCCAGAATTTTTTTCAAAAAATAATAAAACACTCACTCACTCACGCTAGGTACACAGTAACACCCTGGATGGGGCACCAGTCCATCGCAGGGCAGACACACATACACACACCAATTCAGTGTCTCCAATTAACCTGACTGAATGTTTTTGGACTGTGGGAGGAAACCGGAGCTCCCGGAAGAAACCCACGCACATCTATTGCTGCTGTTTGAGTTGGTCATCTTCTAGACCTTCATCAGTGATCACAGGACACTGCCCATGGGGCACTGTTAGCTGGATATATTTTTGGTTGGTGGACTATTCTCAGTCCAGCAGTGACAGTGAGGTGTTTAAAAACTTCATCAGCATTGCTGTGTCTTATCCACTCATACCAGCACAACACACACTATCACACCACCACCATGTCAGTGTCACTGTAGTGCTGAGAATGACCCACCACCCAAATAATACCTGCTCTGTAGTGGTCCTGGGAGAGTCCTGACCATTGAAAAACAGCATGAAAGGGGGCTAACAAAGCATGCAGAGAAACATATGGACTACAGTCAGTAATTGTAGAACTACAAAGTGCTTCTATATGGTAAGTGGAGCTGATAAAATGGACAGTGAGTGTAGAAACAAGGAGGCGGTTTTAATGTTATGGCTAATCGGTGTACTGTTGTGTTTTATGAAATTCATTATTTCTTTCTTTATTTCTAATTCTCTTTGTGCAATAGCGTTTTTATTTAATGATCTGAAGTCAAGAAATTTACAAAAAAGTGTCAGTCAGAGGGTGCAGTTATTTTGTCACATTTAACAAAACTGCTAAACACATTTCAACATACAAAAAAAAAAAGATTGTCATTTGACAAGCAGAATGTTCAACTGCACATTTCTTCTCTATTACTATACATACTTTAAAGTATTTCCTGTTAGGCCTTGCACGTGATTCTAAGAAGAGATCTGTCTTACATTTAATTCCTGCTCTGAGGGGTTTTGGCTGCGCTTGCATGTCAGGTATTTTGAAAGTTGGTTTATTGTCTTGACACACAGAGGCATTTTAGCAACAGTGCCATAGGCATTTCAAAAGCTGGAACTGACTGTTTTTGTTTCAAGTAGTGCATAGGGACAAATAGCTAGATAGAACACCAATGATAAATGAAACATGCACAATAAAAAATAGGGATGATGTTGAAAGACATAAGAATATTCTCCCATTGAGCAATGCAGTTGTGGATCAGAAGAACTCAGTGACCAAGAGTGGGTGGTGCTCTGGAAATATTGTAAACAAACTTTTATGGTCATGAAACAGAAAAGATGTAGTGAACGTTTAGGGACATGATGTGCAGAACAAGTCCAAAACAAGCCACATCAAAAATATATTAAAATAGTAAATTAACTAAAATTAATTGCATGAAACTGGATAAAGGACATTTGAGTGCAAGGATGGAAATGATTCCTGCAGCAACCTTTTGTGCCTGAAAGATTGGAAAACTTGGGTTTAATTTGCTTATTGTGGGTTTTCAAATAAAAATACACAGACTTTGGTTACCTTCATGACAGAAGAGGTAGTTACTCATTACACAAGATTCATCAGTTCACGAGTTTTAATATCAAACACAGTCATGGACAATTTTGTATCTCCAATTCACCTCACTTGCATGTCTTCGGACTGTGGGAGGAAACCAGAGGTCCTAGAGGATACCCACGCAGACATGGGAAGAACATGCAAACTCCACACAGAAAGAACCCAGACCGCCACACCTGGGGATCGAACCCTGGGCCTTTTTGCTGTGAGGTGACAGTGCTACCCACCGAGCCACCGAGCCACCGTGCCGCCCACACTGACTTCAGCTAAAGTTAAATACTGTATGTCTGCATTTTAATTTTGCAGCTCTGGACTCTATCAGCCTTTTATTTTGTTATGTAATTTTCCATTAATTATTGATTGATTTAACACTGAGAAAAGCTTAGATGATATACATAATTGTTAAAGTGTGTGTGTGTGTGTGTGTGTGTGTGTGTGTGTGTTGTTGGTGTTCATGAATCCCAAAGGCACAGAACCGAGCTTGTAAACAGAAACATAATAAATATTTTACAGAAACTATTCTCCAACACTTTATGACTTATTCCTTACCACGTTCTCTCTCCCCATCTTACTCTAAGTCACATTTTGCCTGCACGTGCACACAGAAACACATAATTCAAAGTTGGACCATGCTTCTTGTTTTTTTCCCCTCATCTTTCTTTTCCTTGATGTTTTTTTTTTTTTCCTGCCTTGTAGCAAGTTTTTGGTGCTTCAAGAAGCTTGCAGTGATCTCTGATTTTCCTGAGTAAAGGCAGATGAACTGTGCAATACAGTAAGGAAGAAAGAAGTAGAAAGTATAGACAGAAAGAAGAAAAAAAAAAAGCGCCCAGAGGTTGTTCTGCCCCAGGGCGGAGGGGCTCCATAAGCAAAAACAGTCGCGCTGCTAGGAGACAGTCAAAACATAAACACGGGCCTGGCCCATGCACTGAGCTGGGCTTGTTTCAGCTGAAGATATGCATGAGTTTGGAAAACAATCTAATGAGAAATAAAGTGTTATGGGTAAATGAGAGGGTAAAGCTATTACTCTAACTGGTAAAGCTGTTACTCTAACTGGTTGTGATGAGAAGGATGTTCTGCAGGTGTTTTTAGCCTTGAGCTGAAAGTAGAAATTATGTTACAAAGCTGTAGTATAGCCTTATTTCCATTACACCGATTAGCCATAACATTAAAACCACCTCCTTGTTTCTACACTCACTGTCTATTTTATCAGCTCCACTTACCATATAGAAGCACTTTGTAGTTCTACAATTACTGACTGTAGTCCATCTGTTTCCCTGCATGCTTTGTTAGCCCCATTTCATGCTGTTCTTCAATGGTCAGGACCCCCACAGGTCCACCACAGAGCAGGTATTATTTGGGTGGTGGGTCATTCTCAGCTCTGCAGTGACACTGACATGGTGGTGGTGTGTTAGTGTGTGTTGTGCTGGTATGAGTGGATAGGACACAGCAATGCTGATGGAGTTTTTAAACACCTCACTGTCACTGCTGGCCTGAGAATAGTCCACCAACCAATAATATCCAGCCAGCAGCACCCAGTGGGCAGCATCATGTGACCACTGATTAAGGTCTAGAAGATGACCAACTCAAACAGCAGCAAAAGATGAGCGATCGTCTCTGACTTTACATCTACAAGGTGAACAAACTAGGTTGGAGTGTCTAATAGAGTGGACAGTGAGTGGACATGGTAATTAAAAACTCCAGCAGTGCTGCTGTGTCTGATCCACTTATACCAGCACAACACACACTAACACACCACCACCATGTCAGTGTCACTGCAGTGCTGAGAATGATCCACCAACTAAATAATACCTGCTCTGTGGTGGTCCTGTGGGGGTCCTGACCATTGAAAAACAGGGTAAAAGCAGGCTAAAAAAGTATGTAGAGAAAAAGATGAACTACAGTCAGTAATTGTAGAACTACAAAGTGCTTCTGTATGGTAAATGGAGCTGATAAAATGGACAGTGAGTGTAGAAACAAGGAGGTGGTTTTAATGTTATGGCTGATTGGTGTATAACAGTATTATATCAGTAAGAAAAAAGCCCAAACATATTTACATCAGCATGCAAGTAAAAAGACTTTTTAAAAATAGACACCTTTAAAATTAAAGGTTTAATGCTGGTGGCATGAACAAAAAAAGTCTTCTGGAGGATAGTTTAGTGGCCAGATCAAACATGGATAAAATAAACTGCCCACAATGACCAAGAGTATGTTT
Source organism: Trichomycterus rosablanca (assembly GCF_030014385.1). Taxonomy (NCBI): domain Eukaryota; kingdom Metazoa; phylum Chordata; class Actinopteri; order Siluriformes; family Trichomycteridae; genus Trichomycterus; species Trichomycterus rosablanca. The sequence continues at coordinate 24,913,928 of NC_085996.1, forward strand.
AGAGGAAAAGACATTTAAACCCAGCCTACTGTCAAGCATGGTTGTATTATGTTGTTGTGCTGGTTCATTTTAACTTCAACATCTTGTATAAACACACACACACACACACACACACACACACACACACACACACACACACACACACACACACACACACACACAATTTCCAGCTGTGTTTTGCCTCCTCTGAGCTAAGTGTGAATACCAGCAGACTGATCAGTGGAGTGTGGGTGTGTGAGAGAGAGAGCAGCTGGAAACAGAGGTTTGATCTCAAGTCTCTTTCTCTCTTTTTTTTTCTCATGCTCACGCCCTCTTTCTGCACATTGTATGCTTCTCATACGCATGGGTGTGTACTTGGGCTTGTAAAGAAACAGGGACGCTGATGAATTAATGCTGTACTATGTACTGTATGTACTGTACTTTGACTACATGTGTACAGTGCACGTGTGCACTGGTGAATATTTTATTGATCAGATAGTACTAACATAAACTAGGTACAAATCTATGAAAAATCCACTGCTGTGATACTCTTTTTTTGCATGCGGAAAGGGGGGGGGGCATGTCTGTGGCTCCCCTATGTCACATCATGGGTGGTGCAACTGGCGATAAATAATAATGATTATGTAAAAAAATAATTAGCCTACCCTATTTGGACAGAAGTATTAGGACACCCCTTCTACAACCCCAAATCAGAAAAAGTTGGGACAGTATGGAAAATGCATATAAAATGCAGTGTTCCTTACATTTACTTTGACTTTTATTTGATTGCAGACAGTTTGAACCCAAGACTGTCTGATGTATATTTCAGCCATTTTATGCCTGCAACACATTCCAAAAAAAGTTGGAACAAGGGCAATTTAGGGCTAGTAATGAGGTGAAAAACTACATAATAATGTGATTCCAAACAGGTGATGTCAACAGGTGATTGTAATCATGGTTTGGTACAAAAGCAGCATCCAGGAAAGGCCGAGTCTTTGATGAGCAAAGATGGTCAGAGGATCTCCAGTTTGTCAGCAAATGTGTGAGAAAATGATTGAAATGTTTAAAAACAATGTACTTCAAAGAAAGATTGGAAGGGATTTGCATATTTCTCCCTCTACAGTGAATAATATCATTAAACCATTCAAGGAATCAGGAGGAATTTTAGTGTGTAAAGGTCAAGAGCGCAAGCTTAAGCTGAACACCTGCGATCTTCGAACCCTCAGACAGCACTGCATCAAGAACCGCCACTCAACAATAGCTGATATAACAAGAGATTACTTTGACAAACCTTGCAAAAAAGAAGTCCTGTGGGGGTCCTGACCATTAAAGAACAGGGTAAAGCAGGCTAATTTTTTGTGAAGAATCAACAACAAGTGGGACACAATCGTGAAGTGGAACGAAATTTATTGGATATTTTAAACTTTTTTTAGAAATAAAATTTAGGCGACAAGAGCTCTCCATCGATCACGGTCTGTCGCAAGGTCTTCGGCTTCATCCCAGGAGGCGTTGAGGGCTTTGAGGTCGTTGATGAAGGTCCGACGGCAGGTCAGTCGTGGCCGGCCCCTGCCATGTTGGCCTTTAGGTGGAACCCATCGAAATGCCTTCTTCGGGTTTCAGCTGTTGTCCATGCGGATAATGTGTCCAGCAAGTCTTAAAGAATGGCGTGCGATTGTTAAGCTGAGGCTGGGCATGTTGCTTCAGTGTAGGACCTCTTCATTGGTGATGTGGTCAAAGAATCGGATCGTATTCTTCTGAGGCAACACTGGTGAAAGACATCCACCCTTCATGTGACACTGGCCGACACTTTCCACGTTTCAGAGGCATAAGTTGCCATTGGGAGGATGATAGAGGTGTACAGACGAAGCTTGATGTTAAGGGAGATGGATGCGGAAGACCAAATATTTCACGTTTATTGAAATAATGAGGCTTTGCCAATACGGCATTTGACGTCAGTCTCTGCATCTCCATCCCATCCGATGATGCTGCCGAGGTATGTGAACCTCTCCGCTTCCTCGAGTTCCTGTTCGCCGATCTTGATCTTGGGCGCGTCGACTTGGGTGCCGATATGCATGACTTTTGATTTCTCAGCGCTGATACGAAGGCCGATTTTTCCCGCTTCCCTGTCCAGGTTGGATGTTGGGTCCTGGAGATGATGTCCACCTTCCGACAGCAGGGCGTTAGTTAGGTTAGTGAGTCGACTGTGCCCGTCCCAGTTGATGCCTTGGTGCTTTCTTCATGATAAAGTCAAGTGCCACTAGAAACAGGAAGTGTGAGAGGATACACCTTTGCCGGATGCCGGTCTGGATGGCGAAGAAGTCTGTGTGGCCCGTGTCCGTCTTAATGCAGCAGTTGGGATGGCGGTACAAAGACTTGAAAACTGAGATGAACGTTTGCGGGACGCCGTACAGGTGAAGAATGCTTCAGAGTGACTCTATGGATGCTATCAAGGGTCTTTTTAAAGTCGATAAAGTTGATGGCAAGGAGCCGCTTATTATAATGTTTGTATTATGCAGGTAAAAAAGAAAAGAATAGGAAAGAATATACAGTATTAACCAGACTGCCCTGAGGTGGATAAATTAGGATTTTTGGAATTCCTTCCCTGAGACATTATTGGTACAGATTTTTCTGACCTTTTCTTTTTTTTTTTTTTTATGCATTTTCTCACATTTTTTCTCCCCCTTTAGCGCGTCCAATTGCCTAATTGCATCATGCTTCCTCTCCGCCCATGCCAATCCCTGCTCTGACCGAGGAGATCAAAGCTAACCCCCACGCCCCCTCCAACATGTGGGCAGCAAGCCGTATGCATCTTATCATCCACACATTGACGAGTGTTGTGCCACCTAGCATTGTGTACGGAGAGACACACCCTAAGAGCACGCCTTCCTCAGCCAGCAGAGGTCGTAATTGCACCAGTCTGACAGAGAGAGACCCCTATCCGGCTTAGTCCCGCCCATCTGAACAACAGGCCAATCGTTGTTCATGTGGCTGCTCATCGATACGATGTATTCGAGATCCCAGCTCTGGTTGCTGCATGTGTTTTTAATGCTGCACCTGAGCAGCTATTTCTGACCTTTTCTAATAAACTGCATTAAGAAACAATGCTTCTTTTAAAGCTTGGGAAATAGACATGACATTAGACATTGCGAAAGCAAACTTGGACAGTCAAGCTTGTTATCAAAACTGCATTTTACTACAATAAGAAGTACATGTCATGTTTTTATGATGTGTTAATGAGAAACAATGGAGATATGAGAAGAAAAGTGAGAACGAGCTTATGGAAAGGCACAGTGCATCACTGGATGCATTTCCCAACCAGTTAGTTACTGGCTATGTGACAGACAAACACATTCCATAAATACTCAGGGTATTTTCCTTTTAAAACAGACAGCACCAGCTTGTAACTTGCCACTGAGCCTCTCAGTCTGTGTTTTTTTAAAGCTGTGTGTGTGTGTGTGTTAGTGAGTATGAACTTGTGTGAGGCAACCAGGGGTTTTCCTTTGTCCTGTTGTTTACAGACCTATTGACTGACTTATACACTCCAAAACACCACTAACAACAATTTAATCAGTCATTACTCCACCATTGCTTTCTATTTCTCTTCTCTCATTTCTCTCCTACCCCCAACTGTTAATAAAACTGCATCCTGCAGATCTGTAGATGCGCACAGCCTGCAATATTAGTGACTGCACGTGAGAATGTGTCTGCGCCTGTGTTGGTGTGCACCTACTGCCAAGCCTGACCATTGTGCTCTGCTGCTCTTTCATTTTCATAAACACAATTTCCTTACCCACACGTGCACACACACACACACACACACAAGGTTTAAAGTTCAGACCATAAATCTTTTCCTGAAGAAGGTCCAATAGAAACACAACCATGCTTTAATGTTTGCCAACTTTCCTCTTTGTCTGACCAGCCACTGTATTTAAGGTCCTGAGAACCTGTTGGTGTGTGTAGGTGGTTTCATTCGTGGGATTTTTTTTTCCACTGGCTACTTTTTTTTGGTATCTCTTTAAACAAGTGTCCACAAAGTGTTTTATTTGCGGGCTATCTTCCAGGAAAGTTGTGTTACCCTTCCCCTTATGTGTGTGTGTGTGTGTGTTGCTGCATGTAACAGAAAATATATGGCTGTTAAAATTGACTTGGCAATCCATTAGGATAATTTTTACTTAAAAGTTAAAAAAGGGGCACCCGGGTGGCGCAGCGGGATATTCCGCTTGTGCCGAGATTCTGAACTCCTCGGTTCGAAACTCGGCGTTTCCACCGGTCGGCTGGGCGCCATGTAGCGGGCATAATTGGCTCTGCTAGGGCGGGACGACCTATGTGGGTGGGGTCTTCAAACGCTGTGTAAGGACCCCGATTTGCAGATAGAGAGGCGCAAAGGGCTGCGCGTGAGTCGGAGGAGGTGTGAGCAGCAATATACTTACCTTGACTGCAATCAGGGATCCCCCAGCAGCGGAAGACAAATTGACTACACTAAATTGGCATAAATAAAATAGAAAAAAAAAAGTTAAAGACGACAGCACAGTGCACAACTATTAAAGTAGGTGTTACACATCAGCATGAGCACAAATGACCTGGGTTCATGACTTGCCGATTTAAAAAAATCAAAAAAAGAAAATCTAGCCAGCTTCCGCCATTAGCCCAGTCTAAAGGGAAGACATAGAGGTTTGTTTATGATAGCAGGGCCCAAACTGTGAGATAAGAGCAGAAAGTATTCTCTTGGCTCTGTTTTTACAATTCTGGTGTGTGTGTGTGTGTGTGTGTGGATAAGGGTAACGTACTGATAATCTCCCACTTTTTGAATTGTTAGAGAAGATTTACAGTCTACAAAGACATTATCGCATGTGCGTTTGTGAGTTTTTTTGGTAAAAGTATGTATACACATATTGTATATACTGTATATATACACACCTATCAGCCATAACATTAAACCACCTCCTTGTTTCTACACTCACTGTCCATTTTATCGACTTCACTTACCATATAGAAGCACTTTGTAGTTTTAAAATTACTTACTGTAGTCCATCTGTTTCTCTGCATATTTTTAGACTGCTTTTACCCTGTTCTTCAGTGGTCAGGACCACCACAGAGCAGGTATTATTTAGGTGGTGGACCATTCTCAGCACTGCAGTGACACTGACATGGTGGTGGTGTGTTAGTGTGTGTTGTGCTGGTATGAGTGGATCAGACACAGCAGTGCTGCTGGAGTTTTTAAATACTGTGTCCACTCACTGTCCACTCTATTAGACACTCCTACCTAGTTGGTCCACCTTGTAGAGGCGATTGCTCATCTATTGCTGCTGTTTGAGTTGGTCATCTTCTACACCTTCATCAGTGGTCACAGGACGCTGCCCACAACGAGCTGTTGGCTGGATATTTTTGGTTGGTGGACTATTCTCAATCCAGCAGTGACAGTGTGTTTAACTTTTAGCAAACTTTTAGTACATTTTAAATGTAAAATGAATAATAATAATAAATAATCATGTAGTAAAAAAAAAAAAAAAAAACGAATTAAAATTACTGTATGCAGCAGTGGCGATTTCTCTAAGACTGCAAGGGAAGCTCAGCTTCCCCTAAAATGTCAAAAATTTAATGGTCAAATATGTACAGTTGTGTTAACATTTCATTGACTACAAATGCGTTAGAACACGTTCATCTTGAAGACGAGTTCGTTCAGAATCAGCTACTTATCACAAATCGACTCGATTTTGTTAACTTAACTCATACATTCCCGAAGCGTCAATGCATTTACCCGCAGACGCTGAGCGTCTCTTTGCTTCTATGGGGCTGCATGGGTCATTGGATAAATGCCACGATTTTGTCCTGCCCCCAGACGCTGAGCGTCTCTGGGGGTGAATGGAGCTGTGGGCGAGTCTGGACGCTGAGCTTCTGCAAGATGATTGGAGGATCAGTCGAAAGGCTGAATCCCGTTTTGATTGACAGCTGTCGCTGGGAGCTTCAGTACCATCGTGGATTTTGCGAGTGAAGTCGGAAGACAAACTGCAACCCATTTCATGCCATTTTCTTGAAAACTAACAAAGGGGAGAATTTATACATTTATATATAAATAAATTGACAAATTTTATGATGTAAGCCGACAATGAGCTTCCCCTCTTTGAAAGACCAGCAGCCGCCACTGGTATGCAGATATCCAAAGGTCACCTTTTTGTGGGTAAAATAGTAAGTACCTCCCAGGGCACAACACACCACTATCCTCTCTAAGCAAATATGTTTGTTTGTAGTTTTCCTGTGAACCATAGCTTTAAACCTGACCATTAACCACACATGAACACACCTTAAATGTGCACACGCACACACACAGACACACACAATTCTAGCCCAGTTAATTGATAACTTAGAACTTAAAAGAATTCCCCTGTCACTGACCTCAACCTATTTAAACACACACACACACACACACATATCCCTGCCCTTTAGCACACTTAGATATCCCTGTGTCTGGTTTGCTATATCTGTTGTGTCATTTTATGGATTCCTATCTGTAGATCATCAAACAGTTGTTTGACTGTAAAACATTTAACTACAATTGGGTCTGCCATTGAACAGATCATAAATAATAATTCACCACTCTCATTTAGTTTAAATGCTGTGATATGTAATAATTTAGCTGCATTAAAGAAAAGCACTTTAAAGTATTTTCGGGTCATTAGATACATTTAAAACATTAAAACATTAAAACAACAGACATCTGAACACAGTTTTTGTCCTGCTGGTGCTTTGAAAAGAAACATACGAACCCCATTTTCCATAAGTTGGGACATTTTGTAAAATGCAATAAAAATACAAATCTGGTGTTTGTTTCTTCTCCTGAAACTTTATTAAAGAGACAAAAGTAGAAATAAAATAGTTCCAATGTTTTCACTGATCAACCTCATTATTTTGTAAAGATAAACAACATATACATTTAATTCCAGCAACACACTCAGAAAATTTGGGACAGGGCCAAAATAAATGTGAAAAGTTAATAGAATATTGAAGTTACAAAATAAGAAGGTGAGTTGGTAACAAATCATGGGGAATCATGGTTGGGTATAAAGGGAGGATCAAAAGCTCTTTATAAGCAATGATGGGTCATTACTCACCTCTTTGTACCAAACTTTGTGAGTAAACGATAAGCCCAAATCAGTAAAAAATTGAACAGTATGGGAAATGCACAATGAAAAGGTGTTTCTTACATTTATTTTGACTTTTATTTCATTGCAGACAGTATGAACCTATGAAACTTTATGTCTAAATAAAACCTAAAACGCTTGGTATCCTTGGTGTCAAAATGTCTTTTAAGTGTAGTGAGAAGGAATGGAAACAATACAAAGGGGTAAATGCTTTATCACTTTAGTTTATCAACCATTTATCAACATAAGACTGCAAATATTTTCAGGTCTTTTACCATCTACCATACATAATATCGTAAAAAGATTCAAGGAATCTGAGTACATCTCAGTCCATGTAAGGCAAGGCTGCAAACCACTGCTGAAGCTGACTTTGAAGTCCTCAGACGGCACTGCATGAGAAATCATCAGGTAACTGTAAATAAATATAAGTCTTGTGTCAAGCAAGAATTCCACTTGCATAACTGCAACAATTAGTGTCCTCAGTTCACAAACCATTAAAAAGTCCTGTTAATAAGAAAGGTATTGAAATAGAGTCCTAAATATGCCTCTGTTTCAACATTTTTGGAATAAGTTTCAGGCATCAAGTCCTAAATGTGTTAATATTTACAAACTACAATGAAGTTGATCAGTGTAAATGATTCAAAACCTTTTTTTTTTTTACTTCTGTCAGTTAAATAAAGATCACAGAGAATTAATAAATCTGTTCTGGAAATGAAGTTTCAGAAGCTAATACATTGTTATACCTACATCATACCACAAAAACAGTCCAGCTACAATAGTGCTGATTGGGGCATGTGGGGACATGTGTGTGTGTGCCTGTTTCCCTTTTTTTTAAGCTCAGGGCATCAATACAACCACCACATTCAATTTTATGTTTTTAAAGATTCCTTAGGCCAGATGTTTACATACTTGTTTCAGCCTGAAATCAACGAATTATAAATGTGTTTAATAAACAATCTGACTGTGTGTAACTAATTTAGGAAGATTGTGTTTGCCTTTTAATATACCCTGGACGAGGATACATTTTAGAAGGTAATTACTGCAACTTAACATGGACTGGTAATGCTAATCCCTGCTGAGTATAATACTGAGTCAACTGTGTTACGTTTATTAAAATGTAATTAAAGATTTTGTAGTATTCTGCTGACATGGCATTCTGAATAATCAGCTGACAAAATACAATAACTAGAATGTTGATAAAAACGTTGATGCTTCATATAGTGGTATTCCCTTATGTATTTTCAATAACTGCTTCCAATAATCCTGAGTTGCTGTAGGTCCAGTTCCACCCAGAAACACAGAGCCCAGGGCAGGAATACACCCTGAACTGTCCTTACCTTAGGCTACCACTGTTTTCTACCATACATGCAGTCCTTTTGTGCCCATGGCAATACAGAGGGGCATGATTCTGTAACTGTGCCTCCCTTTCTGCCGGTTTCCATGGCAGATGGGCTCATTACAGAAGGAACCGTCCAGTACATGACCCCAGCAGAGCTTAACCAAAGGATGATGCTTGCTGGTATTGCCCCATATGAGCAGCTGTCTTTTTCTTTTTTGCCTGAATGTCCCTGCAGCGAATAAGTGTCCCTTAAGGTGCATTTTGTCAGATCCTCTGTTGGCAACCTGCCTTCCTCTGTAACCATGATGCTGGGCTTGATCTAGTTCGGTTTTCCTCCAGAGCAGATACCAGTACAATTTATCTTTCCAGTTCACTCAGCCAACACAACACAAAAGAACTGACAATGACAGCTCACTCACACTTTTTGGAGGAGGCCCTACATATAGATCATTGGAGTTGTTGGAGTGGCGTTCCCGCTCATTTATTGCTGTCCCCGTCTTCTTCTGGGTTTCCTTTCCTACTGTTTCACATGAAGTTTGTTGTCCAAGGTGCTATGAGCAGCTTGCCATATTGCAACAATGTTTTCATTTCTGCTTTATTTTCTCTTTACCCCATTTGTATGTGGCTTTTTAGCCACAGTCCTTTTCTAACTTGGTTGCAGGAGGTATCTTGGAAACTGGGGTCATTTTTAATTCTTGCAGGTGCGGGTCTACACCAGGTGCCTCAGTGGCAAGCGCAACCTGCCACAACCTGCTTGGAACATATTCTTATTTACTGTTTTATAGTGGCACAATATAACAAAAAATGCATTTGGTTACAGTAACATTCACATGAAAGTAGCAGGCCAACACATTGCTAATAAACCAGTTCCTCATAATATAAGAGTTTCTTACATTTACTTTGACTTGTATTTGATTGCAGACAGGATGAACCTGAGATATTTCATTTTTTATCTGCTCAACTTCATTTCATTCATTAATATACCTCCATTCCTGCATTTCAGGCCTGCAACACATTCCAAAAAAAGTTGGTACAGTAAAGCATTTACCACTTTGTAATGTTGCCATTCCTTTTCACCACACCTAAAAGACGTTTTGGCACCGAGGATACCAAGTGATTTAGTGTTTCAGCTTTTATTTTGTCCCATTCTTCCTGCAAACACGTCTTAAGATGTACAACAGTACAGGGTTGTTGTTGTCGCATTTGTTTCAAAATTATCCACACAATCTCTTTTGGGGACAGGTCCGAACTGCAGTCCAGTACTCGTACCCTCCTCTTCCGCAGCTACGTCTTTGTAATGTGTGCAGCATGTGGTTTTGCATTGTCTTGTTGAAAAATACATGGACGTCCCTGGAAAAGATGACGTCTTGAAGATGAACGTCATATGTTGCTCTAAGATCTCAATGTACGTACTTTTCTGCATTAATGCTGCCATCACAGAAATTTAAATGACCTTTGCCAAGTCAAAGTAAATGTAAAAAACTCTTTTATTTTATTTGCATTTTCCATACTGTCCCAACTTTTTCTGATTTGGGGTTGTATATGAGTTTGGCTTGAGTTTGTGAAGCTTAAAAAGTGACTATCTGAGGTAAAACATTACTTTTCACAAATTTCTCAAAGAGAAAGTTTTACATATACAGTATGTTATACATATTTTCAACATTTTCTGTGGATTTTCAAGGATTCCTGTGTTTGGACATGCTATTGGCAGGGGATTATATGCTGAAAAGCCTGCTTTGGTATGTTACATCTTTCTGGCAAGTGCTCGCCTAGATTCCACTGCCTGAGGGGACACACAACATCACACTAACAAGTATTGTCTACTTACAGTGGAGTGTGTGTTTGTGTGTGTGGTTATTTATGCTCAGCCAGGAATACTTATGTTTTTATTCTATTTCCATACTTTCCATATTTGTTATTTCATAACATGTTTGAATTAAGTACATGTCTGAGCATATTAAAGCTGCAGATGAGCTGTGTGATGAATAGTCTGCTTAGGTTTAATGTTTTCTACTTCAGAATCTAAAAAGCTTAAATCATATACGTAGGTTTAAATGTCTTTATTCTAAAAGAGCATAAAGACCTTTTAATACCATTTGCATCTGACAAGTGTTATTTTTAAGGTGGTTTCTCAGGAGACCAGTTAAATTTGCAGATATAATTTAGACTTGTCTGACCACAGCATGTTTCCCCTTTGCTTTAGTCTGTTGCAGATAAACTTGAGCCAGGAACAGTTATCTGCATTTTTGGATGTTGTTGATGTATGGCTTTTAGTTATTCAATCATTTGTAAATGCTTTTGTGATTAATATAGCCTTAATTTGGAAATCATTGTAAGTAAACACAGTCAGTCAATGCACATACAAATGCAAGTGAAGACAAAAGACAAAAGCCATATGTTATCCAGAAACCTGTTAATACATTCCATAGTCCAGTGGAGGCAGCACAGTGGCTCGGTGGGTAGCACTGTCGTCTCACAGCAAGAAGGTCCTGGGTTTGATCCCCAGGCGGGGAGGTCCAAGTCCTTTCTGTGCGGAGTTTGCAAGTTTTCCCCGAGTCTGCCTGGGTTTCCTCCGGGAGCTCCAGTTTCCTCCCACAGTCCAAAAACATGCAGTCAGGTTAATTGGAGACACTGAAATGCCCTATAGGTGAATGGGTGTGTGTATATGTGTGTGTGTGTGTATATGTGTGTCTGCCCTGCAATGGACTGGTGCCCCGTCCAGGGTGTTGCTGTGTGCCTTGCGCCCATTGAAAAGCTAGGATAGGCTCCAGCACCCCAAGTGACCCTAATTGGATAAGCGGTTAAGAAAGTGAGTGGTCCAGTGGAACTACATATCCATGAATTTTAAGCTTATGTAAAATAATGGGGTTGTTTGTGACACTTATACACTATAATAAAATAATGCAAATATAATATAAAAAACACTAAAAAACAGTTAAAAATTACCAAAAAAGAGTGAAGAGAACTTATGAGCAGTAATAATTAAGAGAAGTTTAGTGTTTCTATGTTATTCCTTTAATACAATACAATAAGCTTTTTTAAACTATAAGAAGAAGTTATTTTAAGTTATTTTAAGTTATTTTTTTAACTATTAGACCCTCTCTGAAAAGCTGATTCTCACAATTTCTCAGCACCCCGAGCTATAACACAAGTTTAAAAGTGAAACAGGAGAAAAATCCGGCTAAACACAGAAACATGTGGACGCTTTCAGATTGGATTTGACGGTTATTCCACACAAATGCAGATCCGTCTCATATTCGCACTTTGATGACAATTTACTGCACTGCTCAAGCCAAGCGCCGAACAAAGCGACTGTCGCACACGTTTAAGGGTACAAATTTCTCGACAAAAAGCATCGAGTTTCAAAGATTTCGAGTTTAAGAAACATCAAGTTACAAGGTACCACTGTATTTATGACAGGATGCTCTGCAATACACACGTTATTCACCATAATTTATCATGAAGTTTATTGTCATATATTTTGAATTTAATAGTAAGTTTAAGTTCAATACTCTGGATAAGTGTTATGACATTTTGTTTACATTAATTTAAGCACTTTCAAATAGATAAATGTAGTATTTTTATCTACATTAGATAGCTAAAACTCTCTATACCACCATCATCATAATCATTGCAGATGCTTCCAGGCAGAAAGCTTTTTTCATAAGATGAAATGATCAACCAGAAAATGCATGTATACACTGGCATATTGCAATTCTGGATATATTATTGCACTTCGTGATGTTGTTTATTTATGTATATACATAAACATATATTCTAACCTAAGCTGGTGGTTTAATATGTCAGATAGATTAAAACTGACAGCCGTCTAAAGAACTGAAGTCTGTGTAATGTCTGTAAAAAAGTTTAGTGTACATTTCTGTCTGTATGTCACAAAATGCATAATTTCCAGACCACCAGACCAAAAGCACTGCCTCGTCTGGGATTAGGGTTAAAGTGTAGTCTAAATGTATTCATATTTATTTTTCCAGTCAGTTAGACAGGAGGAAAAACATGTTAGTGTAGTAAATATGTAAATTCGCGTCCCAGTTCTGAATCTATAGCCTTAATTGTTCTCTGCATGGTAAACACACAGCAAATAAAACAGAACAGTATTCACTTATAACCCATACATACCACTTAAATTACACCGTACATTCACACAGCACATACATTAAAATACACAGGATTTATAAAAGAATAAAAACATTTTGTCATCCTTTAAAAGTCACTGATTTTTTAATATGGCAAGCAGCTTTTATATGCACCAACAAATTGCACAGTAACACCCTGGACGGGCACCAGTCCATCGCAGGGCAAAAACACATATACACACACACACCCGCACATACACACACCCATGCACCTATAGGGCAATTAATTTATCCAATTAACCTGACTACATGTTTTTGGAATATAGGAGGAAACCAGAGCTCCCGGAGGAAACCCATGCAGGCACGGGGAGAACGTGCAAACTCCGCACAGAAAGGACATGGACCGCCCAGCCTGGGGATTAAACCCAGGACCTTTTTGCTGTGAGGCGACAGTGCTACCCACCGAGCCACTGTGCAGCCCTTACAAGAATACCAAAAAAATACTGTATGAGTGGAAGAGGGTGGCATGGTGACACAGCGGGAAAAGTGAATGCAGCACAGCAACTTATATAGGCACTGGAGACTTGATTCTTACTTTCACTTACTGTCTGTGAAGAGTTTGGCATTGTCTGCCTGTATTCTGGTTTTCATCCACCTCTCAAGAACATGCAGGAGGTGAATTGGCTACTTTAAATTGCTCCTAGGTTTAGTTGTTTTGGAAAATTTATTGTGTGTTGCCCTGTAATAAATTGGCACCCATCCAGGGTGATGCCGGACCCACTGCAACGAAAGGAAATATGTGAATGAAAGAGTAGAAGAGCATTGTTTATTGTCAAATGTTTGTGTAAAGTTATATATGGAGATCTGTTTGATTGACAGGGCTTCCTCCGTTAACAAAAGAGCCTAGGTTTTCTGACAATAAGCTTCAACTTATGGTAATCCACAGCAGTAAAAGAAGATTTAGGAGTACATGACTTTCCTGAGTTTTATTTGTGCTGTCAACATGCAACACTGCCAAGTTCTTGAAAGACGGACAGACTGAAGGGAGAAGATAAATGGCTGGTCTGTGCTCTGTTATCTGTACATCTGAAAATCTGAGAATTAGGAGAGAGGGTGATGAAAGACGCAAACATGCTTGTGAATGCACTGTTAACCTTGGGTTTAGATGTGTGTGTGTGTGTGTGTGTGTGTGTGATTGTATGTGTGTAAGTTATGCATTTGTAGGAGTGTTGATCTCTGCTTACCATCAACTTGTCACTCCATTCTGGCATGTAACCTGCCCCCCTTTTAAAGTAAACATACCTGCTACCCTGTCTGTCTGTGGCCTCATTACTCACCCTGTCTCTCTTTCATAGAGGATCTCTCTCTCTCTCTTTTTCTTTCCCTCTCTCTCGTACTATATTTAAACTACCCTCATTGTCTAAACTATATTGCTACAGGTTGCACACATTTGCATTTTATTGGTTTTTTTCTATTTATTTATACTTTTTCTCCCCGATTTTAGCGTAGTCAATTTGTCTTCTGCTGCTGGGGATCCCGATTGCGTTTGAGGAGATTATACTGCTGTTATAAATCTTATATCACAAAATAACAGTAATAGATTGGCATCTTGTCAGGGTGTATAATCGTATTGCGTCTCGTGATTCTAGGAAAGCAATCTTGACCAGGATAAAAATATGAAAATGTAATAAATTAAAAACCTATGGGATAAATAAAGACCCGAGAACTTCTCTCATTTACAGGTATGTGACGATTGAGTGTATTAACAATGGGATCATTATTATTGTGAAATTCTATTCTCAATATCTATTTAATATATTTATGTTATAAATGTTATAAATATATATATATATATATATATATATATATATATATGCATAAAATATCAGGATTGGGCCACTGAAGGTCATCAGTTTTGCCCCATTAATACCACCCGAATAATGTGATTCCAAACAGGTGATGTCAACAGGTGATTGTAATCATGGTTTGGTACAAAAGCAGCATCCAGGAAAGGCTGAGTCTTTGATGAGCAAAGATGATCAGAGGATCTCCAGTTTGTCAACAAATGCGTGAGAAAATTATTGAAATAATTAAAAACAATGTACCTCAAAGACAGATTGGAATGGATTTGAATATTTCTCCCTCTACAATGCTTAATATCATTAAACAATTCAAGGAATCAGGAGGAATTTCAGTGTGTTAAGGTCAAGGGTGCAAGCTTGAGCTGAACACCCGTGATCTTCGATCCTTCAAACAAATCTGCATCAAGAACCAGGCCAAAGATGAGTACCATCCAGACTGTTATCAGCAACAAGTCCAAAAGCCAGGGTCTGTCATGATATGGGGCTGTTTCAGTGATCTTGGCAAAGGTCATTAACACTTCTGTGATGGCAGCATCATTGCAGAAAAGTACATTGAGATCTTAGAGCAACATATGCTGCCTTCAAGACATCCTCTTTTCCAGGGACGTCCATGCTTTTTTTCAACAAGACGATGCAAAACCACATGCTGCACACATTACAAAGGCATGGCTGTGGAAGAAGAGGGTACTGGTACTGGACCGGCCAGCCTGCAGTCCTGACCTGTCCCCAATAAAGAATGTGTGGAGAATTTTAAAATGAAAAATGTGACAACCACGACTCTGTACTGTTACACATCTTAAGACGTGTTTGCAGGTGAAATAAATAAAAGCTGAAACACTAAACCTCTTGGTATCCTCTGTGCCAAAACGTATTTTAAGTGAAAAGGAATGGCAACATTACAAAGTGGTAAATGCTTTACTGTCCCAACTGTTTCTGGAAAGTGTTGCAAACCTGAAATGCAGGAATGGATGTTTATTAATAAATAAAATGAAGTTGACTGGACAAAACATGAAATATCTCAGGTTCATCCTGTCTGCAATCAAATAAAAGTCAAAGTAAATATAAGAAACTCATTTTCCATGATGTCCCAACTTTTTCTGATTTGGGGTTGTAGAATGTGCATCTGTAAATTGTCTATAAATTATGTATCTATACATTTAATAGTTTATCTGCATAATTATGAGTCTTTTAAGTCTTTTTTAATCAAACATTCCACAGCATCACAAAATAAAGCTCAATTATTTACATTCTTTTTTGATTAATGAAATACTTCTAACTTAAATATGTTACAAATATTACAATATTTATATATTATTATGTGTTAAAAATTAGTTAAACTTTGTGTGCAACTTTAACTAATCATTCTTGACAAATCAATAATTGCAGACCCTTGGTGACTCACTGCAGGTTCATCACATCATCTCTCTGTAGCTCCAGTATAAACCTGAGGTCCATCATTTCACTTCACTGCTGCAAAGTGATGAGATCAGCACAGGTCTGAGATCAGCTAAAGCAGCGGAGCTCTGATGACTCACAGTGTGATGACAGCAACTCTTTAGATCCTAGCATCTGTCAGATTATTTGTGCTTAATCCAGCAACTTGCTCATGATTTAGTTATATTTATTAGATGAAGTCATTTAAGAAACCACTCATTTCACTGGGCAATCAGCCTCCTCCTGGCTCCATACCACCCTAAGGAAGGTGCTTACTGTCCATTCTTGAGCAGAAAGCTATGGAGTATTTTTAGGAAGCTGTAGCCCTTTGGGCATACCTGCATTCCCTATCATGGTCGAGAAAACAGAATTCGTCCAGTTATCCTTTTTCCACTGCTTCAATGTCTAGTTACAATGCCTGCATGACTGTTGTGGGGGCGCTTTCGGTGGTGGACAGTAGTAAACATGGTAACTGGGCAGCCAAGACTCAATGATGTCAAAGGACATTAAAGGTTACTGGGGCTCAGATTTCAGATTATTTTAATACTACTGATTATTTAAATGTGCACAACGGTGCATAGAACCCTTCTGTGATTGGGTTTGCACATTAGCAGGCCAGTTAAAATGCTCATTCTATACAGTACATCCTGTCGACATTGGAAACTGGGCACTCAAGCATTGAAACTAAATATTGGAGGAATTTGAAGAAGGTCGACTGGTCCAATAAATTCATGGGTCCACTAAATCCAAGAGTACCTACAGTCATGTGAAAAAATTAGGAAACCCCATGAGAACCTTTGTCTTTTTGAACATATTTAAACATATAAACATTTGAGCTTCATTTGAACAGTACTGAGAGATGGAGCTTATATAACTAAACAAAAAAAAGTTAGGACACCCCCACATTTATTACTACTTAAATGTCTAAAATTAGAATCCGGTGCACCACATCAGCTGCAATGATTAGACCATCGTTAGACGACATTGGAGTTTTATTTAAACCTCAGACATTAGTTTGGTTTGCTCTTGATTGTTGAAGTGAGTGTTATCACCATGGTGAGATCTAAAGAGCTCCCTAAGGCCTTTAGAAGGAACGTTGTAGATGCATATGAGTCTGAGAAGGGATTTAAAAAGCTCTAAAAACAATTAGAAATTAGCCATTCCACTGTCCTGAAAATAATTTACAAGTGGAGAACATTTAAAACAACTGCCTACATGGCCAGGTCAGGCCGTCCTAGCAAGTTCAACCCAAGAGCAGACCGCAAGACTGCACAAGTTTGATTTTCATGGGAGGTGAGCAAGAAGGAAACCCTTGATGTAAAAAAAAATTCAAGGCAAGACTAAATTTTGCCAGAGAACACCTAGATAAAGACCATGACTTCTGGAACAATGTGCTTTGGACAAATGAATCCAAAGTTCAATTATTTGGGCACAGTAACAGAAGACATGTTTGGCGCAAACCAAACACAGCATTTAAGCACAAGGACCTCGTACCAACTGTGAAGCATGGAGGTGGAAATGTCATGGTTTGGAGCAGGGCCTGGCAAGCTCTCCATTATAGAGTCCAGGCTGTGCATGCAAGAAACCCCTCAAACCTCACACAGCTAAAGAAATTCTGCATGAAAGAGTGGAAAAAACTTTCTCCCAGTCAATGTCAGAGACTGGTAGATGGTTATAGGAAACGTCTAATTGAGGTTCAGCTATTAGGGCATATGGTGTCCTAACTTTTTCCTAACAATCAGTTTCCATTTTTGTTCATTCCATTTTACATTTTGTTTAGTGATATAAGCTCCATCTCTCAATACTGTTCAAATAAAGCTCTAATATCCATATGTTTAAATATGTTCAAAAAGACAAAGGTTCTCATGGGGTGTCCTAACTTTTTCACATGACTGTATATGGTGTTTTATTTTAAAATGGTTTCTTTTAGATTAATTTTTAAATAAATCCCTGTTGCACTTATGACATTAGCCACATGCCCAATACCTACTCTCGCTGAGGAGGATGGCAAGTTAGCACATGCCTCTGAAATCAACCAACAATATTAGCATGATCCATAACAAATTCACTTTTAACAAATTTTTAATGTTTAAAATACTGCTCATACTGCTCATACTTCAAGACTAATGCTACCTGTAGTAAACATTTTGCCGAGTTTCAATTTGTAATCACACTTTTCTTTGTGGTTAGTATTGGAAAGTACATTCAGTTATCTAACAGCAGAAAACAGCTTTAAATGTCACCTGTTTTAAAGCACAGTGCAGGGTTTGATTCCAGGCAAAAGCCCACACTGTAGTGTGGGGAATGTACTATGAGCCTTGATTTATGGGTACTGTTGCATATTTGGCTGTGGGTTTATACTCATTTGATGATAACAAAATATCAGACTTTGGGCAGGGCTGTACAGTGTGAAAATTTCTCACTCATACTGGGGGAAACTGAAACACTAAGGCTTCTCTGTGGTTGTACATAAAGATTACTTTCTCACCTTTCTCAAGTTATGTAAGAGTTACTGATTTCAGGTCTTGGTACTTATGGTAGTTTTGGTAAATGTTTTCCATTTTTTACAGTTTTAATGACAATTTGGGGGAAACCTTTTATTGCAGTTTATCCAAGCGAGGCTGTGATTGTGATTTTAATTACTTAATTAAGTATTTGCAAATATTTTAACATCATACAAAATTATGTACAAACGCAGCGGTAAAAAACACACGCTGTAACCAGAGCTGGATTCTGAGTACATCGTATCGAATCCAGCTCTGCCTTACCGATTAGGGTGTGTCTCTCCGCATGCAACGCTAGGTGGCACTACACTCATCAATGTGTGGGTGGCAAAAATGCATCCGGCTGCTGCCCATGTTTCGGAGGGGATGTGGGTTAGCTTCAATCTCCTCAATCACGGCAGGGTTCGGCATAGACAGATAGGAAGCATGATGCGAATTGAACAACTGGATGCGCTAAAGGGGGAGAAAAAGGGGAAAATAAAAAAACATTAAAAAAATTATGTACAAATGTTTTAATGAATTGGTGAAAATGTTTTAACTTTTTTTAGATTTAAATAGTTTCTTGTTCATGACCATACAACAACAATATGAAAGAGGTAATACCTACACTGACTAGGCATAACATTATGACCACTGACAGGTGAAGTGAATAACACTGATTATCTCTTTATCAAGTGGTTAAGATACTGGACTAGTAATCCAAAGGTTGCTGGTTCAAGCCCCAGCACTGCCAGTTTGCCACTGTTGGGCCCTTGAGCAAGGCCCTTAACCCTCAATTTCTTAGACAGTATACAGTCACAGTACTGTAAGTCTCTTGGATAAAAGCTTCTGCTAAATTCCGAAAATGTAAAAAAATGCCATCTGTTGGTGGGTGAGATATATTAGGCAGCATATGAACATTTTATCCTCAAAGTTGAAAAAATGGGCAAGCGTAAGGATTTGAGCGAGTTTGACAAGGGCCAAAATGTGATGGCTAGACGACTGGGTCAGAGCATCTCCAAAACTGCAGCTCTTGTGTGGTGTTCCCGGTGTGCAGTGGTCAGTATCTATTAAAGGAGAACCAAGGAGGCTTCCTGTAGCTGCCCACATTCAGTTTAAAACACTGATGCTTGCCTACAAAGCCAAAAATGGATCAGCCCCAAGCTACCTTCGTGGTCTAATCAAACCTCGCTCTGTACCACACAACCTCCGAGCCACTAGTCTCGCTCGACTTGATCCTCTACCCAGGACTCGAGGTAGACAAGCATCAAGGCTCTTCTCTGTACTTGCACCCAAGTGGTGGAACGAACTTCCTCTGTCTGTCCGAACATCTGAGTCTCTTGCTGTCTTTAAAAAACGATTAAAAACCCTCATCACCTCTTTACTAAGCACTTAAGCTGACATGTACTTACTTACTTACGCTTTTATTCATTTCTTGCAAAAAAAAACAAAAACACTTTTAACAGGTTTTAGTAGATTTGTGCTCTTGGACTGTTGTCTACTTAAACTAGAGTAAGGTAATGTTTACTATGGAAGCACTTCTGTAAGTCGCTGTGGATAAGAGCGTCTACTAAATGCCGAAAACATAAATGTATAGAAGGAACAGTGGTAAACCAGCGACAGGGTCATGAGCAGCCAAGGCTCATTGATGTACGTAGGGAGCAAAGGCTGGCCCGTGTGGTCCGATCCAACAGACGAGCTACTGTAGCTTAAACTGCTGAAGAACTAAATGCTGGTTCTGATAGAAAGGTGTCAGAATACACAGTGCATCACAGTTTGTTGCATATGGGGCATCAAAAGGGTGACAACAAAATATTTGGAAGGTGGTTATAATGTTATGCCTAATCAGTGTAACTTACTAGTAAGAGCGTTTTTTAATGCTTTGAATTACCTCAGAATACAAAAGGTTTTGCAGCATTAAGTAACCCAAGATTCATAATGTTAATCATGCCTGCACACCACTACTTCAGATTCCTATATATTGCAATATTTTAAAAAATACAGCAAAAAGTCCCTGCTCATAGCAGGTTACAATTTACTCCCACACTTCCCAGCACACACAGACACCTTTCTATGGTCAGTCGAACCTTCTCTTACACACACACACATCTAAATTATTTAGCAGACATGCCAGGGCAGAACAAAAAGAAAGTGAAAGATGTGTAGGAGGGAAGGTGCAATGCCAGCAAGTCAGATGGTTTCCCCTCTATTACTGCTGGACAGAAAGCCACCCCTCCTCCCTCGTTACCCCTTACCCCATTCCTTTGTCCTCTTCTTCTGCGATGATGGCACATAGTAGGCACCGTGAATCAGCAAAGCGAGGGTGTCACGTGACTATTGGGAGATCCCATGACTACATGGTCACATGACTGTCTGGAAGCATCCTTTGCTTCTAAAGCTGGCTTCCCAGTAACCAAAGCCAAGAAGGGAGGGGGACACAGCAGATGTCAGTATGTGATCGGCATCACTTATTCAACAAGTGGACGAGTTCCCGACAACCTGTCATCGCTCTTGGATTTCTGGAAATGAAAGATTATTCAGTCTATTTGATTATTTGTTTGAGCTTGATTGTTACCGTTATAATGTGGTACAATGTTTAAAAAAAATCCTAAGCCTTTATAACCTATAACCTACACCGGCCAGGCATAACATTATGACCACTGACAGGTGAAGTGAATAACACTGATTAGCTGTTTATCACGGCACCTGTTAGTGGGTGGGATACATAAGGCAGCAAGTGAACATTTTAACCCTTAAAGTTGATGTTAGAAGCAGGAAAAATGTGCAAGCGTAAGGATTTGAGCGAGTTTGACAAGGGCCAAATTGTGATGGCTAGACGACTGGGTCAGAGCATTTCAAAGCAATTAAAAAAAAAAAACCACACCAACTGCTGCTCCTCTTACATTGACTGGACTCATGTGATGTTCGTTATCATGGTGAGTGTACAATATGTGGTACTCTACCCATGTGCATCGGTTTGGATCCGATTACTTGTAGTGCAACAAGATTTTTTGATTCTTGAGTAGTGTCCATATAAACACCTACTCAGTCGCATTGGAGAAAATCTTTGCATGTAAACATAGCCTATAAATACAAACTTTGAACTTTGTCAGCCCTGTAGATTGACTGTGGCAGGAAGTTTCAGGCATAGACAGAAAGTGGCTGGTGTTTTTTTGAGTCACTGAGAGATCTGCACTGTGATAAATTCAATATAATTATCATAATACCACAAGTGACTGTGTTTACATTTATAGTACAAAATAATCTGATGCAAATAAAAAGACTTATGTGTTCACTGGGTTTACATGTTGTTAGGTCATACAATAAGAGTATTTAATTTAATCAGCAAATCTAATCATTTTCTCTACAGATATAAAACCTGAACTGATAACTGAACTAACTAAATGAACTCTACTTACCTTTTTCAGAAGAGTTTTTAAATACCGTGTCCACTCACTGTCCACTCTATTAGACACTCCTACCTAGTTGGTCCACCTTGTAGATGTAACATCAGAGACGATCGCTTATCTATTGCTGCTCTTTGAGTTGGTCATCTTCTAGACCTTCATCAGTGGTCACAGGACGCTCCCACAGGGCGCTGTTGGCTGAATATTTTTGGTTGGTGGACTATTCTTACTCCAGCAGTGACAGTGAGGTGTTTAAAAACTCCAGCAGCACTGCTGTGTCTGATCCACTCATACCAGCACAACACACACTAACACACCACCACCATATCATTGTCACTGCAGTGCTGAGAATTATCCACCACCCAAATAATAACTATACTGTGGTGGTCATGTGGGGGTCCTGACCATTAAAGAACAGGGTGAAAGCAGGCTAAAAAAGTATGAAGAGAAACAGATGGACTACAGTCAGTAAATGTAGAACTACAAAGTGCGTCTATATGGTAAGTGGAGCTGATAAAATGGACAGTAAGTGTAGAAACAAGGAGGTGGTTTTAATGTTATGGCTGATCAGTGTATATTAGATGTATTAAATACTTAATAATTATTATGTATTTTTATAAACATTTCAGTAATCAGCACACTATAAAAATTCTGCAATCCTAAAATAAATGCAATGTATGGACCAGTGCTGTAACCCTCATTCCCTCCAAAAATAAAATTGCTATTGCTATTAATTTTGCAATTTTAACATTCTTATATATAATACTGAATTAATAGCATATTCATGAACACTGAAGAAATCACAGCTCAGTGTAGTAAACATTTAAGTAAGTGTGACTGTGTTCAGAGGATTTTGGTCCTGATCTCTGTCAGAATTCACTTATGCACACAGAGTAGTTTGTTTCAGCGAAACCCCTCCCACCTGTGGTTAGTATTCATGCCTGATTGATTTACACTTACTGAAAGTGGTGTGCAGATTTTATTGTAGTTGGGGTTTTTTGGGGTTGCTTAATCAATTACAGTAAATTGTTTTAAACTGATTATAATTTGCCTAGAATTTGAAATCCATGCATGTTTTTTGTTTTTCATTTTATTTATTTATTAATTTTAAGTTAAAACACTTGTAAAAACATGTCATAATTGCGTCATGTCATGGCATGGCTCTGTTTTTTGAAAAAATAAATAAGAGCAAATTGTTAAGTAATGGAAATCCATGCTAATTACCACCACAAGTGATTAACTTAATGATCCTCTCTAAATGGGTTTGCTTTTTAAATGACCACTTTAAGATACATTGTTTTTAATTTTTTTAACATTATATGCACACTTCTTTTCTAAAGGAGATAAGTAATAAGTCAATACTATGAAGCTCAGGGAAAACTGATTTATAAAAATATCATGCAATCTTTTATTTTATTTATTAGGATTTAACGTCATGTTTTACACACTTTGGTTACATTCATGACAGAAACGGTAGTTACTCGTCACACAAGATTTATCAGTTCACGAGTTTAATGTTGAACACAGTCATGGACAATTTTGTATCTTCAATTCACCTCACTTGCATGTCTTTGGACTGTGGGAGGAAACCAGAGGGCTGCCCCACCTGGGGATCAAACCCAGGACCTTCTTGCTGTGAGGCGACAGTGCTACCCACCGTGCCACCCCATGCTATCTTTTTATACACCAAATTCAAAGTGAAGTTACAAAATCTGTTCTGCATACATCTTTGCTTAGACTGCAGACACGTCTTGGGCAGTAATGTGGACTTTTTCAACACAAGAACACTATATGGCCAAAACATTTTTTTTGCACTTTACACACCAACTTAGCTAAAGCTGCATGGCCCGCTTTAGTAACAGAGTGTGTAAAGCTGACCCCCAAAGGAGACACAAAACCAGCAGAAGCAAGCCAGTTTCTGCTTATTACCAAAGCTCAGAGAGTGCAGCATTCTTAAAGCAGTCTCACATCACCACACATCAATAATGTAAAAAGCTGTTATTCACAGCCCAGCCCAGACAGAATCAGGCCATGCACCAACTATATCTAGAATGTGATTTACAATATTTAGCAGACACTTGTACAAAGCAACTAACAACTGTGACCAAATACAATTGTGATAAGCAATTAAGAGTTAAAGGCCTTGATCAGGGGGCTAAAAGTGGGAACTTGGCTGTGGTGGAGCTTTAATCAGCGATCTTCTGATTATTAGTCCAGTACCTTAACCACTAAGCAGTTTCTTTCTCTCTGTGTATTAGTTACACACCTTTGAAGTATTGAGCCACTTGTTTAAAATTCCTGAACCATTTCTTTTAACCATGCTTTGTTAATGAACACTACTGCCACATCATTACCCAACGCTTTATGCAATTTATGCAAGTAATAATAAAAGTAAAAGAAAATATAGAACCCTATCAGACAGGCAGCAAAGCAGTGCAACAAATCAATGGGCTGACATTCGTTATTAATTAGAACTGGCGATTTTCAGCGATAGTGGGCAGAGCAGATGTTACCAACGTGAAGTGGGCGGAGTCACCGACATGAAAAATGTGAGCAAAGATAAACTTTATGCAAATTATGAGCAAAGCAATGTGGCGATTACCAATATAAATGGAGCACTGAGTAGAGCGATACAGTACATACATTATCTTTTTTACGTCACCGTAAAATGGTAAGCCTTATTTTTGGACACGCTGTCACGGTGTCAAACTTCCGCAAAGAGACGGAAGCTATCAAAAGAACAAATACAATTTTCTCGTTACGTTTTTTGCATGACAGCCAAATGCTGACATGCGATGAGGATGATGCCGGTGTGAACACAGGGCGAAGAGCAATCAACGAATCAGGTGACAAGAGGCGTACGGTAACAAGGACAATACAATTGTATTGTATGTTTAGTCAGCCAGTTATTTCTATTTTTAATATGTGTTTACTAAGAGACATGCCATTGATGTTTCTTACTGCCATACAGTTACTACTATGTAAGTTTGCCAAGAAAATAAAAGAGGGAGAAACAAACTGGTCTGGAACGGGTACTGTAAATTTTTGTGAGAGACAATGTCAATATTTAGGTCACTTTTACTAAAGTGACTCTCATTATTCCAAGCAGCACTCCAAACTCAAGGCCAGTAGGAGGACATAAAGAAGAGAAGATTGGTGGCAGCTAGATTAAAAAACAGGCACATCCATCAGCTGGGTCATTAGTCAATGTGAAGAGCACCACTAATAAAGATTAGGTCTTTTACTGAGTACTTTCAGAAGTAACCTTTATTTTACACCAAATTAATCTTATAATCACAAAAATAAAACATAGAAAATAAATAGGATCAAAACACCAAAGGTATTTCAACCAATATTCTAGTCAACATACACTGATCAGCCATAACATTAAAACCACCTCCTTGTTTCTACACTCACTGTCTATTTTATCAGCTCCACTTACCATATAGAAGCACTTTGTAGTTCTACAATTACTGACTGTAGTCCATCTGTTTCTCTGCATGCTTTGTTAACCCCCTTTCATGCTGTTCTTTAATAATCAGGACTCTCCCAGGACCACTACAGAGTAGATATTATTTGGGTGGTGGATCATTCTCAGCACTGCAGTGACGCTGACATGGTGGTGGTGTGTTAGTGTGTGTTGTGCTGGTGTGAGTGGATAAGACACAGCAGCACTGATGGAGTTTTTAAACACCTCACTGTTACTGTTGGACTGAGAATAGTCCACCAATCAAAAATATCCAGCCAACAGCACCCCGTGGGCAGCGTTCTGTAACCACTGATTAAGGTCTAGAAGATGACCAACTCAAACAGCAGCAAAAGATGAGCGATCGCCTCTGACTTTACGTCTACAAGGTGGATCAACTAGGTAGGAGTGTCTAATAGAGCGCACAGTGAGTGGACATGGTATTTAAAAACTCCAGCAGCGCTGCTGTGTCTGATCCACTCATACCAGCACAACACACACTAACACACCACCACCATGTCATTGTCACTGCAGTGCTGAGAATCATCCACTACCTAAATAATACCTGCTCTGTGGTGGTCCTGAGAGAGTCCTGACCATTGAAGAACAGGGTGAAAGCAGGCTAAAGAAAAACATGTAGAGAAACAGTTGGACTACAGTCAGTAATTGTAGATCTACAAAGTGCTCCTATATGGTAAGTGAAGCTGATCAAATGGGCAGTGAGTGTAGAAACAAGGAGGTGGTTTTAGGTCTCCAGGCTTTTTAAGGACTCATTTGCTCAAAAAAACATGTCTATTTGGGACAAACCTGGGCTAATGTAATTTATTTACAGATACAGTGTATCACAAAAGTGAGTACACCCCTCACATTTCTGCAGATATTTAAGTATATCTTTTCATGGGACAACACTGACAAAATGACACTTTGACACAATGAAAAGTAGTCTGTGTGCAGCTTATATAACAGTGTAAATTTATTCTTCCCTCAAAATAACTCAATATAGGCCGCTCAGGTGGCGCAGCGGTAAAAAGAAACGCGCTGCAACCAGGGCTGGATTCTGAGAACGTGGTATCGAATCCAGCCTTGCTTTACCGGTTCGAAGCTGAGTGGCTATATGAGCAACGATTGGCCGGTTGCTCATATGGGGGGTGGGACAAAGAACCGGATGTGGGTCTCTCTCTGTCAGAATGCGATTGCGTTCCCTGCCGGCTGATTGGAGGCGCTTACACAGAGATGGGAGAGGGTGCCCTTAGGGTGTGTCTCTCCGCATGCAACGCTAGGTGGCGCCAAACTCGTCAATGTGTGGGTGGCAAAGATGCATCTGGCTGCTGCTCGTGTTTCGGAGGGGATACGGGTTAGCTTCAATCACCTCCATCAGGGCAGGGTTCGGCATAGACAGAGAGGAAGCACGATGCTAATTGAACAATTGGATGCGCTAAAAGGGGAGAAAAAGGGGTAAAAATAAAAAAATAAATAAAAATAAATAAAATAAAATAAAATAAAATAACTCAATATACAGCCATTAATGTCTAAACCACCGGCAACAAAAGTGAGTACACCCCTTAGTGAAAGTTCCTGAAGTGTCAATATTTTGTGTGGCCACCATTATTTCCCAGAACTGCCTTAACTCTCCTGGGCATGGAGTTTACCAGAGCTTCACAGGTTGCCACTGGAATGCTTTTCCACTCCTCCATGATGACATCATGGAGCTAGCGGATATTCGAGACTTTGCGCTCCTCCACCTTCCGCTTGAGGATGCCCCAAAGATGTTCTATTGGGTTTAGGTCTGGAGACATGCTTGGCCAGTCCATCACCTTTACCCTCAGCCTCTTCAATAAAGCAGTGGTCGTCTTAGAGGTGTGTTTGGGGTCATTATCATGCTGGAACACTGCCCTGCGACCCAGTTTCCGGAGGGAGGGGATCATGCTCTGCTTCAGTATTTCACAGTACATATTGGAGTTCATGTGTCCCTCAATGAAATGTAACTCCCCAACACCTGCTGCACTCATGCAGCCCCAGACCATGGCATTCCCACCACCATGCTTGACTGTAGGCATGACACACTTATCTTTGTACTCCTCACCTGATTGCCGCCACACATGCTTGAGACCATCTGAACCAAACAAATTAATCTTGGTCTCATCAGACCATAGGACATGGTTCCAGTAATCCATGTCCTTTGTTGACATGTCTTCAGCAAACTGTTTGCGGGCTTTCTTGTGTAGAGACTTCAGAAGAGGCTTCCTTCTGGGGTGACAGCCATGCAGACCAATTTTATGTAGTGTGCGGCTTATGGTCTGAGCACTGACAGGCTGGCCCCCCACTTTTTCAATCTCTGCGGCAATGCTGACAGCACTCCTGCGCCTATCTTTCAAAGACAGCAGTTGGATGTGACGCTGAGCACGTGCACTCAGCTTCTTTGGACGACCAACGCGAGGTCTGTTCTGAGTGGACCCTGCTCTTTTAAAACACTGGATGATCTTGGCCACTGTGCTGCAGCTCAGTTTCAGGGTGTTGGCAATCTTCTTGTAGCCTTGGCCATCTTCATGTAGCGCAACAATTCGTCTTTTAAGATCCTCAGAGAGTTCTTTGCCATGAGGTGCCATGTTGGAACTTTCAGTGACCAGTATGAGAGAGTGTGAGAGCTGTACTACTAAATTGAACACACCTGCTCCCTATGCACACCTGAGACCTAGTAACACTAACGAGTCACATGACATTTTGGAGGGAAAATGACAAGCAGTGCTCAATTTGGACATTTAGGGGTGTAGTCTCTTAGGGGTGTACTCACTTTTGTTGCCGGTGGTTTAGACATTAATGGCTGTATATTGAGTTATTTTGAGGGAAGAATACATTTACACTGTTATATAAGCTGCACACAGACTACTTTTCATTGTGTCAAAGTGTCATTTTGTCAGTGTTGTCCCATGAAAAGATATACTTAAATATCTGCAGAAATGTGAGGGGTGTACTCACTTTTGTGATACACTGTAGCTATCCAGCCTGTTATTATAGCAGGAGGACTGATTATAGAATTTCAATTATTTATATTTTCACCTTTTCCCTAATGGAATGACAGTGGAATTCATTTTATCATTTCACTGTTATTAAATAGAAATCAATCCTGATCTTAGAGCAGCTGTGCTTTGATCAGTTAAGATCATCATGCTGTGACTCATCAGAGCTCTGCTGCTTTAGCTGGTCTTGAAACTGTGCTGATTTTGTAATTCTACACCAGTTAAGCAGAAGGATCAAATTCAGACTGATTCTGGAACTGCACATAGATGATATGATGAACCAGCAATGAGTCATTGGGGGGAGGGGGGTTGTGGAGGGGATAGGCAACAGTCTTTGCCAGGAACAAGGCTGGGGTTCTGGGGAGACTTCGGAGAAGAAGTCTGCTTTATGCATTATTTATTCAAATCACTACGACAATTTAATTCACTTAACTGTTTCATGAAGAGAAGTATTAGGATTTACATCAATTGAACCTAAAAAGCTTTCAGGTCCTTCTGTTATTAGAAGTACAGCCTAAAGGTTATTATTGGGGTGTGGTCCATCTTTTAAATTAGATAAAACAGAGTGCTGGTATATTAGTTTTCAATGTACTTAAAAATACAATGTATTTTTCTCTATTTAATAACGTTGTTGAAGGTTCCAAAGAAAATTGAGTTTGGCAGTTTTGCTTCTCTCCCCCTGTTTCTTAGGGGGATAAACTCTTAATCAGCGGCACAGTGGTGCAGTGGGTAGTGCTGTTGCCTTACAATAAGGGCCTGTGCTTT
The DNA here is from genome assembly GCF_030014385.1 of Trichomycterus rosablanca. NCBI lineage: Eukaryota > Metazoa > Chordata > Actinopteri > Siluriformes > Trichomycteridae > Trichomycterus > Trichomycterus rosablanca. The sequence goes on from NC_085996.1 coordinate 24,942,913, forward strand.
AATTCTCCCAGCCTGCTAGATGTTGTGTGATAAGCACATATAGAAGCACTTTGAAGTTCTACAATTTTTGACTGTAGTCCACCTGTTTCTCTGCATACTTTTTTTATCCTGCTTTCACCCTGTTCTTCAATGGCCAGGACCCCACAGGACCACTACAGAGCAGGTATTATTTGGGTGGTGGATGATTCTCAGCACTGCAGTGACAGTGACATGGTGGTGGTGTGTTAGTGTGTGTTGTGCTGGTATGAGTGGATCAGACACAGCAGTGCATATCCTTGGCATATCCAAGCATATCCTTGCAAGTATACTGTTTGTTCCAATAATTTTGTCACAAAAATTATAACAGGATAGTTTTATTGTTGCTGCTGTATGTCTGTGCGTATATCATGTCAAGCCTCTTTACTCTGGGTTTACTGTTTTTAATAAAAATATAAATATAAATAATGGATGAGTTACCTTTATCATTCTTGATACATTCTTTGTAAGTTCCCCATGGGGTTAGCACAGTGTAAATTATTATTTCTAAGCATTGGCTGTCCAGGCGTTACCATCTGTGCCCTCCCAGGGGAATATAAAGCCACATTAGCACTAGATGGGCTTGGCCAGACAAGCAGTAGAGTGGCCTGCTCACTGTCTCATCCAGAGGTCCTTGCTCGGCATGTCTTCAGCAAGAAGCACACATTAAAGGTTAACTGGCAACATGCCAAACAATTAAAATAATTACAGACCACAGCTGAGGGAACAAGAGAGAAAGAAGGAGAGTCCCGGTGATCAGTGGTAGAAGATGGCTGGGCTGGGTGGAAAACTCATTTGGACATTTGGGCCTTAAAATCAATTAATCCACCAATGTTGGTGCTATATATCTGTTTAGTCACTGCAACCCATAATTGTCATGTAAAGAGCTAAAGTTACCATTGTTAGATAGTTATATACATTGTATGATAAAATAATGTGGACACCTGTTAGTAGCAGGGTCACAAAGACAAAGTGGCAGTCAAAATATCAACAGTCAAATGGTAAGTAAACAAAGTTGAATGTTTTTCTGTATGTTACAGGACAGCATCATAGCCGACTTGTCAAGTGCTGTCAAAAGTGTCTGAAGTTTTATCATTACATTTATAACATAATATCTGATGAATGATGGCTTTGCTGATGCAGCGTCGGTCATGCTCTCTCAATCCATCTTCAGTTTCCAGACAAATAGCCTCCCTTCAGCCCAAGCCTACTGAAAGTTGGTTATAATCCATCTAGAAAGCCATGCTACCAGCACAATAGCACAATATACAGTGTATCACAAAAGTGAGTACACCCCTCACGTTTCTGCAAATATTTTATTATATCTATTCATGGGACAACACTATAGACATGAAACTTGGATATAACTTAGAGTAGTCAGTGTACAGCTTGTATAGCAGTGTAGATTTACTGTCTTCTGAAAATAACTCAACACACAGCCATTAATGTCTAAATAGCTGGCAACATAAGTGAGTACACCCCACAGTGAACATGTCCAAATTGTGCCCAAATGTGTCGTTGTCCCTCCCTGGTGTCATGTGTCAAGGTCCCAGGTGTAAATGGGGAGCAGGGCTGTTAAATTTGTGTTTTGGGTACAATTCTCTCATACTGGCCACTGGATATTCAACATGGCACCTCATGGCAAAGAACTCTCTGAGGATGTGAGAAATAGAATTGTTGCTCTCCACAAAGATGGCCTGGGCTATAAGAAGATTGCTAACACCCTGAAACTGAGCTACAGCATGGTGGCCAAGGTCATACAGCGGTTTTCCAGGTCAGGTTCCACTCGGAACAGGCTTCGCCAGGGTCGACCAAAGAAGTTGAGTCCACGTGTTCGGCGTCATATCCAGAGGTTGGCTTTAAAAAATAGACACATGAGTGCTGCCAGCATTGCTGCAGAGGTTGAAGACGTGGGAGGTCAGCCTGTCAGTGCTCAGACCATACGCCGCACACTGCATCAACTCGGTCTGCATGGTCGTCATCCCAGAAGTAAGCTGACGCACAAGAAAGCCCGCAAACAGTTTGCTGAAGACAAGCAGTCCAAGAACATGGATTACTGGAATGCCCTGTGGTCTGACGAGACCAAGATAAACTTGTTTGGCTCAGATGGTGTCCAGCATGTGTGGCGGCGCCCTGGTGAGAAGTACCACGACAACTGTATCTTGCCTACAGTCAAGCATGGTGGTGGTAGCATCATGGTCTTGGGCTGCATGAGTGTTGCTGGCACTGGGGAGCTGCAGTTCATTGAGGGAAACATGAATTCCAACATGTACTGTGACATTCTGAAACAGAGCATGATCCCCTCCCTTCGAAAACTGGGCCTCATGGCAGTTTTCCCACAGGATAACGACCCCAAACACAACCTTCAAGATGACAACTGCCTTGCTGAGGAAGCTGAAGGTAAAGGTGATGGACTAAACCCAATTGAGCACCTGTGGCGCATCCACAAGTGGAAGGTGGAGGAGTTCAAGGTGTCTAACATCCACCAGCTCCGTGATGTCATCATGGAGGAGTGGAAGAGGATTCCAGTAGCAACCTGTGCAGCTCTGGTGAATTCCATGCCCAGGAGGGTTAAGGCAGTGCTGGATAATAATGGTGGTCACACAAAATATTGACACATTGGGCACAATTTGGACATGTTCACTGTGGGATGTACTTACTTATGTTGCCAGCCATTTAGACATTAATGGCTGTGTGTTGAGTTATTTTCAGAAGACAGTAAATCTATACTGCTATACAAGTTGTACACTGACTACTCTAAGTTATATCCAAGTTTCATGTCTATAGTGTTGTCCCATGAAAAGATATAATAAAATATTTGCAGAAATGTGAGGGGTGTACTCACTTTTGTGATACACTGTATCTCCAGCAGTCTTTCCATAAACTCTACTATCTTAGGTTTCAGGTATTAAATAAAATGATCTTGTTGTTGTAATCTTGTTAAATATAACCGTACTTACAAACCTTTAGCCCAAATCTAATTTAAATCTATTCATTTAAAACCTACCTCAAATACAGGTTTAGCGTGTTTCTGGTTTGTAATCTAAGCTAAGGGTTACATGTTTTAATAACTTGTAATGACTGGTTCTCATCCCACAACATATTCACAAAACATGACGTAGAAAGCAGTGGGTAGGTGGAGAAGGGATTGGCATTATAACAGGATTTTAATAAATGGCAGTATTTGTTTGTCAGTATTTTAAGATGCTGATACATAAAAAAAATACTCATTATTCTTTATAAAAGCATAATGAATTATCCACATAACTACAGGAGTCAGAGCACAGTGACACCAGAAAAGCTATGTTTTACACATAGCTTTAACACAGAGGTGCATTTATAGGAAGGGTAAAGAATAAACCTAACATTTGCCACATGTTTGTCTAAGGTCTTACATTAGATAAGAATGTCATAGATGTAGACAAATATGTTGTGCCCCACTGCCTCTTACAATACCTCATTTAAATGCCACTGCAAGATCACAGGGGCATTCATTAGACCAAAGAGCATCGCTCTATACTTATAATGCCTAGAGAGGTTGATTAATGCCATCTTCCATTGGTCCCCTGCACAGGTGCAGTTTTATAAATACTCAAAGGCAGAACAGAAAATAAAATACACACACCTAGGACTATAGCCAAAGCAGCATCAATAAAATTGCCTGCTTCAGAATCTGCCAACACCTTACCACACGAGTCACGTTAAGTAGAAAAAACACTGAGGCCCAGTGGACAGGTTTTGGGTCTGTCAGAAGTTCCTTTCCCTTAACAGACATTTTAACTAAAGCTCCTGGCTGGAAGGAGGGGAATGACCTGCCCTTCCACAAAGTAATGGCTGCTTGGGGCACATGCTTCCTGCTGGTGTGGAGGATGACTTGCATTACCTGACAATCACACCTGCATGGGCTCCTACTCCACAATAACAAAGTAGGGTGGGGTGACAGGGCAAGGTTATTTGATCAAGGCCAGCTGCTGTGGGGCTTGGCTCACCAAAAGGCCTCTGTCCTGCAGCTCTGTTCCCCTTACTAAAAGTGACTGTCCATGGCTGGATCATAAAGGAGCTCCAAGGATGGTAGCACATCTTGGGTGGCCAGCTCCACTCTTAGCTCCTCAGACAATACCTCTTGAAACAGAGCCATTGTTGTTTCCATGTTTCACCTTCTTTCTACCATGGTATGGAATTAAACGCATAATAAGCCAAAGAGCCAAACACATATAAGGCTTCAGTCAGCCTTTTTTTTTTACCTAAACTGGGAGATCAAATGTCTTGCGTAGTTTAATGGTGAACCAGCTTATGGATGCAAACAGGTTATCATGTTCCACTTCTCCCAGTGAGCAGGGGGACCACATGGGTGAATTTTGACTGCTTAGTGGGGAAATGCATGGGTTGGAGCTCAAAACTTAGTAAGTTAAAATTAGTGTCAAGCATTGACACCAACCCAGTTCCCCACCATACTGCTTGGGAGCTGGTAAATGGGACTTTTATAAAAAAAAAAGTGGGGGGTCCTTGACCTTTGCTGGAGAATTCTCACTGGTGGGAGGCACAAAGCTCAGAAAATCTGCTGGAGGACCTGTTTGTGATGGCCCAGGAAGGCCCCCCTAGGCCCAGGAAGGCCCCTTCTCTAGGCTGCCACAGTAGACTCACCTCAGACTCACAAGTGTGGTGGGGGAATAGAATCAAAACAAAAAAGAAAACTTGAATGTTTAATGGAGCCACGCTAGAGTTGGTGGCTGAAGAAAAAAGAACTAAATAATAGAAAACGATTGTCTGGAGCAAAGATCAAATCAATGTTGTACATAATAGATGACCATATTACAGTGTGAGCAATCTGTAAAAGAAAACAAAAAGAATAAAGCTAAAACCTAAGGAGTGCAAGATCAAACATGATCAATTTCCTAAAATACTAATTGATTTGTGAAGAGTAAAAACTAACAAATAAACTATCTGAATAACTAAGGATGACACTAACCCTAACTGAAAAAGGAGGAAACAAATAACTGGTCCAATTTTTATTATAATACATATTACTTTATGAATATTAACAAGACCACCATATATTATTTTACACCTATTCAAACAACATCTGTATTTATTTGATGTTACAAGCATTTAAGCCAAAACAATCCTGAACAATTATTATTTTATGCATGCTGCTCCACGCTCACTGAAGTGAACGGAATGTTCAGATTTAGTCTCCACCCAGTGTGCCAACATGGCCAAGCCTTGAACTTTCTGTACCAGACTAAAACCACACAGGCAGGCTGAGCAACATTGCACATCTCAGTTTTCCAAGGTTTGGCAGGATGTTTTTTTAACCTGGGAACTGCATGCTGTTCTTGGAAGTGTTTCTTATCTAGTCGTAATAGCTCCTCACTAAAGCTGACGGGTTCAGTGTTGACGTATGATAAGGCTTATAGTGAAGCATGTTTAAAGTTTTTTGACAACAGTGTTTAAATGACTTGGTTATAAGTCTGTCATATGTATGTGTATTATCTTTGCCAAAGCTATGCCAGATTAGAAACTAGGTAAGGCTGTGCAAGAACAGTGAAGTGGATACATTGTATTCCTGCAGTAAAATAGAGGCTAATTATTAAGACTAAGAAGCAATGGAGTACTGGTATTTAGGGAAGAAAATATAATTAGTAATTTGTTCTAATACATTCAAAAAGTCAGAATTCAGAATACAGTTACTTACAGTTAAATAGTAGTTACCCTATACCAAAAAGTGAATGTATGTGTATAGAACTTAATAAAAATATAAAAAACAGAGAAATAATAGTAAACAGAGACATAATATTAATTAATACATACAAGCAATTTAAATAACATAAGCTGATATAATTTCTTGTTTAAATTAAAAAAAGTCTTGTTCTCTTGACAAATGTCCATGTGTACTGTTATTCAACTCCAGCCTGAGTATTGGTGGAACATACTTTTGCCTTTACAACCTCTAATAAGCGATTTTGGTAACATATGGTAATATGCGTCTCACACCTTTCCTGTGGAATCTTGACCCATTTGGTTGCTGTTTTAAGAGTTTATTATATTTCATTGTGTGGACAATATTTTTTTTTTATTTAATTTGCCAAACTGCTGCGGCCAAAATTCCAACCCTATCTGTTTCATAATGAGCACTTTTTTAGAAAAAGTTGGGACAGCATGAAAAATGCAAATAATAAAAAAACACAGAGTTTCTTACATTTACTTTGACTTTTATTTTATTACAGACAGGATGAACCTGATATATTTCATGTTTTGTCTGCTTAACTTCATTTCATTTATTAATAAACATCCATTCCTGCATTTCAGGCCTGCAACACTTTCCAAATAAATTGGGACAGTAAAGCATTTACTAGTTTGTAATGTTGCTATTCCTTTTCACCACACTTAAAAGGCGTTTTGGCACCGAGGAGACCAAGTGTTTTAGTGTTTCAGCTTTTATTTTGTCCCATTCTTCCTGCAAACACGTCTTAAAATGTGCAGCAGTACGGGGTCCTCATTGTCGCATTTTTCATTTAAAAATTCTCCACACATTCTCTGTTGGGGACAGGTCAGGACTGCAGACAGGCCAGTCCAGTACCCGTACCCTCTTCTCCCACAGCCATGCCTTAATGTACTGTAATGTGTGCAGCATGTGGTTTTGCATTGTCTTGTTGAAAAACGTCCCTGGAAAAGATGATGTCTTGAACGCAGAGCATGTTGCTCTAAGATCTCAATGTACTTTTCTGCATCAATGCTGCCATCACAGACGTGTAAATTACCTTTTCCAAGGGCACTGACACAGCCCACAGACTGAATGTGTTGCAGGTCTGAAATGCAGGAATGGAGGTATATTAACAAATGAAATGAAGTTAAGCAGACAACACATCAAATATATTGGGTTCAAACTGGCTGCAATCAAATAAAAGTCAAAGTAAATGTAAGGAACACTGTGTTTTTATTTTATTTGCATTTCCATACTGCCCCAAGTTTTTCTGATTTGGGGTTGTATTTGTATGAGGATAGCTGATTGTAATAAAAAATGGTACTGGGGTCAAACTAGTCATCATAGCACTTTTATCCATTTAAAAGAGAAGCTACACGCTATACAGATTTAAAATAATCACATCCAATAGACAAAATTAGGATGAGGACGTCCTCTAAAGGTTCAGTATTTCTATATACTTGCTGGCCTGTTCATTCATAGATTTACTTCCACTATCCCATACAGACTAAAATTACATAGAAAGTCAAGAGACTATTTCACTGATATCTGGGCTTGTTTAACAAGCCACAGCTTAAAGAAAACATTTGAAGCTATTACAGTTCTTCCATTGGATTGCTCGGTTCAGAATTCCACTTGAAGAAATGTCTTTCCTACTGCCAAACACAACAGCAGTGGAGATCTCAATAAAGCTCTAACTGCTTACCCAGTGGGAAAATGGACACTCGTTTTCTGCTTATGCACTCAAAAAGCATACAAGATCACACCTCATTTTCCCTCCTCAAAGGTGGGAAGACATCTTGCTGTCCAAATGTACTCATGTGGCTGTAAAATAAGCCCTTTTATTTGTTTTAAATATAGTCGTCTGGCTTCCTTTCTCAAGCTGGTGTAAATACTGCTGATTTGGTGCTATCTGTTTTGACATCTTTTCTGTTGCTATGTGTGTTGGTCTCTCTTTCATTGTTGCTGCTCCAAGGCATTGTGGGAGACACTTGGCAGGATTTGGGAAAAACCCTTTACTGGTCAGTTTGGTGTGAATCTCTATAGTTATAAGCTAAGCCACAACTATGTGTGTCCATCTGACCACATGATTTTGGAGGACATCCAAAAACGGAGAAAAGTAGTGGATTATGGGAAATTCTGGCATTTTCAAAGTGTGTTAGTCAATGGGCTGGCTATATATACATGCATACACACACACACACACACACACACACACACATTACATGCTTTCCTTGTGACTGCGCGGGTTTCTTCCGGGTGTGCTGGTTTGCTCCCACAGGTCATGCAGTCAGGCCAGCAAAGACATGCAGTCAAGCCAGCTACTAAAAAGTGCCATTTGTGTGGGTGTGCCTTCTATATGATGAACTGTAACCTGTCCAGGGTGTTCCCTGCCATTCGCCCATTGAATTGAACCCACCCCAACCCTGCCCAGGATGGATCAGTGATAAAACAAACAATGAATGACAATTAATTTATGCTGTTATTGTCTCAGTATACACAAATTAACCACTTAAGCAGCTTTCAGAGGTGCCGTAACCATACCATACTTCCATCCATACTGGACATGGGCTGCATCCTTTATGGAAAAACTGCTTCGCTTCTTTTCAATCGCTTCCTAGTGTATACTTCTTTTCCGAAAAAGTGAGTTATTACACACCACTGTACAGAGTATCTAGTGTTGTGATAACTCCGTTTTTACCCTAGTTCTTTTATCTTATTATTTCCTACTTTTCGAGAGGTCATGTGTTTTGCTGGGGGTGTGTCAAAAATGTCCCTGTGGGGTGAACCCATGGCCTCCTGAGTTTTCTGACATGTGCTGGGGACAGCATAGGCTTATATCACTATGGGACAAATGTCCCTTTTCTATTCTGAGTGAACATTTGGAGTGTGATATTCCCTATGATCCCCTTATGTGCTCTTCTGTTTACAGTATTGACACTCTTTCTTGGGCTGAGAATTTTATTTGCTTCTTCTGTTCCTTTCATTAATTTATTATTTATTACTGTATTCTATTATTTTAGCCATAGCAGTGTTCTAGTTTCTAAGCATCATCCTTCATTTTCACAGATATGGGTCTACACTACAAGTTGTTTAGATGACAGAAAACAAAGTGAAAGATACAAAAATAAGTATTAAAACTTTAAAGAGATGGCTTTGTGGGACACATACACATAAAATACACATACAAAGATAATGTGGTATGAGTAGACATGTGGTAAATTTCACTTTTACATAAGCTCTTAACCCCACAGCCTTAACAACTGGAAAGTCAGCTATTTGTGACAGCTTTTTTGTTTCTGAAGTCCAAGCAAAATTTCCTGAAGGTTTAAGCTGTGCAGAAAAATAGGGCACAAGAAAATGTGTTTTGCATGTGTTCCAGCCACATTTAAGGAAAAAAAAAACATGCTTCCTGGTGCTCACTTAGCCAAAGCTTTTCACAATGATGCCAGTGGCTTTTAATGCATGGGTACATGCTGAGCTTTTGAGATATCTCTTTCTAGATGGCCTGGCAGCATTGTTGAGCCAGCGACTGTTGAGCACTGTCATAAGATACAGCAATAAGTAACTTCTACAAATTTCCGCCATGCAAGAGATACTCTGGATACTCAGAAACAAGTGTGCCAAGCTCGTAGCTTCTTTCCCAAGATGCCTTGAAGCTGCAATTGCGGCCAAAGGTGCATCAACCAAGTGTTAGGGTAAGGGTGTGTACAGATATGTAACCCCTAAATAAACCATTTTTGTCAGTAAAATAAAATTGCATATAAAATTGCATATTTTCTAAACCCTGTTTTCAAAAAGTCTATTATAGAATGAGTCTGTAACGTAATAAAACGTGGAGAAGGTGAAAGGGGTGTGCAGACTTTCCGGCTTGACTGTAGACTGTAGGCTCACCATGAAAATGAATATGAAAAAGATTAAATAGGCTTGCAAAATCTGTAGTTAAATTAGGAGAATTTTCCTATTTGTCAATTTCCTATTGTCAACCTGGTCAAACCCAGGTCACAAAATTCAAAACTGCACACATCTTCTGTCGCATTTTTACATTGTTATTAGGAAGAGGTCTAAATTTGAGGGATTATTTGTGTGGGTCCAAACTATATATAGTGAAAAGATGTATGATTTACATGCTATGTTGGTTATTAATTAGTATTGAACTATAATTTCTCTCTCATTCCAGTCATAATTACAGTTACTATACCTGAAACGTTCACATTATTAAGTGATTTATGAATCACCAGTCCTCAGTAGAGTCATATGAATCACCATTACCTGTAATACCTTCAGGAACTCTTGGATAAGGTCAAATTAAAAAAGTATTTTTTTACTTAAAGCAAACGTCCCATTACAAAACAAAATGTGTGTCTTAAATTGGAAAAGCAATTCTAATATTTCTCAGTTGTGTAAGCATATTAAATGGTTAAGGTCACAGTGTTAATGCTTGTGATGCTATATAAATGCCTATAAATGCTCATAAGCATAGTGTTCCAGACTGCCCTCAGATCAAGCTTTCAGTGTTCTTAACTGTTTCTGTTGGACTTAACCAGCTCACATTAGTGCCAATGTAACCTAGCCAAGACACTTCTGTATGACAAGCAGCCTAAGAGATTAACTGTTTGGACAGATTTAGCCGAAGCCATCCAGACACTGTGTATATTAATCTCTCTAAGGGCTTTTACACTTTGGGGCTGGCAAAAATGTGTGTGGATAATTTTAGATTTAAATTAATTCTCTTTATTAGCCTTCTTGTGTAGCATAACAGATCTGTCTGTCAGAGTTGTGCCATACTTACCCTGTGCAAAACAAACCAATAAATCTGATACATCAACTCCTAATAAGCAGTTTTGTTGTGTTGTGTGTGTGTGTGTGCGTGCATGTGTAAAGTGTTTCTTGCTGTTGGAATCTCTGTGTTGCAGTGCCTGTCTTTTGTTTACACTGACTACTGTACAGGGTACTGTGTGTGTGAGATGGCACCACTGGCACAATTGGCACAGAACATTATCCATGCCTATTTGCTGTAACAATGAAATGTGGAGTCAGTGAGACAGCTATATCTAAAGACAGTGTTAAGAAGCGTTTTTCAGCATGTGGACAAAAAAGTCTATATTTTCTCATCATGATTTAAAACTTACACAACATTAATACCTGCCTGTTAGTCAAGTCAAATGTTTATTTAAACATGTATTTATGATTGGCATTGCTTTAAATAAATCTATTAAATATAACACATGTCTGTATTTTGCACCCTCACATAGAAAGACATTACATTCATTAGTTAACCAGGGCCAAAAATGCCAGGCAAAACAGCATTAAATACTCTCAAATATAGTATATAGTATAGACTGTATAGTGACATTTAAATGTTTCAGATCTTTAAACTATTTGTAATAATACATATAATAAATACACCGATCAGGCATAACAGTATGACCACTTTCCTAATATTGTGTTGGTCCCCCTTTTGCTGCCAGAACAGCCCTGACCTGTTAAGTCATGGACTCCACTAGACCCCTGAGGGTGTGCTGTGGTATCTGGCACCAAGATGTTAGCAGCAGATCCTTTAACTCCTCTAAGTTGTGAGGTGGGGCCTTCATGGATCGGACTTGTTTGTCCAGCACATCCCACAGCGGCTTGATTGGATTGAGATCTGGAGAATTTAGAGGCCAAGTCAACACCTCAAACTCGTTGTTGTGCTCCTCAAACCATTCCTGAACCATTTTTGCTTTGTAGCAGGGCGCATTATCCTGCTGACAGAGGCCACAGCCATCAGGGGATACTGTTTCCATGAAAGGGTGAACATGGTCTGCAACAATGCTTAGGTAGGTGGTACGTGTCAAAGTAACATCCACATGGATTGTAGGACCCAAGGTTTCCCAGCAGAACATTGCCCAAAGCATCACACTGCCTCCACCGGCTTGCCTTCTTCCCATAGTGCGTCCTGGTACCATGTGTTCCCCAGGTAGGTGAGGCACACGCACCTGGCCACCACGTGCTGTAAAAGTGATTCATCAGACCAGGCCACCTTTTTCCGTTGCTCCGTGGTTCAGTTCCGATGCTCACATGCCCATTGTTGGTGCTTTCAGTGGTGGACAGGGGTCAGCATGGGCACCCTGACTTGTCTGCGGCTATGACTCACTCAAATCCTGCTCGTTTTTCCTGCTTCTAATACATCAACTTTGAGGATAAAATGTTCACTTGCTGCCTGATATATCCCACCCACTAACAAGTGCCGTGATGAAGAGATAATCAGTGTTATTCACTTCACCTGTCAGTGGTCATAATGTTATGCCTAGTCGGTGTATATATATGTACTTGCCACTGCAAAAATACAAAAACTTTTTCTTCCAGCACATTTTCAAGTACATAGTGTGACTTTTGGTACACAATAGGGCACTTTGTGAGAATACAACCATTAATGTTCCAATTCTCCCCACAGGCATTTAGTAAAGTTGAGGTCAGGGCTCTTTGCAGGCCACTAGAATTCCTCCACATACAACTAGTCAAGCCATGTTTATATGGACAGTTATGTGCCTTTTCAGAACTGTTGGCACCATGTTTAGAGCTTATAATTTGTTTTATGTAATTGATTTTACACATCTGTTAGCAATCAGTCACTGAAACACCTGAACTTAATCATTAAGAGGCGTGTCCACGGATTATGCAGTGTATTATAAATTCACCATGCTCAGTCTTCTTACCTAAAGCAGTACTTTCTAAACCCACTACTTTCTTCCAGACATTAAAGGCCAGATAAAGAGCTTTGAGTGTGTTTTTCACAGCACATAAACCAAGCACCCCCGAGTCAGAGGTCAAGAGTTACATACGTGCATTTTACTCTGTCAACCTTGGACAGCTGAGTCTGGCTTTCCTTCTAGACCCAGACTATAAAGTGTGTGTGTCTGTGTGGTTGTCATGGGGGTATGGGGTTCCACTGGTGCTGTGGTGCCAGAAGGAATTCTTCACTGGGAAAACACAGAGGTCAGGTTAATGGGAAGCTACAAGGTTGAGTTGATTGTGCCTAACTGATTGCAGAATGCAGAAATAACACATGAGAACTTAGAAAGTGAGAGTGCATGTTTATTTTTAAAACCTGGGGCTACCCATCTAACCTGTCACCAATGTTTATCATACAGTGGGTACGGAAAGTATTCAGACCCCTTTAAATTTTTCACTCTTTGTTTCATTGCAGCCAATTGGTAGGATCAAAAAAGTTCTTTTTTTTGCTCATTAATGTACACTGCACCCCATCTTGACAGAAAAAAAACAGAAATGTAGATATTTTTGCTAATTTATTAAACAAGAAAAACTGAAATATCACATGGTCATAAGTATTCAGACCCTTTGCTCAGTATTGAGTTGGGGCACCCTTTTGAGCTAGTACAGCCATGAGTCTTCTTGGGAATGATGCAACAAGTTTTTCACACCTGGATTTGGGGATCCTCTGCCATTCTTCCTTGCAGATACTCTCCAGTTCCCTCAGGTTGGATGGTGAACGTTGGTGGACAGCCATTTTCAAGTCTCTCCAGAAATGCTCAATTGGGTTTAGGTCAGGGCTCTGGCTGGGCCAGTCAAGAATGGTCACAGAGTTGTTCTGAAGCCACTGCTTTGTTATTTTAGCTGTGTGCTTAGGGTCATTGTCTTGTTGGAAGGTGAACCTTCGGCCCAGTCTGAGGTTCAGAGCACTCTGGAAGAGGTTTTCCTCCAGGATATCTCTGTACTTGGCCGCATTCATCTTTCCTTCAATTGCAACCAGTCGTCCTGTCCCTGCAGCTGAAAAACACCCCCATAGCATGATGCTGCCACCACCATGTTTCACTGTTGGGATTGTATTTGGCAGGTGATGAGCAGTGCCTGGTTTTCTCCACACATACCGCTTAGAATTAACACCAAAAAGTTCAATCTTCGTCTCATCAGACCATAGAATCTTCTTTCTCATAGTCTAAGAGTCCTTCATGTGTTTTTTTGCAAACTGTATGCGGGCTTTCATATGTCTTGCACTAAGGAGAGGCTTCCGTCGGCACACTCTGCCATAAAGCCCCGACTGGTGGAGGGCTGCAGTGATAGTTGACTTTGTGGAACTTTCTCCCATCTCCCTACTGCATCTCTGGAGCTCAGCCACAGTGATCTTGGGGTTCTTCTTTTTTACCTCTCTCACCAAGAGTGAAAAATTTAAAGGGGTCTGAATACTGTCCGTACCCACTGTACCTACCTCTGTCTGGTGAACTGGTAAAGTCAGAAATTGACATACACTTAGAAGATGCATGTATGACAGTTTTGGAATTTCAATGTTCTTTAGTGTTTTTCTCTCTAAATGATTTGAACACATTTTTTGTCTAAACCATTCACAATTTAAAATTTTAATCACTTATACACTGAATAACACAAATATAATATAAAAACACTGAAAATACAATTGAAAACAGTTAAATACAATAAAACCTGCACTTTACCTTTACTTCTTTATGGTTTTCTTTATGCTTCTTAATTGTGGAGATGCTTGATCTTGGAATACCATATTTGGTTCAGTAAAGGCGCATTCACATGAGAAGTGGCAAAGTAGCTTTAGCTGTGCCATTATTTCCTATGGGGTGTGCCGTGCACAAAGCTGAAGGTGACTTATTGTACTAAACCATTGAGCAAGAAATTCCATTAGTGGAGAGAACTTATGAGCAGTAATAATTAAGAGAAGTTTAGTGTTTCTATGTTGTTATGTTAATACATTGTCACATTTAGCTTTTTTTAATGATCTGCATTTTAGACTCTCTCAGAAAAGCAGATTCTCACCATTTCTCAGCACCCTGAGCTATAACACAAGTTTAAAAGTGAAACAGTAAGGAAAATCCAGATAAACACAGACACATGTGGAGCTTTCAGAGTAAATTTGATGGTTATTTCACACAAATGTAGATTCGTCTTATATTCGCACTTTGATTATGTTTTACTGCACAGCTCCAGCCAAGCGCTGAACAAAGCAACAGTCGAGTTTAAGGTAAACATCCAAATTTTTCATTGAAGGGTGTCGAGTTTCAAAGATTTCGAGTTTAGGGTACGTCGAGTTACAAGGTACCACAGTATACAAAATATATACATATTTAAAAAACTATACAGAACCAGACCAGATCCAAGCATCTCTCTGTGAATCTGTCTGTGGATCTCAGGTTCAAATTAGGGGAATTTATAGATCAGGGCAAGGATATAAAACAATATCTAAGGCTTTAATTGTTCCCATGACAGAAAAAGCTTCACACAAGTTTGAACCTTCCTAGAGTTGTATCATTAGTGCAAGAAAAAAGGCCTTTGTAAGGGAGGTAAAAAGAAGCCAACAGTCATTCTACAAGAGCTCCAAAACTCCTTTGCAGAGATGGGAGAAGCTGTTGGATGGACAACCATCTGTGGCACTCAATACATCAGGCATTTATGGCAGAATGGCAAAACAGAAGCCACTGGTGAATTGAAGATTGCTAAACAGTATATGAAGGACATGAGAAAAAAAGAAAATGAGGAAAAAGATTCTGTGGTCTGATAAAAAAACAGCCTGTTGTTGCATCATGTGTCCTTGCTCCATGTCTCTGCTTTCCACAATAATCTTAAACTTTTTAAATACAATGATACCTTTTATCTCAACGTCCCCTAAACTTAAAATCTTTGAAACTCAAACCTCATCAAAGTGTGAATATGAGACGAATCTGCATTTGTGTGGAATAACCATCAAAATTACTCTGAAAGCTCCACATGTATCTGCGTTTAGCTGGATTTTCCTCCAGTTTCACTTTTAAACTTGTGTTATAGCTCTGGGTTCTGAAAAATTTTAAGAATCAGCTTTTTTTCGAGAGAGAGTCTAAAACGCTTATCGTAAAAAAAAAAAAAGGTTTAACATACTTAATGTATTGAAAGAACGACATAGACACACTAAACCTCTCTTAATTATTACTGCTCATAAGTTCTCTACTAATGCAATTCCTTGCTCGTTTTCGTACCATAAGTCACATTAAGCTTCTCATGTGAACAGAATACAGTATTCCAACATTAAGCATCTCCATGATTAAGAAGCATAAGGAAACAATAAAGAATAACTTTTTTAAACTGTTTTCAATTATATTTCAGTGTTTTTTATATTGTATTTGTGTTATTTTTAGTGTATAAATGTCAAGAACTACCCCATTATTTTACATAAGCTAAAAATATATGCAGTTCCACGGGACCATGGAACACATTAACAGGTTTCCCATACATCCTTATGGGAAAAAATACCTAGAAACTCAACGGCTTTTACATTTACAGCATTTAGCAAACGCTTTTATCCAAAGCGACTTACAATCATAACTTAACACAATTTTGAGCAATTTAGGCTTAAGGGCCTTGCTCAGGGGCCCATCAGTGGCAACTTGACTGTGATGGGGCTTGAACCAGAAACCTTCTGATTACTAGTCCAGTACTTTAACCACTGAGCTATCACTGCTCTCACTACCTTTTAAACTAAATGCCACTTCCAGAACCAATTGACGTTGAGTTTCAAGGTACCACTGAATTAGTTTTTCATTTGTTTCTGCATTATGTTTTCTCCCACTTTTTTAGGAACAGAATATTAACTGTGTTGTGTGCAATACTCAGTAATTACAAAATAAATGAAATACATTTTTTGACTAGGACTCTAGGACCATGTAGAGTCTTCTTATCTCTAAGATTCCTGCCTCAGTTTTTTCTGTCTCTTTCAAACAGAACTGAGGAACAATCTGTGGAGCGAAAGAGCAGACCGACCATCATGAAGAAAAACAAACACAACTGTTTGTTATGTCTGCTCTGTTGGTTATTGCTATTACACTGGTATGGCTGCCCATGTCTGTTTTCTGATGAACTTCCAATGGTCAAGGACATGTGACAAGGGCCAATATTTAAAGCAGTTTCCAAATTAAATATGCCCTAATGTGTTTGACAAATTTCTGTATACAAGCTAAGTTAAATACACATTGTATGGCCAAAATTATTTGAACACATGACCATAACCTTGTTGGACATCCCATTTTAAAAATAAAGGGTATTACAACAGAGTGTAATAATGACATACTTTCTTAGAAACAGAAACAAGCAAGGTCATTGTGATGCAAGAACTGAGAGAGACTAAAGCACCAACATTAAGTCCTGCATTGCCAAATGATCCAAAATGCCATAGGGGAAATAAAATTCAGTCAAATCTCAGTTAATGGGGAGAGCTGTAGGTGCCTTTCTGGCTCCTTTGGAAAAGATATAAGGATGAGACCTTAACAAAGTGAGCCAAGTGAAGCATAGAAACTGATTGGGTTATGTCAGGCATATCTGTTGTGTCATATACAGTGTATCACAAAAGTGAGTACACCCCTCACATTTCTGCAAATATTTTATTATATCTTTTCATGGGACAACACTATAGAAATAAAACTTGGATATAACTTAGAGTAGTCAGTGTACAACTTGTATAGCAGTGTAGATTTACTGTCTTCTGAAAATAACTCAACACACAGCCATTAATGTCTAAATAGCTGGCAACATAAGTGAGTACACCACACAGTGAACATGTCCAAATTGTGCCCAAAGTGTCAATATTTTGTGTGACCACCATTATTATTCAGCACTGCCTTAACCCTCCTGGGCATGGAATTCACCAGAGCTGCACAGGTTGCTACTGGAATCCTCTTCCACTCCTCCATGATGACATCACGGAGCTGGTGGATGTTAGACACCTTGAACTCCTCCACCTTCCACTTGAGGATGCGCCACAGGTGCTCAATTGGGTTTAGTCCATCACCTTTACAATTTTACATATGGCCACACTTTGGGGTTAATAAAAGAGTTGTGGTAGCTTATTGTAAGCATTTCAGTAAATATTTGCTTTAGGTCCAGTATGAGCATAAAGGTTGTAGGCTCATAATTTAATTATGTGGCCAATTTAATATCAAATTCATTTAAGGTTAAATGCTATGCAACCAACTCTATCCATAGCAGAGATCTTTAGTAAAGTTTGTCCTGATAAGCAGTAGATGTAACTAAAGATGTGCCACAAAATATCACAAACACATCTATGAAAATGACGCCATGGAGCAGATAATTACCAGACAGCGTGGCATGTGCAGTCAGTTTTTATCAAAGGAAACCAGCTGTGTTATTCATCAGTTTTTTTTTTCCACGTTTGTATTATTACTTGTTGACATCTAGATATACAGTAGATTAACCTGTTTTTCTACCAAAGATCAGTCATGTTTTTTATTTCTACTGGCAAATGTTCTACTGGCTCTGCTTTTAAGCTTGTTTTTATTGTTTTGATGTCCCAATTTCAAGTAATGCATTAAAAAAGTAACCTACTTGTGGCTTGGCCAAGCTTGTAATACCTTGTTTTTACTTCTTTTTTTTTGCAGGGACACACTTTTTGTAACAGAAGCCAGTCTATATAATCTACAAGGGGCTCTTATATTTATGTTTGTTTGTTTGTTTGTTTATTAGGATTTTAACGTTGTGTTTTACAGTTTGCTTGGTAGTAACTCATTACACAAGGTTCATCAGTTCACACAAGGTTCTGTCAAACACAGTCATGGACAATTTAGTATCTCCAATTCACCTCACTTGCATGTCTTTGGACTGTGAGAGGAAACCCACACAGACACAGGGAGAACATGTAAACTGCACACAGAAAGGACCTGGACCGCACCACCTGGGGATCAAACCCAGGACCTTCTTGCTGTGATCTTCCCGTGTTCATGTGGGTTTCCTCTGGGAGCTCCAGTTACCTCCCACAGTCCAAAGACATGCAGCCAGGTTAATTGGAGCTACTAAAATTGCCCTAGGTATGAGTGTGTGTGTGAATGTTGGGCAAGGCAGTGCAGGGTAGTTGAAACCTATCAGTTAAGATTCTGGACTAGTAATCAAAAGGTTGCTGGTTCAGGTCCCACTGTTGGGCACTTGAGCAAGGCCCTTAACCATCAATTGCTTAAAATAATATACTGTCACAGTATTGTAAGTCGCTTTGGATAAAAGCATCTGATAAATGCTGAAAATGAAAATAAATGAATGTGTGGGTGTGTGTTCGCCTTTTGATGGACTGGCGACGTATTGTACCCACCGCAACCCTGAATAAAACTGTGGTACAACAGACAGTGAATGAATGAGTAATCATTCAATCTTAACGATGGACTAACTTGAGAGCTAAGGTATATTTACTACCTTTGAGTATGCTCTTGTATCCCCATGTCTATTTTTCATGATTAGATCTTTAACTTTTAAATAGCTTCTTGTTTTACTTCTTGTTTTGTTGACAGTGTCACAAAAATAAAACTAACAAAAGCCTCAAAGCATTTTACTAACTGTGAAACACCAGACCTGATGGTGTTAAATGTTAGCAATTTGAGTGAGTTGGCTCAGTAAATTGCTGAATGAAATCTAAATAGTCTTGATAGAGGTATGAATAGTTGTAACAATTTTACTTTCTTTATTTTTAGTATGTTTGTACATATCTTTTGATTTTACAGGATGCATACTGTTAAAAACTTCAAAAAAAAAACTATAATAGAAATGTGCAATGTAAGTTATACATTTTAATAAATCAGTAAGCATATCAGTGCATATTCTCAAAGATGCCTTATAGTTGAGAACTAGTATGACCAGTTCTAAAATGAACACATCCTGAAACATTAACTTTTTTGCTAATGTTTGTTGTTTTGCTTGTGTTATGACTGTAACTTTTAAAAAATGCACAGGCTACAAAGCCATGTTTAATGAGGGAAACTTAGTAATAGTCTACTGTCCCCATGTTGAATCTGGCTTAACATACTGTAGATCACAGCTTCCAATAATTCTGGGAGCCATCCTAAATAACTGTAACATCATCCTAAACCTAGAGTGTAGCCAGAAGGGTAACTGTACTACTGCAGCATCTGTATTACATGAATGAATCTCAAAGGTCAGACGTTCAAATGATCTAAACCTGCTTTTGGAAAAGGTTCATGCCATCTTAACTCACAGTGTGAAACATTCCTCAGTGAACTATATAGCTGCAAGGGAAAAAGGTCAAAGGTGAGAAGCTGAAGTGAATAAAGAGGACATAAGCAGCCAGAGTCATTAAGTCAATCAGCAGTGAGGAAGATTTATGACCCCTAATTGATTAGAATGAGGGGGTTGTGGTCACACAGCGGTCAGGTTATCCAGTATTTCGCTAGACATTAGCTAGACTGTTTTTGAAGAGCTCTACTATGTTTATCAGATTTATTTTTTGAGTTTTACAAAGTTGACCATTTCCAGAATAATTGGGACATTTTGTAAACCGCAATATAAAGAAGAAAGTGATTTGTTAAATGAATTGTTACTTAACTTATAAAAGTGAATATAAACACATTTAGAATTTAATGCAACAGACAGAGGCAAAATAAGAGTGAAAAGTTTATAGACTATTCAAGTTACAGTGTTCCACAATAAGAAGGTGAATTGGAAACATGTGAGGGAATCATGATTGGGTATGAATGGAGGATTCACCAAAGAATTGTCTTTTTGTTGTCTTTACAGACAATGATGGGTTGTGGCTCACCACTTCACACCGATCAGCCATAACATTAAAATCACCTCCTTGTTTCTACACTCTCTGTCCATTTTATCAGCTCCACTTACCATATAGGAGCACTTTGTAGTTCTACAATTACTGACTGTAGTCCATCTGTTTCTCTGCATGCTTTGTTAGCCCCCTTTCATGCTGTTCTTCAATGGTCAGGACTCTCTCATGACCACTACAGAGTAGGCAGCAATAAATGAGCAATCGTCTCTGACTTTTCATCTACAAGGTGGACCAACTAGGTAGGAGAGTCTAATAGAGTGGACAGTGAGTGGACACGGTATTTAAAAACTGCACACAACTAACACACCACCACCATGTCGGTGTCACTGCAGTGCTGAGAATGATCCACCACCTAAATAATACCTGCTCTGTGGTGGTCCTGTGGGGGGCATGACCATTGAAGAACAGGGAGAAAGAAGGCTAAAAAAGTATTATACTTAGCTTTCTACTGTACAAAAAATCCAGGTTGTGTGCTGGTTGTGTTATTTTGTGTGTATGGGTGTGTATTGATTGTGTGAAAGACTTTTGGCAATGCTGTGTGTGTGTGTGTGTGTGTGTGTGTATCCGTGTCTGTGTGTGTGTGTGTGACAGCTCGCAGTGAAATGTGAGACTAAGATGTCGTTTTCTATTTCAGGCTGGTGATCCTAGGTGTCTCTGTGTCTTGGCCTGAAACTCAGGATACACTTGGCCTTCACCACACTCACCACAAACAAAATAAAACACAATTCCAAATGAAATTATATGAATATAAAATAACTAATCATTCAGAAACAACAACAATCTAAAAAATAGACAAATTTTTAAGATCCAAAAGAACAAAGTTTTTGTAGGGTATGTCAACGGAGTATACACTGATCAGCCATAACATTAAAACCACCTCCTTGTTTCTACACTCACTGTTCATTTTATCAGCTCCACTTATCATAATTACTACAATTACTGACTGTAGTCCATCTATTTATCTACATACCTTTTTAACCTGCTTTTACCTTGTTCTTCAGTGGTCAGGACCCCCACAGGACCACCACAGAGCAGGTATTATTTAGGTGGTGGATCATTCTCGGCAGAAGAACAGCATGAAAGGGGGCTAACAAAACATGCAGAGAAACAGATGGACTATAGTCAGTAATTGTAGAACTACAAAGTGCTCCTATATGGTAAGTGGAGCTGATAAAATGGACAGAGAGTGTAGAAACAAGGAGGTGGTTTTAATGTCATGGCGGTGTGTGTCAGGAAAAAGGTAGAAAGCATTGTCAATAAATATTGTAGGTTTTAAAAACTATGTCAGAAAGAATTGAAAGTGCAGGGGCAACAAAAACTGCTCAGATGTTAAACAAGTAAGGTTAATGTACATATACGTATAAATATATGAACACAAGAATTATAAATGTTAAAAAAGGACAGCTCCTTGTGTATGTGTGTGTGTGTGTGTGGCAAGTGAAAGTTAGACTTAATGGCTTGTGATTCATCTCTCTCTTTTTCTGTTTATTTTGTAGTCTGGCCATATGTTGTAGCTGCTCACTTCTGTACTGAGTAGAGCAGCTTCATTAAAGATTATGTTTAAGGTGGACCTTACTGGCCTTTCTTATCAGCAGAGCTAGAAGTCCATCAGCACTCCTGTTTAAAAGATGATGATCCTGTATGGGTGCACACTGACTGATTCCAGACCGCAGGTGTACTGTGTCTTATTTAAGGTCTGAAAAAAATATTTACAGATGTGCTCTTTTCCTGCCTCTGTCCTTCTACAAAACCAGACAGTGTGTTTACATTTACACAAACAATTTGAGCACAGTTACCTGTTTTATTTGAGGGAGATAGCAGCAGACACAGATAACCCATGTCACCTGACTAATACCAAACCTACAATAAAAATTGTGTTGGCAAAATCTTGTTAAGAATTCAGAGGATGTCAAATACATGGACATAAACCACACTGGAGTAGGTTTGGGCCAAGTCTCTGAATCTCCTTATGTGGCCCAGCCAAAGCCCAGAATTACACTCTGTTGAACATTTTGAAAAGACGGTAAAAACACATGCTGGAACCAGAGCTGGGATCTTAAATAAATTGTATCGAATCTCAGCTCTGCCTACCGGCTAAGGCTGAGCAGCCACATGAACAACGATTGTTGTTCAGATATGGGCGGGACTAAGTCGGATGGGGTCTCTCTCCCATGACTGGTGCAATTACGACCTCTGCTGGCTGATTGATGGCACCTGCACAGAGATGAGAAAAGTGCTCTCAGGGTGTGTCTCTCCGTACACAATGCTGAGCTGCACTGCACTCGTCAAAGTGTAGGTGATAAGATACATACGACATGCTGCCCACGTGTCGAAGGGGGCATGGGTTAGCTTTGTTCTCCTCAATCAGAGCAGGGATCGGCATTGGTGGAGAGGAAGCATGACGCAATCGGGCAATTGGATGCGCTAAAAGGGAGAAAAAGGGGAGAAAATGCATAAAAACAAAATGCATAAAACCAAAATATAAAAATATAAAAAAATTTTAAAAATGATGGAGCTTGAGACGATCTGCCATGAAGAGTGGTATAAACTGCCCAAATCCAAACATGCAAAGCTTGTAGAGATGTATCCAAGAAGACTTGCAACTGTAATTGCAGCCAAAAAATAAGAAATTAAATTAATATAAAAAACCTCACATTTTTACTTTTTTATTATATGATTAGAAGTAAATTGGTGAATAAAATGGCAATTATATCTATTAAAAATGAAATTCACAAGTGTGCGAAAAGTAAAAGGGTCTGATTACACCGACCAGGCATAACATTATGACCACTGACAGGTGAAGTGAATAACACTGATTATCTCTTCATCATGGCACCTGTTAGTGGGTGGGATATATTAGGCAGCAAGTGAACATTTTATCCTTAAAGTTGATGTGTTAGAAGCAGGAAAAATGCAAAATCAAATTTGAGCGAATTTGACAAGGGCCAAAATGTGATGGCTAGACGACTGGGTCAGAGCATCTCCAAAACTGCCACTCTTGTGGGGTGTTCCCAGTCTGCAGTGGTCAGTATCTATCAAAAGTGGCTCAAATTACTGAGGAAGTTAATGCTGGTTCTAATAGAAAGGTGTCAGAATACACAGTGCATCGCAGTTTGTTGTGTATGGGGCAGCAAAAGGGGGACCAACACAATATTTGTAAGGTGGTCATAATATTATGCCTAATCGGTGTATTTTCCATTAAATCCATCAGCAAGCTCATGGCAAAACTGTAGTTGGGTGTTGACCACTACATTTGTTGGTTTCTGGCTTGGCTGCTCTTGGATTTCCATTTTTCACTTATTTCAGAAATATAAAGTCAGAAACCAGTGCCAGAAACCATCTGTTAGCAGTGGATGTGGTTCAAATGGGTGTCCACATACTTCTGCCAATATAGTGTAAATATCTCCTACAAGTTATGTACATTTTGACTTCAGCTGTTAGGGATACATTATAAAATGTAGCATGGCAATCCCAGGAATGCGACAACGCGACTACACCACTCCTTAGTTTAGCCCTGGAGATAAGAGGAACTCCAGACATTAAGGTAATAAATACCAGTTCAAAAAAGGTCAGGTTTTGGGCTACAGTTTATTTATGTACGCAAACAAACGAGTGAGTCTCATGTACACAAAAACTTTTACGTCCACCATATAGTGCCGTTGTTTGGCCACCACATCGAACACTTCATTCAGTTCACACTCTTCACCCAATCTGAGCTCCACAGTCTTTACGCCATCATTTATCCTTTGGCTTTATATGACACACCTTAAGTTAATACTGCCTCTAATGACAGCAACATGCTTTTAACAATTAAAGCTGAAGTGGCTGCTGTTTTTCTGGCTACCTTTTTTCGTATTCATATGTTTGTAGTATCTTGTAAATATGAACACATTTAGAATTTGATGCCTGCAACACACTCAAAAAAGTTGGGACAGAAGCTTGTTTTCTGTCACATCACCCAATTAATTGTTTAGTTTTGTAAGTGGATTTTTTTCCAGTTCTTGCTTGATACAAGATTTTAGCTGCTCAACAGTCCTTGGTTGCCATTGTCTCATTCTGCTCTTCATAATTGGGCAAACATTTTGAACAGGAGACTTGGGGTGTGTTCGAAAACCTAGTGAGCTCTCTACATAGACAGCATGTTACATCATCTTACGCATGCTCCCTAGAAGGAGGCTGTTCGAATTCTTAGATACCTTAAAATGCTGTCTAATAAGGCACCTTAAATCTGAATGGTATTTTGACTGAATAATGAGGGAGCATCTGATGCTGCCTTAGCGGTGAAGGCAATCCCAGAATTCAGTGCGGGACAACTTTAAAAAAAATTAAACATATGGCGGACGGTGCGGAGCAACGAAAAAACTTATTTTCAAACGTAAATAATTTATAATTAAGTTTTTAATTTGTATAAACTTTAAAAAAGTTTATTTATTTGCAAATTCAGGCTTGTCAGCGAATTTAACCATTTAACCAATTTAACCTTTTTTGAAATAAACAGGGACTATCGTGATAAAGATGTTGCCTTGATGGTAGCTCATGACTCTTTAAAATCCTAGTCTGCACCTCTGTGTCAATGGCACCTTCACACAAATAAGTTGCACCTTATACCATGACAGTTTTGGTGGCTTTGGAAAGTCCTTTGTCTTTGGTGCAGAGATCTTTTTTTCCAAACATAACTCATTTTTGCTTGTGCTTTTTTATCAGATCCCCCTTTTACACCCAATCTGATACCCAGAATTGCCATCAAGGCCAGTTCCCACTGTTTCAATTGTTGTACATTAAACACACTGTTGTTTTAAGTGTTTAAGAGAATTAACAAATCACTGCATTTCACAAAATCTCCCAACTGAAAATGGTGTTTGTTATTGTGGTAGGAGTTCACTACATATTAAATGCTCAAGGATTGTGGGATTGAAAAGAAACTTTTAAATACTCAATATTTTAATATCTACTATCAAAGGACATTAGGTTACTGCCTGACTTATATGAACTGCAAGGTTTCCTGTAATCATATTACCTAAATGCATGTTATATCTTGATCACATTATTTTCAAATGTAAATGTACTAAATGCTAAAGTTAATTATTCTGTAAATCTGCACATTTGGCATCTTTGCTATATCTAATAATCTCCTTATTATTATTAAACAGCTTTCATCTTTCTAAACCAATAAAATTCCCATAAATACATAATCCAAATCTCATTTTCTGCACTCACAGTCTTAGTTAGCAGGATTTACTTTGCTATATGTAATATGATCAGTAATCTGAAAAGACATGAGCATGTGAGTATAGTCTTACACTTCATATTATGCTAGTGTATACTGTATTGTATTGCATTGAGTTATCTGAACTGCATCACCCGCATTAACCACAGTGTAACTCAGCAGTTTTTATACGTAGATAGATCTCTGGATAGGAACATGTTGGGCTAAACCCCAAATTCCGCTTATCAGTAAATTCCTTTAAATGACTCAAAACTGCACAATCATCATTTCACTAAAGTATTGTAGGGCACTTTCATTTCTTTAAAGCTACATCTAATGACTAACCTAAGTTTTTGAGAAATGTATGCAAGCAATAACCATTAAAAACACTAAAAACCCAAATGCTGAACCCTCATCGTAGAGTTGTTTCAGTGGTTTGACCCTTAAACTTTGCAGATGTTCATCTGAATCCCCCTCTAACTGAGTGTGCAGAGTTTGCAGTAATTAATCCCACATTCATGGTTAAGGTGGTTGCGATGTAGGCGAGCCTTGAAGGTGTAAGGGTTTCCCAGGTTCTGCTAAAGGGTGGTCTTATATGTCGCCTGATCTTGTGGTTTTGAGTGCTTACATGTGGTATAATCGATGTTTCATTTCTTCGCAGCTTTGTCTTAATCGCCCTTTTACCGTCTCTCTCTCTTTCTCCACAGACGTGGCCTTTATATTCTACGTTGTTACTTGACATTTGGATTTAAAATATCAGAAAATTCAAGCTGGTGGTGTGTAGGTGACCTTTTATGTTCAGTTAGAAGGGAATTTAGATGGATCGAGACCTTCATTTGCCCCCTTGCATCAGACACATAAATACAATAAATGAATTGTTAGAACACAGTAGTGAACCACGACTCTTAAACCTATTCACTCTGCCCCCTCCCAAGCCATGTCTGGAAAAAAAAGCCTAGACAATACACCAGCATTTTAGAGCAATTGTTATTTTTTATTTTTATATTTTTATTACTTTGACAATATACTTCATAAAAGCAGTTTCTTGCAAAGCCGTTTCAGCATTCTTATACTAACAAACTGATACTGCTCTGCCAAGAGTTAAAAAAAGGAAAATAAACGGGTGAAAAGTAAATGGGTTAAATCACATGTGTCAAACTCAAGGCCGGCAGGCCAAATCTGGCCCGCCATATCATTTTATGTGTCCCGCGAGAGCTTAAAAGACGTATAATTGTCTTAAAATACACTGTAAAATCTTACATAAACTGCATCTCCCACAATACATGCCGAATTTTTGTCACCTGCAAAGTGACTGCATCCCGCCACTTGATGGCGGTGTTTCTACATCAGTGTTTAACTGAGGTGGTTTTCCAACAAGTGATATTGAGAAATATTTACAAATAACCCCAAAATGTACAAGAAGAGAAAATTGAAGCAGAAGGAAGAGAATTTAATGAAAGATGGGAAAGTGAATACAAGTTTGTGCTTTAAGAAGTAAAACCGGTACGTCTCTTGTGTTATGAGGCTGTGTCTGTGGTAAAGGAGTACAAAATAAATGTAGATATACATTATAAATATACAGTATAAATTTAACATTTTGACACCAAACCCAGAATTTAGCCTCCAAGAAAAACAACCAATTGTCCAAAAATTAAAAGGCAGACTGTAATCACAGCAGGATATGTTACAATCAGCCCTTTGAGGGCCACCATAATGCTGAAGTGGCCCTGGGTGAAAATTAGTTTGGCACCCCTGGGTTAAATCAATTGTTTTTTGGTTACCTTATATTACCTTAGATTCATTAAACAGCCATAAGGACAACCATAATACTTTAAACTTGTGTTATACTCTAAACATATCCGTGTGTCTGAGCAGCGGGTGCAACTCGCCATAAAGACAGTGATAACAAAGCCCACCCATTCAAAGGGAAGATGTGATTGGTCAATTTTACTGTCATTTAAAATAGGTCTCTCAGAAACACTATTGTCAAGCCCGCTCATAATTTATAGATGGCCTGACTTTGTTATCATCAGCAGCTTTAACGTAACCCTTCACATTCCAACACAAATTGAATAGACAGCTATGGATTCATTTGTTTAGATTTGTATTTGTTTAATGCTGATTGCAAAATTCACTCACTCACTCACTTACCATCTTAACTGCTTATCCAATTAGGGTCGCAGGGGAGTGCTGGAGCCTATCCCAGCTTTTCAATGGGCACACTGGGATGACCTGCAAACTCCACACAGAAAGGACCCGGACCGCCCCGTCTGGGGATTAAACCCAGGACCTTCTTGCTGTGAGGCAACAGTGCTACACACTGAGCCACCGTGCTGCCCTTGTTGCGAAATTATGAATTGATAACATTGGAACTAATACCTTATGCTCTTTTTGAGAGGGCCCTGATGGTTCTCTCTGCTAAACACTAAACTACATAAATCTGATTGTCATTAATTAGCTGTAGTTTCTTGTGTTTCTTTACTTGGCAAATCTGATTACTTATGAGTTAGTTAGTAATGAAATTTTATTATATGGTGTATATACAATACACTGCATAATATTTGGTGGTATAACCCTGTGACTACCCTATGCTGAGAACGTTCTTTGTCTGGATAGATAGATAGATGAAATTCTAGAACTATGTCTGCCATGAATTAGAAGCTGCTATTATATAGATGGCAACAAAAGACATTTCCATACCACCAAATTGATCATCTTTTTTTTTTCACAAACCCATAACGCATAAAAGAGCTGAAATTCATAAATGTATGTTCCAGTTTTTGCCACGTGATGCAGAAATCTTTAAAATTCCAAGAGTGCCATGACATACATGTCCTAACAAGCATGGAGATTGTTGTGTTTGGCAGCAAAGAAAAGAGGACCAGTGTCAGTGAACACCTCAGTTCCTGGGCGCTAAAAACCAAAGACCAAGTCCGAAATCTTGGCGTTCTAATAGACTCAGATCTCACATTCACCAGCCATATTAAAACCATCACCAAAACAGCCTTCTACCATCTTAGAAATATAGCCAAAATCAAGGGTCTAGTGTGCCAACAAGACCTAGAGAAGCTGATCCATGCTTTTATCTCCAGTAGGGTGGACTATTGTAATGGTCTCTTAACTGGACTTCCCAAAAAGACCATTAAACAGTTACAGCTCATTCAGAACGCTGCTGCTAGAGTTTTAACTAAGACGAAGAGAACTGAGCACATCACTCTAGTTCTAAAATCTCTACACTGGCTTCCGGTTAGTTACAGAATAGAATTTAAAGTGCTGCTACTGGTCTATAAATCACTGAATGGGTTAGGCCCAGAATACATCTCAGAAATGTTTAGAGAATATAAACCCAGTAGATCTCTTAGATCCATGGACTCAGGTCAGCTAGTTGAGCCCAGAGTCCAAACTAAACACGGTGAAGCAGCATTTAGCTGTTGGGCTGCATATAACTGGAACAGACTGCCAGGAGATATTAGATGTACCTTAAATGTAGAAATCTTTAAATCCAGGTTAAAAACTTTTCTTTTTTCTTGTGCCTATGATTGAGCTCGAAATTTTACCATATTTCTTTTAGTTTTTCATGCTCTTCTAAATTGTAGTGTATATTTTACTATATTTTCTTTTCATTTTTCATGTCCTTAATTTTTTTTTATCTCTCTTGTTTGAATTTCATGTTGTCTTAATTGTAACTAAATGTTTGCAAGAAGTCTTTCTGAGGTTCTAGATCTCAGGAATGTTTTAATACTTTTAATTAATTTTTTTTCCTTATGTAAAGCACTTTGAATTGCCACTGTGTATGAAAGGTGCTATACAAATAAACTTGCCTTGCCTTGCCTTATGTGGACTTATTGGTCATTGTGGTCATTATTTTAAGGGCAGTTGTAGCTGCGCAGTAACAGTAATGGACTAGTAATTGGAAGGTCACTGGTTCAAATCTCACCACTGCCAGGCTGCCACTGCTGGGCCCTTGAGCAAGGCCCTTAATTGCTTAGACTGTTTACTATAACAGTACTGTAAGTCACTTTGGATAAAAGCATCTGCTAAATGCCAAAAATGTAAATAAAAAACAAACAAGTATCCTAGTGATGTTATAAGCCACCAGAAGCATCCTAAAAAGCTTTGGAACATCTGGAATAATGGTCAGTTATTTTACTAAATGGTTTTGATGATGATAGAATTAAGCAATGTCCAAAACCTTTAAATTGTGTTTAATTGGGTTAAAATCCAGTTACTCTAAAAGCCATATGATATCATTTCCATACTAATTAAATCATTTAGTGAGCAGTTGTAAGCAGTTGAAGCTTCTTTCTGCTTCAGCAGGACAGTTGCTGATGCACAAAGTGAGGTGAGTAAACTTGACATACAGTATATTTTGTACCATGTATTGTGGGTCATTGTGGGTCACTGTGGAGTTTACTAATTCTTCCCTACTCGAACAGGCCAGGTCGTGCCTCATCACTGAGGCAGCAGGTGTTGCCTTGGTGTTGCAAGAACGTGAAGGATGAACCCAAAATGCAGGATTTTTAACCAAGGTAGAACAAAACTGTGTCTAGATCCACAAACGTTTTTTTGCTCCCGTATTTGTACCGATGAGCCAGCCAGCAAAAACCCAATGAGAACAGCTTTTAAAAAATTTCCCAGGTGCAACACATTGCCACTGATGAGACGCAAAGCCTGTGTGATAAAAAAAACTGCCACAGACAATCATCTGCACCTCCATGTCCCTTGCTGGCCATTAGTAGCAGGGCAGATGGACATACAGTGTATCACAAAAGTGAGTACACCCCTCACATTTCTGCAGATATTTAAGTATATTTTTTCATGAGACAACACTGACAAAATGACACTTTGACACAATGAAAAGTAGTCTGTGTGCAGCTTATATAACAGTGTAAATTTATTCTTCCCTCAAAATAACTCAATATACAGCCATTAATGTCTAAACCACCAGCAACAAAAGTGAGTACACCCCTAAGTGAAAGTTCCTGAAGTGTCAATATTTTGTGTGGCCACCATTATTTCCCAGAACTGCCTTAACTCTCCTGGGCATGGAGTTTACCAGAGCTTCACAGGTTGCCACTGGAATGCTTTTCCACTCCTCCATGACGACATCACGGAGCTGGCGGATATTCGAGACTTTGCGCTCCTCCACCTTCCGCTTGAGGATGCCCCAAAGATGTTCTATTGGGTTTAGGTCTGGAGACATGCTTGGCCAGTCCATCACCTTTACCCTCAGCCTCTTCAATAAAGCAGTGGTCGTCTTAGAGGTGTGTTTGGGGTCATTATCATGCTGGAACACTGCCCTGCGACCCAGTTTCCGGAGGGAGGGGATCATGCTCTGCTTAGTATTTCACAGTACATATTGGAGTTCATGTGTCCCTCAATGAAATGTAACTCCCCAACACCTGCCGCACTCATGCAGCCCCAGACCATGGCATTCCCACCACCATGCTTGACTGTAGGCATGACACACTTATCTTTGTACTCCTCACCTGATTGCCGTCACACATGCTTGAGACCATCTGAACCAAACAAATTAATCTTGGTCTCATCAGACCATAGGACATGGTTCCAGTAATCCATGTCCTTTGTTGACATGTCTTCAGCAAACTGTTTGCGGGCTTTCTTGTGTAGAGACTTCAGAAGAGGCTTCCTTCTGGGGTGACAGCCATGCAGACCAATTTGATGTAGTGTGCAGCGTATGGTCTGAGCACTGACAGGCTGACCCCCCACCTTTTCAATCTCTGCAGCAATGCTGACAGCACTCCTGCGCCTATCTTTCAAAGACAGCAGTTGGATGTGACGCTGAGCACGTGCACTCAGCTTCTTTGGACGACCAACGCGAGGTCTGTTCTGAGTGGACCCTGCTCTTTTAAAACGCTGGATGATCTTGGCCACTGTGCTGCAGCTCAGTTTCAGGGTGTTGGCAATCTTCTTGTAGCCTTGGCCATCTTCATGTAGCGCAACAATTCGTCTTTTAAGATCCTCAGAGAGTTCTTTGCCATGAGGTGCCATGTTGGAACTTTCAGTGACCAGTATGAGAGAATGTGAGAGCTGTACTACTAAATTGAACACACCTGCTCCCTATGCACACCTGAGACCTAGTAACACTAAC